>NC_090442.1:576379475-577579475 GCF_031143425.1 Pleurodeles waltl | reverse complement strand
TTCCCAGTAGACTTTTTGAAAACCACTGATATCACCCTGCTCTTGCCTGGAGGTAGTCTGTCTCAGGCCTTCAGGAGTGAGATACTCTCTGTGCCCCTAACCTAACTCCTCTCTGGAGGGTCCACCGGCTCCCTGCAATTCTGCCAAGTCAGACAAGTCTTGCAAGGGTGCAGTTCCTACCTCAGAGATCAGAACATCCTCATCATGGTTAGATTCCTTCTGCACTTCTGGTTTTCTCTGGGCTGACTCACCAAGCCCTCTACCATTTCTCTTGTCATTGGAGGTTTGGTCCATTGTTCTAAAGTCCAAGGCCCATATTTATACTTTTTCAGCACCGCATCTGTGTCATTTGTTGATGCAAAAGCACCAAAAACATACAAAATGTAATTGTATTTTGTACGTTTATGCCGCTTCTGCATTAAAAAATGACACAAATGTGGCACTAAAAAAGTATAAATATGGGCCCAAGGGTCAAGCATTTCCCTTCTGTGCAGTTGCTGATCTAGTCACAGAACCTAACCACTCATTGAGGTCCATCATCCTTGCTTAGACCATATTCTCCACCTTTTACCAATCATATGCTTCAAGATCATTTCCCAATAGACACTCTTCTGTGAGTGCAGAGGATACAACTATCTCCTTAGGGCCTGTCACACCTCTACTTCCCAAGCTCACCATTGTCATGGGATAGAGTTTGGCTCTGCTGTCTGCATATGTTACTTCATGGTACACATCAGGTGTGATCTGCTCTGGAGAAAACAGGTTTTCTATATTCATATTCACACTGGCTTCTGTATTTCTCAGAGTCTTCAACTCTGCCCCACTGATTTTAGGCAACTGCCTATACCTCTCCATGCTGGGAGGCAAGGCTGCCAGGGTTGCAATTTCCATCCCTCCTAGGGAAACTAAGGATTTCTCTCTGAACCCCTTCCCCATCTCAGGAACACCTTCCACATCCACACCTACATTAGTAATCCCTTTGGACTGCCCACCAGTGGGGGGCTTCTTTGTGCAGACAGCATCTCCTCTTTTCTGTCCTGACTGCTTACAGTCAAGACACCTCCCCACCTTTGAGGGATCAAAGAACTTCCCTGTCTTTTCAGGATAAAAACGCTTTCCCTGATACCCCCTCCCCTTGAAGTTAGAATGGCTTGCCCTGTGCAGTTTTTTGTGGGCTTTGTGAGGATAATTTTGATATTTTATCATCTTCCCCCGGGTTTTCCCCTGTTAGGGAGCCTGTCCTTTCTCCTGATCACCTCCCTGGTGTCTGTTGGCAACCCTGGTTGTTAACCACTCCTCAACTGTCTCCCCCAGTTACCCAAGACTAGACAGCTTAGAGTTAACTTGATACTGGGATAAATTCTCCTGTACACAATTTGTCAATATGTGCTCTTTTGGGAAACTTTTTACAGCTCCTCATAGATACCTACCTGGGTATCCTGTATTCAGCCTTCGAGTGCCTTTGCTGTAGTGTGTACAAAGTCCACCTAGGACAGAGTGCTGAGTTTCTGGGTGCCAATAAACTTAATCTTGTACTACTCTGGGGTGAGACCAAATTTCCTGACTAGACACTGCTTCATGTGGGAATAAGATTCTGCTGATTTCCTCTCTAGGGTCGGGAGAATATCCCTCAAAGATACTTGAATCAACACCCACAGGAGTGAACTCTAGTATTTGTAGTTGACCTTTCTCATCTTAAGGGCCCTTTCAAATGATTTTAGCTGCTTGTCAATATTACCCCCAGTCTGGTACTTGAGAACTATCGCCATGGGAGTCTGTGATCAAATGCTCCACCCCTGAACATACCTTCACCTTCCTCTTCTTTGCTGCCACCATTGTTTCTGGCTTTTACCTCTACCCACTTCTCTCTTGGTAGGACAACTCCTTCTCTTCCAGAGCTATGGAAGCTGATTGAGCTGCCAGCTCTCTTTCTCTGAGGGATATTACGGGGGCCCTTGTGAGGGAGCCTCTCCTCCCACAGTTAGCTGAATATCTGGACCTCATGCTAGAAGTATTAGGCAGGTTGTCATTATCTTCCTCATAGAGGTTGTTAGTGGGGTCCTCCTCCCCTCCCCTTCTTTCTCTAGAGCGGTCCCTACTTAGGCCTTAAGGGACCTAATCATTCTGCTCTTCTAATCCTATTAGCAGCAGCTTGTCCCCTGGACGTAAACTGTATTCTAAGCTCAGATACTGTGACGTTAGTCAGGTTAGCCAGATCAAGTTCAATGGTATCCCTAGTTTTGGGTGACAAAACTTTGGCGAATAAGTTGTAGAACAATTTTTAAAAAGTAAAACACATTTAAAAACAGAATAATTCACATTAAAAAGTCTTTTACAAAATGAATTGTTGTTCTAGGTCAAGTTACTGGATTTTTAAAGATCTTCATGTAATTACTGTATGGTGTAGTACTGTATGGTGTAGTCAATCATAAGTACTGTATCCCACCACTGAGCACTAAATGTTGGAAGGTGGATTATTAGTAAGGACACACTCACACATAACGTCCAGCCAAGGTCTCAATAAATTAATCAATTCTCAACCCTTGGTAGTTTCACTGTGAGCAGACATACTTAACTTAGGAGGCAGGTGTGTAAAGCATTTAAAAACACCAAAACATTAAAGCCCGTATTTATACTTTTTTTGCCCCGCATTTGCGTCGTTTTCTGACGCCAAAACGGCGCAAACTTGCAAAATGCCATTGTATTTTGTAGGTTTGCGCCGTTTTGCGTTAAAAAGCGGCGCAAATGCGGCGCTAAAAAAAGTATAAATACGGGCCTAAACGAGTAAGATACAAAACACAATAAAAATCCCACACCAATTTATATAAAATAGCCTATATTTTTATAAACAAAAAGACATAAAAATGACAAAAGTCCAATGTAGGGATCAGGAGATTTGAATTTTTAAAGATTAAAAGTAAAACTAGCTCTTAGAAGCAAATAGTGCTCAAAGGGTTAAACAAGGTTGTGCTGGACTTGAACAAAGTTAGAGTTCTGGCCGCCTGCAATGTAACACTTTCAAAACTACCTGCAGAAGTGTTTCTAGAAGCAGGAAAGTGGTCCACAGCACCAGCCAAGGGTTCAGAACCTCTGGTTTGCCCTGTAAGGTCTCGGACTACAACTCCGACCATGCACCTGGTCAATCCAAGTAAAATACAGGTGAAGCTTGTAGAGGGAGTTTTCCTTGTTGATGATGTTGCAGGCAGCCCTTCCAGCACTTAACTACATGTTACTGATCAGGGAGTACCCTCCTTATCCTTTAAGAAAGGCAAAGACCTTCTGTTGTGAAGTCTTGTGAGTGCAGCAGGTGCAGTCCTTATGATTGCAGTCCGCTCTCGTGCATTCCAAGGGGCCAGCAAGACAGCCCTTCTTCTTTTTGGTCTTTGGGGATCCACAATACCAATCCCAGGTTCCAGAATCTCTGAGTTGGTCCTTGGGAAGTTGGGACTACAAGTCCCACAATGCACCTGTGCACATCCTTAAAAGTCAACTGAATGCTGTCCAGCTGGATCCCCTCTTGTGCAGTCCGAGGGACCAGCAGGGCAGTCCTTCTTCTTCTTGTAATTTGAATGCAAGTATCTGTGTTGCTAGGCAGCTTTCCATATTTATCCATGTTCTGGGGAGACAAGCAGGGGGGTTCCTCTGACCAATGGGTTACGAGATACCACCTTCATGAATGACCACTTTCTTCAAAGTGTGGCAGATTTTTGTCACAGAAAGCACTGTTCTCTAAAAATCCAAAATAGTGCAAATCTCTCCAGGTGGTCTGGCTAATCCAACCAATTGGTGTGGCTAACTTCCCCTATCACTCCCCTTCCAGACCCTCTCTTAATCTAATTACTGGGGCTCACATTTGGCTGGGGGTGTAGGAAATGGGGGGTCTGGTTTCTGTCCCAACTGTCTTTCCCTCCTTTGAAGGTCAGTTTGGTCACCAAGCCACCTTCCTGCTCTGCCATCTGTTGCTGCAGTTTTCCTCCCACATGATGGTTCCTTTGTCTCAGCCCAGGCCACTTCACACCTCAGTAATGTAGCTCATTTGAGCCTACCAAAGGCTGGCCAACCAGGAAAAGTTACTACAGGACTGACTTTAGATAACTTTGGAAAGTGGTTCTAAAGCTTTTCCCCTGTAATAGTTGTAATAAATCTCACATTGACAAATTGATATCTTGAATCATTTTTTTTATCTTACTCCTGTCAAAAGTAAGACTTTATTAATTTTAAAGAAAGCCTTCCCATGCTATCCAATGGAGCTAATGCACTACAATCTGGAAAAGTGAAATTGCCAGTTTTCCTCAACAGGGCTTATAAAACATGTTTTTATAATGTCCTTGCTTATAGTTACAAGGCACCCTACCCCTGTGGCACCTAAGGGAGACCTAATAGATGACAGATGTAAAAATAAGGTAGTTTGAGACTTTGGAAAAACCTTCAATTCTAAAGTTGAATTTGCATATAATTTTAACTTGAAAGCAACCTACAAAGCAGAGCTAACTTTTGAAATGACAGCAGGTCACACAGCAGTGCACACATAAGTGCATTAAATCTGCTAGGTCTCTAAACCTACATACCCTGCAATATACTAGGGACTTACAGGTAGGTTGTTAGTACCAATTGTAGTTATGTCTAATTACCTTATACCTTTTAACCAGTGCACTGGCCCTTGGCCTGGGTAGCAGAGCCTAGAACACAGTCAGAGTCAGTAACCACCAGTATCAGTCCAAACGATGGGGGTGACTAGGGCAAAAAGGAAGACTTTCTCACAAATGGAAATCATAATTTTAGAACATCATAGTACTTTCTACGTACAAAAGAAGTCCATCATTATCTCTCCTTTTTTTTTTTAAACCTATAAGTTGTCCTTTCCAACTCTGAGGCTGTAAGGGGCATATTGAAGAGAAGTCTGTGCCATTTTTTCATAATTTTTCTTACACAAAAGCAGCGCTAAACTACTGCTACATTTGTATTTTGATGATTAACCCGTCTAGCTTCAAAATATCAGAGTTAGCCTCATTTTTGGGCCGTGCCAACCCACCTTGTGTCGTTTTGCAACAATGATACGCAAGGTAGGCATTCCCTTCTGAAAAATAATGCTAGCCCTCCTGCACCATATTTACACCCAGATAATAAATGAAGCACAGAGAGTATCTGGTCCCAAAACAATTACGCAAAGCCTGAGTTGCGTCCAATTTTAACGCCTGGTGAGACAAGGAGTTAAGATGAGGCTCACACCACTACTTAATGAAAACACAGAAGGAGCAATGATAACCTCCTGGAAAACATGGCACTGATATTGCTCCAGCTTGGCACACGCCGCAGATGTCAGTGACACTAATAGGTCCCTCCAGCACCACCGCAGCAACCCCAAACACCACCACAGCAGCCACAAAGGCAGTGCAGAAGGCGGGAGAGGATATTTTGATAGCTTACGACCATCCTTGGACTTAGGGAACAAGATTTAATCAGAATTACTGTCTGAATAGGGGTCAATTGTACACCTGCTGCACCACATAGCACCAGACATCACTGCAAGGGTGAAAACTCCAACAAATATACCACCCATGACCAAACTCCTCGCTGTCTTCTATATGCTGGCGTCAGGATATTTTCAGACAATGAGTTTTTGCAAGTGGCTGGTATCTCACAGCCATGACCATCGGCCCCCCTACCAAAGGTCCTGGATGCAATTATCCACCTCACACCCCACCACATCTGCTTCCCCAACACCCGGCAACTGCAGCAGGAGACCAAGCAAGGTTTCTATCTAATTGCTGGGTTCCTGCCTGTGATGGGTGCAATGGACTGCACCCATGTCCAACTGGTGCACCTGCAGCAACAGAACACCTATACAGGAACTGCAAACATACCCATTTGGTAAATATGCTGGCCATTGTGTACCATTGTGGGCTTTTTCCAAACATCCTTGCCAAATACCCTGGCAGTGTCCATGATGCCTACATATTCCGGCATGCCACCATCAACTTGGGGTTCCAGGATGGGCAATATGGCAATGGGCTACTCGCAGGTAAGCCACCATACCAAACCGTACACAAATAACACACCAACCTTCTAGGACAAACAAGACATACAGCACACTAAACACACATGGGCAGAGGAACAGAGATGCACAGGCAACAACACAGATGCCACATACCACACTACACTGCAATCATTTCACATTACACACACATACACCTACATGTACATCAAACAGCCACAACCTGACTGGCACACCACCTGAGGACAGGTGGAGCTATGTCCCCTTTTCAAACAGAAGCGGGGCCCAAACTACTACTAGTGTCCACTGGTTGACACCTAAATACAGATCTCACACACATTATACCAAACAATGAATAACTCGGCTATGTGAATGGCATAAGTCATGTCAACGTAAAAAAAAAAGTCACAAATAGGCAAAGCTCCACTTTAGTCTTGGTTTTTAAGATTCTGGCAGCACCAATATCAAAGGCCACCCAAGTGTTGCCATCACCTACACATACCTGACATACTTGTAGTGTGCACATTCATCTGTCTGCTGCATTGTGTCGCACACATAGGAATACAACATAACCTTCCATGAAAGACCATGGGGCAGAATAATGACCAGTGGTGCAGGTGCAGCACCTAGTCCAGTGCAACCTCACATGTGCCCCTTAGCGCCCCCCTAATGCTAACATGTGTGTGCCATATACAAGAAATAACCCACCATGGCACAGAGTTTTTGCTATACTGTAAAGATAATGGATGCCATAGTAGGACTCAGTAGGAGTATAGAGGACATTCCTGACCTTTCATACACGGTACATAGGGACCCATGTAAAAAATGGTGCGCCCCCTCTCAATGCCTGCACTGTGCTTGTCTTGAAAGTGTCTCTGATAAATCATGTGTAGGAACCTATGAGATTCCACTGCACCAATTTTGCTCATCCTCTAATTGCGTGATTCACACCCTAGTACACTTGATGGCTGGAGCAGCCATCATCTGCCACAAAGGGTCACTAAGTGTTGCACTGCATGTGTAGTGCCTCATGGTAACATGGAGGCCAGAGTTTTGCTCTGTAGGGCTACCATGGTGTCTCTACATATGACACCACTGTGGTGCAAGGATGTGGTAGGTTCCACCAACAATAGGACACTGCTTAAAATATGGACAACACAACACTTATTTGCAATGGTTGAATCATCAGTTTGGATTTGATTTGACAATCCCTGAGCCACAACCCAAGATTGTAATGTCCATCAACACAGACCAATTAAACTATTTCACAAAACAGGAACATTCACAATACCAGAAGCAAGTTTGAGTCACCACTCCACCTACAACTAACATCTGCCAAGGTACATATGAAAATACCGTTAAGCATTACCAACTCATGTTCTCTCATCCCTTTGCAGTCGTCCAAGGTTACGACATACAGCCATGGGTGATGACTTCATTTGGCAACCCCACAACAGTGGAAGAGTGGGCATATAACGAAGTGCATAGAAGGACGCGAAATGTGGTGGGGGGATATATGAGCTTCTGAAGTCAAGGTTCAGGTGCCTGGCCCTGACAGGAGGACGCCTGTTGTATGCACCACCGCTGGTATGCAAGAAGATACTGGCATAAAGACCAATGTTCCCTGGGATGAACAGGTAAATGTCCCCAATGAGGAGGAGGATGACAATGGTGCAGCACATTTGGAGGTGGAACTACAGAGCACTGCTGAAGGAGTTCACAGGAGACTACAAATTGTACAGAACTTCTACACATATTCACTGTACAAATATTATCACTTTGTAAATATCACCAATAAATAACTTTGCACCAGAATGTCTATGGTCTACTCATTCTCCTCTACATATACCACTGAATTTTGCTCATATCTCAGAGAGCAGGAAAGAAACACAACAGTTACAAGTATGGTTGAAACATAGGGGGTCATTACAACCCTGGCGGACGGTGTTAAAGCTGTGGTAATAGCGCAAACAGGCCGGCGGAAAAATAAAGGGAATTATGACTGTGGCGGAAACCGCCAACATAGACAGCCACTTTAACACTCCGACCGCCACGGCGGTACAGACAAGCAGTGCGGCGGTCACCACCAACAGACAGGTGGCACACAATGTACCGCCCACAGTATCACAACCCGCCAATCTGCCACTTTTTCCGGGGTGGATTCACCGTGGATAAAAACACGGCGGAAACAACTTTTGCAATGGGAAAACGCTCACCTTAACACACGCCACGAGGAAGTAGGCCACCATGGAGCCCAAACTACAAATACTCCCTGCGCTTGTCTTCCTGCTCCTCTACGAACACCAGCAATGTAGGTGCCGAAGACAACGGTGAGTACTGCACCTACGACATAGGGGAGGGGGGAGGCAAAAGTCAGGGGGACACACACGCAACACCCCCACCCTCAACCCGACCCTCACCCACTACAACACACACCAATGCATTTCCAAACAGCACAGTAACAACCCACAACCCCCCCCTGGAAGAATGCAAAGACAAAAGGAAATCAGTTCAAACATTGTAATGGATCAAAATACAGTAACCAAATAAATACAGATATATATAAACAATTGAAAATCATACATCACGATTAGTACTGCAGGTATGCACATATCAATGTCCGTGGACCACTGGGCCCAAAATGCATGGGCAAGGCCCACACTAGATACCTGTCCATAAACAGAGAGAACACTGCAGGGGCATCAGATAGAAATACAACAGGCACCTCAGGGGGAAGGGAAGGGGGGGCACCTCAGCCAGATTACAGCACCACACCAGATCCATGACGGGGCTCCATGCCCATTGATGTATCCTGGGGAGTGCAAAGCCACAGTCTCTCAAGTCTCTCCAGTGGGTGGTTTGCCCACTGTACCATCCTGGGGAGTGCAAAGCCACAGTCTCTCAAGTCTCTACAGTGGGTGGTTTGCCCACTGTACCATCCTGGGGAGTGCAAAGCCACAGTCTCTCAAGTCTCTCCAGTGGGTGGTTTGCCCACTGCTTTATCCTGGGGAGTGCAAAGCCACAGTCTCTCAACTGAATGACAGTACTCCCCTGGTTCTGGAGGGGGACTGGTGCCCAGAGTGCTTCATCCTGTGAAGGACAGACAGAGTGGATGCAGTTCTCCATTTGTTCTGGAGGGGGAATGGTGCCCAGAGTGCATCACGCTCCCCGTGACAGTCCCAGTTTCGTCACTGTCCCAGCTGCACATGGGCTAACTATGCTTGATTTGGCGGTCTTTGCTCTGTTCAGCGGTCTTCACCATGGCGGTCTTTGCCCTGTTCAGCGGTCTTCACCATGGCGGTCTTTGCCCTGTTCAGTGGTGCTTGCCTTTGCTGTCTTTACCCTGTTCAGTGGTGCTTTGCCCTGTTCAGCGGATTTCACCATGGCGGTCTTTGCCCTGTTCAGCGGTGCTTGCCTTTGCTGTCTCTGACCTGTTCAGTGTGCTTTGCCCTGTTCAGCGGTGCTTGCCTTTGCTGTCTCTGACCTGTTCAGCGGTGATTTGACCTGTTCAGCGGTCTTCACCATGGCGGTCTTTGCCTGCTCAGCGGTGCTTGCCTTTGCTTTCTTTGCCCTGTTCAGCGGTCTTCACCATAGCGGTCTTTGCCCTGTTCAGCGGTGCTTGCCTTTGCTGTCTTTGCCCTGTTCAGCAGTCTTCACCATGGCGGTCTTTGCCCTGTTCAGCGGTGCTTGCCTTTGCTGTCTTTGCCCTGTTCAGCGGTTTTCACCATGGCGGTCTTTGCCCTGTTCAGCGGTGCTTGTCTTTGCTGTCTCTGACCTGTTCAGCGGTGCTTTGCCCTGTTCAGCGGTGCTTGCCTTTGCTGTCTCTGACCTGTTCAGCGGTGCTTTTCCCTGTTCAGCGGTCTTCACCATGGCGGTCTTTGCCCTGTTCAGCGGTGCTTGCCTTTGCTGTCTTTGCCCTGCTCAGCGGTCTTAACCATGGTGATCTTTGCCCTGTTCAGCGGTTCTTGCCTTTGCTGTCTTTGCCCTGTTCAGCGGTCTTCACCATGGCGGTTTTTGCCCTGTTCAGCGGTGCTTGCCTTTGCTGTGTTTGCCCTGTTCAGCGGTCTTCACCATGGCGGTCTTTGCCCTGTTCAGCGGTGCTTGCCTTTGCTGTCTCTGACCTGTTCAGCGGTGCTTTGCCCTGTTCAGCGGTGCTTGCCTTTGCTGTCTCTGACCTGTTCAGCGGTGCTCTGCCCTGTTCAGCGGTCTTCACCATGGCGGTCTTTGCCCTGTTCAGCGGTGCTTGCCTTTGCTGTCTTTGCCCTGTTCAGCGGTCTTCACCATGGCGGTCTTTGCCCTGTTCAGCGGTGCTTCCCTTTGCTGTCTCTGACCTGTGCAGCAGTGTGTGGCATGATGGTCCCTCGGTGCCCAGTGGGGCTGTGGCAGCCGGGGCCCTCCAGGTCACTGACGCTGGTGGTGGTCTCCGGACCAGTGACGATACTGGTGCCCTCCAGGGCAGTGACTCTGGCGGTGGTCTCCGGACCAGTGACAATACTGGTGCCCTCCAGGGCATTGACTCTGGCGGTGGTCTCCGGACCAGTGACGATACTGCTGCCCTCCAGGGCACTGACTCTGGCGGTGGTCTCCGGACCAGTGACGACAGTGCTGGCGGTGGCGTCCCAGCCGGCGGGGAGCATGGCGGCCTTCTCCTCCGTGCTGCTCTTACTAGACTGTGGAGACTTCTTCTGCCCCTTCACCTCCTTGGGAGGAGTCACAGCTGACTCGGCACTCCCCCCGGGACCCTTGTGAGCTGTTTTGCCGGCAGGAGTCTTCACCCTCTCCCGTCGGCCACTTTCCAACTTAAGGTGCTTTAAAGGGGGTGGACTGGCAGTGCTTTGGCTCCATGTCACACTGGCTGCCCTGGTGGCCGGTGCACTCCACACACCTTTTACACGTAACACTGGTACCAGACTTTTTTTGGCTGACGTGCTACTACGGGACCTATGAATTGGAGTGGTGGGGGTGGTGGGAAAGAGGTCAACGTTGCTGAGGAAGAGTTTCTGACTAACACTGGGATGGGTAGCTGGAGGGGGTCTGGGAGTGGAGGAAGAGGAGGTGGTTGTAGGAGGTGTACCTTTAGATGATCATTGCAGCAAGGAGGAACTGCTGATTTCTCAACACCACAGCAACATCACGGTGGTAGGCAGCCATGTTTTCCCAGAGGGAGGCCACATCCCACTGTATGGACTCCAGGCTATTCTGTATAGCCTCCAGCCTGTTGTCTATCATGCTGCTGCCACTTTGGGAGGGCAATTGCTGATGCCTCTGCCTCTTGACAGCAGCTATGTCAGCCAGGGACTGCTGGAGTCCACATAGCAGGGAGTGGGTGCCTCTGATGGCAACTGAGTTGTCCCTATTTATACTGAGGCACCTGTGCACTAACTCTAGGTTGCCTGCCATGGACTCCATCCCCACCCGCATCTGTGTGGCCAGCTCCCGCTAGACTCCTACCACTGTCCTCCAAAAGGTGATGTCTGGGTCCTCGGAGTCCAGGCCTGTGTCATGTCTGGCTGGTGCTGTATGTTGGTGGGTGGGTGGTTCATGTGGAGACCCCACAATGCTGTGTGTCCTCCCTGCATCTGAAGGTGGTGTCTGGAGGGAACCTAGGACATCCTGGAGAGTTTTGTCATTGATGGTCGGCAGCTAGTCATCCATGTCATCTGTAAAATCCAGTCATGTTGGCAGGAGGTAAGGCATCTTCCTCTGCAATTGGACGGTAAGATGTCAGTCTTAGACTTAGGTGGCTGTTTGGCATGGCACATCAACTACTTGCTACAGGAGGCTCAGTGCCATGTTAGAGACCCCAGGTTGTAGTTGTAAACTGTTTGTTGCATTGTGCATCACATATGGGACAAGCTTTCAAGGTATTTTCTCCTTAGATCGCACACCACCAACTTCCTTGCAGGCTTCTTGCCCCTGTGGCACATAAATCATCCTTCCCATTCAACATGGTGGACATTCCCACAGCAGTGTAATGTGTGCTGTCACAAAATTTATATTATGATGCAGTGGCACCATGAATGATGGCACTAGTGCAGCAAAGCAAAGGTTTGTCCATTACTTGCAATGCATGTGTTACAGTCTCATCAGCCTCTAGCAGGCCACACACATGCGCTATTTGGGAGCGACATCCCAACCATTAGGAATTGTCAGCCCCTTTAGGTTGTCCCTCCCTACATTTGAGACATATCCTTGCAAACAGCATATCGACCACATGCATATGTTGGGCTGAGGATGTAGGATGTGGATCAATGCATTCATATTGAGAGTTAGTTAATATGGCACAAGGGGATTGTACAGCTTGGATCCACTTGACCAACTCTTTGTATGATTTTACAGTAGCATTGTGAGCTAGTGACATAATGCGGGTAGTGCTACTTTGATGCCACTTGTGCCAGTTCTTATGCATGTAGATGTCCCATTAAGCAGAGCACCAACCATTCCTACAACACAGTCAACCTTATTACATGGTGAGATTGCAGCTACTTCAATGCTGCACAAATGATGGTCACAGACAAGCCCCATGTGTTGTATGAGTTAACTTTTGTGCTCATTCTCACATGGTGCATAGAGGTGTGGGGAGCTGTTGTTGGTCCACCCTGTGTGCTTTGCACTCCACAGGTTGGGCACTTAGGACCTGATATTTTGTGAATTGACACAGCTCAGTGCATCAGTCTTATGAGTTTCATGTAGCTGCAACAGTTTTGAATTGCATGAATGCGCCATTTACTGGAAGATGGCACATTTCCCCTTGCACCAGCGCAGATTTGTTCTGCCTGAACCAACTCAGGCATTGTTGCACCATAATGAAGGGGTGCCTGCATTGAGGGGATTGATTGTTGATATGCAGGAAGGTGTCCCTTCCTGCACACGTGCAAACAATTATGACAAGGTGGCATTTCTCTGTGTGCTGCTGGATGCTGCACACATGAGAAGGCCAATGAAACAAGAAGGTAAGAAAGTTTTTTGCCTTGTCGCACAAACCTGACACCATCCCTGGGGTGGTGTTGACTTCAGTCACAGTCTCTGATGGACATGTTGTGTTGGATCTGGGGCAATGACAATATGTAATGGGTGTTGTTGTGGCACAGCCACTGACACACTAATTGCACAAACCCTCCTGGCAATGTGCTGCATATTTACAGGGTGATATAAAGCCTTGGTAAGTGGTTTATGTCCACGTTGTGTATATGTCGGAGTGCATTGCTCAACCAGAGCATCACTGCAAGTGTGGTTTGGGTGGTGATGAAACATTTCGATTCAGGGCCTATGTGTCCTGAGGCAACCCTGTATCATGTACTGAGTGTGCCCTATGTGCCTTCACCTTCTGTCAATTGTGAGATTCCAGATAGTCCCCCACTGTTACTTACCCTGCATTTGTTATAGTTCTGGGTAGTTTGCGCTGGCCTGAAATTGCAGTGACCAGTTCCTCTGGCATGACCGCTGCCACCATCTCCTCCAGCTCATCCATGTCCTCCTGTGGTGCAGGACTTCCACCTCCTGTCTGCAGGGCTGCTTTTGGGTTACTGGCCAGTTTCACCTTAGTTCTGTGCTTGCAATCATGCCAGCACGTCTTGCATTAGGTGACAGTCCTCCTCACCTCTGCAATGTTGTTGACATTGTCTGCTATTGCCTGCTGTATGGCCTCTCTCCTATCAATTGGCAATTTGGATGTGATGAAAAGCTGATTTTGGTGGTCCATCATCTCTCTGACCAAGGTGTCATGCTCCTCATCACTGAAGCAACACTTCCACTTCTTGTTCTCCTTCTCCTGGGACTTTTGTGGATCCTCCTGGCTGGTATTTGGCTGACTGGGATCTCTCTGGGGTCTCTCCTGTCCTGCATTTCCATTTAGACTTCCTAAAGGCTTTTTTTTTCGCTTGCACATTTTAATTTTACGTGAATGTGGTTAAATACGGCGCTAACCCATTTTGTGTCAAAATAACATGCTGCAAAACAGTCTAGCACCCCTTTTGCAGCATTAGCATAATTGTTTCTTGCGGCATGTCCCAATGGTTAGTGTCATTTTTTTTTTTACACTAACCATTCCTTAGCGCCATTGTGCATCTTTTCTAAAAACATGGTGCAATGATGGTGCCAGGGACTGACAATAGCTCTTGTTAATTTTTTTGACGCAAAACTGCCATAGCACAGTTGTACGTCATTTTTCTTAAATCTGGCCCTTAGTCTTTATGAAAGGGGCTGTGGCCTTTTGTTTACGGGGCCATTTCAAGTCAGCTCTTCTTCTTAGTCTACATGAAACAGGCAGTGGTCTGGATTTGAACATTTCTTTTAGATATTCTAACTATTCTAACACTTGCTATTGTTCTCCTCATCATGTGCAATTTTCCCCAGATCTCCTCTCTGTCACTGATTATGTTTATCTCCTTTGTGCTACCATTACCTTCCCATGCCCACTAATTTGGCTTCCAGTTCCACTCTTACCTATTGACAGCCAGAGCGTGGTGTATCTGATTAGGTTAAAAAGGTACTCAGTATATCACAGTAATCACTACTACCATCACTACCACTAATGTTATCACTATAAAAATGTAGACCACTTCCACTATTACTAGCACTATTACTATTACTACCACCACCTGTACTACCACCATTATTCTCATCACCACCTTTCCACAACACCTATCATTATTCAGGGTTGTAATACAGGCCTCTGCAGCCCCTGTGATGCGGGGATGGGGCACCCAACCCTCCAGGGGCTCCCCATCCCTTCACAGGGACCCTGTTCATCAAAAAGCCAATAAATGACTGACCCAAGCCCTCTCATCCCATTCTGCAAGGGGGGGCTCGTCAATTTGCGTTATGCAACTAATTATTACAACAACAGTACTGTTACTCCCACCATTAACACCACTATCCCCACCACCATTACAATCACCACCATTGCTATCAAAATTAACATCACCACCGTTAGTGCCACCACCATTACAAACATTATTACCATCACTACCACCACCTTACCACCAATATCATTATCACCATCTCTACCACCACCATTACTTGACTGACATTACTTCAATTACCGGAGAAATCTGAGATATGCATGGGGTTTGGGAGCACAAGAAGGGTGTATGGGACAAAGGCCCTCATTACGAGCCTGGCGGTCTGTGACCGCCAGGCTCGCGGTTGGCGGGAGCACCGCCGACAGCCTGGCGGTGCCCCTTAGGGCATTCTGACCGCGGCGCTTTGGCCGCGGTCAGTGCAGGAAAACCGGCGGTCTCCCGCCGGTTTTCCGCTGCCCGTCAGAATCCTCCAAGGCGGCGCAGCATGCTGCGCCGCCTTGGGGATTCTGACACCCCCTACCGCCATCCTGTTCCTGGCGGTTCACCCGCCAGGAACAGGATGGCGGTAGGGGGTGTCGCGGGGCCCCTGGGGGCCCCTGCAGTGCCCATGCCAATGGCATGGGCACTGCAGGGGCCCCCGTAAGAGGGCCCCGCTTGTATTTCACTGTCTGCATAGCAGACAGTGAAATACGCGACGGGTGCAGTAGCACCCGTCGCACCTTCCCACTCCGCCGGCTCGATTACGAGCCGGCTTCATGGTGGGAAGGTTGTTTTCCCCTGGGCTGGCGGGCGGCCTTTTGAAAGGCCGCCCGCCAGCCCAGGGGAAAACTCAAAATACCCGCCGCGGTCTTCCGACCGCGGTACGGTATTTTGGCGGCTCCCGCCGGGCGCGCGGTGACCGCGCCCGGCGGGAGTCAGAATGACCCCCAAAGTGTCCTAATAGGAGTAAGGCAAAAAAAGTGGATGGAAAGTGGTATAAGAGAGCTTTTGAGGGGCGAATCCACAAAGTAATATACAAGCTGAAAATGGTCTAGTGTTCAGAGAAATGCAATTACAATACAATGAGCCTCCTATGAATTTCACAGAAAGTTCATTGAAAGGAACAATGGTCCCCTGGAAATGGCTTCAAAACTGTCCATCACCAATGGGTTAGTTGCTCCAAGGCTTTAGATTCAGGCGCATTGTGCCCCTGAATCCTCAAAATGTCTCAGTGACTCATCCTGTTCCCTGGGTTCAGCCTATGATCACCCACATTCGAGGGCAATGACAAAAAGAAGACTGGGGGACCAGGACGTGAACCCTGGAGTGCCCCTGGGTGACAAAAAGTGTTAGGGACTTGTAACCATGGGGACAGGTAGATATCGAACTTGAATGGAGTGGTTGTGGGCCCCAGTCTGCGCTGTGTGCATGAGAAGACTAAGGCCCTTACACACCGCTGCGCTCAACATACACACACATTTACAAAACACAACCACATTGGACAAATCAAAATACACACACGTGATACACATACATACACTGCACCCACACACCCAATCCAATATAAAACACACACCCACATTACCTACAACCCCTTACAATAAAATTTTTGGACGAAGCAGAGAGAGAGAAAAACAAAGACAACACCGGCATCCAGAGACACACAACACCGTCACTCATACACCATCCACATACAAAACACCACACACCCCAAAACATCACCCCACACTGAACATCAACCATCACCTCACACATCACTCACACCACATCATGGCACCTCAAAGACACCCCAGATTTTCTGAGGAGGAGCTCTGGGTCATGGTGGAGGAAATCATCCGGGTATTCTGATCACAGGTGCAGCAGACATCCATTGCTAGGAAGATGGAGCTATGGCGGAGAATTGTTGACAGGGTCAATACAGTGGGACAGCATCCAAGAACACAGGATGACATCATGAAGGGGTGGAACGATCTACAGGGGAAGGTACGTTCCGTGGTATCCAGACACCAGATAGCCATACAGAGGACTGGCGGTGGACCCCCCACCTCTTCTCCCACAACTAACAACATGGGAGGAGCAAGTCTTGGCGATCATGCATCCTGTGGGCCATGCAGGAGTAGCAGGAGGACTGGACTCTGGTAAGTCATATCTTTACTATTATATCCCCCCACCCTATCTGCATGCCATCACAAACCCCAACCCCTACCCTCACACCCATCACTCCACCACCTCACATATATCCCACTATCACAACCCACACATCCCAATACTAAGCCCTGCATATTATACCAATACATGGACACCCATCACAGACCTGCATGGACACCCATCACTAAAGCATGTCCAAGGGAGAGACTCACCCAGGGCACACAATCACCACTCACACAAGGGCTAAGGCGATATTGCAAGCACAGTAGTAGAGGGAAACACACCCATTGCACAAGATGGCACACACAGATACAATAAAAATGCATTTCCACCCCAACAGGACCCCTACACAACGTCACCGGACAGGAGGTGCCAGCCATATCCAGTCCCCCCACAGAAGAGGTTCACAGTGACGACAGAAGCTCTGCACGCCTGGATCAAGATGACCAGCCTGGCCCATCAGGGACATCTGGACAGTCGGTTCCCCTGCCACAGTCCCAAACCACCACAGAACCTCCCCCCTCAGGAAACGCCACCACAGGACCCACCCAGCGGGCCCATGCCACTGTCCCCAGGACACATCAATCATCAGTGTGTTCACCACTACAGGGACCCCAGGCGACCCCACAAACACAGGACAATCAGGGACCTGGGGTCAGTGGGCACACGGTTCAGGGGACAGAGTAACAGGATAACAGGGAAGCTGGGAAGCCTGCTGTGCAACAGGGGAGGACAGGCCCATGGAACCCACTCTCCACGAGGCACTCTCAAACATAGTGGGAGCATACACCCTTGAATCACAAAACAATCTGGAGTCAGTCTGTACTTTCACAAATGTATAATTAAAACTTTGTCGACAAATGTCAATGTTAATGTTCATTTGCACATACTAATGTATGACAGATGTTGGGCAGCAGTAAAAATAGCAGAAGGCAGAATGAGGTACCCAGATCTGTGAAATGGAAAGCTAAAGTGAACTGTCAGGGTCCATACACAGAGGTTAAGAGGCTGACTTATACAATGTCCTACAGTAGTCAGATATGAGATGAGCAGTGCCAGTCTCATACTTGTGTCTCCCTGGAAATACTGCATGATGATGTTGTTTCGGTTGTCAATACCTTCTTCCTCTGCCTCCTCTTCCTCACTGTCCACAGGCTCCACAGCTGCCACAATACCATAATCAGGTCCATCCTCCTGCAGAAAAGGCACCTGGCGTCGCAAAGCCAGATTGAGCATCATGCAGCATCTTCGGTGAGTAGTATAGGGAGCCACCTGTTAGATGGAGGCACTGGAATCTGGCCTGCAGGAGGCCGAACATCCACTCAATAATATGCCTAGTTTGCTCATGTGCCTCATTGTAGTGTTCCTCTGCCCTTGTCCTGGCATTCCTTACTGGGGTCAGTAGCCATGAGAGGCTGCGGTAACCAGAGTCACCTGCAAATGTTGAGGGAAATCTGCTAGACACACACTAACCCTTAGGGACTACCCCATACCCAGACACCTATTCATACTGTGGGGACCTTGGGCTCACTTATTAGCCACACCTGGTGCCTCTGGAGTAGGCCCATCACATAAGGGATGCTGCTATTCCTCAAAATGTAAGCGTCATGCACAGAGCCGGGGTGCTTGGCATTCACATGGGAGATGTACTGGTCTGCCAAACACACACCTGCATATTCATAGAATAGTAGCTTTTTTGATTTATGTATACTTGTTCATTTCTGTGAGGGAGGGGGCAAATGCCACATGTGTACCATCAATGGCACCAATGATGTTGGGGATATGTCCCGGGGTATAGAAGTCAGCTTTTACTGTGGCCAAATCCTCTACCTGGGGACTACAATGTAGCTGCGCATGTGTTTCAGCAGGGCAGACAACACTCTGGCCAACACATTGGAGAACATTGGCTGAGACATCCCTGATGGCATGCCCACTGTAGTTTGAAAGGAGCCACTTGCCAGGAAATGGAGCACTGAAAGGACCTGCACTAGAGGGGGTATTCCTGTGGGATGGCGGATAGCTGACATCAGGTCATGCTCCAATTGGGCACCCAGTTCTTAGATTTGGCACGATCAAGTCTGTATGTAATAATGATGTGTCTGTCTTCCATTGTCGACGGGTCCACCAGGGGTCTGTACACCAGAGGATGATGCCATCTCATCATCTGCCCCAGCGGATGTGCCCTACAGAGGAGAATGGTGAGCAGAGGGTCATGTACCACATAGGTTGCCCAAGTGTTTTTGCTGTAATGTGAGTAAATCCATGTGTGGCGCTGTCTGTCCATATTTCTGCCCAAATGTGCTGTGAGACAGTTAGGTGCCATAGAGGAAATCTAAGAAAAGAGCTACCACTGTTGACCTGTGGAATGAATATTCTTCAGGTCCCGTATCTCAGTAGATGTTGATACCCATCGAGTTGTATGTCCAAAAAATGACCATGCTTCATAGATAAACAATAAGGCTGCACATCAAATAAAGTGGCTGTATAGAAACTTCTATAATCAAAGTATAAGTTTATTAAATAATTATACTAAATGCTGAAGACAAAAAATCTATTACTATAATGGAGAAAAGACAAATAACTAGTCTCAACCACACCACACTCATACCAAGCTAAAAATAACAGAAATACTCAATACAGAAAACAGGTTACAAAAGATACCCTGATAGTCTCAATGAGTGGTAATAGCACAGTAACACAATAGCAAAGCCTAACCAAAGATAAAATCAATAACATATCAATTACAGGAAAATATACAGATCACGTGATGATACTATAACACACTAATATCAAATACAAAAATAGAGAACTATGGCTGAGAAACAGCAATAGTAAGGCTATGATGTCTAACAAATACAGTAGGAAACCAGAGGCCTACGCGCGTTTCGGTATTCCTCGATTAATGAGGTCACTTTTATCAGGGCGGTTCCCAGTATCTTGATCCTTTACTGATACATTCCTAACAGCCATGTATCTTGGTCATTTCTTGCGCCGTATTCTAGATATAGATCAAAAATATATATATAGACATGATATCTAATGCAATAATAACAAAATAAATAAATACATACATAGAACAAATAATTTGGAAATCTAAATTTCTAGTTTTTTTCGGGGGAGAGAACAAAAGAATTGAAAATTCTTAGTTGCATGTGCGGTCTATTAGTCAGTCTCTTAGCTATCATGCAAAATACTTATTGAGAGCCTCTCAGACGTGAGTGAGTGAATTTTCCAATAGAAGTAGTGCCGTAATAAAAGAAAGTAAAGATGCACCAAAACATTGGAAAGATGTAAGATAGGGAGAGGCAGCATATAGCTAATAAAAACGTAAAACATTTAAATAAAACAAAAAGATGAAAATAGAAATGGAAAGTAAGATGAAAAAGATAAACTGGACTAGCAAAAATATTGTTACATTTTCTGATACCACTGAGTCGGAAGGAGAAGGCAACTCCAACCAGTTTGACCAACATGGTAACAGGTCAGGTTCCAACAAATGCCCTATCCGTTCCAATAATTTTTTGTCCAGGGGGACAAGACCCAGAGCACGATTCAGGAACTATCAGAGAATGAGATTCCAGAATACGGACAATCCATCACATTTCCTACAAACGCGGAGACAACAATATGGGAGGGACTAAAAGAAGTACCAGTTTTCAATCTTAGGTCCACTCCCATGGACATAGATACTGAATCTTTACTCAAGAAAGGGCTGTCATTTATCCCCAGTACTTCAATCAACCGATTTGGCCTGTTATCTGACCTTCATGCCTTCTTCCGGCGGATCAGATTTAAAAGATTTTTTGAAGATAGAACTGACGGTAGAGAGGTGCATCTATCTGGTTTAAAACCAGTTTCTACCTTCACACCTAGTTTAGATATGGTAGGTTCTGAAGTTAAAATCTTTGAAAGTATTGTTTCAGAAAAGATTAAAACCTTGCTGAAATTTATCCCTAAACCTGATTATAATGTGAGCAGATGTGAACAACTAGCCCTCCAGAAGTTACAAAAAGATAAGCATACAACAGTCAAACCTTGTGACAAAGGAGGTGGTATAGTGCTGTTCGATACAGAGATATATAAATCTTTCTTCACTTACAAAAAACTTTTTATCTTTATTTTTATTTCTTTTTCCATTAGAACCACAAATCGGCATTTCAATTCTTTTGTTCTCTCCCCTGAAAAAAACTAGAAATGGAGATTTCCAAAATATTTGTTCTATGTATGTATTTTTTTTTTTTTTAGTATTGTATTAGATATCATGTCTATATATATTTTTGATCTATATCTAGAATACGGCGCAAGAAATGCCCAAGATACATGGGTGTTAGGAATGTATCAGTAAAGGATCAAGATACTGGGAACCGCCCTGATGAAGGTGACCTCATTAATCGAGGAACACCGAAACGCGCGTAGGCCTCTGGTTTCCTACTGTATTTGTTAGACATCATAGCCTTACTATTGCTGTTTCTCAGCCATAGTTCTCTATTTTTGTATTTGATCTTAGTGTGTTATAGTATCATCACGTGATCTGTATATTTTCCTGTTATTTATATGTTATTGATTGTTATCTTTGGTTAGGCTTTGCTATTGTGTTATTGTGCTATTACCACTCATTGAGACTATTAGGGTATCTTTTGTAACCTGTTTTCTGTATTGAGTATTTCTGTCTGTTATTTTTAGCTTGGTATGAGTGTGGTGTGGTTGAGACTAGTTATTTGTCCTTTCTCCAATATAGTAATAGATTTTTTGTCTTTAGTATTTTGTATAATTATTTAATAACCTTATACTTTGATTATAGAAGTTTCTATACAGCCACTTTATTTGATGTGCAGTCTTATTGTTTATCTATGAAGCATGGTCATTTTTTTGACATACAACTCGATGGGTATCAACATCTACTGAGATAGGGAACCTGAAGAATATTCATTCCACAGGTCAATAGTGGTAGCTCTTTTCTTAGATTTCCTCTATAGTAGTCATTTCCCTGCTTGAGCTACGGCCATGTAACCAGGGAACCCCTTGTGGTACATTTCATACAGTTAGGTGCCATGCCATGTGCCACCCTGAAATAGCGACGGCCTGACCTGTAAGGAGGGACAAGGGGAAATGAGGTAACTGCGCTGGCGTTGTGTAGCGTCGCGGTAGGTGGTCGAAGACCGCCGTGCAATTCAGCATTGGTTATCATTGGACCCTATGGGTTCCAGGAGCCAATGATGATGTACGCCAGCGGTGACCGTACGCACCACCATGGACGTGACCGCCAATTTCTATCTGTTCACTCACTTGATACCTGACCTTCAACAGGAGAGGATTTACACTGCAAGTGCTGTTGTGACCTGTGTCTGGAAGTGACAATAGCTCGAGTGTCTGGGCAAAGGGCCCCTGCCTTAACTTCAGAGGAGTTGGAAAGACTAGTGGATGGGGTCCTCCCCCAGTACATGCTACTCTACGGTCCTCCAGACAAACAGGTGAGTACACTGTGAGCATGGTGTTTGGGTCATGAATGTATGGAGTGCTGTGGATGGAAGATACATGTGGGGGATGAGGCCTGCATGTGAGGATGGTGAGTGTGTGTGTGTCAGGGCATGGGTGGGAACTGGTGGGCAAAGAGTATGACGAACCAGAATGGGGAGTAATTTCCTTTCATCCTATACCTTTCCTCTAGGTCAGCGCCCACCAGAAGAAGGGTATTGGGCGTGCCATCGCCAAGGAAGTGTGGATCCTGGGGCTCAATCATAGACGGAGCACCCACTGCCGCAAGAGATGGGAGGACCTGTGCCACTGGAGCAAGAAGACAGCAGAGGCCCAGCTGAAGATGGCCTCCCAATGTGGAAGGGGTGCCCGTTGCACCATGACCCCCCTGATGTTATGGAACCTGGCGGTGGCATATCCGGAGTTGGATGAGTGCTTGAGGGCATCACAGCAGCCACAAGGGGGTGATACAGACTCATTCAGTTGACTCTGTGCATTTTACGAGGTGTCTGGGTGGGGGATGTGGGCTGTGGGTTCCCCTAGGCCAGTGCGAACTTGGTAGGGTAGATCCCTTGTTAAGCAGGCTCTGTGGCACTCAAACCCCAAAAATGGTAGTGGGCATCTACAACTAGTCAGCCTCCTGTGGGTTCCTGGTGTACAGCAAATTATGTTAGGCATGGCCCCCCATGGGCAGGTGATTTTCCTACTAACTGCTAGTGCACGGCCTATTGCATAGGGCTGCTTCCTCTGTGTTGTGTCCACCAACCTTAGTGGTGCTGTTGGCATTGACCATGTGTCTCCTCTGTATTTCCCCCCTTCTTGTTTTGTCATCCTGTCCTTGTGTGCATTAGCATTATCTGGTGAAGGAGCAGAGGCACCAGAGACGGAGGGAGCTGCATCCCACATGGCCTAGGAGGCTGAATCCACTGAGGGTGAAGGCACCAGTCGGACGGAAGGCGAGGGGAGCTCCACGATGGGGACAGGAGGGGAGACCATAGACAGCGACTCCTCCTCCGATGGAATCTCCCTGGCAGTGGCGGACACCTTTGTGCCCACCCCAACAACAGGTACAGCCGCCACCCCCCCTACCAGCACCGCCCTCCCAGCAGTCCCTCAGCATGTTTCCGGTGCCTGCTCACCCAGGAGGGTGGGCATCTCCTTCGCCCCAGGCACCTCAGGTTCTGTCCCAGTCAGCCCTGCTGCCCTCAATGAGGAGGCTATTGACCTCCTGAGATCCCTCACTGATGGGCAGTCAACCATTTTGAATGCCATCCAGGGTGTTGAGAGGCATTTGCAGCAAACAAATGCACACACATCAACACACAAAAATGGCTCAGGCACACATGAGCACCACACATCCCACAGGCAGTCACACAAGCACTATACCCCCCATGCAGACACACCAACATTCCACTGCCTCCACTATGTCCCCCTCCTCCACGTCCTTCACCTCCCTCCCTGTCTCTTCTCCACTCACACCTGCATGCACTACATCCTCAGCCACTACTTCCATCACCAGCATGCCCATCAATACACACCGCTCACGTGCAAATCACCACCCCCACTACCATTCACACTTCCCATGTGTCCTCTCCCAGTGTGTCTGTGAGCCCTCCTCCCAAAGTACACACACACCGGCACACACCCACTCAACAGCCATCCACCTCACAACAGCCTCCAACCCATGCACCTTCACCCAAGCTCAGCAGATGTACACCTCCTACAACCACTACCTCTTCCTCCACTCCCAAACCCCCTCCATCTTCCCACCCCAGTGTTTCCAAATAAATTCACCTAGCTAACCTGGAGCTCTTCCCTACACCTCCTCCCCACGTTCTTCTCCTAGGGCCAGGATGTCTAGATCCCAGCCCAGCACCTCAGCCACCAAATCTGCATCCGCTGTGGTCCCTGCTACTCCAGTACAGTCAAAGGGGGCACCCATCAGAGCTGCCAGTGTGCCACCAACGGAAATGAAGGACTACCCTATTCCACCACCTGCAAAGCTCAAAAAGGGGCTGGCTTCAAGCAGGGGACAGTCACACCACCCACCCAGCAAGGCCTCGCACAAACACAGAGGGGACAGTGCCAAGGTCCCTGCAGCGGCTGTCAGATGGGGAAGGGCCACAAGCCAAAGAGCACATCACCTCTGGGCATGATGTCACCTGGAGAGGGGCTGGTGACCACCAAATCATCAGGGGTGGCAGCCACATGCACCCCAGTCACCACCACCTCACTGAACGCCACCTGTTCTGCCACCTGCACCGCCGCTGCCACATCAGTCTGCAGTATCCTCCCCAAGGATCAGCCATCCGAGGCTGCCAGAGACGGTATGGTGTCTCCATCCACCCCAACAGCCACTTGCACCACAGCCTGCACTGGCAGCATCTCCGCCGCAGCCACCGCCGCCTGCACCACCATCAGCACCGCCATGTGCACAGCTGATGCCACTCTGTGGACGTCAGCCCCATCCTCAGTGTGCAGCCGTCAGAGTCTGCAGGTGACGTCCTGGACCCTGGACACGCCACTTGAGACACCACCTCCAGCACTGACACGAACCAGCAATTGGCAGCCTAAGTCGCCACAGGATGGAGTGTGGGTCTGCCTCCATGGAGTATCATGCTACCTGTTCCGGGTACATCGCGTGGCTGTGACACACAGGTGAGACAAAGTCAACATGCCACTCCCCAGGAGCAGCATCACTGGGCACCTCCAGAACCAGTGGAGAAAAGCATCCACTAACCCAGTCCTTGGCAGGATGAAGCACTCTGGGCACAAAGCCACGTCCAGAACCAGTGGAGAAAAGCATACACTAACACAGTCCTTGGCAGGATGAAGCGCTCTGGGCACAAAGCCCCCTCCAGAACTAGTAGAGAAAAGCATCCACTAACATAGTACTTGGCAGGATGAAGCACTCTGGGCACAAATCCCCCTCCAGAACCAGTGGAAGACACCACCCACTTGAGAGACTGTGGCTTTGTATACCCCAGGACCAAGCAGTGGGCACACCACCCACTTGAGAGACTTGGGAGACAGTCGATTTGCACTCTTGAGGACCAAGCAGTGGGCAAACCACCCACTTGAGAGTCTTGAGAGACTGTGGCTTTGCACTCCCCAGGACCAGGCAGTGGGCATGGAGTCTCCTCGAGGAGCAGTGGCGTCGTACCATCATCCGGCTGAGGTGCACCCCTCCCCTTCCCCCTAAGGTGCCTGGTTATTTTTCGCCCTGATGCCCTTGCAGTGTTCTCTCCGTTTTGAGGCAGGTGTCATGTGAGGGCTTTGCCCATGCTTTTTGGGACCACTGGTCCACGGACATTTCATGGGACAGTGTACGGACTTGTGTACTTGCTGTAAATATTTGTGAATATTGATTATTTACTGTTCTCTTGGGCTATCTGATTGTTCAAATATTACACTAGTTAAACTCATTTCATTTAGTCCTTGCGTTCTTCCAGGGGGTGACGGGGTGTATCTGTGATATTATTGGATATGTGTGTGTGTGTGTTGTGGGTGAGGGGTGGGGGTGTTGCGTTTTGCGTGTGTGGGTCACTCTCTTTTCCCTCCTCCCCTCCCATGTGTGCTAGGCGCAGTACTCACCGTGGTCATCGCCGATGCCGTTTGTACTCCTGGTAGATGAGAAGATACACCAATATTGGTATCACTTGTAGTTCGGGCTCCATGGCGTCCTGGTTCCTCGTTGAGTGTCTAGCGATGAGTGGTTTCCCTTCCAAAGACTGTTTCCGCGGTGCTTTTAATGGCTTTGGTACCGTCCCAGAAAAGCTAGCCGATTGGTGTCTTGTAATAGTGTGAATGGTACATTGTGTTCTGCCTGTCTGTTGGCAGTTACCGTTGCGGTGTTTGTTGTTACCGCCATGGAGTGTTAAAGTGGCTGTCTGTGTTGGTGGTTTCCGCCATGGTCGTAATTCAATTTTTTGGACCACCGGCCTGTTAGCGGTATTACCGCTGCTTTATCACTGACCACCAGGGTTGTAATGAGAGCCTAAGTGAGGCCACAAAAAGGAATGAAGCCACTTGAAACATCACAGATGTAGGTCATCTCAAATATCAACTATGTTGAAACAGATGTCTTTATTAGAAATAACTTATGAATGTTTACGTATTTTGAATATTGACCTATGTAGAAAAATGAATAACGTAGAAAAATAATGTCCACGTTTGAAAATGTGACCTTGAGGAATGGCCACAAGTGTTCACAAAATGTACTAAATTATGATTAATATGTACAGAAATATTGAAAATGTATTAGATTAATGTAATAATATGTCATCTTAAGGGTTACAAATTATGTTCTGGCTTATTAGTTGTAGGCCTTAACTTAAGCGAGTGTCTTGGCCTAGTTTGCCAGGCCTCATGCAAAAGCTGTATTTCTAAGCGTTTAATATAAAATGCTGAGAGAGTGAACTAACTGTGAAATGCTCATTGTTTTAATAAAATGCTTACCAGAAGCTTTCTGTAGGAACCGACGGACAGGAGATGAAGTCTCTAGTAATGTATCCAAATGTGTGTAATGTGCATGAGATGTACTTTCTCAGGAGGCGAACAATGAAGACACTGACTGGAGAAGAAGATGCAACAAAATTGATACCTGACGAGCTGGATGATGAGAACATCATAAAGCAGACCAATCAACTGCATGTGAACTGAGAAATATTAGAATTCATAGATTTGGTATATGGACACTATTGGACAGAGTCATTCTTAGACCTGGCAGCTTTTTAGCGTGTCTCCCCTGTCTTTTTCCCTTCTGACCTCCTGGTTTTGGACTTTATTTTTGCTGGTTTATTGTCTCTACGCACTTTATCTCTGCTAATCACTGCTAAAGTGCAAGTGCTCCCCATATAAATTGTACTGTGGATTGGTTTATCCATAATTGGCATATTTGATTTACTAATAAGTCCCTACTAATGTGCCCTAGAGGTGCCCAGGGCCTGTGAATCAAATGCTAGTAGTGGGGCTGCAGCACTGGTTGTGCCACCCACATTAGTAGCCTATAAACATGACTCAGACCTGCCACTGCAGTGTCTGTGTGTGCAGTTTTAAATTGCCAATTCGACTTGGCAAGTGTACCCACTTGCCAGGCCTAAACCTTCCATTTTACTACATGTAAGGTACCCCTAATTTAGGTCCTAGGTAGCCCCATGGGCAGGGTGCAGTGCATGTTTAAGGTAGGACATATATTAGTGTGTTTTATATGTCTTAACAGTGAAATACTTCCAAATTCGGTTTTCACTGTGCAAGGCCTATCTCTCTCATAGGTTAACATGGAGGCTGCCTTTAAATATCCTTAAAGCGCAGATTCCCTTTGAGAGCAGATACAAATGTGGGATATAGGCCCTCTGAGCTTTAAAAATACATCTTTTAGTGACATTGGTTTTTAGATTGTTAGTTTGAAAATGCCACTTTTAGAAAGTGAGCATTTTCTAGCTTAAACCATTTATGTGACTCTGCCTGTTTGTGGGTTCCCTGTCTGAGTCAGTTTGACAGTTGGGCTGGTTGCAACTCACACTAGACAGTGACACCTAATGCAAGGGTCGCTCCCCTGGAGGGGCAAATTGTATTTAAGCCATTTCTGCCCCAAGGGGGGCAGAAACCACTAGGCACCAGGGATCTTTTTTTTTGCGCCGTCACGCAAGGGGAGCGACCCCGTAGGCAAGGTTCGCTCCACGGGGGGGGGGATTTATTTTAGGCCATTTCTGTCCCCCCTTGGGGCAGATCGGCCTATTGTTATTAGGCGATCTGCCCCCGGGCGGCAGAAACCTCTAGGTGCCAGGGCTAATTGTTTTTTTTTGTTTTATTTTTTGTTTGTTTGTTTTTTTAGAGATAGGGAGCGACCCCTTAGGCAAGGGTCGCTTCCCTGGAGGGGCAAATTGTATTTAGACCATTTCTTCCCCCCTTGGGGGCAAATCCGATTTTAGGTGAATCTGCCCCCAAGGGGGGCAGAAAGCACTAGGCACCGGGGATCTTTTTTTGTGCGCCATCACGCAAGGGGAGCGACCCCGTAGGCAAGGGTCGCTCCCCAGGGGGGCTGTGGGGACACATTTATTTTAGGCCATTTCTGCGCCCCCAGGGCCGGCTGAGCTAGAGGCCAAAATCTACAGGTAGGCACTTTGCAAAAAACTCCTCTGTTTTCGGTGAAAAAATATGATGTGTCCACATTGTGTTTTGGGCCATTTCCTTTCGTGGGCGCTAGGCCCACCCACACAAGTGAGGTACCATTTTTATCGGGAGACTTGGAGGAACGCTGGGTGGAAGGACATTTGTGGCTCCTCTCAGATTCCAGAACTTTCTGTCACCGAAATGAGAGGAAAAAGTGTTTTTTGGGCCAAAATTTGAGGTTTGCAAAGGATTCTGGGTAACAGAACCTGGTCAGAGCCCCACAAGTCACCCCATCTTGGATTCTCCTAGGTGTCTAGTTTTCAGAAATGTGCTGGTTTGCTAGGTTTCCCCAGGTGCCGGCTGAGCTAGATGCCAAAATCCACAGGTAGGCACTGTTTTCTGTGAAAAAATGTGATGTGTCCATGTTGTGTTTTGGGTCATTTCCTTTCGTGGGCGCTAGGCCTACCCACACAAGTGAGGTACCATTTTTCTCGGGAGACTTGGGGGAATGCTGGGTGGAAGGAAATTTGTGGCTCCTCTCGGATTCCAGAACTTTTGGTCACCGAAATGTGAGGAAAATGTGTTTTTTAAGCCTCATTTTGAGGTTTGCAAAGGATTCTGGGTAGCAGAACCTGGTCAGAGCCCCACAAGTCACCCCATCTTGGATTCCCCTAGGTCTCTAGTTTTTAAAAATGCACAGGTTTGGTAGGTTTCCCTAGATGCCGGCTGAGCTAGGGGCCAAAATTTACAGGTAGGCACTTTGCAAAAAACTCCTCTGTTTTCTGTCAAAAAATGGGATGTGTCCACGTTGTGTTTTGGGAAATTTCCTGTGGCGGGCACTAGGCCTACCCACACAAGTGAGGTATCATTTTTATTGGGAGACTTGGAGAAACGCTGGGTGGAAAGAAATTTGTGGCTCCTCTCAGATTCCAGAACTTTCTGTCACCGAAATGTGAGGAAAATGTGTTTTTTTAGCCAAATTTTGAGGTTTGCAAAGGATTCTGGGTAACAGAACCTGGTCAGAGCCCCACAAGTCAACCCATCTTGGATTCCCCTAGGTCTCTAGTTTTAAAAAATGCACAGGTTTGGTAGGTTTCCCTAGGTGCCGGCTGAGCTAGGGGCCAAAATCTGCAGGTAGACACTTTGCAAAAAACACCTCTGTTTTCTGTCAAAAAATGTGATGTGTCCACGTTGTGTTTTGGTCCATTTCCTTTCGTGGACGCTAGGCCTACCCACATAAGTGAGGTACAATTTTTATCGGGAGACTTGGGGGAACGCTGGGTGGAAGGAAATTTGTGGCTCCTCTCAGATTACAGATCTTTCTGTCACCGAAATGTGAGGAAAATGTGTTTTTTTAGCCAAATGTTGAGGTTTGAAAAGGATTCTGGGTAACAGAACCTGGTCAGAGCCCCACAAGTCACCCCATATTGGGTTCCCCTAGGTCTCTAGTTTTAAAAAATGCACAGGTTTGGGAGGTTTCCCTAGGTGCCGACTGAGCTAGAGGCCAAAATCTACAGATAGGCACTTTGCAAAAAACACCTCTGTTTTCTGTCAAAAAATGGGATGTGTCCACGTTGTGTTTCGGGCCATTTCCTGTCGCAGGCGCTAGGCCTACCCACACAAGTGAGGTATAATTTTTATCGGGAGACTTGGGGGAACATATAATAGCAAAACAAGTGTTATTGCCCCTTGTCTTTCCATGAAATGCCCTGGAATTCACATGCTAGTATGGGCACCCCGGAATTCAGAGATGTGCAAATAACCACTGCTCCTCAACACCTTATCTTGTGCCCATTTTGGAAATACAAAGGTTTTCTTGATAGCTATTTCTTACTCTTTATATTTCAGCAAATGAATTGCTGTATACCCGGTATAGAATGAAAATCCACTGCAGGGTGCAGGTCATTTATTGGCTCTGGGTACCTAGAGTTCTTGATTAACCTTCAAGCCCTATATATCCCCGCAACCAGAAGTGTCCAGCAGACGTAACGGTATATTGCTTTAAAAAGTCTGACATTGCAGGAAAAAGTTACAGAGTAAAACATAGAGAAAAATTTCAGTTTTTTTCACCTTAATTTCATTTTTGTTTTTTAAAGTTGTTATTTTCTGTAGGAAACCCTTGTAGGATCTACACAAATGACCCCTTGCTGAATTCAGAATTTTGTATACTTTTCAGAAATGTTTCGGTTTCTGGGATCCAGCATTGGTTTCATGCCCATTTCTGTCACTGACTGGAAGGAGGCTGAAAGCACAAAAAATCGTAAAAATGGGGTATGTCCCAGTAAAATGCCAAAATTGTGTTGAAAAATTAGGTTTTCTGATTCAAGTCTGCCTGTTCCTGAAAGCTGGGAAGCTGGTGATTTTAGCACCGCTAACCCTTTGTTGATGCCATTGTCAGGGAAAAAAACACAAACCTTCTTCTGCAGCCCCTTTTTCCCATTTGTTTGAAAAAAACGAAATTGTCACTGTATTTTGGCTAATTTCTTGGCCTCCTTCTGGAGAACCCACAAAGTCTGGGTAACTCTAGAATCCCTAGGATGTTGGAAAAAAAGGACGGAAATTTGGCGTGGGTAGCTTATGTGAACAAAATGTTATGAGGGCCTAAGCGCAAACTACCCCAAATAGCCAAAAAAAGGCTCGGCACAGGAGGGGGAAAAGGCCTGGCAGCGAAGGGGTTATAGACAGCATTGCTTTTCTGAAATGGGTTTTTCTAATGCTTTGTGTTGATGCATTGGAATGTCTTTTGATTCAAGCTTTGATTAGATCACGTTTCTTGAGACTTGTTGATTAACAAGCATTATTAAATTAGTTTGATTGGAGTTGATGAGATTCATGACTTAGTATTGGTAAGATAAGGGAAATAAAACTTACTAAACTTATAATTAAAGGTGTGGTCATTCATGGCTAAAAAATCATGGTGTGTGAATTTTACTGACTCCATTGATTATTGATTTGACTAATGACTATTGATTATTGTGTGTTGATTATTGTCTCTGTACTGGAACTATGATAAGAACACCTTAAATGAATCAAAAAGTTCATTGACCTAAACGCCTCCCCTTGTAAGTTTACTTATTAAGGATCGACGCGCTAAAAACTATTAGGAAGTCACAGAAGCCAGTACAGGCAAGACCTTTACAGCCATCAGTTGAGTTAAAAAGAACAACTAAGCTCACCCATTAAAAGGGTCATTCAGTGTAGAGCAATACTTCTGTCGCTTTTTGGAATCCAATTTTTAGAATGACTACAATTTGTGTTGATGATGTCAGCGAGGGCTATCAAATTTACTTTCAGAATATTCACTGGATGGTCCCTTTAAATACCCTTGCTCCCAATAAAACAAATTAGCAAAATGTTGGACTAAAATGTTCCTATGCAGAGAAGATGCACACAATGTTTTCTGCTACTGCAACAAAACCCATACAATGAAAAGTGAATATTTCCAACTCCAGGAATTCTCCAAAGGTCATCTTATGGAGGCGGACGGTTGCTCATATTGTAATTACAGCATTAGAAACCAAAGGCACCGCCTTGTATGGGACATTCACCGTATATTAATCGAAAAATAAAGGAAGGGCCTGATTTAGAATTTGGCGGATGAGACATCCGTCACAGTTGTGACGGACTAACCGTCTGCCACGTTCTAAACCAAGCCATAAGTAGCATTTCCCGATCACTGAGGCCGACCATATAGTTAGGCCTTTCCATTTAGGACTCCACAGATAAGTGCCACAGTAAAATTCAAAACATTTAGATAAGAGGTCGCACAATTCCCACCGGAGAACATTGCTTCCCCTCTGCACCTTAGTTTTCCACTAATTTATCGATGTAATGCAAGCCTTCAGTTTCTGGACTCCCTCATACAATTAAAAAGGGAGCAAAGGGGAGTAGTTGAAAGCAAGAAGAGCCATGCGGAGCTATACTAAAATGCCTTTAGCCTTCTTTTATGTCAATTTTTGCGAGCAGTTCTCTCTTCTGTCAAACATTGTTTTCTGTGACTATGTTCTGGTGAATGGTCCCTAAGCCCAGCCTGTTAGCTCAATACAAAATGATGAAAAAAAACATACAACTTGAGGCCGAGTTCAAAATAGAGTTTTGCAGTTGGTATATTGTCAAATAGGCAGCGAACCCCTTCCAGACATGCGAATGGTTAGGGACTCGTTAGTTACAGTTCCCAGAGAGCTAAAAACCCAGTCTTGCCTGTTGATTAGTGCCCTTATGAAGCATTGCTTTGTGAACTGACCTCAGCCAATGATATTAAAGCTCTCCCAACTGCAAGCATTCGAAACCACAACATATTTATACTTTAAACCTTCAGGATGTGTGAAATAAAATGTTTTTCTTCAAGGGCTGATTCCAGATCTATGAATCATTGTATATTTCTATGAGGAATGTGATTTATAAAAAGCAAACCGTAAAAGCACATTGCATCTCTTTATGTTATGCATTTCCGAAATACACTTTAAAACATTTTAAAAATGAAAGTTTACAATATTCAAGTTGGTTCTACATTCATGTTGCATTATTTTCTAACTATGCATCTTTGTTTACCTGTTTATTGACCTAGAGGAGCAAATATGAAACATTTTCTTCGGTGAAAAACGAAGTTTTCCGATAACAACCCTGAATGCTGATGCAAACATTTCCTCCCACACAACTAGGTATTTTATAGCAACCGGACATCGCACCTAAGTAGATGGAGATTTGTAGACCGGAGGGGAGCAGGAGCAGACGACTGGGGGTAGAGGGAGTTGGAAGTTGGGGTGGGCAGGAGGCTTAACAAGGTATGTGAGGTGAAGTGGAAAGGGAAGCCCATCTTAGGAGGCATAATAGAAAGGTGTAATGTAAGGGAAGGTTTGTGGGTTAGAAGACATAGGGCCAGATGTAGTAAGCTGTTTGCATGGTGCAAACTGCGAAAATCGCAGTTTGCGCCATACAAACAGCCTTCTGCGATGCACATTCACAATTCTGCGACTCGCAAATTGTGAATGCGACTCGCAAATAAGAAGGGGTTCCCTTCCTATTTGCGACTCTCATCGCAATGCAGAAGTGCTTTGTGACCGCGAATGCGGTCGCAAAGCAATTCGCAGTTACCACTAGTGTCACACTTGTGGTAACTCATTCGCAAAAGGGAAGGGGTCCCCATGGAACTCCTTCCCCTTTGTGAATGTTGCCCAAAAGGTTTTTTCAGAGCAGGCAGTGGTCCAATGGACCACTGCCTACTCTGAAAAACCAAAACCAAATGGTTTTGTTATTTTTTTTATTTTACAACTCGTTTTCCTTTAAGGAAAACGGGCTGCAAAATAAATTTAAAAAGTGCTTTATTTAAAAAGCAGTCACAGACATGGAGGTCTGCTGACTTCAGCAGGCCACCATCCCTGTGAGCGCAGGGACTCGCTATGGGGTCGCAAAATGCGACCCACCTCATTAATATTTATGAGGTGGGTCTTTGCGACCCCATTGCGAGTCACAGACGGTGTCTGAGACACCGTTCTGCATTCGCATTTGCGATTCGGAAATTGCGAGTCGCAAAGACTCGCAATTTCCGAATCGCAAATGCGGAAGTTGCTACATCTGGCCCTTAATGAGATGAAGCTCTTAACGAGGTCTGCAACCGAAGGCAAACTCACTAGCTGCCACTCACAACAGCAATCATAGTGTCCTTTAGCCGAAAAGGGCAGCTGCAACTGTCATTCCCATTTGTGTATAAACGTCCGATTTTTTTGTTTTTTTAATCTTAAACTTGTAAATCGATGGCGTTTACAACTTCCACCACAACTACTTAAATTGGCTTCTCAGTTTTTCATATTGAAGAACATGTAGAACGCATGGTAAAAAATACCAATATAAGAAGTGGGCGGTTTGCACTGAAAATAGACCACCCTACAGTTGCCAAATGCTGAATCATGAAAAGACTGTGGTTTAGCATGCAAAGGGAGGCACAGAATATCTTATCCAGGGGATTGCTGAGTGTTCTAGGTATCCCAGGGTATGTGGGTCAAAATGACAAAGTCATAGCATTGCTAATTATGCAGTGACAAGCAGGGCAGCATCAAAGACTTCACTTCAAACAAAGATGGTGGAAGGGTTTAAGAGACCTATAAGATGAAATCAGTCTTGGTTTATCTCCACGTTTTCCCTAGAAAGGGTCAGTGTCTTCGTTTTTTTATTTATGCCAATCGTGCCAAATCTCTATTTAACATTATGTTGATTTCTATTAGGCAAACATATACACCACGATACCTGGGTTTGCAGTAACAATCTACTCCTAAAAATAAGACTTTCTGTGTTTTGTTCTCTCGTGTAAATAGACATCTACTCTTCTATACCTTCAAACTCTTTTCTAATTTGTACTTTTTACCTACATTTTAGAATTCCATACTGGAGCAGAGGTACGAAAGTGTTCTCAGAAGCCTAGAGAGTACTTTTCCTATAACAGGTCTCTCTTTTTCATGAATAGACCTTTCGTGTACAGGTCTACACATGGCCCCTATCCATTGTCATCTACAGCTTCTAACCTCTTTATATTTTAATATCCAGTATCAGCTGACATATCCACATTGGTTTGAATTCTACTTCATTTTTAGGTCGAGCAATTGAGACCTCTTGATTATACTTTAGTATATACTTCTCTTGTGGGCCTAAATCCACCCCCTGCTTGCCATGTGTTTGTTTCAGGGTCCTTCATAAATCCTTGCTTGCTAGTCAGTCCTGCCTCTTTGTCCCACCTTTTTCCCCTTTCGTTCCTCTGAGGAAGCAGGGACTAACTACTGTATACTTATGCCCTGTTTGTTTATCTGTTGCTTTGTGGGACTATTTTCTTCTCTGATTATTTGTGGTGTCTGTTTGCAGACAAATTCACCTAATCTCCCAATTTCTACAGACTGAGGAATGCAGCATCCGGATCGCTGCTCCAGGCATCCCCCATAAACAGGCTTGTGAAGATTTTTCTTTTCTCCTCAAACTGCCTAAAAAGTCGCCCAGCTCGTGCTATAAACACAGTAGAGAATAAACACTCCCAGATGCTGCAGAGTCTCCGCAGGAGACATCCTGCAGTCTTGTTTCTGTGGAAGGGTGGCCAATGTACTTTAATTTTCTTGGGTTTTTCTTTTCAGTGGAAGCAGCAGCCTCTGGAAAGGCAGCAGCGCATAGAAATAATTTTCGTTCTGGGACAGAGAAATAATTCATAGGCCCTCTGCATCCGCTATCTCCTTTAAAACTGCTCCTTGCACACCCCTCGCTCCCACCCTCTCTTGTCCACACATAAATCACACAAGACTTCCTCTGACCTGGCCACATCTGCTGGCTGCAGCCAGATAGAATATTTTATTATACACAACTGCCATTATTTCATGCATCTCACACCAAATATTGGCTGTTTAAAACCTGTCAGCACATTATAAATAAAGAACGGGGACAGCATCTGGCAATGAGAGAGGCCTGATCCTCTGATGGGGCTGCAGTTGCACATTTGGACCAGCACGAACATACCTAGAGAAGGTGACTGTTGCACATATCGTACTGGGATGGGCTTGTGTGTGCTTTTGTGTATCTGGACAATGAGGGATTCACGCCCCAGAGTGTGTCCAACACTCCCTCTCAACTCCTCCCGCCCCAGACACCTGACAAATGTTGGGCCCCTAACTTCTAAAACATAGGTGTAACAAACCTTTTCAACACCCTTTACTGTCAGAAGGACTAAGGCAAAATATGACAGTATGTTGTTCCAACAGCGTCTGCCCGTCCCTATCCCACTACCTGATTGCACTAAGCCACTACACAGTCTGACATTTTTAAGAATGGACTGATCGACAGTGCATGAATGTTGACAAATCGAAGTACACTGAAGAAACCACATGCTGCTGTACTCTTCATAGCAGACAGACTATAAAGAGAATGTGTGTGTTTGTGTGTGTGTGTGTGTGTGTGTGTGGCATGTGCACAACTGTATATGGCCATATGTGTGTGGTCATAATACAACACTACACAATAGTCATGTGTATCTACAACTTTGGGCTAATCTTATGAAGATCTCCTGTTTTTTATTTCACCTAACTCTTCTCTTTTCTTCCACCTCAATTGTACCATGCTATTTTCTGTCTTGTAGGTGTGGTTTAGCACTACATTGGGACCTGTGGTCTTCTCAAAGCTTTTCAAAACACTAACTCCTTGACAGAGGGGCAGTGACCTGTGGGTCAGATCTGACCCCGGATTTGTTGTTGACCTGCACTGTCAGGGTGTCTGGTGGCTCTCTTCAGCACCTGGTAGGAGCACTCAACTTTATAGCATACCAGCGGAATCCACTGAGAAGACTAAGGTACTTTATGGGCACAAACCAATGAAAAGCAGGAAATAAAGTCAGCACCTGAGGAAATGAGCTGTTTTGTTTGTAGTTAGTGGCTGGGCAATCTCTGCTGTAGACGCGCAAGAAGACTTTCTAAACTGTCCACGAAGACAAGAGCCTGCAACTGCATGCGTGTGTTTGAACTATTTGCTGTTTAGAGAAATACATAAAGTAGCCATCAAGACCCCAAAAATATAACCCGGAGTATGTCAAGAAAGCACCCAAGAATAGGGTACTTACTTTTCACCAGACAATGAACAGGGTTTACTTCAAACAGGGATATAAACAAGTGATTGAAAGGGACTGGAAAGATTTGGCGATTGATAAGTGACATTGCAAGCTCTTTGTTTTGAAAGATACACATTTTGTGACACTTTATCAAGCACAGGCTTGGTATAACTTACAGGTGAGTGCATTACTATCTTTTTTTTTTTTACTGTTTTTATTGAGTTTTGGTAAATTAAAACCAACAGGACCATACGTACAGTGCAGATAATAGCAAGACAATGCATTGTCCTTACATAGGAGCACCATAGGGCTGTTCACATCCAAGTTTGAGTCATGTGAGAGTTATAACCACTGTACGGATATTAACCTCCATCCCGCCACCCCAACCCAGAACATTGTGAGGCCAAACATTAAACAACTTATGCAAGAGTGAACATATCTAAACCATAATTGGCCACCCCCTTTTTCGGGGGACGCAGCGACTGTCCCCACCCTCCTCATCCTCCACACTGCTTATGGAGCTTATATCCTCCCCTCCAGTGAACCGCTCCAACAAAGTTCCCGAGTACCTTCTCATCTCTTTGTGTCAGGTGCATATGCTGCTCCTCAGCTGCACTCCATTCCAGTAAATCCCTTAGCCAACTGGAGAACATCGGGCTCTGGGAGCTCATCCACCTGATTGCTACTCTACGCTTGGCCAGCACCAGCGCAAGCTGTGCCTATTTATATGGAATGCCCAACCTCAAGGCTTCCGCACCACTGCCAGAAGACAGGTCATCGGTGCTGCCCGTAACCCCAATCCCATGGCCTCCTCAATCGCTGCTACCTCTTCCTGCCAGAAGTCATATACTGCCCTGCAGGTCCAAGCTAGATGAAGGAAGGAAGCATCAAACGCATCACAACTAGGGCAGCACGCTCTACGGTTGGGGTCGATCCTCTTTAGTCGACAGGGTGTAAGATACGTTCTGTGCACAAAGTTAAATTGTAGCAGCTTAAACATATGATTACAGGATACTGCACGCACCAAAGAAAGAGCCAAGTCCCGTGGGTTCCCCCAGGTCATCTTCCCATGCCTTATGTCCCACACTAATCACACCTGGTTGATCCTCCTGTAGGGCTTTATAAAACTGGGTAATCAAATGCGTCCCCTCACCCCAGTTAATCAGTCCGTTCAGTACCTATGAGGCCTCAGGGGCGACCGGGAAACTACTCCAGATCTCACGTACCACATTCTCGATTCTGGCATATTGCAGGAATTGACCAGGACCCAGATCAAACAAATCTTGAGCGTCAGTAAAAGTGAGAAACTCTCCATTAGGGTAAAGATCCCCAGCCACCTCACATCCTCCCAGTCTCCAAGCCTCTACTGACATTAACTTCTCCATGTCCCGAAATGGGGCCAAGTCCCACAACTTCAGCTCCCTAGCAGTGATCTTGATCAGGTAGGGTGCAGCAGGGTCAGATCTACCCCCGACATCAATATGTGCACCAGTGACCACCCATCGCACAATCCTGCATACAACCTCTTCTGCCAGTTATCCGTGTCCGCCATCCACTTGGCAGCATATTGCAAGTGTGCTGCGTAATAGTAGTGTCTGATGTTAGGGATCACCAGCCTGCCCCCTTCAAGATCCTTCTGCAACACCGGCAGCACCAACCTACTCCGCCAACCAGCCCAGACCAAAGATATCAGCAGACTATACAAATGACGAAAGATCCGGGCAGCCAACAGAAATAAAGAGTTCTGAAGCAAGTATAGACACCGTGGCAAGAACACCATCTTAGCCACCACAGCCCTGCCCATCACAGAGTGAGGCAACCTGTTCCAAAAGGAGACCAAGCGTTCCAGGCCAGCTACTACTCGCTCGACATTGTGTTTCTCATGCGCAGTCAAAGAGTGAGTGACCCATTTACAGAAGTACCGAAAACTCTCAACCTCCCATCAAAGTCCTGCTTCAGGCAGATCAGCACACGAAATCCCACGAAGGGACCCCAAGGGGAACAGGACCAACTTCCTTCTGTTGACTCTGAGACCAGAGACAGCACCAAAAATCTCCAGCCTCTGCAGCAGCATCGGCACGGAGACACGAGGATCCCGTACATAAACCAATGCATCATGCGCATACAGGGAGATTACATGTGTAGACCATCCCACCTAGAACCCCCACGGCTCCATCTCCTAAAGAAGCCAAATCGCTAGTGGCTCCACCGCCAGAGCAAACAAAAGAGGCAAAAGCGGGCATACCATCCTCGTGCCCCTACCGATCTCCTAGGTATTCGAGAGCTCTCCCCCTACCCTTACTTGTGCAGTAGGAGCAGTATAAAGCAACCACATCCAACTGCAGAAACCGGGGCCGAAGCTCATGCCCTGCAAAACCTCTAAAGGTATCACCACTCAGCTGTCTCAAAGGCTTTTTCCAGGTCCAAGGGCACAAGCGCCAGCTCAGTCTCCACCTCTTCGGTCTCGTGCAGGATATGTGCCAAGCGGCGCAAATTATAGGATGTACTGTGACCAGGGATAGATCCACATTGATCGTGCACTAGACCCTGAATCACCCCACAGAGCCGGGTGGCTAAGATCTTACAAAGTATCTTGACATCACTATTTAACATGGTAAGCTGGCGATACGAGGAGGGTTCTCCAGGGTCCCCCCCGGCTTGAGCATCAAGCAGACAATACCCTGATGCATGGTGTCTGGCAACCTACCGCGCACTCAAACCTCCTCAAAGACCTCCAGGAGCTTCTCCAATAGAGACAAGGAAAATGTTTGATACAACTCAATAGGAAAACCGTCACTACCCTTGGATTTGGATACTGCCTCACTCACCTCCTCAACAGTAATCACAGTCTCAAGGGGATCCCTACTCCCCAGGCCCAAGCGCGTAAGCTGCATCTGCTTCAGAAACCCCCCCCACACCATCCTCAGGTGAGGCAGCACCAGCCCTTGAAGCACTTTGAAGGTGCGCCGCCAGTTCTCGTAGAACGTCCTCGTGCTTCGTGAGCATTTCGCCGTCAGCATTCCTGTTATGCAGTATAGGAGGAGCCTCCACCTCCCATTTCAGAATCCACACCAGACTTTGCCAGATTTATCTCCCTCCCGGTGCAGTCGCTGTCTATACCCTCTAAGTGTGATCCGGCTTAAATGATCCCAACAACTATTAACCTCCTTGTATAACCTAAGTTCCTTTTGTTCATCCATTCTCATGTCTGGTGGCTGCTCTTGCAAATCCCCTAATTTCTCCTCCAGTGCTGTAAGATCCAGCTCCAATTGTTTGCGTACCCCACAAGCCGTACCTATACACTCCCCCATTATGACTGCCGTCATTGCCTCCCATTCCAGGCCCCTAGTCTGTGTCATGTTCCAATTCAATTCCATGTACTATTTAATGGCCTCGCCCACCCGTTCACAATACACCGCATCAGTAAGAAAGGCCGCAGGCATACACCAACTACGCACTAGACAGGTGGCTGCTGCACCCCACTGAAACTCTAACCACACTGGTGCATGATCGGACAGTGCATGATCGGGCAAGAATCTACCCATATGTGTAACATCCAGTACTTGCGAGCTATTAAGATCTCCCAGCAGAAACCTGTCCAATCGGGTAGGCGTATTATGTGTTTTAGAATGACAAGTGTATTCCCTGCCCTCTGAGTGCAGCTCCCTCCAACTATCCCATGCTTCCAAATGTGTCATCACATCCCTAACGGACTTCACCATCAAGAGCTTAGTTCCCAGCTTTGGCGGAAGGCGGTCCAGATCACTGTGTAATACACAATTGTAATCCCCCGCCCAGACCAAAGGCCCATCCACACTGTCCCCTAAAATCTCACATATTCTGGTGTAAAAGGAAGGATAATAAGTATTAGGTGCATATGTGTTGAGGATAACTATGTGTAAGCCGTCCAACATACCTTCCACCAGAACATAGCGGCCCTCAACATCTTCTTCACTGCACTGGTGGGTAAAGAGAATCCCCGGTTCCACCCATACAGATATACCTCGCACATAGGAGGAGAAGGAGGATGAAAACATCTGACCCCACTACTTCTTGGACAGTTTGTGTGCTTCCTCTTCCGTCATATGTGTTTCCTGAAGGCAGGCAATGTGAATTTTATGTCTCCTAAGAAATGAAAGTACCCTATAGCGCTTGGTGTAACTCTTCAACCCCAGGACATTCCAGGTCAACATGTTGATTTAACGACCCATAGTAATACTGAATTGCCCTCCATCCCAAGTGAACACCTCCCCCTATGTCCCACCCCCATGGGAAGACAAGGAAAGGACATATAGCGCGTCTCGCCCTTATACCTGCACTGTTGAGTAAACTTCAAACGCTGACAAACTTGGTCAATTAAACTCCCAACCCCCACCCCGGATATACAGTAAAACAACCATAACAAATCAAACTGTAATTCCATTCCATAGAACACAAATGTAGACTTACCATCCCCCCCACCCCGGCATTAATCCACTGATGACCTAAGTACCGCCCCAGTCTTAGTTCATTAAGTATCCAAAGCTCCCCTAATGGCCTGTGGAGTCCAATCCGGAAGTGAGGGCCCAACAGGACCCAAACCAGATTTGATGCTGCAGCTCTCCCCTAGAAAAATATGTCCATTGTTGACACCAACCCTACAAAGAAGTGGACGATGGCACCCTGAACCATGAGGATCTAGTCAGACATGCACAGGAACACCTCCTCGGCTCCTCACCCCAGTTCCACATCACGACTCCCAGCCAGTAGACACTACCACCATTGTTCCGCCCTGTTGTATCTCTACTCTGTGACTGGAGTACTCAGCCAACCCGCCAGTCCCAGCTTCCACCAGCTGACCTTATCGGACACCATCCGAAGGCCAGCCCAAAGCAGGTTCACCTCCACTGCCACGGTCTCTATCTTACCCTCCAGCACCACCCTAGAGCCCTGGATGGCCGCAAGGAGCTCCGCACATGAGGGCTCCTCAGGATTCGCAGGCACCCTCATATTGTCTCCATTCTCATCCGATCGGGCTCATTGGTGTTACCCTGCGATGTATCAGTTCACTTATGCCACCCCATCCTGTCCCGCATCCAGTCCAGGGCTCTGACCAAGTCTCTGTTGTGGTGGGGGCCGCGGTGAAGACCGGATCACAAAGTGCCGCAAAAGCTAAGTCTGCCGTGCTCGGGCCGTCAGGCACCACCATCCACCACTGTGTCCCAAAGTGTCCAGTGAAGAGGCCACAGGTACTCCCAATGGGAGAGCATTCCTCACAAGGTACTCACAGGTAGGAGCCAAAAGGAGCAGGAAAGCAAAACAATGTAGGTCCAGGGGCCTCTTCTGCTCATGCCCATCTGTGCATGCGCCATCCAGCACCTGCAGTCCTCCAGAACCCAATGCAACCCACCCGTGGTACAGCAAACTCCCCCGGTTCCTCCACAGAACGCCACCTCACATCACCAGGCCCGGACAACCGGTACCATATGCCGGGGGCCACACATCTGACAGGCTCGTCCAAGTCAGCAGCATGGGAGACACTGCCCGCTCTCAGATGCCGCACCCGGCAACGGGCCTAGCTACCAGTCCCCGAACAGCCCAGGGGAGGCCTTCGCCCACAACCTCAACTCGCTGCAGGCCCCCGTGGAAATCACAAGGGCCCAGCTGTCGCCGTCAGGTCCCTCAGGGAAGCCACTGCCCTCCTCATGGTCCGGTAGGCTCCCTGCGCAGGATAGAGGCCGCCAAAGCAGAGCGCCATCCAAATAAACAGCGCCGCCGATGCGGCCGCCCACTGCTCCAAATCGAGTTCCCCGGGCCCGCCCGCCTCCTCCAGTGCAGCCCAAGAGAGGCGTGCACTCTCCGCCTCAACTCTGACCCCGCCAGGGCTAAAAGGGGGAACTGTGCTGTGCATGACCTCTCTGCACCGCGTCCTGCTACCGAAAGAGGGGTCCCTGCAGCCTGAGGTACCCCAGGATCTTTGAAGGATGTTGCCGGGTGCAGGAGCTCACTAGGAGCACGTCCTGCCGGCCATGATCCTTGGCCACGCCCCCAGCGCATTACTATCTTGAGTAAATATAAGTAGCCGGTTATTGTGCCTTTTTCTACTTTATTCACTCTGAAAATTCCTCTTCATGGGAATTTTTTTGCGTGGCTAGATAGTGTTACCAGGGCAGCCCCATCCATTGTAATATGTAAGTAGTATGCCGTTCACTGCATACAAGCTAGCACATCACATGTGCCACCAAGTATGTTTACAAGTAAACATCTCATCAAAGCGGTGTGCTTGCGAGAGCGTTACAAAATTATTTCAGATGTAACTCATTCATTTTGTCCATAATTAAATGTCAACAAAACTTAATGTAATGCTTTTTACTTCATTTCAGAGTGTGTGATGGAGTAAACATTATGTGAAAGCCTTCGCAAATGTTTAAGGGTTCCATGAAAATAGAATCCCAAAGTTATCCGTGTTCACGGAGATGGTGTAAACATTACCTAAACTCAATGCAGATTTCTGGGGACTGGGTAGAATCTTTAGTCAAAAGCTGGGCATGTTCATGGAAGCCTTTGGAAACATTTATCTGCTTGTTTGTTGTGAAGGCCTCTGCCTCAATGGCAGTAATGCCTGCTTCTCCCACTTCAACCCTGACCGCCATTAATCATGCACAAAGAATGTTAGCTTGTGTTCTTCCTACATTCCTGCTCTATCTGGTCCTAAATATAGTTTATCCTTCATGTTAAATATATTCCCCAGCTGTGGCAATGTACAGCAAGCAATATTCAGGTGTGAAGTTTGAAAATTAACTATTTTAATAGAGGTCGGGGCAGAACCAGAGAGAAACAACTTTAAAACACCCGGGGCTCTTGAAGGGGAGTAAGAATTAGGACAGCTAGGAAAAAGCTGGAGACTGTATGATCGTTTAGTTGTGCACGAGGGGTGCTTTCAAATTAGAAGGAATCATTGTTTTAATGGAGGTGCACCTGAGATTACTGTGATACACAGGGTCAGTATCTTTATACCATTATTCCCCACACACATACACTAACACATGCCATCTCTCTGGTTTGCACACACAGCAGATTTTCTACAGCCAGTGACAAATAAAATAACAAAACGTGTACAAATCAAATTGCTTGTTACACACATGGATTAATGCTTTGCTCCTGCTTTCTCTTTATTTCCATTACCAATGCATTACCTCCTCTTGTCTTCCTCTTCCCAGAACTCACTTAGAAGGCTGTTTCCTTGGTAGGTAGACTGTGGTTCTCTTTTTTTAACAAAATATACACTGTAGCCTGCCTATCCCCCACTCCAATCCCAAACAATCTTCCCCACTCCAATATAGCCCACTACAATCCAAAACAATCTGTCCCACTACAATCTAAAACAATCTATGACACTTCAATCAAAAAAATCTCCCCCCTCCAATCCCTACCAATCTGCCCTACTACATTCCACCCCATTACAATCAAATTCACCCCAATCCAGTCCAATGCTGTCCACCTCATTCCAATCTAAAACAGTCAGTGCCACTCCAGGCTGCCCCACTCCAATTCAAAACAATCTGCCCCACTCCAATACAATCTGTCCCACTCCACTCCAAAACATTCTGCCTCACTCCAATCCCAAACAATCTGCCTCACTCCAATCTCCTCCACTCCAATCCCAAACCATCTCCCCCAGTCCGATCTGCCCCCCTCCAATCTGTCATGCTCCAATCCAAAACAATCTGTCCGTTTCAATCAAAAGCAATCTGCCCAACTCCAATCCAAAACAACCTGCCCCACTCCAATCTCCTCCACTCCAAACCCAAACAATCTGCCCCACTGCAATCTCCCCAACAGCAATCTCCTCCACTCCAATCTGCTGCACTCCAATCTGCCCTACTTCAATCCAAAACAATCAGCCCCACTCCAGTCTGCACCACTCCAATATGCCCCACTCCAATCCAAAACAATCTGCACCACTCCAATACGCAACAATCTACCTCACTCCAATCCTGCCCCATATCAAAGCAAAACCGTAGCCCAAATTGTATCTGATCTAGGTTTCCCACAGGTTATATCATGTGTTAAGGCACCCCCTAAACATCAATTAGGAAAATAAAACCAGCTCAAACAAGTAATGAGTACCGTTTAATGATTCCTTAAAATATATCTCACCTCCTTCAATTAGCTACACTGTGTATCATGGCAGCTACTATGCAGTGCTAACATTGTAATGTATGAGGAATATATTGTTCATCTGAAAAACACAAAGAATCAGCACTCTTTAATGTATTTCCCTCATGTATTTTTTGCAAAGAGAAAGCAATCTTTTTTGTGTTTTATTTTATTGATTTTTCACATCAGGTCACGTTTCACCAAATTATTTAGTCAGGACTACAAATGCTAGCATGACCTATTGGCTTTGTCTGTGTTTGTTTATAACAAGCTAGTGCTACATTTCCAGTGTTCATTAAGTAGCACAGAAGCTCAACCTTAGGTGTGTGTGGCCGTTCATCAGTGGCACATGAAGTAACAGTAGATGTTGTAGCACCCAGGATAATCTGCTGCTTGTCTAAATTCTTATAACGTTCTAAAGGCGAGACCTATTGGCTATGCTAATAGTTGTTTTGTTTATGTTGATGGCCTTATCGTCTCTCTAAACGTATGGGTGATGTTGCACCAGTCTACAGCGTTCAATCTGTTTTCTCCCTTGGTCTATCCGTCATTTGTGTGGTTGTCATCTTAATCATTTTACACACTCTGTCCCTCGGATCAGAACATACCTTTCATAAATCAGGGAAGATAAAATAGCATAATTACAGTTCGTATTGTACTTTTTTTACGTCACTGGCATTGGGCCTTATAATTAAACGTGCGGATGTTTCTTTAAGTTCTAGGTGTTAACATTTTTCTTGCAAGGTGTAAAATAAACGTATTCTTCCTGGCCATCTGTTTCTTTTTCCGAAGAGCTATCCCATTTAAACAGCCTTAGTGCATCTCGTCAGAGTATTTGTCCGCTCGCTATATACAGAGCTGCTATCGCAAAAGCATGGTGTGCACACCCTGTTATGAAAAAAGACATGCATTCTCCGTTTTATTAAACACGTAAATAATCCTTTTAGCACCATTGTCATAATTCTTAACACTTTCGAATTCGACTCATCATTTTATTAATCAATGACATACTCTGTACAATAGCTTTATATTTGTCATCTCAGGAGGTAAAACTGTTGAGGACTTTTTTCATTTTAATATGTGGTGCAAACAGATCGGTCGTATTTTCTGTCCTAGTAATAAAGTCCCTAATACTACATAAAACTTAGTACTACTTTATTTTTCAGCTCAATAAATCATTGTTTTATTTGCCTGCCTATCTGATGTAGCAGACCCAAGACTACCATTCCAATCCAGCACATTGTCTTTGTATATTTAGTTCTTATGTAAAGCAGTCACAGGTGCCCCTTCAATTTTACTATCATAATCATATCATATATCATATTTCTCATACCCTCCTGTTTTGCTGACTTCGTTTTAGTTGGCTTTAGGACTCTGTACACGTTCCCACTGCTAACAAGTGCTAAAGTGCTTGTGCTCTGTCCTTAAAACCTGGTAGAACTGGCTCATACCTAATTGGGATATTTAATTCACTTGCAAGTTCCTTGTAAAGTGGCACTACCTGTGTCCAGGACCTAGTGTCAATTAAATGCCACAAGTGGGCCTGCAACACTGATTGATTGTGCCCCCTGCTTAGATAGCTCTCAAAACATGTCTCAGGTCTGCCATTGCATCCGGTGTGTGCAGTTATAAATGGCCATGTGGACCTGGCCAACTAAACCTTTTGCCAGCCCAAAGGTCAGGGTGCAGGCAGTGTATCTAACAAGTCGGACATGTATGTTTAGGTTTTACATGTCTCAAGGCCATATTACACAAAGTGACCTGGGGGTGCAATGGGCATTCGCGCTAGCTTTTTGCAACCCTGGGGCACTTTTGTATTATAGAAGGGGCCGCAAACACTTGTGCGGCCCCTTCTGTAATACATATAGTGCTGGCACAAATAAAACACCAGCGCTATCATCTGAAGGCATTCCCTCATTTGCATGGGGGTGTGACCCCATACAAATGAGGGAATCTCTTTGCCTCTGTGCCAACGTCACATCATAGACGTGGGAGCAAAGGCAAAGAAGCTCTCAGGAGACACACGGGGAGTGCAGCACAAAAAGGTGGCACATTGCCAGTGGGCCTCCTGATGGCAGCCCTCTTGAGGGACTAAAGTGGGGCGCAAAGGACCCCCCGAGACATCCCCTTGCAGACGGGGACAGACACTCCCTCACCCGCCTGTAAGGGGATCTATCACCCCTCTTGAAAGTGAAGGTGGGTTGTCATCTGGACCGTGAAACATGGAGCAGCTGCTTCAAAGCTGCTCCGTATTTCACTTGAATTTGGTTCCCCCAAGAAAGGAGGAGTTTGTGGCTGCACTGGAGGCACGTCATTCAATTGAATATGCCACTCCCAACTTGTTTGCACAGCACTCACCTTTTAAAAGGTGCACACAGCACAAACAAGAATACACTCCTGGTAGTGAAAAAATCTTACATTTGTTTTTCACTACTGCAAGGCCTACCTCTCCCTTAGGTAACATTGGAATTAACTTATTACATTTAGCAGTGGGTAGAATGCTTCATTCTGCCTGCTGAATTGGCAGAAGAATGGTCACTCAGCGTTACTCTGAAAGGAAGAGTTCTGGCCAAGTTCTGCCAAATTCAGTATGAGTACATTTTTCTTCTGCAAGGTCCCGGAAAAGGCGAGCTGGTGGATGTTATTTGGCTTCCACTAGCATGGTTTTCTAAAGTGAGCAGCCACAGACAGAGTGCTGCCATTCGATTAGATATGCTGTTGTTTGAGTAGATCTTCTACTCGAACAGCAGCAAAATCAACTTGAATGGCCATGTGCTCTTGCTCAACGCATGGTGCCCTTCACTCTGATTTGTAGTGCTGTTCACACTAGCACGAGCAGCATAAGATGCATATTTTCCACCCATTGTCAGAGCTCCACAGATTCTCACAGAGTTTATACGTTACGTCACATAATTCCTCAGAGCAAAACTCTCAGAGTTCTGCCTGTAACTTCCTAATTGTAACAGATAACCATTTCATGTTTGGTGCCTTTGGGATTGCAATGGAAAATCCTCTCTTCTGGTAAAGTCACATTTTAAATTACATTTTTGAAAATGGCACTTTTAAAATGTTGGCATTTTCCTGCTTAAGCTATTTCATGCCTGCCGCCTGTCACTGGGTCACATGCCTGGGTGTAGCTGACAGTTGAGCTTTGTATATTTTCTAAGACAGCCACACACACAAGAGGGCTTTGATGCGCCTGGGCTGGGACACCATCGGCAAGATGGGAGAGTGGATCTGGGCAGAGCCCTACTTACACTTGAATTGGCTGTCTCCTGCCTCCACACAAATGGCTGCATAACCCCTGTAGTTAGTCTGGAGCCGGGGGAGGCAGGAAACCTGCACACTTGAAAGGGAAACCCCTAGATGTTTCTCCCTCTTCAAAGCAGGCGTCAGATATAAATATTGGACCTCAGAGACCAACTTTTCAGAACACTTCTGGACCTCTGGAGACACTGCGAGGAAGAAGGACTGCTGTACTGCTGAAAAGACTACCACTCTGCTGGACTGTTGTTGTGTTGGCTACTGATTTGCTTGACTGCTACTTTGCAGGATTGCTGCCTTGCTGCACTGCTGCATCCTGCCTGGGTGAGAGGGATTGTGTCTATACCTGAACTCAGGACTCTCAGAATGACTGCCTTAAGAACATGAAAGGCTCCAAACCACCTGAACCAGTGCCCAAGTCCAGCTGGACTAAGACCTTTACCTCCAGGTGGTGCTCCTCAGGTCCTGGACCCTTGGAGTGTTGGAGTGTCCTTAGTGGAGCTGAATTGACATTTTCGGCTCTTAGCAACTGTGAACAGGCCAATTGAGGGAAAAGTCCTTTCGGCTCACACTGCCTGCCAATGTGAAGATCGATAAGCCTGATCCTTCAATCTACAACATCAGCTGCTTGTGGGGAGCACCACTGCAAAGCTAAGGCACGACCGCTCACGATAACAACAAGATCTTTATGCTACAGCAATGGCCAACCATGACACCAGGCTTGCCCTTAGCACTACATCAACGACCATCTGCAACGCTTCCCTGCATCTTGTGACCCCCTCCTCTGCGAACTGGACTCTTTGTGCTTTACTGAGTAGGTAACTTTTTAGTGAGGCTACCCTGGTCCCTTTCTCTTACCCGCGCTCCATCACGGCTGGCCTAAGCTTGTAACTTTCTAATGTCTCGGATGATCATATAGCAGCGTGTGGCTATTAAGCTTTTTGGAGCTATTTTCACTTACATTTTTAAAACTGCATATCTTTGGTTCTATTGATTGGGTTTTTGTTGTTTTGGTCTTTATTTATTTTTTACATTCTGCTCTATCTTTCTATAATGGCAAGAGCATTTTCTTTTTCATTCTTTTTCTATTTCCACTTTATTATGGTTTGAAGTGCTACACAAATACTTTATACATTGTCTCTAAATTAACCCTGACTGCTCTGTGCCAAACTGCCAGAGGGTTGAGCAGAGGTTCATTTGGGTTTTGCCTGTGGCTCACCCTGACAAGGATTGTGGCTGTTGCTTGACTAGACTTCACCCCCACCCCCTCAACCAGTAACCCAATTTCTCAAAACATGTTTCTATTTCCATATGGAAATGTCTTACTTCTTCACAGCATGGTCAATTTGGTGTTATCTGAATTTAGGATTCTAGTGTTCAGCACTCTCATATGTTTGTTTCTGTGTCCTGACATTTTTATATCTCCCTAAGATTGTTGGTAGTTAATGAGTGACCCCCTGACATGCATGCTCTGTTATGTATAGCTCACTGTGCATTCTCTTATTCAATGCACCTTAAGGACTGCACACATCACCTTATTCATATACAGCATCGAGCACCACATTTCCCAAAAAGCATATTCCCATACTGCATTGTGATCAACATTGTGTTTATTTTCCCTTGCACTGTGAGAATTTCTGGCTTAGACACTGTGCAGGCCATTATTCCAATGACCTGAGAGTTCTTCATGTCTTAAAGCTCTTTTTGAGACATTCTCTTCTAATGCAGTTGCAGTTGCTTAATTTCTCAGGGTATCATTTTCAAACAGAAAAGGATAGTGGTTTTTTTTCTTTTACAAATACAATACCTTCTTTCCCTTAATTAGGAAACTAGCGTGTAGTCTCATTACACAAATGAACAGTACTTCCTCCTAGGCTAAGATGTTACTGAGGTTGTTTATCTCGTGCCTCAATAACCTGAACTTCTCTTCTAAGTGTCAAAATATGCAAGTTGAACTAGTGTTTTCCCTAAATGCTCTTTTATTATGCAAGGTATTGTACTCCACTCAAAAGGGGACATGGTATTACTTTTACTAAAGACGTAATCTGTCCAATGACTGGGATTCCCAAAGGGTATCCTGTCCTCATAAATGACTGAGACTCTATTCAAACGTTAGTGCATTTGTAATGATGTTGAACCTTTGCTAGTCCAAAACTATCTTTCAACTCAAAGATGCAAATCCATACCCACACTCATGCATGTAAAAACATCTATAGATTATTTCCTCAGTAGGAGTCATAGACTATCAAGGCTGCCATAAAAAGGACACGTCACACACCCTGAGTAATAAAATAACTCAGGAGAGCCTCCAGAGGGCCATATAAAGCATCACAAGATTTTCAATTACTTTTTATTTGTTAATGAGCCATAAATAATATAATTTTGGGCTTGATTCACCAAGAAAAATATACACCTGTGTATATGTATTGCCACACCTAGCCTAGTTTTAACTCTACACTTTTTTGCTGTTTACTCTTTCTAAGTGTAGATTTACACCAAAATAGACTAACACCTAGGGGTAGACCTACATGTCTTCATCCATCGAATCAGGGGGTGATGTCTCTTACAACAGGATTTATGAGTGTAAAGTTATCACTAGTAATTTTACACACATGGGTAGTGAATGTTGCTATCACGACAGAGAGGGTGCTATGGAAAAGTAAAGGAAAAATTATTAACATTTATTAGTCTTTAAAAATATTGGTTTTGTTGTATAACATGAATGTAAATGCATTTAAAACGTTTATTATTACCATAACATACAACTTATAAAAAAAATGTCATAGCACATTGACATCAAATTAAATGTGAAAAGATACAAATGTGGAGGTCTCGTGCCGCAGGTTTGTAACTTGAATTGTGCAGTGTGTGAGTAGTATGTCTGTAGTCCTACATCGCATACTACAAAATGCAGTTTGGAAGTCAACCCAAAAACTCCATTTAATGTTGCAGAGTCCATTACAATTTTAAGGTATTTTAGCTTTCCAAATAATGCCACATTGAACAATTCTGGTTTTCCAGAAATACTAGTGACGTATTTAAGGGCTAAAGGGGAATTGTAGTATGATAGTCAAGCAGTATTAGGATATCCTACTGGAATCATTCTTCAATACTTATTAAATCATTCATTTTTGCAAAGATATCAGAATAGAAATGATAGCTACAGCTGTGGACCTCCTGGGTCCAGAGAAGACAAAGTATGCTAATATTGCCCCCAGTTTAGTAGGGCTTTGATTTCATTCCATACTTTATTACAGGCAATTTCCAACCATACCGGGAAACCATACTTCAGAAACACAACAAATAAGGCAGCTATAGAATCACTGTACAGATGAGATTTTGTTGCTTAATATCACTAAGAACATTTTATTAAAATTATTTGAACAAATTTCAATACTGAAACAAAAAATAATTGGGGATTTACACCTCCTGTTCGATTAATATCGATGACCTGAAAGACCTGAATTATTGACCACTATTAATTAAATTTACGTAAAATGTAATAAATGGAGTGTGACCAGTATTATGTAGTGGCCCATACAGATGTGCCAAAATGATTGCCCATAGCAGTTTTCCTTTCTCCTTTAGCTTGTTTGTTAGAACTGCAAATTGTGTTGCAGTCTAATTTAGACCAAATTTAGCTTCATGCACCTGATCCCTAATCTTTTGAAAAGCATTAGGTTGTACTGGACCTTAACATTTTTACCGTATTTGTACTCTATGTTATGTAAGAGGACTGATCAACATTAGTGCACATGGATACTTTGATTACTCTATAATTCTTGGAAAGTCACATTTAAGAGTGAGTTCTAATAGCCAACAGCTCAGTAGGATGTACTGCAGTTATCTATAGCATGTTGTATCTGGGTGACAAATTAGAGGTCCTTTTGGGCTCATCATTTTATTTAAGAATGTGCCAAGCTATTAAGAATCAAAACTCTTCAAACCCTTCAATCTCCACACAGTCTTACAAACTGATTTAACCATTCAGGTGATTCAGTCAGAGGTATCTACAGGTTAATGGGCTATAGTCTTCTGAACAGCATTAGTCTTTCTGGGGCCATGATTTGTTAATGAATTAGAGGGGTTTGCACAGTGCCCATATGATAAATTTCATGATCTACAATACAAAAGTCGACCTATCTTGAAATTGACGTGACTAGCCGATATCGCGTTGAAAAATGTCGGCTGAAAGACAACAGCACACAATTTCTAACAGGTTTATGCTGAAGGTTAATAATGATATGCTGAGAAGTTTCAGGGATCAGTGATTCATGTGAGAATCTGCAAGTCATTGTGTCTACTATTGTTAGAAATGGGGTCTTTGGTTGGCAGTCAGGTTACCTCCTGTCCAAGCAAGGATCCTCACTCTAGTCATGGTAAGTCACACACAACCCAAATTATCCTGTGCCCACCCTCTGGTAGCTTGGCACTGAGCAGTCAGGCGTAAATTAGAAGGCAATGTGTAAAGTATTTGTGTTATAAATCATGCAATAACACAGTGCAAATGCCACAAAAATACACCACACAGGTTTAGAGAAATATAGAAAATGTATCTGAGTATATTAAGGTCAAAACAATCAAGATTTGGTAAATACAAATTGAAATATCACTTTTGTAATGATAAATAGTCTTTAGTTCTTAAAAAGCAATACGTGTCTCTTGCAAACACAAAGTACCTGGTTTGCGTCTAAATTATCCGCACGGGACTGCAGAGAAGGAGATGCATGTAAATTAGGGAGGTATCCGATGTTTTCTTCGGGCGCACACAGACGATGCATTAATGCTTTTCCATGCAGGAAGGGATTTCCATTGATTTCTGGCATGCAGGCTTGGATCCTCTTTGGGTTGTGGGGTATTTGGACGCCCCGGGGACGATGCAGAGAAATACTGGGCCTGCAGGACGAAGTCACAGGAGCTGTGTCGATCCTGTGGGCAATGCAGGGAAATTTCTGCCGCACAGCAGGCATTGCGTCGATTCTTCTTGCAGGAAATCGGGCTCGCTCGTTCCAGGTCGGGGATGCATCGATCTGGTGGGCCGCGCGTCGAAGTTACAGTTGCAACAATGGCACTGCATCGATCTCCACTCGGGGAGCTGGGCTGCGTCATTCCGGTTCAGAGGGCTGTGCATCCATTCTGGCAGGCTGTGAGTCGATTTTCGCTGCAGAAGGAGTTCTTTGCATAGATGAAGTCTTTTTGCCCCTGAGACTTCAGGAAACAGGAGACATGCTCAATCCAAGTCCTTGGAGAGCACTTCTCAGCAGAGCCAGAGGGCAGCAAGGCAGCAGGTCAACAGCAAGGCAGCAGTACTTTACAGCAAAGCAGTCAGGTGAGTCCTTTGGGCAGCCAGGCAGTTTCTCTTAGCAGGTTGCAGCTTCTGGTTCAGAGTTCCTTTCCCACTAGGTATCGTGTCAAGAAGTGCCTGTGTTGGTAGGGTCAGGGACCCAGTTTATATACCCAAATGTGTCTTTAAAGTAGGGGAGACTTCAAAAAGTGGCTTAGAAGTGCACAAGGTCCCCTTTCAGTTCCATCCTTTCTGTCAGGGTCCCAGTAGGGGGTTTGGCAGTCCATTATGTGAGGGCAGGCCACTGTCCTTTGACATGTAAGTGTCAGGTCCTCCACCCTCCCAGCCCAGGAAGACCCATTCAGTATGCAGATGTGTGCAATGCACAAGGGAGCTGTCAACTAACCCAGCCTGATGTGGGTTGTAAGGCACAGAAGGATTTAAGTGCAGAGAAATGCTCACTTTCTAAAAGTGGCATTTCTCAAATAATAATACTAAATCCAACTTCCCCAATCAGCAGACTTTTGTACTACCATTCTGGCCATACTAAATATGACCCTGTTACTCCTTTCAGATCATAATCTACCACTCAAACAGTATATGAGGGTAGCCCTAATGTTAGCCTATGAAAGTAGCAGGCCTCACAGCAGTGAAAAATACATTTAGGAGTTGTACACTACCAGGACATATAACCTACACAGGTATATGTCCTGCCTTTTTTCTACATAGCACCCTGCCCAAAGGGGTTACCTAGGGCCTACCTTAGGGATGACATCTGTAGAAAATGGGGAGTTTAAGGCTTGGCAAGTACTTTTAAATGCCAAGGCGAATTGGCAGTGAAACTGCACACACAGGCCTTGCAATGGCAGACCTGAGACATTGTTAAGAGGCTACTTATGTGGATGGCACAATCAGTGCTGCAGGCCCACTAGTAGCATTTAATCTACAGGCCCTGGGCATGTTTAGTACACTTTACTGGGGACTTATAAGTGCATTAAATAAGCCAATTGGGTATGAGCCAATGTCACCTGAGAGCATATGCACTTTAGCACTGTTTAGCAGTGGTAAAGTGCGCAGAGTCCTAAAACCAGCAAAAACAGTGTCAGAAAGTGGAAGGAGGCAGGCAAAAAGTTGAGGATGACAATCCTAAGACTGTCAGGTCTAACAACTATATAATGGGACAAACTGAAATTCCTGAAATGCTTTCTAGCAAGCTATGGAAACAGCTGGTTACCATACAAGGTTTTCAATAATCTGCAATATAAAAACATTTACGGAAATGATGGTTAAATATAAATAGCTATGTCAACGTTTGTTTTTTGTATTGGCAATCAGCTATTGAAATAATTTCGACTAGATGTGGCTATTCCACGTTTCTTAATCTGAACTTGTAATAACTGAAAATGATTTTAGAAGTTAATTTGCCCATAATATATATTCCTGCTTAATATAATTGCATTCAATATCAAACAAAAAAGAAAACACAATATTGGTGTAGTTGTCAAAAGTTATGATACCAGAGTCTGAATGCAAACAGCTAATACAAGCTTTTCACCTGAAGTCTTTTGATGCAAATATCCACAACACAAAATGTTCAGGTTTGACTTACCATTGCTTATGTTATTCATGATAAACTACTGCAATATGAAGAACAGCTTTGCAAAGGGTGAGCATCAGGAATGAAATTTGAGTGTCTTATATGCTAATTAATAAGCTATTGTTTTTATAAGTGGCCCACTGTTGCTGTAAGAAACAAAGGAATTGTTTCTGGATTATTCAAAAAATTGTGCTTGTGCATTATTACCAAAAGTGATGTAAACTAGAGAAAAGGGTTAATGTAGCTTTTACTTTGCAGCATGAAACTTGTTTTTCAGTCACAAGTAGTCCTAAGATAACATAAAGTAGACCTATGCGCTGCTTTATGCTAATTTGCAACAAGGGGCATTCCATGGGGAAACACAGGCATTCCCATGCATCCACCCTGTAATAGAGCAGTTCTGACTATCTAGTTCACCCAGATCTTTTTCTTTTGGGAGCCTCATAGTTTGGGACTCACCCAGAGTAAACTCATGGTAAAATGGACTGCTCATGTTTACCACGGGTGTCACCTTGTTAATCAAAGGCTACTGTGACACAGCAAACATAGGAGACCCAGGGCTGGTTACACGTGAACACATGTGCACATGTGTGAGGACTGGGTAGGGAATATTCCTGTTGTGCACTGCCCAAGAACTGCGCCTAGGTAGTCTGGAACAGAAAAGATCATGTAGAGTGGGTGGTGACCTGGAGTAGGCCTTATGAGATGGGTGTATGTATGTTAGTGTGCTTATTGTCTTCATTGTAGTGACACTCCATTATAAGCCAATGGGAAAGGCTACCTAGGCCCTAGAGACGCCCCAATGTACACTGTAACCTGTATGAAAAGAACAATGCAGTATGCCATAAAAGCATTTCTGTACAGCTTATGGGTCATCCAGGAATGTCATCTCTCTCTGACCCAGGTCAGGATCGGGGCCCAGGCCTTTGTGACCCTGCTGGGCTGAATTAATTACTATTCTTGCCAGCTGAAGAAACAGGTCCCTGCATCAATCAGCCAGCTGTCATTCCATGCCAGGAACTGGGCCTGCCCCAGTCCCCTCAACAAAGAGGGGTTCCTTGGAGGAATTTCCCGGAGAAGCCCTGGCAGGAATGTCAAGGAGCAGGGGTGCTGAGACCCTCTGAGCACATGTGGCAACTGACTCCTGGACAATGCCATTTTGAGCTATCCCAGAAGACTGTGCAGGAAGGTTGTGACAGGGGAGGAGAAGTGATGTAGCACATCTGGATAGACTAGAGGCACAGCCCTGCTGGACACTCCTCCCCACTTAAAAGGTCTTGCACAGGGGAGAGCTCTCTCTCTCTCTCTTGGCTGTGCTTCTATGTAGAACACTGAGACTGAAGACAAGCATCATGGACATCTAAAAAGAAGAACCCTCTGACTGCCACTAGGGCAAGGACTCTGCTCCTGAATGAATCTAGACCCAGTGGGGCACACTCCAGGAGAAAGTAAGCTGGTCCCCTTACTCCCCAAGTTGAGGGCCAGATGGGTGAAAGACTGGGTTCTGCCACAAGGACAGCGTGCTGCCCAGAAGAAAGGAAGGCACCCAAATGAAAGGCTGGTGCTAAGAGTCAGTCGGACTGACTCCCAACCAAGTTGGGAACCTCCTAGGTCAGGGAACCTACAGAAAGTGCTCTAAGTGGCAAGGGCTCACCACCAGGAGCAAAATGAGCAAAAGATCATCAAAATAAGCACAACTGGGTGCAAGATAGACGGGTGTAAAGTTTGGCAACCTTTGACCTTTTGCTGGCCAGCGACAAAGCACGTAGGCTCTGCTGCCGACTATCAACTCATCTCTGGGGTGGGCCAGGGCTGCCCCAGGAAATGCTGTCACACGTCTACCGGCAAAGTGTGCCTGTGAGGGAATGATGTTGTGCCCCCTCGATGTTGAAAAAGTAGGGCCCCCCAGCCAAGAAGTTGAACCAGGGAGAGCCGTTATGCTCCCCATGAAAATTCTGGTGAGGAAGCCCTAGCTAAGAAACGCTGTATCGCTCCCTGTGAAGATGAGAGAGGGGCTCTGGCTCGAAGTCAGGTCGGGGAGCACAGTTGTGCTCCCTGTCAAGATTTACCATGAAGGAAGGGGGGCCAGAATACCTTCCCTGGGCCCCCTTGGTTGCCATAGCACTCCCCCCTGTGGCCAGGCTGGCCGCTACTGGAATTGTGTCTGCTGCAGGAGCAGGCAGACAGAAGAGGCAGGGGAGCACTGTGTGGTTGCCTCTTTCTGGTCTGCTCGCAAGAGTGGGCAGACCACAAGCGAGACCGGAAGAGTCTGCCCACAGAACGCTACAGAGTGTCAGCTCCTGTGACAGCACTGAAGTGTACTGGCTGCATGGGAAGCCGGCAGGAGCAGCATGGGGAGGGCTTCCTGTAAAACTCCCCAACACAGAACATACCTGATATGAGGGTTCCCGGGTGGGATGGGACACCCCAGGAAAAGAGTGCACTGAGGTGAGAGGCTGCAAGGAAAGCCAAGGAAAAGTGAAGCAGCTCTCCCCAGACCAGTGGGGGAGCAACTAATTAAATAATCATGCTCTGCGAGGAGCACCCCATAATGTCCTACAGGGCCTGGCCCATGTTTTAGCCCAAAAAACACTTGTTTTGGGATGGTGTTGACCCCAGGAGAGCGGGTCACCACCAAAAGGGTCACCAAGTGCGGGGGAGCTGCAGGAGGAGTGCAGCCTTCCCCCACAAAGTTATCAGATGTTCCCACCCTCAGTTTTAGGGGACCTGGAAATTTTAACCCTTCAAAGGTTTCAATGTGTTTTCAAGTCAGTCCTAGCTGGAACTTTTGTTTCAGGGTGGTGGAACTGCATCCCCCTAGGGGTAAAGCTCATGGCTGTAGTCCTTGTGGCCCTTATGATGATAGCAACTGATTGTTTCAATAGTGAACACTCTCTAGGGGTGAAAGGCTGCAATTACACACATTTTTACAGAGATGGAGTCCTCTAGAGACTATGGTTAAAACGGTAGCATTTTATGCTAAATGTGTTTCAAAATGCATGGCTACAGGGTTGTAACCAATGATATGACTAGTGTAGGGTCATATAAAAAGACACCCTCTAGGGGTAAAAGATGGCATTACATAATGATTAACAACTAAGTGATGTCCTGTAGGGGCTATGTCAACTATGCATCATATTTATGTTGAATGTTTCAATGTGGAACCTTGGCCCACACCCTTAAGCAGTGTGGGTAGACTACATAGATCATGCTAAGGGTACTCCTAACAGTGCACGCTGCTCCAACCTTCCTAATCATGTTCCTTGTTGAAGCTTATTTGAGTAATGGGACTGACAGCCACTAGTGATCAAAGTAGATATACTGTATTGCCAGTATTAGCTGCTCTCATTCCACGTTACAATCAAATATTGCATTGAAATACAAGTGAATGCTCTGCCATGTGGGTTGATGGTTTATATCTCCCTTTGGGAGAGACAAGAATGATTATGCAATGTCATCTAAAAGTAATTCTATCAGCTTGTGTATATTTGTAAATGTAAGTGTGTGTGTGTGTGCAATAAATGAACTTTTACTTTATCAAAAGCAATTCATTGTGTGTTATTCTTGAGTGCTTGTGTATGGTAATTACTAGCCCAAACCACTCCCTTGAGTAAACCTTGGATTGCTCTGCAGAGCTACCTTATGAGAATCAAGCACTACAAAGGGGTGTTTTGTTTCCAGTGGTGGATAAGTGCGGAACCATCACTTGTGCAGGCCACACAACTAGTGACCCACCCTCCAGCACGCCCATATATATGACACACATCCCTATCTGACGTTTGAAGGCAGGGCGTTGAACCAAACATTTACAACTTCTTGTGACAGGCATAAAGCTGGAGAAACGTTTCATCTTTGCATGTGTGTTGTACTGTACAGAACACATACAAAGTTAGAAAAGTAAAAAACTAATTATGTCTAAGCATAGTATTTTGTACTGTTAGAGTATCCATCTAGTTCAAAACCTATGCTGGATATTACTCAGACATTCTTGCACTGTACTGCAAGGATGTGTGTGTGACAAAAGGCAGCCTAAAGTGCACAAGCGCTTGTGGAGAAAAGAACACAGCTGATGTTTCTGTGATGCATTGTGTGATTTCTAAGTAATTTTGCCCCAAACTGTGTTTGTAGGGAGAGCACTTTCATTCAGGATTTACTTTAGATAGCCTTCTGACATATCATTGTTTGGCTGGCCCATAATACCATGTTTGCAAAGCAGAGCTATGTTCCTTCCATTACAGTGATTGATCACACAGAAGAGATTTTCAGCAGGTAAAACAAACAATTACAGACAGCTGGGCATTGAAAAAGAACTGAAAAGAACATGTGAAGTGGCTTGCAAATGGCAACAATATTTAAGCGATGTGATTGAAAGGACACAAAAATAAGATATCATAAATCATAATCACAAATGTATGTATATCAAGAACTCAGATGTAAGTATAACATGCTCTTGAATTTTTCCGTTTTATGAAATGCCAAGATACATTTAATTTGAAATCAGGTATAAAAAATTGCAGCATTTTGATTTGTTTGCTTACATATGCCGAACAGCATATTGTAATGTTCTTTTGCTTGAAGTTATCAACTCATTCAATGACAGTTATTTGTACTAGGCAGTTCTAGGACTAAATATGCCTTGTTCTAAATAAATGGACAATTCTTGCACTCATCTATGTACCATATTACAGTACTATGCATGGATATACCTAAAAGGCAAAAGATGGGGTGGGCATGCAGAGATTACTGCATTGTTGCTGATAAGTTACATTTCAAAAAGGACAGTGATTGATGGGACATGGAGATTGATATACTCCATCATTCAGTAAAAGTGATTTTTTTAAGGGAAGGCTAGTTATCAATTTTGCAATTAAAATCTAATTTTTACCCTACCACAAATTAGATTTTTTTTTCAGCATATAGACTAAATGTTATATACAAGCCTGCTTCTATATATCCATCCTTGTTTCTTTCTATTTGTTTGTTCTCTTAAGTGTGTGATGTGTGCTGAGTGACTGCATATATGTTGTACTCAACATTATGTGTAAGCTGTCATTTTACTGCTTGTGTTTCAGACTCACACTCTTTTTGTCAGAAATTAGTTATTAATTTGGGAGTGAGGTATACCGATGAACTTAATGAACACACTCTGATTAGGCTAAAACACAGTTCTTAGATGATTTCTGTTCCATAGCAGCAGGCAGTCCCCCAGAGAAATGTGAGTGATATTCAAGCAGTTTGAGTCCATAGTGAGTATTCAAGCCAAATTTGAAAAATAGAGCATATGTTTGATGGCAAAAACATAAAAATCAGATAATAGAACTAATGTAGAGTGTATAGAAACCCTAATGTGGTAATACTGAGCTACAGTTCAATGTTGACTGGGACCTAGGCATGAAACCAGGGCACCTGCAATCAAGGTGAGGTCAGATACACTGAGCAGTTTTCCCCAACCTTAGGACCTGATTTAGATCTCAGTGGAGGGGTTACTCTGTCACAACGGTGATGGATATCCCATCCACCGAAATCTATATACCATTATTTCATATGGTATTTAGATGTCATCAGTTGGGATATCCATCATAGTTGCTATGAAGTAACCCCTCCACTGATATCTAAATCAGGCCCTAAATCCTTACCTTGAGGCTTAGACTATGTTTTGGGGTTCAAACATTTCTAATGGCAAAAGATCCAAAACCATAACTGGGTAGGTTTTCTCAATGTCAGGTATGTTATTGTTGAGCTCCTGCTAAAGTTGTTGGTTTTTGTTTCAAAGGACTGAGTGGGACAAAGCTGGATTTCATAGCCACTGAGTTCACTTCACAGCTGAGACATATTTCATAGGTTACCTCATTTCATGGATTTATTTTAGGATCCTTTCAGTTCTCAAAATCCACCAGCAGTAAGATGTTGGAAGCTGAAATCAGGGCACCATTAGGTTGGGTAACTTTAGCTTGAGGTCCACTGAAGCACCTTTCTTTGCTACAAAAAGCTCTTAGCAGAACACTGTCTTAGTGCAAGCCTACCACCATACCATGGTCCTCCAAAGGAAGAAAAGATGACTAAGTTCCCCTTTTCTCCAACTGATCAGAAATGTCTTCAAGGATATTAACACTGCCCTTAGGTTACTATTCTAGACAGCAGGCCTGTCGCCAGAAAGGTCTCCTGCAGAGCAGAGGCCAGCTCTCAGTTTATCAGAGTCAGTTGTCCTTCTGCTTTTTGTGTCCCTAAAGCGGGCAAACTGGAGATCCTTGGAAAAGAATTTGGTCTCTGTGTTTTATATATCTAGGGCTCTCCACAACAAAAATTTGTTTTATCTTGCGGGAAAACTGGGCTGATTGCAGAAGCCCTCTAACTTTTTGCCCTCATTTTTAGCTGATACTGGTGTTTCCTGACTCTGACTGTGTTATGGGCACTGCTAACCAGTCCCAGGGTCATTGCTCTGTTTAAAATGGAATATGCAAATTAGGCCTACATTACAATTGGCTCTGACAACCTTGCTGTAAGTCCCTAATGCATGGTAGAGCATGCAGGTTTAGGGACCCCGGTGTAGTTAGTGCACCCATAGGTGCACTGTTGTGGTGTCCAGTGTCATTGTGAAGGCAGGCCTAAGTTACAATTAACCCCAAATTGGACTCTGGAATTAAAACTACTTCCAAAGTCTCAAACTACATTACTTTTGCATACAAGTCACCCCAAGAAGGTCTGCCTTAGGTGCCCCAAGGGGTGGGTGCAGTGTAAATATAAGCAGGGACTTTCTAAAAGATGTTTTAGAAGCCCTGGTGTGGTAAAAACAGGCCGATTAGTTTTTCTCTCCCAACAGCTATTTGACTTCTTTGAGGATTTTCACTTTCAGTTCAGGGACTGAGTGCCAGGGTAAGACCCCTAACCAGGTCATATATGGTTGTGGTATCTAACCCATGTTCCATTGTAGTCAGCCTAAAATCTCACCTAGATCTACTTTTAAAGGAACCCTAGAATATTGTTGGCTCTTTGTTTTTTTTGTCACTATTTTCACTAGGCCTAGACGGAGTTCATGTAGCAGCGCTACGTGGAACTACGTGAAGTTGAGAAAAAACTCTGTTGTGCTACGCAGAGTTCTGCTATCAGGTGATGTTTCTTGCCACGCCCGTTCGAGTGACGGTTAACGTCATTGGCAATGCAAAGTTGTTCCTCACAGTAGAATTCTTGCTTGAACGGCACCACGTGGTTCTCATGGGCGTGGCCATCTTGATTTTTGCTTGTGGTGCTGGGGCCTACTTTTCTATCTATATCTCTCCCATACCTCTGTTTTAAAACCTATTTTTCCGGAGTTTCGTTTTCTTATGATACCTTTTCTCTTTCTCTTTTTATATTTTAACTTTTCACCTAAACTTTTGTGTTTTTTTGCAACTTTGTAATATTTTCTTTTTGTTTCCTTTACTTTTTTCCCCTTTTTCTTAACTCTTCCTTTCTTATATCCCCCGCCAAGTCCCCAGTGCCATTGCACAGCAGGGGAGCGGCAGCGCCAGGCCCCCATCTGTCAGCTGCCTTCCTTGTGGGTGGCGGCGACGTGAAGAGGTGCAGCCCAGCACCATTGTTTCCAAGGTGGAGGTGGCCGTCTTGGTGTTCTATGTGCAGCACCATCTCCCCTCCACCTTGGCAGCAGGTGGCATCCCTGCATCTGGGTATGGCCTCCGGGAGCACCAGCAGTGCTGGGAGAGGGTGGGCGGGGCTGTGTGCCACAGCTCTGGGGTCTGGCGTACCCAGCAACAGCTGACGCACCGGTGGGCGGACATCTTCGATCGGGAGATAGACCTGCTTGACCTGCTTGGTGTTGAGGTTGCAGGGCTCGGTAAGTAAAAATTAATTATTAGTTGTGCTCTATGCTAATAGTTTAGTTTCTTCAAAAGTAGCAAGCATGCTGCTCACACAGAGGTAAGTTAACTTTATTTTACAAATATTATATTATGTGATCGTCATCTAGACAGGTGTTAATTGTACTTTTTGTTGGTGCTGGTTTGGGCTGATTAACAAGTAATGCAGAGACTCCTCCTGAAACCTGTCTAAGATAGTCATCGTGACTATATTAGTATGAGTGATTTTGCATGTTCTCTCGCTTCTCTGTGCCTTTCTTTTTTGTTGCTCGTAAAATGCCAATTGCCAAGCAATTTACCAGTGATGTGTAGTAGATAGTAGATAGTAGTAGATAGTACAAAAACTTTATTCGACTTTCAACAAGTCATAAAAGTATCAAATATTTTACATTTCAATATACAATAAATAAGCTAAAATGTTAATGATTTACAATAATAATAAAAAAATAATAAAAAAAGAACCATACATGAAATTTTTTTACAATTCTTTAAGAAAAATGTCCTAGATACGAACCGTTGGATAAAGTGGTTTAAAATTATATTGCTACCCCCATGCGCTTTCTTGTATTTAATACGGAGCATAAAAAATTGGCCAAGGTTCCGCACATCTCAATGGAGGATAGCACCTGAAGGCTGGTGTACGCGGTGCGGCACTGGGGCAGATTAATTAACCTTAGAAGAGGGGCTACTAAGCGCTTTCTTTGCTTGGCGTAGAATTTACAAAATAATACCACATGAATTGTGGTTTGAGGTGCCTTTGCATCACATGGACAAGCCTTCAGAGTGGTACTCCAATCATTCATAGTTGGAAAGGTCACTAGACGATGGAATATATCTAGCCTCAGTCTGGTGAGAACAAAACGGTGGCGGGGATTTATCACATTCGTCAAATAAGGCTGAATGGCCTCCGTCGACAGAATTATTTGATTGTGAATGACGGTGGGCTTTTTTGATTCAACCTCCCATCGTAAATCTTCTAGATATTTTAATGCCAGAGCACTCAGGTCCTTCCTAGAGATTTTTACCAGCAAGGCTGGGTTTGTGTAATAAGCTGTATTGCCCATGTTTTCAAAGAAGGTCATAATGTATTTTAGCCAAGGCACCCTTGCTGCATACATAGACTCCATGCAATCAGTCAACATGGCCTTATTTAGTTCAGTATGTTCCGAGGTCCAGACTTTGTGCCATAGCAGTAAAGGTTGAATCTTTATCAAGTCAGTAATAAAGGGGAGCCCCAGTTCTGAGTGGATAATGTATGATGATGTACCATTTGGTACCATCAATAGATGTCTTATAAAATCATTTTCGACCGTCTGCACCAGGTTACAATCGGTGTATCCCCAGATTCCGGACCCATACATGGCGGCTGGGATGCACTTGGCTTTATAAAATTTTATCATGTTTGGCGGGGTAACCCCCCCTATCCTTTTAGAAAAAAGCCTTAAGGCCATCGTTGTTTTAATAAGCTGGGCTTTTTTCATCTTCCTGCAATTAGCCCAGGAGCCCTGTTTGTCAAACATTATGCCCAGGTAAGAAAAGGTTCGCGCAGTTTCTACTCTCCCATCCGCGGTTGTAATGTTATAGGACTTGCCGCGTTTCCCACCACAGTTCATAATGAACGTTTTTGAGCGATTGACAGTAAGACCCAGTTGTGACATAAATGTGATGCAGGTAGTTAAGAGTTTTTGTAGGGCTAACGGGGTCCTGGCCATTAGGACTGCGTCATCTGCATAGAGTAAAACCGGGACAGCACGGTTGCCTATTTGGGGTAGATCTCTGCAGTTACTAGCCAATACGTTTTCTAAGTTATTTATGTACATTGAAAACAGGAACGGAGCAAGAACGCAGCCTTGGCGCACGCCTCTAAATATGCCGAAAGGGCGAGTACTTTCCCCCTTTAAGCCATACCTCACTCTTGCTTTGCACCCTGTGTACATTTCTCGTATAAACTGGATTAAAGCTGGTTCTACCCCCATGCTACTTAAAATATCCCATAGCTTGTCATGTAATACACAGTCAAATGCTGATGATAAGTCAATAAAAGCCAGGTGCAGGTTGCCTTCTCTAATCCTTGTATATTTTCCTATTATAATACTTAGATTCAGGCTTTGTTCCACTGTCCCAATTCCTTTCCGGAATCCATATTGGACAGGAGATAGAGCACTCTTTTCTTCGGCCCTTGTTTGCAACCTGTTCAAGATAATTCTCCCTGCTAATTTAGCCGTTGAGTCCAGCAGGGAGATTGGTCTGTAACAGGCTGGGTTAAGGCGGTCACCTTTTTTATAAATAGGAATTATATTGGAGTCTCGCCAAGAAGGTAGGGGACCTCGTGTGCAAATGGCCCTTAATGACTGCGTCAGTACAGGCCCCCATAGGTGGATATTGGCCTTGTATATATCAATCGGAACGCCATCGGGGCCCGGAGCTTTCCCTGATTTACTTAAAATTATGGCTTCCTCAACCTCCTCAAGGGTAAATTGTGGAGTTATTAACAGGCGTGTACCTTCCTGGAGGGTTTGTTCATATACAGAAAATGTAGGGTTCGCGTCGCTGGCCCGCGCGTATATTTTAGAGAAGTGTGCAATCCAGTCTTCTTCGGAGATCGCTATTTCCATCCTGGGGGAGTCTCTATCCCCGAACATAGGAGAGTTGATTGTTTTCCAAAAAAGGATATTATCTTTTGTTCGGCTAGCTGTATGTAGAGTTTCCCACAGATGTGTAATAGATTTGCATCCATCCAATCTATGCATTGAGAGATTGAGAATGAGAAGAGAACTGTAGAAATCATTCATTGCAATTTATTAGTAATTCCAAAATGTAGTTTAGGAAATTAGGAATAGGATTAGGAAATTTGTAATAGGATGGTCCATGATACTTGTATTATTATTATACAGGCAGTCTGAACCTCAGATATAGAAATGTTACTGTGTTTGCCTTTTCCTCTACAAAAAATATTATTCTTGAAGAGATTATTTATTAACAGTACCACTAAACGTTTCTCATTTGTTTCTTACTTCATCCAACATCTAGGGGCAAGAAGAGGGCTGGTGTTGAGGTGGGCAAGGCAGTTGAAGTTGGCCCCTCCACAAGCACTGGGGCAGATGGCACTGCTGGTTCCAGTAAGTCCTCCTGTTGTTGTTAATATTCATATTTAATTCCCTAACTTTTACCGCTCCACACTTTTCAACCTTTTTACTGTGCCTGTCTCCTAATTCTTTTCCACTGTGATTTATCTGTTTTGTAAATTCTTCTTACCCCTGCATTATCCTATCTATTTATTTTCAATATTTACTGTCTGGCTATGTTAGTCTGTCTGTAGCTTCCCTTCTTCTGCTTTTTCAATGAGCTTTCCCTCTCCCCTTCTGTATCATTTCTTGTGGAGTGGTGATAAGGCTCAGAGAACACATGTACTGAAGATTGCATGCTGATGTAAGGTATTTTCCACATGCTTCATGAGAAGGCTTTCTTTTTCTTGCTCCAGCTGAATAATTAAAAAAACAAACAAAGGATAAAAGTTTTTTTTGAACATGCTCATGTAATTGTTTGTACCCTCCAATGTTGTGCATGTATTATTAGTGTACTAGCAGTTGATGACCGTGCACCATGGTTGGAAGTATGAGGAGGATGGCCCTATTGCGTTAGCCAACCAAGACCATGTGTCCTTCATTGACCAATTATTGCACCTTTTTATTTCTCTTGAAAAACTCAGATTCACCAATAGCTAGTTCTGCTCCTCCATTACCCTTTTCTTTTACTTGAGCACCTGGCTTTTAAAAAATTGCCAAACAACAAAATGCCCACCTGATATTTTGATAGAAGAGAATCCCTATCTGAAATATAGTGATGTATTTTCAGTTGTATTTTCCTATTACAAAAAAACAATAGGGGGAGGCGTATCTGGTGTCTAAATTGTGTAATTATTTTTTCTAGCCACACCGACGACCAGTGCTGGGGCCAGCAGTGAGAACGCCAATGCCGACGTGGCTGTGGGAGCGATTGAGGGGGAAGTCTCTGTGGCGTCAGTGGCAGGCGGTGGTAAGTCCTATTGCTTGCTTATTGACAATTAGTAATACAGTCACTACAAGGGTGTACTAGTGACTTTGACTCACTTGTTAACACCCTGCTTTTGCAGATGCAGTGGGAGTTAAATAAGTGATGGGCTCTTCTATCTGCAACTCAACAGACTAAGGTTTATAAAATTAACTTGAACTATAATGTGTTTTGGAAAATTTAAAAAGGATGGAAGTAGAATGGATGGATGAAATATAATATGAGTGAAAGGATGTGTGTGTGGATGAAAGGTTGCATAATAATAATCATATAGGTGGGTGATGGGATGGATGATAGGATGCTTGGGTGGGTGAAGAATGGACGAAAGGGTATACGGGTAAAGGATGCAAGCCCAGGTGGGTGAAAGGGTATGGGTTAAAGGATTCCATGCCTGGATGGGTGAACGGAATCCTCAGGTGGGTTGGATCTCTTGGATGGGTGAATGGGTGTAAGGATGAATGGGTGGTTATTGGCTAAATGGATGTTGGTGAAAGGTTGGTAGAGAGACATGTTTGGAATTGGGATGGTTTTAAATGGTGAAGGACTGGATGAGAGAATATAAAGCTTAGCTTAAAAAGTGTGTATCAAAGCCAAGGGTGACGAACAAGGGTACTAGAAGAACACATTTGCAATTATGAATGGATAAATCCTTAGAATGAAGAAACATGGGAGCTCTTCTGGATATTTGTGTTCTTCTCCCCTACTTTACTTGCTCGGAATGGATTTTTATCAAAGGTTTGATGCAAAGGTTTGGATGATATTTCAGAATATTCGCTTGACTCCAGTATTTTTCATGCGAGGCAGGTAATATGTATCCCAGGATCCATTTACCATTGCCTCCCTCATTCGCTATGGCCTTTCACCAGTGCCGTCCATAATGACCTAGCAGCTGCATGGTTCAATTCGGCAGAATCGGCACTGCAATGTTGTCTGTGCAATGTGCGTCTGTCAGCTTAAGTTAAGTTAATGTGTCAAACACTTTTCAATGCAATGCAATGCAAAAAAAGATGTGTTTCCCTTTCCTCCCACTACCCACTGTGTTAGTCACTTCCTAGTACTTCACTCCTTTAATCTTTCTTAATTTCTGTCCCAGACTTCTGAATAATTTGAAAAACCCAATCTTTGGTTGCGCCACATTTTTCAAGTCAAGTGATAAATATGATTCATTATGCCTTCCATAATGGATTTACTTCTGTTCTAGTTTTTCCCTTTCAGAATTTACCACCCAGAGTGAGTCAGACTACTAAACAAACCTTAGGCGCATGATGATGATGATGCAGAATTGACTGATCTGTAAAGTGTGTACTCTACCAACCCATCCTAATCTACTCTACCTTAGCCTACAGTTGAGTACATTAAGAAGATTCCTTTCCTTACTGCAAAGCAAATATATTTTTGGGGAAAAAAAGTAGATATTACAAAGTGTGGTGGAGGAGGGGCATGAGGACAGTGAGTAAAGTGGTCCATAAGTAAGTACCTTGATTTTCCTGAAAGGGATTGTTTGTGATGATGCGAATACCCCACATACAATCTATATCCCATTCCTTAATTATTTCCCTGTACTGCTGCGCATCGCTTCTCCCACTGCCCCTTTATGGCAGACAGGATTTCTACATGATTGATTATATTATGTGGCGGTTTTCATTCTTAGTATTCTTTGGCCTTCTAGTCCAGGTACAAAGAAGAACAGGGCCATTGCAATAAAATAATTTTCTAGTGCAGCTGTCCCAGCTACAGACAGAAACAAGTACGACTATGGTTCCAGCTGAACTATTAATGCACCATTAATTTAGCACAACCATAGAGAGAAAAATACTTGCACTCTATAGTGCATATTATGGCTGTGACAATTATCACCTTAAAATTGAATGGCCTGAGGTGACCACCAAATATACTGCTACTGTGCCACTACACTACATGATTTTGAGCAAGTGTTTTACTTAGAGCATTGTTTACAGTTTCTCTTTTTTCTTAGCTATTCCTGCTGGTCCACCACCACAGCAGGAAATAGCAGTCTGGGTGCCACAGATGAAGCTGGGGGCCATCGAGTACCAGCGGCTGGTGGTCCTTGAGGAAGAGGAGGAGGAGGTGGCAGACGTGACTGCTCAGGGCCCCAGCCAGGCCCCAGTTCCTCCAGCCCAGGAACACCTATACTGCAGTGCCAGGGCAGCTGCCCACCATCACATAATCCCTGCGACCCCCCCTCGGAGAACATCTTCCAACGCTGCGTCCTTCGGAGGCTGGCACAGTTAGAGGCCCATTAGGCATGTGTGGAGGGGCTCCTCATGAGAATCCTGGCCCGCATTAAGTACCCTCCTCTGCCCCTTTTTTAATCTTTTATTTTGGTGGGTGGGAAGTGTTGTGGGTGGAGCGGGTGGGAGTGAGCTTGCACAAGGCTTTTATTTTTATTTGTTTACTCCTTCTATGCAACATTGGACAATTGGACATTTTTTGTTTCGAACATTGGTTGGGAAAAGGGTAATTTGCTTGGTAACAGGGGTGGGCCAGTTGTGGTTGGGAGGGGTGGGAATTTATTTATTATTTTTGTTAGGGAAGGACTAAAATAAATAGTTATTTACAGTTCTTTTTGCCTAAAATCTTTTTTGGGGTGTTTTACTTCACACTGCTGCCTTTACACAACGTCTGTTTTCAAAATCTGCTGATAGCATATGCCTTTTAGTACAGCATGTTTTACAAATCTGCTGATAGAGTATAGCAATTATTTATAGGTAACCTTGTCCCAGTACTCTTCTACTTTCTGCAGTGTATTTTGCAAACTTTGACCCATAGGAGGGAGGGGGAGAGATTTGCCATTGCCAATTATATTGCCTAAACTAAATGTACAACAATGCTCCATACTTTTCTTACCTGAATGGATGAAGTGAGGGCTGCATGGTTTCTCAAGACACCGTGGTGGTGTAATAGTAAGCACACTAGCAGTGAAGGCATCAGAAGCGAGGTCCCACTCCACCTCGGTGGACTCAAATGAAGATCCTGCACACTGAGTTGAGGTGGCTTCTATTTCATCTGCCCCACCAAGTGTGAGAATAATCAATAGTGTAAATTATTAAGTAACATGTCAATCAATCACACAGTCCGGGGGAAGAGGGTTAGTGATTTGATTAATGGATTGGAAAGAGATTTTGGGAAAGGTGTGACAAAAAGACAAACACAACACAAACACAATATTCATCTGGGAAAGGATCAGCAGCCTTTTGTGGGAGGAATAGAATAACATGAATATGCATGACACAGATAACTTTACATTCTGTCAGCTACAGTGAGACCCAAGTTGTATATATCTAAAAATGTTCAGTCGGCTACGTTTGCAAAATAGTACATATAATAGTGGGGTGAAGCAACAGACACAGTTCTAAAAAAAGAATATTGAAAAAAAAATGATGCTAGTCTGTATTGCCAAATTGGGTGGTGCATCTGAAATCTTCTTGGATTGCCCAGTCAATCTTCTTTGGTGCGTGCCTGAAGTGGTCCGATAAGGTAAACATGAGTGTTATGGGGCAGGAGAAGAGATGGCCTATGGATTGTAAAACAGAAATTATTATCATCATGAAATTGCAGAATCAAGAAGGATGGAATGGAAGGTAAGCCTCTTGAGGAGTAGTGCACCATGAAGACTCAGAGCTGGCAGAGTAAGAGCAAAGACCTTTGCGATCATCCACCAATAATCACAAAGTATCAGCATGTATTGGGATGTTCAATCTCGCAGCTGTCATGCCCATCACAACATTTAGCCTAGAGCACTGCATAATGTCATATTATGATCTATCACATCTGTCTCCTCCAGTTTCCTACAACAGGCCCGCTACCCAATCACATAGTTTCAAATTTGAGCCAGCCAGCAGACACACACAGCAGCACTGCATTTCCCAAACCAAATAATTGATGCAACTCTCACCACCAGTCCACAGATTAGTGAGGACTCTTAGACTCCTCCTCACATCACCCCTGTTGGTTTTCCTTGAAGCTGATAACTTCTTCTTCTAGCAGTTGTTTAAGTTGTCAAATCAAGCTCTGATTCCTTTCATCATCCTCCAGACTATGATTAAAAAAAATTATGTCCAACTCCATACCAACTGCTCACAAGAGACACAGTCTCATGACCCAATTGAGATAGAGCGACCTGTAACTGTTTAACAACAAGATTTCTTCTTTTTTTTTTGGACTAGAATTTTGTTTGTTAGTTAAATAGACTGGTCTGGTCTTCTTTGACAAATGTGAACCAGAAAGCAGAGCACCAGAAAACAAAGCAGTGTGAAAATGATGACAAACAAATTTTGGTGAGTGTGAAAAGTGAAGGGGAAAAAAAATCACCTTCAGGAAAAGAAAGGATAGGCACAGAATAGAGACAGGCATTGTCTCTCAAATCTCCTTGAAGTGATTTTGGGAGTTTGGAGGCTTCTTCAATGCACACTGGTCCAACTACAATTTGGCCATGCATGTGCCTAAAACAGTTGTGGTTCATTAGTCATTTAGACAGAAACAAACAATGATCAATAATAAAGTTACCACAGCTAGCCACTCTTTTTCTCAAAGCTGTCTATAGTAGTAAGTAGAAAGCTCTATGGTGCACCAGGTCTAGTCAGGGAACTAGAGTTGATCCTCAAACTCAGGTGGTTCACCCTGAAGTTGATCAGCTAACACACTACCATGACCTGAGTCCGACCAATCATCACCCTTATCCACCTCTTGTTATACTTCAGGTATGCTGTAATTCGGTGGTATAAAGTGCTGATTCATTTGGATCATGGTTAAACTCTCGATACTTTGGGGTGAGAGACTGATCCTTCTCACTGTCACAACTGCACCAGCTGCACTGAAAACTGCTCCGCAGACACACTGGCTATAGGCAAGCCAGATACTTTATTGCCAGCCTGCTTAGTACTGTCCATTGGCACCTCTTCCCATATCAATACACCAATGGGTTTTGATCCAGATAGACCTCTGTTGGGTCATCCAGGTAGGCCTGGACCATCCTCTAAATAGTCGTTGGAGCTCCACCTTTCTTGAGTTCTTTTGCCTTTGCTTCTGCGGGGAATTTAAGCCCTAACTTTAGAAACTAAGCAAATATAGAATTTGGGGCTGCTGCTCCTGTTCCTGTTGTTGTTGCTGGTGTTGATTTTTGCTGCTGTGGCCCAATAGCACTGTGCACAGGCTCTATGGAAATTGTAGGCTACACCCCAGAACTTTTGCCTGTGAGTGGGCTTCTAATTCCCAGCTGATCTTTTTCTAGGTCTCTGGCTTGCTCAGCAATCCATGTTTTGTAGGTTGGAACATCCCCATATGAAAAAGGAATGAAAGTGGCCACTAATTGTTTGTACTGTGGGTTAAGAATTGTGGCACACATGTAATGTTTGGATGACACAATGTCTCTTTGATGCCTTGTATTAACGGATAAGTGAAAGATTAAGCTTTCCATCAACTCCTGCCCATCTGTTTTTTCATCCACACCTGCGTACGTTTCAGATACCTCCTTTAGCTGTTTCTGCAGCATATGCACTAATGGGATAGCTTGACCCATAGTACAGTCCTCCTTGCTGACTTCCCTTGTGAAAATTTCAAAAGGAAGCAGCATCTCTGTCAAGCATTTCACCAGGCTCCGCTGGTCCATCTCAATGATCATGCTTTCACAGTTGCATCCCCTCTTAGCATTATTTATTCATTAATCAGTATGTACTGCTCAAACAGGTGTTGTAACATGTGATAAGTAGAATTCCAACATGTTGGCACCTCCTGTATGAGGGCTTTAACTGGCATTCTATTATCATGCTGTATAATCCTCAACAACTTGCGGGCTTTAAAAGAATGGCTAAAATGAGTGCAGATTCTTCTGCATGTGGACAATAAGTTACTGACTTGAGGTTCTTTTTTGAGGAAGTCCTGTACAATGATGTTTAAGCAGTGCACCAAACACAGGCCCCTAAAATAGCCACCATCTGACATGTCCTTAACTATATTACTGCCATTGTCTGTGGCAACAAATCCGATGTTAAGTCCTCTGGGGTGCAGCCATTTAAAGACCTTGTTGTTAAAGTCATCAAAGATGTTTGCCGATGTATGGGATTGCTCAATAGCGCACATAGCTACTGTTGCATGCTTCCGAGCACCATTAAACATTTCAGATGTGTCAACACCTACAGATATCATTTCTCTAACCACCCAAAAGAGTTCCAGTGTGCAGTGATGCACTTGTAATCAGTGGCTTGGCAACTGGTCCACATGTCTGTCATCAGGTGGATTGTAGGACAGCACCCTGCTGCAAAGCTTGTCCAACAAATTCCAGCACATCGTGATATAGTGCTGGAAGAGCAACTCTGGCAAAATGGGTCCGGGTGGGAACCTTCCCTTTTGGGCAGATAGCTGCCACAAATTCTAGAAAACCCGCTCCTTCCACAAAAGAAAAAGAGAGGAGGTCCAACATTAACATTTTAGCCAGCTTCCCATTGAACATTGTTGGATGGTTGCATTCATACTGCCCCTCCTGCCTAAACATGGCAGTAATAGTATCCTGGATTTTTTTCTTTGCTGATGCCACTGATGCAGGTGACTTAGAAGGTGGTGCTAAGTTCAATGTGCGTCTAATGGGGGCAGCCGCTGTAGGTTCTTGTCTTGATGTGTCGATCTGACTCGAGTCTTCCTGTTTCATTACAATGTTACTGACGTGGGCGACAATACTTCTGCACTGCTGGGGACAGGGCTGATTTGTATATCAAAAATGTCAGCCTCTTCTTCAGCTTCCACCCTGATCGGATCAGATTAATTGTTTTCAACACCTTCACTAACACAATTTGCAGCTTTTCCTTTTGGCCTCTAAGGTGTGCCTCCCAGTGGATTGTGTGGTGTGTTCTCAGATGGATTGTTTGGCCTCTGGTTCCACAGTTTGTGCCAAGCTTACCCCAACTAACACTTGCTTGGGGAATGGCCATATGGCAGTGTTTGGCTCCTTTTCACTAACCATAAAGAAGTCCCAAACTGGTGAGGTCAACTTTCTAAAACTGGTGCCACTGCCAATGTCTGAAGAAGTGGCCGTAGCTTGATGTTGTTTTGATGGTGTTTGCCTCTCTGTAGTGCCTTCTTCCACTGAGGTGGTTGTAGATGTAGGTCACACCCGTGGCCTTGTAAATATGGAAGCTGGTGGAGGTGGTGACTGGGTTGTTATCAGACTTGTCATCCTCTTCTTCATTTATAACTCTAAGGCTTTCAGGAACCTTCCTTTTCACTTCTTGCCTCTCCTGGTATGTTTCAGACTGAGGTGGCCTCCAAGTGGAGTCTTGATCATCAGAAGGGGGGCTTGAGGAAGAAGATGGCAGAAATCTGGAAGATAGAGGATCCTTGGCATTCCTGTGATTAGAGAGGCTGCCTCTGTGCCAGAAATGGGCTTGGGCCTACTTTGGAAAGGGACCACTGATACGGGAATGGTGCTCGAACCTTACTCTCTACTTAGGCTGGTGCGGCAGGCACACATCTTTCCCCCAAAAAGGTCTGGGGTGACATACTAGTGGAGGGAAGCTCTTTCTTATCACTGGCCGCTTTCTTGGCAGCAGCTTTCTTTGCGGCCATATTGAATCTGTCAGTTGGCAGTAGTACTTAGCTTCACAAGCTGAAGAGATGTCTGTGTGATCGTGAGTGTGGTCACGTCATGTCACGAACAGACTTTCTGTCTGGCAGTATTGTGGGTGATGTCTCTTTCTATTCATGTACCTAAAAGCAAACATGCAAGAAAGATGGTACTGTTGTTGCAGTTGCATTAGTAGTAGAAACAAACAATATCATAGAATGGTTACTTAAATGAACGTAAATAATTGTGAAATACAGTGTATGCATTAATAAAGACAACACACCAACATTAACTTTCATTATCATGTACAGTCATGGAGGACAAGAAAGAGCTACAATTGCAGCATACAGAATGTAACTGTTAGCTTTATCTGTATTCAAGTTGGCATGGGACACTCGGGGAGGTGCTGGTGACAAATGGAATGATGATAATCCTTGAACAATCTAATCTTATGTAATATAGTTCAACTGTACACCTATGGCAGACATGGGGCTAATTAGAAAAATAGTGAGAAAAAAAAACAAAGAAATTAAGTATTTAATTTAAAAAAATTGAAAAGTAAGGAAAGAAGTTAATTTTTTTTTTAATATTGTTATTATTAGGCTGATATTATAACATAAAAAAATAAAGGTGTGTAACAAAAATAGAAGAAAAGGATAAAAACATTTTGAAAATAGATTGCAATTGCTGATGTACTAGGGGAAGAGGACTAGCATGAAAATCCACAGGGATTTGGGAGGCAAGGAGTGGTGGGGGTGAAAAATACAAAACAAGTATATAATAAAATATTTTAAAAAACTGCTCACACAGTACAGTTAGTAATAAGCATTGACCTACTAGGCCTGAATAAACACAGAAAATGGCCGCCAGCCACAGGGTCAGAAAACAACCAGCAAGGAGGAATGGCCACCACTATAAAGAAGAATACATACAGGCCTAAAGCACACTGGCTGCCTACACAAAATGGATGCCAGCCACATGGTCAAACAACAACCAGCAATGAGACATCGCTCCCACAGCAAAGAGGAACGCATGCAGGACTACTGGCTGCTTAAACAAAATGGCCACCAGCCACATCAAACAGCAAGCTGGATGGATAGAAAACAAAAAACACATATAGGTATAGGACTATAATTTTGACTATACAAAAAGGGCCCCAGGGGCATGGGGAACAAAGACAAATGGTGACCTATGACAAACACTCTCATACACTGGCCAGGCAAAGAGGGCATTGGTGCAGGAACAAATACAGCAGTGAGTCAATATTAGCAATTCAAAACACTAAAATTAAAGGGGCTACATAATTTTACAACAACAACACACATCATACAAGGGCACCAAGTACTATAACGACCCCATATACTGTTTGCCGAAAAAAATGTCAAACAACATTTTGTTATTTTTAATCCAATGCCATCCATGGTGTTTCAGTTCCATTGACACCACACACAGTTGGTTTTTTATCATGCACCCACGACTAATACTGTGCCAACATTAGCAGGTTATTCCACTTAACATTAACATTTAATTTAATGAATAATGCAAATTTACAAAACAAAACATTGAGAAAATGTAGTGAACTGTTAAACATTTTTCCTTTGTAGAACACAAATTACAAGTGAAAATGTAAATGGGCCACAAATGCAGGCCACTCACCAAAATAAATTTAAAAAATCAAATAAAAGTACAAATAAATCCTGGGGCATGCTTCCATCAAACAAACAAGTTGTACAACACCATTATACAAGTGTTTTTTAACATACTTGTGAAAACATAAATACAACAGTCCTTAAATCCAATGATATATCCAGGAGACAAATAAAGAGATCCTTCCAGCTCAAAATCCAAGTGAAAAGTGACAAAGAGATGGACAAAGCAGTGGGAGGAGCCTGCTGCACAGGAACAGGAAGTTGGAGTCTCTGAGGCACTTCCTGTGGTTGGAAAAAAAGAAAAAAAAACGCCTCACACAGCAATATTAACACAAACGGTCTATTAGAAAAGATTTTTCACTCTAATTTGTAGATGTTAGCTGCTTCTGCTTCGCCAGGTTGCAGCAGAAGTCGATCGCGATCACTCACGCTCACCTACATCAAAAAAGACATGCCGAATGTCGCAGGTGCAGCGCTAAATCTCACAGGTGGGTAAAAAATCTAGTTTGTGATCCCGAGAGAGCTGGAGTCTTTCATCTCACATCTGGCACATGCAAAATGACAGAAAACGGTAAGGGGGGGGAACAGAAAAAAATACCTCTACATTGCGGAGTACGGAGATCAGTAACTCCGCATTCTCAGTGGATCGCGGAGTTGCCAAAATCCGCAAACTCTGCCAGTGGAGCTAAAAAAAATCACTCAGGCCTAATTTTCACTGAAATCTTCTACAAATTCACATCTCCAGTTTCCCTTAATGTTTTGTTTTTATCTTTTTGGTGTCATTTTTTTAGTTGAACAATACTCTTCTTTCTAAACTGGAGTGAGATTTTTAAAGTTTTGTGTTTGTGACCTTTTAACTGTTTTGGTATTTCTAATGCTTTACATGTTTTCTCTCCGATTAGCCTTGGCATGGGCCGTGCAGCGGCCCCCATGGCAAGCCCCATCACGCTTTTCACCATCTGCTTTCCAGACAGTGAAGAGCGCAACAGATGCTGATGCACCCTACGCATTGCAACATTGCCGCCGGCTCAATTATGTTGTGAGCAGCAGGAAACTCATAGTGGGGCCCACGGGAAGGGGACCGCAATGGCGGCAACCTGACTGTTGGAGTTTGGTAGACAGCATTTTCTATCTGCCAACCTCTTAATGAACCGCAAAGTGTCTGGTGAATCCTTTACCAGAAAAAAAAACACTCTTTTTTAATTTTATGCTGCCTTCTTTCAGCCAGTCAGTGGTTTTATATGAGGCATGCGTTAAAATAATGTCCGTCCTTGTGACTGACTTTAATAATCATTACAACAAAAAATCCAATGCCCCTAGGGGATTAACAGCAATATACTGTACCACTATGTAATGTTTAAAAAAGTGTTTGTGCAGAATATTCTTTACAATTTGTCTTTTTTCTTTTTTTCTTTCTTGATTATAGTTACTCCTGCTGGTCCACCACCACCACCGACCCAGCAGGAAATTGTGGCCCACCTCCTGTGCAAGAGGCAGGAAGTCTCCAGGGCATATTACCAATGCCTGGTAAACATGGAAGGCCCGGCACATTCTCCTGCTCCTGAACTTCAACCCAGTTCCACCAGCCAACCACTTGTGACTCCAGCCTCCAGGCCACACCCGTCCCGCTGGCAGCTTAGAGCTGCCCATCCCTGTGTCACCTTTATCTCAGACTGGCTCTACCATGGCTGTGTGTTGCGCAAGCTGGCACACTTGGGCCATCAGGTGGCATACCTTGAGTCCCACATTCAACATCTGAAGACCCTCGTTGAATATGCCCTCTATTAGCCTTTTTTTGTTGGAGTGGAGTTGTTGTGGGTGGAGAGTGTGGGTATTTGGTAAGAGCATTTTTCTTCTTTATGGACACTTTGAATTTGGACATGGACATATTTATTTTTGACATTGGTTGGGGTAGGGGACAGATGTGGGAGAAGGGTGGGCCTGTTCTGGGTGGAGAGGGTGGGTTTAACATTTTATTATTTATATTTTCTATGTTAGTAAAAGGACATTTTTATAATCCACTTCATGTGTGATTTGTTTTTTGTGTTTTACCTTAACTTTGCACTGAAGCCTTTTTATGCAGCCTGTCTTTTTAATCTATTTCTTTAAGTGTATGCCAGTCTGGAGGGTCTGATGCCATTCCCTATATTACCTGCAAAATCATAGATAAACAAGCACTTATCTCATCTGCAGTAGAAGTTAGTTATGTACTAAGTAAAGGTGTTCACTTCACCCCATAGTTGTCTTCCCTGAATAGGTGAGGTGATCTCTGGCATCTGCCCCCTCTATCAATCTCCCAAGTTCCAACACCTTACAGGAGGGTTTCCCAAGGTCTCTTCTTTATGATAGTGGTAGTGCACAAACAGGGGAGGCATCACAGTGAGGTCCTACTCCCACCTAGGTGATCTCCAACTGATCTCCAACTGGTGATCAATCAAAAGGATCGCAGCCAACTAAATTGAAAGAAAAAATATGAGTTAGTAGGTTATACATATAGATTTATATTATAGCTTTGGAAAGGCTGAGGACAGACTATTACCAGCATGAACCATCAAAGAATACCACATAACAAAAATAAGGAATAGCAAAATATTCTGAACAATGGTGAACATAAAATTTGAAAACCAAAGTTATGAAATTCTCAAGTCAGGAAAAATGTACACAAAGTCTGTACTCTGCAGTCAATAAGGATAAACAGTTTATTTATGCATATTGCTCAGGTAATAGAAGATCCTGCTGTGAGTTGCTGTTGCATTTAACCACATCTGCCACTCCAAGTATGGGATCTAGGCGGTGCAATTTATTCACACTTCAGTAAATCTCACAGCTCAGGGGAAGAGTGTTAGGGGTTTGATGAATGTGCGGGAAAGGGGATTTTGAGAAAGGTGTGACAAATACAATGCAACAACAGTATTCATCAGGGCAATGCACAGCACATCACCATCAATCTGAAATGGAAGGAAATTAAGGAATGAGTATGACACTGTTTAGTTAAATGCATTGCAAACAGTCCTTCTGCCCCAGAGACCCAAGTTATGAATATCTAAATATTCTATCATCTAGATTTTAAAACATCGAATTATAAAGGAGTGAATGGAATTTGCACATTTCTAAAAAGAAGTAGAGAAAATGATACTCTATTGCCAAATGGCGTGGTACATCTGCATTCTCCTTGGAAATGTCCATCACTGTTGGGTGCCTGTCTGAACCTGTTTGGAAGGTAAGCAGCAGTGTTAAGCTCAGCTTTTTCCTTTAGTTCATGCAGGACAGGAGAAACCCTGTAGATTTTAAAACAGAAACTGTATTGTAGAGTCAAGGAGAAGGAAAGAAGGAATATAAGGCTCATGAGGAGTGTACCAGGAGCCCGAGCAAAAAACAAGAGGATGCGGAGTTTCACTTTGCCACCAGTGCAGTACACACACTCATCGTCATTTTTCAAATCAACACACCTCTCCCCATTCCACATAGCTGAGTACCAGGCCTCACATTCATAGTTTCCATTTGAAGTTGATAACTCCCTTTTTCTAACTGTTGATGATGTTTTACTGCCCTGAGTCCTTCCATCCTCCTGACTCTGAGTAACTCTGTCCCAGCCCCAACCCAAGCAAGATAGATGTGAAGAGCACTGAAGTTGAAGAGCAAGAGTAGAGAAACAGAATTGTCATATTTTGTAGAGATTTGTGTTTGTTAACTAGCGTGGCTTATCTGGTCTCTGAAAAACCCGGAAAAAAGAGTAGCCTGTGCAGGTAAATTTTTGGCAGATAAACGTGTGAAGGCCAATAACCTTCAGGAAAACTGATCACCTTTCAGGCACCAAACATTGATCAAAATCAAGTTTACTAATAATTGAACACCTTCCCTCACTATCTGACACCACATAAATTATCAATCATCACTTATGATCACTCATTCATTGTTGCAATAGTTGTAGTTAGTTATAGTTACCTTCCCTAATCCATGCACTGGTAGGTTAGGTACACAATTGTATCTTTGACATAGGCAACACATTAGAATTTGGTAAAGGGCACAATTGTAAATAAATTGTCTTCTGGGGCAGCCCTGCCAAGTGTTGCATAAAAAGCATAAACATGCGAGGAAGGCAGGCGTTGCCTCCAATGTCATGAAGGTATTTGGAAGGCTTCTTCACTGCACACTGGTCCAATTCAATCTGGCCATATGCCTGACTAAAAATGTTGGGGCAGCATAAATCCAACCCAAACATAGGCCCTCATTACAACCCTGGCGGTCGGTGTTAAAGCAGCGGTAACACCGCCAACAGGCCGGCGGTAAAAAAAATTGGATTGCGACCATGACGGAAACCACCAACAAAGACAGCCATGTTAACACTCCAACCGCCAGGGCGGTAGCAACAAACACCGCAGAGGTCACTTCCAACAGACAGGTGGAAGATAATGTACCGCACACCCTATTATGAGAGGTCAATCCGCCACCTTTTCCGGAGCAGTACCAACGACATCAAAAGCATGGCGGAAACAGTACACTGAACGGGAACCACTCCCCTTCTGACACTCCACAGAGAATCAGGACGCCATGGAGCCTGAACTGCAGGTCCTACCCCTGTTGGTGTATCTACTAATACACCAGGAAGTAGAAAGAAGGCGGTGGCGACAACGATGGTGAGTACTGCATCTAGCACACAGGGGAGGGGGGAGGAAAAAGAGAGTGACACACACACGCGGCACACAACACCGCCACCCCCCACTCTCACCCACAACACCATACACACTAACACACACAACAGCATTACAGATACACCCCGTTACCCCCTGGAGGAATGCAAGGACAAAAGGAAATTAGTTTAACCAGTGATATTTTGGAACATTCATACATGGCAATCAAATTAAAAAAAATCTGTATGTACAATTATTTACATTATGTAAAGAAGGCCGTACACTGTCCCTTGTAAATGTCCGTGGACCAGTGGGCCCAAAAATCATGGGCGAAGCCCACACATGACACCTGCCTCAAATGGAGAGAACACTGCAGGGGCATAAGGTAAAAAAAACACAGGCACCTCAGGAGGAAGGGGAGGGGGGCACCTCAGCCAGTGGATGGTACTATGCCACTGCTCTTGGAGGTGGCTCCATGCCCACTGCTTGGTCGTGGGGAGTGCAAAGCCACAGTCTCTCAAGTGGGTGGTTTGCCAACTGCTTGGTCCTGGGGAGTGCAAAGCCACAATCACTCTAGTGTGTGGTTTGCCCACTGCTTGGTCCTGGGGAGAGCAACGCCACAGTCTCTCTAGTGGGTGGTTTGCCCACTGCTTGGTCCTGGGGACTGCAAAGGCACAGCCTCTCATGTGGGTGGTTTGCCCACTGCTTGGTCCTGGGGAGTGCAAAGCCACAGTCTCTCAAGTGGGTGGTTTGCCCACTGCTTGGTCCTGGGGAGTACAAAGCCACAGTCTCTCAAGTGGATGACTTCTTTACTGGTTCTGGAAGGGGCTTTGTGCCCAGTGTGCTTCATCCTGCCAAAGAGGGGGTGAGTGGATGCCTTCTTCCACTGGTTCTGGAGGGGGCTTTGTGCCCAGTGTACTTCATCCTGCCAAAGAGGGGGTGAGTGGATGCCTTCTTCCACTGGATCTGGAGGGGGCTTTGTGCCCAGTGTGCTTCATCCTGCCAAGGATTGGGGGAGTGGCTGCATCTCTCAACTGGTTCTGGAGGGGGCTTTGTGCCCAGTGTGCTCCATCCTGCCAAGGAGGGGGTGAATGGATGCCTTTTTACACTGGTTCTGGAGGGGGCTTTGGGCCCAGTGTGCTTCATCCTGCCAAGGTAGGGGTGAGTGGATGCCTTCTTCCACTGGTTCTGGAGGGGGCTTTGTGCCCAGTGTGCTTCATCCTGCCAAGGATTGGGGGAGTGGATTCATCTCTCCACTGGTTCTGGAGGGGGCTTTGTGTCCAATGTGCTTCATCCTGCCAAGGAGGGGGGGAGTGGATGCCTTCTTCCGCTGGTTCTGGAGGGGGCTTTGTGTCCAGTGTGCTTCATCCTGCCAAGCATTAGGGGAGTGGATGCATCTCTCCACTGGTTCTGGAGGAGGCATTGTGCCCAGTGATGCTGCACCTGGTGTGTGGCAGTTCCCATTCCCTCACCTGGGTGTCTGAGCCACGATATGTGCAGGGAACAGGTAGCATGATACTCCATGGAGGCAGAGCCACACTCTATCCTGCGACGATTTAGGCTGTAAACTGCTGGTAGTGCCAGTGCTGGTGGTGGTGTCTCATGTGGTGTGTGCAGGGTCCAGGACGTCACCTGCAGCCTCAGATGGCTGCCTACTGTGGGTGCTGCTGATGTAGTGGCACCGGCTGGGCACGTGGCGGTGCAGATGGCGGTGCAGGTGGTGGTGGCTGCGGTGGTGTCTGCGGCAGAGATGCTGCCTGTGCTGCCCGTGGCGCAGGTGTCTGTAGTAGTGGAGAGAGACACCAGACCATCTCCGGCAGCCTCAGACAGCTCATCACTGTGGAGGATGCTGGTGAATGTTATTGTGGCAGCGGCTGTGCAGAGGTGGTGCAGATGGCGGGCCAGGTGGCGTTGCAGGTGGTGGTGCAGGTGGCGGTCGTTGCAGCAGTGCTGACTGTGGTACAGGTTGATGGCCTGTCTGGGGAAATGGTGGTCACCAGCCCCTCACCAGGAGGCTTCGTGCCCTGAGGTGACTTGCCCTTGCTTTTGTGTCCCTTCCCCACCTTGGTAGTCGCTGCTGGGACCTCGGCACAGTCCTCTTTGGGTTTGGATGAGGCCTTGCTGGGTGGGTGGTGCAACTTTTCCCTGCTGCATGCCGGCCCCTTCTTAACCTTGGTAGGTGGCGGAATCGGGTGGTCCTCACCATCTGTGGGTGGCACACTGGCAGCCCTGCCGGGAGCCCCATTCGATCCTCCCGGACTTGCAGGGACCACAGCAGATGCCGATTTTGTGGCTGAGGTGCTGGCCTGGGATGTAGATAACCTGGCCCTAGGGGAAGGACGGGGGAAGGTGTAGGGAAGAGGTCAATGTTAGCTAGGAAAAGGTTTTTTGACACACTGGGACGGGAAGATGGAGGGGTTGTGGGAGTGGAGGAAGAGGTAGTGGTTGTAGGAGGTGTTTGTCTGCTGAGTTTGGGTGAAGGTGCATGGGCTGGAGGCTGTTGTGAGGTGGATGGCTGTTGAGTGGGTGTGTGCATGCGTTTGTGTACTTTGGGAGGAGGGCTCACAGACATACTGGGAGAGGACACAGGGGACGTATGAATGGTTGTGGGGGTGGTGATTGCTCGTGAGGGGTGTGTTGTGATGGTCGTGCTGGCGATGGAGGCAGTGGCTGATGATGTAGTGCATGCAGGTGTGATTGGAGACGATACTGGGAGGGAGATGGAGGAAGAGGAGGAGGGGGACACAGTGGAGGCAGTGGAAGTTGGTATGTGTGCACGGGTATGGTGCTTGTGTGAGTGCCTGTGTGATGATGTGGTGTGCTTATGTTTTCCTGAGCCACTTTTGTGTGTTCATGTGTGTGCATGCTGGTCTGAAGGTATGCTTGGGATAGGAGGAGGTAGAGGGGATTGGGTCGGGGTAGTGGAAGTTGGAGGGGGGAGGCTGGACAATGGCTGCCATCAGTGCTGGGGCCAGAGCCTTCCCCCACGCCAGAATGAATGCCCTCCAGGTATGCATGGGTTTGTTGCAAATGCCTCTCGACACCCTGGATGGCATTTAGAATGGTTGACTGCCCAACAGTGAGGGATCACAGGAGGTCAAAAGCCTCCTCACTGAGGGCAGCAGGGCTGACTGGGACATGGCCTTGGGTGCCTGGGGCGAAGGAGATGCCCACTCTCCTGGGTGAGCGACATGGGAAACATTCTGAGGGGCTGCTGGAATGGCGGTGCTGGTAGGGGGGTGGCGGTTGTACCTGTTGTTGGGGTGGGCACAGAGGTGTGCGCCACCGCCAGGGAGCTTCCATCAGAGGAGGAGTCGCTGTCACTGGTATCCCCTCCTGTCCCCATTGTGGAGCTCCCCTCGCCCTCCGTCCCACTGGTGGCTTCACCCTCCGTGGATTCACCCTCATGGGCCATGTGGGATGCAGCTTCCTCCATCGCCAGAGCCTCTGCTGCTCCGCCAGATGACACTAATGCACACAAGGGCAGGGTGACAAAACAAGAATGGGGGATAGACAGAGGACACACATGGTCAATGCCAGCAAAACCACTACTGTTGGCATACACAACACACACTGAGCTACCCTATGCACTAGGCCATGCCCAACCACTCACTAAGGTACTCACCAGCCCGTGGGGTACAATGCCTAACGCCAGCACCTGCACACCTGACACCCACAGGAGCCTGCACAGTAGTAGTTGGCCACTTGTACCATTGGGGTAGGGGTGCTTCAAAGCCTGCAAACAAGGTACATACCCTGGCATGATGGCCCTGGCCTAGGGGCAGCCACAGCCCACATCCCCCACCCAGCTAGATCCTAAAGCGCACAAAGTCAGCTTTCTGAAACTGTACTCATCTACTTGTGGCTGCTGTGATGCCCTCAAGCGCCCATCCAACTCCGGATAAGCCACCGCCAGGATGCGAAACATCAGGGTGGTCATGGTGCGACGGGCACCCCTTCCACATTGGGAGGCCTGCCCAGATGGGCCTCCGCCGTCTTCTTGGTTTAGCGGCACAGGTCCTCCCATCTCTTGCGGCAGTGGGTGCTCCGCCTGTGATAGACCCCCAGGGTCCGTACCTCCTTGGTGATGGCACGCCAAATACCGTTCTTCTAGTGGGCGCTGACCTAGAAGGTAAAGACAGCAGAAAATGTAATTACTCACCCATCCAGACCATCATATTCCTTGCCCACCAGTTCCCACCCATGCCTTGACGCACATACACTGACCACCTCTCATGCAGCAGTCAGGCCAGGACGCCTTAGCACCCCCCAACATGGGGCTTACAATCACGCCACTCCAGACAGGCTTTGCCCACGCATCATGCACACTGTGTACTCACCTGTTTGTCTGGAGGACCGTAAAGTAGTGTGTACTGTTGGAGAACCCCATCCTCCAGTTTCTCCAACTCCTCCTCAGTGAAGGCAGGGGCCCTTTCCCCAGACACATGAGCCATTGTTGCTTCCAGACAGAGGTCACAGCAGCACTTGCAGTGTAGGTCCTCTCCTGTTGATGGTCAGGCATCTAATGAGTGAATGGATAGAAAATGGTGGGGATGTCCGCGGCGGTGCGTACCGTCACCACCGGCGTACATCGCCATTGGCTCCTGGAACCCATAGGGCCCAATGATAACCAATGCAGAGTTGCGCGGCGATCTTCGACTGCCTACCGCGATGCTGCACGACGCCAGTGCAGTTACCTCATTTCCCCATGTCCCTCCTCACAGATCAGGCAGCCGCCATTTCAGGGGGGCACATGGCATGGCACCTAACTGAGTCACAGCACATATTAGCACATATACTGACTCTCAATTTCACACACTGCTTCTGTAATATTAATTCAGACACACTTGTGCTGTCTATGTGGTAAATGACCTTCTGCAAAATGTTCTCCTCCATAGGCTACGACTGCTGAGGCAGATGATGAGATGGCGGCATCCTCCGGTGTACAGACCCCTGGTAGACCTGTCGACAATGGAGGACAGACACATTATAATCACATACAGACTTGATTGTGCCACAATCCAAGAACTGTGTGCCCAATTGGAGCCAGACCTGATGTCAGCTATCCGCCAGCCCACAGGTGCAGGTCCTGTCAGTGCTCCATTTCCTGGCAAGCAGCTCCTTCCAAACTACAGTGGCCATGGCCTCAGGGATGTCTCAGCCAATGTTCTCAAACACGTTGAGCAGGGTGCTGTCTGCCCTGCTGAAACATATGCACAGCTACATTGTGTTCCCCCAGGTGGAGGATTTGGCCACAGTGAAAGCTGACTTCTATGCCCTGGGAAAAATCCCCAATATCATTGGTGCCATTGATGGTAGACATGTGGCATTTGTCCCCTCCCCCAGAAATGAACAGGTGTACAGGAATAGAAAAAGCTATAATTCGATGAATGTGCACATGGTGTGTTTGGCGGCCCAGAATATCTCCCATGAGAATGCCAAATATCCTGGCTCTGTGCATGACTCCTATATCTGGAGGAATGGCAGCATCCCATATGTGATCGGCCAACTCCAGAGGCACCGGGTGTGGCTAATAGGTGAGCCCAAGGTCCCCACACAGTATGAGTAGGTGTCTGGGTATGGGGTTGTCCTTAAGGGTTAGTGTGTGTCTAACAATTTTTCCTCACTCTTTGCAGGTGACTCTGGTTACTCCAACCTGTCATGGCTACTGACCCCAGTGAGGAATCCCAGGACAAGGGCAAAGGAACGTTACAATAAGGCACATGGGCGAACTAGGAGGATTATTGAGAGGACATTCGGCCTCCTGAAGGCCAGATTCCTGTGCCTCCATCTGACAGTTGGTTCCCTGTACTACTCACCCAAGAAGGTGTGCCAGATCTTCGTGGCATGCTGTATGTTGCACAACCTGGTATGGAGACGCCAGGTGCCTTTTCTGCTGGAGGATGAACATGGTGATGGTCTTGTGGCAGCGGTGGAGCCTGTTGACAGTGAGGAAGAGGAGGCAGAGGAAGAAGATGTTGACCACAGAACAAACATTATCCTGTAGTACTTCCAGTAACACACAGGTAAGAGACTGTAACTCCTCTTCACATTTCAGCATACTTTAGGACATTGTACATGGCAGCCTCTTACCCTCTGTCTATGGACACTGATTGTTCCCTTTGGGTTTCTTTTTTTCAGATCTGTGTACCCTATTCTGGCTTCTGCTATGTGTACTGTTGCCCAACAGCTGTCATACATTGGTATGAGTAAATTAACATATACCTAGCAATGCTTTGCTAATGTTGTACTAATACATTTGTGAATCATCAGACTGACTCCAGATTGGTATTTGTTTCAAGGGTGTTTACTTAGGTGCTAATAAGTATAGGGGTATGTGCAAGGGGCTGGGGTGATGGTGGAGGAAGGTCCATGGTAGGGTCCAGTCTCATGGCACCACAGGTGCATTGTCCAAGGGGGCATAGGAAGGGGGGCAATGGCAGTTCAAGGTGGACAGGGTAACAGAGTGAGACAGAAGGGTGACAATCAGGAGGATCCTATTTCCTGGCAGGGGTCTTGGTAATGTTCTCTGTCTTCAGCCTGGATCGCAGGGACCGTTTGCGGGGTGGTTCTCCTTCTGCAGGGGGTGGGGTGCTGGTGGCCTGTTGGTCCTGTGATGGGGCCGCCTGTCCACTAGCGCCGGCGGAGGTGGAAGGCTGTTCATCAGTTTGGCTAGTGTCAGGGGCCCTTTGTGTGCCACTGCCTCCCTCATGGTCTTGCCCATATCAGCCATCACCCCTGCTATGGTGACCAGGATGGTGTAGATTTTTGTGAGGTCCTCCCTGATCCCCATGTACTGTCCCTCCTGCAGCCGCTGGGTCTCCTGAAACTTGGCCAGTACCGTGCCCATGGTTTCCTGGGAATGGTGGTGGAGGGTCGGTCCTCCCCCTGTCACACAGCAGTCTTCCCAGCTTCCCTGTTGTCCTGTGCCTCTGTCCCCTGAACCATGTGCCCACTGCCACTGACCCCAGGTCCCTGATCGTCCTGGGTTAGTGGGGTTGCCTGGGGTTCCTGTAGTGGTGAACACACTGCTGATTGATGTGTCCTGGGGATAGTGCATAGGCCCGCTGGGTAGGTGGTGTGGTGGTGTTTCCTTAGGGGGAGGATAAGTGGTGGTTTGGGACTGTGGCAGGGTGACCGACTGTCCGGAGGTCCCAGATGGCCCAGGTTGATCATCGTGATCCAGGCATGCAGAGCTGCTGTCATCACTGTGGGCCTCTTCTGACGGGGGACTGGATGTAGCTGGCACCTCCTGTCCGATGGACATTGGGTAGGGGTCCTGTTGGGATGCAAATGCATTGTTATTGTAACTGTGTGTGCCATCTTGTGCAATGGGTGTGTTTCCCTTATAGAATTGTGTTTTCCTTGTCTCCTTGGCCTTGTGTGATTGCTGATTGTGTGGGCTCGGTGAGTCTCTCTACTGGGCATGCTGTGGTGATGGGTGTCCATGCAGGGCTGTGATGGTTGTCCATGCATTGTTGTTGTATGCAGGGCTTGGTATTGGGATGTGTAGGTTGTGATGGTGGGGTGGATGTGAGGTGATGGAGTGATAGCAGTGAGGGTACGGGTGGGGGTATGTGATAGAATACAGGTAGGGTGGGGGATAAAGTAGTTAAGATTTGACTTACCAGAATCCAGTCCTCCTGCTACTTCTGCGAGGCCCTCAGGATGCATGATCGACAAGACTTGCTCCTCCCATGTTGTTAGTTGTGGGGGGGAGGTGGGGGTCCACTGCCAGTCCTCTGTACTGCTTTCTGGTGTCTTGCTATCACGGAACGCACCTTCCCCCGTAGGTCATTCCACCTCTTCCTGATGTCATCCCTGGTTCTTGGATGCTGTCCCACGGCGTTGACCCTGTCAATGACTCTCCGCCATTGTTGGACTTTTTTGCTTATGCAGGGTCATCCCCAATATTTTTGCCTTCTGCCTTCTATTTATTCTGACCTGTTGCTGTTGGTTATTGAACTCTGAGCACTTTACCACAGCTAACCAGTGCTAAAGTGCATATGCTCTCTGTGTAAATTGTATTGTTGATTGGTTTATCCATGATTGGCATATTTGATTTACTAGTAAGTACCTAGTAAAGTGCACTGGAGGTGCCAGGGCCTGTAAATCAAATGCTACTAGTGGGCCTGCAGCACTGGTTGTGCCACTCACATGAGTAGCTCTGTAATCATGTCTCAGACCTGCCACTGCAGTTGTCTGTGTGCAGTTTTAACTGTAAATTCGACATGGCAAGTGTACCCACTTGCCAGGCCCAAACCTTCCCTTTTCTTACATGCAAGGCACCACTAAGGTAGGCCCTAGGTAGACCCAAGGGCAGGGTGCAGGGTATGGTTAAGGTAGGACATATAGGCGGTCATTCTGACCGCGGCGGGCGGCAGTCGGCGCCCGCCATGCGGTCACCGCCGAATGACCGCCCCGCAGTCAAAAGACCGCGGTGGCCATTCCAACTTTCCCGCTGGGCCGGCGGGAAAGCCCCTGCAACAATGAAGCCGGCTCCAAATGGAGCCGGCGGAGTTGCAGAGGTGGGAGGGGTGCAGTGGCACCCGTCGCGATTTTCACTGTCTGCTAAGCAGACAGTGAAAATCTTTGTGGGGCCCTGTTAGGAGGCCCCTGCACTGCCCATGCCGGTGGCATGGGCAGTGCAGGGGCCCCCAGGGGCCCCACAACACCCGTTCCCGCCAGCCTGGTTCTGGCGGTAAAAACCGCCAGAAACAGGCTGGCGGGAAGGGGGTCGGAATCCCCATGGCGGCGCTGCAAGCAGCACCGCCATGGAGGATTCCCTGGGCCAGGGGAAAACCGGCGGGAAACCGCCGGTTCCCCTTTTCTGACCGCGGCTTTACCGCCGCGGTCAGAATAGCCCAGGAAGCACAGCCAGCCTGTTGGCGGTGCTTCCGCTTCCCTCCGCCCTGGCGGATGAGGGCCATAGTAATGTGTTTTATATGTCCTGACAGTGAAATATTGCTAAATTTGTTTTTCACTGTTGCAAGGCCTGGCTACTATGGGGGCTACCTTTAAATCCGATTAAAGTGTAGATTCCCTTTGGGACCGGATAGACATGTGGAGTTTGGGGTCTCTGAGCACACAATTTAAAAATACATCTTTTAGTAAAGTTGATTTTAAGATTGTGTGTTTGAAAATGCCACTTTTTTAGAAAGTGAGCATTTTCTTGCTTATTCCATTTCTGTGACTATGCCTGTTTGTGGATTCCCTATCTGGGTCAGTTTGACAGTTGGGCTGGTTGCACCTCACACTAGACAGTGACACAAAAGGAGCTGGGGTTTAGTCTGCATTTCCTGATGAGCCATCTGTGCTAGGAGGGAGGGGAGGAGTGGTCACTTACACCTGAAAGGGCTGTGCCTGCAGTCTCCGACCCCCTGGTGAGTGTCTGGGGCCTGGCCTGGGCAAGGCAGGATTTCACATTCAAAAGATACTTTACTTTGAAGTAGGCCTACTTCAAAGGAGAAATTGGATATAAGAATGGCACCCAAACCAAAGACTTTAGAACACTTCTGGAAACAGGAGGAACCTATGCCTGGAGAAGAGCTAAAGAGCTGAGAAGTGCTGCTCTGCCTGTGACTGTGCTTTGTGGAGCTATCCTGCTGTTGCTGCTTCTGCCAGAGTAAGAGGGCAAAGACTGGACTTTGTGTGCCTTCCATCTTGTGAAGAAATATCCAAGGGCTTGATTTAGAGCTTGCCTCCTGTTGTTTGAAGTCTCAGGGACAGCAAAGACTTCTCTCTGCCAGCACCTGGAGTCTCTGGAGAGACTCCTGCTCTGACAAGTGGTGCCCTATCCAGTCCCTGGGCCCTTGAAAGGAAAGCTGGCTGAAATCCAAGGAAATCGACTTCGGACGACTTCGGACCGACACCGCTGCTGAATCCGGTGACGCTGCCTGCAACCGACTCCGTGATCTTTGCTGGAACGCGACGACCTTCGCAGGCCCAATGCCGCTGCAGACCCGCTGAAGTCCACGACTCCGTGGAAGTCGCCGCACCACGTTGTGACCGACGCCGATCGAAGTGCACGGATTCAACATTTTGCACAGATGCCGCGATCCCCGACTTCGGCTTGTTTTCACTCTTCATCAAAGGTACTGTACCTGGGGGTCTATGTGACTCTCCGTCCGGTGCCGCTGGTGTCAGATTGTTGGGAATGACTCCGTTACGACACCGTGTTAACACCTCATCGAAGCATTTTGTGTTTCTAAGCGCTATTTTTTAGCTTAATCTTAAAAAATTCATAACTTGACTTGTATATGTCAGATTTTTGTCGTTTTGGCCTGTTTTATTTAGATAAATATTTCCTATTTTTCTAAACTGGTGTTGTGTCATTTTGTAGTGTTTTCATTAAGTTACTGTGTGTGTTGGTACAAATACTTTACACCTAGCACTCTGAAGTTAAGCCTACTGCTCTGCCAAGCTACCAAGGGGTAAGCAGAGGTTAGCTGAGGGTGATTCTCTTTTACCCTGACTAGAGTGAGGGTCCTTGCTTGAACAGGGGGTAACCTGACTGTCAACCAAAGACCCCATTTCTAACAGCCATAGTTCCATCTTCCTAGCAATGGACGTCTGCTGCACCTGTGATCCGAATAGCTGTGGCTCTACCCGGATGATTTCCTCCACCATGACCCTTAGCTCCTCCTCAGAAATCCTGGGGTGTCTTTGAGGTGCCATAATGTGGTGTGGGTGATATGTGCGAGGTGATGTGTGGGTTGATATGTTGGGATGTATGATGTGATGTGCGTGGATGGTGTATGAGTGATGGTGTTCTATGCCTCTGAAGGAGTATGTGCTCTTTGATTGTCTCTCTGTGATTGGTGTCTTTTGTTTGGTTGTAAGGGGTTGTGGGTAATGTGGGTCTGTGTTTTATATTGGATTGGGTGTGTGGGTGTGGTGCGTGTATGTGTGTCAGGTGTCTGTAGTTTGAATTGTCCAATGTGGTGTAGTTTTGCAAGTGTGTGTGTATTTTGAGTGCAGCGGTGTGTACCATCAATGGTTGATTCGTGGGTTGTGATACTGTGGGCGTATTCCTTTTGGCGTGAGGGTGTGGCTTTTGCTATCACCAGTTTATCACTGACCTTTGGTCTGGCGGACTTGTGTGGGTGTCTGTATTGTGGCGGTATTGTCTGTGTGGGTCATCATACCCATAGCGGAATACCGTCACAGTATGTTGGCGCCCGTCGACACAGCGGTAAGCAGGATTTACCACCAGGGTTGTAATGAGAGCCTTAGTGTTCCATTAACTACTTTTTTTTGCAAAGAAAGAAGTTCAAGGAGAAATAAATAACTTTAGAAGATTATGGTGGCACTGGCATACTCAGTCAGTGAAGTAGAGTTTGTCCTCAAACTTAGATGATTCACCCAGAAGTTTGTCAGCTAATTCTGATCATTCATCCTCCTCCTTCTGTGTTGGAACAGTGAGATCAGGTGATATGAAATTCTGGTTCATATGTATTATGGTCAATCTCTTGACGTTTTGAGGTGAGAGACTGGTCCTTCTTACTGTAACAACTGTGTAAGCTTCGCTGACAACATGCTCAGAAGACCCTGGCTACAGGACAGGCCAGATACTTTATTGCTCACCTACTGAGCTCTGGACATTGGTGGATCTCTCCATACCAACACATCAATGTGTTTTGATCCACATATACCTCTTTTGGGTCATCCAGATACTCCTGGAAAATCTTCTGAATGGTCACTAGTACAGCCACCTGCTCATCCTCTTTGGACTTTGCCTATGCACTGGATTTATGAGTTGTCACTTAAAACCAAGCCAATGCAGAGGTTGGGTCAGATTCTTCTGATGCTGTTGTTGCCAGTGTTCTTGTTTCTGGGGTTGCCTGCTGTGACACAAGTCTGCCCACTCTGGAAGGTGAAGTCGGCAATCCAGAACTGCAGAGTGGGTCTCCGGCTTGCTCAACAATCCACCCCTTCTTGAAACATCCCCTTCAAAAAAAGGAATGGAAGTGGGCAGAATTGTTTTATACCATGGATCAAGTAGTGTGGCGTAGATTTACTCTTTAGATCAGATGATGTCTTTTTGCAGCCTTGTATTACTAGCCAAGCAAAAGATTAAGCTCTCAATCAAGACATGTGTTTCTGTTTTTTTTTTTTACACCTGCGATCCCTGCCCTAAATGAAGTTTTAAAGCATATACCACAGAACATTTCTGACATGCACTGATGACGGCTAGTACTGGGCCTACTGGCTAGATGGCCATTGGAAGTCAAGGCCACACAGTAAATTAAATGAATATTGCAAATATAACAAACATGGAATAAGGGTACTGAACTGTGCAACATTTTTACGTTTACAAAAAGATGAAAATTGAAACACAAAAAATAACTAGCCCCCTACTTAAACTACAGGCCACCCACCACAATTAAATTTACAAATCAGATAAAAGTACAAATGAATAATGGTGCATGCCTTATCAAACAACCAACACCCTTATACAACTGCTTTTGAGCTTACCTGAGTAATATAACAAAAGCAAAGTCCTTAAATCCAAAGGTATATATCCAGCAGGCAAAGAGAGTAATCCTTCCATGTCCGATTCTAAGTGAAGAGACCAGTAGATAGACAAAGCACTGAAAGGAGTCTGATGGACAGGATCAAGAAGTTGGAGTCTTTGGAGCACTTCCTTACTGTTAGAAAACAAAAGTAAAAAAAAGGTTTCTTGCACTAAATAACTACTTGAATGTCCCAATGGAGAAGAAAATCCATTCAAAATCCTTTTTTGGAGCAGCTCTATCTGCTTCTTGAGTAGAAAATCCACTTGAGGTGCATTTGGGCTCACGAGTTGGCACTGTATTGGCGTCGTTGCAGCCGGAAGCTGTGTGAGCAGGCATGAAATGTGACACATACTCACTAGTGGCCTGAGAATATCATGGCATGAGCACCAAAAACAATTCTTGTGTGCTCAAGTGGGAAAAAACTCCGCTCCACAGCAGATTGCAGAATTAGAGACACTCCATGATGCTCTGTGCAGTGCGAAGTGACCGAACTTTGAAAACTCAGTGAGCAGAGTGGCATTTACTGCCTGAGCCTAATTATGACGGGCTGAGCAGGATCAGTGCTGAGTTGAGCAACTGATTTCATGCACCTGCAATATCTGGTTAAATTAGTCTACTTTACACACTCGAGGCATATAGAACTAGGGGCCAGATGTAGCAAAAATAAAAATTGCGACTCGCATTTTGCGAGTTGATGTGACTCGCAAAATGCGAGTCGCAAATTGGAATGCCAGAAAAAAAAGCGATCAGATTTTGCGACTCGCAGCCGGACTCGCAACGCTGTGTGCGAGTCCGCAGTTTGCGAGGTCGCTGTTTGCGAGTGTGCAAAAAACGAACTCGCAATTAGCGAGTGGGTGTCGCAAATTGCGAATACCTTCAAAATTGCTTGCAGATGCAGCAGAACACTCCAGAAAGCATACCAGAACACCCTGGAAACACTTCCTGGCACATGATGATGACATCACAGCCAGGAAGTTAACAAATACACCTGGGAGGAGGGCTCAACAGTGAGCAGTGTCTCTGCCACTCACAGTAGGGTGCTGAGGAGTGGTAGGCACAGCACCATGGACGCAGCAGGGACCAGCCAGGCTGGCAGGAGGGGCAGGAGATCATAGATAACAGCCAGGACAGATTAATGTGGCACATGGCGTTAATGTGCCACATGACTGGTTGGCATTTTCCTGCCCATGGACAATTTCAACTTGTATATAGTTTCTTCATGACATTAATAAAACAGTTATTTTTGTTCCACTTAACAAATGGTTAATAGGTGAGTATGGTGGGAGTTGACACGTACCGTCCAAAATATTGCGTTGTAATGTGGTCCCGTCTCAGTCTGCCTTGATTAGCTAGACTCCTATCCCCATGATGGCGATGTGGTTGTTCTTGCTGTTCATCATCAGGATCTGGGTCTGCAGGGGTGAGAGGTAGCCCATGTCGGGTGGCTATGTTGTGGAGGATGGCGCATGCGACCACAATTTTGAAAGCGGTAATGGGGGTGTATTGGAGGGCGCCTCCACTGCGGTGGAGGCATCTGAATCTTGCCTTCAGCAGTCCTAAGGTGCGCTCGATCAGGTTCCTGGTCCTCTTATGCGCACTGTTGTATTGCCTCTCTGATTCTGTTCTGGGTGTTAAAAACGGAGTCATGATCCAAGGCCTGAGAGCATATGACCTGTCACCTGTTGGGCACAAAAGTACACGGTTAGGAAGTCCAGATTGTCGTGCACAGTGACCTGTGTGTATGTCTGCAAGTGTCTGTGACTCTACCTAGGAGGTAACCGTCTCCAAATTCCCCACGTTCCAGGCGTTGATGTATCCAACTATGCCTAAAAATGTATGAGTCATGGGTACTGCCAGGAAACTTAGCTACGATGTCCGTGATGACATAATGGGCATCACAAACAACGTGTATGTTGAGTGAGTGGGTACACTTCCTGTTGCGGAAAATGTGTTCCAGATTAGCAGGGGGGCATATTTGAATGTGTGTCCCATCTACACACCCTATGACATGAGGAAAGGGGACAATGCGGTAAAAGTCCAGCTTGGTGCTGTTAATTTCTGCCTCATTCCTTGGTAAGTATATGAAGTGAGACATGTGCGTGACTAAGGCATCTAGGAATGCCCTGAGGAACCTTGATACTGCACTTTGGGATACCCCACCTGCCACGGCAATGACCCCCTGATAGCTCCCTGAGGCCAAGAGGTGCAGTGTGCATACCACTTGCACATGCGTAGGGATGGCGCAGCCACGCAGAGTCTTGTGTTCTAGCTGTGGTTTCAGTAAATCTATTAATTCTAGAATGGCTGCGCTGCTAAGGCGGTATTTGTCATAGATCTCCTCTTCAGTTTGCTGAAAAAGAGTCTGCCTGGTTCTATATATCTTCTCCTGTCTGTGGCCCCTCCTCCTCCTCTGCTGGGCTGCATAGACTCTCCTCCTCACTGCTATCAGGTATATCTCCGCCATCTTGAGTAACCCAGATGCCTTCTGGGTCCCCTTTTATACTTTGGTAATGGTTACCACCTGCTCTGAGTTAGTGGTAAATGGGACATGCAAACTGGGCTTTTTGCGACGAGTCGCAATTTGCGAGTTGCAATTGCATAAGGTTTGCGACTCGCAAATTGCGACTTGCAATTTGCGGGTCGCAAAATGGGGTCGCAACGGATGCGACTCTCAAACGGGTCCCATCGCTTTTTGCGAGTCGGAAATGGGCTTTTTGCACCCATTTCCGATTTGCACTGTCGCAAATTGCGAATCGGCCCGTTTGCGAGTCGCAAACGTTTGCTACATCTGGCCCTAGGTTCTTGGCTTTGCACCTATGAAGCAATCTCTGCTCACCATTTCCAATTTATTCTGTTTAAAGTTCACACACTATTCCGAGTTACATGTAGGAACTTTAAAAGCTTCAGACACAAACAACAGGCACTGGGCTCAGAGCTGAGTGAGTGCTCTTGATCATGATATGGCACTGATAATTAGCTACATAAATAAAAATTGAAATGTGATGCAACTGCTCTAACATATATGCATACCACTCATTACTTTGTTCTTCTTGGTACAGCCCTTGTTGTTACCGTCAAGCATTCACAATGTCATGAAATAGATAGTATATAAAACTGAACCTGAAACCATTACTCTCGTTATCTGCTGTAAGGAGCAAGGAGTGAAGCAGCAGCAATGTGCATTTTAAGTCAATGGGAAATAAGTGACTATGGGCCTCATTTGTGAAAAGACCGCTGAGGTACCACTGTGCTAAAGACCGCCAGTGCAGGCAGTTTTCCACACAGAGTATTATGACTGCTGGCAGCCCTCCTCCCTTTTCTGGACGGAGAGCTGCCAGCAGCCATACTGGCAGTCGGCGGTGAAGTGGAGGCTGCTCCACCTCCACCGCCACATCATCAGCACACCGCCCACCAAATCACGTCCCACGATTCAGTGTGGCAGTGTTGTGATGACGGGGAGTTGGCGGCGGAGCAGCTCCCATGGATCCTGTTCCCTCCCGGAGGATCACCGGACCAGGTAAGGTGATTTTCTGTTAGGGGAGGGGGGCGGGTGGGTGTTGGGTGTTGTGTGCGTGCATGGGGGTGTGCGTGTGAGTGTGCAGAGGGGGTGTGTGAGTGCATGTATGCATACGGGGGATGTGTTGTGTGTCTGGGAAATGTGTGCGTTATGTCTGTGTGTATGCCTGTGTGTATGTCTGCGTGTATGTGTGCGTGTATGTGTGCGTGTATGTGTAGTAGTTGTGTGAGTGTGCGTGTAGGGGTGTGTGTGTGTGTATGTCAATGTTTGGGGGGGAGGGGGGTCCTATCAACTTTGGGGGGTTGTAGGGGGATTGTGGGTTTGGGGGGAGGACTCTGGGGAGGGGGAGACCCCTATCAGTGCCAGGGAAGGAATTCCCTGGCACTGATAGTGCCACCCAGAATGGATTTAGTGGTGGTACAGAACCCCACGAAATCCATAGCGGTATGCAGGGTCCTGATACCGCCGGCGGTGTAGTGACAGCCGCCGGGCTGGATACCAAAGTCTCCAGCCGAGCGGTCGTTACTACCCTGGGGGTCGGAGTGGAAAAGTGGCGGTTTGGCATGGCTGTCACCGCCATGCTTTTAATTTCATTTTTTTTACCGCCAGCCTGTTTGCGGTATAACCGCCACTTCTCCAACGACCGCCAGGGTTGTAATGAGGGCCTATTTACTATAACCTGACAAAGCATTGCTCTCTAGCCCATTGTTTTTTCACTGGTCAAATGTTTGTGACGGAAGGCTATGCAAGAAGACAGTTGTTTACATATACCCCTTCCTTTAGATATTATACTTAATTATTTGTGAGGCAAAATTGTTCTTTTATTCAATTATCAGGCATTCTTCCATTCCATGCAATTATAATCATGTCCAGTAATTAATGGGAGATGCACTAGTAGGATAAGAAAAAGAGCCATAATAACTTATATCTTTTGCTCATTACAGGCATTGTCTGCAAGATACTTTTTGCTGATGGTAGTGATATCACCAGCCGAGCCAATTTTCCAGGATTTAGAAAGGCATGTCAGCACTGGAGACATAGGTGGCCATTATGACCTTGGCAGTCTTATGACCCCCAGGGTAAATGTGGCGGTCCCGTCGCAAACAGGCTGGCGATGAAGACCGCCACATTATGAGTGTGGTAGGTTGGCCTCTGCCAACCCGCCACATCCGAACTCATACCGCCGTGACGGTCTGAACCGCCAGGACAGAGATGATCATCTCTGACCCAGCGGTCCACAGAAGACTGCCGGCGGTATTAGGAGCTGACCTTCCGACATGGTTTCCATGGCAGTAGCACCACCACGAAAACCATGGTGGAATGGCTATCAGTGATAGGGAATTCCTTCCTTGTCACCAGTAGACGGCTTCCCCACCACCCAAGAAAGCACTAGACCCCCTCTCCAACCATATGGCCCATAATATGGTGGGTGGTGTCCTACTGGCAGGGCAGTGCGGGTGGTGGAACGGCCAGAGCACCTCCACCCACCAGCATGACTACAGCCTGATTTCCACCCAAAGTGTGGTGGAAATCTGACAGTACCCGTGATATGGCGGGTGGGAGACCGCCAGCACTTGCAATCTCCTGGCGCCAGTGACTTTGGCGGTCTTCAAGGAAGACCGCGAAAGTCATAATGAGGGCCATAGTCTTCCGGGTTTTTTTCCTCTTGGATCGATAGCCGATTTCAAATTCAAATTAAATATAACAAGGCAGTCTGATTAGTATGCACACTTACTTCCAAGCAGATGAGTTCCAAACATATTGTGCAAGAGGTATCACACGTTCTTGTGATCAACTATTTTAAGTATTTCCATTTTGCCTGATACACAACACCCGACTAAAGCAGAAACAATTTTTCTACTCACTCTTTGAGCAATGGTGAAAGATGGTAGTCTTGCATTCTTTATTTGTAATTTTGTTTTCTAGAAGTAAATATGGGAATTTATTTATTGATTTATTATAGATAAGTGTCTGCCTCCAGTCACTTGAGGCTGCGATGTGGCTAGAATCCATGCAAAGTGACAGAATGGGGAAGTTTAAATTCAGTCCGTGATGGGAGATCCCCAATCTTACATTTTTCATTCTCAACCCCCTATGGACGTGAAGTTTAGTTCCACCCTGAGGACTGCCTTCAGTGACTTGTAAGTTTGGATCCCTATGCAGTCAGAGTTCTGTCTCCTTGACTGTTTTGTTTGAAGTCTTATTGAATGATGAGGTTTGTCACTGCTGTCTGCTGGTTTCATAAGTTAAGCTTGTGGCACAATATATTTAGACGTAATTTTACGTCTACTGAGATCTGCGGAGAGGCTGATTTTGTGTGGCCCTGCCACCAAACATCCTCAAACATTATGGCCAGTTTGTTTCTGAGACCTGATGCCAATTGATACATTTTCTGAAAGCCCATTATAAACAATTTTACAATAGTCTAAGCAAGTCATCTTGAGGATTTTTATAAACTCTACCTGGAGGACAGGCCGCAAGAATGCAGAGAGCCACAAATGTTTGTCATTGATAGCTTTTCCTTTAGGATGAAGACAAGTTCTGAGTTAAATTCTACCTCTGGCTTGGCTGATGATACCTTATGGGGCGGGGGCCACTCAAATGACAGTTAAATTGATTGTGGTCCTTCAACTTTCAGGATATTTTGAAATGACAATGTTCAAGCATGTTTGTGCATGCAGGCCTGATTTTGCGCAGTTTGTTAATTGAAAGTAAATTTGTATGTCATCAGCCTAAATTTGTATGTGATAATGTGAATGTGGTTCTACTCCAGAAGTTGCACCAACAGGCACATATAGATATTGAAGAACAGACTCCAAAGGGACAAGCCTTCAGAAACTCCATAGGGGACCTTCCAGAATGACGATTTAAAACACTGAGTTCAGGACTGTCACCTGCAGACAAAGAGGAAGGACTCGAACCATTTAAAGATGGTACTTGTGACTTCAGCCCATTCCTTGAGTCCTCTAGCGGTACTTCATATTCCAAAGTAAAAGTTGAAGAATGGTCGGTCACTGATTAGGAGAACTATCATCTTGTTTTAATGCAAGGACAGATACAAGTAGTGATTAAGAAATTTAAGATTTAGTGCATTTTACAACCTACCTATCCTTGATCTTGCTGAGCAAGGGTACATTGGACATTGATCAGTAATTAGTCAGAATGTTTGAGATTTCTATCAGTTTTTTCATAGCGGCCTGCAAGAATGATAAAATAATTGAGCTGTTCCTGACTGTGAGACCTGCATCATGAGAGGGATGAGTGGTTTTATACATGCTGCTGTAGAGAATTCCACTGGACAATTAACATTTTTGTCCATTTGGCAAATCTTGATAACTCATATTTAGTCATTGAGTGGAAGGTCATGAAGCACTTAGGCACATATTTATACTTTTTTTGCACACCATTTGCATCACTATTTGGTGCAAATGCAGCGCAGACAGAAAATACAATCATATTTTGTAAGTTTGCACCACTTTAGTGTCAAAGAATGACTCAAATGAGGTGCAAAAAAAGTATAAATACGGGCTATAGAGTGTATTTTAATGCTTCTCGATTGTTCCTCACCTTATAGGTCTAAACAATCTTATTTCTTGTTTTTGATAGAACCTCCTATGCATATTACAAATGTTGTTAGCCATGTCTGCACTTTTTTTCACCATTGCATTGGATGTTTAGTCACTGGGAACATCGTTACACCATTTGTTACTAGAATCGCATCATAATGGACTTGCAGTGCAGTTCTGAACAGAGTGCCTGTTTTATATACATGCTGGGCCTAAGTAAACTAATTTAACTTGATATTCCTGTTAGTGCTTTATTTTCAGATAGAACAGGTCAGAAACAGTGGGAAAGGTTTGCTCTTTTTCTTTTTCTGAGCTGTGCTGTCTGAAAATAAAGCACTAATTCTGAGCAATATTGGGCTAAACAAATTTACTTTACACTGTGCAGGAGCATAAAAACAGGTTCTCCATTGTGCGCTGCACCAGAAAAGCCCACCATGATAAAGCGTGGGGTGTCTATTTTCCTAGTTAACTATTTAATATGAAATAATAGTTCCGCAGAATTTTATACTACTTCAAACTCTTCTGAAATTACAGTTTTGAAGTACCAGGCTCTGTTTGGGAATGATGCTTCCCTAATTATGGAGGGCAGGTTGGAGCAGTACCGCACGTTTTAGAGGTTAAGGGAGGTAAATGCCTCAAGCCTTACATGCATTGAGTTAAACCCAAAGTTTGCATGTTTCCAATCAGGAGCAAAGCTGTTTCTGAGTCGGTCTCCAAACCACAATTTGAAATTACCTATAATAAAATGTTCCTGGCTAAGATCTCAAGCAGGAGGGTCAGTTCAAGGAGCTCATCCAAGAATGAAGGGCTGAGATCAAATGATGACTGGTCACCTAATTAATAAATGAGGTGTGTCAAATTAAGATTCCATGTAAGCTGAAACTGAAGGTTTTGTTGCGCCATGACAGTCAGATTTTGAGCACCCATGTTAGATTGGGATGTATATAAAAAATATGTGGTGTTCCTGTTTTGTTTATTCTATCCCCAAATCCTTAGGATACTTGAAACTGGTGTTTATTGCTCACAGTCAGTATTCCTGACATGTTACAATGTGGCAAAAACTGCTGCACAGTGGATGGGGGACTCAGGTGGTCATTCCGAGTTTGGCGGTAACTGAACCTCCACGCCAGCAGCGTTCTTTTGACCGTCACCAGGAACTGCCATATAACACGTAAGGGGGTGAACCCAATGCAACACAGACAAACTCACCGCCAGCACCGCCACCACCAACAAGCAGCATCCGGCGGTGGAAGCCAACTTCATTCTGGCGGAAGCCAATTTCATGGCTGCCATATTCTGAGCCACCACACCGCCAAGAGATCTGGGGCGGGCTGGCCGATATGGAAACCCTGGCAGAAACAGAAAGTACAAAAGGAGACACCCACCTCCAGGCCCAGACACGCCTCAGCGGCCGCCATGCAGATAAACTGCTAGTCTTCCCAGCGCTGTATCTCGCCATACACCTTCAGGACCACCGACAAGACGAAGACAACAACCGTAAGTACTCCTAGCTCCGATGGGAGGAAATGGCAGTGATACACTCCCACATATAACACACATTCCTCGCAGAGACAGCTAGGGCCACACAGGCACACACAATATACGTCAATGGCAAGTACCCAAGACACACACAAAGCCAAGCCAAGCAAATATGTGTCAAACATCCAGCACAACGCACACCAACACATCGCATAATCAAACAATGACAACTAGACCACAAACAGCTCAACACAGGCATAGTTAGGCACCTTGTGCGACACCACACATACACACACACCATGAACTGTATGTAGCAATAACACAAAATCAATAGCAGTAAACACACATCCAAACAATGACACAGGTGACACAAGACTTACAACCAATAATCAAGGAAATCCACACATGCAGCACCATACACAAGGACGCACACAACACTCCATGCAATCCCACAAGCAAGCAGTCACACACATTACAACATCCCATGGCCCAAACCATCTACCCAGCGCATCCAACAACACAGACACAATCCATACACAGACCTCACACACCGTTACACACAGATGCCACACCACCATGTAGAAGGAAACCAGACAAGCATCTCAACTTGCCAACCACAGCAATGTGGGCAGTAGTATTCTAAAACAAATTATAAAAATAAACTATATATAATATGTGCCAATGGCAAGTCCAATGTCCAGAAATGCAGGACACCTTGTCCATAAATCATGGGCCCAACTTGACTCCTGACAGCAAATAGGCCTCCACATCATGGGGCATCAATGGGACAGACAGGCACCTCAGGGGTGTGGGGTGGTGGGGGAGGCTTGGATGTGAAAGGGGCACATTTCGGTTTGGTCTGGGGAGGGGTGACTTTGGCGCTGGGAAGGGTGGATTTTTTTCTTTAGTGGAGGAGCAGGGAAAACACCAGAGGGGGTATCTGAGGAATGGGAGGTGGAAGGGCCTGAGAGGGTCAGGGGGACACAGCGTTTATGGGGAAAATGGGGTGGGAGAGGAGTAGGGAAGAGGTCAAGGGCTGCAAGGAAATCTTTCTTAAATGCACAGGGCTGTCATATAATTGAGAGTTGGAAGTGGAGGTAGAGGTAGAGGGAGTGTTCGTCTGATGTGTTGGTGTGTGCAATGTCTGTATGTGTGTGGTGGCTGAATGTTGGGTGGGTGAGTGGGTGCGTGTGCATTCATTGGGAGGAGGAGGCAGAGATGCAGGGAGAGGGAATGGGAGATGCGTGAGTCAATGTTGTGGTGGTGTGTGCAGTTAAGGTGGATGTGCTGCAGGTGGCAGAGATGGCAGTTGTGATGAGTGTGGATGTGGTGTGTGGGGTATGTGTCTGTGAGTCTGCTGTTGTGGTGATCGACGGTATGACAGGAATGGTAGCAGGACCAGTGTGTGATGATGCAGTGCTGGCAGTTGTGAGTGGAGATGTGAGTGCAAGGAGGGAGGTGGTGGGGTAAGTGTGTGATATTGTGTCTGGAGATGTGTGGTGTGTGTGTGCATGCCTGTGTGAAAGTTTGTGATGCCTATGACTGTCTTTGCACACCTTGTCTGTTGTAGTCGGTGTATGCTGGTATGTAGGTGTGCTTTGAATGGGTGAAGGGAAAGGGGTTGTTGATTGCGAACAGGTAGCTGGAGGGGGGGCGGATGATGAAGGTACACTGGCTGCTGTCAACAAGGAGGCCAGAGCCTGAAACGATCTCTGTAGGCCAGACAAGACACAGTGAATGCCTTCCAGGAACATATGTGTCTGTTGCATCTGGGATGCCAGTCCCTGGATGGCATTCATGATCATTATCTGCCCCACAGAGATGGGCCTCAGGAGGTCAATAACCTCCTCATTGAGGGCAGCAGTGCTGACTGGGGCAGGGGCAGAGGAAACCGCTGTGAAGGAGATGCCCACCCTCCTGGGTGAGCGGGCAGGAGCAACTGGGTGGGTTGGTACAGAGAGGGCGGTGCTGGTAAGGGGAGTAGCTGACAAGGATGGTGCGGGGTGGTCCCAGATGGGTCTGCCACCACCAGGGAGTCACCATCGGAGGAGGAATCTGTATCACATATGTTGGTAGCTCCAGTCTCCCCCGTGGTGCTCCCCTCACCCTTCGTCCCACTGGTCCCCTTGGCTTCACTGGTATCCGCCTCCTGGGTCCTGTGGGCTGCTGCATCCCCACTGGCCAGTGCCCTCCCTCCTTCACCAGATGATGCTAATACACACAGAGACAGAGGTGGAGAGAAAGAAGGAGGGTGGGAGAAACAGAAAGGGAGGACATGATGTTAACCCACACATCCACTTTAAATACAAACAATAAAGATTACAGCCCCTATCGAGGAAACAAGAGACCATTTAGCAACCATTTACTATTGAGACATGCAAGCAATAGTCAAACTCACCTTACCCCTGCAGCCTAAACATCTGAATGAAGACCACTACAAGGCTATTAACTGCCTAAATGACTTAGCCAAGAAACCAGCCCAGGAACATACCCATCCACTTGTCTTCCATTACGGGATAATGCAAATCTGAGCTCAGAGGGACTGGTAACACAAACTAACTGGAAGGAATGTGTGGAGTACATGTAGTACAGAGGTCCATTGATGTAGCAAGTAAAGCAATTCCAATGTTTATGTAACATGCATGTCATTACCCAATTACAGTGCCTAAATGACCACCTTATACTACAACAGTACACACAGAGATGGAGGATGCAGCCAGTGACATGATAGCATACTTGAGCGACCCATAACTACAGGTGAATGTGTGTCACAGTACCACCACTTCTTTTCCTGCATGGCTCAACATAGCTAACGTCACACGCGCCTACATGATGGGTGTGACAACTAGGACTGTACATTCCCTAAATCACATCTGACCACATAAATTCCAAGTCCAGTGAGGGTCACAGTACACAACCAGGCAGTAGTCACCTGACAGTCAACACTTACTCCCTTCTGGCTGCTGTGCTGCCTTCAAGCATCCATCCAACTCTGGGTAGGCCACCGCCAGTATGAGGGCCATTAGGGGGGTCAGGGTTGGATGGGCACCCCCCACATTGGGAGGCTGCCCTCAGCTGGGCCTCGCGTGGTCTTCTGGGCCCAACACCTCAGGTCCTCTCACTGCTTCCTGCAGTGGGTGCTCCACAGGCTATGGACCCCCATTGTCCGCACTTCCTTGGCGATGGCTCTCCATAATCCTTTTTTTTCTGGTGGGTTGTGACCTGCATTGGGAAACATTCCGAAAATGGGGGATATGATGTTAATTACAACAATACAGCAGTGACCTTTGGCGACACACAACAAACACAGACCATGCACATTGCCAATATCCCACACATATCCTGTGCATGCTAAACACCTGATCAGTCATGACATGTCAATATGCACACACATACATTGTCAAAAACCACCTGACACGTGGGACAAAGGACGTTGTACTGACCTGTTGCCCTGGAGCACTGTACAACCTCCCATACAGGGGTAGGGCCCCTTCTACCAGTTTCTCCAGTGCATGCCATCGTTGCTCCAAGAGACAGGACACAGCAGCACACGAAGTGAAGGTCTGTCTTGCCCAAAAGCCAGGAGTCAAGTAAGCTGGCCCATACAAAATGGCAGTTACCGCCGGCGGTGATCGTCATTGTTCCCAGTCTCCCGTAGACGTCAATGTTAACCAATGGGGAGTTGCATGGTGGTTCAGACCGCCTTCCACCATGACGACTTCCGCCGACGAAAGGAGGTCACTTCCAGCCGTACAATGCATGCCAGACAGGCGGATGTCATATTAGTCTGTAACATGACTGTCCTGGGTTCACACTGTGTAATTACCTGCATGCCGTTACAAATAGATGCAACACATTGTGGATAATGACACATGTAGTGAGTGTCTTGTGACACCACCACACTTGTCACTACAATTGTCAGCATGTGTGATCAGTATACTGGAACACATGGCAGGTGTAAGTGTACATGTCCTGTAAACGTCCATTGCCACAGGGATCATGTGCCATTGTCTGGTTAGGATTGGAGTGTGGAGTAATGTGTCTTCCCACAACATGACAGCCAACTTGCATTAATAACACTTCGTGATTGTCGTATTTCATACTTGGTGCCCTACATTGTGAGAGGTTCCCAGGTTGTTGTTTTTTTCCCCGCACAGATATCGCCACAATGGAGTGATGAGGAATGCACCAGTTTACCTGCCACTCGTAGATCTTGATACAATGGAAGAGCGCCCCATCATCCTGACCTATCAACTGAACTGTTTGTGTGTCAGGGAATCGGTCGCCCAGTTGAAGTCAGACCCCCTGCCGGGTTTGAGAAATCCCCATGCCATCCCTCCAACAGTCCAGGTGTTGTCAGTCCTGCATTTTCAGGCAAGTGGCTCTTTTCAGGGTACAGTGGGACTGGCTGCAGGGTTTTCACAGCCCCAGTTCAGTAAGGTGTTGCAGGATGTGCTGGATGCCCTACTCAAGCATGTGCACAGGTATATTTGGTTCCCACAACGTCCAGATTGCCTACTGTAAAAGCAGCCTTCTACAACATATCAAATGTCCCACATGTAATTGGGGCCATTGATGGGACTCACATTGCCTTGGTACCTCCGAGGACCAATGAACAGGTCTACAGAAACAGGAAGAGTTCATATTCCCTCAATGTACAAGTGGTGTTTCTTGCAGACAAGTACATAACACATGAGAACGCAAAATTCCCAGGATCAGTACATGATTCCTATGTCCTGAGGAACAGCAGTGTCCCTGCAATGATGATAGATGTTTGTACCCCTTATAACACAGTCAGCACTCTGCCTAGCCTTTCTACCTGTGGTCATGTTCCCTTTTCCACACAGGTGACTCCGGATACCCCAACCTGACTTGGCTCTGGACACCTTTGAGATGTACAACTACAGGAGGGGAGAACAGGTACAATGAGGCACATGGCCGGAGTAGGTGAGTGATTGAGCGGACTTTCGGTCTCTTGAAAGCTAGCTTTCGTTGCCTTCATGTGTCTGGTGGTGCACTACAGCACCAACCAGGGAAAGTCTGTAAGATCATCGTTGCATGCTGCATGCTCCATAATCTGGCCCTCAGAAGGCACATCCCACTGTTGGAGAAGGGGGGCATTGATGCTGGAGCAGTGTTTGGGGCCGCTGACTCTGATGCTGAGGCAGATGAGGATGAGGCACATGACAACAGGATTCACATGATTTGTCACTACTTTCAATGAAGTACAGGTATGTGTGAATTATATGTCATCTGCACATGGAAGATGTATTGCTGAAGCCAGTCTGTAGCCAGTATTTGCATGCATCAAGGTGTGTGTGGGTACGACAGCCTTCCATCTTGGTCACCGAACTTGAAGGGTAGTTAACTTACCATTAGGGGTAGTGGTAATCTACTGCTGCTAAGTATGTGTGGAATGCTGGTGCCATTGTGGTACAGCCTTATTGTTGTACCAAAGGTTTAGGGGGCTCAGTCTTGCTGTTCGGGGATATGTTATGGGGACTTCTCAGTCTTGTCCTGCTGTGTAGGCGTATCATGCTGCATTGTCAGCTGCTGTGTGGCAAGTACATGTTCCTGTCTATTCAAAGAGATGAACAATAGAGGATGTTACCTATGTTACAACTTTGTTGTCCCACCCATGTGTGAGTGCTCATGCAGGCCTTACATATGTGGTATCATAGCTGCTGGGACACTCATCCTGTGTATGTGTTCAAATGCTGTGGATGTATGTCTGGATTCACATGCCTTACAATTTTGTGCCGGATTCCATTTAATTTTCCATCTTCAGGTCACATCTCTGTCTGCAAGGTGATTTCGGTATTGTCTGTTGCCATTTTTGACCTTGGATATCATTACAATTTGGAAGTACTTACACACCTACCTGGGTGTCTCAGTTCCATCTGTCACTTCAACATTGTTGTGGTGCCGACATGGGTATAAATTTGCTGCTTGGAAACAATATTGTCACTACATACAATGAAGAGAGGTGCACCATGACTTGTGTGAATTTGTGTTTATTAAGTGTATGACATCAATCAATCAATCAAAAAAATGTATAGAGCGCGCTACTCACTCGTGAGGGTCTCAAGGTGCTAGTGGGTGGGGGGGGTTAGGGGGGTTACTTTTCGAACAGCCATGTCCTGAGGTTTTTTCTGAAGAGTAGGAGGTCTTTCGTTTTGCAGAGGTTGGTGGGGAGGGAGTTCCAAGTTGTGGGGGCGAGGTAGGAGAAGGCCCTGCCTCCTGTGGTGGTTCAATGGATGTGGGGGACTGTAGCTAGTGCGAGGTCAGTAGATCGGAGGTTGCGGGTGGGAGTGTGGAAGTTCACTCTTTCGTTGAGGTAGGTCGGGCCGGAGTTGTGGAGGGATTTGTGTGCGTGGATGAGGATCTTGAAAGTGATTCTCTTGTCTATGGGGAGCCAGTGGTGAGATTCGTTCGTGGTGGGAGGCCAAGGACGAGGCGTGCAGCTGTGTTCTGGATTCTCTGGAGTTTGCGCTTGAGTGTGGTGCCGGCGTAGAGTGTGTTACCGTAGTCAAGTCTGCTGCCGATGAGTGCATGGGTGACTGTCTTCCTGGTCTCTGGGGGAATCCATTTGAAGGATTTTTTTAGAGTGCGGAGTGTGTGGAAGCAGGAGGAGGTTAGTGCATTGATTTGTTGTGTCATGGAGAGAAAGGGGTCAAGGTTGATGCCGAGGTTGCATGCGTGGTTTGCGGGGGTGGGTGCGGAGCCTATGGCAGTGGGTCACCTGGAGTCGTCCCATATGGTTTTGTTGGGGCCGAAGATGATAATCTCAGTTTTGTTGGAGTTAAGCTTGAGGTGGTTAGTTGTCATCCAGTTAGCGGTGTCGAGGAGAGCAGCGTGTAGGTTGGTTTTGGCGGTGGTGGGGTTGCGGGTGAGGGAGAGGATGAGTTGGGTGTCATCTGCGTAGGAGAGGATAGTGATTCCATGTGGTCGGAGGATGTTGGCTGGGGGATCATGTAAATGTTGAAGAGTGTGGAGCTGAGGGAGGACCCTTGGGGGACTCCGCAGATGATCTTGGTAGCGGTGGAGTAGAAAGGTGGAAGGCGGACTCTCTGGGTCCGGTCGGTGAGGAAGGAGGTGAGCCAGTCAAGGGCTTTGTGGTGAATCCCTATGATGTGGAGGCGTGTGCGGAGTGTGTGGTGGCAGACAGTATCAAAGGCTGTGGAGAGGTCTAAGTGGATGAGTGTGACGGTCTCGCCTTTGTCGACTTTGGTCCTGATATCGTCAGTGCATGCGATGAGGGCGGTTTCCGTGCTGTGGTTCTTGCTGAACCCAGATTGTGAGGGGTCGAGAGTGTTGTTTTCTTCGAGGAAGTGGGATAGCCGGCCATTGACTAGTTTCTTGGCAACCTTGGCAGGGAAGGGGAGGAGGGAGATGGGGCGATATTTGGAGAGGATCTCCGGGTCGGCTTTGTTTTTTTTTAGGAGAGCGGTGATTTTCGTGTGCTTCCAGGGGTCTGGGTAGGTGGCGGATTCGAAAGAGGAGTTGATTATGTCGCGGAGTATGGGGGCGATGGTTGGGCTGGCTTTGTTGTAGATGCGGTGTTGACAGGGGTCAGAGGGTGACCCGGAGTGGTTGGAGTTCATGTTTTTTTTCGGTTTCTTCGTGTGTGGTGTGGGCCCAGGTGGTGAGTGTGGTGGGGGGGTCGTGAGTAGGGTTTGAGTTGGGTGAGTGAGGGGTGTGTGTGGTGGGTGTGTGTGGTATGAAGCTGTTGTGGATGTCTGGGATTTTGTGGTGTAAGTGGTTGGAGAGGGCGTCACTTAGGGGCTGTGTGTGTGTGTGGTGTCTATGTTGCTGGGTTTGGGTTTGGCTAGCTCTTTAATGATGGTGAAGAGTTCCTTGCTGTATTGAGAGTTGTTGTCAAGGCATGTCTTGTAGTGATCTCTTTTGGCGGTGCGAATGAGTTGGTGATGGGTGCGGATGGTGGCTTTGAGGGTGGAGAAGTTGGTTGTAGAGGGTTCTTGTCACCATATTTTCTCTGCTTGGCGGCATTTGCGCTTGGAGTTCGGGGGTGAACCATGGGGCGTTCTTGATGTTGGGGGTGGCGATGTGTTTTCTGAGGGGGGCTAGTGTGTCTGCGCAGGTAGTGATCCATTTAGAGAGGTTGTGTGCTCCTGTGTTGGGGTCGTTGGTGTGGGGGGGAGGTTGTGAGCCAGTTGGGAGGTGTTCTGTGGGGATTTTGTCCCACATGCGGTAGGGTGTGGTGTGTTGATGGTAGTGTGTGGGGGGTTGGGTGAAGGAGAAGTGGACGCAGTGGTGGTCAGTCCAGAGGAGTTCGGTGGTGTAGTTGTAGGTTTGAGATGAAAATTGCGTCGAGCGTGTGTCCTGCTGAGTGGGTGGGTGCGGTGACCAGTTGTTTGAGTCCGAAGTTGGTGATGTTGTCTATGAGGGAGGTAGAGTTGTGGTCTTGAAGGTTCTCCAAGTGAAAGTTGAAATCACCGAGGAGGATGTAGTCTGTGGAGGTGAGGGCGTGTGAGCTGATGGTGTCGGCGATGGTGTCGCAGAAGGCGGGGCGTGGTCCTGGTGGTCTGTAGATTAGTGTACCTCTGAGGGTGGAGTTGTTGTTAATGTGGATTAGGAAGTGCATGTGTTCTGTGTTGTCGATAGTGTCCTGGGAGCTGGTGGTGACTTTGATGGTGTCCCTGTGTAGGATGGCGATGCCACCACCTGGCCTGTTGAGGCAGTCTTTGCGTTGGAGTTTGTATCCCTTGAGGGTGGCGATGGCTATGTCGGGTTCAGAGGAGGGGTTGGTCCAGGTTTCCGTGAGGAGGTGAGTGTGGTGTGATGAGGTCCCAGAGTTCTATGGCATGTTTGTGAAGGGAGCGGGTGTTGAGGAGCAGGCAGTTGAGGTGGTTGTGGTGGGTGGTGTTGGTGTGGTGCATGAGGGTGTTGTTGCGGGGTGTGTTCTGGTTGTGGGGTTGTGTGCTGCGGGGCTGGTTGGTGGGGGTGGGGGCAGAGCAAGTGTGTATTGCGTTGGGGGTGTTATGTTTGTTGTCGGGGGTCGCTATGGTTAGTGTGTGGTGTGAGGGATGAGGAGCAGGAGAAATGACAGGTGTGGCAGGTGAAGGGGCCATGAGTGTGTGTGGGGCTGGAGAGGGTGCAGTTGGGGCGAGGGCCTGGGTTGAGTGAGTGGAGGGTGAGGGGGGAGTAGATTTGTATGAGGGGGCTAGGGGGACTGGCGCTGGGCGCGGTCTTGGCGCGGACAGGCGGTCCCTATGGTTGGTGTGTGCTGTGAGGGATGAGGAGCAGGAGAAATGACAGGTGTGGCAGGTGAAGGGGCCATGAGTGTGTGTGGCGCTGGAGAGGGTGCAGGTGGGGCCAGGGCCTGGGTTGAGTGAGCGGAGGGTGAGGGGGGAGTAGATTTGTCTGAGGGGGCCAGGGGGACTGGCGCTGGGCGCGGTCTTGCCGTGGACGGGCGCAGACGGGCTTGCCATGGGTGTGCCAGCGGCGGTGGGGAGGTGGGAGGGGCCACGGGAACTCAGCGGCAAGGGAAAATGAGAGGAAATAGGAAAATGGATGGTGAGGAGGTGGGGGGAGGTGGGAGGGGCCGCAGGGATGCAGCGGCAAGGGAAAACGAGAGGAAAAAGGAAAATGGACGTTGAGGGGGTGGGGGAGGTGGGAGGGGCCGCGGGGACACAGCGGCAAGGGAAAACAAGAGGAAAAAGGAAAATAGACAGTGAGGAGGAGGGGGAGGCTGAAGGGGCAGCGGGGACGCAGCAGCGGGATTTTCAGCAAAAAGGGAACGGCCAAGTGGAGGCAGCGCAGGGCGGCGGTGCGAGGAGCGACCAAGGGTTGCTCCTTGTTACCGCGCCGCGGCTGCCATAAATGGGGAGGAGGAAGGGAGTGGCAGCTGGGAGGAGGGAGGTCTGGGCGAATGGGAAGCCTGGGGGGGTGGGGACGCAGGGATTGACAATGGCAGTAAAAAACAAATGGAAAATGGACAGTGAGGAGGTGGGGGGAGGCGGGAGGGGCCGCAGGGATGAAGCGGCAAGGGAAAACGAGAGGAAAAAGGAAAATGGACGGTGAGGAGGAGGGGGGAGGCGGGAGGGGCCGCGGGGACGCATCGGCAGGGATTTTCAGCAGAAAGGGAACACCAAGTGGAGGCAGCACGGGGCGGCGGGGCGAGGAGCAACCAAGGGTTCAGAGTCCAAAGGAGTGGGGTAATGATATGGGTCCTTGTCAGAGTGGGTGGTACAGCTGTGTGTCTCACAGGTCCTGTATCAATGTGCCCAGTATGCTGTGTACTTGGTATTGGACAGCCAACAGGGTGAAACAGTGGCACACAAGGATAAAAGTTCAGAAAAAGGATCTCATCCAGGAGGGGGATTGGTCTAGGGCTCAGGTCCTGCAGGATGTCTGGATGGGCGGTCTCTTTTGGGGGGGGGGCCTCAGCTGTAGGGGTAGGGGAGATGGCAGCCTGTGGGTCCTCCTGCTGTGCCTCAATTCCAGTAGCAGGTGCTGATGTTGTTGGGAGTGGTGTTGCCTGACTACTGGATGGGGCCTGCTGTTGGGTTGAGGATGTGCAGGATGATGTTCAATTCCGTGAACTCCCCTAATATGGAGATCATGGTGGCATTGAGTGCTTGCCACTGCTGCATGGCCTCCTGGTGGTATTCTCCCTGCAGCCTTTGCATGTCCTGCAATATGGTGAGTATATGGCCCATCTTGTCCTGAGTTTGCTGTAGGCTCCCAGGACTCTGGAGACGGTCTCCGGGCCAGTTGTGTCCTGTACCAGCCTCATCCCTTGGCCCATGATTGCCCTTCCACTGGCCCTTGCCCCCTGTGCCTGTGCCCCTGGTGCAATGTGCCCTCTCCCACTGACACCAGGACTGTCATTGTCTTCGGTTTGCTCTGTTGACTCCTTCTCCTGTCCTATAGGGCACACTGTTGTTTGATGTGACCTTGGAACACAGGTATGGGAAGGTGGGCCTTGCTGTGCATTGGCTGCCACTGTTGAGGTGGTTTCAGTTGTGGGCAGGGTGAGGCTGGTAGTGGTGGACTGACCACTCATGCCTAATGGGCCAGGTTTGTCGTCCATATCCAGACTTCCAGGGAAGTCCTCCCCTATTGGACCTGCTTCCAGGCCTGGGCTTTCTGTCACTGGGCTCCTCTGTTGTGTGGCAATACTTGGGACACCTGTGGAATGAGAGGTATTGTGGTAAATGGTGGTATTGTAGCAGTGACACACATGGTTGTATGCCATCATTAACTGGATTTGCAGGGCAATAATGGCATTGACAGTTACCAGTCCAATGCTTGTGTTTCCATCAGTGGAATGTTACAATGGGACTATTTTGGAGGATAGTTAATGTTTGACTTGCTATTGGCATTGCCATGTACTGATGTGCATTCCTTATACTTATTGGTGATGGGGAGTGACATGGCTTAACGTGCAATTGCAGAGATGTGATGTGGATGTAGCAGTCATGCAAGGGTAGGGAGTGTTGCATTGTGGTAGATGTGGTACTTGGTGCAGTGTGGGGTATCCATGCACTAGGCGGACCTGAGAGGGAATAATGTCAGTAGGGTGCTGTGGCATGCAAGGGTGGGTATTGTGTCCATGGTGGGTTTGTGCACGTTAGGGAGATGTGAGGGAATGAGAGGGTGGTGAGGGTATATGCTGTGCATGGGGACATGTTGACTGGGGAGTACAGTAAACTTACCAGTGTTCAGTCCACTAGGTATTCCCATCAGCCCTTCTGGATGCAGAATGGCCAGAACCTTCTATTCCCACTGTGACATTTCTGGGGGGCTGGTGGGGGCCCACCACCTGTCCTTGTAACGGTGATTTGGTGTCTGGAAGCCATGGCCCGTACCTTCACCCTAAGGTCATTCCACCTCTTCCTAATGTCCTCCCTTGTGCATGGATGGTCCCCCACTGCATTCACCCTGATGACTTATTTCTGCCAAAGGTTTTTCTTCCGGGCTATAGATGTCTTCTGGGCCCAAATAGTAATGGCTCTAATCTGAGGATTTCTTTAACCATTACCCTCAGCTCCTCTTCTGGGAATCGTGGGTTTGTTTGCAGTGGTGTGTTTTGTGATGGGTGTTCAGTGTGATGATGCCTGTGGTATCTAGGTGCCGTGTTGGGTCTGTGGTGCTGATTTGTGAATTGTTATTTGGATGGTGGGATATTCTTGGAGTGGCTGTAATGATGGTGCAGCCGCCTCCTTCACACCATTGTTTCGGCCGACGGTGTAGTTTTTGGGGTGTATTTTAGGCGGTGTTGTGTGGGTGACTCGTAATACGGTGGTCTTCACTCCGCCATCACTGGCGGTCTTTCGGCAGCCGCTTGCACGACGGTCTTTGGTGATGACCGCCAAACTTTGAATGACCACCTCAGTCTCCATGTACTTACATCAGTTTGCCACAGCAGCATCTTTTTTAGGGAGAGGAACTATTTTGGGTCTGCATTCTAATTCAAAATCTTAAAAATATATAAGGAAAAACTGAATAATTCACAGGTTGATTTTTCTCCCACTGAGATCGCAGCTGCAGGATCCTCTCAGAAGCATGGTAAGCTTCCTGGAGTGGATAGGATTCCATCTGATCTTTTTAAATCTGACTTAAACATATGGATGCCTTACATCACTGTTGTCTCTAATGCAATTGCAACTGGTGTTTCAATGCCAGCTATGTGAAAAGGGGCTGAGATCATTCCAGTTTTTCAAAACGGAAGTCCTGATATTCTAACTGTCATCCTATCAGTCTCCTAGATAATCTCCAAAAGCTTTTGCAAGCAGGTATTGGGGAAATTATTAGAACAGATTGATGACAATCAGATTCTTTTGAATCTCCAGGCCGGATTTAAATTTAGGGGCCTCATTACAAGTGTGGTGGTCCAAGGACTGCCACAATTATGTTGACTGTCAGACTGCCGCACTCTGGGCCATCCAATTACCGAATTATGATCCTTGTGGGCAGACCCTCCAGAGGACCGCCGTCACCACCGGTAACATTGTTCCTAATGGGCTGATGGTGATCTTGGTTGTAGTCAGCAAGGGTGGTGCTGAACTCAGCACTTCCTGGCTGATTAGAACCTTGTTCTCCACCAGTCCTTTCATGGTAGTTCTCCACCATGAAAAGGCTGACGGATAACACGTGCAGGGGGCCACAGGTGGGCCCCTGCACTGCCTATGACCATGGTATGGGCAGTGCAGGAGCCCCCCAGCCCACCACCACCAGAATGTGCATTGTCTGCTTTGTAGACAGTGTGCATTCTGAGGGTGCTGGATGTCCCCCTATGTGGCACAATATAGCTCCCTTAAGGGAGCTGAGTGCTATATCATAGCATGGTTCCCACCGGACTGACTGGCAGGAACATGTATTGCAATGTTCCCGCTGGTCAGTCCATCAGAAACATTGTAATACGCTGGAGGGGGGCACTACCACCATGCGGTGGTGTCCTACCCACAGGTTTAGAGGTCCCATGGTGGGACCTCCAAACTCGTAATGAGGGACTAAGATTGGTAAAGTGGGTCAAGTCTTCCAGTCCGTGATCGATAAGTGGAAGACCTTGGATTTTGTTGGAGAGGATAATTTTTGTCACGTTGATGTACCTTCAAAGTGCTTTTGACTTGGTCCCTAAAAGAAAATTATGGGAGGTACTTCTTGAGCTGGGAATTCTCTGCAACATGCCTGATATCATTGTTTGTCTCCATGAGGCGAATTTTGCAAAGGTTGATTGGTACACCAACAGCAAAGTAAGAAAATTGCTATCGGAAAGGGAGTAGAGCAGGGTTGTGCTTTGGCCCCAACACTTTTTCATTTTTATATTAATAGCTGTGGAGAGTTTTTGAAAAACGGTCTGATTGATTCCCAGATTTCAGCAGGTCAAAAGGTTCAGTCCTCTTCTTTGGAATGACACTCTTCTGCTATCTAAGACTAGGTCAATAGATTCAACTTGTTTTGTGAGCTATGTGACCTTGAAGTTAATGCAATAAAATGAAGCAGGTGGCTTATTGTAAACAGAAGAGGGCCAGAGGAACTAGTGGTGTTGATTTATGAGGCTCAAGTAAGAGGTGCAGCCTTGTATGGAGTGGAACTATAGGGACATTGCTCCACAGGTCCCCTAGGTGTTCACAAGAGCAGTATCATAAGAGTTCTTGTGTGCATAGGGAGAAGAACTTCCTTTGTCACCCTTAGATTAGATCTCAAGCTCGAATCTGTCTCAGAGCTTGCTATATTGAAGCCTGTTCTCTATTTAATCTGAACATGGCCCACTGAGCAACTGCATCCCTATAGAGATGGTCTCATTGACATTCTGAGTTTGCATAGTATTCAGAAAATTAAGTGGTTGATTTACATTAAAAAAACCTTCATGACCTGTTACTGAGAAGAACCTTTGACCAAAATGTCTTCTGTGGTTGGTAAAGCCAGGTTCTTGGGGCAAATTACCTCCCATAACGAATCTTCTAGCCATATGGGTAGTCACACTAAATTCTTCCTCTTGCATAAGCACAAGCCCAAGGAAGAAGAATTACCTGACTTAGGGCCTGATTTAGAGCTTAGCGGTAACGGTCCCGCCATTGATTTTTTGATGGAAAACAAAACGTCACAAGGTGGTCCACCTTTCCAATTTAGATGTTGGCAGTCCCATAGCCGATAATCAGCCCAAGTCCCACTGACTCTGCCAGAACTGCATTGACGGCGTCATAGAAGAACGCCGCTGACGGCGGAACTCCAGTCACCCTTCCTGCAGAGCAAACTATGATGGTGCTACATCCAATTCTAAGTTAGAGGACTGGGAGGAAAATAAGGTCCTGATTTCACTTTTGTTTTTTGACTGAACAGGAGTGGACAAGACCTTTGTTGCTGCTACCAGTAGTGTAGGGGGACACATATGATTAAGGTACAGAGTATGTGTGACTTACCTCTCTTCCATAGCCACTGCCATTGTGTGATGTTCATTGAGTCCTGCGTTGGCCTCCCTCCATCAGCAATCCGCAGCCATTACACCGCCTGCAGGACTGTAAAATCTGAATAGGGTTAGTGGGAACCCACCAGCCTGATGGCTCAGAAGAGCACTCCATTGTGGTGGTCGGTGGCTCAGCCACAATACATTTGAATACAGTGGTCGGAAGCCTGTTTACTTGATGGTGTACTCGGGCCCGCCACCATGGTGGATTGGTGGTAATACCATAAAGATCTAAATCAGGCCCTTAATCTGCCTTGCAAGAGTATGCTTGCTCCTCCTGCAATTTAGGCATCACACTCTGCTGATTACTGCAATTACCTCTAAATCTGTTTCCATACATTATAGGTCCGTCTTGTATCCAGATGCATGCTTACTGATGAAATTTAAGAGCGTTTACTATTTTTCTGTTAAAATATTTTGCACAAAGTGCAAGGTGGGTAATACCCATGTGCTGTCTCTTGGGTCTTACTAACTCTGTTGATGCCCTTAGAATCTGTATATCTGACCCAATTAGGGTGGCAGTGATCACACTCTCCAAAGTTTTGTTTGCTGCATGGTTAATTTGACATAAAGTGACTGTTGCTTCTTTATGAATAATCAAAATTAAGTAACGGCTGGCATCATTATTTTATTCTTTTATGTACATCTTGTACTGAACTGTTATAGTTGATGAAGAAGATTACAATGGTTGCAGTGTTTTATTGTGCTATGATGGGTATTTAGGAGGGATTTTTTGCAAATGTACTTTGTTGTTTTCAATGTTTTTAGGGTTGATGTTTCTAATGATGAATTGTACTGTGCTATGTATGTTAGATTTTAATTTATATTGTTTTTTATAAACTTTTATGTTTGATCTGCAATAAACATTCAATTAAAAACTGAATTACATTAAAATATTTTCATCAGCCTTTCAGGTATTTTGTGCCCACAATAAACATGAAAGCCATTTTGGTTTGGTAGGATTGCTATGATTCAAAACATGAAGAGGTGGTGCAGTACAAATAATTGTTTTGGAAATGTCTTTCTACTGGGTAACCTTGGCCATGATGTCTGATAGCTCTTCTGTGTTCCAGCACTCCTTTTTTAGCACAATACATTGCAGTAGCAAGGCATTTCCCAAAAATTAATTTGGGAATGAGAATCTACTCCGATTTCTAGTGATTGATCAGATCAAAGCTAATAGTCGAGGAGATGACAAGGAAAAAGAATTGAGAGCACTTGAGTCCAAATAATTAATAGAATTTGACACACCTGATCCTTTTGGGCTGAATTTGAGTGAAGAAATGTGTGTCCCTTTGATTTAACTAGAAGAAAGGACTTTAGAAGATGTACAGAGCCTCGTGGGGATGAGTTTGGTTCTATATATGTGGGGTTGATTTAACTTTATGTGTTATTTTATTTTCACTGTTATGGCGCATACATAAAGTAGGTGGGGGGTGGTTTGGCCCAATTCATTTATCTTTAATCATGTGTGAATATAATTATAGGGCAGTTAGGGTGCATTAATACAAGTTGCTACACAATGCAGCGTATTCTGAATTTATGGCAGGCGCATTGTGCCATACACAATATAATATTTGAAACATGATTTGTTTATTATTTCAAACGCATCTATATATATATACTGCGGGTTGCAATTGCACGATAGGCCATACATAATATTGAAATGATTTGCTCAGCATTGGTTCCCTTATAATGAAATGCCCACTTGGGCTTGATTGGGATAATATTGTTTATGGGATCTGACATACATGCTATTCACAGTATAATATTGTAAATATTATGGTGTTCATTATGGCATTGGCGGTGAATGATAAAGTGGCGGTAAAACTGTCAACAGACTGGCTGTAATTACCGCCAAATTAAGACCATGGTGGTGATAACTCCCATAGACAGCCAATGTACCACACCAGCCTCCAGGGCGTTAACACCACGCACCAGGGCGCTGGCCATCAACAGCCAGGCGGAAGAGAAGGTAACGCCTACCATATCATGACACAGCAAACTGCCACGATTTCCAGGGCGGTATCAATGCCATCTAAAGCCTGGCGGAAACAGAGCACAGAAGACCAAAGACTCACCAACAGAGACACAGAGAAGATCAATGCGGCCATGGAACTGGAACTTCAAGTCTTCCCGATGCTCTTCTACACCATGCTCCACTTGGAACATCAACGCCGACGAAGATGACGATGGTGAGTACAGCCACCTAGCACACAAGGGAGGGAGGGAGGAAAAGGAGAGTGACACACACATGCATGACACACCGTTCACACACACACTATACACACAACCAGCTGCAGACATAAACCAAAGACATAGGACACACAGCATAATAATACAAGAACTACAGGTTGGACGTACTGAGATTGTAATTGCATGGCAACAGCCACCATATGAACCTATTGCAGAACAAAGGTATATAAAAAATTGTCCAGATAGTGCCAATGCCAGTCCAAAATACAAAAGGCCCACATGACCACAGGGCACAGTCCAAGCCCCAACTTGATCCAGACTAACTTTGCACAAAACTGTGCAGGGACAACATCTCGGAAGTAGACAGGCACCTCAAGGGGAAGAGGGGAGGGGGGCACCTCAGCTGAAGTCAGGAACTTGCCCACTGGTTCTGGAGGGAGCTCCATCCCCACTATCCTTTGCTGGGGCTGGTGGCTGCCCTACAGAGATGGGTCTCAGGAGGTCAATTACCTCCTCACTCAGGGCAGCAGGACTCACTGGGGCAGGGCCTCAGGTGCCTGGGGCAAAGGAGATGGCCACCATCCTGGGTGAGCGGGCACGGGCAACTCTCTGAGGGGCTACTGGGAGAGCAGTGCTGATAGGGGGGGTGGCGGCTCTACCTGCTCTCGGGGTGGTCACAGACGTGTCCACCACCACCAGGGAGCTTCCATCGGAGGAAAAACCAGAGTCTGTGTTGTCACCTCCTGTCTCCGCCGTGGTGCTTCCCTTGCCCTCCGTCCCACTGGTTGCATCGGCGTCAGTAGAATCTGCCTCCTGGGTCCTGTGGGATGCAGCTCCCTCTGTCGCAGGTACCCTTGCTCCTATGCCAGATGATGCTAATGCACACATGAACAGCATGACCGAAGGAGAAAGAGGGGGATGGAGGGAAATGGAGCACTGGGTCAATTACAGCACCAACACCACAGTTGACATACACAGTACCATCACACACAGGGATAAGATTGAGCACTATGCATTGCACTGGCAATTGGCTAGATGCCACAGCAAGAGGAGGGCCAACCACCCCCAACTGCACCCCTCCTGGGACCCACAAAGCCCTGACTGACATGGAATGCAACCGAGCTAGGTAACCTCATTTGCTATACACCCATTACCTTTGAGCTGGATCACGCTGAAATGTCTGTCCTGGCATTACGGAGCACCCACTAACTTACACTCACCACCCAGTTCCCATGCTACTTACCAATTATTGTAGTAACGCCCACTGTACACACCCCCTTGTGGCTATTGTGATGCCCTCAAGCATCCATCCAGCTCTGGATAGGCCACCGCCAGTATGGCACCCCTTCCTCGTCGGGAGGCCATCCTCAGCTGGGCCCCTGTGGTCTTCTGTGCCTAGCGTCTCAGGTCCTCCCACCGTTTCCTGTAGTGGGTGCTCCTCCTGCTGTAGACCCCCGGGTCCACACTTCCTTGGCGATGGCACGCCACAATCCCTTCTTTTGATGGGCGCTGACCTGCAGAGCTAATAAAGACAGGAGGACAGCATTACACATACAATACAGCCTGTCAGACATATGGCCCACAAATCCCATTTCCAAATCCATTGGCACACATATTGCTGAGAGCCCACCATGTACACTACCACCAGACATCCCCCACAAATGACACGATGCCTGCACACACATCTCCATGAAACGTTCCCACATGCATCTTGCCCAAGGTGTACTCACCTGTTGGTCTGGAAGCCCATACAGCTGTCCATACTTGGGTAGGACCCCATCCACCAAGCACCCCAACTCCATCGAAGTGATGGCAGGGGCCCTTTCCCCGGTCACACAGGCCATGGTAGGTTCCAGGCACAGGACACAGCAGCACACGCAGTAGGTATTATGCTGTGGAGAGTCAGGAATCAAGTGAGGATTCAGATGGAAAATGGCAGTCACGTCCGTGGAGGTGTACACCTTCACCACCACTGCTGACCCTATGGGCAACTGTACTCCATAGAGCCCTATATTAGCCAATGAGGAATTGCATAGCAGTGCAAGACTGCATTCCGGCCTGTACCCAACATCGGCAGAGATATCTCACTTCCACCTGTCCCTAGATACAGGACAGGCGGTCACCATTTCATGGTGGTGGACAACATTCAGATCTTCCATAACTGCATCATTGCTGAAAATTGCTTATACATTGCCATTCCCACTGTCCCATCACATTAATGCCGAATGTACAGTCAGGTGATGGCTCCATTGTTGAAATTGTGACAGCCTACTCACTCTTGTGTCCCTTAGATACCTACCACTGTCGATGAATAGGAGGAGGAGACATACCCCCATGTACAGACCCCTTGTGGATTTGGCTACACTGGAGGACAGGCACACAATACTCACATGTAGGTTGGACAGGGCCACAATCACAGAGCTGTGTGCCCAATTGGAGCCTTACCTGATATCAGCTATGCGTCATCCCACTGGGATCCCCCCTCTTGTGCAGGTTCTACCAGTGCTCCATTTTCTGGCAACTGGTTCTTTTCCAGTGACAGTGGGCTTGGCAGCAGAAATGTCACAGCCAATGTTCTCAATCGTGCTGGCAAGGGTATAGTCTATCCTTGGTGAAACACATGTGCAGCTACATTGCTTTCCCCCAGGTGGAAGATTTGGCCACTGTGAAGGCAGGATTCTATGAAATGGGACATGTACCCAATATTATTGAGGTAATTGACAGTACACATATTGCGTTTGTCCCCCCGCCAGAAAGAACAGGTGTTCAGGAATCAGAAGAGTTTCCACTCACTGAATGTGCAAATGGTGTGCCTGGCGGACCAGTACATCTCCCACATCATTGCCAAGTATCCTGGGTCACTGCATGATGCCTTTGTTCTGAGGAATAGCAGCATCCCAAATGTGATGGCCCAACTACAGAGGCACAGGGTGTGGCTAATAGGTGAGACATAGTCCCCACCCACTGTATGTCAGTGTATGCTGTAGTGTGGTTAGTTTTACGTATACTGTGCGCATTAGCTTCAGGCTTTAGGCCTTTGTGCACTTTGCCCTGAATGTATTTCATTCATTTGCTGACAGCTTAGAGCCTCTGTGCACTTTGCTCTAAATGCTTTTTATTAGGCTTCGTACTGTTATTTTTCAAATAGCCAGTTCCACGGTGTTGTTTTTTATTCATATCACACTGTTTTGCCTACTTCAGCACTGGAGTTCTTCATAACATATTCACTCTGTGCTTCAGTCAAGGATACAGTCTGGTACATTGCCGATAGACGTGGTAGGAGTTTAGATTTGGCGTTCCTGCGTAGGGACATTTTGTGATCACGAAGACATGTTAGTTATAAAATCACTTCCTTGTCCCAATACATGGAAGAGGGAGATTCCGACCAGAGACCCACAGCTAGACGCTGACTGCCTCGTTGCAGATGCTGAACCAGATCACAGGCCTTTGCTCAGGTATGAGGGCTTATGTCTCCCCAGTGATTCAGAAAGGCAAGCTAGAAGCTTAACATGCTGTGCTCTAAATAGAACAAGCAGAGGGAGAGTAGAAACTGTTAGGCAATATGATAGCTTTGTTCTTATGTTTTACTCTCCTGGTGACTATTTCAATCCTACTATGTTGTATTGTTCTGGTTATTGCGGCTCACGCCTTATTATCTAAAATACAGTCGTTTTATTAAAACTTTATATAAAACTTATACTGTCTTTGTCATTTGTATATGAGACCATATTGTAAGTGATAGAGTTGGTTTGGATCTGAGTGACCACGACTTCCCTGAGAAGTTCCAAAGATGTCATGCGCTCGGCTGCCTAATCATTTCTTCCCCCTGGGAGAAATGAGGCACTGCTAGTTAGCCGGAGCAAAAACCGGATTTAGGGTGACAGAGTTCTTTACAAGTGGGTCAGACTAAGTCCCCCACACCGTTATCGATCCTGCTGCCTAGAAATCCAGTAGTCTCATTTAGGATAATGGGAGCCCACGCGACATGGCGCCGGCAGCGATTGGTCTGGCTCTAATGTTTAGGTCCGACTGACTCTCTCGGTCTCATATATATTTTGACTCCTCGGTTCCGTACGCGGAGACGTCCGTGGGGCTGAGGGTTTCCGCCACCACGGGATAGGTACGTCCTATTGCTTAGTGGTTGGTTGTTCAAGCTTGAACTTTGAAAGGAAAAACCCAGATATTGGTGTGCCTTCTCTGCCCTAGAGCTATTTTTTGCAAATGGCGAATCCTAATGTAGTGAATATAGCAATCAATATGCGTCACCCGCTCACAGGACATCTGATAGCACATGGACTGACAGTCCAGGGGGGTCCAGTCACTTTTGTGGTGGACGCCCTTGCAGCCTATAGAACAGAACTTTTTTATTCTTGGGTCATATTTCCAGCAGCTGATGGGGGTACAAATATTTTCACGAATACACTGTTGCGAATGTCCCTGGACAATACCGGGCTTACGCTTACTTAGAGATACCTCTATCTTATCAAGAACACCATAATTGGCTTGATGGCGCCCTCCCACATACAGTAGCACAAGTGAGGTTAGGTCCGTTGAGTAATGATGGTCCGACCTGGCCTTTATTGGCTACTTACACACCATATCCTGCGGTTGCAAATTTGGCAGTGGCTGATGTGCGTCATTTATACATAGACTTAGCAACAACATACAGAAGACTGGTTCAGTTTGTGATGCAGACATTAAATACTAATGCAGCGTGTGCTGCTCCGGCGCACCCACATGCAGTGGTTCCGGGAATCAATCCGGCCACTGTACACTCAGTTGTGGGCAAGGTACCGGCTAAACGTGAGGGGACTCCATTTTGGCTGGCGCAAAAAATTAATACGCTGGAAGCAGTATTTCCCCATACGGGACCTCAGGATAAACATAGAATTTTGACGATGTGTTTGCCGTATGGGATGGTTCCTCCGGTGGACCTTTGTAATACCTGGGGCACGGTGTTTGCCGCGCTCTACACTACAGCACACGGTACACCACTTTAGCTGATTTACCGGAAGTGCTTAAACAAATTCAAGATGAATATGGGGCTGCCCCTGCCTTAGATTTGGCCATGCAGTTAATGGGCAATTTTGCCGCAGTTTCTTCTATTATTTTGAGTAATCTCAAGGGAGAGGCAGTAGCACTAGCCGTGCGAATGCGTCTTCGGGATGTTCCGCAGATTAATCAAGAGCGGGAACTTCCGCGAATAATAGCTGAGACATATTCAAGTATTGGTCGCGATAGCCTAGGGGCTAGACCGCAGAAACCCCAATTGCAGGGTAAAAATAATAAAGATAATGCTAAGCAACAGCAACCAGAGGGTATCAAAAAAGCGCTGGGAAAAGAAACAGCAAACACCTAAAAAAGATGGGGGACAGTCTCCGCAACCGGAGACCCCGCAGAATAGGTATAAACTCAGGAATAGGGATAATTTGAAGACGCCTGATAGATATCAATATACTGATACACGCCAATCTCGTTCCTTTCAGGACTCCTCAGAGAAGAGAAGTGAGAGAGGTGGGCGGTCAGAGCGGAGGACGGAGTACGTGAAACCGAGACAGGATTCACAACGCTCGGCGGAGGTTTCTGTTAAACAAGAAGAGAAACCGCTGCAACAAAAACAGCAATTTAAAAAGAAAAAAGTGGCAGCAGTCTCAGTTAGACATGCTGCTCAAGAAGAGAGTTCTCTTGACGAACAAGACATGGGCGTTAGCACTGTTAGACAGCGTGACAGAGGTCACAATAGTTCGCCGGAGTCTTCTAGAGCATCTGGAGGTGAAAGCAACTGATGACTTCATACAAGTCGAAACGGCGGACATGCGAGTCTCTGATCCTGATAGAGTACATCAGGTGACTCTACGATTAGAAGGGGACATTGACCGCATTGTACACGCCATCTTTTGGGACCATGTGGGAAAATCATTTGATGTTCTGTTGGCCGAACAGGATTGGCCACCTGACTTTGTTTGCGACTGTCCGGTTGGGGAGGATGTTATTGTACCTTCCTTCTCACCACTTGTTCCGAGAGAGCTAGCGGAGTCCTATGGTAAAACATGGGCTCTAGCACAAGCTCCCGCCCTATATAGAAATAATGTGGGGTGAGATAGACAATCACCTTATCATGTAATTCCAATAAAGGGCACACCTCAGCCACAGCCGCAGTATCCTATTAAATTTGAGGCAAGGGCATCGGTTCGGAAAATTCTTACACAATTGGAGTACCAGGGTGTAATTGAGCCCTGTGTCTCGCCGATGAATAATCCCTTATTTCCGGTTGCTAAACCGGACCATTCATATAGGATAGTGGTGGATTACAGACATTTGAATAGTCACACAAGCACATATGCAATACAGAATTCACATAGCGCAGCGCTTATGAACAATATAGTGCGTAAGAAATACAAAACAACGTTGGATATCTCGAATTGATTTTTCTGCCAAAATATAGCGCCCGAAAGTCGGGACTATACCAGTTTCAGTGCGTTTGGCTATCAGAATTTTTTTTGTTGTTTGCCTCAGGGGTATAAGAATAGCCCTGGACTGTTTTCGGCTCGTGTGACTGAAATGCTGCACGAGTTGGACCCTGAAGCGTTATCATATGTTGATGACATATATCTGACAGACAATGAGATTCTGCAACATCTAAGGCGCGTATCGCGCATTGTTGTGGGGTTTGCTGATATTGGCTATAAGTTTAATTTTAAGAAATCAAAGATTGCCTTCCTCAGCGTAATTTTCCTGGGATATGAGTTGTCGAGTGAGGGCAAGAGCCTAGCGCCACATTTTTTGGAGAAATGTGCTTTATTGCAGCCTCCTAATACGGTTCGGAAGCTTCAGTCATTGTTGGGGTTTCTGAATTTTGGCAGAACTTACATTCCTGATTATGCTACGCGTATAATACCCTTATACGAACTGATTCGCCCAAATTTTTCGAGTACATTTTGGACGATTGAGCATACACACATACTGCGAGAGTTACAGACTGATCTCTTAGCGGTTAAACACTTACACACACGGGACAATAAGACACATTTAGTCATCAGGGTGATACCTGGGGCTGTTGGGTTTACGTATGTCACCTTTAATGAGGGTGAGACAGTCCCGATTGCATACAAGTCCCACTTGTATTCTGCTGCAGAACAACGATTTGCACAGACTGAGAAAATACTCACTGCAGTACGGATGGCTGTGATTAAAGAAAGACCGCTTGCCCAGGGCCAACGCATCATTGTCGTTTCCCCGATTCCGGCCTTAGAGGCTGTTACAAAAGCGAGTGTTCCTAATTCGAAAGCTTTACACCCGCGATGGATACAATGGGCTATGTCTTTGACAGCCACTGATGTAGATTACATATTTGACCCTAAACTGCAGACTCAGGAATTTCTTCAATATGAAATAGAGTACCCAGTTCCTGCTGGCACATTGCCTATTGACCAATATCAAGTGGTCATGTATACCGATGGCTCTGCGCAACCAGCGGTTGGGACTAAACAACAGTATTCTGCTGCATGTGCGGTGGTGAGTGGCACTATGGAGGGGGAGGTGTTCTGCCCCCAACATACTTATACTAAAACCTTGGGAGATTGCACGGCGCAGCTGGCAGGGCTCAAAGCTCTTTTGTTAGCGTTGGAGCACGCGGATCCGGCGATTTTGACCTTGCTGGTCTGTGACTCCTACTACTGTGTACAGTCTTTCAATGAATATCTGCACTATTGGAAGTTGAATGGGTTCAGAGATTCTAAAGGCAACACCATTAAACATAAATTGCTGTGAGGTAAGGTTGCGAATCTGAAAGACACGCTTCCTAAGGTCCATGTTGTGCATACACTTGGACACCAGCGCGTTGGAATACACGTTGCTGGGAATACTTTGGCTGATGAAGCCGCAAAGTCGGCAGTGGCTGTCGTCACTGTGGCCGCAGTGACTCGTTCGAGTTCCAAACCAGACACAGAGATTTCGGCTGCCATAAAAGCTACGGCTGATGGCACGCCGTTTCCTAAAGGATTTCCTTCTAAATATAGTTACTGCTTGAGTAGTGCGCTAAATGCTGTTGTTAATATTCCAGGCATTGGTGTACGTGAACTACCCAATAGAATTGAGAGACCTCGATTAATTTCTGCAGCACATGAGGGGGTGGCATCTGCACATGCTGGTGTGGCTGCCACGATTTCACTTTTACAGGCTCGTTACTGGTGGCCTGGTCTCTATAAAGAGACGAAGCAGCATGTCCTTTGTTTTGACGTCTGTCCACAAATTAAAGCTTCGTCGGCTAGACGCCCGCAGCAGACGCCCCTTCTGATTTCAAACAAACCGTTACAGTGTGTGTACTTGGATCATTGTGGTCCGCTGACACCAGATAGTGCATACAAATATATATTGGTTGCTGTAGATTCGTGCTCCACATTTGTGTGGGTATGGCCATAACGCTCGGCTGACGCTCGGACTGTTATTAAAGATTTGCGCATCTTTGTTGATACATTTGCAATTGCGGCTTTTCATTCGGACCAGGGCCCTGCTTTTGCCTCTAAGGCATTCAGGGACACCATGGGTTCGTTGGGGGTCCAACTCCAATTCTCGTCTCCATTTCATCCCGAGGGAAATTCTGTCATGGAGCGTTTAAATCGTGATTTAAAGCAATCCTTAACGGCCAGAGTTATAGGTACGGGTCGTAGTTGGCTAGCCCACCTATATGGAGTACAGAGAGCGCTTAATAACTTGCCTAGACGGTCACTGGGGGGTCGTACTTCATATGAGTGCCTGTTTGGAACACAAATGTTTGTTCCTGATCTAGATGGTCCTGGTGTGGAGGCAGCAGTTACGCCCTTTGACATAAATGATCGTGTCACTGTTTTGCAGGATTTACAACAATTCCGTGAAGATAACTCTTCGGCAAGTGCTGCCTCCTCAGGAATTAAGGATGAGCCAGTAACACCTACTGGTTGGATTCCCAGGATTGGGGATCTAGTGCGTGAAAAGGTCGCAGTAAAGAAAGAATTTGGTCCTTCTTATCGGGCACCTGTCCCTGTGTTAGGGGTGAGCGGCACGAGAACTGTGATTTTACCGCCGCTGCAAGGGGCCAAAGGAAATCGCTTTGTTTCTATTGATAATGTCAAGTTACAACATGTGGCCGATTCTGCACAGCAGACCAAGAGGGACACCCAGTAGTTCCGGCATCCCTCTCACTACTGGGGAAGAAGTCCCACTGCAGGTGATTTACACTGACGCTGTTTCCTCTCCGAGCTTGGGGAGGGTAGAAGATGATCTTGCGATTGTTCCACAGACAACGATTAATATGGAATCTTTTGATCAAGTTGCTGTACGCTCTACTGATGTTTCTGAACATGTGGTTTATAGCGTGCCTAGGAGAGAGCCTCCATCTGCTTCTTTGTTCACAATTGCACCTTTTGCAAGAACTGCCGCTGGCTGCTTCAACGACGCTGATGAAGCAGTGTCCAGCTCCTCGTCCTCGATGTCTTCTGTCCTAGGTCCACGTAAGCTGCTGAGTTGGCTTAAACATACATATTTTGTTTTTCCTTGGAACTATTTGTGGCTTTTTATGGCTGTAATGACTCTTTTTTTTATGGTTGGGATTTGTGGTTACTTTTTTTTAGTAATACATGGTCATTTTCTTCCTGATCGATCTCATATTGAACACGTGGAGACTGTGTTGAGACCACATTTTTCGTCTCATATGGTTCGAAGAGACTTGTCCAATGTGAACATTTCTGCAATACCGATTCCGGATGGGATTGTATGGGATAAAGTAATGTTTGATATATATGGTCCCACTGAATTGATTCAAATACCGTATGTCCTCAAGTTATCAATGAATGATATTGTTATACCAGGCATTGTTTCTGATGATTGGGATGTGAAGACAGTAGATTCTATGCTAACAGATTTGCAATATTATACTGTCTATGACGATGAAGATGCTTACCAATTTAGAGATAATCATGGTGACATGTTTTGCTACAACTATTATGGACACCACTTTATTCATAAAGCTAGTAGCCCTAAGTCCATATTTAATTATGTGCAATGGGAACATTGCTCTACTCCTCCACAAGGGAGTTCAAAAACGTATTATGATAAATTTGCATATTTTTCTGGGCATGATCAGCGGAATGCTAAGTCTTACTATTTTAAAGTTGCACCGTATTCTAATAAGCACATTTTATTGACCGATACTAAATTACTATATTCAAATTTGTTTGTATCTAAACTTTCGGTCGAGGGATATGAATACTGGTTAAAGATTGTTGACTTTAAAAGTGTTTGGGGTACGAAAAATTGGCAGATGCAAGGCAGGGATACATTATTTAGAGCATGTCTTATCCCTGTGCAGATGATTTTCCTCAATGACACGGTACAACAGACTAGCTGTTTGGGCTTGGCGACGATTAGAGAGTTGACTTTGCCTAGTATACCTGTCCCTTCCAAATCGAACAACTGGCAGCACTATGTGAATGCTACTTTTAGTGAATTTACGCATTGGGTCCAGAATGGTACGCTTAACACTTCATCGTTACATCCGGGCGGGTGGTTATTATGGCCTGTAGACACTAATCAGTGTCATCAACGTTTTGTCACCTCTTCAGGGAGGTTCAGGACTAGTAGGGCAGACCCTCGTTACATTTCACCAGAACATGCTGATATTATAACTAGGTACAGCGTGGGGAAGCTTTGTCAACAATGGTTGAAGTCATCCACGCTGGATGCAGTTAAGTCACATCTCAAGTTACTGTCTAATGGTACTGATTTACAAGATTTTTTGTCAGGTCCCAAGGTACCACGGAAGAAAAGGTTTTTATATGAAGTTTATAATGAGATTTGGAAACTTTCACAACAGGAGGCTGCAGCCCGGTTGAGGCAGATTGATCAGGAAAATCTGCTGTAGACTTTGTCTGTTGTTGATAATGGCATGCATACCCTTTCTGACCGTGTTTACACGATTGACAGCATTGTTTCCTCTGCTATTGACATTATTAAATCAGACATGTCTTCTTTATATCATGGGCAGAGTCAGACACGGTCCATCATGCAGCTGGGTTGGACTCTTCAGACCTTGAAGACGGGTCGCGTTCCATGGCAGCACATTCGTGCCAGAGAGATCTTTATCTCCTTTAATTTGACTCGTCAACAACAGTTGATGGCTAAAAAGGAAGCAACATATGTTATGTTGAATATTGAGAAATTGGAGAAACTGCCTTTTACGGTGGCTGAGATTCCGTCAGCTGAGTGGTTGATTCATGGGGTTATTAATTTGCCTATCTCCACTCTGCAATTTACTTCTTGTTTGAAGCACATTCCGGTGGGTAGATATGAACTATTGGGAGACAGTTACATACACGAGGTGTGGGAGCTTCCCTTTCAATACAGATGTGTTAATGGTTTGAGGGAGGTTTTTCTTAGCGGTAGCGAATGCGAAGCTTCTGTCAGCCATTCCATGGTTTGTAAACAGCTGTCCTTGCACGGAGCGTGTAACTCTTCGATTGCTAACTTAGCTCGTTATTTAAAGGGTGTTCCAGTCCCGGTTATTAAAAACACTTTCCAGGTGCTTTCTAACGGCAGTTACATTGCTCTTAACAGCGAACGCTGCTGTGGCATGCGTGCCGGAATAGTTTACGTTGTCGTTGTCAACAAGGCCGTTACGTGCTGCAGGAATGTGTTGTTTCCCCCCACTCAAATTAGGGAGGTAGCGGACATCTGGCCTCATATTGCTACTTCCAAGGTTGATTTCGACAAGTTGAGTCGGATGAAAGCTTTATTGTTTCAAAAGCATGTGGCCCTTACATCTGCTAGCGAGACCTACGCACTTCAGGTGGCAAGGTCATCGGCGGAGATACAGTCCCTTTTGAATACTAACTTTCCAAGTCACTTCGGTGAACTTGTGGGACGTATATTTAATGCATCCAGCACTGCTGGTATTGCTCATTTTTTCAAAGCCGTTGGTGTTGGTTTCGCTCACACCTTCTCTTCCATATTCGGTTTGATACCTTCGGCGATACACTCTGTTTTCGGAAGCATTTTTGGGGGTTTCCCGATTACTTTGGCTTTGTTGGCTGGAGTCTTGCTATTGTTGCTATATTTTCACAATGGCTGTCCCGCCACAACGAGATCCTATATTCCTGCTCCCGTCAGCGCAGCTGTGTCGTGAACGCATGATGCAGCATTTTGGAGCTACACTCCTGGGCTATTTGGAGTGTGACTGGTCTCTGTCATTCAGACCGGTTTTGGATTGTGTGCAACCCGTGTTTTGGTGCCTTTGGTGCTCGTTTGAACATGCACTGGCTTTCTGTCTCTCACTGCAGCGCCCTCCAGTGGTCGATCCTGATCTGTTGATGTTCCCGATTAGGGCTCATTCCCAGACTTGTGCACTACGGTTGCGTTTGCTTCGTGAGGCGGTTTATGAGATTCCCTTCCTGGAGGAAGATGGTATTGTCTCTTTCATTGGCCCTGTATGGGGTGCCGCCCTGAATGGTTTTGGGGCTTTGGAACACACCTGCTCCATGGTACTTTGTGGCGTGGATCTTCCGATATTAACATATATCGAAGTGGAGGAGCTCCTACGTTCTATTGCTTCTGTCTGACAATTGGATTTTTTTCTTCAGCAAAATTGACACTATATTGAATTTGGCTTTATCGGCACATGTTTCCTAAATTTATGACTTTGTTGTCTTCTTATCTTGTCGAGATATATTGTTTATGTTTGGGGCATGTTTTTATGTTATTGGAACCACTTGCTACCGACAAGGGGAGGGTGTAGTGTGGTTAGTTTTACGTATACTTTGCGCATTAGCTTCAGGCTTTAGGCCTTTGTGCACTTTGCCCTGAATGTATTTTATTCATTTGCTGACAGCTTAGAGCCTCTGTGCACTTTGCTCTAAATGCTTTTTATTAGGCTTCGTACTGTTATTTTTCAAATAGCCAGTTCTACGGTGTTGTTTTTTATTCATATCACACTGTTTTGCCTACTTCAGCACTGGAGTTCTTCATAACATATTCACTCTGTGCTTCAGTCAAGGATACAGTCTGGTACATTACCGATAGATGTGGAAGGAGTTTAGATTTGGCATTCCTGCGTAGGGACATTTTGTGATCACAATGACATGTTAGTTATAAAATCACTTCCTTGTCCCAATACATGGAAGAGGGAGATTCCGACCAGAGACCCACAGCTAGACGCTGACTGCCTCGTTGCAGATGCTGAACCAGATCACAGGCCTTTGCTCAGGTGTGAGGGCTTATGCCTCCCCAGTGATTCAGAAAGGCAAGCTAGAAGCTTAACATGCTGTGCTCCAAATAGAAAAAGCAGAGGGAGAGTAGAAACTGTTAGGCAACATGATAGCTTTGTTCTTATGTTTTACTCTCCTGGTGACTATTTCAATCCTACTGTGTTGTATTGTTCTGGTTATTGCGGCTCACGCCTTATTATCTAAAATACAGTTGTTTTATTAAAACATTATATAAAACTTATACTGTCTTTGTCATTTGTATATGAGACATATTGTAAATGAGAGAGTTGATTTGGATCTGAGTGACCACGACTTCCCTGAGAAGTTCCAAAGATGTCATGCGCTCGGCTGCCTAATCATTTCTTCCCCCTGGGAGAAATGAGGCACTGCTAGTTAGCCGGAGCAAAAACCAGATTTAGGGTGACAGAGTTCTTTACAAGTGGGTCAGACTCAGTCCCCCACACCGTTATCGATCCTGCTGCCTAGAAATCCAGAAGTCTCATTTAGGATAATGAGAGCCCACGCAACAATGCCTTCAGGTGTTATCCCCATAGCATTGTGTAAGGCTAATGTTTATCCCTCAATACTTGCAGCTGACTCTGGCTACCCAAACCTATCGTGGCTCCTGACCCCTGTGAGGAATGCCAGGACAAAGGCTGAGAGCCGTTATAATGATGCACATGGGCGAACCAGGAGAATAATCAAAAGATCCTTCGGCCTCCTGAAGGACAGGTTCAGATCCCTCCATCTGACAGGTGGATCCCTGTGCTACTCATCCGAGAAGGTCTGCCAGATAGTAGTGGCATGCCGTATGATGCACAACCAGTTCCCCAGATGACAAATGCCCTTTCTGCAGGAGGAGGAGACTGGAGATGACCCTGTGGCAGCAGTGGACCCTGAGGACAGGGAGGATGAGGAGGCAGAGGATGAGGTTGTGGACAACAGAACATCAGTTATATGTCAATACTTCCAATGACACACAGTTGAGACAGTGGAACTGGCCATTACTCTGACTATTAATTTTATCTGTATGGCTGTAGCATGAAGGCATTCACTTCCTTTGCATCTCAACTTACTGTCACCTATGGCTTGTCATTTTACAGATGTTGGTGATATGAGAACAGTGTCCTGATGTGATTATAACAGACAGCTACAGGTCATTATTTGTATGCTACCACAGTGTTCAGATCATTTGCACTAGATGTGACTGTTCCCATAAATGCACATTTTCAACACAAACAACAGTGTCACTCAAGTTGTGTTCAAGGGTATTTATTGTAGTGCAAATAATTGAGGGAAAGGTGCAATGGAATGAGGTGATGGTAGAGGAAAGTCCAGGGTATTGTTCCAGTCTGTTTGTAGCACAGGTCCAGTGTCCAAGGTGCCATAGGAAGGGGAGCAAAGGCAGTTCAAGGGGGACAAGGTGACGGGGTGGGACACAAGGGGGGCAATCAGGAGAGTCTCATTTCCTGGCAGAGGTCTTGGTCTTGGCAAGTGTCTCTGACTTCTGTCTGGGTCGCAGGGAATGTTTATGAGTTCACCTTCTGCAGGGGAAAGGGGGCTGGTGGCCTGTGGATCCTGTGGCAGGGTCCCCTGCCCACTAGCTGCAGCTGAAGTGGAGGGCTGTTCAATAGACTGGCTAGTATTAGGACCCGCTGCTGTGCTGTCAATTCCTTCATGATGTTGGCCATGCCTGCCAGTACCCCTGCTATGGAGATCATGGTGGTGTTGAGGGCCTACAAGTCCTCCCTGATCTCCTAATGGTGCTCCTCCATCAGCATCTTGTTCTCTTGCATTTTGGTAAGGATCTGGCCCTTCGTGTACTTGGATTGTTGGTAGGCCCCCAGGATCTTGGTGACTGCCTCCTGGAGAGTCGGTTCCCTGGGCCTGTCCTACCACTGGCATACAGGGTTGCTCCCAGTGTCCCTGTTGCCCTGTGCCTGTGTCTGGTGAAAAGTGTTCCCACTGCCACTGAGGACAGGTCCCTGATTGTCTTGGGGGCAAGGTGTGGGCTGGGGTCCTTGTACAGGTGGGCACACTGCTGATTAACGTGTCCTGGGGACAGAGGTGTGGGGATGCTGGGTGGGTGCTGTGGTGTTGGATACTGATGGGGGAGGCTCTGTGGTTGACTGGGAGTGGGCTGGGGTGACCAACTGACCAGTGGTCCCTGATGGGTCAGGTAGTTCATCCAGATCCAGAAGTCCAGAGTTACTGTCATAACTAGGGGCATCTTCTGTGGGGGATTGGTTTGTCAGATGTGTAGGTGCAATGTGCGGGATGGAGTGGAGTGATGGGAGTGAGTGTGAGAGGATGAGATGGTATGCAGGTATGGGGAGTGTTAGAAATGGGGTCTTTGGTTGACAGTCAGGTTGACCCCTGTTCAAGCAAGGACCCTCACTCTAGTCAGGGTAAAAGAGAATCACCCTCAGCTAACCCCTGCTTACCCCCTTGGTAGTTTGGCAGAGCAGTAAGCTTAACTTCAGAGTGCTAGGTATAAAGTATTGGTACCAACACACAGTAACTTAATGAAAACATTACAAAATGACACAACACAGGTTTAGAAAAATAGGAAATATTTATCTAAACAGAACAATACCCAAACAACAAAAATCCACAATACACAAGTCAAGTCGTCAATTAAAAAGCAAAAAGAGTCTTTATGTAGTTTAAAACACACACTAACGCTACTAGTGTGAAAACGTACATTGGGTGCTTCAAAAATAACCCCGCAAGAGTGAGTGTGTGCGTCAACAATGGCTTGCAATGCGTCTATTTCACGAGCGAGCGAGACCTTGCGTTGTTTCTCCTTTTGTCGCGTCGGGCGTGTTGTTTCTTCTCTCCGCAGGAGAGCAATGCGTAGATCCGGTCAGCACTCTTGGGTCCGGGCAGGCCTTCTGTTGTTTTTACACGCCTAGCGGTGCTTGCATTGTAAATCCAGCCTCACGATGATCCAAAAACTAGGCAACGTGGGTTGCGATCTCCCAGCCTCCGTCAGCGATGCTGTGCGTCATTTCTCCAGCTCCGTGCGTCGATTCTTCGCTTGCATTTCCGGCGAGTGTAGAGTTTTAGCCACAGAGCCGGCGGGACGTCGTTTCTTCAGCCGCAGATCAGAGTTGCGTCGATCCTTTTCCCGCCACAGCGCTCTGTACGTGGATTTCTTCCTGTTAGGCTTCTAGCTTCTCTTTTCAGGGTCCCAGAAACTGGATGGACACCAGGTGCTGGCAGAGAGAAGTCTTTGCTGTCCCTGAGACTTCAAACAACAGGAGGCAAGCTCTAAATCAAGCCCTTGGAGATCTTCACAAGATTGAAGGCACACAAAGTCCAGTCTTTGCCCTCTTACGCTGGCAGAAGCAGCATCTGAAGGATAGCTCCAAAAAGCACAGTCACAGGCAGGGCAGCTCTTCTTCCTCAGCTCTTCAGCTCTTCTCTAGGCAGAGGTTCATCTTGCTTTCCAGACGTGTTCTAAAGTCGGTGGTTTGGGTGCTCTTCTTATACCCAATTTCTCCTTTGAAGTAGGCCTACTTCAAAGCAAAGTCTCTCTTGAATGTGAAATCCTGTCTTGCCCAGGCCAGGCCCCAGGCACTCACCAGGGGGTTGGAGACTGCATTGTGTGAGGGCAGGCACAGCCCTTTCAGGTGTGAGTGACCACTCCTCCCCCCCCTCCTAGCACAGATGGCTCATCAGGAAATGCAGACTACACCCCAGCTCCCTTTGTGTCACTGTCTAGTGTGAGGTGCAACCAGCACAACTGTCAAACTGACCCAGACAGGGAATCCACAAACAGGCAGAGTCACATAAATGGTACTAGCAAGAAAATGCTCACTTTCTAAAAGTGACATTTTCACACACAATCTTAAAATCAACTTTACTAAAAGATGTATTTTTAAATTGTGAGCTTAGAGACCCCAAACTCCAGATGTCCATCCGCTCCCAAAGGGAATCTACACTTTAATCAGATTTAAAGGTAGCCCCCATGTTAACCTATGAGAGGGACAGGCCTTGCAACAGTGAAAAACAAATTTTGCAATATTTCACTGTTAGGACATGTAAAACACATTACTGTATGTCCTACATTAACCATACACTTCACCCTGTCCTTGGGGCTACCTAGGGCCTACCTTAGGGGTGTGTTATATGTAAGAAAAGTGAAGGTTTAGGCCTGGCAAGTGGGTACACTTGCCAAGTCGAATTTACAGTTAAAACTGCACACAGACACTGCAGTGGCAGGTCTGAGACATGATTACAGAGCTACTTAGGTGGGTGGCACAACCAGTGCTGCAGGCCCACTAGTAGCATTGGATTTACAGGCCCTGGGCACTTCTAGTGCACTGAACTAGGGACTTACTAATAAATCAAATATGCCAATCATGGATAAGCCAATTACAAACTCATTTTGTAAAAGGAGCACTTACACTTTAGCACTGGTTAGCAGTGGTAAAGTGCCCAGAGCAACAAAAACAGTTTAATCAGAGTCCAGCACACTTCAACAACCTGGGGAACAGAGGCAAAATGTTAAGGGAGACCACGCCAAGGATGGAAAGTCTAACACGTGTCCCCCCCAGCTGAAAGTGGGGAGCAACTACCCAACCTCATGGGAGTTCTCATCACTAAGGCGGAAGAACCTGGACAGACCATCAGCATTGGCGTGCTCTTTACCAGGGCGGTGTCCACTGTAAAGTCCATCCCCTGAAGCGAAATGGACGTCCTCAACAGTTTTGGATTCTCACCCCTCATCTGCATTAACCATCTCAGGAGCCTGTGGTCGGTGTGAACTCGGAAGTGAATCCCGTACAAGTAGGGTCTTAGCTTCTTCAGTGCCCAGACCACAGCAAATGCTTCACGTTCTATGGCACCCCCCTACGTTTCCTGGGTAGTAACCTCCTGCTAATAAAGCCTACGGGTTGATCTGGGCCCTCTTTATTAAGCTGTGAGAGTACTGCTCCAATACCATGCTCTGAGGCGTCTGTTTGCACAACAAACCCATTGGAGTAGTCAGGTACCCTCAGTACAGGTTCTGTGCACAAGACAGCCTTCAGGGCATCAAAAGCATTCTGGCAAGCCTCTGTCCAGCACACTTTCCTGGGCTGCTTCTTCGAAGTCAACTCAATTAAGGGGGTAACAATGGTACCATATCCCTTAACAAACCTCCTGTAGTATTCTGTGAGTCCTAAAAGGCTCTCCCTTCAGTCTGGGTCTTGGAAGGCTGCCAAGCCAGAATTGTGTCAATCTTAGGCGGTAGGGGTGCCACCTGGCCACTCCCCACCTAGTGTCCTAAGTACACCACAGAACCCTGTCCCAATTGGCACTTGCTCACCTTAATAGTGAGGCATGCCTTCTGCAGGGCCTCTAACACTCTCCAGCGGTGTTGAGGTGTTCCTCCCATGTGGAACTGAACACAGCAATGTCATCCAGGTAGGCGGCACTGAACTCATCCAGCCAAGCCAACACCTGGTTGACCAAGCTCTGAAAGGTGGCAGGGACATTCTTCATCCCAAATGGCATCACTTTGAATTGAAATGTCCATCTGGGGTAGAGAATGCTGGGCTCTCATTGCCCCCCTCAGTTAAGGCAATCTGCCATTACCCAGATGTTAAATCAAATGTACTGAGGTACATGGCAGCTCCCAACTGGTCAATGAGCTCATCAGCTCAGGGGATGGGTTGTGTATCAGTCTTGCTGACCGCATTGAGCCCCCAGTAGTCCACACAGAACCTGAGTTCTGGAGTGGCACCAGGTGCAGCAGCTTTTGGGACCAATGCCACTGGGCTAGCCCAAGGGCTGCTGGAGTACTCAATAACCCCAGGGCAAACCTTTTGGATACCTCATCCTTAATGCATTTCCTGACCCTGTCAGTCACCCTGTAAACCTTCTGTTTAAGGGGTGTACTGTCCCCAGTGTCCGCATCATGTGTGCACAAGTGTGTGACTCCTGGGATCAGGGAAAACAGTGAGGAAAACTGTCCCAACACATGGCGACAGTCACCGTGCTGTTCCTCAGTCATGGAGCAGGAGAGGATCACTCCCTCCACTGACCCATCTTTTTCTCCTGCAGTCAGGAGGTCAGGAAGAGGCTCGCTCTCCTCCTCTACCCCATCATCTGTCGCAAGGAACATGGACACTTCAGTCCGCTCAAAGTGAGGTTCCTTGGAGATCGCAAGTCCACCAGGTAGGTAACTTCACTCTTGCGCTCCACCACCTCAAATGGCCAAGTCCACTTATCCTGGAGCACCCTAGGCTCCACTGGTGCCTTCACCCACACTTTTTGTCGAGGTTGAAACTTGACCAGAGTAGCATTCTGGTCATACCACCGTTTCATATCCTCCTGGCTTGCTTCCAGGTTCTACTGTGCAAGACTCCTGAAGCGGGCAGTCTGGTTTCTCAAAGCCAGCATGTAACTGAATACTTCCTAGGGAGGTTTACTAGGAGCTTTCTCCAAAAGCTTCCTTAATCAGACTCAAAGGTCCCCTCACAGGGTGGCCATAAATCAGCTCAAAGGGACTAAACCCAAGTCCCTTTTGAGGCACCTCCCTGTAGGCGATCAGAAGGCATGGCAAGAGGACGTCCCACTTCCGCCTCAAGGACTCTGACAGGCCCATGATCATGCCTTTTAAGGTGTGTTTGAATCTCTCAACCAGACCATTACTTTGGGGGTGGTGAATTTGTAGGTTACCTCACACTCCTTCCACAGAGATTTCAGATACATGGATGTGAAATTGGTACCCCTATCAGATACCACTTCCTTGGGGAACCCCATGAGGGTAAAAACCCCCATCAAAGCACGACCCACCACAGGGGAAGTGATTGATCTCAAAGGAATGGCTTCTGGGTACCGGGTGGCATGGTCCACGAAGACCAGGATAAATCTGTTGCCCATGGCTGTCTTGGGATCCAGAAGCCCCACAATGTCAATGCCTACAACCTCAAAGGGAGTACTGACAACAGGCAAAGGTTAGATGGGAGCCTTACATTTCCTCCCACTCTTATCACTTGTCTGGCAAATCTGACAAGACCTGCAATGTGCATCTGAGTGCCTGTGCATTGGGGGCCAGTAAAAGTGGGTGACAATCCTCTCAAAGGTCTTGTCTTGCCCCAAATGTCCAGCTGAAGGCACATCATGAGCCATCCCCAGTAGGAAGGCCCTGAAGCACTTGAGTACCACCAGCACACGGGCTGAGCCAGACTCAGGAACCTTAAGCTCGCTACACAGGAGGTCATCCTCCCAATAAATCAGGTGTGATCCTGGCTCCCTGCCAGCCGCCTGGTCTGCAGCCTGCTGGCGCAAACCCTCTAGAGTAGGGCATGTCTTCTGTGCTGCACAGAATGTTTCCATGGTGGGCCTCACTTCCTGCTGCCCCTGCAACAGCTCAAGGACCGCCCCCAGTTCAGCCACCTGTTCCCCTGTAGGCTCCGGGGCGTCACCCTCAGGCTATGCCTCTGTCCAGACAGTGGGATCTTCTGGGACTGGTTTACCGCACTTCCTGTTCTTGGCAGTCCCCTGAGCCACTGTTTCAGGCTCCAGGGGCTCTTGATTTCCCTGATGGGCTTCCATTGACCGGGTGGATACGCATAATCACCCAGGCAGACCCAACATCTCCAAGTGAGTCATGTGTTCCACCTCCTTCCAAGGGGAATCCTCCAGGTCATTGCCTAGCAAACAATCAACAGGCATGGTTAGACTCACAGTTACCTTCAAGGAACCTGAGACACCCCCCCATTCAAAGGGAACCTGTACCACTCTACTCAGGCGCTCTGAGTTGTCCACTGCAACTACTTGGTGAAGTACCCGTGGATCAATCTGCTCTTCAGACACCAGCTGACTCCTCACTGTATTCACACTGGCTCCTGTGTCTCTCAAAGCCTCCACCCTCTGTCCATTAATGGTCACCCACTGCCTGTACTTCTTAGTGTTTTCCGGCACTATGGTTCTCTGGACCATCACACTGTCCCCTAGTCATCTCAGCTGGTTCTCACCCACCTGAAACCAACTCATCCCCACTGGCCAAACCCTGAGATGGTGCACCAGTGGGTGCCGGTGTACTTTTGGGGCATTTGGGGTCCCCCCTCACATGGCCCACCTGGTCACATGCATAGCACTTACGTGGGGGACCACCTGCCACTGGCTTCCCTTTGGAGAACCATGGCTTCTTCTCACTGGGGGTTGGGAATCCTTACCCTGGGAATCAGTTTGGGGCCCTTTAGAGAACTCCCCCTGTTTACCCTTACTCTCCCTTTCTTCTGAGAGGGACCCTGCCCACCCTTGGCGTGGTCTCCCCCATACCTCTTCCGGACCCTGGTGCTCTCCCAGCGGTCCCCTTCCTGTGCGAGCTTCCTGGGGTCAGTGAGCTTGCTGTCAATCAGGTGCTGCCGCAGCTCGGAAAAACATTTTTTTTAGATATCTTTTATGATTTTTAACCATGAACAGTAAATCCCCAAAATCTCACTATTAAACCCCCCCACCCCCCATATTGCACTTAAATCAACACCTTATATTCCTGAGCTGACAGTTCTTGATGGTTTAAGCAGAGTATCAATCGCTACCAAAGTTCTATGTCGTGGGTGTGGGGACTGCTTCTGGTTCGGAGTCTGAGGCCGTCTGATCCTTTTCAGGTGACGGGGAGTCTAAGTTTTTCAAACTCTCCACTATTGAGTCCCATTGTGTAGCACCCTCTCTCGGCCTCCGGCCCTGTAGCACTTCTTTTAGCAGCACAGACCCCTCCACTTTCGCCCATTTTTCTAGCGCTTCTTGCCACCTCTTAACTTGCGGGCCTACTGAGTCTTTCCAGTGTGAGGTGATTTCTCTTTTGGCCAGGACTAGAGCCAAGTCAATAAATGTATTGGACATTTTGTGGGCCGTAGGGCGGGGGAAGTCTCCTAGCAGGGCCACTAGTGGGGACAGGGTGATCTTCCTGCTAGTGCAGTCGGAAATTCTCCTAAATATCTCTGACCAATATGATTTGAGTTGTGAACAACTCCACAGCATGTGTACCAGACCTGCAGCTGTTTCGGTACATCTAGGGCATCTCGCTTCATCTGTATTGTATATTTTAGTTATCATTTGCAGGGTTAAGTAGGCCCTATGATAAATGTAAAGATTTATTAATTTGAATCTGGCGTTTCTAGATACGGAGTAAGTATGGGAGGTGATCTTTGTCCATTGCGCTTCTTCAATTGTTGTGTTTAAATCAGTCTGCCAATTGTCTCTGAGTTTATTTAGGGGTGTGCATGAACTGCTTTGTAATGATTTATATATTTCTGAGATCATTCCTTTCCTTTCTCCTATTGTGCAGAGGATGTTACAGCCACTGTGAGTTGGAGGTTCGATAGCTGCCGACCCCCAAATTTTTGGTGTGGTTCTGGTGTGGTTCTGGTGACTGCATTATAAACCTGATCAAACCTGATGGGAGATTACATTGATCTTGGAGTCTCCCGTTATTGTAAATGTCACCTAGTTTTGTGATGTTGTGTTCTTCCAACTTATTGAGACCCCTAAGAGTGTGGTCTCCCAAAGCATAAGTCAAGCATCCCAGGGGAGCCTCAGGTGTGTATGGGGTTTTTGTGCGGGTTCTTCATAGGAATTGCTCCCAGCAGTGTCTAGTTGATTCCCATTCCACTGGTAATTGTGACCTAGATTTCCTAGGAGTCAGTACTATCCCTAGTATCTTTTTAGATGGACAGTTCAGTGGAATCCGTAAGTCTGTCGCACCTGGGGGTTCGCTGATAAGTTTTGCTAGCCATTGTAGTTGACCTGCCCAGTAATAGATTTCTAGGTCTGGGGCAGCAAGGCCCCCTTCTGCAGTGGTTCTCTGCAATTAATTTAGTGCGATTCTGTGCCTGCTCGGTCCCCATATAAAGCTTGCGATCATAGATTCAGTGCTTCTGAACACTGCTTTCGGGATTACCAATGGGATGGTAGAGAAGTAGTATAGCATTCGGGGTAGCACTATCATTTTAAGTAGAGCAAATCTGCCGGACACTGTTAATGGTAGAGTCTCCCAGAAGCGCATGCTAGCTCTGACTCCTCTGATTGCTCTATGAATATTTCCTTCTAGGAGGTCTTCTGCAGTATGGTATATGTTTACTCCTAGATATTTAAAAGTGTTAGGCGACCAGGGTAACCCTCTCGTCTCATTCGGTTCTGGTGTGCTACTTGACATGGGGAATATAGTTGACTTCCTCCAGTTGATCCGAAGTTCGGAGGCTATTCCGTATTTCTCAAGCATGGTTATTACACCTGGTAGATCATCTCCTAGGTTACGGAGAAAAAGCACCATATCGTCGGCATAAAGGGCGATATAATGTGTCCAGTCGTTGATTGAAATGCCTTGGAAGTGCTGCCTGGTTCCAGCCATTTGGGCCAGGGGCTCCACTGCTACTGCGAAAAGGACAGGGGATAATGGGCAACCCTGTCTAGTTCCTCTGCCAATCGAAAATGAATCAGCTATGGTGTTACCTGTTCTCACCCTAGCAGTGGTATTTGAATGTAGCAACCTAGTCCAACGTGTGAATACCTCTCCCATCCCCATTCTCAGCATGGTCTGTTCTAGGTAGTCCCATCTCAGGCAGTCAAATGCCTTTTCTATGTCGACCGAGATAATCGCTGCCTGAGTCATTTCCGGAGGCATAGAACGAAGAACAGACACCAGGCGTCTAATATTTTGTGCGGTGCTACGTTGCGGGATAAAGCCAGACTGATCCTGGTGGATTAAAGAGGTCATGTGGGTCAGTAGTCTGTTCGCAAGAATCCTACTTAATATTTTATAATCTATATTAAGCATGGATAATGGACGGTAAGAAAGGACATCTGTTGGGGGCCTATCGGGTTTTAGTAGGGGAATCTTGATGGCTTTATTAGTAGATTGTGGTAGGTTGGCCCCGCTCCAAGCCTCAGTATATATTGTGCTGAGATGCGGGGCTAACAGGTCCTGGTACAGGAGATAGAACTCCAGTGGAAGTCCATCGGATCCTGGGACCTTACCTTTAGCCATGCCTTGGATTGTTGTTTTAATCTCTGCAATCAATATTGGGCCTGCTAAAGCTGAGCTCTCTTCTTCCCCAAGTTTGGGGAGGGCGAGGTCTTCTAGGTCTTGTAATTGGAGGTTAGTTAGTGTCTCAGTTGGGGGGGCGCATATAGGGCCTCATTCGGAGGCCGGCGGTCGCCGCCCGCCTGGCGGGAACCGCCATATGGCCGCTCCGCGGTCAAAAGACCGCGGAGGCCATTCTGGCTTTCCCGCTGGGCTGGCGGGCGACCGCCAGAAGGCTGCCCGCCAGCCCAGCGTGAAACCCCTTCCCACGAGGGATGCCGGCTCCGAATGGAGCCGGCGGAGTGGGAAGGGTGCGACGGGTGCAGTAGCACCCGTCGTGAATGTCAGTGTCTGCTAAGCAGACACTGAAATTCAAAGTGGGGCCCTCTTACGGGGGCCCCTGCAGTGCCCATGCCATTGGCATGGGCACTGCAGGGGCCCCCAGGGGCCCACGACACCCCTCACCGCCATCCTGTTCCTGGCGGTCGGAACCGCCAGGAACAGGATGGCGGTGAGGGGGTCGGAATCCCCCATGGCGGCGCAGCAAGCTGCGCCGCCATGGGGGATTCCTCAGGGCAGCGGAAAACCGGTTTTCCTGTTCTGACCGCGGCCATACCGCCGCGGTCAGAATGCCCTGCGGGGCACCGCCAGCCTGTTGGCGGTGCTCCCGCCGACCCCGGCCGCCGGGGTCGGAATGACCCCCATAGTGTTGAATAGTAGTTGATAAAGCTAGAGTTAATCTCTTTTTGGCTGTAAACGCTGGTGCCTGGGGTGTCTTTGATTTCCACTATGACAGTTTGTTGTTTAGGTGGGTTAGCCAGCCACGCCAGCAGGGCACCAGGCTTATCCCCCTCTGAGTGTTGTTTGATTATGTGCTGCTTGTAATCATGTTGTGACAGCCTATTGTTTACTTCTATTATTTTATTTTTGGTGTCTTTCAGGAGGGGGGCCAGATCATGTTGTGTAGGGCATCTGCACTCAAGGTCTCTGAGGGAATCCTCCAGGCTACGGAGCTTGTTTTCCATAGATTTCCAGGCCCCTATGTTCTCACTGATACAGGTGCCTCTTATAACTATTTTGAATGTTTCCCATTCAATGGATCTGGAGGACGCAGTTTGTGCGTTGTGTTTAAAGAAATCAACTATGGTTGAATGCAAAAGATGTTTGAGTGCCTCATCCTTCAAGCATTTCAGCCCTCAGACGCCATGTTGGAATAGTCGTTCTCTCCCTTCCTCAGGATAGTGATAGAATCAGAGGGTTATGGTCAGATATTGTACGGCACAGGTATTCAGCGGAGATTATGTTCATTTGAATTTCAGGAGAGGCTAAAAAAGTGTCTAGTCTGACATGTAGGTTGTGTACCGCCGAGTAATATGAAAAGTCCTGAGTGTGAGGTTTAAGCTGCCTCCACCAGTCTCCCAGGTGCCAGTGCTTTTGCCACTCTGCAAATGATTTAGCAATTTATAGAGTAGGGGACTGTGAAATGGGGGGGTGTGATCTGTCCAGGCTAACGTTAGCTATGTAGTTAAAATCACCTCCGATTATATTAGGACCTGTTAGGAGTGAGCCTATTTCAAGAGACAATTTATCAAGAAATTTCCCCTGGTCCTGGTTGGGTGCATATATCACGCTTAATGTTACATCTCTTCCTCACAGTCTCCTGGAGGCCACTACATATCTCCCGTCCCTGTCTATGTGCTTGTGAAGAAGCTGAAAGGACACCCCCGGTCGGATCCAGATTAATACTCCCCTTGCAAAAGCTGAGTAACTAGTGGCGATTATTTGACCTCTCCACAGTTTCTTAAGGGAGTTAACTTCCTGTTCTACCAGGTGTGTTTCCTGTAGTAGAGCAATGTGGATCCCCCTGCGCTTTAAGTAGTTGTTTACTTTATAACGTTTGGACATATTGTTTAGACCTCTAACGTTCCAGGTTATTATCTTATACTTTGTGGTTTCCATTTTGGTTGTTAACCTTGTAGAAGCGAGGGAGGACGAGGAAATTACTGTGTATAGGATTATATTGTTGCGGCGTGATTTCAATGCGTGAGCTGTCAGCTTCATAAATGGTAAATGCTAGATTATCCCTTAATACTAACTTGGTAAACTCAACTCCCAACTCCCACTCCCCAGGACCGGTGGTCAGAACTATTCCCGTCCAAACCATTATAACTTGTCTTAAAATCCTAGAAGAGGGTGGCATGTCAGCAACCGAGAGCCTACACTCCAGGCCGGTTCCGGGACCCAGCGAGATTATATTTAGCTACCCAGTAAGGTGTTGCGCAGGGCGTGTTGAGTATGGATGTTCCGGAGAGTTGTTCTTCTGCTATCTAGACCCTACTTATTTGATGCTTCTCAGTGTTCCTTTAGTAACCATTCTAACAATGAAGAGTCAAATGATTTCTTCTGAGGGTCTCGGGGTTACTTTTGGTAGGCTGGTGAGGGTATCCCGCGATGAGCTCAATGAGTCTCCACTGCACGAGTCGTGGTCTGAGGTGTGTCCTGAATTCTGGGAGGAGGGGAAAGAGCCCCGGCCCCGTGCCGCAGCCGCGTCCACCACCTCGCGCATTTCTTGGAGAGCGTGGTGCCTTGGAGGAGCAATCTCTTTATTTCCTTTGGAGGATCTGCTACGCTTTCTGGGGGTTTTGCTACTAGTTCTGCGGTGGGGGCCCGGGGCTGTGATATTCTTGGCTTCCAGCCATTCGTCGATTACCTGTGGGGATGTAAAGAGATGTACTTTCCCTTCATATTCCACTCTGAGTTTGGCCGGGAAGAGCATGGCGTATTTTATCCCATTTTCACAGAGGATTCATTTGGGATTGTTGAAGGAGGCCCTTTGCTCCTGAGTTCCTTTGGTGAAATCCGGAAAGAGCATAACACGCTGGTTATTTAGTGCTATTTCACCTTTCAGGCGCGTTTGTGACAGAATGTAATCCCTGTCTTTAAAGTGCAGGAGTTTTGCCACTATTGGTCGAGCTCTCGCTCCAGGGGGAGGAGGCCTGCTAGGCACCCTATGGGCTCTTTCTATGGCAAAAAACGTTGATAGACCTTCAGGAGGTATTGTTTCTTTGATCCAGTGTTCCAGGAAGGATTCCATATTTACCGCCACCGTCTCCGCTCCCTCCGGTACGGCAATCAGCCTTATGTTGCTCCTGCGGGCACGGTTTTCAGCGTCTTCCGCTCTTGCTTCTAGCGCTTTTACACGAGAGGTAATTTCCAAGAGTTATTTAGAAGAAGACTTCTGGGTTGAAGCCATGAGCTTAATCCCCATTTCATTCGTATCCACTCTCTCCGTTAGACTACGATGATCATCTCGCAGTAGGGAGAGGTCTACAGTCAGATTATCTATTTTTTGCTCTAGTGCTTCTCGAGATTCTCTGATGGCCTTGAGCACCGTATCCAAAGTTGTTTCAGCCGCGCCATCTCGGGGGGTCTATTCTCTGGTGCCGTCCTGCAGTTTGGGTGCCATCGGGGTCTTCCGGGGCCTGCCCCTCGTGTTTCTTGGGCTTCCCCATCCTTGTTACTCGGTGCCTGCTCAGGTGGGTAGCTGTAGCTGCCAGGGACCAGGGACACCTTTATCAAGTCACCACTCCCGGCAAAGGGAAATTCTACTCAACCCGATCGGTGTACACTACCATGTGGTTAGGGCCCCATCGACCCTTCATATCTTAGGTGGGGGGGGCACGTGCTGGATTTTAAGGCCTCTCCCTCCTTGGTTCACGGCCGCAACTGCCAGAGTGTTCACAGACCAGGGGGCGGTGCACGCGGGGGAGGACACTGAGTCCGGGATCAAGCGTGTGTTATTTTCGCCGTCTGCTTCTTCAGCGTGGTTGTCTATTCCACGTTTTTTCCCCCTATTCATTATGGCGAGGCCACGGTCGAAAGGGAACGCTCCGGGCCGTCAAAGAAGTCGGAGCATAGGCCCATCAGTTCACACTCCCGCTGCCGCGTAATCCCCCCTCTCCCGCTTCTGGTTTCTGTACCTTTCACTGTAGGGGTTGGGGGTTCCTCCAGTGTCTCTCAATGGAAGATTTAACCTCACGGCTCTTCTTTCCGCTGCAGGTAACCCATTCGTGGGCCTCGGCCAGTTCCTCCAGGGCCACGGACCAAGATGATTCACTTCGAGCTGACACTCCGCTGGGCCGCTGCTATACTGCTCGCCTGCTATCGCGTGCTCGCCTCAGTGCCTTGTTCCGCGGGGGGCAGCAGCCGGGTCACTCACCTCGCTTCAGTCAGGTTTTTGGTGTCTCCGCTCCGGGGTCCGAGCTCAGCCGGGCCAGGGACCAGAGGCTGCCGCCATCTTGGTTCCTCGAGGTCGTCGGGGGGCGAGACGCCTTTCACCTCCTCAGCCGCTATTCTTTTCTCGCCAGAGTTTACACCGCAGTTATTGGGCGGGACTCCGCTCACCGGGGCCTATCTTGTTGATCGTTTTTGTGGTTTGGAAGTGCTATTATTGTGGCCGGGCCCCGTTCACAGCACCGGAGCGCCGCGCTAAGCATGCAGCTTCATTGGCTGCAGGCCACGCCCCCCAGCTCGGAAAAACATAAACTGTACAAGGGCTCCCAATGAATCAGATTGTAAAGCCCCTCATACGTAGTTACTTTACTGCCCTTCACCCAACCATCCAGTGACCTGCAATAAGAATCAACTCATTTCAACCATGTTTGGGCTTCCTTCTCTAGTAGGACCTAAACTTATCCTTGTACTGCTCAGGGGTGAGACCATACCTTGTGAGCAGGGCATCTTTCATGCTAGAGTAGGTAAGATTCTGAGCATCCCCAAAGGCTGTCAGTGTATCCCTTCCCTGTACCACAAAGTGCTTCCACAGACCCCCCCCCCAATGAGCTTCAGGGACCAGATTCATATGGAGAGCAGACTCATACCCCTTGAACCACAAGTATATGTCATCCTCCCTCTTGTAATCCTTCACAAGATCTTTAGGAATGTGCACCCTCCTCTCAGGCTGCCCTGTAGGATTGCTGCCACCATCTCTACTGTACTGGCTTCTATGATCCATCTCTCTCAAGCTAAGCTCATGAGCCATTGCTAACTTCCTCTCCTCAATGGTCAGCCCTCTCTGCTCCAACTAGTACACCCTTTCTGCCCGTCAGTCCTGTAACTCCTCAGGTATCAGACCCTTAGATGTGACACTGCTACCTGACCTTCTCCCTGTACATAACAGGCCCACCCACAATACCATTGTGTATGGAACATTCTTCCTCTCCCTCCTCATCTCCCTCATCCTCTGTGTGCCCTTCAGTACACTTGGCTGTCACCCAGGACCTCAGCACCTTTTGCAGCTCCTCCTTCCTGGGTGAGCTCTTAATGGGACAGTCAAAACTTTTACAGAACTGCTTCAACTGAGCCTTGGAATAACTCTCCAATTTCTCAAGGTCAAAGTCAGCTACAACTGATGCACCTCCAGCTTGGGACATGATGAAGATTCAAAAACAAGTTCAAAGTTCCAAAGGCAGAAAAATAAGTTCCCAAATGAAGTTTCAAAGAATGTCAATCAAGGATTCAGCGAAAAAAATGGAAGTAGAACAAAAACAGTTCCAAAGGGAAAAACAAGAATCACAGGACAAGTAGTTTGTGGTCACGTGGTGGTCTGCACTCAACCAGTAGTGTACACTTAATCACTGTATGTCAAGTACAATTACAAGTCCAAATCACAACCGCTGATCACCAATGTTAGAAATGGGGTCTTTGGTTGACAGTCAGGTTCAAGCAAGGACCCTCACTCTAGTCAGGGTAAAAGAGAATCACCCTCAGCTAACCCTTGCTTACCCCCTTGGTAGCTTGGCAGAGCAGTAGGCCTAACTTCAGAATGCTAGGTGTAAAGTATTTGTACCAACACACACAGGCGGTCATTCCGACCCTGGCGGTCATGGACCGCCAGGGCCGGGGACCGCGGGAGCACCGCCAACAGGCTGGTGGTGCTCCCAAGGGCATTCTGACACGGAAAACCGGCGGTGTACCGCCGGTTTTCCGCTGCCCTGGGGAATCCTCCATGGCGGCGCAGCTGGCTGCGCCGCCATGGGGATTCCGACCCCCATACCGCCATCCTGTTCCTGGCGGCTTTGGCCGCCAGGAACAGGATGGCGGTATGGGGTGTCGTGGGGCCCCTGGGGGCCCCTGCAGTGCCCATGCCAATGGCATGGGCACTGCAGGGGCCCCCGTAACAGGGCCCCACTGAGAATTTCAGTGTCTGCATAGCAGACACTGAAATTCGCGACGGGTGCAACTGCACCCGTCGCACCCTTTCCACTCCGCCGGCTCCATTCGGAGCCGGCATCCTCGTGGAAAGGGGTTTCCCGCTGGGCGGGCGGGCGGCCTTCTGGCGGTCGCCCACCCGCCCAGCGGGAAACACAGAATAACCGCGGCGGTCTTCTGACCGCGCAGCGGTATTCTGGCGGCTCCCGCCGGCACTGCGGTTACCGCGGCCGGCGGGAGTCAGAATGACCCCCACAGTAACTTAATGAAAACACTATAAAATGACAAAACACAGGTTTAGAAAAATAGGAAATATTTATCTAAACAGAACAAGACTCAAACGACAAAAATCCACAATACAAAAGTCAAGTTATCAATTAAAAAGCAAAGAGTCTTTATGTAGTTTAAAACACACACTAACACTGTTTGCGTGAAAATGTACCTCGAGTGCGTAAAAAATAACCCTGCATGGGCGAGTGTGCATCAAAAAGGGCTTGCGATACGTCAATGTCACTCACAAGTGAAACCTTGCGTTGTTTCTCCTTCCGTCGGGTCGGGCGCGTCATTTCTTTTCTCTGCAAGAGAGTGATGCGTATATCCGGTCAGCACTCTCGGGTCCGGGCAGGCCTTGCATTGTTTTTACATGCCCAGCGGTGCTTTCATCGTAAATCCAGCCGCAAACTGATCCAAAAACCACGCATCATGGGTTGCGATGCTGCGTGTCGTTTCTCCAGCTCCGTGCATCGATTCTTCGGTCGCATTTCCGGCAATCATCCATTTTCAGCTGCGGAGTTAGCGGCGCTCGTTTCTTCAGCCGCAGATTGGAGTTGCGTCAATCTTTTCCCCGCACAGCGCCCTGTGCGTGGATTTCTTCCTCTTAGGCTGCCAGCTTCTCCTTTCAGGCTTTCAGGGTCCCAGGAACTGGATGGGCACCACAGGGCAGAGTAGGAGTTTCTCTAGAGACTCCAGTTGCTGGCAGAAAGAAGCCTTTGCTGTCCCTGAGACGTCAAACAACAGGAGGCAAGCTCTAAATCAAGCCCTTGGAGATCTTCATAAGATGGAAGGCACACAAAGTCCAGTCTTTGCCTTCTTACTCTGGCAGAAGCAGCAGCAACTGCAGGATAGCTCCACAAAACACAGTTACAGGCAGGGGAGCTCTTCTTCCTCAGCTCTTCTCCAGGCAGAGGTTCCCCTTGCTTTCCAGAAGTGTTCTAAAGTCTGTGGTTTTGGGTGCCCTTCTTATACCCAATTTCTCCTTTGAAGTAGGCCTACTTCAAAGCAAAGTCTCTTTTGAATGTGAAAACCTGCCTTGCCCAGGCCAGGCCCCAGATACTCACCAAGGGGTTGGAAACTGCAGTGTGTGATGGCAGGCACAGCCCTTTCAGGTGTGAGTGACCACTCTCCCCCTCTCTCCTAGCACAGATGGCTCATCAGAAATGCAGACTACACCCCAGTTCCCTTTGTGTCACTGTCTAGTGTGAGGTGCAACCAGCTCAACTGTCAAACTGACTCAGACAGGGAACTCACAAACAGGCAGAGTCACAGAAATGGTTTAAGCAAGAAAATGCTCACTTTCTAAAAGTGGCATTTTCAAACACACAATCTTAAAATCAACTTTACTAAAAGATTAATTTTTAAATTGTTAGCTCAAAGACCCCAAACTCCACATGTCCATCTGCTCCCAAAGGGAATCTACACTTTAAACCGATTTAAAGGTAGCCCCCATGTTAACCTATGAGAGGGACCTTGCAACAGTGAAAAACGAATTTAGCAATATTTCAATGTCAGGACATATAAAACATATTACTATGTGTCCTACCTTAACCACACACTGCACCCTGCCCTTGGGGCTACCTAGGGCCTACCTTAGGGGTGTCTTACATGTAAGAAAGGGAAGGTTTAGGCCTGGCAAGTTGGTACACTTGCCAAGTCGAATTTACAGTTAAAACTGCACACAGACACTGCAGTGGCAGGTCTGAGACATGAGTACAGAGCTACTTTGCTGGGTGGCACAACCAGTGCTGCAGGCGCACAAGTAGCATTTGATTTACAGGCCCTGGGCACCTCTAGTGCACTGTACCAGGGACGTACTAATAAATCAAATATGCCATTCATGGATAAGCCAATTACATACACACTTTGTGAAGGAGCACTTGCACTTTTGCACCGGTTAGCAGTGGTAAAGTGCCCAGTGTAACAAAAACTGTAAAATTAGAGTCCAGCAACAGCCTTGGGAACAGAGGCAAAAAGTTAAGGGAGACTACTACCAGGATGAAAAGTCTAACAGGGGGTGATATGTAGTAAATGTTGACTTACCAGTGTCCAGTCCTCTGGCTACTCCAGTGAGTCCCTCAGGATGCAGTATTGCCAAGACTTGCTCCTTCCGTGCTGTGGGAGAGAAAGTGTTGCTCCACCGCCATGGTGAGCTGGTGCCTTGCTGCCATGGAACGTACCTTGCCCCGTAGGTTTTTCCATTTCTTCCTGATGTCGTCCCTTGTTCTTGGATGCTGTCCCAGGGTGCTCACCCTGTCCATGTTTCTCTGCCATAGCACCATCTTCCTGGCAATGGATATTTGCTGTACCTGTGTTCCACACAGCTGTGGCTCTACCCTGACTATTTCCACTACCATGACCCGCAACTCCTCATCTGTGAAACTGGTGTGCCTTAGTTGGGACATGGGTGTTATGTGGTGTGTGTAGGTGTGAGGGTGTTGGGTAATGTGGTTGGGGGTCTGATGTAGGGTGCCTGAGGGATGTATTGGTGTATGTGGTGTGTGTGTCTCGTCACAGTGGTCTTGCTGTCAGTCTTGTGGCAATAATTTGGATTCATAAAGGGTTGTGGGTAATGTGGGTGTATGTTTTATAGTGCTGTGGGTGAGTGGGTGTGGTGTGTGTATTCGTGTGAGCTGTGTGTTTTTGGTATTGGCCAATGTTGTATAGTTTAGTATTTGGGTGTCCATTCTGAGCACACTGTTGTGTACCGCCAATGGTTTACCGCCATTGAACGTCCACCGTGGTGATTCGTGGGTCATGATGTGTTGGGGGTTGTTTTGTTGGAGTAATGGTATGGGTGTCGGTACCGACACTTTAACACTGACCTTTGGGCTGGTGGATTTATGTATGTGGCAGTATTCTGTCGGATTGGTGTGTGTGTGTCATAATTTGGTGAACGGATGTTCGCCTCTTCGGCGGTATTTTGGCTGCCATCACCACGGCGGTAAGCAGGATTTACCGCCAATGTCATGATGAAGGCCTATGTGTTTACCATTTGGTATATTTCTATCATACATATTCCTCTACATAAAATGCCCACTCAGGCTTTATTGGAATATCAATTGCACTATTCACAAGTTTTATAAGTAGCAGTTGTGTGTAGGTGGATGAAATTATGGGTCCTTTTCGAATTTTAATATGTAATATATGATTTTGTATTATTACACAATTGGAATATTTTTATTGGATGATATAGTTATAGATGTTTGGTGGACCACTGCAATCTATGTAAGATATCATGTTTAGAGATGGCTGCCATTCTAGATGCCACAATTTTGGCATGGAATGTGCTAGGAATAGGGGTATGAGTAGTTGTAAGGGTAGACATGAACTGTAAAATAATAGTTTTCAACAGCTCATATTTGAATGTGGAAAAGGATGTGAGACTGTATTTACGTTGGATTTCAAGCGAGAAAAAAAGGGCCCCAGAATAACTGTTTAACTTGAAATATCTTTAGTCTCCCAATCCTTCGAAGAAAATCAACATGTTTGATAATGTAATATTTTTGTTGTACCATATAGAAGATTTTAGAAAGGTCTGGAAGAGTGATGGCAACTGGGTGAAAATAGATTTTGTCAGATGGATTGAATTCATAATAGTAAGAGATTAAAAATAATTGGGAGTGTGGGAAATATGAGCTGCATTCTTAAACCAAAAAGGGAAAATCATTAAATCATTTAAATTTGTTCCAGACCATAAAAGGAGTATCCTCAGCACTGTACAAATGAGGCAAGATTTCTTTCAACACAAAAGTGGAGTGGTATTTCTCAAAGCCAGAAAAGGTTTCCCCTTCAAAGTCTTTAGAAGTTCAAAATGCATGCAATGTAATACATGCTTTTTGACAGTTCAACAGAAATGTGCTAACCAAACTGAGGCCCTCATTCTGACCCTGGCGGTCTTTGACCGCCAGGGCGGAGGACCGCGGGAGCACCGCCGACAGGCCGGCGGTGCTCCAATGGGGATTCCGACCGCGGCGGTAAAGCCGCGGTCAAGCCGCGGTCGGACCGGCACCACTGGCGGGCTCCCGCCAGTGTACCGCCGCCCCATTGAATCCTCCACGGCGGCGCAGCTTGCTGCACCGCCGCGGGGATTCCGACCCCCCCTACCGCCATCCAGATCCCGGCGGTCCGACCACTGGGATCCGGATGGCGGTAGGGGGGGTCGCGGGGCCCCTGGGGGCCCCTGCAGTGCCCATGCCACTGGCATGGGCATTGCAGGGGCCCCCGTAAGAGGGCCCCTACATGTATTTCACTGTCTGCTGCGCAGACAGTGAAATACGCGACGGGTGCAACTGCACCCGTCGCACAGCTTCCACTCCGCCGGCTCGATTCCGAGCCGGCTTCATCGTGGAAGCCTCTTTCCCGCTGGGCTGGCGGGCGGTCTGAAGGCGACCGCCCGCCAGCCCAGCGGGAAAGTCAGAATTACCGCTGCGGTCTTTCGACCGCGGAACGGTAACCTGACGGCGGGACTTTGGCGGGAGGCCTCCGCCGCCCGCCAAGGTCAGAATGAGGGCCTGAGTCTTTAAAAACTTCTGAGGGAGCTTCACAGGGAGCATTGATAAATGCAGGTAGCTTCATCATTTTGACAGTTGCTAATTTACCCCACCATGCTACATACAAAGGTGACAGTTTCTCTGACATGTTGAGGACTTTGTGATGAACATCAGCTAAATGAATTCAACGTTTTTTTTTTGTAGAGTTGGAATATTGAATTCCTAATCATTTGATACATTTAGAATTCCACATGAATCTGGAATCTGCAAACATTTCCTTTAAACAGCACTTATTTAACCTGTTCTGTGCCTTGGACGAGATGATCTCGTCCAAGGCTACAGTTCCCCTGTGCCTTGGACGAGATCATCTCATCCATGGCACAGGGGAACTTGGGGAAGCGCTAGCGCGCCCCCGTGCACCCCCCTCCCACCCCAAGCCGGGGATGGAAGGGGAAGACCTTCCCCTTCCACCCCCGACCCCCCCCACCCCCCGTGACATCAGGGCGCAAGCGCGTGCTGATTAGTCACAGGGGCCTCCCCGATTGAAAGAGAAATGCTAAGCATTTCTCTTTCAATCACGTGGGGGAGGCCCGGAGGGGCTTCAAAGGGAAGGAAATGTATTTCCTTCCCTTTGAAGTCTCTCCGAGGGTTTCAAAAGTCAGATTGCTTGCAATCCGGCTTTTGAAACCCCACTAGACACCAGGGATTTTTTATTTTTTTTGTGATATTGTGATAAGGGAGCGACCCCTTGGGCAAGGGTCGCTCCCAGGGGGGGCATGTTTTCGGGAAGGCCTTTTCTGCCCCCAGGGGGGGCAGAAACCTCTAGGCACGAGGGATAAAAAAAATGTTTTTTTTAAAGTTTTTCTTTTTTTTGAAACTTTTTTTTTTTTTTTTTAGGTGGGGAGCGACCCCTTGGGGTAAAATTATATTTAGGCCATTTCTGCCCCCCTTGGGGGCAGATTGGCCTATTTTGATGAGGCCAATCTGCCCCCAAGGGGGGTAGAAACCACTAGACACCAGGGAGTTTTTTCTTTGAGTGAATTTCACGCAAAGGGAGCAACCCCTTAGGCAAGGGTCGCTCCCTGGGGGGGGCAATTTATTTTAGGCCATTATTATTATTAGGCCGATCTGCCCCCAGGGGGGGCAGAAACCTCTAGGCTCCAGGGCAATTTTTTTTTTTTGTGTTTTTTCTTTTCTTTTTTTAGAGATGGGGAGCGACCCATCAGGCAAGGGTCGCTCCCCTGGGGGGCAAATTGTATTTAGACCATTTCTGCCCCCCTTGGGGGCAGATTGGCCGATTTAAGGTCAATCTGCCCCCAAGGGGGAAGAAACCACTAGGCACCGGGGATTTGTTTTTTGGCGCCAATGTCACGCAGGGGGAGCGACCCCGTAGGCAAGGGTCGCTCCCGGGGAGGGGGGGCTGGGGGGGCAAATTTATTTTAGGCCATTTCTGCCCCCAGGGGGGGCAGAAACCTCTAGGAGCCAGGGGAATTTTTTTTTGTGTTTTTTTTGTTTGTTTGTCTTTTTTTTTTAGAGATGGGGAGCGACCCATCAGGCAAGGGTCGCTCCCCTAGGGGGCAAATTGTATTTAGGCCATTTCTGCCCCCCTTGGGGCAGATTGGCAGATTTTAGGTCAATCTGCCCCCAAGGGGGCAGAAACCACTAGGCACCTGGGATTTGTTTTTTGGCGCCAATGTCACGCAGGGGGAGCGACCCGGGTCGCTCCCGGGGGGGGGGGCAATTTATTTTAGGCCATTTCTGCCCCCCCGGGGGCAGAACCCTCTAGGCGCCAGGGCAATTTTTTTTTTTTGTTAGTTTGTTTTTTTAGAGATGGGTAGCGACCTATCAGACAAGGGTCGCTCCCCTGGGGGGCAAATTGTATTTAGACCATTTCTGTCCCCCTTGGGGGCAGATTGGCCGATTTTAGGTCAATCTGCCCCCAAGGGGGCAGAAACCACTAGGCACCTGGGATTTGTTTGTTGGCGTCAATGTCACGCAGGGGGAGCGATGCCGTAGGTAGGGGTCGCTCCCGGGGGGGTGGGGGTTGGGGGGGCAAATTTATTTTAGGCCATTTCTGCCCCCGGGGGGGGGGGGCAGAAACCTCTAGGCGCCAGGTCAAATTTTTTTTAATGTTTTTTTTTTTTTTTTTTGTTTTTTTAGAGATGGGGAGCGACCCATCAGGCAGGGGTCGCTCCCCTGGGGGGCAAATTGTATTTAGACCATTTCTGCCCCCCTGGGGGCAGATTGGCCAATTTTAGGTCAATCTGCCCCCAAGGGGGCAGAAACCACTAGGCACCGGGGATTTGTTTTTTGGCGCCAATGTCACGCAGGGGGAGCGACCCCGTAGGCAAAGGTCGTTCCCGGGCAGGGGGGGATTTGGGGGGGGGTAGGGGGGGTCACATTTATTTTAGGGCATTTCTGCCCCCCACCCCTCCCGGGGCCGGCTGAGCTAGATGCCAAACTCCACAGGTAGGCACTTTGCAAAAAACACCTCTGTTTTCTGTGAAAAAATATGTTGTGTCCACGTTGTGTTTTGGGCCATTTCCTTTCGTGGGCGCTAGGCCTACCCACAGAAGTGAGGTACCATTTTTATCGAGAGACTTAGGGGAACGCTGGGTGGAAGGAAATTTGTGGCTCCTCTCAGATTCCAGAACTTTCTGCCACAGAAATGTGAGGAACATGTGTTTTTTTAGCCAAATTTTGAGGTTTGCAAAGGATTCTGGGTAACAGAACCTGGTCCGAGCCCCACAAGTCACCCCATCTTGGATTCCCCTAGGTCTCTAGTTTTAAAAAATGCACAGGGTTGGTAGGTTTCCCTAGGTGCCGGCTGAGCTACAGGCCAAAATCCACAGGTAGGCACTGTTTTCTTTAAAAAAATGGGATGTGTCCATGTTGCGCTTTGGGGCGTTTCCTGTCGCGGGCGCTAGGCCTACCCACACAAGTGAGGTATCATTTTTATCGGGAGACTTGGGGGAACGCTGGGTGGAACTAAATTTGTGGCTCCTCTCAGATTCCAGAACTTTCTGCCACAGAAATGTGAGGAACTTGTGTTTTTTTAGCCAAATTTTGAGGTTTGCAAAGGATTCTGGGTAACAGAACCTGGTCCGAGCCCCGCAAGTCACCCCTCCTTGGATTCCCCTAGGTCTCTAGTTTTCAGAAATGCACAGGTTTGGTAGGTTTCCCTAGGTGGCAGCTGAGCTAGAGGCCAAAATCTACAGGTAGGCACTTCGCAAAAAACACCTCTGTTTTCTTTCAAAAAATTGGATACATCCACGTTGCGCTTTGGGGCGTTTCCTGTCGCGGGCACTAGGCCTACCCACACAAGTGAGGTATCATTTTTATCGGGAGACTTGGGGGAACATAGATTAGGAAAACAAGTGTTATTGCCCCTTGTCTTTCTCTACATTTTTTCCTTCCAAATATAGGAGAGTGTGTAAAAAAGACATCTATTTGAGAAATGCCCTGTAATTCACATGGTAGTATGGTCACCCCGGAATTCAGAGATGTGCAAATAACCACTGCTCCTCAACACCTTATCTTGTGCCCTTTTTGGAAATACAAAGGTTTTCTTGATAGCAATTTTTTACTCTTTATATTTCAGCAAATGAATTGCTGAATACCCGGTATAGAATGAAAACGCACTGCAGGGTGCAGCTCAATTATTGGCTCTGGGTTCCTTGGGTTCTTTATGAACCTACAAGCCCTATATATCCCCGCAACCAGAGGAGTCCAGCAGACGTAACGGTACATTGCTTTTGATAATCTGACATTGCAGGGAAAAGTTATAGAGTAAAACGTGGAGAAACATTTATGTTTTTTTCACCTCAATTTCAATATTTTTCTTTTTCAGTTGTTATTTTCTGTAGGAAACCCTTGTAGGATCTACACAAATGACCCTTTGCTGAATTCAGAATTTTGTCTACTTTTCAGAAATGTTTAGGTTCCTGGGATCCAGCATTGGTTTCATGCCCATTTCTGTCACTGACTGGAAGGAGGCTGAAAGCACAAAAAATTGCAAAAATGGGGTATGTCCCAGTAAAATGCCAAAATTGTGTTGAACAATTGGGTTTTCTGATTCAAGTCTGCCTGTTCCTGAAAGCTGGGAAGCTGCTGAGTTTAGCACCGCAAACCCTTTGTTGATGCCATTTTCAGGGGAAAAACCACAAGCCTTCTTCTGCAGCCACTTTTTCCAATTGTTTTGAAAAAAATGAAATTTTCCCTGTATTTTGGCCAATTTCCTGGCCTCCTTCAGGGAAACCCACAAAGTCTGGGTACCTCTAGAATCCCTATGATGTTGGAAAAAAAGGACGCAAATTTGGCTTGGTTAGCTTATGTGGACAAAAAGTTATGAGGGCCTAAGCGCGAACTGCCCCAAATAGGCAAAAAAAGGCCTGGCACAGGAGGGGGAAAAGGCCTGGCAGCGAAGGGGTTAAAGGCATAACCTCTGACTTATCAATGTTATAGCCAGATAGAGTTGAATATTTTCACAATAAACTAAAGAAAACATGAATAGAGGTCTGTAGGTCTGAGATATAAATAATAACATTGTCTGTATATGCAGTGAAGTTAATTTCTACTTCCTCATGCTTTAAACCATGATAGGACGATGACTGAGGAAGAGTTTGTAAAAAGAGTTCCAAGGACAATGTAAAAAATAGCAGTGGCAAAGGACAACAATATTACATTCCCCTAAGTAAGTTAAAATAAGGAGATTGGATACCACTAACACAAATAGAGGTTTTGGATGAAGCATATAATAGGCTGATGCATTTTAATATTCCTTGACCTAAGCCATGTCATTTTAATGCTTGCATCAGAAAGCTCTAAGTTACTCATTCAAAAGCCTTTTTTGCATCTAATGTTATGGCAGCAACAGGGGTGTTGCCCTTTGATGCAAGATGTATAATATTCAGTCTTTGTGCCTGAGTTAGATCTTGGAGGAGTCTGGTCCATTACAAATGTGATGGATATCCTGTCCACTGTATTAAAATCCTATTACGATCCAATTATATATCCTATGGAGATCATAGTACGGTGGATGGAACATCCATCACATTTGTGCTGGAGAATTCTATATGACGGGTTCTAAATCAGGTCCTTTGTCGTTTTTGGGAATTAAGCAAAGTATAGCTTCCAAATAAGTGCTACAAGCTTTGTTATTGTAAAAAAAATGAAATAAAGATTGAGGGTCCTATTCACAAAAAGTAAACTTTTGACCTAAGCTTAGACTAAAAGTGTAAGTTTACAACTTCCTGGTATTCACAAATGTAAGTTAAGAGTAGTGTCTTTACATCCACACTTGGGCGGATCATCAGCACTCGGCCAGATCATCCGCACTCAGGCCGGATCATCCGCACTCGGGCCGGATCATCCACATTCGAGCTAGATCATCCAGACCACAGTCGTAATCAGTATAATCACATGCACCTGTACATAATCAATACCACCTGCAACCCAGATCCAAAAAACAGATAAAAGCAGCATATAAGCAAGGCTCTGATTTCCCAAGAACGATACTGTGCCTGCCTGTGCTGCATATCCTGTAGCCATGAGGCCCACTAGCAGGGGAAAAACTACACAGAGGAGGAGACAAGCATGATTGTGAAATGTACTGTGTGGAACTACAAGAGACTGTGTGGTCTCCAACCCTACAGCAGCAGTTACTCGCAGAAGGCAGCTTCAAGGTAGCTGTTGGCCATGGCACTCACTGCATTGAGGGAGGATATCTGGACTTTGAATGACATCAAGAAGATGTTGCAGAACGAGAGAAGATGAGGATGAAGGAGAAGCACACTAGGATAGAGGTGGCCAGGGATCTCCCAGGTGTACAAGCTGGTGCCCATCTCCAACTCACCCCACTTGTGAGGAATTCCCTCCCCAGCTCCAGCTGCTCCATAGGCTGCCTGTGACTGATGGCTGTAATGTGATAAAGTATAACAATGACACCAAATAACTATTGTTTTTGATATTCATTAAATGTGATCATGAGTAGTGTCCCAAATAAGTGCTATCTGCATGGTGACTCTGCCCCTCATGGGTCTCAGCTAGTCCATTATTTTACAAGTACCTTTCTGGTGGCTACAGAAATGTACAATACCTCAGTCCCAAACAGTGAACTATAACCGCTGCCTCATACACTTCACATAGGCTCGATGGGAATAGGAAAGGTCCCTTATACATTTACCAGTGCTGTTGGCATGTAGATGCAAATGTACAGTCATGTCACAGGTTGCACATAATAAAATATCCTGGGCATGTCTGCCAACCTTTATGTTCTGTTGCCACAGCCAGCCAGAGATCAGTCACACACTGGAGCACAGGTCCCCTCACCATCAGTGAGACAACCTCATGGAGAATAACAACCCATATCATCTGTTACTTAAATATAGCTAGGGTAGGGCATCCTCCCATATACTGTTACCAGTAAATTCATAGTTAATGTACATGGAATGCATGAACTGTGTCAAACCTGTGAAGTGAACTATGTATGCTTGTTTATCATGTGTCAACTACTGTGTTAACTGAACACACACACATCATTATAGGCCCTGTGATGTTACTGAGAAAGGTACAGTGTGCAGTGACCTCTGGAACATGAATGGGTGTGACTTCTGGTCAGGCACCACATACTGGACGGATGTCAGACACTGATAAGAATACATGAAATTGGCTTCACAAAAAGCTTTTGCTCCTAAACTGTGTTGTAAATATCAGCAGTATGTAGTGTCTGTCTAATGTCACTGTTGTCACTCATTCCCATATGCTCATATATGGCTCATAACAGTATGCCACTGTAGGAGGCTGGCCTGGCTTATAGTGGGTACCTGATGGTACTTATACCTTGTGCCAGGACAGTTATCCCTTATTAGTAGATTAGTAGTGTTCTAGCAGCGTACGAGGTAGCAATAGCAGAGCAGCTTAGGCTGAACTAGGAGACATGCAAAGCTCCTACTATGCCGCTTATATCATATAGCACTATATCATAAGAATCACAATACTCAGATTTACTAAAAATAAAGGTCATTTATTTTAGTGACAATGTGCCAAAAATATCTCACAGGATATACTCCCTTAGGAGGTAAGTAAAATACACAAAATATACACACAAACCAAAATCAGGTAAGTAAACAGTTAGAAAAGTAGTGCAAACATTGTGGAATACAATAGGATGCAATAGGCCTAGGGGCAGCACAAACCATATACTCTAAAAGTGGAATGCAAACCACAAGTGGACCCCAGGCCTAGTGTAGTCGGTAGAGGGTCGCTGGGAGTGTAAGAAACCACTAAGGGTGTCTAAGATACCCCACCCCAAGACCCTGAAAAGTAGGAGTAAAGTTACTCTACTTCCCCAGAACACACATGAACACATGAAAGTCGTGATAGGAGATTCTGAAAAGGCAACAACTGACTGTAAAGCACTGAAGACGGATTCCTGGACCTGAGGATCTGTAAAGGAAGGGGACCAAGTCCAAGAGTCACATAAGTGTACAGGGGGACAGGAGCCTACTAAACCCTAGATGAAGGTGCAAAATGGCTGCCTCCGGGTGGAAGAAGCTGAAGATTCTGCAACAACAGAAGATACCAGGAACTTCTCCTTTGCACAAAAGATGTCCCATGGCATGCTGGAGGATGCTGAGTTGCTTTCACACAGAAAGACCACAAACCAGCCTTGCTAACTACAAGAGTTTCAGACAAAGAAAATGTGTACTGCCCGGGCCCAGGAAGGACCAGGAGGTCGCCCCTTGGAGGAAGAGATGGAGGGGGTGCTCTGCAGCACAGAGAGCCCATGCAGAAGCAGGCAGCACTCGCATAAGCATTTAAACAGGCGTTCAAACATCTGAGCATGGCGGTCATCTCAACACTACTAAAGAGGGTCCCACAAAGCCGGTGGTCAACTCAGCGAGTTGAGCAAATCAGGACGGAGTGCTGGGGACCTGAGCTAAACTGTGCGCAAAGGATTCCTTGCAAAAGTGCACAGAAGCCCTAGCTTCTGCAGTTCTCACAGTCCACAGGATTACTGTCTGGCGTGGGGAGGCAAGGACTTACCTCCACCAAATTTGGACAGAAGGACCACTGGACTGTCAGGGTCACTTGGATCCAGCTCCTGGGTTCCAGGGACCACGCTCGTCGAGATGAGAAGGGACCCAGAGGATTGGTGAAGCAGAAGTTTGGTGCCTGCATTAGCAGGGGGAAGATTCTGTTGACCCACTGGAGATTTCTTCTTGGCTTCCAGTGCAGAGTGAATGCGGACAGCCCTCAGAGCATGCACCACCAGGAAACAGTCGAGAAAGCCGGCAGGATTAGGCGCTACAATGTTGCTGGTAGTCATCTTGCTACTTTGTTGCGGTTTTGCAGGCTTCCTGGAGCAGTCAGATATCGATCATTGGCAGAAGTTGAAGAGAGAGATGCAGAGGAACTCTGGTGAGCTCTTGCATTTGTTATCTGACGAGAAACCCACAGGAGAGACCATAAATAGACCTCAGAGGAGGATTGGCCACCTTACCAGGTGAGCATCTGTCAGGAGGGTTCTCTGATGTCACCTACTGGCACTGGCCACTCAGAGGCCTCCATTGTGCCCTCACACCTCTGCATTCAAGATGGCAGAGGTCTGGGACACACTGGAGGAGCTCTGGACACCACCCCTGGTGTGGTGATGGACAGGGGAGTGGTCACTCCCCTTTCCTTTGTCCTGTTTCACACCAGAGCAGGGGCATCCCCAAACTGGTGTAGACTGGTTTATGCAAGGAGGGCACTATCGGTGCCCTTCAAAGCTTTCCCAGAGGCCAGGAGAGGCTACTCCTCTCAGGCCCTTAAGACCTATTTCCAATGGGAGAGGGTGTAACACCCTCTCTCAGAGGATATCCTTTGTTCTGCCTTCCTTGGACTGCGCTGCCCAGACCCCAGGAGGGCAGAAGCCTATCTGTGGGCTGGCAGCAGAGGTAGCTGCAGTGAAAACCCCAGAGAGCTAGTTTGGCAGTACCCGGGGTCCATGCTGGAGCCTCGGGGATGCATGGGATTGGCACCCCAATACCAGATTTGGCATGGGCGGACAATTCCATGAATTTAGACATGTTACATTGCCATATTCGGAGTTACCATTGTGAAGCTAAATATAGGTATTGACCTATATGTAGTGCACGTGTGTAATGGTTTCCCCGCACTCACAAAGTCCGGGGAAATTGCTCTGAACAATGTGGGGGCACCTTGGCTAGTGCCAGGGTGCCCTCACACTTAGTAACTTTGTACCTAACTTTCACTAGGTGAGGGTTAGAGATATAGGTGACTTGTAAGTTGCTTAAGTGCAGTGTAAAATGGCTGTGAAATAACGTGGACATTATTTCACTCAGGCTGTAGTGGCAGTCCTGTGTAAGAATTGTCTGAGCTCCCTATGGGTAGGAAAAGAAATGCTGCAACCCATGGGGATCTCCTGGAACCCCATTACCCTGGGTACCTAGGTTCCATATACAGTGAATTATAAGGGTGTTCCAGTGTGCCAATCAGAATTGGTGAAAATGGTCACTAGCCTGCAGTGACAATTTTAAAAGCAGAGAGAGCATAAGCACTGAGGTTCTGGTTAGCAGAGCCTCAGTGGCACAGTTAGGCACCATACAGGGAACACATATAGGCCACAGGCTGTGAGCACTGGGTTCCTGGCTAGCAGGATCGCAGTGACACAGGCAAAAACAAACTGACACACAAGTAAAAATGGGGGTAACATGCCAGGCAAGATGGTACTTTCCTACAGCCACACATCAGCTTGATATTTTGGCCAATGATATGTCTACCAAATATGTATGTGTACATTACCTACCCAAGGGTTCATATGGGCCCTCACGTAGGTTGGTGTTTGCATGGGTCAGTGCTGAAGGTCTACATGTGAAAAGTCACAATGACTCATTCCACGGGGTGTAAGGCGTTTGGGCCTTCCCAGGTGTATTAGGCTCTGTCACTCCAGGGGACTGTCACAAGTGTTCCCATTGTTCATGGATTGTCATTCAAGTGGAGAGTGAGGCAACACAGTGATTGGTCCACCCTTGACACACTCCACACAGACCACTTCAAAACATGCAAAGTGGCCTGCTGTGGCTTCATAGGCATGATTTACTTGTGTGTGCAGCCGGATTTGCACAAAGAGTAATTCTCTGAGGCTTTGAAGGCTCATTAAGCTGTCTCCAAGTTCATCATAGAGGTGGAGCCACAACCTGTAACTAATTTCCTGACATGGATACTTGCTGACAAGATGCCAGGAAAAAAACTGTTAAGGTCATGTTGTTGGTTAGGGGTGTACTGATACCACACGGCTTGCATTTTGGGAGTGTGGTAGTGGGTGGCAAGTTGGGTGTAGAGGAGGGGAAGACTTGAGATCTATTGGTGAACAGCACATTGTGAAAACAGTAAAGCTGTGAACAGCCCAGCTTTTCCACTTGAGCAAGATGTGGGCTTCTTGAATACTGTCAATCTCCCTTTGCCAACAATATCACAAATGATTGAACTTCTGAATAGAGGACCACAGAATGTGTGTTGCACATGATTGCATACAGTGTCAGGTAACATTGAACATGAAGTTGTACACGTACATTCGAAACACAAGCCAAAGGCTAAGTGCACCCCAGAGATGGCTGCCGTCAAAGTCCAAAATTAGCATTGTTGTCCTGTGAGGGGGGTAAATAAATGTCACCCATAACTTGGTTGATATTTGTGTATATAAAACATGTACCTATTAATGTACTGACAAAATATGATGTGCAAACATTTCCCAGGTCTGCATGATCTAGCTACAGTTGGGTCATGTGGAAGGCATAGCTAACCAACTCCAGACGTAGAATTCCATACTATGGATCCAGCACAGACAGTGAACTGCCCAACACACTTTCTCCTTTTTTATATAGATAAATGTAATTTTTAAAAAACAACCGTCGATTGGGAAGGGAGATACAAAAATAAATATTGCACTTCACAGAGTAGTAGCAGGGGACACTGAGGGGGTTTGGCAAAATAAAAAAAAAACACATCAGAAATGTAATGAAAAACATTCTATTTACAGGGGGAAAAAGAAATGACCAGTTCAAATCAAACGTCCTGTTAACTCTTATTCTGATATTCCTCTTTCTCTATGACAATGAGATCCTCTCCCGTTGCGGCCTCTTCCTAGCTTGCTATAGTCACCCCATGGGACTGAGTCACACTAGGGTACAAGGGGTAGTGGGGAACCACAGTGAGAGGAAGGGCAGGGGACACATGGATGATGGTGTGGGAGGGACACTGAGGTAAGCAGAAATTATGGCTGAATCCAACGAAGTGAGGGTGGTATTATTGGCATCCAGGGAATGGATCAACTCTTCTCAGCTCCTATGCTGCTCTTCTACTAACTGCTGTAGGAGCCAAGAAAGGTTGACCTGCTCCCCCTCAGATGCCACCCTCCCTTCCTAGGATGTAACCACAGGAGTCAACACAGGGAAGGGTTTGGGTAGCACAAGAGTGATGTGGTTTGTTGGGGACAATGGAGCTTCCAGTGGGACTAGGGCAGCCACATGGAGAGGAATTGTTGGCAGGGGTGAGAGCTGGGTGGCCCATTGGACTGGGGGACTCACGTTCTAGAGAAGGGACTGACCAAGGCACAGGCGTTGGGGACACCTCTGACTGATCAAGGTCTTCTATGTCTGGGTAGAGGTGTCATCCTCCCTCCCTTGCCAGAGGTTTTCAGATCAAGGTCTCCCCCTACAGTCTCCACAGCCTCCACCCAGGCATTGTCCTCAGAGTCCATCCGGGTAGGCACACTTTCCGAGCCTGTATATGGTACAGGGCCCTCCTCCTCCCCTTCTTTCTTAGTAGATGATAGAGGTCATGCCTGCCATCATCCCCAGTTAGTTCCCCTCAGTCCCTGGTCCTCTCCTTGGTCTTATTGGCCAACCGGGTCCACTGAAATGGAAGTGAAAACATTATGTAGTTGGTGTCCCAATCATGGCAAGGCAAATACTGACTTTGTCCACCTCTGATCTCACTGACCAATTCCAGGTGACTTTGATTCCCCAATAGAATGTGTACTATCACTGATATGTCTGGACATACCTCATACATTGACATCTGTCACAGTTTTGGGTGTTATACCCTACTGTAGTAACAAAGCCTAACCTAAGCAAAGCCTAAAAAGCTTGTCCAGGTTCTCAACAGCCATAAAAGCTGAATGTGTGATTTATTGGACTGAAGTTCAAGTTACCCGAAGAAATTGGGAGGAGGGTTTCCTGTCCTAACTATCTAGTCTTCCTCACAAGTCAGTCTAACAAGTGGAGATGGAACACCATCTGGATGGAGCTGTCCACCCCAAAGCCATGGGCCCAATTCACAAAGGTAACTTAGACCAAAAGTCTAAACTTAGACCAAAAGTCTGAGTTTACAACAAATAAAGTTAGATGTTAGGTCTAAACTTAGATTCATGTTGTAAAAAGAGACTTTTGGTCTAAGTTAACCTTTGTTAATAGGGCCCCATGTGACAACGATCACTATGCCAAGTGCAGACTTGGAAGCCTCAAAATAATGCATATCATCTGCAGAGTAGCATGGTCTGATTCCACATAAATGCTTGAATGGGTGTACAAGTGCAAACCAGCCCTTGGCCCTGACCTTTGCTAAGCTGTGAGTACATGCCTTGAGGAATGCCTGAAACTATCTGTCAATCTACATGGAATGTGCCACATTTGGCAGTTCAAGAATGTCTATTGGTGCTGCACAACAGTTAGCCCATGTGCAAAGTTGGCTCAACTGGTTAGCTGTTACATGAGACAGATGAGCCACTGGTGTAAGGAGGACATATGCATTTGTTCAACCATGGGAATTCTTGAACCATTTTGTGTGAGACTGGTATTCCAAAGTCAGCCATTACTCCAAATACAAGAAATTATAACTTACACTGATGATACACACAACCAAGGCATGCATATCACATCTTCAGACACAAGAAATGTGACCACTTGACCTCACACTGGACATTCTCTGGATCATCCATTTGGAATTGCACCTAGCAGTGATAAGGCCATTGTTTCACCAGTCATGGTGTAGATGGTGTAGGCATTGCATTTCTTCACATTAAAGCATTAGTGATGGCTATTTCCCCTGTAGTGCCCAGCACACTGCAAGTTCTAGAATGCACATTGGTCAGTGCTTCCAAAGTGATCCCATGGGGCAATGGCCCTATGACTGCTGCTGCAATTGCTATGATTTTGAGCAAAGAGGCATTTGAGGCATAGAAAGAGTATGCATGCCACAGCATCTGACACAAGAAATGTGACCACTTGACCTCACACTGGACAGTGTCAGGATCATCCATTTGGCATTGCACCCAGCGGCGATAAGGCCCTTGCTTCACCAGTCATAGTGGAGGTATTGCACTTCTTTATTCAAAAGTATGAGTGATGTCAATTTTCCCCATAGTGTCCAGCACATTACAAGTCCCAGAATGCACTTTGGTCAGCACTTCTGAAGTGATCCCATGGGGCATTGACCCTATGACTGTTACTGCAATTGTTGTAATTTTGTGCAAAGAGAAATGAGAGGCACAGAAAGAGCATCCATGCCACAGCATCTGACACAAGAAATGTGACCACTTGACCCCACATTAGACAGTGTCGGGACCATCCATTATGCATTACACTCAGTAATCATAAGGCTCTTGCTTCACCAGTTGTTGGGGAGGAAGTGCATTTCTTCACATAAAAGCATGAGTGATAGCTATTTCCCATGTAGTGACCCAGAATGCGCTTTGTTCTTTGCTTCCAAAGTGATCCCTTGGGGCATTGGCCTTCTGACTACTGCAGCAAATGCCCAGATTCTGTACCCAGTGACATGTGATACTTATTTGTGCAGCTCTGTTGCCACTCACACCATGCTACCAGAGACAGCATGCAGGCAATGCACTCACCGATTTCTGCTACTCCAACTCCTCCAGCTGAGCATGGAGAGTCAGTACTCAGGACCCTCCTGCACAGTGGCATGAGGTGGGGCCGGTGCACATGGGGGTGGGAGGACTGTCCTAACAGTTCTTGGGCCCTCAGAGGGGGTCCTTCTGGCGCTTGCGGCATGTCCTGGCCCGTTGGTGGTATATGCCCACTGCATTGCATCGCTGTGCAATCTGCTCCCATATCCTAGCATGTGCTCAGGCCCCCATCAAGCTGAGGGTAAGCCCCAGCTAAGATATCCAGTTACCTTTCACTGAAGGAGGGTACCCTCTCCTCAACTCCCTCAGCCATGTTGGGGGCAGTAAGGGTGGACTGAGCAGCAGGATGGCAGATGATCCTATCTGTAGCAAAGAATGACTCAGAATGACTAGAAAATGGTTGTCTGCAACTTCCGGTCAGGGACTTCCTTTCTTGCATTTCCTCTGTGTCACTTCTTGGTGATTATCAATGGGTTCCGACCCATCGCCGGATTCTACACCCCGAGTGTGAATCATCTGCACATGTGGCATACATTCTGCATATAGTGTGTGGGATCCGCTTGCAGGGAATGGCACTGTAATCCTCAAAAAATAAATGTAAAAGTGAAAAATGAAAATCAAAGGAGACATATGCAAGCATGTTGGAAGGGCAGGTAAACTGAGTGAGGAATGAAGTGTTTTGGGGTTACATTTTACACTACAGAACTTCCCAGCACAGGTTTGCACTTTGCATTGCATTATGGTACATGTGGTCAACATATCTTACTCACATCATGGGAAACTATTCTGTAGCACCAATCTGGGATCAAGTCGTGATTTCAATCCCTGAACACATAGTACCAAGTAGACCAACGGCCAGAGGTACAGTATTTGCAGGACTGACTAGTTTCTCACACCAGCCCCAAAACAGAAATTGTAAGTTCAAGTGTGTAGATCATGCAGGATTGCCAATTTTTAACTGGCTGCACATATTGGCATGCCAGTTCTGAAACAATACACCATAATGATACCTGTCCCTCCCCTCCAGTTCCTGTAACAAAGTCCATATACCCCCCTGGCTAGTCAGGACATGCCCACAACCTATGCACTACTGGAAGTGGCCCCTCAATCATTGCACATGGGTTCCAATTACTACACTGCAATATCTCATGGCAGGAAAATGCACCTTGGTTACAGGGACAGACCCTCTGATATGGCACCTTCAACTCAATGGGCAATGCCCTTTGTGGAGCAGGGGCCTCTTGTGACACAATCTAGGTAGGTCTCACACATGCTGAGCTTTTATTCCCCAGAGCCAATGATGCCTTAAGAGATGTTTGACACTCTAGTCCATGAAATGTGCACATTACAACATGCACAGACAATCTTTTGACTCCTGGGGACAGCTGTTGTATACAGACATAATGAATGAGTTGCAATGTAGTCTTAAGACGGCATATGTGGACAGAGTGTTTAATATCCACCAATCATAGTTGACAACAGACTGCAAACTACAAGAAGGCCATGAGACCACATTTTGGTCAGGTGAAAAAAGTGTAAACTAGCTGGTCACGCACCTGGATACCCTGCCCTCTGTTTTGTATAATGGACCACATGCCGGGATTCCGACCTAGCTGAGGGTCCAGAGGTATGTGTAAGCCATGATGTAATGCTATGTTGTGCAATACACAACAGGCTACTACAATCTTACACACAACCTGAGGGGAGTACAGCAGCACCCCCACCCTGTATGGTCAAGACATCTGAATCTTGACTCGATGAAACCAAAACTGCATTCAATGATTACTGTGTACATCTGTGTCCCCTATAGTACCTCTGCTGAGGTACAGTGCTTGCACATCTGTATGGTGTGAGGAGATGAGGGGAGAGTGCATATGCAGCATCATATGAGGAAGAAAAAGGAGTGACATTTGAAAAATGTCCCTCATGCATCTGTGTAGTACATGCTGTGTAAATTGGTACATGCTGTGTCTGTTTGAAGCATGAATTTGGGATGAAGATCAGCTCTGTCTGATGTTTGTGCACATGTACATCCACAGTTATACATTTTATGCTTGTGTGGTGCTTGGTACTTACCCAGTAGCCACATGTTGCCAAATTCTTCTGCTCACATCCGCCAGGCAAAAGGTGACCTATGGAATACAAAGCTGTCATGGGTACTAGCTGGGAATACTGCATGCACATCAATGAAGCTACCACTGACATCACAGACACCATGCATATTGATGGAGCACCAGTGCTGTCTGTTGCAGATGTGTGCATTGTGGTAAGGTGGCTGGAGAGCTGCATGAGTGCAACCAACTGCACCCAGCACAAGTTGGAAGTGGGAAATAATTTAGACATCCCTAGCTACCCTTTGCCTTCTGGCCAGTGTATGGGGTATTCATATGTGGCAATGAACATTCCTATTGATGCAGCTCAGTACCTGATGCAAACATCAGGACTGGGTTGCCAGGTAGGTGCCCACAAGGTCACCTGTGACCCTCTGGAAAGTCCCCATAGCATAGAAATGGAGAGCTGCTAGGATCTTTGTATAGGCTGATGGCACAGTAGTGGCAGTGTATTGAGTCAAGATCCTGCTCTCACCCACAAACCATCTCCAAGATGATATCAGGGGAAAATAGTACCTGGCCAGGACATCTTGGCTGGACATCCCAAAGAGGTTTATCCTTTGTCTAAAGATCCTCTCTGTTCTCATTCTCCTACTCCTCAAATGATCCTTTCGCATAGCAAGGGGCAAATCGACAAACACATTCAGAGACATGTTTTAAGGTCGTAACGGGTTTGGTTGTATCAGCTTTGCTTTTATGTATGCCACAAGGCTGGGACTGGGTGTGGACTGGGGAGTTTCAGCTGGAGCTAGTTGAGGGACAAGTGTGTCATCTTGCATTTCTGCCTGATCCATTCTGATTGCAAATTGTCTGCACCGAGTGTGGATGATCCTCTCCAAGTGTGGATGTAAAGATACTACTCGCAGCTTACCTATGTGAATACCTAGAAGTCGTAAACTTACACTTTTGTTCTACATTTAGACCGAAAGTGTACATTTCCTTTGTGAATTGGGCCCTATAAGTATGGTAACAAAATATGAAAAATTAAGAGTAAAACTCAACTCAAAAACCATTGGGCTTTGTCTTTACGTAGTTTGGCAAGGGCTGCCTTTATTTCGGACAAAGAGATGTCATTGTCTAAGGAAGAAAATTCAACTAACTGATTTTGTTTTTTTAGAAGAGAGCCAAAAAAGGTATCAAAAGCATCTTCAGATGCAGAATGTTCTGGTGTATTTAATCTCTGATACTATTCCATAAGTCATTTCCGAATTTCAGCATCTTTAAAATGCTTATCTCCTTTTTAATAAGTAATGGTTTCAGTTCTAGTTTTTTGTTTTCCTATTTTCAAGTTTTTGGCTAGCATGTTACCAGCTTTATCAGGACTACTATTTTGCATTTATTTCTTTTAATCCATCAGGTGAACCAATGTTTTATTTAAATCAAACTTGGCCTGAATAAGATGTTTTAGTGTAGTGTCTCTGTTGGAGGTATAATGTTCCTGTTCAAGTTCAAGTTGTTTAATAGAAGCAAGTAAAAGTGAAGATTCCTTAAGAGCTTTTTTCTTTTTGGTTGCAACATCATTTATAATATTACCTCTGGCTGCTGCTTTAAAAGCATCCCATGCAAAATAAAAAGACATATCTGTATTGATATTAATATCAATAAATCTTTTAGATAAATTTCAAATAGTTCTACAAAAGTATTTTCTCTTAATAAACTATGTTTAAAATGCCGTCTTTTAAACAGGGAATCTTACAGCAACAGATCCACATCAACTATAACTGGTGCGTGATCTGAAATCAAATGAGCCAATTGCAGCATTAACTGAAGAGGGAAGTATGTTATGTGTCAGGAAAATGTAATTGATCCTTGATTTAGATTGGTGAACCTGGGAATAAAAAATGTATTCAATATTACCCGAGTTGCAAGCCCGTCATGCAACAATTAGCTCTCTGGATAAAATGGAATTTCTAAATGCTTTTTGCATTTTATTGGGTACAAATCTATCAGCCAATAAACTTCTTCATCTTTCACTGTTTTCTCAATACAAATAGGAAGTCTTTTGTGGAACAAACTAATACTGCCATTCTTATTTTGTTTAGCAGAGTAACAAATTGCATGTCCCACCCAGTTCCTTCTTAGAGTACTAAAAGGTTTGTCTGTGAGGTGAGTTTCTTGTCAAAGACCAATTTGACATTTTAACCTGAAATGTTGTGTGATAATTCTGTGCTTCTTGATAGGATTACACAACGTTTTGACAGTTCAGAAAACAACGTGAAGGTTACTCGTCATTTGTACAAAAAGTTAAAGAATATATAATAAACATTGGCATGAATTTCAAAAGAGAATATAATGGAGCCCAAATACTACCTTTGAAGTAATGATTAAGTAAGGCATAGTAAAACAGTGGTAAAGGAAAAAGCAGTAATATAGGGAAAAATAGACAAAATAGGAAATTAAAAAGAGTGAAGAGAAAAATGCAAAAAAAGAACAGACGGTGGGAAGCCATGTAGGCTTTCAGCATGTTGGGCGAGATTAACGTTAAGTAAAAGAACAATGTAATAATGACGAGGTGAAAAGCAAAGATGACAGACACCCAGCAAGAAGGCTCCCGAAGACATGTATGATATAATACAAATGAACCAAGAAAATAGATCAAAGAACAATGCTAAAACAAACCATTGAGGAAACTGAAAGCACCTACCAATGTAGAAGAGACACAATTCAAACATTAGGTCAAGGGAAGGACACAATGAACACGAGAGTCCCCTGAGGCAGGGATCCAAATGACAAACAATAGACTCCTGTTAAAAGCAAAACCTAGACGAAGACAGTGAATCCCAGAATTCTCAAAACAAACACTATTCATAACAAATGATAAAATAAGAAGGATCAGTAAAAGTCAAGTTTTCCCAAGTTCCACTTCATCTAGTGATTCAAAAGACCTGGTTTCATCCTTTAATGTAACCATAAATATGCAAGTGTGCACAAGGCCCTAACAAGCATTCATAGATTTTAAAACAGGACATAGCGAAAGAACCTCTTTCCATCTAATAGCTCTCACTGTTGCCACATCCTGTGCAGAAAAGTGTTCCTGTCCCAACCGCAGCATTTGTTTTCATTCTTTGGCAGCCGAAATAACATTCATAAGATCAGACTATTGCAGAAAATGGACGATAATTCATCTATCTTGAGATGAGACGGATACTGCCAAAGAATAATGTGCTCTTTGTAAGTTGAGGTCAACACAGTCCTTAAGACCAATAATTTTGGGAATATGGTATTGTCACATGTGAAGTAAAAGGTTTCTAATTGGAAGAGGCAGAAGAGCCCTCTCTTGAAGGCACATAAGATAGACTGGAAGTAACAAAAGAGAGGGAATTAGGCCTATTAGCTTCAGTTAAACGGAAAAACCATTTGAAAGGTACCAACAGAGCGTTCCAAATTATATAGATTTCTGATCACTGCTCAGAAGAGTGCCTAAAGGTCTTTCAGTAAATGTGTTGTACCCTAAAATCACTTATTTGAAACACAGCTAGTCAGTTTTCCAACATTAGCCACCTGCAGCAGTATACTCAATATATGTGGAGGAAACCTAGATGTAGCACACATTCCTCAGCTGTGTCTCTTACATAATGTACCATGACTGCAAACATTCAAAATGTGGGTATATTTTTTGGAGTCAATATAAGTAGTCATGAAAATAAAATGGTGAGTTGTCAGATGGCACACATTTTTCCAGTCCCTCTTGCCCTCTCTCAGAAATGAAAGGCTTATCTTGCAAAGAAGTCGAACTAAATGTGGAATTTTAATGAGGGCCAGAAAAACCTACCACATATTGAGGAAAATGAAGCTCGCAAAAAGAATGTTTCTTCAAATATCATCAACTACATTCTCTTGTAGTACACAGAAGCATGACCATCAGATGCACAGAGATGGCTGAGACATGCTTAAAACGCCGGTGGTGGCGACCCACTGTGTGGACAATGCACGGGATAAATGCAAAAGCTACAAACCCTAAACAGTCTGAAAATGCAGCAACTCTCTCCTCATGTCTTCCGGCACAGCCATGGCACACAGTAGCGATGGATGACAAATGAATGTAGTATGGCTCCATCAAAAGTCCCTGGGGCTATGACAGAATTAGAAGCCAGTGGCCATATTGCCATTGGTCCTGCGATGCCCTGGCTCCTAAGGTTTTGAATTGAAAATCAGTCTCAATATTGAAAATTGCCATTAGAAGCTGAATATTTGCCGAGCCTTTGAGAACAAAATGTCATTGACTTTACACTCACTAGTCACATCCTGCACGCAGCTCTCCACAGCCCATTATTATTAATTCATGAAGGACAGGGTTTCACTGACAAAAAACAGAATACAGACGGAGAGAAACTTTTAACTTACCCTAAATGAAAACAAGCAGAGAAATGCAGACTTCTCCAGGAGCGACAAAACCAGAGCAGCAAACCTAAATCAAATATAAAAGATCAGTTGTCTTGCTATCTTTGGACTAGAAATGTCAGAGGGCACCTCACAGAAGCTTACCTCATGGCAGTATCCCATTACTAATCACTATCACAGCCCACTTGGTTGAAATAGCAAGATAACACACATAACAAAACAACTGCTAAAGCAATAACAAAGAAGTGGAAGAACATACCAAGGACACCAGGACCAGGATAGCGGTAATTAGGCAAAATTCTGGACTTCACAAACGATGAAATGTGTTTTTAGCTGATTCTAGCACACCAGGTATTGAGACTGTTAAATCTGCTCTAGCATTCTGGTAAACATCAGAATTGTATTACAGAAACAAATTGGGAACATCTCAGAGCAGAGATGGCCTAATACGCAGGCACAGAAAAGGATAGTCAATACATCTTTATTCTGTTATAAAGTATGTGAGGATATGGGGTGAGTGATGGTACATGATTTCATGTCAATAGGTACACCAAAAAAACAATAGCTGTGCGAAAGGGTGGAATTCTTAAGCAGCAAAACATAAAGAAAGTGTGCCCAATAAACTAAGGGGCATATTTATACTTGTTTTGTGGCGAATTTGCGTCAATTTGTTTGATGCAAATTTGTTGCAAAACTAACTCCATATTTATACTTTGACGCTAGTCCTGCCTAGGGCCAAAATTATGGAGTTAAAATAATTTTTGGGATGAGGAAACCTACCTTGCATCACTGAGATGCAAGGTAGCCATTCACGTGCAAAAAATGACTCTATGCCCTTAGCGCCATATTTTTCCCCCATGCTAAGATTACGCACGTGGAAAGGGGGGGGGGGAGGTCAAAAAATGGTGCAAAGCTTGCTTTGCACTATTATTTAATGCCTGGGTCAGGGCAGGCGTTAGGGGACCTGTGGGCATGTATCCATGGTCAGAGACCATGGAAAGAGCCCACAGGTGCCCTTCCCTGGCCCCAGGGACACCCCCACCTACACCAGAGGGACACTGCAGGATGGGTGAGTATATTTTTTAAAATTCATTTTCCCTCTTGAGGGCCCTAACCAGGGGCCCCCTGCTTGGCACTGGCCCCAGTGGCTATGCCCAGGGGACATTTATCCCCTCAGCATGGACATTAGGGTGGTGGGCATGAATCCGGTCTTTACTAAGACAGGAGACGGGTCCATGGGGGTTGTGCGCCAGGAAATGGCATTACTCTGCCTAGAGGATTTTTTTTTGCCTCTAAACAGTGTAGTGCCATTATTCGGCGCACAACCTCTGGTTCCCCCTACGCCTTCCCCACCTGGTTAGGGTCATTTACAATGATGCTATCTGGGCATTACCGCTGGCTAGCGCCATTCCTTAATTATGGTGCCCAGCCGGTGTCCAGGAATGGCACTAGTCAGTGCTACACTTTTACATGCAAAACTGTGCTAACGTAGTTTTCCGTGTAAAACTATAAATCAGGGCCTAAATGTTTATATCCTTGCCTTTGAATGATTCTAACTTGATAGTTTTCCTTTTATATAAACTTGATGTAGGTCAAAAGAGAACAAGCATTGGCATAGGCACTAACTCTGGATTTGTCTACCAGCCTTTTGACAACTCTTGTTTTGTTTTGCCATGGTTGTTGCAAAGCGTTATTGTTTTGGAAGTTCCTAGGAGTTTGTCGATCTAAAAAAAAAGTGACAAAAGGCATTAAACATGATAAAGTGTGTTTTTTTCCTGGGCAATTTTAATAAAGAACCACCGGTGAAATTGAGTCCAAAATAAACATATTCTGAAGAACTGCCTATTTATAAATTCACATGAATACTATTGAAGCTTTCAGTTTGTGTGGATACCTTACTGCAGAAGGGAAAAGAGGATAACTTAATACAGAAAGGTTTCAAATGGACACAGTCGGTTATGTTGGGAAATGCAGAAGTACCAGCAGTCAGATAAACAAAATAATTTACAATACTATTGACAAGCGACAGGAACTGATAAAGTGTGGAATGTGGCCTATGCTCACATCTGGTAGAAAGTATTCTGTACTGAAGAAAACTACCTTTTGTGTGGATGTGTTCATTGTGAGAGAGCAAATGCATTCCTAAAAGTAAAGTTAACCAATGGCTGTAGATTGACCCACTGTCCCATGCTGTATGCTGTAGAGGGTGAAAGCAAGATGTGAATAACACAACAACAGATCAATTGATGAAAGGAGGTGACTGAAAGCCCCTTTTAGTAAGTATATCATACATATAAATTTAGTAAAGTCAAGAGGTCTTGGCTAGTACCACACACAATAGAAAGAGTCTATCTCAGAAGACCTTTCATTTCTGCTTTTCCATGATGTTGCAGGTGATGAGATGTGGCTGGGTTCCTTCCTCAGACCAATGTGGTTTTCAGAACAAAAAGTTAGGTATGAGAAAACAATTATAATAATAAAGACACTAAAACAAACACAGTAAGAAATAATTATCTTTCTTTGCTTCTTTTGATATTTTATTTTGTCTGTCTTCTGTTAACTTAAGTATTCCTGCTTTGTTCATTTCTTCTTTTTTTACAACTCGTTCTAGCTGCCTTCATTTTATTTCTTTCATGGTACTGGCTTATCTTCTTCTCATTGATTTTTTGTGTTTACACTTCAACATTTATCTTAGGGTTAATCTTTCCCAGAATTGCTCTCTTTTGTCCCTCACAGTTTCTTTCAACATATTTTGTTTTATGCACAAAAGAGGAGAGTGATAACCCTCCCATTTCTTCTCTTTTGCTTCCTCCCTTTACTCTTTCTAACCCAAAAAGGCCCATTCCCACACACATGGTTGTGTCACAATCATTCCTCATGGCATGGCTGGAATATTGACATTCAGTTGGTGGCAGGTATTTCACTGTTCTCCAGGTCTCCTCCCTTGTTTTAGGAATATCACTTGCTGGCCTTCTGAAAGCAGTTGGTACCACAGGTTTCAGCTAGGTAGGCATTGAGGGTTGGACTCATACTGTCTTCTCCTCCTCACTCTCAGGTCCTGCATTGGCATCTCTCCTCTCAATCTGGCATCCTTCTTCCAGCCATCAGTATTGCAATCCTTCTTTGTCATTTTCCTAATCTTGTCTGTTCAGGCTTTTTTTTGTTTCTATCCCCTGTTCTCTCATCAGTCTTGCCTCCTTTTATTGTACCTCTTTTCGGAGTCCTTCTTCCATTTTTCTCCCTGACTCTAGGAATCTCAGTTAGAGGCTGAGGTTGAGTCTGTAGTAGAGGACAGATCAGCAGTTGAGGAAATGCTCTGCTACATTAGGTGTGTGTTCCCCTTTATACTCTGACAATGAATAATATGACAGACACTCAAATAGCAATCAGCAAAGGCTAGGTCCATGTCAAAGTGATGTTGATCCCATTTGAAGCCCATACTGGATGTAATTGGATTACTGTTGTTTATGAAAAGGTTCAATAAAGTGGGATTCCTCATGGGTCTCTATATTTTCAGTGATGCACTGGTTGTGATGTCACTGCATGGTGTCTAACGTATGTCATACCACTGTGCGGAAGGGTAACACTGTCTATCAGCAGACATATCCAGGATGAACAATGGAGCTGACAAATAAAATGTGACTGTCTGTTCATATACTTCCACATATATACTCTAACAATGCCAAGAACTCGCCTGCCTGAGCTGCAGTGCCCTGTGCTCATTATACCATCACTGCATCCTCCAACATGCTACCTGATATGTAATTCTTATTGACTAGTGCCAACCTTGATAGACTCTTAGGGGCAGATTTATCAAAAGTGGTGCAGCACCACTTTTCTTGCACCCCTTAACACAACCCTAACGCCACCATGTTTGTGCCATATTTAAAATATGCATGCATTGCGCCACTTTGTAACTCCTTGTGCCACATTATGCCTGCACAAGCATATTGTGTGCAATGGGGGCATTCCGGCGCTGGCAGGCCCGCAAAATGGCACAGTGAAATTTACAAGATTTTACTGCGCCGTTGTTGGTGTCATTTTTAACACCTGCTTTAAGCAGGTGTTAAAATGATGCACCCATATTAACCTATGGGCCGTCTTGCACTTTGCTGCACTAGCTGCAACATTTTTTTATGCTAGTGCAGCAAAGCACCACAAGAGCATAGCATTAACAATTCTGACACTATTGGCCTAACGACCGCCATTGTGCACTGTATCATAAATACAGAGTTGCCATGGTGTCACTAGGTGCCAGTAGGGGGGCGCAAGAAAAGTAGCACATCTTCTATGATGCTCCACTTTCTTGTAAATATGCCCCATAGTTTAAAACCCTCTTTTTGGCTCCCAGAGTTGTGTATGATAAGCCTGCATTGCTACAATACTTGATACAAACTCAAACTCCTAAGAGTGCGTTGCGATCAACTCACAGTTACTAGGGCCCATATTTATACTTTTTTAGTGCCGCATTTGCGTAATTTTTTGATGCAAAATCGTCGCAAACTTACAAAATACAATTGTATTTTGAAAGTTTGCGCTGCTTTTGCGTCAAAAAATGATGCAAATGCGGCGCTAAAAAGTATAAATATAGGCCTAAGATCCTTAAGTAGAAATGCGGTAGATGATCATTTCCTTATCTGGCTCCCATGCTATGGAACTCTTTGCCCATTGTGATCCGCAGGACAGAGGATAAATTGAGCTTTCAAAAATAACAAAAACATTGATGTTTACCTGATTGCTTTGTGAAAATAAGGTCCACATTTTCTGCTGAGACTTTGAAGGCCTCTACTGGGTCTGCACTTTAGAAATGCAGAGAATAGAATGTTAACAACAGAAGAAGATAGACTACAGATATCAATGTTTAATATTTGATTGCATATTAGTATTGTAAATGCAGAGAAGATCATCCAAATAGTGATAGAAGTGGGTAATCAAGATGCAACACTTGATATGTAGAATAACAATACGTCTGATGTAAATGTAAAACATCTGCTCTGTGAATGATCCCAGTCAAGCAAGAGATGCAACAGACTCATCCACCAGTGACACTGCTGTAGGAGGCATCATACTTGGGAGCAAGACAGTAAAGGGCAGAAATGGGGTGAAATATAAATGAATACACAGACACAGTAGTGGGTGTGCCTCCCACTACTACAGTGAGTGGGAAAAGGCAGAGGTTTAGTATGATATCTTAGATTGAAAGAATGTTCACCGTCACAATGCCAACATGAACTATGGGACTGATAAGAGATGGTGGGAGAAAACACAGTAGAGGTTGGTATCTTTATCTGAGTCACAGTACCCAATACAGGGAAAATAGGAAAGCGCTCATGGAAGTGGATGAACACACAAATTCTCAGACGAGCATGCACACACCCACCCACACTAAAAACATAATTTTCAAAGTACACCAAAAGAATGTACTAATGAGCACCTCTGGGCCAGTGCATAGTTCAAATGTGTCAACTGGTAGGGAGACTTCAGAAAAAAGAAGTTTGTTTTCAGTTTTGTAGAAGGGACTTAGAAGCACTAGAATTGCAGGAGCCCCACCTGACCCATAGTGGCCTGCCTTCTCTATTCAGAGTTCCCTATGCTTTTAGAGGGACACTTTTGCCGAAATTGCATTGGTAGGCAAACTTCAATATCATCCCAGCCCACTCAGCATTTTACCTATTTTTCATTTCACAGAAACCAACTCCAAAATCATTGCACTGCTTCTGGTGAAGTAAGAATGCAATGACCTAGAGTGCTGAGAGTTTTATCAAAATACTCAGAGATTATTGGTGATTTTTTTCTGCCAGGGACCACTATGCCATATATGGTGGACCTGAATAGGAATAATCAGCTCTTGAAGGCCTTTTCTAAATAGGTATGACTTTCAAATGTACTAAAATCAATATCTATGCAGTGTATGGGCGGCAGGCTAAGAACTGCTCATGCAAAAATGACAGATGATGGACAGAATGTGGAACAAATAAAACATTCACCCGCAGTCACAGATCTGGGTTTAATCCATCAGGCTTTTTGTTCGCCAGGCCATTCCAGTTTGGACCCAGCCATATGCAATTCAGTTTTTACCCTGCTCCCCATGGGAACAGTCCAGCCTGAGCTACCAGGGCCAGGTCCTCCCTGGATCAGAAACAAGCATCCTCGGACCAGTTTTGGGGTATCAACCCTCATCAGCAAGGCTAGCTGAATCTGGTGGCATAGCAAGCCATGTCACTTAGGGCGACAAATGCAAAAAAAACAGATGATGGGTGGGATTTAGAATAAATTGAACATTCATTCTGAATCACAGATCTGGCATGAATCCATCAGTTTTCTTGCTCACCACACCATTCCAGTTTGGACCCAGCCATATACAAATCAGTCTGAAACCTGCTCCACATTGAAACAGTCCAGCCCTAACTGCTAAAGCCAGGTCCTCTCTGGATAAGAAACAATGATCCTGGGATCGGTTTTGTGGTATCACCCCTCTTCAGACAGGCTAGATTGAATCTTGTGGCATAGCAAGCACAGGACCCACGTCTGGGCATACCTTTCTCACACAGGGTGACAAATGCAAAAAGAACAGTTGATGGACAGGATACAGAACAAATCAAACAGTTATCCCCGGTCAAAGATCTGGGTTTAATCTGTTTTCTTGCTTGCCTTGCCATTCCAGTTTAGACCCAGCCATGTGCTAATCAGTCTTGACCCTGCTCCCCCTGGGAATAGTCCAGCCCGAACTGCCAGAGATAGGTCCTTCCTGAACCAGAAACAAGCATCCTGGGATCAGTTTAGGAGTACCATCCAGGCTAGCTTGATTCTGGTGGCATAGCAAGCACAGACCCATGTCTGGGCATACCCTTCCCACTTATGATGGCAAATGCAAAAAGAACAGATGATGGCCGGAATGCACAACAAATGAAACATTCACTCCTAGTCACAGATCTGGGTTTTATCCATCTGTTTTTTTGCCCGCCATGCCATTCCAGTTTGGCCCTAGCCATATGAAAATCAGTCTTGACCCTGCTTACCATGGGAACAGTCCAGCCTGAATTGCCAGAACCAGGTCCTCCTTGGACCAGACACAAACATCCTGGGACCAGTTTCAGAGTATCACCCCAAATCAGCCAGGCTAGCTTGAATCTGGTGGCATAGCAAGCACGGGAACCACATCTGGGCATACCATTCATACAGATGGTGATAAATGCAAAAAGAGCAAATGATGGATGGAATGTGGAACAAATGAAACATTTACCCCAGTCACAGATCTAGGTTTAATCCATCAGTTTGTTTGCTCGTCATGCTGTTCTAGTATGGACCCAGCCATACGCTAATCAGTCATGACCCTGCTCCCCTTTGGAACAATCCAGTCCTGAACCAGAAACAAGCATCCTGGGATCGGTTTAGGAGTACCATCCCTCAACCTCCAGGATAGCTTGATTCTGATGGCAAAGCAAGCACGGACCTACCCTTCCCACTTAGGATGACAAATGCAAAAGGAACAGATGATGGACGGAATGCAGGACAAATCAAACATTCATCCCCAGTCACAGACCTGGGTTTAATCCATCTATTTGTTTGCTCATCACGCCATTCCAGTTTGCCCCCAGCCATATTGCTCATCAGTCTTGACCCTGCGTCCCATGGGAACAGTCCACACTGAATTGCCAGGGCCAGTTCCTCCATGGACCAGACACAAACACCCTGGGACCGGTTTCAGGGCATCCCCTGATCAGCCATTCTAACTTGAATCTGGTGGCAAAACAAGCATGGAACCCATGTTTGGGCATATCTTTTCCACTTAGGGCGACATATGCAAAAAACAACAGATGGTTGACAGAATGTATAACAAGTCAAACATTCACCCCTAGTCACAGATCAGGTTTTAATCCATCAGTTTTCTTTTGCTCACCATGTCATTGCAGTTTGGACTCAGCCCTTCGCAAATCAGTCTTGACCCTCCTCCCGGTGGGAACAGTCCAGCCCAAACTGCCAGGGCCAGGTCCTCCCTGGACCAGAAACAGCATTCTGGGACCAGTTTCGGGGTATCACTGCTCATCAGCCATTCTAACTTGAATCTGGTGTCAAAACAAGCACAGGACCTATTTTTGGGCAAACTCTTTCCACTTAAGGTGACAAATGTCAGACACAATACTCTTTATTTTGTAGGCATGACCACAATCTCTGTATGCTAAATTTTTCAATTCTCATTTGGCCCGTAGTTATGACCTCTTTTCTAGTTTTCTTATTTTTGCCAATAAGTATGTGGCTTTCAGATATAGCAGCCATTCGCGTAGACACAGCCCTGCTGTTACATGAGCATTGTCAGTTTCAATGCCACTTTGTACTTAACCTCACGGTTCGCACAAGATCATGCTCCAGCTTCATCGGAAACTGGCAGATCTGTAGGACTTGCTGACCGGACCATTTGGTTCCCTGGTAAGTGACAAGGTTTTTCTCCCTTTGCCTCACTGTTTGGATCTCCTCGGCATGGCCCTCATTATTATTTCAGTTACTTTTACTCTTTTAAGTCACTTTTCCCTGGCTCTAGAAGACTTTCTATTCTTAGCCTCAAGGTACACTCCAGTGCAGTAATCTGCATGCCACACTTATTACTTAGCTTTCTGCACTACTTAGAATAATGTACCTTCTCTTGGTTATTGGCACATTTTTACAACAAACATGCTGCAGGACCTGTTATTTCATTTATGCTCACGTGGATTCATACTAGGTGTCTCCAATTCTTTGGAAGTGGTCAGTATTTCTGAACTCCCTTACCCCCAGCGTATATCTTTTATTACTAGATGATTCCACATCACTAATTCCTTACTCACCTGTCAGGTTTTGCGTGATGCATGAGCGATGTTTCCCTATTTAACTAGCCACTCAATGTCACCCTTCTTGAATGTCCTGGCAACTTAATTTTAATTCCTATATTAGTTATGTTTTTCTCCATTTTTGGATTCCTCTTTCCCTGTTCTCTCACCTCTTCCTTTCAGCTGGCATATGGTTATGAGTGATGCAAACCATTTTCTCTCTCAGGCACAATTCCCCTACTCCTGATAATAATCCTGTTCATTTTTATTATAAGGATCGAAACATTGTTGACTGCCTACCTTAACTCATTAACTATCTGTAATTGGTTGCTTGCATGAGCATTGGGACTAATTGGATTTTATACAAATCATCATATTTCATTGTACCATATGTTTATGCATGAGTCCTACTATTGACTATTGTTATATAAGCTTCTGTGCAATTGAAAACTCTCTTATACATAACTGTTGGACCTGAGGCAAACTATTGTGTTTGTTCTTGACTACACCAAATATGTCGGAGATTGTTTATTTTACTTTGTTCCTTTACATGTATGTTCCCCTTCCATTCTTTTTTTAATGATCTTTATTAATAAGTTTTATTTCACTTTGATACTACGCATAGATTTCATTGCACCTCAATGTGCAATTAGCAAATCAGGTAACTGTTGATAAATGACATTGTTCCTTGTAAAATACATAGACCCCAGGTTCCTTTATATCCTTGGGTTTCCCTTGTTGCATGAACATAGCACCTCTGTAGTCATTGTGGTGGCTGTAGAAACACCTCAGTCATGGCCATAAACATATAACAACTCCTAGTTTTGGTTACAGAGGGATACCTGGCCATCTAGAATAAACAGTTGTGAGAAAACAAGTTATTAATTGGACCTTATGGCAGTCCACCTCAAGTAACTTTGGATCGGGAACAGATATATATATGTAGCTTGTAATGAACAAGTTGCAATTTAAAATCTTCTTTAATTCTAAATTTGGATTTTAAGTTACAATTTTGAAAACAACACTTTTACAAAGTTAACATTTTCCTGTCCAAACATTTCTGAGGCCTTCTAGACGTTTCCAGCTGCCTGGGCCAGTTAATGGCTCCACCTGTAAGAATGTGTATTGGGCCAAAACAGTGAACAATAGGATCGCATTTTGTTCTATTACATTGTCCTCGGAGGGGGTCTTCCTGACAGATTGGGTGGTGCAGAGCTATACCCAGCCTCACTTACCCTTCAAAGGGCTTTGCCCCAGTACACACAAAGGAACATGACCCCAGGCCTGCCCTGCCTTTTGTCACCCCAGACAGCTTGGAACCCTGACCAGGGAAGGGAAGAGCTTTTTGAAACTATTCTCCACACAAAGGCTGGCACCAGGTATAAAGATTAGGCTTGGGTGAAATGTTAATTATGTCAGAGTCATTGGACTGATATCATTAATTACACATTACTCTTGAGATGCATAGTTACAGAAATTATGTGATTGTGCTAACGAGTAATGAAGGGTAGTTTGGGGCAAACATCCGACTGAGGGGCAAAGAAACAACAGAGTAAAAGAAATTGAGTGTCTGCTTTCTTTGTGAAAATGCATCCCTGGACCCATTGGATGCAAGAAAAAAATTATAAATGCTGAATTATACTGTCATGTAATAACAAATAATTACAAGTAATTTGGGGGCAATTACAAGTACTTACACTAGAAGGAATTCTGCCGGTTAACCCATCCCTAATAAAAATAGGACCTAAAGGAACCTTCTTCATTACAGTTCTGGACCTGTGGAAGATTCAGAAGGACTGTCCTGTTGACAAAAGGACTGATTGCTGATTGAAGTACTGTTTTGCTGCTTGAAGGACCAGACCTGCTTGCCTATATCCTATGCATCGCAGAGTGACTCTAAGGGTAGTCGTCTGACCCCCTGTGTGAACTACAGGGATGCAACAGGCTTCCTGAGGCCTGAGCAGCAGCTGCCCAGCTGCAAACAAATCTGCCTGTGCCCTGCTCCTGGCCTCTGCATGAGTGATACTTCATCCCCAAGCGGTTTTTCCAGGTCCTAGACTCTTGGCTGGCTTCAGGGGAAGCTCATCCAAGAAGAGAGAGTGAAAATCCTGAAGACAGGCTCCTCACAGTCTTCTCCAACGTGAACAGAACTCTTTGGGCTGAGCTTGAGGAAGTAAGTCTTCATCAGGATTAACCTTGTCCCTGTTTTTGGCCTACCCTATTGGTCTGAACTTGTGACTTTCCCCAGGTCTAGTGCCATCAAAATTTTGCAAGTGGTACTTTGTGGTGCTATTTTCACTAAAAACCTAAAAAATGAATAATTTGGTTTTAATAATTGCACTTTTGTCATTGTGACATCATGTTATGTATTAAAATGAGCTTTATATTCCTAAATTGATTTGGATTTTTTCTTGTGTTCTGCCTTTACTTCATTATTGCTTGTGTACTGCATAAATACTTTACACATTGCATCTAAAGTAGGCCGGCCAATTTTTTTACAAGCTACCAGATAGTTAAGGGCAGGTTAATTTAGTTACCTTTGTGGTTCACCCTGAGAGGGATTATTGTTTTTGCCTTATTGGGACTTCCATCCCCCTCAACCAATAATCCATTATTTTACATTCTGGTAGCTATGACAAAAAGCAGTCATGCTTAACATAGGGGAAATGTTTAAAGCATTTAGAAGTACTAAAACAGTTAAGATGAAAACAAAACACACTAAAAATGCCATTCCAATTTACAAACATAGAGCAATGTTTTATAAGCAAATGGACACCAAAATGACAAAAATCCAAAAAGGGGAACGAGGGATATGATTTTCGAAAAGAATTACAAACAAAATAATGCTAAAAACTGTAAAGCACCAATGATAGTGGTTGCAGTAAAACGGGACCTACATGAAATTTGAAGCTGCGAGCAATGAAGCAAGGGTCAGCTACACTAAGTAGGTTGACTGTGTTCAAAAAAGTTTCTCAGTCCCAGTCTGAAAAGGGACTTTGTCATTTTTCCGAAGATAAGCTCTTCTCCATGTGGGATAATCCTGAAATGTAGTTTGTCGCAGTGGAACTGCCAGTCAGATACTTTACGTGGTTGGTGCCCTTGACGCTTTGAACCACAAGTTTTCAAAACATTCTCAAACTACTTCTGGTTCACAAACAACCACTGAAGTACACTTCAAATGCCTGCAGAACCTCAGGATGAAACTCTGAGACTCCCTCTGTGCATATCAGAGGGCAACAAAATGTACAGAGAAGGCCCTGGTGTTACTGTTCAGCTGGCATTCTTCTCAGAAATGACCTCTTCAGGATTTTATGTGCTTAAAGCCACTTAAGGTGTTTTCAGGTGGTATATGCTGTTGCCTTTGGTCGTTATAAGGGAGTTATGAGTAGTGAATGGAATGCAGGTATCAAGTGATCCTTGGCTATACAGCTTTGCGCATGATTCATGTAGTAGGCCGCAGTTCTGGTATTTTGTTCTTTGCATTTTTGTTAAGACGTGCCGGCTCCAGGAAGGGCTACTTCATCTTGCAATGAATGTGGGAGCCAATCTGAGTATATAATGTAATGTACTGCAATTCTAAATATCTTAAATGTAATGTAAATGTGTCTATCCCTACTTCATACGTGCAGTCTTCCACCATCTCCCACCCCTTCCCCCATTAACGTGCAGTATCTCATTGCTCTTTAGCTATGTTCACTTTATCCAAATACCAACACATAAATATTTTGTGAAACATTGATTAGAATTACACCTAAATACATGTTGAGGCTGGCTTCTCCTTTAAATGTTGGTAATATAGACTCAAACAATAACCCCTTTGTCAAGAGGCAGGCCGTCGATGTCACACGTGTCCATGCGCCTGTTTTGTGCAGAGGAAGGCTCTCAGTGAGGCTTTATGCTGCAGTCACTTTCTATGTGTTGTTGAAGAAGAATGGTTGCCGGGTGTCGAATGTCACTGGTGACTCGTTGGGGGAATCAAGTGGCATAATACCACACTGCATATAGGAATTTCTTCTCTACAGTGCATGTTTTTCTTGGTTGTGGTGCGAGTTGTGATAATTAGTGCGACTCTTACTGGTGTTGTTTTTGTAATTTTTAATCTCAGTATGCATTCCCACTCAGTTGTGTCCTGCTGTATTGTTATTGGCCTAAAACGTGAAATATAAAAAATAAGAGGACATCTTCTCATGTACCCTTTTGTTTTTAAGATATTTCATAAGCATGCAGGTGCATGCATCACCAGGCCGAACGGAATGTGAGTGAGATTGAAGACTCCTTGGCGATACTCCATTTTCTGCTATTTTGTCTGTTTATTTTGAGGTAAGGGTTTGGTTTTAATGTTAGCATTTTATGTTATGATGTTTGCAGATTGGTGTGCTCATGTGAACACCTGATATAGCACTAATTGAGATACGTTTGGTTTCTCCTCTTAGCTTCCAGTGTTAATCTGTTATATGTATTTGGTTTGCTCTGAATAAAATAAACATTTTCAGTCAGGCATTTCTATGTACCCTTCGCCTAATATTGTAAGTAATATTTTGGGGTTTTCTACACGTGTGGATGAACGTGATAAAATACAATTTAGAATATTTTGAATTTTGCAGGTATGTCCCCATGAATGGTTCCGGAAGTCAACTTGTGTGGCACATTTGTCAATTTCGTTTTGATTGACTGTGCAGCTCACTTTGTTATGTAGGCATATTAATGGAACGTTCTTAATTAACAATTACAGATCTTGACCTCGCATTAGTTGAAGATTATGTTATTGCCACCTGTTAGCCTTTTGATTACTGTGTAGATGGGTCTCCATGGTTACATCGCGAAATTTTCCTATGTTTTCTAGGCCGGTGCTCCACCTTAACTATTCCCTGCACATGTGGGACGTATAAGTAATTTGGATTATTCATTCCTTTCCCTTTCTGAACAGTGCTAATGTATTTTATATTCGTAGTGGGTTATTATGTTAATAATATTAAACTCGTTTATCCCTGTCATCCAACCATTCTGCCCCCAGTACAGTAGTATATTTACGAACACCAACATTTTCACAGAAGAAGGCTCACATTCTGGCTGAGGGAGCCACTCATCATGCCTGCCACGGGAAGCAATGTATAGTATTCTATTATGAAATAACAAATTCGTCCGAAAACGCTCCACAATTAGTGATTTAACAGCTGAAAACATCTATCATCACACAGAGAAGACGTACGCTGTAGATGTCGTTGTAAGCTTCTACAGTGACCATAAAGCCGCTACATTTTTAGAAGTGGAAAGATTTCTTTAGTCAAAGGAGTAACTCCCACAAATGGGTTTTTCCTAGACCAAAATCTGTTAGCTAGCCATTGTACAACATGTAAAACATGCCTCTGCATAGTCAAAATGTTGAAATGATACAGAGAATGAGTTATGGCTGGCAAACGGTAATGCAAGATTGTATGTCCTATGCCCCGACGCTCATTAGATTTAGCATATCTACTTTTTACTTCATCCAATTTTATGGGCGAACGCAAAGCATTCCCTCCCATGCTGTAATCACTCTTTGGGCTTCTAACCACGCCCATGTCACGTCAGTCACTTTCATTGGTTCGTGGGCTTGCCTTTTATAATCCGCTTGCTTTCATTTTTGAAAGGCATGCATACGTCATGCCTTTTCTGGTGTTTAGTCCACATACACAGCACTGGTAATCTACTGAAACCATTCGAGGCTCGATGTTTTCAGCATGATTTCCAGACTACTTTATCTTTTTTTTTTCAACACAGAGCGATTGCGCTGGGGTTTACATAGCAAAATCATGCTCGGTTTTTACGTTTTCAATTTCAGCGCTATCGCACTGCATTTTACATAGCGCGATTGCACTTTTTTTTTCTTGCAATTTGTGTGGCAAGAAAAGTCCGCTTAGGAGTTTACAACGCTAATAGCTCTAACTCGAGCAAATGCAAGACCCGTTGCATTGCAAATGCTTGTTTGGGATGTTGCCCCTGCTAATCAGACTAACATAAATTTAGAAGATCAACTGGTTTATTTGGATAAGAAGCATCAGTCTGTGTTTAGTAATCCCATAGGTTTATATTGACTAAAGTCAAGCCAACGGCAACATGGAGAGCTGCACCTTACCCCTTTTCTGTGTCAACGCGAGCCTTCACGTTTCCTTGACCATGCGAATAATAGGTGTTTACTTCTAGGAGCTGTCATTTTCTTTTCTTTCTGTTACAGAAACACAAAGGTATGCCCTTCCCCATCACTTCCTTTCCATGGTTCTGAACACTCTGCGCTTGTGTGTTTTTTACCAGCAGTTTAAAGAAGATCACGCAGCTGCACTGCTGCCTTTGGGTTTCCCTACAGTCTTATGAGTACCAACAGAAGGATACACATCCCTGTAGTCTGATGTCTTTGTATGCTGGATGCAACAGCTTCATGTCAGAACTGAATGATCTGCATTATGCGGGTCTTGGGCCCATTTGGGGAATTTAGTATCACTTCATGAAGCACCACATTCTCTGACTTTCCCAACTAGCCAGCATATTTTAACCCTTTCGCTGGTAGGCCTTGCCCCCCCACCTCTGTGCTAACCTTTTTTTGGGCTATTTGGGGTAGTTTGCGCATAGGCCTCCTTAACCTTTTGTCCACATAAGCTATCCAGGTCAAATTGGTGTCCTTTTTCCATCATCCTGGGGATTCAAATGGTTCCCAGGGCTTGTAGATTCTCTGGGAGGAGACTGAAAAAATAGACAAAATATAGCCACATTTTGAGTTTTTTGGGAAAAATAGGAAAGAAAAGTTCTCTGCATAAAAGTGTCTTTTTTCATAAACAATGCATCAATTAATGGTTTGCTGTGCTAAGGTCACCATCATCCCAGCTTTCAGGAAAATGTAGAGAGAAATAATAAATAAAAAAATACCACAGTTTTGGCATTTATCAAAGAGGTAGCCCATTTTTGCAATTTTGTATGCTATTAACCTACTTCCAGTTTGTGGTGGAAACCAGTCTAATACCTGTGGATGATCCAGAAAAGCTATAGATTTCTGAAAAGTAGACACAATTCTGTATTGAACACGGATCATGTCTGCAGATCCCTCAAGGTTTTCTAAAATAAACTAACTGTTGAAATAAAGAAATACTGAAAATATGTAAAATAAAATGGCCATTTGTGGCAATGTTTTCATCTGCAACTATTTTGTCACAATGGTAGACAAAAGCAAAATATCTTTAAGTTCGCTAGGCACTTCTGATTTGAGTGATATTTAGGGTTTTTATGTTTTCGAAGAACCCAACGTACCCAGAGCAATCTACTGAGCTACACTGTACAATGACTTTTCATTGTGTACAGAGTATAGACCAATTCATATGGTGAAATATGTAGTGTCAAACATTGATATCAAGGATTCCTATTTTTGTTTTTAATGGACACAAGCTATGGAGTTTAGGAGCAGTGGTTATTTGTGCACCTCTGAATTTGTGGGTACCTATACTAGCAGGATTAAGAGATAATTCTTTAAAATGTCTTCCTTCGTGCACACTGGCTTATCTTTGGAGGGCACACATGCAATGAAGTCCAATATTCTATATTTCCACATGTTTTCCTATAAAAATTAAACCTTATATGTGCAGGTAGGCCTAGTTTGTGTGAAAGGAAATGGCCCAAAATGCAATGTGCATATCTCACATATTTCCACTTGAAACTCACATGTTTTTTGCAAAGTGGATAGCTGTGAATTTTGTACCCTAGCTCAGCTGACACCTAGGGAAACCTAGAAACCTGTACATTTTTGAAAACTAGACACCTAGGGGAATCCTGGATGGGGTGACTTGCATGACTTTCACCAGATTGTTTTAGTCATAATCCCTTGCAAACCACAAACTTGGGCAAAAAACACATCTTTCTCACATTTCTGTGATGGAAAATCCTGGAGACTGTGAGAAGCCACAAACGTTTTCCAGTCAGCATTCCCCTATGTCTTCTAATAAAAATGGTACTTCACTTGTGTGGGTAGGCCTAGTGCCCATGACAGGAAACAGCCCAAAACATAAGTAGGATGTATCATGTTTTTCCACTCAAAACTGACCCGCTTTTTGCAAAGTGGGTAGCTTTGGATTTTGGGCCCTAGCTCAGTCGGCATCTAAGGAAACCTAGAAAACCTGTACATTTGTGAAACCTAGGCCTGTAGGGGAATCAAGGATGTGTTGCTTGCATGACTTTCATCGGTTTGTTGTACCCAGAATCCCTTGCAAACTTCAAACTGTGACTAAAAAACACATTTTTCTCAAATTTCTGTGATAGAATGTTCAGCAATCTGTGGGGAGCCACAAACCTCCTTCCAACTAGCATTCCTCTAAGTCTTCTGATAAAAATGATATCTCACTTTTGTGGTTAGACATAATGCCCACAATAGGAAATGGCCAAAACGCAACAGGGATACATCACATTTTTCCATTCAAAATTGGCACGATTTTTGTAAAGTTGTTAACTGTGGATTTTGGGTGATAGCTCAACTGGCACCTAGGGAAACCTAGAAAAACTGTACATTTTTTATATCTAGGAGTACAGTGACTTGCATGGTTCTCACCAGATTGTTTTACCCAGAATCCCTTGCAAACCTCAAACTTTTAATAAAAGTATATTTTTCTCACATTTCTTTGATGGGAAGTCCTGGAATCTGCAGGGTCACACAAACTTCCTTCCACCCAGCCTTCCCCTAGGTCTTCCAATAAAAATGGTACCTTACTTCTATGGGTATGCCTAGTGCCCGTGACAGGAAATGGCCCAAAGCACAACATCGATACATCACATTTTTTCTCTCAAAACTGAACTGTTTTGTCCAAAGTGGGTAGCCATGTATTTTGGGCTCTAGATCAACTGACACCTAGGGAAACCTAGCAAACCTGTGCATTTTTTAAAACTAGAAACCTATGGGATTCTGTGATTGGGTGACTTGCATGGATCACTTGAGGTATTTCTAGCCACAATTCCCTTCAATCCTAAATCTTTGCCTGAAATCACAAATTTTCCTTACATTTCTTTGATGGAAACTTCCAGAGTCAGCAGGAATCCACAAAGTTCGTACCACTCAGCATTGCCCCACATGTGCCAATAAAAAAACTGCTCTACTTATGTTCTAGGCCCAGTGCCCGCAATAGGAACTGATCAAACAAAGGACAATGGGAGCCCATGCATGGAGACTCCTTTTAACCCCGGTTAGATCCGTTCTTGTTGCTAGCACTAGGCCCAAACATAGAAGGGACGCAGTATTTTTATCGATATAAGTGGGGTAATGCAGGATGGTAGGAATTTTGTGGATCCCTGTGGATTTCATCACAGAAATATAGGGAAAATGTGTGATTTCAGGTACAGTTTGAGGTTTGCAAGGCACTGTGGGTAAGAAAATCTAATGGGACTCACACAAGGCACACCACCATGGAATACCTTGGTTGTCTACTTTAAAAAAATATCTGTGGTTGGAATGTTTCTATGAATGGTGGCCAAGCATGGAACCAAGGACCATATGTACAAAAGCTTTTTCCCATAGACACAGAATGGGTAAAATCCTTTGGTACATCTGACCGCAAATCCCGCACATACACCTATTGCTGATCTCTCTGCACAGCACTTTAGGGCCTTTTGTATATAATGAGATAAAAGGTGTCAGTTCAGAAACCCAATGAAGAGTTCAGATGAGAGAGAGAGAGAGAGAAATCAATGTGCAAGCATAAAGCCTTTGCAAATAAATCCAGGAATTATTTACAGTCATACCATAAGCAGACTTATAGGATTAGACAAAGCAACCTCACATGTAGAGAAGTTTACGAAATCAGAGATGAGTCTTTAGTCAGAATATTCAGAAAATAATTTTGCCTACCTCAAGAACATGCACTAATATAAATACATACATTTAATGTTTCAACATTATTTCTTCAGGCTTCTTCATCCACCAGTAGAGTATTAGCAAAGTCATGGGAACAAAGTCAAAGAGGCTGTCTAGCACTCAATTTTCTTACTTGCACTTGGACAACTTAATTGAGAAAAACCTCCACTACACTCTCTGCTTGGAATGTGGAGTTCTGGAAAAATTCCAACAACTACCATGTAGTGGAGGTTTTTCTCAATTAAGTTGTCCAAGTGCAAGTAAGAGAATTGAGTGCTAGACAGCCTCTTTGTGAGATTTCTGAACATGGGTAGTCACTGCAGGTCGCCACTTGCATTGAGAAAGTTACTTCTCTCGTCGAGAAAGCTCCCACTCAAGAAGAAAATCTACTCGAGCAGCAGAAAGAAGTGGTGCCCTCTGGCGTACCTCATGGTGCTGAACTCATTGATTGCATGGCACAGGACAAGTTCCTGGTGCTAAACATCAGCATGAGCAGTGCAATATACTTAATTCCACCACTTGTGGAAAAGTCCACAGAATCTCATTCCGTTTTTAGGTAACTCAGCGGAATTCCACAGAGTGAAAATCCATAAGTACTGTCCACCCCTAATGGAAACAAGTTCACTCCACAAACTCTCACCAGAGCATAATAGACTTGCAGATATTAGTCCTTGCAAAGATACAACATTGTTTTCTTGTGCTCCAAAACCTCTTCTCATAAATAATTTCCCTGCCGTTTTCATAAACTCATGATGAGAACCTCACTATCAATTGCCGAATACCAAACAAGTGTCTGTTCACTAGCTAAGCGTAGGTTTTGAAAGTTGCAACATCTGCAACAAGGAGAAGCAAAACACCTGTCACAAACAACTGTTCAATGTTAAAAAGCAGGCCTTTCTGCATTAATGCATTATTTTCCAGTTACTATGGCATAGACAGTTAGGCTAACTTAGTTCAGCACTTTATGTGGAGGCCTGTAACATTCAAGTATGGTTACCTACTGCAAATTTAGCATTTAGCATATGCTTTATTTAAATGTGAACTTAAACACATTACTATTATAAGCAGATAAATTGCTACAGCAACTCCCCGTTCCCTGATGGTTAATAAACTATCACAATTTCTCTACAAATAAATATTTACAGTGCTCTTTCACTTTCAGTTGAGTTATTCTTTTCTTTTTTGAGGGTTTGGTCTTTCTTGAACTTTTATACTCCTCCATTTCTAATTCTTCTTTGATTTTTCTTTTTCTCTCTTTATTCTTTGGTCTAGTTAAATAGCATCTAAATCCTTTATATAAGTCATAAAATATTATCAAGTAAATACCAATGATTAGTATCAGCTTCAATATGACTCTTAAAAGTCCTCCCCCTATTGTTGCAAGTCAATTGTCAATGGTTGAAACATCTTTGCCTAAGCTCTCTAATACACTAGAGGTTTCCAAAGATACTAACTAAGGTTCAAATCAGAAATGTTCTTTGAAAATTCTTCTATCCTTTTACTCTTGGCTGTATACGAGTAACAAGGTAGAGCTTGCAGCATTTTCCAGACTCTGCCTTTCTCTGCCAACAATATATGTAAAGTAAATCAATCTTGCAAACCATTAATCTAATAGCCACTAATTCAGTGCTAACTGCTAGCAAAGCACTAGAGGTGCTAGCAGTTAATTTATCCACTATTGTGGATAGTTTACTAATTTTCTCATAATTTAAGACTACACCTACAGGTGGTGTCATTGCTCCAAAAAAATCTCCCACGAATTGTGCCCCACCATTTATACTACATGGGTCTCTATGGGGTGGAGACATTGTTAAAGCATCTACACTATGTACATGACATACCAGGGACAAATAACAAACACCTTCACAATCAGCTGGCAACTGGAATTAGGCATCACACAAAATAAACTCCAGAAATAGCTGGCTCGTCCCCTGCTAATATTTGGATGGTTCCTTCCAAAACTTCAAAAGTATGTGCACAGTTACAAATCCCAACATGTCTTTTTCTAACCTGTCTTTCTCTGTAAACACACAGGCCCTCATTATGACATTGGCAGTAAGTCCTGCTTACCGCCATGCTGACTGCTACCAACATACCGCTCCCCATATTATGACACACACATAGCAATCTGCCGCTATATAGCTACACAAACAAGTCCGCCAGCCCAAAGGTCAGTGTTAAACTGACGGTACCAAAATCCACACCGTTATGCCAGCAGAATAATGCCCACAGCATTATGACCCACGAATCACCAGGGCGGACATTCAACCACGGTAAACCATTGGCGGTACATACTGCTACACTCAAAATACACACACATATCCAAAACAACACTACATTGGACAATTCAAACTACACACACCTGATACACATATACACACCCCACCCACACCACTATAAAACACACACACACCAACCACAACCCTTTACGACTAAATAAAATTGCCAACTGAGAGAGATAGACCAAGAAAACCCACAGAACCAGAGCCACGTAACACCATACACCATCCACGCACCTTACAGCACACACCCCAACACAGCACCACACGCACCCTCACACACACCACTCACACTACACCCATGGCACCACAAAGACACCCCAGGTTCTCAGAGGAGGAGCTAAGGGTCAAGGTGGAGGAAATCGTTGGGTAGAGCCACAACTATTTGGATCACAGGTGCAGCAGACAACCATCGCTAGGAAGATGGAGCTATGGCGGAGAATCGTGGACAGGGTCAATGCAGTGGGCCAGCACCCCAGAAGAAGGGATGACATCAGGAAGAAGTGGAACGACCTCCGGGGGAAGGTGCGTTCTGTGGTTGCAAGACACCAAATAGCAGCACAGAGGACTGGAGGTGGACCCCCACCTACTCCCCCACAACTAATAATGTGGGAGGAGCAAGTCTTGGCAATCATGCATCCAGAGGCCCTGGCAGGAGTAACAGGAGTACTGGACTCTGGTAAGTGAAATCTTTATAACTAACACCCCCTACCTGCATGCCATCATAAACCCCCACCCATACCCTCACCCCATCACTCCACCACCTCACATACACCCCACCATCACAACCCACCCATCCCAATACCAATCCCTGCACTTAACACCAATGCACGGACCTCCATCACAGACCGGCATGGACACACATCAGTAAAGCATGCTCGCTAGAAACAATCACCTAGCCCACCAAATGACTACTCACACAAGTCAAAGCTGCCAGGGCAATCACAACCATAGAGGGCAACACACCCATGCACAAGATGTCACACGCAGAAACAATAACACTACTTTTACATCCCCACAGGTCCCCCACCAAACGTCACCGGAGAGGAGGTGCCAGCAACATCCAGTTCCCCCACAGAAGAGGCCCACAGTGATGACAGCAGCTCTGGACGCCTGGATCTAGATGACCAAGCTGGCCCATCAGGGACCTCCGGACAGTCGGTTACCCATACCACCACAGAGCCCCCCTCACTGAGGAAACACCACCACAGTACCCACCCAGTGGGCCCATACCTCTGTCCCCAGGACACGTCAATCAGCAGTGTGTCCACCACTACAGGGACCCCAGGACACCCCACAAACACTGGACAATCAGGGACCTGGGGTCAGTGGCAGTGGGCACATGGTTCATGGGACAGAGGCAAAGGACAACAGGAATCTTGGAGGACTGCTGTGTGACAGAGGGAGGACAGGCCCAGGGAACCGACTCTCCAGGAGGCACTTGCAGGGATCCTGGGAGCATACCACCATCCCCAGGAGACGATGGGCCAGATACTGGACAAGTTGCAGGAGATCCAGCAGCTGCAGGAGGGACAGTACCTGGGAATCAGGGAGGACCTGAAGGACATCAACACCACCCTGGTCACCATTGCAGTGGTGCTGGCAGACATGGCCAACAGCATGAGGGAGGCAGTGGCACACCACTGGGCCCCTAACTCTAGCCACACAGATGAAAAGCCCTCCACCTCCGCTGCCGCTAGTGGACAGGAGGCCCCACCACAGGACCAACAGGACACCAGCACCCCTCCCCCTGCAGAAAGAGAATCACCCCGAAAACAGTCCCTGCGATCCAAGCAGAAGCCAGAGAATATTGCCAAGACCCCGCCAGGAAATAAGAATCTCTTTATTGTCACCCTTGTGTCCCACTCTGTCATCCTGTCCACCTTGATCTGCCATTGCTTCCCTTTCTATGCCCCCTTGAACAATACACCTGTGATACAAATAGACTGGACTCTATCATGGACTTTCCTCCACCATCACCCCAGCCCATTGCACATACCCCTATACTTATTGGCACTTAAATAAACACCATTTCAAAAAATAAAGTATGGAGTCTGGCAAATTATTGAACTATGTATTCATTTAACAAGCTTTAATCACTGCAATACAACTATACAGGAAAGTATACAAAGGAATGACCTGTAGCAGGCTGCAGTCAACACACCAGGAGCCAGAGTGGAGTACAGATATCTGAAAATAGAGATGCCAAAGGGTACAGTAATTAGCCATAGTATTGGGAGAATCTGTCTGCCATGTACAATGTCAATGTAAAGTGAAGTTATAGTGTCTTACCTGTGTGTCACTGGAAGTATTGTTGTATTATTGCTGTTCTGTTGTCCTCATTCTCTTCCTCTCCTCTGCCTCCTCATCTTCACTGTTCACAGGGTCCACTGCTGCCACACGGCCATCTCCAGCCTCATCCTCCTGCAGAAAAGGCACATGACGTCTCAAGGCAAGGTTCTGCAACGTGTAGCATGCCACGATGATCTGGCAGACCATCTTGGGTGAGTAGTACAGGGATCCACCAGTTAGATGAAGGCAATGAAACCTGGCCTTCAGGAGGCCAAAGGTCCTTTTCAATAATCCTTCTTGTCCACCCATGTGCCTCATTGTAACGTTCCTCTGCCTTTGTCCTGGCATTCCTCACTGTGGTCAGAAGCCATGAGAGACTGGGGTAACCAGAGTCACCTGCAAATATTGAGGGAAAACTGTTAGACTCACACTCACCCTTAGGGCCCACACCATACCCATACACCAACATTTACTGGGTGGGAACCAGGGCTGACCTATTAGCCACACCCTGTGCCTCTGGAGTTGAGACACCACATATAGGATGCTGCTATTCCGCAGGATAAAGGCATCATGCACAGACCCATGCTACTTTGCATTGACATGGGAGATGTACTGGTCCGCCAGGCACACTATGCACATTCATCAAGTGAAAGCTCTTTCTATTCCTGAACATCTGTTCATTTCTCTGAGGGGGACAAATGCAATATGTGTACCATCAAAAGCCCCAATAATGCTGGGGATGTGTCCCATTGCATAGAAGTTAGCTTTCACTGTGGCCAAATCCTCCACCTGGGGGAATACGATGTAGCTGCGCATGTGTTTTATCAGGGTAGACAACACTCTGGTCAGCACTGTTGAGAACATTGGCTGTGACATTCCTGCTGCCAAGCCCACTGTCACTTGGAAGGAGCCAGTTGCCAAGAAATGGAGCACAGATAGGACTTGCACAAGAGGGGGATCTCGGTGGGGTGACAGATAGCAGATATCTGGTCAGGCTCCAACTGGGCACACAGCTCTGTGATTGTGGCCCTGTCAAGTCTATAGGTGAGGATGATGTGCCTGTCCTCCATAGTTGCCAAGTCCACCAGGGGTCTGTACACGGGAGGATGTCTCCATCTCCTATTCATCCGCAGCAGTTGTAATCTAGGGGGCAAAATGGTGAGCAGCTGGTCAGTATTCCATAATTCCAAACACTACACTGCATTGCATGTTGTGACTGTAACAGTATATAGTTGTATACGCCCAAATGGTGCATATGTGTACTGTGACGCAGTTAGGTGCCATGACCTGCCCCCCCCCTAAAATGGCATCTGCCTGTCCTGTGTGGATGGACATGTGGAAATGTAATTCTGGTGACGTTGCGCGCCTTTGCGGGAGGCGGTCGAGTACCGCCGTGCAACCCGTCAATGGGCCCTATGGGTTACAGTGGGCAATGGTGATGTACGCCGGCAGTGACGGTATGCACTACCATGGACGTGACCGCCATTTTCTATCTGTTCACTCACTTGCTACCCGACCTTCAATAGGAGAGGACCTACACTGCATGTGTTGCTGTGACCTGTGTCTGGAACCGACCATGGCTCGTGTCACTGAGGAAAGGGCCCCTGCCTTCACCGCTGCGGAGTTGGAGAGACTGGTGGATGGGGTCCTACCCCAGTACCGAATGCTGTATGGGCCCCCAGACCATCAGGTGAGTACACTGTGAGTACGATGCATGGGGCATGAATGCATGGAGTGCTGTGTATGAGGTCCTGGGCAGCGTGCTGCATGTATGGTGGGCAATGTCTGTGCGAAAGGGGATGTGAGGGCTATGGTGGGACATGAGTGTAACAGGCCGGACGGTTTGACGGATACCTTTTTCTATGTGTATTTTATTCTGCAGGTCGGGCCCATCCAAAAAATGGTATATGGTGTACCATTGCCAAGGAGGTGCGGACCCTGGGGGTCTATGGCAGGCAGAGCACCCACTGTCGCAAACAGTGGGAGGATGTGAGACACTGGGCAAGGAAGACGGCGGAGACCCAGCTGAGGATGGCCCGTCGAAACCTGACCCCCCTGATGGCCCGCATACTGGGGGGGCATCTCCTTCTCCCAGGCAACTCAGGCCCTGCCCCAGTTAGCCCTGCTGCCCTGAGTGAGGGGGCTATAGACCTCCTGCAATCCATCTCTGTTGGGCAGTCAACCATTGTGAATGCCATCCAGGGGCTGGCATCCCAGTTGCAACAAACAAATGTATTCCTGGAGGGCATTTACTCTGGCATGGTGGCCCAACAGAGATCAATACTGGCTATGGCCTCCTGTCTGATGGCAGCCATTTTCCCTGTTTCTAGCCTCCCTCTCCAACTTCCTCTACCCAGTCCCAGCCCCATTCCTTTCAACCCCAACCTATCCCAAGCACACAGACAGGCCAGCATGCACCCAGGACAACACACAAGAGTAGACATGGCAAATATAAGCACCACACATCATCCCATAGGCACTCACACAAACACAATCCAGATGCAGACATACCAACATCCACTGCCTCCACTGTGTCCCCCTCCTACTCCCCGTCCACCTCCCTCCCAGTAGCATTTCCACTCACACCTTCTTGCACTAGATCCTCCTCCACTACCTCCATCCCTAGCACACCTATCATTACACACCCCTCACTGGCAGTCACCACCCCACATTCATGCACATGTCCCCTGTGTCTGTGCCCCCTCCGCCAAAAGTACACAAACGCAAGCACTCAGACACCCAGCAGCCATCCACCTCACAACAACATGCACCTGCACCCAAATACAGAAGGCAGACACATCCTACAACCACTTCCTCTTCCTCCACTCCCAAACCCTCACCCTCTTCCCGCCCCAATGTCCCTAAGAAGCTTTTCCTCACCACCGATGACCTCTTCCTTGCCCCTCCCCCCGTCCTTCACATCGGGCCAGGGTGGTCGGAACCCAGGCAAGCACCTTAGCCACCCAGTCCACAGACACAGTAGTTTTGACAGCTACTGCAGGTGGGAGAGGATCCTGGGAACCAGCCAGCAGCACTGAAAGTGTGCCTGCACCATGTGCATCAAGGAAGGGCAAGAAGGCAAAACCAGCTGCATAAGGGAAGGGCAAGGAGGCACCACCAGATGCAAAAGGGAAAGGCAAGGAGGCACACCAGCTGCGAAAGGGAAGGGCAAGGAGGCACAACCAGCTACGAAAGGGAAGGGCAAGGGGCCTGCAGACAGGGAGGACAGGAGGCCTGGTGCTGGGACTCATTCGGAGCCCCCACCACCAACCATGGCGGTTTAGCCATCCAAGGCTGCAGGGGATGGGCTGGAGTCTCTCCCCATTACTCCCAGCACTGCCACCAGCACCACTGCCAGCAGCAGCAGCCCCAGTGGGCAGCCGCCCGAGGCTGGAGGGGATGAGCTGGAGCCTTCCCCCACCACTGCCAGCACCGCCACCTGCACCACTGCCAGCAGCACAAGCCCCAGTAGGCAGCCGTCCAAGGCTGCAGGGGAAGGGCTGGAGCCTACCCCCACCACTGCCAGCCCCGATACCTGCCACCACTGAGCAGCCGTCACCGCCGGCGGGCAGTGTGTAATCCTGCCTCCATGGGCTGTAGTGCGTATTGGACCCTCCAAATCCTGTTGGTGTGACACCCAGGTGAGAGACTGTGACCTTGCACTCCCCAAGATCTGCATCACAGGGCACAATGCCCCCGCCAGAACCAGTGGAACAAGCCATCCACTCTCCCCATCCTTCCCAGTATGAAGCACACTTGGCACAGTGCCCCCTCCAGAACCAGTGGAAGAAGCCATCCACTCACCCCATCCTTGCCAGGATGAAGCACACTGGGCACAAGGCCCCCTCCAGAACCAATGGAAGAAGCCATCCACTCACCGCATCCTTGCCAGGATGAAACACACTGGGCACAAGGCCCCCTCCAGAACCAGTGGAAGAAGCCATCCACTCACTGCATCCTTGACAGGATGAAGCACACTGGGCACAAGGCCCCCTCCAGAACCAGTGTGCAAACCACCCACTTAGGACACTGTGGCCTTGCACTCCCCAGGACCAAGCAGTGGGCAAACCACCCACTGGAGAGACTGTGGCTTTGCACTCCCCAGGACCAGTCAGTGGGCAAACCACCCACTTGAGAGACTGTGGCTTTGCACTCCCTAGGACGAAGCAGTGGGCAAGCCACCCACTTGAGAGACTGTGGCCTTGCACTCCCCAGGAACAAGCAGTGGGCAAACCACCCACTTGCGAGACTGTGGCTTTGCACTCCCCATGACCAAGCAGTTGCACCCTCCAGGACAAGTGGTGTTGTATCATCTTCCGGCTGAGGTGCCTCCCCATTCCCCGTCCCCCTGAGCTGCTTGTGTATTTTCGACCTGATGCCCCAGCGATGATCTCTCCGTGTTGATGCAGGACTAAGATGGGGCCTTAGCCTATGTGATGTGGCCCTGTGGCCCACCGACATTATGGACTGGGCAGTGTCCCTCCATTTGTATATCTGCACATACTGTTTTGAATTTTGAGTACGTTTTCCTGGATTATTATCCTATTATACTCACTTTAATCACTTCCTTTTGTTCTTGCATTATTCCTGAGGGGTACGGGTGAATATGCACACTTACTGTATCTGTTTGTGTGTATGGTGTTGGTGGTGGGGTGGGGGTGTTGTGTGTTGCATGTGTGTGTCACTCTCTTTTTCCTTCCCCCTCCCCTGTGTGCTAGGCAGCAGTACTCACCGTGGCCGTCATCGCCGGCGTTGGTATTCCTGGTGTAAGAGGAGGTAGACCAGCATGGGGAAGATCTACAGTTCAGGCTCCTTGGCAACGTGGTTGTTCCTTGAGTGTCCAGAGGTGAGTCCTTTGACTTCTGTGTTCTGTTTCTGCCATGCTTTTGTTGTCATTGTACCGCCCTGGACAAGGTGGCGGATAGGCCTGTCGTAATACAGTGGGCGGAACCTTGTCTTCGGCCTGGCTGTTGGCGGTTACCGCTGCAGTGCTTGTTGCTACCACCTTGGCGGTTGGTGTGTTAAAGTGTCTGTCTGTGTTTGCGGTTTCCGCCGGGGTCATAATTTCATTTTTTTTACCGCCGGCTTGTTGCCAGTATTACCGCTGCTTTATTACTGACCGCCAGGGTTGTAATGAGGGCCCTGGTGTGGCCAGATGCAGGTGGTATTTAAAGCCACACCAGACTTGAGGTGATTGCTTGCTGTCAGAGGTCTTCAGATGCAGAGTGGGATTCTCTGGTCTTACATGCTTGTTCCTGGATCATCTGTTCCACTGTCCAGCATCGTGGATGCCAATCCTAGAAAAGAAAAAATGAAGAAGATTAGCATCATAAAAGCCAGTAATGCACTGCACGCACTTGGAAGGCTTCCTATTGGTTACCTTTGATATTTGATTGCCGGCTGTTCAGACGGGCAGCATGCACTAGAAGGGCATGTTATCAGTGTCCTTGGTTACTTGAATACTGTCTGCCGAATGATAACGTTAATTGTTGTTAGCTTGCAGGTACAGTACAGATTTGAGTGCGTGTTGGACAATTGTTATTTTAATGATTGTTAGAAATGGGGTCTTTGGTTGGCAGTCAGCTGATCCCCTGTCCAAGCAAGGACCTTCACCCGGGTCAAGGCAAAGGAGAAACACACCTGGTTAACCCCTACTCACCCCCTTGTTAGGTTGGCACAAGCAGGAAAGCTTATCCCAGAACCAATGTGTAAAGTATTTGTGCCAACACACACAGTAATACAGTGAAAACACTATAAAATAGACACTACACCAGTTTAGAAAAATAGGCAATATTTATCTAAATCAAACTAGACTGAAAAAAGAAAAATCCAACATACACAAGACAAGATATGAATTTTCAAAAGAATAAGAGTCTTTCTCCATAAAAAACAATGGAAATGCTCATTTTACTCAAAGTTCAGTGCTTGTGTCAAAAATAAAGCCGCATGGGTGAGTGTCCATCGGAAAAGTCAGCAATTCGCTGATTCCTTAATCACAAGTGAGGCTGTGCATTGTTTTCTTCTCTGCTCGGCAATGCATTGTTTTTCTCTCTCACAAGAGAGCAATGCATCAATTTCTGGACGGGACACTTCGGATCCGCGCAGGGTCACAATGACTTTGACGCCCAGCGATGATGCATGAGAAATCCAGTTGCACGGTGTTAGAAAACCGCACTGCCTGTGATTTGCATCGTTATCAGCAGCCGCAAGCAGGTGTTGAGTCATTTCTCCAGCCACGATGCGTCGATCTCCCACCCGCGATGCAGGTGGAGGGTCGATTTCAGCAACGAAGTGGATGGCGTGTCATTTATCAGCCATGCTGCAGATGGTGCATTGAAAATTTCCCCGCATGATGTTCTGTGCATAGATTTCAGACCTTGTTTTGCCAACGTCACATTTCAAGAGCCCAAAGACTGGATAGGGCACCACTTGGCAGGGCAGGAGTCCCAACATAGAGTCCAGGTGCTGGAAGCGGAAGTCTTTGATGGCCCTGATACTTCAAAACTGGAGGCAAGCTCAGTTCAAGCCCTTGGAGATTGTTCTAAAGCAGGAATGCACAACAAAGTCTAGTCTTTGTCCCCTTTCACAGGCAGAAGCAGCAACTGCAGGATAGCCCAACAAAGCACAGTGACAGGCAGGGGCAGTACTTCTCCTCAGCTCTTCAGCTCTTTTTCTTGGCAGAGGTTCCTCTTGAATCCAGATGTGATCTAAAGTCTGGGGTTTTGGGTCCACTAGTTATACCCCTTTCTGCCGTTGAAGTAGGCAAACTTCAAAGGAAAGTCTCTGTTGTACACAAGATCCGGCCTTGCACAGGCCAAGCCCCAGACACACACCAGGGGATTGGAGGCCGCATTAATTGAGGGAAGGCACAGCCCATTCAGTTGTAGGTGACCACTCCTCTGTCTACTGTAGCTCAAATGGCTCATGAGGATATACAGGCTCCACCCCAGGTCCCTTTGTGTCATTCTCTAGAGGAGATTCACAAACAGCCCAACTGTCAGTCTGACTCAGACAGGGAATCCACAAACAGGCGAAGTCACAGAATGGTTTAAGCAAGAATGATGCCTACTTTCTCAAAGTGGCATTTTCAAACTGACAATTTAAAAAACAATTTTACCAAAAGATGTATTTTTAAATTGTAAGTTCAGAGACCCCAAATTTCTGTCTGCTCTCAAAGGGAAACTGCACTTTAAGGATATTTAAAAGCAGCCCCCATGTTAACCTATGGGAGAGATAGGCGTTGCAACAATGAAAACCGAATTTGGCAGTATTTCACTGTTAGGACATGCAAAACACACCAGTACATGTCCCATCTTTAGCATCCACTGCCCCCTGCCCATGGGGCTACCTAGGGCCGACCTTAGGGGTGCCTTCCATGTATACAAATGGATGGTTTGGGCCTGGCATGGGGGTATACTTGCCAAGTCGATTTGGAAGTTTAAAACTACACACACAGACACTGAAGTGGCAGGTCTGAGCCATGTTTACAAGGCTACTAATGTGGGTGGCACAATTAGTCCTTCAGGCCCACTAGTAGAATTTGATTTACAGGCCCTTGCACCTCTAGTGCACTTTACTAGGGACTTACTTGTAAATCGAATATGCCAATCATGGAAAAGCCAATTACAGATACACTTTACACAGGAGCACTTGCATTTTAGCACTGGTCAGCAGTGGTAAAGTGACCAGAGTACCAAAAACAGCAAAAACAGAGTCCAGCACACAGTCAAAACACGGAAAGCAGAGGCAAAAAAAGCAAGGGAGACCAAGCCAAGGATGCCAAGTCTAACAATGATCTACTATAAATATGTTTGTTATAGTTGAGTTTTATGTAGCATTTTTGTGATACCAGTCATTGCCTCTGATTAAGAACACTCAGTGCTTGGCACACAATAGTTTCAAAACATAATTCAAAGGTCTGTTATTTCCATGTTTAATTGTCAAAGTGATGTAAAAGTGATGACACCAATTACATACGAAAGTGAGCTTTAGTAAATTAACCCTATGCTCTCAGTTTGGTTAAAACAATGAACTGTGTTCTTTCCAATAATATCACGCTGCGCTGATTCATCCATTAATATTTGAGAAATCGAAAAACTTAAGAATTGATTTTCATTCAGTATCACCTATTATATGTCTATGATTGTGAGTGTAAGTGTGTTTTAGAAAGTGTCATCAAGACCCAACGAGCAAGACATACACTGAATTTCTGGAACACTTTAATGAGGTCTTCCAGTGGGACCACATTGTCTTGGGGACAAGGTGGGAATACATGTAGGTAGTATAGAAGGCTAAACATTGTATCTGGTTGCAGGTTCCATACTATTTCTTGAAGATCCCTAAAGAGAGGGGGAGCCATTAAAAGAGGGAAAGGGGACCCTGACAGGTACACCTAGTTTGTGGGAATTGGTGAAGAGTAGTTTTAGTATATCGGTTACATGAAAAGTGTTATTTGACTAAATATTTAATTCATCATAGTCGATATTTTCTCTTCGTAGACTACTGCTAGCCATCCTGATCCTGCCAGGTGACATGCATGTTTCTTTCTCTCTCATCCATCCCCTTTCCCCAGAACCTTTCCTTGCTGATTACGTAAAAGTAAGTGGGAGGCATGCAACGTCTAGGTGGATTTGGGAACAAGCAACTTGGGTCAGCATTGTGTCCCAGTGGGACAAACAGGTTAGTGCTTCACAGAATGCTTTTTGTTTTTTCAAACAGGAGCAAGTGTGTCAGAGACTCCACCCTCCTGTTCCTGTCCAGCAGGCTCCTTGAAGTGCTCTGTCCATCTCTTGGTCAGTTTTCACTCTGATTTCAAGGTGAAAGAATCACTCTCTTTGTCTCCTGGATATACCTTTGGATAAGGACTTTGCTTTTGTTGAATCACACAAGTAAGTTAAAAAACGCTTGGGATTGTAACAGTATTTCTTTGTACTTTAATTTGATATTTGATTTTAAAATTGCATAGTGTTGGGTGGAATGGAATTTAGGTATGGGCCTAGTTATTATTTATTTTGCATTTAATTGATGTTTCATCTTTTTTAAAGGAAAATTATTGCACAGTTCAGTAGCTTTTCCAAATGTTTGTAACATTTGCAATTGCATTTTAGTATGTAGCCTAGATTTTCAAAGGGCCATTTAGCCAATAGGCTCCATACTATTAGTCATCAGTGCATAAAATAAATGTTTCAGTGGTATATATTTTTTAAAAACTTCATTTAGGGCAGGGATGGCATTGGATTAAATTTAAAATGTTGGTTATTGTTTGCATTTCATTTTTTTTGCAAAAAGTGTATATATTGTGGGGTAATAATATTTGATGGCATAGGAGGACGTTGTTTGACCATGTGGCTTGCAGCCATTTTGTGCATGCGGACTGTGTCCCTTTGCCATAGGCTTTCGTGTGTTCTTTGCTTGCCATGCCTCCTTGCTCCTTGTTGTTATTGTTCGATCATGTGGCTGGCAGCCATTTTGTGCATAGATCCAGTGTCCATTTGCCATAGGCTTGCATTTATTTACTGTGTTCCCCATGCCTCCTTGCTGCACAGTGTTGGTGTTTGATCATGTGGCTGGCTGGCAGCTATTTTGCTCATCCAGCCAGTGTCCCTTGCCATAGGCTTGCATGTAGTCTTTATTTGCCATTCCTCCTTGCTCCTTGTTGTTGTTGTTTGAACATGTAGCTCACTGGCAGCCATTTTGTCCATCTAGCCATAGATGGCTAGATTGTCTCTTGCCATAGGCTTGCATGTTTTCTTTGTTCTCCATACCTCCTTATTTGCAGTTATTGTTTGACCATGACCCTGTGGCTAGCAGCCATTTTGTGCATGCAGCCAGTATCCCTTTCCTATAGGGTTTCATTTTTTCTCCTTGTTGTTGTTGTTTGATCATGTGTTTGGCTGGCAGCTGTTTTCTGCATTCAGCGTGTTTTTATGTTTAATTTCAATTTTATGACATTTTTCATTTTATTGTGATTTTATATTTTGTTTTTTAATTTTGTAAAAATGTTTTCTTACTTTTTTTTAAATTTGTTTTATAATTTTTTATTTTAATTCAATGTTTTATTTTATTCTGCATTTTGTCTTGATGCATCCACCCACATCCATCCGATCCATTCCCCCATCCATCCATCCATCCATCCATCCACCAAAAATGTACAGCTGCACTATACAGTAGCTTTCAGTTTCTTAGGTGCAATTATATTTTCTCCAGGACACCCTGGCTGTGGAGTACGGCAGACAAATTATAGCACAATTTATTTTGTTAATTATTATTTCATTTCCCCTGGACCACCTTTCGGCCAAAGGTTTTTTAAAGGATTATTCCATTTATATCTCTCTGACTACCCCAGATGTCTCCTTTAAAACAGATGGAGAAAAATCAAAGAGCTAGATCTGTCTGTTGTGCTGTCTGATTTGAAATGTATTTTGTTTTAATGGTGTGTTGATGTGGTTTACCCTTACAATGTTTGATTAAATAGGTATATTACATAAGTAACCATCCACACTAAGATTGTATTTCTTTGTACTATTTTCAGCCTGCAACAATGCCACATTTCACTAACCACATGTTTTTCTTGCTTGGTTGTTTTTAGGTGCACAGAAGAAGAGACCCCACGTTACCAGCAGTACTGCCAAAGAGAAGGCCCTACAGTTACTTTGGTTCACAGGTCCACAGGCACCAAACTCTTTTACTTGTGCATCTTAGTGCCACTGCCAACCTAAAGCTTAAGCTGGCCCCAAAGAAAGTTGCTTCAAAGAAATGGCCAGTGAGAAGAAGTAGCTTTCCACCAGTGGTGTGCCAACCGCAATATTTGTCCTGAGATGTGTCACACCGGCCTCTGTTGAGGAACCTGGGAGCATCACTCCCACATCAACAGCACCACTCCAACCTAAACCTAAGCCCATGTCTGTCAGTGAGGCAGCCACTGCTCTCATGGGGACCCCAATGAGCATGGATGTTGATTTGGATTTGCCCCTTTTGCAAAGTAGTACCCAATCGTTTCAGGAAGCAGAGCAAAGTTGGCAGCAGCATCAGCCAAATCTTCCTGAAGTTGGAGCAGAATAGAAGGTCATGCTTCCTGCTGAGAAATAACCTCTTCTTTTAGAATCAATGGGTCTCAGATCCCCAGCAAGGAAGAGAAGGGTACTACTCCACCATCTTCTCCAAGCACCACTTCTGATGATGATGATAGGGGCATGAAGTGGACCCCGGCAGAGTCCTTGAGATGCCAGGAGAGGCAAGGGAGAAGAAAAGTTCCAGAAAGCCGTAGAATCATGGAAGGGGATGAAGATGTAGAAGATGATGACAACGAGCCAGTCACTGTGGGAGCTGGCACAGAGGAGTCTGGTATTACTATCCTACCTGCTCTGAGGAATGTGGCACAGACAGCACCACCAGCTTCTATATTTCTAAGGCCCCAGCAGAAACCTGCACCAACCCGTACATCAGTAGAAGTATGCACTGCAGAGAGGCAATCAACACACCCACCTACATCCAGTTCTTCTTCATGCATTGGCTCAAACACAAAGGGGGTCATTCCAACTTTGGCGGGCGGCGGAGGCCGTCCGCCAAAGTTCCCCCGCCAGAAGACCGTACTGCGGTCAGAAGGCCGCCGGCCCGCCCAGCGGGAAACCCCCTTCCACGAGGATGCCGGCGGAGTGGAAGGGGTGCGACGGGTGCAGTTGCACTGTCGCGATTTTCAGTGTCTGCCAAGCAGACACTGAAAATCAATGTGGGGCCCCCAGGCGCCCCACGACACCCGTTACCGCCATCCTGTTCCTGGCGGTGAAAACCGCCAGGAACAGAATGGCGGTAAGGGGGTCGGAATCCCCATGGCGGCGCTGCAAGCAGCGCCGCCATGGAGGATTCCCTGGGGCAGCGGGAAACCGGCGGGACACCGCCGGTTTCCCGTTTCTGACCGTGGCTTTACCACCGCGGTCAGAATGCCCCCGGAAGCACCGCCAGCCTGTTGGCGGTGCTTCCTCCGTCACCTACCCTGGCGGTCTATGACCGCCAGGGTAGGAATGACCCCCAAAGTACTCTTCCCAAGTTTGGGACTTTTTTTACAATTAACAAACAGGAGAACTTTGTCATATGCTCCTTTTGCCACGCAAGTGTTCACCAAGGTAAGCCAGGTTCATATTATGGTACTGAAGGTCAGACGACCCATATGAAAAAAACATCAAGCAATCTGGTGGGAGGATCATCTTAAAAAAATGGCTCAATGTGGTCAAATCATGGAGGAAAGTGAGGAAGAAGATTGTGACATCCTCATGCAAAACAGCCCTGTTGCCAACAATGTGCCACAATCACCCACCTCAGCAAATTCACAATGACACAGGAAGACTCAGATGGAGACACCACAGCATATGGTGACTGCACCACGGTGTGCATTGAGTTTACCACCACCTACATCTCAAAAGTTGCCTGTGTGAGTGGCCCCACAAAAGAAGAAAATCCAGGCTACAATTAGGGGCATGTTGAAGCAGGAGGGGCCCTATGACTGCAACCACCCAATGGCATGTTTGTACAATGGGAAGATGGCAAAAATGTTAGTGCTGGATCTCCTCCCTTTTTCTTTCGTAAAAGGAGCTGGATTCTTGGAGTGGAGTTTGTGGCAGCTCTCTGCCTGAAATTGAAGGTTTCAAGGTAGATCTATTTTGCCAGAGTTTCTGTTCCAGCGCTGCATCACGATGTGCAGCAATTGGTTGGACAGGCTGTGCACAGACATGTGGACTAGTTGTCAGGCGACTGATTACATGTGCATCACTGTACACTTGATCTCTTTTCTGGGGATAAAGAAAAAACTATCTATAGGCCTTGACCTTGAAAAAAAAAATTAAGAGCGTTTAGCGGCAAGTGACAGAAGCCATGTTTGCCATGGAGAATTCACACACAGCTACAAACACCTTGGAGGAAATTAATAGCAAGGTGTCTGAATGGCTATGACCAAGAGGTCTTCGAGTTGGATTCGTTGCCACGGAGAATGGCAGTAACAAAGCAAGGCCGTGGCAGACGGTGGCTATTTCAGGGTCCTATATTTGTTGCAGTACATCAACCTGGTTGTGCAAGGCTTTGTTAAAATAGAAGACATAGGGAGTCATTACAACCCTGGCGGATGGTGTTAAAGGTGCGGTAATACCGCAAACAGGCCGGCGGACAAAAAAAGGGAATTATGACCGTGGTGGAAACCGCCAACAAAGACAGCCACTTTAACACTCCGACCGCCACGGTGGTACAGACAAGCAGCGCGGCGGTCACCGCCAACAGACAGACGGAAGACAATGTACCGCCCACAGTATCACAACCCGCCAATCCGCCACCTTTTCCGGGGCGGTTTCACCGTGGATAAAAACACGGCGGCAACAGCTTTTGCAATGGGAAAACGCTCAACTTAACACACTCCACGAGGAAGGAGGGCACCATGGAGCCGGAATTACAAACCCTACCTGCCCTTGTCTTCCTACTCATCTACGAACACCAGCACCGGCGGCAGCGAAGACAACGGTGAGTACTGCACCTACGACATAGGGGAGGGGGGAGGCAAAAGTCAGGGGGACACATACGCTTTCTTGTATTTAATACGGAGCATAAAAAGTTAACCAAGGTTCCACACATCTCAATAGAGGATAACACCTGGAGGCTGGCGTACGCGGTACGACACTGGGCGAAGTTGATTAACCTTAGAAGAGGAGCTACTAAGCGCTTTCTCTGCTTGGCATAGAATTTACAGAATAGGACCACGTGAATTGTAGTTTGAGGTGCCTTTGCATCACATGGACAGGCCTTCAGCGTGGTGCTCCAATCGTTCATAGTTGGAAAGGTTACTAAACGATGAAATATATCTAACCTCAGTCTGGTGAGAACAAAGCGGTGGTGGGGGTTTACCACATTCGTCAAATAAGGCTGTATGCCCTCCGTCGACAAAATTATTTGATTGTGGATGACGGTGGGCTTTTTTGATTCAACCTCCCATCGAGAATCTTCTAAATATTTTAATGCCAGAACACTCAGGTCCTTCCTAGAGATGTTTCCCAGCGAAGCTGGGTTTGTGTAATAAACTTTGTTACCCATGTTTTCAAAGAAGGTCATAATGTATCTTAACCAGGGCACCCTTGCTGCGTATGTAGAGTCCATGCAGTCAGTCAAGATGGCCTTGTTTAATTCAGTATATTCCGAGGTCCAAACTTTGTGCCATAACAATAATGGTTGAATCTTTATCAAGTATGTAATAAAGGGGAGCCCCAGTTCAGAGTGGATAATGTATGATGATGTACCATTTGGTACCATCAGTAGATGTCTTATAAAATTATTTTCCACCGTCTGCACCGGGTTACAGTTAGTATTTCCCCAAATTCCAGACCTGTACATGACAGCCGGGGTGCACTTGGCTTTGTAAATTTTTATCATGTTCGGCGGGGTAATCCCCCCTATCCTTTTGGAAAAAAGCCTTAAGGCCACCGTTGTTTTAATAAGCTGGGCTTTTTTCATTTTCCTACAGTTAGCCCAGGAGCCCTGTTTGTCAAACATTATGCCCAGATAAGAGGAGGTTTGTGCGGTTTCTACCCTCCCATCCGCGGTTGTAATATTATAGATCTTGCCGTGTTTCCCGCCACAGTTCATAATAAACGTTTTTGAGCGATTGACAGTGAGTCCCAATTGTGACATAAATGTGATGCAAGTAGTTAAAAGTTTTTGAAGAGCTAGCGGGGTCCTGGCCATTAAAACTGCATTGTCTGCGTAGAGTAGTACCGGGACAGCGCGATTAGCTATTTGGGGTAGATCTTTGCAGTTACTAGCCAATACATTTTCTAAGTTATTTATGTACATTGAGAACAAGAACGGGGCAAGAACACAACCTTGGCGCACACGTCTATATAGGCCAAAAGGGCGAGTACATTCCCCTTTTAGCCCATACCTCACTCTTGCTCTACACCCTGTGTACATTTCTCGTATAAACTGAATTATGGCTGGTTCTACCCCCATGCTGCTTAGGATATCCCATAACTTATCATGTAGTACACAGTCAAATGCTGATGATAGGTCAATGAAAGCCAGATGCAGGTTACCTTCTCTAATCCTTGTATACTTTCCAATAATAATACTTAAGTTCAGGCTTTGCTCCACTGCCCCAATTCCTTTCCGGAATCCATACTGGACAGAAGATAAAGCACTCTTTTCTTCCGCCCATATTTGCAACCTCTTCAAGATAATTCTCCCTGCTAGTTTAGCCGTTGTATCCAGCAAGGAAATTGGCCTGTAACAGGCTGGGTTAAGGCGATCACCTTTTTTATATATTGGAATAATATTGGAGTCTCGCCAGGATGGTAAGGGACCTCGTATGCAAATGGCCCTCAATGTCTGCGTCAATACAGGCCCCCATAGCTGGATATTGGCCTTGTATAAATCAATCGGAACGCCATCGGGGCCCGGAGCTTTCCCTGATTTACTTAGAGTTATGGCTTCCTCTACCTCCTCAAGGCTAAATTGAGGGGTTATGGTCGGACGTGTACCTTCTTGGAGACCTTGATCGTATACAGGAACTGTAGGCTTCAAATCGCTAGCCAGCGAGTATATTTTAGAAAAATGTGCAATCCAATCCTCTTCGGAAATCGCTATTTCCATCCTGGGGGAGTCTCTGTCCCCAAACACAGGAGAATTGATTGTTTTCCAGAAGAGGATGTTATCTTTCGTACGGCTAGCTGTATGTAGAGTTTCCCACAGAGTTCTTTTTAAGGTCAATTTCCTTTCCTTCCTTTCTGCTTTGTATTCTTGTCTGCACTTGCGTATATCAGTTGAAGATCTTTTTGGGGCTCTTAGAGCCTTTTTCAGTTTCCTATGTGCTTGTGAGCAGTTATAGTCAAACCATCCAGTGGCCCTTTTTTGCCCCGACTTACCACCTCTGATAGTAAGGGCTTCCTTCATGGTTTGCATAATCAGTGTAAAAGCACTTAAACATTGCCCTGGATCTAGATTCTCACTTAAACAGTCTGCAAAAGCATGCTTGCAGTCACATAATAACTGTTTCAACAGAGACTCGGGGTCTGTCTGAGACCATTTCAGGGTATATCCATTACGCGGCACTAATTCGATGTCATCTATCAGAGTGGCCCTGTCATCCCTGTCTGCTGTAAGGGGAGTTAGTAAGGCTCAGGGGATAATCGTCGCTAAATGCGATGTCATGCACAGTATAATTCATAAGGTAGTGTGCAAAGTGGGTTGACATTAAAACATAATCAATCACAGTATTCGCACCCCTTCCATTGTAAATTGGTTTAAACTGTGTTTCATCAGAATATAATTTGTTTACAAAGGATAGGTTATGGGTTTGAGCCAGTGGATTCATTGCGTCTCCTTGGGTGTTATGTGCAAAATGAAGTCTTAAGCCAACACCTTCAGGATTCCAGCCACATACCTTATCTGAGGTTTCTTTGCAAGGGTGGACATTAAAGTCGCCGCCCCAGATCATGAAGGTCTTGTGTTTATTATTTTCACTTATTTTTTTTAGATCATTTCCCATCTCCATTAGAATATTAGAAAGCTCTCCAGGGGCTGCATTATTTAAAAATTAATAATGACTAGATGGGTCTTATGATCCAAGTTACTCTCTATCATTTGATAGTACGAGCTCGTAAATTTCATCTCTAGGTTCCGTAAACGTAACTTGTTAGAAATATATGTGCATAGACCCCCTTTTGGTCTACCGTACCTGGATTGAGCGGCTGGTGAGTGAAATGTTTTATAGCCGTTAATGTGGAGAGGACTTAATAGCCACGTCTCTGGAGGCAGATACATGAATATTCTTCTATAAAGTTCACCCAGGTCTCATTGCCTATCTTGTTGGTTAGACCTGCAATGTTCCAAAACAGTAAAGCTATGTCCGCTTTCTGTTTAGGAATACCGTACTGGTCCTTTGATAAACAGGGAGATAGAACACCGCCGGGTGGATGGATTATATTTCTAGGGGACCTGCTCTGATTTAAGTAGGGTTGAGTCCTATTTCTTATAGGGTCTATTGTGTGGGATGTGTGTTCTTTATTTGAAACCCACCCTGATTTATATTCTGCCTGGGCTAGTTCATCTGGGGAAACTGTCTGATTCTTGTCGAGTCAATCTATATCTTCTGGAGTCGTGAGAGGGTGAAATCTGTTACGCCCTGTGAGAGGGTCTGGTGTGTTTAGAAATGCTCTTACTGGTTGTGGGTTTATGGAATTATACCCCACTGGTCTTTGATAAAAGAAACCTAAGGGTAGTAGCGAGATTCCTTGGGGAGTGACTTGTCTGGCTCCTAATTCATAGATAATTCTGTCCACTAGGTTTGGTGAACTGAATGAAAGGACCACACAGTCTCCTTCCAGCACTTTCTTACTGCTTCCTATCCACTTAATTCTTCTGACCATTTTTATGTCTTCAAAAAGGGGCCCAACCATTCCCAAACCCAGACGGACTCCTATCCAATTGAGGGCCTTATTTCTCAGAGCCGTCCATGATTCTTGCTTCTGATCGTCTAGGGGTGGAACATTAGCCAAGACCACTACGTAAGGTGTAACCTCTGGAGGGAGATGTAGGAGGTCACTTGGCAAATGTAGTAAATTCGAGGATTTGGTCCTGCTGAATGTGTTCCTCCCTGAGTTTACATGGGGCTGAGTGGTCGTTGTCCTGGATGGGCTGTTGCCTACTCTCTTAAATAGTCTAGGGTTTGAGTCTGTTTGTTCAGGAGGAAAATTATGAGCTGTAGCAACGGAGGGTAAAGGCCGGGAAGTTTGGTTCAAGTTGGATATTGGTGGTTGTATTAATGTTTTTCTCAGGGGATTTACATTCAAGTGTGTACCGTTTATCCTGTTTTGCAGGGAAAGTTGAATGTTATTTTCCTGATCTGGGATCAGTGATGATATATTAGGATCCTTTATTACATGATGTAAATCTTCCCGTTGTAGAGCCTTTATTAATCCTAGACCTGCCTCAAGGTTACTCTCCACCCTTTAGGTGCTCCAGCATGGAGTCAAGAGTGGCTCCAATGGATGATTTCAGGGTATTTACTAGCTCGTGGAGATTTATAAGGAGTGATCTGGTCATATCTTCTACACTATTTGAGGATTTCTTCCGGAGTGATTTCTTAGAATGTTTTATAGTTGGGGTGGTTGTTATATCTATCACTGGGGATTTCTTTGAATTCCTGTCTTCCAGGCCCAACTCTGGTTTCCTTGGTCGTTTAGCAACAGGAGAAATTTCATCCAAGGATTAAATTAGATTAGAGGTGTCTTTGATACATCCGTCCCCATGTTCACTAGGTAGGGGGTTATTGTGTAGTTCTACAGTTTCTGGTGGTTCATGGGATTGATCTTTAGACCACGACATTTTCTCTTCGACAGTGGCGATTTGTTTATCTATCATGCCCATCTCCCCTGAGATATATTTTAATATAGATGTACTATCTTTTAAATTTGTTGGGTTATTTGATTTAGAGTGCTTCCTTTTACCCATATTTTATGTGGTGACAGAATTCCTGTCTAGGTAATAAAAGGAAAGGGGAAGTCAGATAGATTAACCAGCCTTAAATCACTGCACTGCGCTGCCCTAATTCAGCAGATATTCACACAAGTCACAGCTTGCTCCAAAAGGTCTATTTGTCATATGTAATGGTAAGACCTCACTTGCTCAAGTCTCTTAGAATAACCCTGGGCCTCTCACACCCTATCGAGCTGGGCAGGCTAGGCAGGGCGGGAGGGATCCTAGGCTGCTCTGGAGGAGTGAGGCTTCTTACAATCCTTTGCCCTTTGGCCTTAGACCACAGGGTTAAGAGGCACTGTTCCCTGGAAGGCAAAAAACGAAGATTAAAGAGGGGTGGCCCAGCCCAGCCTCTTCCTGGCGATGACGGGCGATATATATAAACACATTCAAGAGTAAATACATTACGAGAAGTAGTGCAGACATGCACATCTCAATGTCCATGCACCACTGGGCCAAAAATGCATGGGCGAGGCCCACATAAGATACCTGTCCTCAAACGGAGAGAACACTGCCGGGGCATCAGAGAGAAATACAACAGGCACCTCAGGGGGAAGGGAAAGGGGGGGCCACCTCAGCCGGATTACAGCACCACACCAGATCCACGACGGGGCTCCATGCCCATTGACGTATCCTGGGGAGTGCAAAGCCACAGTCTCTCAAGTCTCTACAGTGGGTGGGTTGCCCACTGCCATATCCTGGGGAGTGCAAAGCCACAGTCTCTCAAGTCTCTACAGTGGGTGGGTTGCCCACTGCCATATCCTGGGGAGTGCAAAGCCATAGTCTCCCAAGTCTCTACAGTGGGTGGGTTGCCCACTGCCATATTCTGGGGAGTGCAAAGCCACAGCCTTTCAAGTCGATAACAGCCTCCACTGGTTCTGGAGGGGGACTGGTGCCCAGAGTGCTTCATCCTGTGAAGGACAGAGGTAGTGGATGGATCTCTCCACTGGTTCTGGAGGGGGAATGGTTCCTAGACTGGATTAGGCTCCCCGTGACAGTTCCTGTCCCGTCACTGTCCCAGCTGTACGTGGGATAACGATGCTTGATGTAGCGGTCTTTTCCTTCTGCAGCGGTGCTTGCCCTGTTCAGCGGTGCTTTGCCATGGCGGTCTCTGGGCTGTTCAGCGGTGCTTGCCCTATTCAGCGGTGCTTTGCCATGGCGGTCTCTGGGCTGTTCAGCGGTGCTTGCCCTGTTCAGCGGTGCTTTGCCATGGCGGTCTCTGACCTGTTCAGCTGTGCTTGCCCTGTTCAGCGGTGCTTTGCCATGGCGGTCTCTGACCTATTCAGCGGTGCTTGCCCTGTTCAGCAGTGCTTGCCCTGTTCAGCGGTGCTTTGCCATGGCGGTCTCTGACCTGTTCAGCGGTGCTTGCCCTGTTCAGCGGTGCTTTGCCATGGCGGTCTCTGACCTGTTCAGCGGTGCTTGCCCTGTTCAGCGGTGCTTTGCCATGGCGGTCTCTGACCTGTTCAGCGGTGCATGCCCTGTTCAGCGGTGCTTTGCCATGGCGGTCTCTGACCTGTTCAGCGGTGCTTTGCCATGGCGGTCTCTGACCTGTGCATTGGTGTGTGGCAAGATGGTCCCTCATTGCCCAGCAGGGCTGTGGCAGCCGGGGCCCTCCTGGGCACTGACTCCGGCGGTGGTCTCCTGACCAGTGACGATACTTGGGCCCTCCTGGGCACTGACTCTGGCGGTGGTCTCCTGACCAGTGACGATACTTGGGCCCTCCAGGGCACTGACTCTGGCGGTGGTCTCCTGGCCAGTGATGATACTTGGGCCCTCCAGGGCACTGACTCTGGCGGTGGTCTCCTGACCAGTGACGATACTTGGGCCCTCCTGGGCAGAGACTCTGGCGGTGGTCTCCTGACCAGTGACGATACTTGGGCCCTCCTGGGCACTGACTCTGGCGGTGGTCTCCTGACCAGTGACGATACTTGGGCCCTCCTGGGCACTGACTCTGGCGGTGGTCTCCTGACCAGTGACAATACTTGGGCCCTCCAGGGCACTGACTCTGGCGGTGGTCTCCGGACCAGTGACGACGGTGCTGGCAGTGGTGTCCCAGCCGCCGGGGAGGATGCCGCCCTTCTCGGCCGTGCTGCTCTCACGAGGCTGTGCAGACTTCTTCTGGCACTTCACCGGCTTTGGAGGAGTCACAGCTGACTATGCAATCCCCCTGGGACCCTTGTGAGTAGTTTTGCCTCCAGGAGTCTTCACTCGGTCCCGTCGGACACTTGCCAACTTGAGATGCTTTACAGGGGGTGGACTGGCAGTGCCTTGGCTCCATGTCACACTGCCTGCCCTGGTGGCCGGTGCACTCCACACACCTGTAACACGCACCACTGGTACTGGAGTCTTTTTGGCTGAGGCGCTACTACGGTACTGATGAATTGGAGGGGTGGGGGCAAAGAGATCAACGTTGCTGAGGGACAGTTTCTGATGAACACTGGGATGGGTAGCTGGGGGGGTCTGGGAGTGGAGGAAAAGGAGGTGCTTGTAGGAGGTGTCACTTTGGATGTTTTGGGTGCAGGTGCAGGTAGTGGAGGCTGTCGTGAGGTGGATGGATGTTGGGTGTGTGGGTGCCCGCGTTTGTGTACTTTGGGAGGGGGCGTCACAGACACACTGGGAGAGGACACAGGGGACGTGTAAATGGGAGTGGGGGTGGTGAGTGCAGGTGAGCGGGGTGTGGTGCTGGGTGTTCTGGTGCGAGTCCTAGTGCCTGTAGATGTAGTGCATACAGGTGAGAGTGTAGACAACGCTGGGAGGGAGGAGGGAGACGACGAGGAGGGGGACACAGTGGAGGCAGTGGATGTTGCTGTGTCTGTATGTGGGTGATGCTTGTGTGAGTGCCTGTGGGTTGTGTGGTGCCTATGTTTGCCTGAGCTACTTTTGTGTGTTGAGGTATGTGCATGCTTGTCTGTTGGTGTGCTTGGGAGAGGCTGGGGTACAGCGGCTTGGGTCTGGGTGGAGGAAGTTGGAGGGGGAGGCTAGACACAGGGACAATGGCTGCCATCAGTGCTGAGGCTAAAGATTGCAGGGTTCGATGAAGGGCAGCCTGACCAGAATGAATGCCCTCCAGGAATGCATTACCGTGTTGCAACTCCCTTTCTACACCCTGGATTGCATTCACAATGGTAGACTGCCCAACAGTGAGTGACCTGAGGAGGTCAATGTCCTCCTAACTGAGGGCAGAAGGGGTGACAGGGGCAGGGGCTGTGGTGCCTGGGGTGAAGGTGATGCCCACCCTCCTGGGTGAGCGGGCACTGGGTGAACGCTGAGGGGCTGCTGGGAGGGCGGTGCTGGTAGGGGAGGTGGCGGCTGTACCTGTAGAAGTGTGGGGCACAGATGGTGCCGCCACCACAAGGGAGCTCCCATCGGCGGACAAGTTCGTGTCGCTGGTTGGTGATCCGGTGCCCGACGTGAAGCTCCCCTCGCCCTCCGTCCCACTGGTGCATTCTAAGTCCGTGGTGTGGCCCTGCATGGCCATGTGGGATGCAGCTCCCTCGTGCTCCGGTGCCACTGTACCTCAGCCTGATGATGCTGATGCACAAAAGAACATGGAGAGCAGAAAAAGGGGGGGACGGGACGACAGAAGAAAGACAGGTTGAGTGCATGCCATACCGCTATAGTTGGCGGACAATACAGACACAGCAGCCCCCTGCACTACGCTGTGCACCTGGCCTCTACAGATGCAATTCCTGGGATATGGCCTACATCGCTATGGTGGACATCTGCACACATGGATGCCACAGGGGCATGTCTACCTGTACTTGGCACTCTACTGCGGTGGGGTGGAGTGCCACATGGCCTGCATTACGGAGGGGCCTAGCCTATGGAAGTCGCCCTGGCCTAGGGAAACCCACAGCCCTCCTCCCACACCTAGACCCCTCAACAGCGCGCAAAGTCCTCAGAATGATTGTGTACTCATCCCCTTGTGTCTGCTGTAATGCCCTCAAGCGCCCATCCAACTCAGGGTAGGCCACCGCCAGGATCTGGAACATCAGGGGGTTCATGGGGCGACAGGCACCCCTCCCACGTTGGGAGGCCATCCCCAGCTGAGCCTCCGCCGTCTTCTTGCTGCAGCGGCGAATGTCCTCCCATCTCTTACGGCAGTGGGTGCCCCGTCTCAGGTGGACCCCCAGGGTCCGGACGTCCTTGGCGATGGCTCGCCAAATGTCCTTCTTCTGGTGGGCGCTGACCTACATGACATGCACAGGGGAAGAAGAGAAGTCATTAGCAAGAGCACCGTCGAAGTGAGTGGCCCCCATCCCTGCCCTTGCCATGTGGCACATGCATTCACGGTCCTTCATTTTCACTGCACTCTGCCCCCTTCGCTCTTACAACCAGCCCTCTCCACCCAGGCATAGCCCATACAACGTGCTCCCTTGGTACTTACCTGTTGGTCTGGAGGACGTAAAGAGTAGCGTGTACTGGGGGAGGACCACGTCCACGAGCTTCTCCAACTCCTGAGCAGTGAAGGCAGGGGCCCTTTCCCCAAACGCAGCAGCCATTGTCTCTTCCAGACTGAGGTCACAGCAGCACTTGCAGTGTAGGTCCTCTCCTGTCGAAGATCAGGTATCAAGTGATTGAACAGATAGAAAATGGCGGTGACGTCCGCGGCGATGACGTCCGCGGAGGTGCGTATCATCACCGCCAGCGCACTTCATCATTGGCTCCTGGGACCCATAGGGTCCAATGTTATCCAATGCAGCATTGCGCCGCGGTCTATGACCGCCTACCGCAACGGTGTACAACGCCAGCGCTGTTACCTCACATCCCACTGTCCCAGTTTAGAGGTCAGGCAGCCGTCATTTTAGGGGCCCACATGCCTTAATTTGCAACTGTGTCACACATACCTGGGCCTACACTCGACACACATACAGAAAGATTTTTGTCTTTGGTCTTGTGTTCTGTGTATCTGTGTGTACATACCTGGGATTTTGGTGACTCTGTGGTCGCTGTTGTCCTTCCTAGGCACCGTCAGCTTGGACATTTGAGAAGATGGTGGAATCCTCCGGTGTACCGACCGCTAGTGGACCGGTTGACAATGGAGGAGCGACATTTACTCATCACCTACAGGTTTGACCGTGCCACTATCCAGGAACTATGTACCCAGTTGGAGCCAGACCTGATGTCAGCAATCCGCCATCCCACAGGAATCCCCCCTGAAGTGCAGGTGCTGTCAGTGCTCCATTTCCTTGCAAGTGGATCGTTTCAGACAACAGTGGCCATGGCATCAGGGATGTCCCAGCCTATGTTTTCCAACGTGTTGTCCAGAGTGTTGTCTGCCCTGCTGAAACACGTAAGGAGCTACATTGTTTTCCCTCAGGTGGAGGATTTGCCTACAGTGAAAGGTGACTTCTATGCCCTTGGACATATCCCCAACATCATAGGTGCTATTGATGGGACCCATGTAGCTCTGGTCCCCCCCCACAGGAGTGAACAGGTGTAAAGAAACTGGAAGAGTTATCATTCCATGAATGTACAGATGGTATGTTTGGCAGACCAGTACATCTCCCAGGTAAATGCCATGTTCCCTGGATCAGTGCGCAATAGCAGCATCCCTTATATGATAGGACAACTCCAGAGGCACCGGGTGTGGCTATTGGGGGACTCTGGTTACCCCAACCTGTCCTGGCTATTGACCCCAGTGAGGAATCCCAGGACCAGGGCAGAGGAACGCTACAATGAGGCCCATGGGCGGACTAGGAGGGTGATCGAACGCACCTTCGGCCTCCTGAAGGCCAGGTTCAGGTGCCTGCATATGACAGGTGGTTCCCTATTCTACTCACCAACAAAGGTGTGCCAGATCATCATCGCCTGCTCTATGCTTCACAATCTTGCTTTGCGACGCCAGGTGCCTTTTCTGCAGGAGGATGGTCCAGATGGCGGTGTTGTGGCAGCTGTGGAGCCTGTGGAGCCTGTGGACAGTGATGAGGAGAACGCTGAGGAAGAAGACATAGACAACAGGGAGTCAGTCATACGGCAATATTTCCAGTGACACACAGATGAGAACAGTTTTCTTTTTGCCATTACATTCACTTTCACACTTCTACCTCTATCCTGTCTGTCAGTTCATAGCAGTATTTGGTCACTGTGTTGTACCTTTCCATTACGGTTTCACAGGTGTGGTTAGCAACGTGTGTCATCTGCTTGCATCCTTCAAGGACTTGTGATGTGTGACACAAGGTATGTTGGCTATAAAATTGAGTCCAGTCCATTAGTCACACAGGTGCACTGCCCATATGGGCATAGGGAGTGGAGCTGGGGCAGTTCCAATCGGGACAGGGTAACAAAGTGAGACAGTGGGATGACAATCAGGGTGGTCTCATTTCCTAGCGGGGGTCTTGCCATCTTGCTCTGTCCTGTTCCTGGATCTCAGGGACCGCTTGCGTGGTGGTTGTCCATCTGCAGGGGGTGGGGTGCTGGTGTGGTGGTCCTGTGGCGGTGCCTCCTGTCCACTAGCGCCAGCGGAGGTGGTGGGCAGTTCATCGTCCATGCTAGTGTCAGGTGCCCCTTGGAGTGCCACAGTGTCCCTCATGGTCTTTTGTATGTCCTTGAACACCCCTACGATGGTGCCCAGGGCGGAGCTGATGGTTCTGAGCTCCTCCCTGAACCCCAAATACAGTTTGTCCTGCATGCGCTGGGTCTCCTGAAACTTGGCCAGTACCGTGGCCATCGTCTCCTGGGAGTGGTGGTATGCTCCCATGATGGAGGAGAGGGCCTCGTGGAGAGTGGGTTCCCTTGGCCTGTCCGCCCCCTGTCGCACAGCAGCCCTCCCAGTTCCCCTGTGTTCCTGTGCCTCCATCCCTTGGACCGTGTGCCCACTACCACTGCCCCCAGGTCCCTGTTGTTGTTGGGGTGGTGGGTTATCCTGGGTTCCCTGTAGTGGTGGACACACCGCTGATTGACTTGTCCTGGGTAGGGAGGTATGGGCCCGCTGGGTGGGTGCTGTGCTGGTGTTACCAGAGGGTGGAAGGTCAGTGTTGGGCTGTGCCTGTGCAAGAGGTACTGACTGTCCCGAGGCCCACAATGGTCCGGTCTGGTCATCAGGATCCAGTAGGGCAGAGCTGCTGTCGTCACTGTGGGCCTCTTCTGTGGGTGGAGTGGAGTTGTCTGGACCCTCCGGTGTGGTGACGTTCCGTAGTGGTCCTGCAGGTATATAAGAGCATGATTAGTGCATGTGTGTGAGTAATGGTGTGCAATGGGTGGGTGTTTGTGTACCCCAGTGGAGGCATTCCTGTGTGTGGGTTTGTGTGATGATGGTTAGGGGGTTGTTCTGGGTATGTGCAGTGAGCATGCTTTGGTGAGGGCTGACCGTGTTTTTTTTTTTCCATGCAGGCTTGGTGTTGGGATGGGGGGTTTGTGTTATGGGTACATTAGTGAGGATTTGGAGTGATAGGGGAGGGGTGAGGGTGGGGGTGGGTGATGGCATGCAGGTAGGGTGGGGGATATAATAGTTGAGATTTGACTTACCAGTGTCCATTCCTCCACCGACTCCTCCGAGGCCCTCTGGATGCATGATGGTCAAGACTTGCTCCTCCTATGTTGTTAGTTGTTGGGGAGGAGGTGGGGGTCAGCCGCCAGTCAGCTGTACCGCGATGTTGTGCCTGGATGCCACAGAAAGCACCTTCCCCCGTAGGTCGTTCCACCTCTTCCTGATGTTGTCCCGATTTCTTGGATGCTGTCCCACAGTGTTGAGCCTGTCCACGATTCTTTGCCATAGCTCCATCTTCCTGGCTATGGATGTGTGCTGCACCTGTGAGCCAAATAGCTGTGGCTCTACCCATAGGATTTCCTCCACCATGACCCTGAGCTCCTCCTCGGAAAAACAGGGGTGTCTTTGGCGTGACATGAGGTGGTGTGGGTGATGTGTGGGTGGTGTAAGTGTTGATGTGTAGTGGTGTGTGGTGTTTTGTGCGTGTAATGTTGTATGGGTGATGGTGTTGCGTGCCTCTGTGTGGTGGGGTTCTCAGTTGCTGTGCTCTCTGTCTATCTGGCCTTCGTCTCTGATTTTTAGTCGTAGGGGTTTGTGGGTGATGTGGGTGTGTGTTTTATATTGTGTTGGGTGTGTGGGAGTGGTGTTTGTATGTGTATCAGGTGTGTGTATTTTAAATTGTCCAACGTGGTGGTGTTTTGGAGATGTGTGTGTATTTTGAGCGTGGCAGTGTGTACCGCCAATGGAATGCCGCGGTTGAAAGACCGCTGTGTGGATTCGTGTGTCGTGATAGCATGGGCGTGTTTCTGTTGGCGTGACGGTGTCGGTTTTGTTTTCGCCAGTTTATCACTGCCCTTTGGTGTGGCGGTCTTGTGTGGGTGTCTGAATTTCGGCGGATTCCGAGATGTGGGTCATAATAGCTGTGGCGGAATTCCGCGACCGTGGCAGTGTTTTGGCGGTCTTCTGCACCGCGGTAAGTGGCTTTTACCGCCAATGTTGTAATGACCCCCATAGTCAGCAACATACTGACCACATACAGACACATCTGCAATAATTTCAGCCATTTTTTAAACAGTTGCAGATTAGTCAGCATAATAGAGTACCAGTTAAAGCCCTGATACAGGAGATGCCAACATGTTGGAGCTCAAACTGTTATATGTTGCAGCGTCTGTTTGAGCAGTCCAAATAGATCATTGACTATGTCATTCAAGGAGGAGCTAATGGAATTGGGAAAACTATGACCATGGATGCAGACAAATGGGGCCTAGTCAAATGCCTCACACAGATGCTGTTCCCTTTTGAGGTTTTCACATGGGAAGTTTGCAAGGAAGACGTTACAACGGGCAAAGCTATCTTGTTATTGCATCTGCTACAGGAACAGCTAAAGAAGGTGTCTGAAAGGTTTGAATTCGGAGGTGCGAACGAAAACGAAAAACCAGGAGCCCATTCCTTGGTTAACAGCCTAACCTTGACTTGTAACACAAGGCTGCAAAATGACATCATCTCATCCAAAGAGTACAACTGTGCCAGCCTGCTTGATCCACACTACAACAATATTCTTTCTGCTATCATTCCTTTTTCTGAAGGGGATGTTTCACAATACAAAAGGTGGATTGTTAAACAAGCAGAACTGGAAGAAGAACGGTTCGAACTTAGAGTCCCACTCCGAATTTGTGGGGTTGTGCCTTCAACTTCCAGAGAGTGCAGTCTTGTCTCACATCCGCCAACCCCACCAACAAGAAAACTGACAACAACAGCAACAGAAGAATTGGACCCAACCTCTGCATTGGCTTGGTTTCCAGTGGCAGGTCTTAAGTCCTGTGCAGAGGCAAAGGCAAAAACAGTCTAGCAAGTGGCAGCACCATTGACTATTCAGAGGATATTCCAGGTGTACCTGGATGAACCAAAAGAGGTGTATGTGATCAAAACCCATAGGTGTATTTGTATGGGAAGAATTGCTAATGGACAGAGTTCAGCAGGCTGGTAATAAGCATTCTGGCTTGGCCTGTAGCAAGTGTTTCTGCTGAACATGTATTCAGTGCGACTGGTGCAGTTGTTACAGTGAGAAGGACCAGTCTCTTGCCTCAAAATATGGAAATATTGACCATGATCAAAATGAGCCAGTATTTTATAACACCCAATTACACCACTCCCGAACCACCGCAGGAGCAGGGATGATTGGTCAGAATCAAGAGTGTTAGCTGACCAACTTCTGGGAGAACCACCATTGTTTGAAGATGAACTCCACTTCCTGTATTGAGAATGCCAGTGCCCCATAGAACTTTTACATTATTTCTTATTCAGCTTCTTTTTCTATTTTATTTCTTTGCAAAAAAAAGAAAAATAGTTTAGCGCAACATGAGGTTTGTGTTGGGTTTATGCTGCCCCACCATTGATTTTATAGTCACATATAAGCCTGGATTGAAGTTGGACCCATGTGCAGTGAAGAAGCCCCCACATACCCTTCTGGACTTTGGAGATGATGTCTGCCTCTCAAACATGCCATTGCCTATCCTATTTTTACACCACCTAGTACCAATGCATAATTCCAATGTGTACATACCATCAAAGAGGACATTTTGTTCAACCACCATGCTTGGATTGGAAGAGGTAACTACTAAGTAGCTATTGCATCAATGCGTGGTGATATTGATTGATTGTGAATTTGTGAGTGATGACTAATGTGTGTGGTGAATTTGATTGGCCTTTCAGAAGTAGTGAAATTTACCTGCAGGATCTACTCCTTTTTTCTGGTTCCTCATAACAAACCAGCCACTTTAGTCACCAAACACAAATTTACACAAACAAATATTCCAGTTCTGTTTCTCTCTTTGTTCTTCAATAACAGTGCACTTCACACATCTACTTGCTCGGTTTGGCACTGGTACGGAGTTACTCTGAATCTGGAGAAGGAAGACAGAAGGAATCAATGCAGGACTACCTCAATATCTAGAAAGAAGAAAGTTATCAACTTCAAAGAGAACCCATGATAAAGACTCTGCGGACTAGTAATCACTCAGCTCTGTGAACTGGAGAGAAGTGCATTTATTTGGAAATGTTGCTGAGTATGTGTTTGCTGCATTGCTAGCTCAAACCTGAAACTCATCTCATGTTCCTGCTCTGCCTCTGGGTCTTCTTGGTACACTCCTGACTCCTCATGAAGCTTACCTTGCTTTCTTTTGTCCTTTTTCTTTACTCTATAATACAACTACTGTGTTTTTAAATACATAGGCCTTCTCCTAGTCCTCTCCTGCACAAACAAAACTTGGAAAGCTCAAGACTCCAGCTTACCTACCAGACAGGTTCAGACAGGCACTAAAGTGATGGACATTCAAGAATGGAGCTGCATCGTCCAATTCGGCAATACAGTATAATTTTCCTTTTGACAATCATTATTTTTAGAACTGGGTGGGTTACATTCAATCTTCCATATTTCAAAACTAGGAGACATAACACTTAAGATACACTATCTGTGGTCTCTCTGGGGCAGAAGGACTGTTTCCAATTAATTTAATGAAGTGTGTCATGCTTACCAATCCCTTCATTTCCTTCCGCAGCAGATTGATGATGGTGTGCTGCTCTGCACCCCAACGAATACTGTTGTGTTTTGTTTTTGTGTAGTGTTTGTCTTTATCACACCTTTCCCAAAATCCCTTTTCCCATCCATTCATTGAACCCCTAACTCTCTTCCCTTGGGCTATGTGATTTATTGATGTGTGACCTAATTTTACACAAGAAATTAATCACACACTTCCTGGGGAGGATGTGGTGAAATCAAACCAAATCACTGTATGACCTCCTACTACCTGAGCAATATTCCACACTGGCCCCATCAGCATCCTCATTCATGCATTATGTGTGTACCCCATAAATGCTTAACCTGGTCCTAAGTTTAGTTGTATAGCTTTTCACCATTGCTCCAAAGCAATTGATATTGCTAGATCTTATTATCATGTGGTCTTCTTTGTTGTGTGTCTAATGCTGTCATTGTGGTAGTCCGGTCTCAGTCTTCCTAAAGTTATGATATATGACCCACAAACTCCCTGTTTTCTTTCAATCTAGCAGTGATGGAGTTTGCATAGGTGGGAATGGCACCTTCTGTATTCCCTGTTAGCATGTTAGCCTGCTTCTACTACCCCTACTTGAAATCATATTGGGCGCTTACTAGTCCCACTTGTTCACTGGTCTCGGCCACCAGCAGCAATTCTTTCTAAAAAATAATTTGCTGGGCAGTAAGGGAAGTAAAGAAACATGATTTACTCTAATGCACAGTAACGTGGACGCATTAGGCAGGTAGGTAGAGCTTTTGCTATAGAGGAATAGAGGGTTGTCACTAAACTCTCTACAGAGGAAGTGCTCCATTCTTTATTCATCCAAGCAATTATTCCATTGTGCTTTCATTCTTCCCCTATATACACCAATAGCCACCATAATTTAAGCTTTACTTTCTCTCATCCAGTCTTTCAACCAAATTCACAGTCCTCTATCCATCCATTCAGTACCCACAATATCCACCCTTTCTTTCAATCCTCCTTTCACCAATCCATAAATTTACCCAATACCAATACTCACCCACTCATCCTTTTTCATCCACCAATGCATCCTTTCCTTTCACTCTAATCACCCATCCTTTCTTTTAACATTCCGTTCGTTTATATTTTCATCAAGCAATCATTTTATTGTACATTATGTGTGCTTTTGCTGAGTTTCAGATATGAGGCAAAATGTAACCCAACCACTGCTGTAGCTGTAATACAGGGAGTTCATGAATCCAATCATGACAACGCCCTTGTAGCTAGTGAGTAGGAGTAATTGTCAATAAGCAAGCAATGTGACTTACCATGGCCCGACCCTGCTCCATTTGCTCCTGCAGTGGTTGAACTTGACCCAGCTCCATTGGTTAGTGTGTATATAAAAAAAACAGTATACAGTTGCCAGGTACACCTCCCATCCTTAATTTCTTCAATAAAAAAATACAACCGCAATCAATACAGTTTGGTTAGCACAGCAGTATCTTCTGTTAAATATATCACTCTGAGCATTTTGTTGGAATGTTTGAAAAGCCAACCAAAAGCCTTGCGTAATACCCCCTGTAGTAAATAAAAATAGTGCTGCCACCTCCTCCTTGCTGAAGACCTGAAGATCGGCTGAGGCTGCTGCTCTTGATGGCTGCACCACCCACAAACCAGGCAGTCGCTGTTGCCCTGCTCTGCCATGATGCTGGATGAGGTACTGGGCTAGGGTGAAGAAGAGAAGAAAAGAAACAGGAGGAAAAGTAAAGAAGGAAGAAATACAGGAAAAATAAACAAAAATCACAAAAACACAAAAAAAGTAAACAACATGAAAATAATTAGACACAAAAAATACACTAATACAATTAATAACAAATAAGGGTAGACCAAGTGTAAGGGAAGAGTATTACAAAGATTGGCGTCAGACTGAAAACTTGAAATGTTGAAAACCCAGCACCATAAACTGAGTGAAAAGCAAGATAGCCACACCCATGTGAGCCACGTGGTGCAGTTCGTGCATGATTTTGAACATGAGTACGTACTTCATGTTGCATTTGACGTCAAATGCAATGTGAATGGGTACAACAGAGAACTCTGCCAACTGGTGGGACTATGCAGAGTTTTTTAGCCACTTCATGGAGTTCTGCGTAGCACGACTCTGCACACTCCATCCAGGCCTAATGACAAAGGGATATGGTGGCATGTCACCCCTCCTGCAGCTTAAGAAATAAATATGTGCAGACATATCAGTCCTTAGTATCTAAAGCTTGTGCATATTCCTGAACTATTCTAGAATAAACATTAGTCAAAAACTCTTCTCTTTAATAATATATAAACAAAGCCTTTAACTTTGTCTCATGTATTGCGTGAGGGCTCTTTGTAGGTGCCGGTGTACACCTAAGTGGAGTGTAATAACTAATATAACAACTATTAGTGTGACAATAACTACTACTCTACACTTAGCTTTGGTAAGGATGCACATGTTTCTCTACAATCAGACCTTAAGCAGAATAATAGCAGCTGACAGATCAATATTCTCTATTGACTTCTACTTGTGCAAACGTGCAACACTTCTTGATTTTTCACTTGCAGGTATTTCACTCAGTTTATATACAGAAATCATCATGAGACATCCCTAGACCTAATCTGTCTGCTTCTAAATGTGTTATCCCTACTTTCCTACTGCAGTCCTGGTCCTAGGGAAGTCTTCCTAATTCTTTATATTTATTTTCATTAACTGTTCATTGTAAGTTTAATTAATTCAGTCTCTTATTTTGGTAGATGTTGGCATAGTTCATCAGTTGTCTTCTTAATTCATTTGGGTTTTGTATTACCTAAATAGTGCTTGTCAGTTCCTTCAATTGTAATGTTCATTTCAGAAATCTTGTTTAATCAATGTTATTACTCACTGCTGCATATCATAGAAGTTCAAATAACTCTTATCTCAGTTTATTAGGATTTTGTTTCAATGCATTCTGTACATTCTCCTCACAGTAAGTGCCTTCAAGTGCAGAATACCTTTGACAAGGCACTTTTGCTCTTTTGTATCTCATTGGTGTCTGTTGATCTCCTTCTGTTTTGCTTACACTACTAGATTCTGTTTCTTCAATGATGGTTTGCGTTATTCATTAAACTGGCACACCTGATCTCAATTGCTTCCTATTAATAGTCCATTCACATCTCTATAGGGGCTTTCTCTTTTCACACTTGCTCTATCATATGGATCATTTGATTGTTCTTGTGGAGTTTCTGTACAATCATTATTGTCAGTTCTTGATTCTTCCTCTTTACTTCATGTTGCGAGAATTCAGGAACCTGCACCGACATAGGATTTTGCAGAACTTTACCACCCATGGTCCTTCAGAATGTGCAGATATTGGAAATGTTGGATTTGCAACACTACTTCTTCATACGGACACCTTCCTCTTTGAGTGTGTGACCCATGCACTCAGTGATGTATCCCAGCACATTTGGCAGCAGTAGCAGTAGTCTCATTAGATAGTCTACTTTTTATTGGGTAACCTGATGATGTCATAAATCTCTTCTGTGTCTATAAATGTCCAACGTCATGGACCACACTAAATCCATATTGACTATTTGTAAACATAGGGTCCAATTCACAAAGATAAACTTAGACCAAAAGTCTAAGTTTAGAGCAAAAATCCAACTTTACTACACGTAAAGGTAGACTTTTGGTCTAAACTTATACCAAAAGTCTAACTTCAACTACGAGTACAGTTAGATTTTAGGTCTAAACTTAGACTTTTGGTCTAAACATACATTTTTGGTCTAAGTTTACCTTTGTGAATCAGGCCTAAAGTCTTGAGCTGAAAGACAACAAGCTCTTGCAAAGCCAATTTGTTCCACTACTTGTACAGCAGTAACACCTTGAACATAGTGGCTTCTACCACTTCGTGGGCAGTACAAACTACATAAGCTGCTCCCAGAATTTCTACATTGTCTCTTAAACATCAGCCACCCACAAATATTACATAGTTCTACTCATCAAGAGGTTTATCTTTATTGTCTGGCCTTGGCTTGGTGCATAAATCTGTAACATCCTGACACTCATGTTCATTTTCATCCCTATCAATTTCTATCTCAAGCAATGTTAATAATGTAGCTGGATTTTGTGTATGAAATCTTTCAGTATGACATTCAGTATTTATTGTTCATACTTTGTAAGTCTGCTATTTGTCAAATACTGTGTGTTTGTACAGTTGAGCAAAATCATCACTGAGTGAGGGGCCATGACTATAAAAGGATGTCCCATCACTATGCTCTCACATCTCTCAATACTGAAACCAGCTGCTGCAACCACTTTAAGACAGCTAAGCAGCCCTGCAGCAACAGGGTTCTTAAAGGGTTACTACTGCATCAGACACCACTACGCGAGTGGGGCCGTCAGGAGAGTGTCGCAGGGGGACTCAAAAAGTTACATACATTGAAGCATGCACGCTAACCTGGAAATAGAGGGTTGCGAAGCAACGCAGCGGAAGAAGGAGAGGTGCGTAAAGAAGGAATACGCGAGCGAGAAAGAAGTGGACGAGAAAGACTCGTATGGGAGAGAACCAGAGAAGGGAGACGCGGGATCGAGAGACCCAGGAAAGGAGGAGGACACGGAGAAAAGTAAGGAGGACACCAGGAAAGGAGAGGAGAGTGTGGGAGGTCCCGGCGATACAGAACGTGTTGGGGAAATGGGATCCCAAGCCAAAGAGGTGCAAACGTTCGAAGAAGCCAAAACTATTCACCACGTCCCAGAAGGGACACTGCTAATGCAGGTACGTGCCTGCATACTGAACCCCGGTGCATATTTTGGAAGAGAAAAGGGGGAGGAGGAGAGAGAGGAATGAGAGAAGAGGGAGACGAGGGGAAAATTTAAATTTACCAAAAGAAACTGCCAGAAACAGACGAAAACTCTATAAAATAATAGAAAGCAGAACCTAAACAGACTCACTTATCATTTTCTTTGTTTTCTTTCTGTCCCTTGGCTGCATGTTAACACTAGATCACCCTGCCACTGTACTGAGACTAAAGGAATATACACTAAATGTACACTATTATGCACGGTCCCTCACTAATGCCAGGTTCTTCCTTATCCCTTCCCCCTCCCACCAGGTTATACTAGCCAATACTAACATTTAAAATACTTACCTTTTTTCCCTATATTCCTTATTTTTCCATGCTTGCTCATTCTTCTGTAGGGAACGACGTATCCAGAAACAGAGACAGACCTAGGAAGAAAAGAAATATCAAGATATTAATAAAAAAGTCAGAAAAAGAAGACGACTAGAGAGAGAGAAAAGAAGAGAAAAGAAAGAAGAAAGATAAAAGAATATTTAAAGAAAATAAAAAGAAATCACATTCTCACCCCCATGTAAGGAGTCGTCTATCCATTTCTTTATTAGCTATAACCCTGGTCAGGATGCCCACAAGGGTCAAGTGTTGTTGAAAAATATGCCACAGGTATTTGAGATTCACCATGCATCTAAATAAGCTCTGAGAGCACAGCCCTCCCTCTTACTGCAAAACATCTTACTGTAGTCAGGCATTCCTAGTGCTGGAGCATGACAGAGACTTTCTCTCAGCTCTAGGCAAGCTTTCAAATAATCATTGTCGCATGAAGTGGATAAGGCACATCTTTGTGCATCAGCCTCAGAAAAGGATTGGATACTCAGCAAAAGTTGGGTATGCACTATCTACAGTAGCCAATCATTCCCAGGAACATTTTGACCTCTCTTTGGTTTCTAGGTGGATTAATCTTTAGAACTGTCTCAACTCTGTCCTGCAGTACCTTTCTTATTCCTTTCTCAATGATATGTGCCAAATAAAGGACCTCTTTATGACAGTATTATAATTTGGTCAGGGAGACCTTGTCCTATTCTCAGCTAAATGGTTTAAAAGAGCCCTGTTTACAAGCTTCTTGGGTACTTGATACCCCAAGTTGATCATCAATGTATTGGAAAAAAACAGAATTTTAAGGCATCAGCAGTGTCTCAAGATTTTTTTCAAGGACTAATTAAAGATTTGTGGACTTTCTGTATACCCTTGTGGCACTTGCCACTATGTCACAACTCTTTCTCTGAGCACAAATGAGAACAGGATTTGGCTGTCCTCATGCAATGTAATAAAGAAGAAGGCCAGACAGAGATCCACAACGGTAAACCACTCAGCAGTGCAAAGAATCTGAATTAATATTGTTTCTGGCTTCGGTTCCATAGGACAACATGGGACAACTATGTTGTTAAGCTTTCAAAGATCCTGTACTCCCAGTGGGCTTCGGTAAACCCACAATGGTAATACTGCAAGGAATTATGACAATTTATTTTTAAATCCCTTGTTTTATATTGTCATTAGCCTGCATTACTCCAGCCACTGTCTCTGGTGTTAGATTATATGGTGGTGTCCTCAGGAACACTACATTTGGTTTTACTGCGATTCAGACTGGTTCAAATCCTTTGATTAGTCCAATGTCTTTTTCTGAAAAATCCCATACTTCTGCTTTCAATGCGCCTCTCAAATCAGAAGGTAAATCCTCCACCAACATAATCCTACAATTATTTCTTGTCTAGCCATTACAAATTCAACATTCTCATCATGTGTTTGAAATTCAACATCATCCGGTGTGCAATAAATTGTGCATTTTAACTTGCACAGTAGAGACTTTAATACAAAATTTACAGGACTTGAATCACATATCACAAACTGATGGCCTTCCTTCTTCGAAACAGGATTAATAATTTGCTCATTTGTGATACCTACAATTTAAATCTTCTTTCCCAAGAAGGGTAGGTCCGGAATGTCCGCTGCTCTAACAGTAGAACGGGTAGCTCTTGTGTTGATAAGGACTGACACTTGGTGGCCATGAACCTCTCCTTCTACAAATGGTTCACTTGATCTGTCTCTAAGACTGTGGCAAGTAAGCAATTCTCCTCCCCCCTCAGGCACCATCACTGGGAATTTTCAAAATGAAACCTCTTGTTTTCTAACATGGGAAACTGTTCAAATGGGTTCTGATTTTGGAATGGATTTGAATTTGCTTTCAGTACCTGTTTCATATTTAATCTGAGATTTTCCATATTGTGTGGGGCCATCAGAGTTTGTGGGACTTGCATCATTGGATTTTGCGATTGCCCTGGCCCTGACATTTTGTATTTGTGCTTAATTTACACCTTGTATTAGACCCTCACCACTCGTTTGATTTGGATTCTATTTCAATGTTTTAAGGCCCAAGCCTGTTACAATAATGACAAGGAGTTGTTTTCTTGAACTTTGCAATATCCATTCCTGAATTTGGATCAACAAAAACACTTCGACCACTACCGTGTGAAATAGCAACTCTACTGTGTGCCATTTGACTTCCAACCTGAAAAGAACACCTTGTGTTTCACTCACATGTCCGCTGTGCAATTGGTTTTGAAACCCTTTTGAGACAGCTTTGTCTGTGCAAGCATAATCTTCTCCTTAAGTCTTTTCTGCTTCATTTCCTGCCTATCACTACTGTATTTTGCACATCACAGGGACTCATCTAAAGGTATTGTCTGCAAACAAATCACATTCTGTTGTATGTGCATACTGATCTCTGGTAACAACCCAAGAATGAATGGTGACAGAAAACTCCCCATATCTCCCTTTTTGGGCTTTTGTTGTCTGCTTTGTTGTTTAAATACCAGCCCCAATTGTTCATAATAATCATGCCTGATTCATTAGCTTCTTGTATAGTTCTCTTAATTTTTAGACAATCAATGTCTCTTGCTGGAACTTTTCCTTTCAAAAATATAATCACCTCCTCATATTTAGTCATTACCACAGGCAAAGTGTGCACAATTATGCACATCCCTTGGAGGTTCTGAACGTGGCCATTGGGCAGCTATCTAGCATTTAGCCCAAAGGTCACTTGACACCACATTATCAAATAAAATATTCAAATCTGTCCACAAAACCTTTGAAAACTTTACAGATTTGTCAACTTGTGCAGCATCATCTTCATCTGGGGGTGCTGGTGGTGGCTTGCCATTCATTTTGGTGGTATCTGGTTGCTTCTTTTTCTTTCTCTGTTTCTTCCCCCACTTACTCTCTAATCTGTCAAAACCACTCTATTTGAGGATGTATTCTACTAATTCTGCAATGTGTATTCTCATTCCTGATGACCTTATTGTCACAATAACTTCATCATCTAGTTGTGCCCGAAGCTTTTCTGTAAGGAAAATTTATATAAAGATCGACCTCAGATTTTCCTGGCAATTCAGTTAATTTATCATGGGTGGCAGCTGCAAGTCTTGTAATTGCATTACTTAAATATATCAGTTAATTTTCCTCATACTGAATCAGATGTGAAATGTCTAAGCATCCTCTAATAATTTCCTCTAATTCATCCCTTAATTTAGGCACATCGAAAGGTCTTGCCTTTTCCTGTCAGTAGATGTCTCTCTGATCCTCCCACTTTCTTATTCTCTGAAATCTCCTCAAACCGTGTCGGAAAAATCCCATCATCAAATGATTCTGTTTCTCCCTGAGCAATTGGTGTTGTGAAGACAATTCTCTTCCTTTCATTCAATGATTGAACATTCTGTGGTGCTGTCCAGGCAACAGTCTGTGAATTTTATGCTGTCTGGAGATACCCTGTCACAGCTATTCCTCCTACAGCACTTTGAACAACAGTGATTAGAACAATGTTTGTTGGTACAGTAGGAACAGATACTCCTAATGTCTGTGCTGTCACAACTTGTGATACTGGGGCAGAACTCTATGAGCAATTACAGTAGGGGCCTCGTCAATAGGTGTAGGAAAAACTGGAAGTACTGAAAATTGCTTCCTAATCCTAACTGCACTTGGACCAACAGGGGCTGCAGCTACCATAACAGTCTGTCTTCTTTGTGGGAGACACATAAGGAGGTGAGCATGAGGACAACAAAGCTTCTAAAATGTCATTCCCTGAATCACTATTTTTGTCTGTTTTCTGTTCAGCTTCTTCATCATCATTTTCCTGTTTCTGATCCTTTTCAATCTTTTTTGTAGCTATAGCTGGATGCATTCTAGCTCCCTCAACTCTACACCTCCTTCACCTTTGTTGCCCTTCATCCCATTAAGCATCTGTGTAATTTAGCACTGCACTCCATGCTCTATTGTGATACCTTTCGTTCTCTTTAGCATGAGCCGCTCTCTCCCAAGCAGTTAATGCTTCATATTGTGTAGGTCTAGGGGGCTTCATTTAGTATAACTTTTCTCATGCACTTTCAATAATCTTTATATCAAAAGTACCATATTGTGGAAATTTAAATGGTCCTACATTTGTTACCATATAATGAGTTGGCATATCTTCCAGTGGTGCCTCCTCACCCTCCAAAACTGGGACTCTCACATCTGTACACATCAAAATTGTAAGAGCTTTTAAGCTTTTCATCTTTGCAATAATCAACAATAAATAACAATGGTTAACCAGTCTCAGCAACACTTCCCAACAACTGACCTACCCCAGCGTGGCACTCTAAAACATAACTCATCACTCCTTGCAGCATTATGTCCTCCTTTACAATGTTCTCACATACACATTTTACAATTCTAAGCAAGCACATTAAACAAACAAACCATTCAAGATTTATAAAGCGGGACTAATCATCCGATAGGGTTCCCAGGCATTATCAGGTCCCAGAGGCTGGTTCAACCAGCCAGGTCTTGGGGGCCTTTCTCAAATCCAGAAATGAGGTGACTGTCTGGAGTCTTGTGGTGAAGCTGTTCTAAGTTTTAGTTGCAATGTGGGAGAAGGAGCAACTGCCACTTCTGCTTCGGTAGATGATAAGGAGGTGGAGAATAGTCTTCTTGGTGGTTGGTCTTGAATGACATAATAGCTTTTGTCTGCTCCACTAAAGAAATTCAAAGTAACAATTAGAAATAATCTTTTCACACCCTTCCATGCCCTTACAAACACACACACAAATGAAATCTTGACCAGCGGAATATCACCCTAACTGACATAGCTTCGCCTTAGCGCAATAGGTTCTACTAACACCAATCAATATTAGTATAATCACAACAAATTCTTAAAATCCCTATCTCAATTGTGCAGTCAATGATACCTCACAAATCTTCCCTACAAAGCATTAGCAGACCACAATTTCAACTTTTTATCCTTGGGTCTTAGACTACTTTGAGTCTGATAACAACTTCAACTGCTCAACAACTAAGTAAAATCCACTATTTCACAAAACACAAAACACATAGGTGGTCATTACAACCATGGGGGTCTATAGATCGCCAGGGTCGCGGTGGTGGTCTGACTGCCACATTATGACCGTGGCGGTTGCACCACGGTCGGACCACCAGCACCTCTAGTTTTCCTCCACAGGAGGGACTGGGGGTGCTAGCGGTCCTAATCCACCAGTGCAGCACTGCATGCAGCACCACCCTGGGGACTACGACCCTTCCCACTCTGCCAGCTTTTACATGGCGGTTGTACCTCCATGTAAAAGCTGGCTAAGACAGGGTGAAAGTGGCCCCATGGGCCCCTGCTCTGCCCATGCACTGTCGCACCTTTCACCGTCTGCATTGAGGACAAGGAAAAGCGCAACAAATGTCACGGTTGACTCGTCGCTTACGGGAGGGACCAGATGGAACTGCAGGATGGTCTTGCTTCTTGTAGGTCCTGCCTTGACCAAGATATGGGTGACCCTTTCTGGTAGCCAAGGTGCTGCTGACAAGGGAACGTCAAGGCAGTCCGTGCCCTCCAAAAGGAGTCTCTGAGGAAAAACCCAGAGGGAAAAAACCTCAATGACTGGAACTCTCTGGAACAAAAAATAGGCACAGGCAAAGGTAAGTCTTCAAATAACAAAAATATAACTGGAAGGACCAGAAAAAAGGCAAGAAAAAGGCTGGAAAACCTGAGCATGATCACCACCAAAGGAAGTGTTGCAGCCCAATGAGACCAAAAGTCTCAGTCCTTATATACCCAAGAACAGGAAGTGACATTCAGGAAGGAAAAAGACATGTTAGTTTGGGAAAAACTACCATAGGGAATATAGATGAAGACACCATGTTGGAAAGGGATCCTGTTGCATGCAGGGAAGAGGAATACATGCTGGGAAGAAGAACATGGCTCTACCGAAAAAGAGGCAAGCAAGAAGAGAAAAGAACAAAACAGAAAAGAGAAGAACAGAACAGAGCAAAATACCAGGTAAGTGATATAGTGGGGGGAATGGGAGCCCACCGTTAATCCCCAGGCCGTGCCGTACCCCGAGCTCGCCGAGGCCCGATGCCCAACATAGGGCCTCGTGCGAGGTAAGGCCGGAAAAAAGGGGCACGGCATGCCCGCCGGCTGAGGAAATGCACTGCGGCCCCAGCCGCGTCCCGACAAGGTTTCCCCATGCACGCCGCGGCAGGCTGTGGCGCAACAACAAATGCTGTTGCACCCAATACACCAAAACATTGCCGAAGGCTCATTTATGAGCCTGTTTCAATGTTGTGGGCTGTTCCCCACTGGGCCAGAGGGTGGAAGGTGTTTCCACTCACTGGCCCAGTGGGGAACTTGTAATGAGGCCCATGGGAAGGTGGCTGCACGGGCGGCAATCTGACCGCAGGATTTTGGCCGGCGGCCTTTTCCACCTGCCAAACTCATAATGACCCCCATAATCTCAAAATAAGAACATAACCACAAATTCACAATGGTAATGCATAACCCTATTAATACTCAGAACTCCACCACTGCAACCATCTTTGATACTGCAACTCCTTCAGTCTTCAGCTTCAGGCTTTGGTCTTAAAGGACATGGGCAATTCTCAGCTGGTGCAACTTATTTAATCTCTTCTCTTTTGTGACACTAATAATCCTCTTTCTACCAACTGATGGAGCGGGGTTTTCTGTATGTCAGTCTTCAGGTGAAATCATTAAATTACCCCCACCACTGGTCATGTGGATTTTTGACGGTAGATGAAGAAAAATGAGGAGCAATCATCTACATAAACAATACATCAATGAGGACTTTAAATTCAGTCAATAAAAAGAGTTAGTGTGAGTTAAAGGGTTTTATTTTCAAATCCTTCAGCTTTTCATCTATTTATGCATTAGTCTTTAGAATTCAGCATCAAAGTTAATATAACCAATCAATCAATATTTGATTATAAAATAGAATAAAATGTTCATTAAAATCAGTCAGTATCGTAAAAATAAAATAAGCATTTTACATAAAGGAAACCCCCTATTCTAAAGGAGAAAAGATGTCAGTTCAGAAACCCAATGAAGAGTTCTGATGAGAGAGAGAGATCAATGCACAAGCATAAAGCTTTCGCAACTAAGCAGACAAGTCTGTAAGATCACAGATGGGTTTCTAGTAAGAATTTTGGTGTAATTAATTCTGCTCTACTCTAACAAAACACACATTAATACAAACACACAAATTTAATGTTGCAACATTATTTTCTTTTGTTTTCTTCATCTACTGGGAGGAAGTTCAATTCCCATGCTTTCACCAAAGTAAAATGGACTTTCAGACATTAGTCTTTGAAAGGGTACAATTTTCTTGTGGTCCAAAACTTCTTCCCATGAATTTCTCTTCCTGTTGTTTTTGTCTATTACAAAACAAGCGACTTTTCAATAGCTAGCAGCAGAGTTCTAAAGTTGCAACTTACGCAGCAACCAGCTATTCAATGTGAAAACAGACTTTTCCTTGTTAAAGCATTATTTTCCATTAACATGGCCTCAACAGTTAGCCTGATTTGTTCAGAACTTTATTTACATGGAGGCTTGTAACATGCAAGTATGGTTACCTACTACAAATTTCGCACTAAGCACATGTTTCATTTAAATGTAAACTTATGTATATTATTACTTTTATAAGTGTTTTCAATAGCAGATCGAATTTGCTGCAGCATCTCCATGGGCACCAGAACATACCCAAAAGGTTACAAGTAACAAGATCAACCAATCAGAATTGTCTTAACTAATGAATACATTCTAATTGGTTGAAATGGATGTCAATCAGAAAAGCTAAAACAGTATGTTATTTGTAACAGTTTTGACTGACACAATATATTGCAATTGGAATAGGCTCCTGTGTTAGAACCATTCTCATTGGCTAATGGAAGCCAATAAGAATAGTTGTGACATGGGCTGCAAGTGACAAGCTTACATGCTTGGCAGTCTCACAGTGATCTGTGGACTTCCATGCAATACCTCCTGTTGTACCCCCTTTGGTCCCTTGCATTTGAAACATATTACTGGACGGGCAGGTTTAGCCTGTCTCTATGTTTCTGATACCTTGATAGCATGTGTTTTATGTAGAAACCTGTAGCACCAATATAGTTCCTGCTATTTAACCTCAGCCGTAAGAAGTGGAGGCTGTGATTAATTGTCTATTTACCATAAGATGAATATGTGATCCAGAGGTGAATAGAAAGTACCCCCTCCTTTCAACCTGAGGAAAATCACTTGAATAAGGAAGTGCAGAAGATTGAACACTATGACCACATGGTCAAGATCCCAGTTGCCATAAACCAACCAGTGAAAATTCGGAATAATCATACACGTTGTAACTATTTTTTCTTTATCTATTCCATTCCAGTATGTTCTACATTGGTGCCATTCTAAACAAAACCAACTGTGTCGTTGTGAGATCTCAGTGATAACGTCTTTCTAAGTCAATAATTGCAGCTAAAGTGAATTTAAAACTCATCATTCATGATATATGGGACATACATACTTCTCACATATGTTCTGAAATCCTCGGCATCAGTACATTCTTCATCTGTATTTGCACTCCTGAATCAGGCAAGCACATTGCAATCTATTTTTTATTTTTTTATAAACCTGATATTGTAGTAGTACAGTCATCCATGTGTGCTGTTTCTCACAAACGCTGTTAAAATTATGTTAGCTCATAGAAACCTTTGGCTCATCACGTTCTCAATCTGTAGTAATGAGTTTCGACCAAGCAGTCTATTGTGACCTTGCACAGTAGAGATGCATTCTTCCCGTGTCCATTCATACCTTTACGTTATCTCTGCCATCTGCGCCAGCTATTATCCATCCAATCGTTCTGACTTTATTCATAGGCTGCCTTTGAGAGAAGAATAAATAATAATTCGGCTCCTCTATTCTTAAAAAGCAAAAGTTTGCATTCAGTCAGGGACCAGGAACGAACTGAATAATAGACAGAGAGAATACATAATGAGTAAACATATGATACGGTCCAAGACAGGTTATGATGACATCATAAAACCATGTGTTGGAAATATATGACCATTCCATCCATGTTATCGCTCATGTATTTTTTATATTACATGTTTATTTTGTGACAGTTTGCTTGAAAACGTGTTTTACTCAAAGTGTAGCTAACAATAGGTACTGACTGGAAGTAGAATGTTCAGGCTTTGTTTACCTTTCTTTAATACATTGGTAATAAAACACTGTGCAGTGATGAGGGTTACAACATTTCGGTGGCTGTAAAGTTTACCTCATAAATATGAATTCACTACATTTGCCACCAAATTCGCTAAGTTTGCGTTGGTTGCTTATATTGAAAATAAATAGAAATAAAACTGACTATTGTGTAAAATGTGCAGTTTTTGCCACATAATTTTGATAACCTTGCCACATAAACTGGTCCTCTAAATGGCATAATCTTAGCAGCCCAGACAATGTTAAAAATTTTCAGAGTGGGGCTCTCATTATGATGATAAAATATGAACTTTACAAGCAGCCATAAAATATATCTAATATTCCATGCTGATTTTCTGCAATAAAACCATAAAAGCAACAGGCAAGGATATATAGCTACTAGTTAGTTATAGTTAAGACTTTCAATAGAATTTTTTTTTTTTGCTTTGCTAATAACTATGCCGCCGTTTGAAGAATCTTCACAAAATGTTCGATGATATGACATTCACTTCAGCTGCTGTCTGGAAAGTTTCGGGGTGGTCTGTCAAGCGGGGCCGAGAAAAAGGGAATCCTGAAATGCTTTGTCCGTATTCATTTTGCCATAGGGATTTTGAAGAGTGATAGCACCCAAACCACTGGACGGAATTACACCACATTTGGCAGAAAGGTAGCTCTTGGTTCAGAAAAAGCCCTTTTTGTTATTTGTTGTAAAGCCATTCAGTAGTTTTACAGAAATTAAAGTAAATCCAAATTTGTATTTAAAGGCATACAAAACATTCATGATCCCTCTCGATCTTGTGCTGAGATCTGATTGGCTGCCCACACTTCAGCAAGGAAGTGTTGGCAACCATGTTGAGACTCAGCTTCAGCAGAGTCCAAGAAGAAAGGTTAAAAATAAAGAAAAGGGGCCAGGGTTCTGACATCTTGGCCCCTTAGCTCTGGTGGTGGGGCCCTAGAGGGACCCCCCAGGGCTAAAAAGCACTTAAAAAAAAAAAACTTGCAGCAAATTTATGATGGAGTCATGAATCTGGGAAAAAATTTAAAAAGAACAAGTGCGGGCTCCCAAGCTTGTTTTCTATTAAGTCCCCACGTGGGCCAGGTCCCAGGTGCATTTAATATTTTAATGCAAGAGGGGGACTCTCCTGTCCACCCTGCAACCTCCCCATGGCATGCCCCCCGCAGCACCAGGGACCAACATCTCCTTGTGCCATTGAGAAAATTGATTGCAGGGTGGCAACTGACACCCTAAGGTAAAAATAACTGATGCCCTCGCCATGCACTGCTAATTACCCCAGATATTACAGCAGTAATGACAACTTGTTTCACATCTTTGGAGCTATAAATGAAACATTAGCAGTCTAATATTTAAGAAAAAGCTGTGAATGGCAAGGGCAAGAGTTATAGTTACCTTAGGGCATGAGGTATAGATATTTGAAGGAACTCTACCTATAACTGTGAATTTCTGTGGTTTCATACGAGTAAATTGAGAACCTAACTATAATGTCCCTGTAACCTCTGTATTTTTTCCGTGATTTTTTTAAAAAAAATTCTATTACCTAACTATAACATCCCTATGACCTTTGGTTATTCCCCTGAACACATATATATATGAAGCATTCCTTTCTTTTCCTCACAAACTCCATTGGCCACTGTGGTGGTGAACAGTCAGGTGTGAGGCTTTAACAACAGGATTTTAGATCAGATGACATATGCTAGAAATAATATATCACTCATTAGTAGTGCAGAAAGAATTATAATATAAGTTATGCAGTAGTTTAGTATATATCTTTAAGTCTCAGAAACATTTATAAAAACACACTCACTGGATGATGTCATCATTGATGTCTTTTGAGATGTCATCAATGATGTCATCAGTGATGTCACTGACCATGACGTGAGTGATGTAATATGTAAGGTCATAAGCACTGCATTGCAGGAGCATAAGTTAAGGTTAGCTCAAGTAAGTATAAGCGCTGAAGATTTTGTGTGTGTGTACAATCTGGACCTAACTATAACTTCCCTGTTTTTCAGTGAATTTCTACGTTTTTTAATTCTATTTCCTAACTATAACGTTCCTGTAACATTTGCTTCTTTCAGTGAATTTCTACATTGCTTAATGTTATTTGCCCTACTTTAATATCCCTCTAACCTTTGGTTTCATAGTGAATGTCACTGTCTTTTTAATATATATTGCACCACAACTTCACCCATAAGTTCAGTTTAGCAATATACATTTTGGCAAGTTTATACATGCATTCTATTCAGACATGTATTCATATTATACATTTTAAACGTAAAAATTAACAAATCAAGGTATGGCAATTTAAGTAGCCTTACTTTTTTAAAAATAATTAAAACATTATAAATATCATATGCAGGCCCCTTAAATTTTAACATTGACAACAGAGGAAGGAGAGCTATACATTAATATTTGGAAGCCTATCTGTGTTCTTAAAAAATACGTATTTATTTTATGAGTTCGGCAAATCTACAGGTCCACCGCAATGGCATCACGGATCTGCTCTGATGCCAGGAACACACCCAAACTTCAACTTCTGAAAGGATACAGTAATTCCCCACCCATGCACGCTACAAACAAATCCCTAAAACAGTTTTTGGCTTCTACATCTTTATAGAGAAGACTGAAAACCAGAGATCCATTTTTTTGGCTTTCCTCCAAAAGAACACAGTTTGAAAATCAAGATGCCTTCTTCTCACAATAGACCTCAAGGGGAAGAGCATGATGAAGAGGCAGAAGTCTTGCCACCTCCCAAGAAGGAGTCTGACATGTGGATGTATTTCAACATCCCATCAGGAGAAAAAAAGGTTGTTATTAAATTGTACAATGCAATGTATGCAACAAAAAACTATGAAGAGGAATGGGCAAGAAATATTTGAATGGCTCATCTTCCATGTGGAAATATTTCAAAGCCATTCATACATGGATATATGATAGGATGATGAGAGGGAAGGAAGGTGGCGCAGCATCATTGGCAACTGAACCACCTGTGAAACGACCTGACCAGATGATTACTATCCCTGCTGTCTCCCATCAGACATAGTTACTCATTGTGACAAGCGTCAAATGCCAGTGGCACTAAAAATGTCACCTGTTGCCAACTTAATGGATGCTATCAACATCCACAAGTGTTGATTTTGTTTTGTCCTCACCCTTCTACTATTCTTAAAGACCCTTAAAGACTGAAGCCAGTTGCTTCTTCCAAGATGCCTTTCCTTACTTGTTGTATGGCCCTTGTCATTTTGTAAAGAAAATATATAAAACTTTTTGGAAAAAATCCACCAAAAAAAAAACAGTTATTTTTCGAACCACTTCATTTGGTTAAAGAAAGAGTTAACTACATATTATATGTTTTTGTGTAATTGTGTGTTCAATTTCAAATTGTTTTGTGAATATAAGTATCATAGTCAACATAAGAGAAATCAAAGTACCACATTTGACGTCTTTAACACCCACATAGGGTAATAAACCTTTAAAGCATTAAAGAAGGCAGTAGCAAATGTTTTGCAATGCCATCCAGAATACTAACATGGAAATTGTTGTGGTGTTTAATTGGCTTTATGGGTGTCTCAGTGGATGTGTGAGTGGTTTATGGGTATATCCCTGCTTGTATAAGTGGCTCTCTGGGTGTGCTTGTGAGTCTCTGCATGGGTCTAAAAGAAAAGTGGGTGTGTGGATGTGTGAATGAGTGTGTGTGTCTGTATGGGTGTAGATGTCTGTGTGCATAGGTGTATGCATATGTGACTGGATGTGCAAGTGACTGCATGTGAGTGTGGATGGGTGTGTAAATATCTGTAGGACTGTATCAGTACCTGTGTGAGTGACTGTATGGGTGTGTTGGTGGGGATGTAAATGTTTGTGTGGGTGTGTAAGTGGGTGTGTGAGTGTGTCTGTGACTGGGTATGGGAGTGGCAATGTGAGTCTGTGAATGAGTGTAAGAGTGGCTGTATGTGTGTGTGAATGGGCGTCAGTGTCTGTGGGTGTGTCAGTAGCTGTGTTAGTGATTGTATGGGTATTGTAGTGGGGATGTAAATGTCTGTGTGGGTATGTAACTTGGTCTGTGAATGTGTGAGTTTGTATGTGAGTGCCTGTATAGGTGTCTTTCTATATTTGGAAGTGAGTGCAGAGGTGTGTGAGTTACTCAGTGAGTGTCTATATGGGTGTGCAATTGGGTACCTGAATGACTTGATGGGCATGTGAGAAATTAGTATCTGAATAGGTGTATGAGTCAGCATGTAAATGGCTGTATGGGACTGTAAGTGGGTGTCTGGCTGTGTAATGGGTGTACTTTTTAATTGTAATCCAGAACACCCTCACAATGCAATCCAATACAACAACATTGGAAGAACTAATTTGTAAACCACATTACTCCAATCAGTAGTGCCATTCATCTGTATAGCAAAAAGAAAAAACAAATATACATTTGTATTTCAATTTATAAAATTATAAATTAAACTTAGAAATTTAAAAAATGCATAACTTTGTAATAGCACAAAATCACTACACATTTCCCATGCTCAAATGCTATGTTATATTAAAAATAAAGATTTATTTTTCCCTTTTTTTTTACTGTTCTCAGATATGATACTTCTACAACATAAATGATGTACTATATAAAGAATCATCCTTGAACAGTGGGGGAAAACAATCATAAAGACAGTATAAAAAATCCACAACTGCACAAAATGTCGCTGCAAAAAAAACAACATTGTAAAGTCCACCCACTACAATTTTTAAAATGATCATGTTATCTATACTTGCAATAATAATCCAAAGGAATATATGCTGAAAATGAGAACTTAATCATTAGAAGTGTTATAAGAGTACTTCTAGATATATAAGGCACACCAGCATGGGCAATGCCATACAAAGACATCAACCTTTGTAAGCCACATGATGTCATAAATCCTGATAATTCATCTACAACAACTAGACTTTCCCACTTTTACAAATGTAACCGTCCGTAGAATTTTGGTTCCAAAAACAAAAGATAGGAATTTGGTAACTTTCAAGGCAATCGTTGTCTAGATTTAAGGTTCCTATCATTGCATTCTGTTGCTCCACTTCTACTTTTTAGACAGACTGTATAATGACTAGATCTAATACAAACTCCTTCAGGACAAATGATAGCAATAATAGTGTTTGTTTTACTACAACTAGATATATGTCCTGCTTTAAAGTTAATAATCTCAGTATCTAATTTACTGCCATCTGATCTGCATCATAGTTGCATTAAATTGATATACTTCCCAGTTCTTGCTACATGCAAAGTCAACACAACATCTGTCCGACAATTTTGAGACTTTTTTTGTGGAGCATTTCTCACTAATCTCTCAAAAGTCACACTTTTGGAATTTGGTATTGTTATATAAATAAAAAACTCTGATTCTGTGTGTAGTTAATTTGAATGAGCAATCTTCACATTCATGATGCTACAAGTAACTAAGTCCAAATAATGAATTAACAGGTATCTCCTCTTATTCTAAAACACCAAACATCACCATTAACAACTCCTGTGCATCCTGTTGAGTATTTTTAATAAACTGTACAGATCCACCACATATACATCTACAGTGTCTCAAATTACTGATGCAGAACATATTTTGGTTCTCTCACTACGCAGATGGTTCAACAAAGCACACATTTCAGAACACAATATCTTCTGTTATTTCTCTTGTATTGTATCTACAACACATGGTAATGCAAACAGTACATTTACCATAACATTAGTATTGCAGTTCATACCAGAGGGATTTGACAACTGATAACCAAAAATGGCTTCCTCATTGTTATTTTTTTTTTCTTTCATTCTCTTCTTTGCAACAACATCACTGCACTGCTTTGAAACTTGGACAGTTGGAAAAGTTCTCATAAACTGGATACTGTCCTAAATTAGGAGAATACAGTTTTCTTATTTGGTTGTATTCTTTAACACAACTTGAGTCTGTATTTACTCTGCTCTTACCAAATGCAACTAGATACACACCAGACAATGTCCTAACTCGAGATAAAGCTACATAGGACATATCTTCCTTAACACTGTACTACCAATATTAATAAATTCTGCATCTGAACCCTGTGATTTATTAATAGTAATTGCATATACTAGAGAAAATGGAAACTGTTTCAGATGAACAAATAAATCTTTTGCAAGCAAATAAAGTGCAGTAGATTGACCAATTTGCTTTGTCAATCTGATCAAATTTAATCACAAAGTATTCAACCTCATTACTATTAAGAAAATGTTAAAATAAACGACTATACCATTGCACCACTAACCAAATGTTCTTAAACATTTAAATTCTGTTGCAAAATCACCGTGCAGTTTTGCATAGACTTAAACATTTCTCCAATCCTACAGTTCATGAAAAATAATTTTCTAATGAATCCAGTGTTGCTTGAATCTTTTTATTTAGAAATACAGGGACACCCTGGTATTATTGCCTTCAGTGCAGAATATCTTCCTTCTCTTTTTTCAATTTCAGCAATTAATTGTTGAAAGATGCACACTCCTCCAATGTAGACATTAAGCACACAATATGTTTATCATCTTGTATAATATTAAACATTAGTTCTGCTACTGTCTTCATTATTGGATAACGTTTTTTAGGAAGACTACTTTCTAGAACATGACTTCCCACTTTTGAAAGAATACCTACGCTAATATATTTCAAAATATTACCATATTCCATGTCAGATGCTTGTTGCATATTCCTAATTATCCTTTGGTTTTTGAACTTTCACCAAATATTCACATTGTTTCCCAAAAAGTTCCTAATTTCATCATGCAGCATTGTTTTGAACACAAGCTTACCCTTCACAGGTGTAAGTTGCAGTAAATCTCCAAAGACAATCAAATGCTTTATCATGAGGTTATTTTAGCTTCTTACATGGGTACATTATTTAGGTCTGGGCCTGTGGCCTGTGCCCTTTTACCTAGTTAGATTTTGCTTCTATTCCTTTTGCTAGTTTGCAGAACTTCATTTCAGTGGAGATGTTTTTTATTCCTTTTATCAGTTGTCCTTCTTTACAGAATCTGTTATTAATTTATTTGCACATCATTTAATCCTGTGCTCGACCCAAGGCTGTACGCAATGTTTACAGGGTATTGCTGGTCCAAATGTTACATTGTCTACCCTACACTGAAAAATATGTGTTGTTACATCAGGGCAGCTCTTAGAACAACAGATATGTTATTATAAAACATCACGCTGCTCACATCATCTTAGAGGGGACATTCAAGCAAGTTTGCCATCTTATGCTGCAAGTCATTGCAGTTTCTGCTGAAACCTTTTGGTTCTTCTTCATCTATGTGGGAGGACTCTCAGTAGGTTAACAGGCATATTCTTTACCTCTACACAGGTATGGGGTTTGGACATACTTCCCAAGACGACAACATCAATCAAGACTACAAAGAGTCCAGAATGCAGAAGCCAATCAATCAATCAATCAAAGAATTTGTAAAGCGCGCTGCTCACCCGCTAGGGTCTCATGGTGCTGGGAGGGGGGTGCTGCTACTGCTCGAAGAGCCAGGTCTTGAGTTGCTTCCTGAAGGAGAGATGGTCCCGGGTCAGCCGTAGGTGGGTGGGGAGGGAGTTCCATGTCTTGGCTGCTAGGTAGGAGAAGGATCTTCCCCCGGTGGTGGTTCTGCGAATCTGTGGGACAGTGGCGAGGGCGAGATTAGCGGATCGGAGCTGGTGGGTGGGTGTGTAGATCGTGAGGCGGTTGTTGAGGTATTTGGGGCCCATGTCGTGGAGGGCTTTGTGTGCGTGGGTGAGGAGCCTGAACGTGATCCTCTTGCTGACAGGGAGCCAGTGCAGGTCTCTTAGGTGGGCGGAGATGTGGCTGTGGCAGGGGATGTCCAGGATGAGTCGTGCCGAGGCGTTCTGTATGCGCTGGAGTCTTTTCTGTAGTTTGGCTGTGGTTCCTGCCTAGAGGTCGTTCCCGTAGTCCAGTTGGCTGGTGACGAGGGCCTGGGTGACCGTTTTTCTGGTTTCGGTGGGGATCCACCGGAAGATTTTTCGGAGCATGCTCAGGGTGTTGAAGCAGGATGATGAGACGGTGTTGACTTGCTTGGTCATCGTGAGGGAGGAGTCCAGGATGAAGCCCAGGTTGCGTGCGTGGTCCCTGGGCTTGGGGGCGGTGCCCAGAGCAGGGTGCCACCAGGAGTCATCCCAGGCGGAGGGGGATGGTCCGAAGATGAGGACTTCCGTCTTGTCCAAGTTCAGCTTCAGACGGCTGAGCTTCATCCATTCCGCGACGTCTTTCATTACTTCCTGGAGGCTGGCTCTGGCGGTGGCGGGGTCGTTGGTGATGGAGAGGATCAGCTGGGTGTCAGCGTAGGAGATGATGTTGAGGTTGTGTTGGCGTGCGATGGCTGCAAGGGGACTCATGTAGATGTTGAAGAGGGTGGGGCTGAGCGAGGAGCCTTGAGGAACGCTGCAGATGATCTTGGTGGCTGCTGAGTGGAAGGGAGGAAGGCGGACTCACTGGGATCTGTCGGCGAGGAAGGAGGTGATCCATTCCAGGGATTTTCCTTGGATACCGGCGTGATGGAGGCGTGTAGTTAGGGTGCGGTGGCAGACAGTGTCGAAAGCGGCCAAGAGGTTGAGGAGGATGAGGGCAGCTGTTTCCCCGTTGTGGAGCATGGACCTGATGTCGTCGGTAGCTGCGATGAGGGCGGTCTTGGTGCTGTGGTTTGCTCGGAAACCTGATTGAGATGGGTCGAGGGAGTCGTTTGTCTCGAGGAAGGCGGTTAGTTGTTTTTTGACGATCTTCTCGATGACTTTGGCTGGGAACGGGAGGAGCGAGATGGGGCGGAAGTTCTTGAGGTCCGTGGGGTCCGCTGTGGGCCAGACTCATCCTGGACATCCCCCAACACAGCCACATCTCCTCCCTCCTCAGAGAGCTACACTGGCTGCCAGTCAACAAACAAATCACCTACAAACTCCTGATCTACACCTTCATGGCACTGCACAACATAGGACCGGCATACCTCAACCATCGTCACACCTTCTACGTACCCAACAGACGTATCTGTTCCTCCCAGCTCACCCTTTGCAGCCGTCCCCAAGATCACGAAAAGCACAGCAGGAGGAAGATCCTTCTCCTACCCAGCAGCACGGACATGAAAAGAACCACTTCACAAGCTAAGGCAGACTGCATCAATGAAGCAGTTGAGGAAGGACCTCAAGACCTGGCTCTTCAACTGAGCAGCACACCCAAAAACAATGCCTTGAGACCCTATGGGTGATTAGCCACACTCTACAAGACTATGATTGATTGATTGATTGATTGACTCAGTCCCCCATGCTCAGTGGTGATGCCACCCGAAATCCAGCAGTCTTGTTACTATAACAGTTTTCCTCCAAATAGGACATTCTTAGAACCACATGCATTCTCAAATGTACAAAGGCAAGCATTATGTTGGAGACCATTCTCAACTCATCGATGATTAAAAGTTTCAACTTTTTTTAATACTCTTGACACTTCATGACAAGCTTCACTAGATAACTTTTGGTATTCCAATTTGTTTTCATGTTCCACAAGCAGCATCCAAAGTCGCTGTAAAGTAGCACCTTTGATTTTGTGTGCAGCTAATCCAGTAGGTGCTGTAACCAGACATGATAAATATGCAGTCTGTAGTCTTCTGTAGAAAAGCAGTATGAAACGTGGTTAAGAAATGTTTACCAGTATCAGTTTGACCAATGACATACAACAGTATAGGTTTAAATGTTGAACATGCACACTATTTCTTGCCATGAAGCAATCCGTGCTCAATTGTAGCTTTCATCTTCATATATATTTCCATTTGTTCATCATTTAGCTGTGCAATTAAATCTGCTAAATCAGCGGTTTTCTGTCTTGCTTGCTCCACTGCAATCTCCACCTCATGTATTGCAATAGCAGCCTTATTTGCAGTTATTGGCTGCCCAAGTGGGTCCTGATTTTGAGGACCTGAAATGTAGCTGCTTCCTGAACTCTCCTTAGCTACCTCTGCAGCAAATGTGTCTCCCTGTTGAATTTCATCATTTAACATTTTCAAATAGTTTGAAAATCCTGAGCACTTGATGCTATCATTGAAAGAGTAGTCATAACAGTTATACTTTCCTAGTAATTCTGTTTTACAACACCAAGGTTTAAACAGCTGCACAAGTGAAAAATACAACAAAAACATCTGTTTCAGCAGTCTATGGTCAATTAGATTGCCTTTGCTATATCACACCAAACACCCTTTGCAACCAACTACTGCAAATTTACAGTCATTTAGGTTTTCTGTCATATTATTTCTATATGTGTAGTTTTAGAGTATTTCATAAAGGCAAACATTTTTAAGATGTGCACTCCCTTTTGGATAGTAAATGTTTAACATGTTTGTTTTTATAATACCTGTGCCCTTTGGCACAATTTCAGCAAGATATTGAAATTCTTTAAGATACTTTAAAACTCTGCTTTGAGTTGATGCTATGCCTAGACTTACCCAAACAATTCATCTTGACTTAAAAACAACTAGCTGAGCAAACTGATCACAGCATTCATAGGATCAAATTTCCATGCATGAAACCATCTTCAAATGGAAGATGTACAACTTTTTTGTTACAGACTTTTTAGCAGAAATCTCTTTTCACACATCTTACATCTTCGTCTTCTCAGACTGTGTTATGTATGAAGTTACATAATGAACAACAGCTATATAGTTGTCTTCCACAATTTGAATATTCATATTCCCTTTCCACTTTTTCAAAATTACTCGATTGTAGTAATAAATATATTTCAAAGCCACTCCTCAGGTTGTAAGTGTGTTGGGTGATTTACGAGTAAGTGTATGTCTCGCTGCAGACATAAAACTGTTCACGCTTCTGTTTGAAATAACAGGTCTTGCAAATCCAAAACAGTGTTTTGTGTAAAGTTTTCCTTTACAATGTTTTTCCACAGAGAGTAATTTCCACATCTATGAGATTGCAACAGTACTTTCTGCTTTAGGCCTTTTTCCTCAGTGTCTTTCTGAATGTTGCACGGCATATACTGTTATATGAAAGGAGGTAAAGTCTCTTCTGTGTCTGTTGCAAATTTAGGTGCATCTTTTACCCACAACAGTATATGAATATGAAAGCACCTCTTGCTTGGTACTCTTTTTGCCAAAAGAAATCTGTAATTTCTCCAAGGGGTGGATTTTGTTTTTGCAGATGAGGGAAAACATAGCTTAAAATCTTTAGTTAATGTACCTGCAAACATTTGCAGGATCCAAAGAGCAAAGTACTTTTGGTGTCTTCAATTCAATGCCTTTAATGTTAGAGTTTGCTTCTCTTAGAAATTTATGTAAATCATCCCATGCATACTCTGCAAAACTCAGGCCCTCAATATGAGTGTGGTGGTCTTAAGACCTCCACATTAGGACCGTGGTGAAAGCAACATGGTTGGTACACTGGCACTGCCACTTTAAGACTGGGAGACGGTCTTAATCCTCTGCCGTGGGGATTAAGACTCCCATGTCCATCAGCTTTTGCTTGGCGATTCCATAGCCATGCAAAGGCTGGTGCAGTAGGGGTGCTAGGGCCCCATGGGGGCCCATGCACTGGTCATGCACTTGGCATGGGCAGTGCAGGTGCCCCCATGGACAGCCCCATTGCACATTTCATTGCCTGATTAACAGGCAGTGAAAAGCCCGAAGGGTGCTGTCGCACCCGATACCCCACAACATTGCTGCCAGCTTGATTATGAGCTGGCATCAATGTTGTGATGAGTTTCCCACTGGGCCAGCGGGAAACTCATAATAGGGCCACGCACAGAAGACTGGAGTGGCGGTCTTCCGAACCAAAGAGATTGGCCGGTGGCCTTCGCCACCTGCAAACCCATAATGAGGCCCTGAGTGTTACAAACTAAGTTGGTGCACCTACATTTTGCAAAATACTCTTGGGCACACCATGACGACTATACCAATACTCACTGGTCCCACGCTGGCATGTCATCTAATGTATCAAATTGTACTTGACCTTCTCATCTTTTCCATTACTTTTTTAAGCAAATACTTTTGCAGACATATTTGTATATCTACTGCCTTTAGAACAGGATTAACAGGATATGATAGTCCAGACAAATCACTTTCAGATAAGAGAATATTTACTTTGTCAGATCTAGGGTTCTCTGAATACATTCTTGTACACTCAGCTGCAGGTACTTGAATAGGGTAGTCATTAATCAGTCCACCATAGTTGAGGAAAACATAGAGCTTCTAAACTTTTCTTCCACACACTATGTGGAGCCCCTTTAGCTTGTTTCGTCCAATACAGTTCAATACATCTAATGTTGACAGTTCTAATATCTATATTTTGTTCCTCTACACTTGAACATACCAACTCCTCATTTTGCTCAGACTGCATTTCAAGACCAAAGAAATGTAAATGAATATCTTTACAAACATTTTCAACCTCTGATACTATACCATATAAAAGTCATTTGCTCATTTCTCTTCAGGGCATTGCAGGACTTTTTGTAAAGTAAATCCTTTAAACTAAATTTCACATTTTTGAGGAATGAACAGCCAATGTTCGGAAATGATGAAAAGTACTTGTGAACAATTTCCTGAATAGACACGCCAGTGAGTCCTTGTAAATTAGAATATTTCCTGGCTTTGCATTGATCTAACGCTTGCAACATTGCAATTTTCTGCTTTACACTTGTTGGATCTGGCCCTTTCTGCAGGTTCACCGCCAAATTGTCTGCCTTCCTCCTGCTCTTTTTCTGACCTTGAATGTGTTAACTTTAGGTCTCTGGGCACTTTCTGACTGCTAACCAGTGCTAACGTACATGTGCTCTCTGCTTATCATTGACTTATCCACAGTTAACATATTTAATTATTTAATTTACTTATAGGTCTTTAATAAAGTGCACTGCCTGTGCCCAGGGCTGGTAAAATAAATGCTACTAGTGGACCTGACGTATTGATTGTGCCACCCACTTTAGTAGCCCCTTAAACATGTCTCATGCCTGCCATTGCAGAGCCTGTGTGTACAATTTTAAACCGCCATGTCAACCTGGCAAGATAAACCTCTTGCCAGACTTAAACCTTCCTTTTCAATACACATACGTCACCGTTGGGGTAGGCCCTGGACAGCCAGTGGCAGGTTACAGTGTATTTAAAAGTAGGACCTGTACTTTTAAGTTTTACATGTCCTAGTAGTGTAAAACTCTTAAGTTTGTTTTTCATCACTGCAAGGCCTATCTCTCTCATAGGATAACATTGGGATTACCTTATTACATTTTATAAGGGCAATTTCCAATTGTGAAATGTTGGGGGCCCCCAAGTTTGGTGTCTCTGGAATCACAATTTGAAATCAAACGTATGGTGAAATTGGACTTTAAATTGTAATTCTGAAAATGCTACTTTTAGAAAGTTTAACTTTTCTTACTTTAACCATCTGGTGCCTTCTGCCTGAGTATGTCTACATAGCGGGGTTGGTTACAGTTGGGCTTTTGTGCATTCTTTAAAGACAGCCACACACAAAGTGAGCATAGGTGTGATTGATGGGCCATCCACATCATGATGGGGCATCCTGGGAGGGATGAGAGGGCGAAACTGACAATTACACTTGAATGTGCTGTATCCTGTCTCCATACATATTAGTGCATAGTACCCTGTAGTGAGTCTGGATCCAGGGCAGGATGGGGAGGGACTCAGTGTACTTCAAACGCCTCTCTTTGGAGTCTCCCCAACTTTAAACACAATATTGGGTACTAGAACTAGACCTCAGCTACCAGCAACTCAGAAATCTTCTCGACCTGTGGATACTCTTCCAGGAAGAAGAACTGCTGTGCTGCTGAAAGGACTGTCACCTTACTAGACTCTGTAGCACCCCTGCTGTGCTGTACTGACCTGCTGCCTATTGCCCTCCATGCCTGATAGTGAGAAGGACTGGACTTGAATCTCTCCAAGCTAGAACCAGAGTGACTCCAAGGGCTTGCGGGCTTGCCTCTTGTTTTTCTGAATTCTCAGGGACGTCAAAGACTTCTCTTCATCCTTCAACAGTACATGGACTTTGCTTGTTGCATGTCTTGTCATGCCAAGTGGTGCCAAACTCAGTCCTGTGCCTTTGGAAGTAGGTGTGAAGTGCTGCAACTGCCAGAACTTAGGCATTGATGCTGTTGCACAGATGAGAACTGGTGAACCTTCATCAACACATCACCACTGCTGTGAGGATCAAGCACACCACATCACCATCAAAGCCAGTGCATCACTGCTGCTATGAAGATCGGGAGTACTGTGTTGCTGACTGCATGATGCATCCCCTCCAACCCCAGTGCAACTCCGACTTTGCACAGCTCGGAGATATTGCATTACCTACATCTGAGGGACTGCACCAATGTATTGCCCCCTTTCCTACTCACGCTTTGTTCTCGACTTTGCCACAGCTCTGAGCCAAGGTACTGTTTTCAGCAGGCCAAAGCTAGTCTTTGTATCCAACCTGTACTCCATTATGGTCAGCCTGACTTTTCAGATTCGACCCGGTTTAGCACGACCCCAAGTTGGTGCTTTTTGCTTATAAGCACAACTACTATGATTATTCTTTAAAAAATCATATCTCCACTTTGACTTATTTTTTGTATGTGTTTGTCATTTTGCTCTTTATTTGTTAATTAAATTAAAAAGTACTTTTCTAACCTGGTATGGGATCTTTTGTGTGGTGCTTTCACACTGTTTTACTGTTTGAAGTGTTGCACAAATACTTAATGCATTGCCTCTTAAGTTAAGCCTGACTGCTCTGTGCCACGCTACCAGAGGGTGAGCACAGGTTAATTTAGGGTAACTGACTTATCCTGAACATAATTGTGGTTTCTACTCGGACAGCATGCATTCCTCTGCCAACCAGAAACCCAATTTGTAACAACACTTATATCTGGAAAAATGTCTTAATGTATCAGTTGATTCCTGGTAAATACTTCAAATACTACCGCAGTCCCATTTATACACAGGGGCATGTCTATGCCTTACTTGTACTTCTTCACCTATGTCTTTCTATACATTTCTACAAACATCTTCTCTTTTGCAATTGGAGTACAGTCTTTTACCTCACAGCATTGCCCAGTTCTTTCACCTGCATGCACTGTGTTCTGTTATAAGTACCTTTCTTCAATAAAGAAATCCTCTACTAGATGTATGCTTACATTCTCCTTTGAAGATTTTGCAAAAATTACTTTTATTAATAATCAATTTTTTGGCTTCTTTTCTTCATAGACTACTGTTTTTTTCATTCTGCTAGTATAAAAGTAAAACATTGGCACTTCAGGGCAAATGCTTTATCAACCATACTATAATTATATTGTTTTGTTTCAGTGCTGCCTGGCTCCTTGTTTCATACCACATTCTGTATTACTCTACTAAATTTTCTCACTTATATTTCGTTACAATTCCTTCTGCCTCCTTGTCAAAGTAGATGTTTTCACTTTCAATGTGACTTACGCCTTCTCCTTTGTGAGATGATTTTAAACCTTGTTTTTATTTGAAACTTTTTCCACATTGCATTTTTCCTCATACTGTTTTAAGAAACTCCTTAATCTTCTTTTACCAGCAGCTCTTTTTTTCTAGCATGTTATCTCCATCATATCCTTTTTTAGACTCATTTTTAAGCAGAGAGTGCTCTTTCTTCTGTTTCCTTCTCCTATCTGCCTTTCTCAGCATTGTAAATCCTCCTCTTTAAACACAAGTTAATATCTGAATAGCAAACATGGAATACATTTAACCTTACTTAACATACTATTAGATTACATAGAGTAAGCAAGTAAGTAGCTACAAAAGAAAGTGGTTATGTCACTATGTCAGAGGCTGTGTAAGTGTCTGAGAATGGGTATGCAAATGGATATATGAGTGGCTGTGCAGGTGGGTGACTGGGTGTGTGAAAGGTTCATTGATATGTGAGTGAGCGTATCAGTGCCTGTGTGGTCATGGCACTGGATGTGTAAGTAGCTGTGTGGGTATATGAGTTGGTGTGTTAGTTAGTATATGGGTGTCTAAATGGTGTGTAAGTGGCTGTATCAACTGATAAATGATTGGGTTAGTCGATGATTGGGTGCATAACTGTGTGTGTAACTGGATGTGTTAGTGGTGCATACAGAACTGCTGTGTGGGTGCCAGGGTGGATGTGGAAGTGCTTCTATCTGACTGGGTATGTGAGTGGCTGGATGTTTTGTGTTATGTGAGTGGCTATGTGGGTGGGTGACTAGGTATCTAACTAGGTGTATGGGTGTATAGGAGTGTGCATACCAGGCTGTTTGAGTACTAGGTGCATAAATAGCTGTATAGTAGTGTGAGTGGGTGTGACAGAGCCTATGAATCTGTGAATGCCTATGTCATTGATGTATAGGTAAGTGAATGGATGTATGAACGCTTTTATTGGTGTGTGACTGAGTGTGCTAGTCACTATCTGGCTACATGAGTGGTGGGCACATAAGTGCTTTTGTGGTAGTATAATTTGGTGTGTAACTGTCCGCCTGACTATGTGAGTGAACACAAATTACATACTAATAAATGTCATGCTATAAGCAAGCACCTACATCTAATTTCAAGCACATTCATTCTTACTGGCCTAATAAAATAACTATATTTTCAGCATAACAATTCCTCTTTCTCCTTTGCTACTTACTTTATTCTTACTTAATGTTCTCATCTAAACTCCCTTCTTTTTTCTTTTCACTGTAGTTCCTAGAAGTTACACATTTTCTTTTAGCTAACATACACCGAAAACTTATTTTACATGTACTCTTTTATAGTTCAACTTAATTCACATACCTATAAAAGCTTTTTGCTGTTGTTCATCATTTGCAATTGCTAAATTTGAGGAATCATAACGTAAAAAGTACTTACCCAAGTTTGATGATCTTCATCCAAATTGTTTCATAAAAATCGGAAGTATTTCTGCAAATTGGCCTTGAGTTATTCCTTTGAGTGTGTGTCCATGTTTATTGATACTGTGAGTACAACAAGTGCTTAGCACATCTCCTGGATTAGCCTAACTGCTCTCCCACACTACCATAGAAGCAGAGCATTAGGTGGACTGAGGAATACAGAATAAAATTCAGGGAGATTTGAAAAAACCCAGAGTTAGTCATGGGTAGAATTTGTTGAATTTTCAGATCAAATTGCTGGGTGGCTGATTAGAAGGTAACAAGATACAAGATTATGATGGCCTTTACAATGTAATTGTAAAAAAACATCCTTTGAGTAACTGTTACAATGGGACACTACATCAGTTCCTGGTACACCTAGGTCCACTTTCTCCTCTAGAGTTGAGGAAGAAGGCAGACCACTGGTTCAAAACAATCCAAGACTACCAATAGTAGGGGAGACCAAAGAAAAGAGGCCAAAAAGTCACCCAAGGGAAAGATGGGAACCAAAACAAAAACAAAAAGTCTTCATCTGCCCCACAAAAACCAGCTCTTGAGGGTGGGTACACGGTAGACACTTTGATCACTACAAGGCTTGGTGCCATGATTGCTAAAAATTGCAAAACCCAAGGCCACCAAAATGGGGACCTGAGCAGTAAAAATAAATAGAATGCCTCTAGTCCACCTGCAGTACATGCAGTTGCAAATCACTAGATGGGATCACAGTTGTGGCCTGACCATGTCAGTGAACCCTCAGAGGCAACATTCGTCACAGAGGGAGGGTTAGACTTATCCTGTGCTGCCTGGCCTACTAACATGCAACAAGACAGGAAGCACCCTTTGATGAACAGGACTAAGGTAGAAGCCTTGAGGGACACTGGGGCTAGTGTCACCATGATAATCCAGCACCTGGTCCACTCAGATTAGAGCCTAATAGAGAAAACTTATCCTGTGACCAATGCTGACAATCTCACAAAGATCGATCCCACGGCAATGGTATCTTTTGACTGGGGGAATAGTTGGACAGAATGAAGTGGCTGTGTCCCCATCACCCCTGTAAACTGTCTGCTTAGAAATGACCGGGAGGATTCTCCCTGGGCTAAAGTAGAACTGAGGACACATGCAGCCATCCTTGGGATGCCAGAATGGGTTTGTTTGAAAACAAGGGCACACAGCAAACTCCAGAGGGAACAAGAGGTGTTGGATTCTGGAAGAATGGACCAACCTTCTAGAAGAAAAGGCATGAAGACTGGGGGACCAACTTCTAAATAGGTCTGGCTGAAAAGCTTCACTCCGCTCGCACCTCGGCGTTCTGCAGAGAACAGATAGACTCTGCACTCCACAACAGAGCAGAGTTGTGCTTTTGATGTCATTGCCCGTGTGTGGGAAGCACAACGAGAGATGTGTGGGGCACTTGTGAGTGCAAACAAGATTCTCTACCCACTCACGAGTTCCCGTGACATTTTACGCTGCACCTGCGACTTATGGTGATTCTTTTGTGACATTGGTGAGTGCGAGTAAGAGCGATAGACCGCAGTTGCAACCTGGAGAAGCTCAGGCAGCTAAATCTCCTCAAAAAGACAATTTTGAGTGAAAAACTTTATCTAATGGACCATTTGCATTGTTTTTTTGGGCGAGGAGTACTTTTTTAATTTACTTTTTTTTTCAACAAGAGGAAGTGCCCTAGAGACTCCAACTTCCTGTTCCTGTCCAGCAGGATCCTCCCAGTGCTTTGTTCATCTCCTGGCCCTTCCTCACTTGGATTTGGAGCTGGAAGGATCATCCCCTTTGTCTCCTGGATGTATCATTGGATTTAAGGACTTTGTATTTGAGATTTCACAAGTAAGTTCAAAAACACTTTTAAAAGGGTGTTGTACAACTTGTCTGTGTGATAGAGGGAATGCACCAGGTTTTATTTGTACTTTTATTCATTTTTTTAAATTCATGTTGGTGGGTGGCCTGCACTTCCAGTAGGGGCCTAGCTATTGTTTTACTTGTAATTTTTCATCTTTAAAGGAAAAATGTTGCACAGTGCTGTACATTTTATCCATGTTTTATAATACATTTGCAATATTCATTTAAATCACTATGTGGTCTAGTCTGCTAATGGACCTTCCAGCTGTAGACCCAGTAGTAGTTATGGGTGCATGATGAAACTACTGTTTTTGTGGTGTCTCTTGAAATGAAACATCATTTAGACCATGGATGGTAGTGGATTGAATCATTAAATTACCAAATGTTGTTTGGCTGTACTTCACGTTTTCTTCCTGCAAAGAGTGTATGGTGGGGTAACATATTTGATGCCTTTGTAGGATGTGTGCTGTTTTTGTAAAACATAAATTTTAGCCAATTATATTTTTGTTTTTGGAATTGCTGTCAACACTGTTTTTTCTCCTGTGTTACCATACCAATGCCTCCTTTTTATGGCCAGTATGTGAGTGTGTTTGCCATAGGCTGTCATTTGTCAGTGTTCTCCATGCCATGTGGCCAAGGGCCCTTTTTGTTTAGTCAATTATAGGCCTATATGTGTTTTTATGTTTTCATTCATCCTGCTTATAGTTTGACCATGTGGCTGGCGGGCATCTTTTGTAGACAGCCAGTGTGTTTTTGCCATTGGCCTGCACATGTTCTTTATTGTGTTGGTTATGCCCCCTTGCTGGTTGTTGTTGCCGTTTGACCATGTGACTGGTGGCCATTTTGTGTAGGCAGCCAGTGTGCTTTTGGGCCTGCTTGTGTTCCGTTTTGTGGCCATACCTCCCTGCTGGTTGTTGCTGTTTGACCATGTGGCTGGTGGCTATTTTCTGTAAGCAACCAGTATGCTTTTAGGCCTGCATGCGTTTTTTGTTGTGGCCATACAACCTAGCTGGTTGTTGTTTGACCATGTGGCTTGCAACCATTTTGTGTCTTATGCTTGAGACCTAGTAGCTCAGTGCTCATTACTAAATGTACTGTACGAACAGTATTTTATATCATATTATATACGTTTGATTTCGTTTTTCACCTGCACCACTCATTATGTAAAATGTTTTCTTCTTTTTTTTTCATTTTCCCCGTCAGTCCTATGTCTGCTGTAGCTGCACCACCTTATTCGAGGATTATTCCATTGTCATTAGCACCTCCCTGAGTGCCACATGGCAACTTAATGTACATAAAGATATCAATTAGATCTGTATGTTGGAGTTGTTGTAGTCGTTGCTCTTTCATATCCTTCCTGACTATACATGATGATGAAAGTTTATGTTGGTGTGGTTTTACGAATTAACCCCTTCTGTGCCGAGGACGTAGTGGTTACGTCCTTCGGCACAGTGCTGCTGTGCCGAGGACGTAACCACTACGTCCTCGGCACACAGCCCAGAGGGAGCGCTCTCGCTCCCTCTGTGTGCTTTCCCCCACCCCCCAACATCAGGGATGGAAGGGGAAGCCCTTCCCCTTCCACCCCCGACCCCCCCAGCCCCCCATAATGATCGCGCGCTGCTGACTTCATTATGGGGATATCGCCGCACAGGAAGCCATTTGCTTCCTGTGCGGCGTTGAGAGAAGAGGTGAGTTCCTCTTCCCGGTGGGTGGGGGGTTTGGGCCAAAGAGGCACCGGGGGAAAGGAAAGGCTTTTCCTTTCCCCCGGTGTCTCTTTGAGCATTCCTGCTGCCCGATCGCAATTGCCCACTAGACACCAGGGATTTTATTTTTTTGTATTTATTTACTCTGTCTGGCACACGGGGAGCGGCCCCTTGGGCAAGGGTCGCTCCCCTTTAGGAGGCAATTATTTTCGGTCATTTCTGCCCCCCTTGGGGGCAGATTGGCCTACTTTTTAGCCAGATCTGCCCCCAAGGGGGGCAGAAAACACTAGATCACCAGGGATTTTAATTTTTATGTTTATTTATGTGGGGGGGGGGTGCCCCCTTGGGCAAGAGGCGGTCCCCCCAATGGGGAAGAGATCTGTTGGCCTTTTCTGCCCCCCTTGGGGGCAGATCGGCCTATTTCTTTAGGTCCATCTGCCCCCAAGGGGGGCAGAAGCCACTTAGGCACCAGGGATTGTGTGTGTAGTGGATGGGGGGGCGCCCCCTTGGGCAAGGGTCGCTCCCCTTTGGGGGGCATGTCTTTTAGGGCCATTTCTGCCCCCCTTGGAGACAGATCAGCCTATTATTTTTAGGCTGATCTGCCCCCAAGGGGGGCAGAATCCACTAGAACGCCAGGGATTTTTTTTATTTGTTTATTTTTGTGGGGGGGCATCCCCTTGGTCACGGGGCACCCCCCCAAGGGGGGCATTGACCTGTTGGCCATTTCTGCACCCCCTGGAGGCAGATGGGCCTATTTTTTTAGGCCCACCTGCCCCCAAGGGGGCAGAAGCCACTTAGACACCAGGGATAGTGTGTGTGTGTGTGTGTTAGTGGATGGGGGGGGCCTTGGGCAAGGGTCGCCCCCCACTTTGGGGGCACATGTACCCAGGCCATTTCTGCACCCCTTGAGACAGATCAGCCTATTATTTTAGGCTGATCTGCCCCCAAGGGGGGCAGAAACCACTAGAACGCCAGGGATTTTTTTTATTTGTTTATTTTTGTGGGGGGGCGTCCCCTTGGTCACGGGGTGCCCCCCCAAGGGGGGCATTGACCTGTTGGCCATTTCTGCACCCCCTGGGGGCAGATGGGTCTATTATTTTAGGCCCACCTGCCCCCAAGGGGGGCAGAAGCCACTTAGACACCAGGGATAGTGTGTGTGTGTGTGTGTCTGTGTGTGTGTGTTAGTGGATGGGGGGGGGCCTTGGGCAAGGGTCGCCCCCCACTTTGGGGACACATGTACCCAAGCCATTTCTGCACCCCTTGGAGACAGATCAGCCTATTATTTTTAGGCTGATCTGCCCACAAGGGGGGCAGAAACCACTAGAACGCCAGGGATTTTTTTTATTTGTTTATTTTTGTGGGGGGGCGTCCCCTTGGTCACGGGGTGCCCCCCGAAGGGTGACATTGACCTTTTGGCCATTTCTGCACCCCCGGGGGCAGATGGGCCTATTTTTTTAGGCCCACCTGCCCCCAAGGGGGGCAGAAGCCACTTAGACACCAGGGATAGTGTTGTGTGTGTTTTTTTGTTTTTTTTTGTTTGAGGGCTGTCCCCTTTGGCAAGGGTCGCTCTCCATGGGGACACACTACTAAAGGTATTTTCTGGCTTCCTTGGGGCAGACAGGCCTATTTTTTAGTAGGCCTATCTGCCCCTATGGCAGAATCCACTTAGGCACCAATTTCTAAATGTTTGATGGTGGGGTGTTTGTCAACTGAAGAAGTCTTTGCATTTGTGATAAAAAAAAAATTCCTCCTTTTTGTTCTAGTTCAAAGCTTTTGCTTTATTTGCTGTGGCTCCTTGCAGTTTTGGTGGTGGTTGACCTGCAGTTTGCACAGTTGCATGTTTTAGGTAAGTAAAAACAATTTCTCCAAAGGAGTATTGTTGCCATGCATGAATGACATGTTTGTAGGGTGTGTACTAAATGCAGGATTGTGTGTGAAATTGTCCTTAGGTTTGTGCACAATGATATTTGTTTTGTCTTATTTCTAATTTGCCTTTCTTTCTTTATTTTTAGTGGGATATAATTGGTGACTGCTGTGTAGTTGCTGGTGAATCAAGCTTTTTCAGGCAAGTGAGCGGTATAGTTTTTGAGTTTATAACTCTTACTAACAAAGCTACACTTTGTTACTTGTCTTACACAGTGCTGGTTGTTGGTGGTGAATTTGTCCAGTTAATTTTAGCAGGAGAGATCATGGCTAGCCGCAGGATGACCGCTCAGCAGGTGGTTGGTATGCTTTTTGAGTCACAGTCTGATCATGACTATGAGACGGACTCTGCATCTGAGGCAGAGGAGGAAGTCAGAGATTCTGGCAGTGATGTTTCTGTTGGAGGGGAATCTTCTGATGATGAAGCCACACTCAGTGCAGATGAAGGGCCTGTTTTAGAGGAGGACATTGATGTGCCAATAGTACAGCAACCTGGGGCTGAAAGGTTTCCCGTTATAAGACCTGATGTCTGGGTTGCCCCAAACATGGAGCAGCCAGAGTTGCCTGCCTTTACTGGTCTCCCGGGGTGTAAAGCCAATACAGAGAACTTTTTGCCTATCAATTTCTTTGAGTTATTCATGGATGATATGTTTTTGGAAGAGATTGTTGAGCAGACTTATTTGTATGCGGAGCAGCATTAGAGGGACAACGCTGCTAGACTTAGGCCACACTCTAGAGCTGCCCAGTGGATTCCCACAAATTTGGAGGAGATAAAAAAGTTTTTGGGTTTGACTTTTTTGATGGGGTTGATAAGGAAGCCGTCACTGGCTTCTTATTGGTCTACTAGTCCCTTGATGGCAACAGCTATATTTCCAGCGACCATGAGTCGTAATCGGTATTTGCTTCTTCTTAGGATGCTGCATTTTGTTGACAATGCATTAGCCTTGCCACGAGATCACCCAGATTCTGACCGTCTTTTTAAGATTAGGCCTGTCCTTGATCATTTTGTAGATCGGTTTTCGGAGGTCTATGTTCCAGGCAAAGAGTTAAGTGTGGACGAGTCTTTGGTCCTCTTCAAGGGTCGTTTGGTTTTTAGGCAGTACATTCCTAGCAAAAGGGCACGATATGGAATTAAATTGTATATGCTGTCTGAAAGTAGGACAGGATATGTGTATAGTTTCCGTGTGTACACTGGTAGGGATTCCAATATTGACCCCTCCGGTTGTCCTCCCACTTTTGGAGTTACAGAGAAAATTGTGTGGGATCTTGGTAGACGACTGTTCAACAAAGGTCACCATTTGTATGTAGATAACTTCTACACTGGTGTGCAGTTGTTCAAGGAATTGTTTAGAATGGACACAGTTGCTTGTGGCACAATCCGTTCTAACCGGAAAGGCTATCCAAGGGAGCTTGTCTGTACAAAACTTGAGAGGGGACAGTGCTGTGCCTTGTGGAACGAGGAGCTGCTAGCTTTGAAATTTTCAGACAAGAGGGATGTCTACATGCTAAGTACCATCCATGATGAGAGTACTTCCCCTGTGACTGTTTGGGGCCAGGTTGCTGAAGTGTGCAAACCTGTGTGCATTTTAGATTATAATAAGCACATGGGAGGTGTAGATAGAGTTGACCAGAGGTTGGAACCTTATACTGTTATTCGTAAGTCTTACGTTTGGTATAAGAAGTTAGCACTTCACCTCTTCCACTTAGCAACCTTCAATGCTTTTATTGCGTTTAGGGATAGGTCTCCAGAGTCAAAGATGACATTTGTGAAATTTCAGGAGTCAGTGATAGAGAGCCTTATTGTGGTGGAACAGGCCAGAGTTCCTAGAGAAGCAGTGGTGGAGGATGTGGCTAGATTGAAAGATTGCCACTTTGCTGAGCACATTCCTCCCACACCCAAAAAAGACTTTCCAGCTAAGAAATGTAGAGTGTGTTTTCGAAGAGGTATCCGGAGGGAGACTCGAATGTACTGCCCAGATTGTCATTCAAAGCCTGGGCTGTGTGTCGGTGGTTGTTTTAAGAATTACCACACCCAGAAGAATTTCTGGGAACAACCATGAGTGTAAACTCATGTCTGTTTTGTATTTTCATGTGTTTAGTTTCATGGTTAGCATTTCTGTCATGTTCTTAGTTAGAGCTTTTGTGTTTGTAGTTTTGTAATTCTTTCTACTTAGTTAGGGGTTCCTCTGTTTAAAAAAAAAAAAAAATGATGCCATTGTGTGTGGAGTGGGGCTTGGCTGAGAGTGTACATATTGACTTGCTGTTGGCTACTGCAACACACTGCCAGCCAAACACCAGTCCACACACTCCCATCAGCTGGTGTGATTGTTGTATCAGGCATGTGGGCATATGTAAGTGATGGGCCCTTGAGTGGCGCTGTCTGTCGATGTGAGTGTTGTAATGTGCTGGGCCTGTGGCTGGCGGTGTGAATGGCCTTGTGTGTGTCATGTATGAAAGTTGTGTGAATGGACTGTAAAGCGGTTGGTGCCTTGTCGCGGCTTTACAGCTCATGAGCTGTGAGTCATTGGTTCAGTTTTTTGCCTTTCAGTTATTAACAGTGCATTTCATTTTTGTGAAAGCTCTTGTTAGTAAAATTTGATCCACTGAACCATCACTCACCCTCGTGCCAAATCCAACCAGTATGTGTGATAAAAATGACAAAACCTGCTCCGCTGTAATCAGGCGTCGCAGCACACCTGTGACACGCTAGGTGCCTCAGGTGGGACCCCGATGATGAAGCATGCCACCAACTTGGTTGGTGGGTGAGGGGTCTTTTTCACATAAACTAAGTGTGTTTCTTTTAAAATTTTTAGTGTTTGGCACATCACGGACGTATGTGGACACATCAAAACGATATATTACAAAACTACCTGTGTTGGGGGGGAGAGGGCACCTATGTTTTTGGTCCTGTGTGCGGCCTTCATCTAGGGAAACCTACCAAACCCAGACATTTTTTAAAACTAGACACCCCAAGGAGTCCAGGGAGGTGTGGCTTGCGTGGATCCCCCAACATTTTCTTTCCCAGACTCCTCTGTAAACCTCAATATTTGCTTAAAAAAGCATATTTTCCTGACTTTTCTTCATAGGATCACCACTCCAGCACAAAATTCCTACTCCCCAGTGTTCCCCTCAGTCTCCCAAGTAAAATGACACCTCACTTATGTGGGTCCCCAAAGCAGAGTCAGTCTAAAGATGTATAAAAGAATATGTCCTTATAAACTCGCTGTGCTATCCCCTCTATCTCTACAAGTTTTGGACCTTATTCTGTTGCAGGCACCTGGCCCACACACATAAGTGAGGTATCATTTTTATCGGGAGACTTGGGGGAATGCTGGGTGGAAGGAAATTTGTGGCTCCACTCAAATTCCAGAACTTTCTGTCACCGAAATGTGTGGAAAATGCATTTTTTTAGCCAGAATTTGAGGTTTGCCAAGGATTCTGGGTAACAGAACCTAGTCAGAGCCCCGCAAGTCACCCCATCTTGGATTCCCCTAGGTCTCTAGCTTTCAAAAATGCACAGGTTTGGTAGGTTTCCCTAGGTGCCGGCTGAGCTAGAGGCCAAAATCTACAGGTAGGCACTGTTTTCAATGAAAAAATGTGATGTGTCCACGTTGCGTTTTGGGGCGTCTCCTGTCGCGGGCGCTAGGCCTACCCACACAAGTGAGGTATCATTTTTATGGGGAGACGTGGGGGAACGCTGGGTGGAAGGAAATTTGTGGCTCCTCTCAGATTCCAGAACTTTCTGCCACAGAAATGTGAGGAACATGTGTTTTTTTAGCCAAATTTTGAGGTTCGCAAAGGATTCTGGGTAACAGAACCTGGTCCGAGCCACACAAGTCACCCCATCTTGGATTCCCCTAGGTCTCTAGTTTTCAGAAATGCACGGGTTTGGTAGGTTTCCCCAGGTGGCGGCTGAGCCTCAGGCCAAAATCTACAGGTAGGCACTTTGCAAAAAACACCTCTGTTTTCTTTCAAAAATTTGGAAGTGTCCACGTTGCGCTTTGGGGCGTTTCCTGTCGCGGGCGCTAGGCCTACCCACACAAGTGAGGTATCATTTTTATCGCGAGACGTGGCGGAACGCTGGGTGGAAGGAAATTTGAGGCTCCTCTCAGATTCCAGAACTTTCTGCCACAGAAATGTGAGGAACATGTGTTTTTTTAGCCAAATTTTGAGGTTTGCAAAGGATTCTGGGTAACAGAACCTGGTCCGAGCCACACAAGTCACCCCATCTTGGATTCCTCTAGGTCTCTAGTTTTCAGAAATGCACAGGTTTGGTAGGTTTCCCTAGGTGGCGGCTGAGCTACAGGCCAAAATCTACAGGTAGGCACTTTGCAAAAAACACCTCTGTTTTCTTTCAAAAATTTGGATGTGTCCACGTTGCGCTTTGGGGCGTTTCCTGTCGCGGGCGCTAGGCCTACCCACACAAGTGAGGTATCATTTTTATCGGGAGACGTGGGGGAACGCTGGGTGGAAGGACATTTGTGGCTCCTCTGAGATTCCAGAACTTTCTGCCACAGAAGTGTGAGGAACATGTGTTTTTTTAGCCAAATTTTGAGGTTTGCAAAGGATTCTGGGTAACAGAACCTGGTCCGAGCCACACAAGTCAGACAATATTGGATTCCCCTAGGTCTCTAGTTTTCAGAAATGCACAGGTTTTGTAGGTTTCCCTAGGTGGCGGCTGAGCTACAGGCCAAAATCTACAGGTAGGACTTTACAAAAAACACCTCTGTTTTCTTTCAAAAATTTGGATGTGTCCACGTTGCGCTTTGGGGCGTTTCCTGTCGCGGGCGCTAGGCCTACCCACACAAGTGAGGTATCATTTTTATCGCGAGACGTTGGGGAACGCTGGGTGGAAGGAAATTTGTGGCTCCTCTCAGATTCCAGAACTTTCTGCCACAGAAATGTGAGGAACATGTGTTTTTTTAGCCAAATTTTGAGGTTTGCAAAGGATTCTGGGTAACAGAACCTGGTCCGAGCAAAACAACTCACCCCATCTTGGATTCCCCCAGGTCTCTAGTTTTCAGAAATGCACAGGTTTGGTAGGTTTCCCTAGGTGGCGGCTGAGCTACAGGCCAAAATCTACAGGTAGGCACTTTGCAAAAAACACCTCTGTTTTCTTTCAAAAATTTGGATGTGTCCATGTTGCGCTTTGGGGCATTTCCTGTCGCGGGCGCTAGGCCTACCCACACAAGTGAGGTATCATTTTTATCGGGAGACGTGGGGAATGCTGGGTGGAAGGAAATTTGTGGCTCTTCTCAGATTCCAGAACTTTCTGCCACAGAAATGTGAGGAACATGCGTTTTTTTAGCCAAATATTGAGGTTTGCAAAGGATTCTGGGTAACAGAACCTGGTCCGAGCCACACAAGTCACCCCATCTTGGATTCCCCTAGGTCTCTAGTTTTCACAAATGCACAGGTTTAGTAGGTTTCCCTAGGTGGCGGCTGAGCTACAGGCCAAAATCTACAGGTAGACACTTTGCAAAAAACACCTCTGTTTTCTTTCAAAAATTTGGATGTGTCCACGTTGCGCTTTGGGGCGCTTCCTGTCGCGGGCGCTAGGCCTACCCACACAAGTGAGGTATAATTTTTATCGGGAGACGTGGGGGAACGCTGGGTGGAAGGAAATTTGTGGCTCTTCTCAGATTCCAGAACTTTCTGCCACAGAAATGTGAGGAACATGTGTTTTTTTAGCCAAATTTTGAGGTTTGCAAAGGATTCTGGGTAACAGAACCTGGTCCGAGCCACACAAGTCAGCACATATTGGATTCCCTTTGGTAGGTTTCCCTAGGTGGCGGCTGAGCTGCAGGCCAAAATCTACAGGTAGACACTTTGCAAAAAACACCTCTGTTTTCTTTCAAAAATTTGGATGTGTCCACGTTGCGCTTTGGGGCGTTTCCTGTCGCGTGCGCTAGGTCTACCCACACAAGTGAGGTATCATTTTTATCGCGAGACGTGGGGGAACGCTGGGTGGAAGGAAATTTGTGGCTCCTCTCAGATTCCAGAACTTTCTGCCACAGAAATGTAAGGAACATGTGTTTTTTTAGCCAAATTTTGAGGTTTGCAAAGGATTCTGGGTAACAGAACCTGGTCCGAGCCACACAAGTCAGCCCATATTGGATTCCCCTAGGTCTCTAGTTTTCAGAAATGCACAGGTTTGGTAGGTTTCCCTAGGTGGCGGCTGAGCTACAGGCCAAAATCTACAGGTAGGCACTTTGCAAAAAACACCTCTGTTTTCTTTCAAAAATTTGGATGTGTCCACGTTGCGCTTTGGGGCGTTTCCTGTCGCGGGCGCTAGGCCTACCCACACAAGTGAGGTATCATTTTTATCGGGAGACGTAGGGGAACGCTGGGTGGAAGGAAATGTGTGGCTCCTCTCAGATTCCAGAACTTTTTGCCACAGAAATGTGAGGAACATGTGTTTTTTTAGCCAAATTTTGATGTTTGCAAAGGATTCTGGGTAACAGAACCTGGTCCGAGCCACACAACTCACCCCATCTTGGATTCCCCTAGGTCTCTAGTTTTCAGAAATGCACAGGTATGGTAGGTTTCCCTAGGTGGCGGATGAGCTACAGGCCAAAATCTACAGGTAGGCACTTTGCAAAAAACACCTCTGTTTTCTTTCAAAAATTTGGATGTGTCCATATTGCGCTTTGGGGCGTTTCCTCTCGCGGGCGCTAGGCCTACCCACACAAGTGAGGTATCATTTTTATCGGGAGACATTGGGGAACGCTGGGTGGAAGGACATTTGTGGCTCCTCTCAGATTCCAGAACTTTCTGCCAAAGAAATGTGGGGAACATGTGTTTTTTTAGCCAAATTTTGAGGTTTGCAAAGGATTCTGGGTAACAGAACCTGGTCCGAGCCACACAAGTCAGCCCATATTGGATTCCCCTAGGTCTCTAGTTGTCAGAAATGCACAGGTTTGGTAGGTTTCCCTAGGTGGCGGCTGAGCTACAGGCCAAAATCTACAGGTTGGCACTTTACAAAAAACACCTCTGTTTTCTTTCAAAAATGTGGATGTGTCCACGTTGCGCTTTGGGGAGTTTCCTGTCGCGGGCGCTAGGTCTACCCACACAAGTGAGGTATCATTTTTATCGGGAGACGTGGGGGAACGCTGGGTGGAAGTAAATTTGTGGCTCCTCTCAGATTCCAGAACTTTCTGCCACAGAAATGTGAGGAACATGTGTTTTTTTAGCCAAATTTTGAGGTTTGCAAAGGATTCTGGGTAACAGAACCTGGTCCGAGCCACACAAATCAGCCCATATTGGATTCCCCTATGTCTCTAGTTTTCAGAAATACACAGGTTTGGTAGGTTTCCCTAGGTGGCGGCTGAGATACAGGCCAAAATCTACAGGTAGGCACTTTGCAAAAAACACCTCTGTTTTCTTTCAAAAATTTGAATGTGTCCACATTGCGCTTTGGGGCGTTTCCTTTCGCGAGCGCTAGGCCTACCCACACAAGTGAGGTATCATTTTTATCGGGAGACATTGGGGAACGCTGGGTGGAAGGAAATTTGTGGCTCCTCTCAGATTCCAGAACTTTCTGCCACAGAAATGTGGGGAACATGTGTTTTTTTAGCCAAATTTTGAGTTTTGCAAAGGATTCTGGGTAACAGAACCTGGTCCGAGCCACACAAGTCACCCCATCTTGGATTCCCCTAGGTCTCTAGTTTTCAGAAATGCACGGGTTTGGTAGGTTTCCCCAGGTGGCGGATGAGCTACAGGCCAAAATCTACAGGTAGGCACTTTGCAAAAAACACCTCTGTTTTCTTTCAAAAATTTGGATGTGTCCACGTTGCGCTTTGGGGCGTTTCCTGTCGCGGGCGCTAGGCCTACCCACACAAGTGAGGTATCATTTTTATCGCGAGACGTGGCGGAACGCTGGGTGGATGGAAATTTGTGGCTCCTCTCAGATTCCAGAACTTTCTGCCACAGAAATGTGAGGAACATGTGTTTTTTTAGCCAAATTTTGAGGTTTGCAAAGGATTCTGGGTAACAGAACCTGGTCCGAGCCACACAAGTCACCCCATCTTGGATTCCTCTAGGTCTCTAGTTTTCAGAAATGCACAGGTTTGGTAGGTTTCCCTAGGTGGCGGCTGAGCTACAGGCCAAAATCTACAGGTAGGCACTTTGCAAAAAACACCTCTGTTTTCTTTCAAAAATTTGGATGTGTCCACGTTGCGCTTTGGGGCGTTTCCTGTCGCGGGCGCTAGGCCTACCCACACAAGTGAGGTATCATTTTTATCGGGAGACGTGGGGGAACGCTGGGTGGAAGGACATTTGTGGCTCCTCTGAGATTCCAGAACTTTCTGCCACAGAAGTGTGAGGAACATGTGTTTTTTTAGCCAAATTTTGAGGTTTGCAAAGGATTCTGGGTAACAGAACCTGGTCCGAGCCACACAAGTCAGACAATATTGGATTCCCCTAGGTCTCTAGTTTTCAGAAATGCACAGGTTTTGTAGGTTTCCCTAGGTGGCGGCTGAGCTACAGGCCAAAATCTACAGGTAGGACTTTACAAAAAACACCTCTGTTTTCTTTCAAAAATTTGGATGTGTCCACGTTGCGCTTTGGGGCGTTTCCTGTCGCGGGCGCTAGGCCTACCCACACAAGTGAGGTATCATTTTTATCGCGAGACGTTGGGGAACGCTGGGTGGAAGGAAATTTGTGGCTCCTCTCAGATTCCAGAACTTTCTGCCACAGAAATGTGAGGAACATGTGTTTTTTTAGCCAAATTTTGAGGTTTGCAAAGGATTCTGGGTAACAGAACCTGGTCCGAGCAAAACAACTCACCCCATCTTGGATTCCCCCAGGTCTCTAGTTTTCAGAAATGCACAGGTTTGGTAGGTTTCCCTAGGTGGCGGCTGAGCTACAGGCCAAAATCTACAGGTAGGCACTTTGCAAAAAACACCTCTGTTTTCTTTCAAAAATTTGGATGTGTCCATGTTGCGCTTTGGGGCATTTCCTGTCGCGGGCGCTAGGCCTACCCACACAAGTGAGGTATCATTTTTATCGGGAGACGTGGGGGAATGCTGGGTGGAAGGAAATTTGTGGCTCTTCTCAGATTCCAGAACTTTCTGCCACAGAAATGTGAGGAACATGCGTTTTTTTAGCCAAATATTGAGGTTTGCAAAGGATTCTGGGTAACAGAACCTGGTCCGAGCCACACAAGTCACCCCATCTTGGATTCCCCTAGGTCTCTAGTTTTCACAAATGCACAGGTTTAGTAGGTTTCCCTAGGTGGCGGCTGAGCTACAGGCCAAAATCTACAGGTAGACACTTTGCAAAAAACACCTCTGTTTTCTTTCAAAAATTTGGATGTGTCCACGTTGCGCTTTGGGGCGCTTCCTGTCGCGGGCGCTAGGCCTACCCACACAAGTGAGGTATAATTTTTATCGGGAGACGTGGGGGAACGCTGGGTGGAAGGAAATTTGTGGCTCTTCTCAGATTCCAGAACTTTCTGCCACAGAAATGTGAGGAACATGTGTTTTTTTAGCCAAATTTTGAGGTTTGCAAAGGATTCTGGGTAACAGAACCTGGTCCGAGCCACACAAGTCAGCACATATTGGATTCCCCTAGGTCTCTAGTTTTCAGAAATGCACAGGTTTGGTAGGTTTCCCTAGGTGGCGGCTGAGCTGCAGGCCAAAATCTACAGGTAGACACTTTGCAAAAAACACCTCTGTTTTCTTTCAAAAATTTGGATGTGTCCACGTTGCGCTTTGGGGCGTTTCCTGTCGCGTGCGCTAGGTCTACCCACACAAGTGAGGTATCATTTTTATCGCGAGACGTGGGGGAACGCTGCGTGGAAGGAAATTTGTGGCTCCTCTCAGATTCCAGAACTTTCTGCCACAGAAATGTAAGGAACATGTGTTTTTTTAGCCAAATTTTGTGGTTTGCAAAGGATTCTGGGTAACAGAACCTGGTCCGAGCCACACAAGTCAGCCCATATTGGATTCCCCTAGGTCTCTAGTTTTCAGAAATGCACAGGTTTGGTAGGTTTCCCTAGGTGGCGGCTGAGCTACAGGCCAAAATCTACAGGTAGGCACTTTGCAAAAAACACCTCTGTTTTCTTTCAAAAATTTGGATGTGTCCACGTTGCGCTTTGGGGCGTTTCCTGTCGCGGGCGCTAGGCCTACCCACACAAGTGAGGTATCATTTTTATCGGGAGACGTAGGGGAACGCTGGGTGGAAGGAAATGTGTGGCTCCTCTCAGATTCCAGAACTTTTTGCCACAGAAATGTGAGGAACATGTGTTTTTTTAGCCAAATTTTGATGTTTGCAAAGGATTCTGGGTAACAGAACCTGGTCCGAGCCACACAACTCACCCCATCTTGGATTCCCCTAGGTCTCTAGTTTTCAGAAATGCACAGGTATGGTAGGTTTCCCTAGGTGGCGGATGAGCTACAGGCCAAAATCTACAGGTAGGCACTTTGCAAAAAACACCTCTGTTTTCTTTCAAAAATTTGGATGTGTCCATATTGCGCTTTGGGGCGTTTCCTCTCGCGGGCGCTAGGCCTACCCACACAAGTGAGGTATCATTTTTATCGGGAGACATTGGGGAACGCTGGGTGGAAGGACATTTGTGGCTCCTCTCAGATTCCAGAACTTTCTGCCAAAGAAATGTGGGGAACATGTGTTTTTTTAGCCAAATTTTGAGGTTTGCAAAGGATTCTGGGTAACAGAACCTGGTCCGAGCCACACAAGTCAGCCCATATTGGATTCCCCTAGGTCTCTAGTTGTCAGAAATGCACAGGTTTGGTAGGTTTCCCTAGGTGGCGGCTGAGCTACAGGCCAAAATCTACAGGTTGGCACTTTACAAAAAACACCTCTGTTTTCTTTCAAAAATGTGGATGTGTCCACGTTGCGCTTTGGGGAGTTTCCTGTCGCGGGCGCTAGGTCTACCCACACAAGTGAGGTATCATTTTTATCGGGAGACGTGGGGGAACGCTGGGTGGAAGTAAATTTGTGGCTCCTCTCAGATTCCAGAACTTTCTGCCACAGAAATGTGAGGAACATGTGTTTTTTTAGCCAAATTTTGAGGTTTGCAAAGGATTCTGGGTAACAGAACCTGGTCCGAGCCACACAAATCAGCCCATATTGGATTCCCCTAGGTCTCTAGTTTTCAGAAATACACAGGTTTGGTAGGTTTCCCTAGGTGGCGGCTGAGATACAGGCCAAAATCTACAGGTAGGCACTTTGCAAAAAACACCTCTGTTTTCTTTCAAAAATTTGAATGTGTCCACATTGCGCTTTGGGGCGTTTCCTTTCGCGAGCGCTAGGCCTACCCACACAAGTGAGGTATCATTTTTATCGGGAGACATTGGGGAACGCTGGGTGGAAGGACATTTGTGGCTCCTCTCAGATTCCAGAACTTTCTGCCACAAAAATGTGGGGAACATGTGTTTTTTTAGCCAAATTTTGAGTTTTGCAAAGGATTCTGGGTAACAGAACCTGGTCCGAGCCACACAAGTCAGCCCATATTGGATTCCCCTAGGTCTCTAGTTTTCAGAAATGCACAGGTTTGGTAGGTTTCCCTAGGTGGCGGCTGAGTTACAGGCCAAAATCTACAGGTTGGCACTTTGCAAAAAACACCTCTGTTTTCTTTCAAAAATTTGGATGTGTCCACGTTGCGCTTTGGGGCGTTTCCTGTCGCGGGCGCTAGGCCTACCCACACAAGTGAGGTATCATTTTCATCGGGAGACGTGGGGGAACGCTGGGTGGAAGGAAATTTGTGGCTCCTCTCAGATTCCAGAACTTTCTGCCACAGAAATGTGAGGAACATGTGTTTTTTTAGCCAAATTTTGAGGTTTGCAAAGGATTCTGGGTAACAGAACCTGGTCCGAGCAAAACAACTCACCCCATCTTGGATTCCCCCAGGTCTCTAGTTTTCAGAAATGCACAGGTTTGGTAGGTTTCCCTAGGTGGCAGCTGAGCTACAGGCCAAAATCTACAGGTAGGCACTTTGCAAAAAACACCTCTGTTTTCTTTCAAAAATTTGGATGTGTCCATGTTGCGCTTTGGGGCATTTCCTGTCGCGGGCGCTAGGCCTACCCACACAAGTGAGGTATCATTTTTATCGGGAGACGTGGGGGAACGCTGGGTGGAAGGAAATTTGTGGCTCTTCTCAGATTCCAGAACTTTCTGCCACAGAAATGTGAGGAACATGCGTTTTTTTAGCCAAATTTTGAGGTTTGCAAAGGATTCTGGGTAACAGAACCTGGTCCGAGCCACACAAGTCACCCCATCTTGGATTCCCCTAGGTCTCTAGCTTTCAGAAATGCACAGGTTTAGTAGGTTTCCCTAGGTGGAGGCTGAGCTACAGGCCAAAATCTACAGGTAGGCACTTTGCAAAAAACACCTCTGTTTTCTTTCAAAAATTTGGATGTGTCCACGTTGCGCTTTGGGGTGTTTCCTGTCGCGGGCGCTTGGCCTACCCACACAAGTGAGGTATCATTTTCATCGGGAGACGTGGGGGAACGCTGGGTGGAAGGAAATTTGTGGCTCCTCTCAGATTCCAGAACTTTCTGCCACAGAAATGTGAGGAACATGTGTTTTTTTAACCAAATTTTGAGGTTTGCAAAGGATTCTGGGTAACAGAACCTGGTCCGAGCCACACAAGTCACCCCATATTGGATTCCCCTAGGTCTCTAGTTTTTAGAAATGAACAGGTTTGGTAGGTTTCCCTAGGTGGCGGCTGAGCTACAGGCCAAAATCTACAGGTAGGTACTTTGCAAAAAACACCTCTGTTTTCTTTCAAAAAGTTGGATGTGTCCACGTTGCGCTTTGGGGCGTTTCCTGTCGCGGGCGCTAGGCCTACCCACACAAGTGAGGTATCATTTTTATCGGGAGACGTGGGGGAACGCTGGGTGGAAGGAAATTTGTGGCTCCTCTCAGATTCCAGAACTTTCTGCCACAGAAATGTGAGGAACATGTGTTTTTTTAGCCAAATTTTGAGGTTTGCAAAGGATTCTGGGTAACAGAACCTTGTCCGAGCCACACAAGTCACCCCATTTTGGATTCCCCTAGGTCTCTAGTTTTCAGAAATGCACAGGTTTGGTAGGTTTCCCTAGGTGGCGGCTGAGCTACAGGCCAAAATCTACAGGTAGGCACTTTGCAAAAAACACCTCTGTTTACTTTCAAAAATGTGGATGTGTCCACGTTGCGCTTTGGGGCGTTTCCTGTCGCGGGCGCTAGGCCTACCCACACAAGTGAGGTACCATTTTTATCGGGAGACGTGGGGAAACGCTGGGTGGAAGGAAATTTGTGGCTCCTCTCAGATTCCAGAACTTTCTGCCACAGAAATGTGAGGAACATGTATTTTTTTAGCCAAATTTTGAGGTTTGCAAAGGATTCTGGGTAACAGAACCTGGTCCGAGCAACACAAGTCACCACATCTTGGATTCCCCTAGTTCTCTAGTTTTCAGAAATGAACAGGTTTGGTAGGTTTCCCTAGGTGGCGGCTGAGCTACAGGCCAAAATCTACAGGTAGGCACTTTGCAAAAAACACCTCTGTTTTCTTTCAAAAATTTGGATGTGTCCACGTTGCGCTTTGGGGCGCTTCCTGTCGCGGGCGCTAGGCCTACCCACACAAGTGAGGTATCATTTTTATCAGGAGACGTGGGGGAACGCTGGGTGGAAGGAAATTTGTGGCTCCTCTCAGATTCCAGAACTTTCTGCCACAGAAATGTGAGGAACATGTGTTTTTTTAGCCAAATTTTGAGGTTTGCAAAGGATTCTGGGTAACAGAACCTGGTCCGAGTCACACAAGTCACCCCATTTTGGATTCCCCTAGGTCTCTAGTTTTCAGAAATGCACAGGTTTGGTAGGTTTCCCTAGGTGGCGGCTGAGCTACAGGCCAAAATCTACAGGTAGGCACTTTACAAAAAACACCTCTGTTTTCTTTCAAAAATTTGAATGTGTCCACGTTGCGCTTTGGGGCGTTTCCTTTCGCGAGCGCTAGGCCTACCCACACAAGTGAGGTATCATTTTTATCGGGAGACATTGGGGAACGCTGGGTGGAAGGACATTTGTGGCTCCTCTCAGATTCCAGAACTTTCTGCCACAAAAATGTGGGGAACATGTGTTTTTTTAGCCAAATTTTGAGTTTTGCAAAGGATTCTGGGTAACAGAACCTGGTCCGAGTCACACAAGTCACCCCATTTTGGATTCCCCTAGGTCTCTAGTTTTCAGAAATGCACAGGTTTGGTAGGTTTCCCTAGGTGGCGGCTGAGCTACAGGCCAAAATCTACAGGTAGGTACTTTGCAAAAAACACCTCTGTTTTCTTTCAAAAGTTTGGATGTGTCCACGTTGCGTTTTGGGGCGTTTCCTGTCGCGGGCGCTAGGCCTACCCACACAAGTGAGGTATCATTTTTATCGGGAGACGTGGGGGAATGCTGGCTGGAAGGAAATTTGTGGCTCCTCTCAGATTCCAGAACTTTCTGCCACAGATATGTGAGGAACATGTGTTTTTTTAGCCAAATATTGAGGTTTGCAAAGGATTCTGGGTAACAGAACCTTGTCCGAGCCACACAAGTCACCCCATTTTAGATTCCCCTAGGTCTCTAGTTTTCAGAAATGCACAGGTTTGGTAGGTTTCCCTAGGTGGCGGCTGAGCTACAGGCCAAAATCTACAGGTAGGCACTTTGCAAAAAACACCTCTGTTTACTTTAAAAAATTTGGATGTGTCCACGTTGCGCTTTGGGGCGTTTCCTGTTGCGGGCGCTAGGCCTACTCACACAAGTGAGGTACCATTTTTATCGGGAGACGTGGGGAAACGCTGGGTGGAAGGAAATTTGTGGCTCCTCTCAGATTCCAGAACTTTCTGCCACAGAAATATGAGGAACATGTATTTTTTTAGCCAAATTTTGAGGTTTGCAAAGGATTCTGGGTAACAGAACCTGGTCCGAGCCACACACGTCACCCCATCTTGGATTCCCCTAGTTCTCTAGTTTTCAGAAATGAACAGGTTTGGTAGGTTTCCCTAGGTGGCGGCTGAGCTACAGGCCAAAATCTACAGGTAGGCACTTTGCAAAAAACACCTCTGTTTTCTTTCAAAAATTTGGATGTGTCCACGTTGCGCTTTGGGGCGTTTCCTGTCGCGGGCGCTAGGCCTACCCACACAAGTGAGGTATCATTTTCATCGGGAGACGTGGGGGAACGCTGGGTGGAAGGAAATTTGTGGCTCCTCTCAGATTCCAGAACTTTCTGCCACAGAAATGTGAGGAACATGTGTTTTTTTAGCCAAATTTTGAGGTTTGCAAAGGATTCTGGGTAACAGAACCTGGTCCGAGCCACACAAGTCAGCCCATATTGGATTCCCCTAGGTATCTAGTTTTCAGAAATGCACAGGTTTGGTAGGTTTCCCTAGGTGGCGGCTGAGCTGCAGGCCAAAATCTACAGGTAGGCACTTTACAAAAAACACCTCTGTTTTCTTTCAAAAATTTGAATGTGTCCACGTTGCGCTTTGGGGCATTTCCTTTCGCGAGCGCTAGGCCTACCCACACAAGTGAGGTATCATTTTTATCGGGAGACATTGGGGAACGCTGGGTGGAAGGACATTTGTGGCTCCTCTCAGATTCCAGAACTTTCTGCCACAAAAATGTGGGGAACATGTGTTTTTTAAGCCAAATTTTGAGTTTTGCAAAGGATTCTGGGTAACAGAACCTGGTCCGAGCCACACAAGTCAGCCCATATTGGATTCCCCTAGGTCTCTAGTTTTCAGAAATGCACAGGTTTGGTAGGTTTCCCTAGGTGGCGGCTGAGTTACAGGCCAAAATCTACAGGTTGGCACTTTGCAAAAAACACCTCTGTTTTCTTTCAAAAATTTGGATGTGTCCACGTTGCGCTTTGGGGCGTTTCCTGTCGCGGGCGCTAGGCCTACCCACACAAGTGAGGTATCATTTTCATCGGGAGACGTGGGGGAACGCTGGGTGGAAGGAAATTTGTGGCTCCTCTCAGATTCCAGAACTTTCTGCCACAGAAATGTGAGGAACATGTGTTTTTTTAGCCAAATTTTGAGGTTTGCAAAGGATTCTGGGTAACAGAACCTGGTCCGAGCAAAAAGACTCACCCCATCTTGGATTCCCCCAGGTCTCTAGTTTTCAGAAATGCACAGGTTTGGTAGGTTTCCCTAGGTGGCAGCTGAGCTACAGGCCAAAATCTACAGGTAGGCACTTTGCAAAAAACACCTCTGTTTTCTTTCAAAAATTTGGATGTGTCCATGTTGCACTTTGGGGCATTTCCTGTCGCGGGCGCTAGGCCTACCCACACAAGTGAGGTATCATTTTTATCGGGAGACGTGGGGGAACGCTGGGTGGAAGGAAATTTGTGGCTCTTCTCAGATTCCAGAACTTTCTGCCACAGAAATGTGAGGAACATGCGTTTTTTTAGCCAAATTTTGAGGTTTGCAAAGGATTCTGGGTAACAGAACCTGGTCTGAGCCACACTAGTCACCCCATCTTGGATTCCCCTAGGTCTCTAGCTTTCAGAAATGCACAGGTTTAGTAGGTTTCCCTAGGTGGAGGCTGAGCTACAGGCCAAAATCTACAGGTAGGCACTTTGCAAAAAACACCTCTGTTTTCTTTAAAAAATTTGGATGTGTCCACGTTGCGCTTTGGGGTGTTTCCTGTCGCGGGCGCTTGGCCTACCCACACAAGTGAGGTATCATTTTCATCGGGAGACGTGGGGGAACGCTGGGTGGAAGGAAATTTGTGGCTCCTCTCAGATTCCAGAACTTTCTGCCACAGAAATGTGAGGAACATGTGTTTTTTTAACCAAATTTTGAGGTTTGCAAAGGATTCTGGGTAACAGAACCTGGTCCGAGCCACACAAGTCACCCCATATTGGATTCCCCTAGGTCTCTAGTTTTTAGAAATGAACAGGTTTGGTAGGTTTCCCTAGGTGGCGGCTGAGCTACAGGCCAAAATCTACAGGTAGGCACTTTGCAAAAAACACCTCTGTTTTCTTTCAAAATGTTGGATGTGTCCACGTTGCGCTTTGGGGCGTTTCCTGTCGCGGGCGCTAGGCCTACCCACACAAGTGAGGTATCATTTTTATCGGGAGACGTGGGGGAACGCTGGGTGGAAGGAAATTTGTGGCTCCTCTCAGATTCCAGAACTTTCTGCCACAGAAATGTGAGGAACATGTGTTTTTTTAGCCAAATTTTGAGGTTTGCAAAGGATTCTGGGTAACAGAACCTTGTCCGAGCCACACAAGTCACCCCATTTTGGATTCCCCTAGGTCTCTAGTTTTCAGAAATGCACAGGTTTGGTAGGTTTCCCTAGGTGGCGGCTGAGCTACAGGCCAAAATCTACAGGTAGGCACTTTGCAAAAAACACCTCTGTTTACTTTCAAAAATTTGGATGTGTCCACGTTGCGCTTTGGGGCGTTTCCTGTCGCGGGCGCTAGGCCTACCCACACAAGTGAGGTACCATTTTTATCGGGAGACGTGGGGAAACGCTGGGTGGAAGGAAATTTGTGGCTCCTCTCAGATTCCAGAACTTTCTGCCACAGAAATGTGAGGAACATGTATTTTTTTAGCCAAATTTTGAGGTTTGCAAAGGATTCTGGGTAACAGAACCTGGTCCGAGCAACACAAGTCACCACATCTTGGATTCCCCTAGTTCTCTAGTTTTCAGAAATGAACAGGTTTGGTAGGTTTCCCTAGGTGGCGGCTGAGCTACAGGCCAAAATCTACAGGTAGGCACTTTGCAAAAAACACCTCTGTTTTCTTTCAAAAATTTGGATGTGTCCACGTTGCGCTTTGGGGCGCTTCCTGTCGCGGGCGCTAGGCCTACCCACACAAGTGAGGTATCATTTTTATCAGGAGACGTGGGGGAACGCTGGGTGGAAGGAAATTTGTGGCTCCTCTCAGATTCCAGAACTTTCTGCCACAGAAATGTGAGGAACATGTGTTTTTTTAGCCAAATTTTGAGGTTTGCAAAGGATTCTGGGTAACAGAACCTGGTCCGAGTCACACAAGTCACCCCATTTTGGATTCCCCTAGGTCTCTAGTTTTCAGAAATGCACAGGTTTGGTAGGTTTCCCTAGGTGGCGGCTGAGCTACAGGCCAAAATCTACAGGTAGGCACTTTGCAAAAAACACCTCTGTTTTCTTTCAAAAGTTTGGATGTGTCCACGTTGCGTTTTGGGGCGTTTCCTGTCGCGGGCACTAGGCCTACCCACACAAGTGAGGTATCATTTTTATCGGGAGACGTGGGGGAATGCTGGCTGGAAGGAAATTTGTGGCTCCTCTCAGATTCCAGAACTTTCTGCCACAGATATGTGAGGAACATGTGTTTTTTTAGCCAAATATTGAGGTTTGCAAAGGATTCTGGGTAACAGAACCTTGTCCGAGCCACACAAGTCACCCCATTTTAGATTCCCCTAGGTCTCTAGTTTTCAGAAATGCACAGGTTTGGTAGGTTTCCCTAGGTGGCGGCTGAGCTACAGGCCAAAATCTACAGGTAGGCACTTTGCAAAAAACACCTCTGTTTACTTTAAAAAATTTGGATGTGTCCACGTTGCGCTTTGGGGCGTTTCCTGTTGCGGGCGCTAGGCCTACCCACACAAGTGAGGTACCATTTTTATCGGGAGACGTGGGGAAACGCTGGGTGGAAGGAAATTTGTGGCTCCTCTCAGATTCCAGAACTTTCTGCCACAGAAATATGAGGAACATGTATTTTTTTAGCCAAATTTTGAGGTTTGCAAAGAATTCTGGGTAACAGAACCTGGTCCGAGCCACACAAGTCACCCCATCTTGGATTCCCCTAGTTCTCTAGTTTTCAGAAATGAACAGGTTTGGTAGGTTTCCCTAGGTGGCGGCTGAGCTACAGGCCAAAATCTACAGGTAGGCACTTTGCAAAAAACACCTCTGTTTTCTTTCAAAAATTTGGATGTGTCCACGTTGCGCTTTGGGGCGTTTCCTGTCGCGGGCGCTAGGCCTACCCACACAAGTGAGGTATCATTTTTATCGGGAGACGTGGGGGAACGCTGGGTGGAAGGAAATTTGTGGCTCCTCTCAGATTCCAGAACTTTCTGCCACAGAAATGTGAGGAACATGTGTTTTTTTAGCCAAATTTTGAGGTTTGCAAAGGATTCTGGGTAACAGAACCTGGTCCGAGCCACACAAGTCAGCCCATATTGGATTCCCCTAGGTATCTAGTTTTCAGAAATGCACAGGTTTGGTAGGTTTCCCTAGGTGGCGGCTGAGCTGCAGGCCAAAATCTACAGGTAGGCACTTTACAAAAAACACCTCTGTTTTCTTTCAAAAATTTGAATGTGTCCACGTTGCGCTTTGGGTCGTTTCCTTTCGCGAGCGCTAGGCCTACCCACACAAGTGAGGTATCATTTTTATCGGGAGACATTGGGGAACGCTGGGTGGAAGGACATTTGTGGCTCCTCTCAGATTCCAGAACTTTCTGCCACAAAAATGTGGGGAACATGTGTTTTTTTAGCCAAATTTTGAGTTTTGCAAAGGATTCTGGGTAACAGAACCTGGTCCGAGCCACACAAGTCAGCCCATATTGGATTCCCCTAGGTCTCTAGTTTTCAGAAATGCACAGGTTTGGTAGGTTTCCCTAGGTGGCGGCTGAGTTACAGGCCAAAATCTACAGGTTGGCACTTTGCAAAAAACACCTCTGTTTTCTTTCAAAAATTTGGATGTGTCCACGTTGCGCTTTGGGGCGTTTCCTATCGCGGGCGCTAGGCCTACCCACTCAAGTGAGGTATCATTTTCATCGGGAGACGTGGGGGAACGCTGGGTGGAAGGAAATTTGTGGCTCCTCTCAGATTCCAGAACTTTCTGCCACAGAAATGTGAGGAACATGTGTTTTTTTAGCCAAATTTTGAGGTTTGCAAAGGATTCTGGGTAACAGAACCTGGTCCGAGCAAAAAGACTCACCCCATCTTGGATTCCCCCAGGTCTCTAGTTTTCAGAAATGCACAGGTTTGGTAGGTTTCCCTAGGTGGCAGCTGAGCTACAGGCCAAAATCTACAGGTAGGCACTTTGCAAAAAACACCTCTGTTTTCTTTAAAAAATTTGGATGTGTCCATGTTGCGCTTTGGGGCATTTCCTGTCGCGGGCGCTAGGCCTACCCACACAAGTGAGGTATCATTTTTATCGGGAGACGTGGGGGAACGCTGGGTGGAAGGAAATTTGTGGCTCTTCTCAGATTCCAGAACTTTCTGCCACAGAAATGTGAGGAACATGCGTTTTTTTAGCCAAATTTTGAGGTTTGCAAAGGATTCTGGGTAACAGAACCTGGTCTGAGCCACACAAGTCACCCCATCTTGGATTCCCCTAGGTCTCTAGCTTTCAGAAATGCATAGGTTTAGTAGGTTTCCCTAGGTGGAGGCTGAGCTACAGGCCAAAATCTACAGGTAGGCACTTTGCAAAAAACACCTCTGTTTTCTTTAAAAAATTTGGATGTGTCCACGTTGCGCTTTGGGGTGTTTCCTGTCGCGGGCGCTTGGCCTACCCACACAAGTGAGGTATCATTTTCATCGGGAGACGTGGGGGAACGCTGGGTGGAAGGAAATTTGTGGCTCCTCTCAGATTCCAGAACTTTCTGCCACAGAAATGTGAGGAACATGTGTTTTTTTAACCAAATTTTGAGGTTTGCAAAGGATTCTGGGTAACAGAACCTGGTCCGAGCCACACAAGTCACCCCATATTGGATTCCCCTAGGTCTCTAGTTTTTAGAAATGAACAGGTTTGGTAGGTTTCCCTAGGTGGCGGCTGAGCTACAGGCCAAAATCTACAGGTAGGCACTTTGCAAAAAACACCTCTGTTTTCTTTCAAAAAGTTGGATGTGTCCACGTTGCGCTTTGGGGCGTTTCCTGTCGCGGGCGCTAGGCCTACCCACACAAGTGAGGTATCATTTTTATCGGGAGACGTGGGGTAACGCTGGGTGGAAGGAAATTTGTGGCTCCTCTCAGATTCCAGAACTTTCTGCCACAGAAATGTGAGGAACATGTGTTTTTTTAGCCAAATTTTGAGGTTTGCAAAGGATTCTGGGTAACAGAACCTTGTCCGAGCCACACAAGTCACCCCATTTTGGATTCCCCTAGGTCTCTAGTTTTCAGAAATGCACAGGTTTGGTAGGTTTCCCTAGGTGGCGGCTGAGCTACAGGCCAAAATCTACAGGTAGGCACTTTGCAAAAAACACCTCTGTTTACTTTCAAAAATTTGGATGTGTCCACGTTGCGCTTTGGGGCGTTTCCTGTCGCGGGCGCTAGGCCTACCCACACAAGTGAGGTACCATTTTTATCGGGAGACGTGGGGAAACGTTGGGTGGAAGGAAATTTGTGGCTCCTCTCAGATTCCAGAACTTTCTGCCACAGAAATGTGAGGAACATGTATTTTTTTAACCAAATTTTGAGGTTTGCAAAGGATTCTGGGTAACAGAACCTGGTCCGAGCAACACAAGTCACCACATCTTGGATTCCCCTAGTTCTCTAGTTTTCAGAAATGAACAGGTTTGGTAGGTTTCCCTAGGTGGCGGCTGAGCTACAGGCCAAAATCTACAGGTAGGCACTTTGCAAAAAACACCTCTGTTTTCTTTCAAAAATTTGGATGTGTCCACGTTGCGCTTTGTGGCGCTTCCTGTCGCGGGCGCTAGGCCTACCCACACAAGTGAGGTATCATTTTTATCAGGAGACGTGGGGGAACGCTGGGTGGAAGGAAATTTGTGGCTCCTCTCAGATTCCAGAACTTTCTGCCACAGAAATGTGAGGAACATGTGTTTTTTTAGCCAAATTTTGAGGTTTGCAAAGGATTCTGGGTAACAGAACCTGGTCCGAGTCACACAAGTCACCCCATTTTGGATTCCCCTAGGTCTCTAGTTTTCAGAAATGCACAGGTTTGGTAGGTTTCCCTAGGTGGCGGCTGAGCTACAGGCCAAAATCTACAGGTAGGCACTTTGCAAAAAACACCTCTGTTTTCTTTCAAAAGTTTGGATGTGTCCACGTTGCGTTTTGGGGCGTTTCCTGTCGCGGGCACTAGGCCTACCCACACAAGTGAGGTATCATTTTTATCGGGAGACGTGGGGGAATGCTGGCTGGAAGGAAATTTGTGGCTCCTCTCAGATTCCAGAACTTTCTGCCACAGATATGTGAGGAACATGTGTTTTTTTAGCCAAATATTGAGGTTTGCAAAGGATTCTGGGTAACAGAACCTTGTCCGAGCCACACAAGTCACCCCATTTTAGATTCCCCTAGGTCTCTAGTTTTCAGAAATGCACAGGTTTGGTAGGTTTCCCTAGGTGGCGGCTGAGCTACAGGCCAAAATCTACAGGTAGGCACTTTGCAAAAAACACCTCTGTTTACTTTAAAAAATTTGGATGTGTCCACGTTGCGCTTTGGGGCGTTTCCTGTTGCGGGCGCTAGGCCTACCCACACAAGTGAGGTACCATTTTTATCGGGAGACGTGGGGAAACGCTGGGTGGAAGGAAATTTGTGGCTCCTCTCAGATTCCAGAACTTTCTGCCACAGAAATATGAGGAACATGTATTTTTTTAGCCAAATTTTGAGGTTTGCAAAGGATTCTGGGTAACAGAACCTGGTCCGAGCCACACAAGTCACCCCATCTTGGATTCCCCTAGTTCTCTAGTTTTCAGAAATGAACAGGTTTGGTAGGTTTCCCTAGGTGGCGGCTGAGCTACAGGCCAAAATCTACAGGTAGGCACTTTGCAAAAAACACCTCTGTTTTCTTTCAAAAATTTGGATGTGTCCACGTTGCGCTTTGGGGCGTTTCCTGTCGCGGGCGCTAGGCCTACCCACACAAGTGAGGTATCATTTTTATCGGGAGACGTGGGGGAACGCTGGGTGGAAGGAAATTTGTGGCTCCTCTCAGATTCCAGAACTTTCTGCCACAGAAATGTGAGGAACATGTGTTTTTTTAGCCAAATTTTGAGGTTTGCAAAGGATTCTGGGTAACAGAACCTGGTCCGAGCCACACAAGTCAGCCCATATTGGATTCCCCTAGGTATCTAGTTTTCAGAAATGCACAGGTTTGGTAGGTTTCCCTAGGTGGCGGCTGAGCTGCAGGCCAAAATCTACAGGTAGGCACTTTACAAAAAACACCTCTGTTTTCTTTCAAAAATTTGGATGTGTCCACGTTGCGCTTTGGGGCGTTTCCTGTCGCGGGCGCTAGGTCTACCCACACAAGTGAGGTATCATTTTTATCGGGAGACGTGGGGGAACGCTGGGTGGAAGTAAATTTGTGGCTCCTTTCAGATTCTAGAACTTTCTGCCACAGAAATGTGAGGAACGTGTTTTTTTAGCCAAATGTTGAGGTTTGCAAAGGATTCTGGGTAACAGGACCTGGTCCGAGCCACACAAGTCACCCCATCTTGGATTCCCCTAGGTCTCTAGTTTTCAGAAATGCACAGATTTGGTAGGTTTCCCTAGGAGGCGGCTGAGCTACAGGCCAAAATCTATAGGTAGGCACTTTGCAAAAAACACCTCTGTTTTCTTTCAAAAATTTGAATGTGTCCACGTTGCGCTTTGGGGCGTTTCCTGTCGCGGGCGCTAGGCCTACCCACACAAGTGAGGTATAATTTTTATCGCGAGACGTGGGGGAACGCTGGGTGGAAGGAAATTTGTGGCTCCTCTCAGATGCCAGAACTTTCTGCCACAGAAATGTGAGGAACATGTGTTTTTTTAGCCAAATTTTGAGGTTTGCAAAGGATTCTGGGTAACAGAACCTGGTCCGAGCCACACAAGTCAGCCCATATTGGATTCCCCTAGGTCTCTAGTTTTCAGAAATGCACAGGTTTGGTAGGTTTCCTTAGGTGGCGGCTGAGCTACAGGCCAAAATCTACAGGTAGGCACTTTGCAAAAAACACCTCTGTTTTCTTTCAAAAATTTGGATGTGTCCACGTTGCGCTTTGGGGCGTTTCCTGTCGCGGGCGCTAGGCCTACCCACACAAGTGAGGTATCATTTTTATCGGGAGACGTAGGGGAACGCTGGGTGGAAGGAAATGTGTGGCTCCTCTCAGATTCCAGAACTTTTTGCCACAGAAATGTGAGGAACATGTGTTTTTTTAGCCAAATTTTGAGGTTTGCAAAGGATTCTGGGTAACAGAACCTGGTCCGAGCCACACAACTCACCCCATCTTGGATTCCCCTAGGTCTCTAGTTTTCAGAAATGCACAGGTATGGTAGGTTTCCCTAGGTGGCGGATGAGCTACAGGCCAAAATCTACAGGTAGGCACTTTGCAAAAAACACCTCTGTTTTCTTTCAAAAATTTGGATGTGTCCATATTGCGCTTTGGGGCGTTTCTTGTCGCGGGCGCTAGGCCTACCCACACAAGTGAGGTATCATTTTTATCGGGAGACGTGGGGGAACGCTGTGTGGAAGTAAATTTGTGGCTCCTCTCAGATTCCAGAACTTTCTGCCACAGAAATGTGAGGAACATGTGTTTTTTTAGCCAAATTTTGAGGTTTGCAAAGGATTCTGGGTAACAGAACCTGGTCCGAGCCACTCAAGTCACCCCATATTGGATTCCCCTAGGTCTCTAGTTTTCAGAAATGAACAGGTTTGGTAGGTTTCCCTAGGTGCCGGCTGAGCTACAGGCCAAAATCTAGAGGTAGGCACTTTACAAAAAACACCTCTGTTTTCTTTCAAAAATGTGGATGTGTCCACGTTGCGCTTTGGGGCGTTTCCTGTCGCGGGCGCTAGGTCTACCCACACAAGTGAGGTATCATTTTTATCGGGAGACGAGGGGGAACGCTGGGTGAAAGTAAATTTGTGGCTCCTCTCAGATTCCAGAACTTTCTCCCACAGAAATGTGAGGAACATGTGTTTTTTTAGCCAAATTTTGACGTTTGCAAAGGATTCTGGGAAACAGGACCTGGTCCGAGTCACACAAGTCACCCCATCTTGGATTCCCCTAGGTCTCTAGTTTTCAGAAATGCACAGGTTTGGTAGTTTTCCCTAGGTGGCGGCTGAGCTACAGGCCAAAATCTACAGGTAGGCACTTTGCAAAAAACACCTCTGTTTTCTTTAAAAAATTTGAATGTGTCCACGTTGCGTTTTGGGGCGTTTCCTGCCGCGGGCGCTAGGCCTACCCACACAAGTGAGGTATCATTTTTATCGGGAGACGTGGGGGAACGCTGGGTGGAAGGAAATTTGTGGCTACTCTCAGATTCCAGAACTTTCTGCCACAGAAATGTGAGGAACATTTGTTTTTTTAGCCAAATTTTGAGGTTTGCAAAGGATTCTGGGTAACAGAACCTGGTCCGAGCCACACAAGTCACCCCATCTTGGATTCCCCTAGGTCTCTAGTTTTCAGAAATGCACAGGTTTGGTAGGTTTCCCTAGGTGGCGGCTGAGCTACAGGCCAAAATCTACAGGTAGGCACTTTGCAAAAAACACCTCTGTTTTCTTTCAAAAAGTTGGATGTGTCCACGTTACGCTTTGGGGTGTTTCCTGTCGCGGGCGCTAGGCCTACCCACACAGGTGAGGTATCATTCTTATCGGGAGACGTGGGGGAACGCTGGGTGGAAGGAAATTTGTGGCTCCTCTCAGATTCCAGAACTTTCTCCTACAGAAATGTGAGGAACATGTGTTTTTTTAGCCAAATTTTGAGGTTTGCAAAGGATTCTGGGTAACAGAACATGGTCCGAGCCACACAAGTCACCCCATTTTGGATTCCCCTAGGTCTCTAGTTTTCAGAAATGCACAGGTTTGGTAGGTTTCCCTCGGTGGCGGCTGAGCTACAGGCCAAAATCTACAGGTAGGCACTTTGCAAAAAACAACTCTGTTTTCTTTAAAAAATTTGGATGTGTCCACGTTGCGTTTTGGGGTGTTTCCTGTCGCGGGCGCTAGGCCTACCCACACAAGTGAGGTATCATTTTTATCAGGAGACGTGGGGGAACGCTGGGCGGAAGGAAATTTGTGCCTCCTCTCAGATTCTAGAACTTTCTGCCACAGAAATGTGAGGAACATGTTTTTTTTAATCCAAATTTTGAGGTTTGCAAAGGATTCTGGGTAACAGAACCTGGTCCGAGCCACACAAGTCACCCCATATTGGATTCCCCTAGGTCTCTAGTTTTTAGAAATGAACAGGTTTGGTAGGTTTCCCTAGGTGGCGGCTGAGCTACAGGCCAAAATCTACAGGTAGGCACTTTGCAAAAAACACCTCTGTTTTCTTTCAAAAAGTAGGATGTGTCCACGTTGCGCTTTGGGGCGTTTCCTGTCGCGGGCGCTAGGCCTACCCACACAAGTGAGGTATCATTTTTATCGGGAGACGTGGGGGAACGCTGGGTGGAAGGAAATTTGTGGCTCCTCTCAGATTCCAGAACTTTCTGCCACAGAAATGTGAGGAATATGTGTTTTTTTATCCAAATTTTGAGGTTTGCAAAGGATTCTGGGTAACAGAACCTGGTCCGAGCCACACAAGTCACCCCATTTTGGATTCCCCTAGGTCTCTAGTTTTCAGAAATGTACAGGTTTGGTAGGTTTCCCTAGGTGGCGGCTGAGCTACAGGCCAAAATCTACAGGTAGGCACTTTGCAAAAAACACCTCTGTTTTCTTTCAAAAGATTGGATGTGTCCACGTTGCGTTTTGGGGCGTTTCCTGTCGCGGACGCTAGGCCTACCCACACAAGTGAGGTATCATTTTTATCGGGAGACGTGGGGGAATGCTGGCTGGAAGGAAATTTGTGGCTCCTCTCAGATTCCAGAACTTTCTGCCACAGAAATATGAGGAACATGTGTTTTTTTAGCCAAATTTTGAGGTTTGCAAAGGATTCTGGGTAACAGAACCTGGTCCGAGCCACACAAGTCACCCCATCTTGGATTCCCCTAGGTCTCTAGCTTTCAGAAATGCACAGGTTTAGTAGGTTTCCCTAGGTGGAGGCTGAGCTACAGGCCAAAATCTACAGGTAGGCACTTTGCAAAAAACACCTCTGTTTTCTTTCAAAAATTTGGATGTGTCCACGTTGCGCTTTGGGGTGTTTCCTGTCGCGGGCGCTTGGCCTACCCACACAAGTGAGGTATCATTTTCATCGGGAGACGTGGGGGAACGCTGGGTGGAAGGAAATTTGTGGCTCCTCTCAGATTCCAGAACTTTCTGCCACAGAAATGTGAGGAACATGTGTTTTTTTAACCAAATTTTGAGGTTTGCAAAGGATTCTGGGTAACAGAACCTGGTCCGAGCCACACAAGTCACCCCATATTGGATTCCCCTAGGTCTCTAGTTTTTAGAAATGAACAGGTTTGGTAGGTTTCCCTAGGTGGCGGCTGAGCTACAGGCCAAAATCTAAAGGTAGGCACTTTGCAAAAAACACCTCTGTTTTCTTTCAAAAAGTTGGATGTGTCCACGTTGCGCTTTGGGGCGTTTCCTGTCGCGGGCGCTAGGCCTACCCACACAAGTGAGGTATCATTTTTATCGGGAGACGTGGGGGAATGCTGGCTGGAAGGAAATTTGTGGCTCCTCTCAGATTCCAGAACTTTCTGCCACAGAAATGTGAGGAACATGTGTTTTTTTAGCCAAATATTGAGGTTTGCAAAGGATTCTGGGTAACAGAACCTTGTCCGAGCCACACAAGTCACCCCATTTTGGATTCCCCTAGGTCTCTAGTTTTCAGAAATGCACAGGTTTGGTAGGTTTCCCTAGGTGGCGGCTGAGCTACAGGCCAAAATCTACAGGTAGGCACTTTGCAAAAAACACCTCTGTTTACTTTCAAAAATTTGGATGTGTCCACGTTGCGCTTTGGGGCGTTTCCTGTCGCGGGCGCTAGGCATACCCACACAAGTGAGGTACCATTTTTATCGGGAGACGTGGGGAAACGCTGGGTGGAAGGAAATTTGTGGCTCCTCTCAGATTCCAGATCTTTCTGCCACAGAAATGTGAGGAACATGTATTTTTTTAGCCAAATTTTGAGGTTTGCAAAGGATTCTGAGTAACAGAACCTGGTCCGAGCAACACAAGTCACCACATCTTGGATTCCCCTAGTTCTCTAGTTTTCAGAAATGAACAGGTTTGGTAGGTTTCCCTAGGTGGCGGCTGAGCTACAGGCCAAAATCTACAGGTAGGCACTTTGCAAAAAACACCTCTGTTTTCTTTCAAAAATTTGGATGTGTCCACGTTGCGCTTTGGGGCGCTTCCTGTCGCGGGCGCTAGGCCTACCCACACAAGTGAGGTATCATTTTTATCAGGAGACGTGGGGGAACGCTGGGTGGAAGGAAATTTGTGGCTCCTCTCAGATTCCAGAACTTTCTGCCCCAGAAATGTGAGGAACATGTGTTTTTTTAGCCAAATTTTGAGGTTTGCAAAGGATTCTGGGTAACAGAACCTGGTCCGAGTCACACAAGTCACCCCATTTTGGATTCCCGTAGGTCTCTAGTTTTCAGAAATGCACAGGTTTGGTAGGTTTCCCTAGGTGGCGGCTGAGCTACAGGCCAAAATCTACAGGTAGGCACTTTGCAAAAAACACCTCTGTTTACTTTCAAAAATTTGGATGTGTCCACGTTGCGCTTTGGGGCGTTTCCTGTCGCGGGCGCTAGGCCTACCCACACAAGTGAGGTACCATTTTTATCGGGAGACGTGGGGAAACGCTGGGTGGAAGGAAATTTGTGGCTCCTCTCAGATTCCAGATCTTTCTGCCACAGAAATGTGAGGAACATGTATTTTTTTAGCCAAATTTTGAGGTTTGCAAAGGATTCTGGGTAACAGAACCTGGTCCGAGCAACACAAGTCACCACATCTTGGATTCCCCTAGTTCTCTAGTTTTCAGAAATGAACAGGTTTGGTAGGTTTCCCTAGGTGGCGGCTGAGCTACAGGCCAAAATCTACAGGTAGGCACTTTGCAAAAAACACCTCTGTTTTCTTTCAAAAATTTGGATGTGTCCACGTTGCGCTTTGGGGCGCTTCCTGTCGCGGGCGCTAGGCCTACCCACACAAGTGAGGTATCATTTTTATCAGGAGACGTGGGGGAACGCTGGGTGGAAGGAAATTTGTGGCTCCTCTCAGATTCCAGAACTTTCTGCCACAGAAATGTGAGGAACATGTGTTTTTTTAGCCAAATTTTGAGGTTTGCAAAGGATTCTGGGTAAGAGAACCTGGTCCGAGTCACACAAGTCACCCCATTTTGGATTCCCGTAGGTCTCTAGTTTTCAGAAATGCACAGGTTTGGTAGGTTTCCCTAGGTGGCGGCTGAGCTACAGGCCAAAATCTACAGGTAGGCACTTTGCAAAAAACACCTCTGTTTTCTTTCAAAAGTTTGGATGTATCCACGTTGCGTTTTGGGGCGTTTCCTGTCGCGGGCGCTAGGCCTACCCACACAAGTGAGGTATCATTTTTATCGGGAGACGTGGGGGAATGCTGGCTGGAAGGAAATTTGTGGCTCCTCTCAGATTCCAGAACTTTCTGCCACAGAAATGTGAGGAACATGTGTTTTTTTAGCCAAATATTGAGGTTTGCAAAGGATTCTGGGTAACAGAACCTTGTCCGAGCCACACAAGTCACCCCATTTTAGATTCCCCTAGGTCTCTAGTTTTCAGAAATGCACAGGTTTGGTAGGTTTCCCTAGGTGGCGGCTGAGCTACAGGCCAAAATCTACAGGTAGGCACTTTGCAAAAAACACCTCTGTTTACTTTAAAAAATTTGGATGTGTCCACGTTGCGCTTTGGGGTGTTTCCTGTCGCGGGCGCTTGGCCTACCCACACAAGTGAGGTATCATTTTCATCGGGAGACGTGGGGGAACGCTGGGTGGAAGGAAATTTGTGGCTCCTCTCAGATTCCAGAACTTTCTGCCAGAGAAATGTGAGGAACATGTGTTTTTTTAACCAAATTTTGAGGTTTGCAAAGGATTCTGGGTAACAGAACCTGGTCCGAGCCACACAAGTCACCCCATATTGGATTCCCCTAGGTCTCTAGTTTTTAGAAATGAACAGATTTTGTAGGTTTCACTAGGTGGCGGCTGACCTACAGGCCAAAATCTAAAGGTAGGCACTTTGCAAAAAACACCTCTGTTTTCTTTCAAAAAGTTGGATGTGTCCACGTTGCGCTTTGGGGCGTTTCCTGTCGCGGGCGCTAGGCCTACCCACACAAGTGAGGTATCATTTTTATCGGGAGACGTGCGGGAACGCCGGGTGGAAGGAAATTTGTGGCTCCTCTCAGATTCCAGAACTTTCTGCCACAGAAATGTGAGGAACATGTGTTTTTTTAGCCAAATTTTGAGGTTTGCAAAGGATTCTGGGTAACAGAACCTTGTCCGAGCCACACAAGTCACCCCATTTTGGATTCCCCTAGGTCTCTAGTTTTCAGAAATGCACAGGTTTGGTAGGTTTCCCTAGGTGGCGGCTGAGCTACAGGCCAAAATCTACAGGTAGGCACTTTGCAAAAAACACCTCTGTTTTCTTTCAAAAGTTTGGATGTGTCCACGTTGCGTTTTGGGGCGTTTCCTGTCGCGGGCGCTAGGCCTACCCACACAAGTGAGGTATCATTTTTATCGGGAGACGTGGGGGAATGCTGGCTGGAAGGAAATTTGTGGCTCCTCTCAGATTCCAGAACTTTCTGCCACAGAAATGTGAGGAACATGTGTTTTTTTAGCCAAATATTGAGGTTTGCAAAGGATTCTGGGTAACAGAACCTTGTCCGAGCCACACAAGTCACCCCATTTTAGATTCCCCTAGGTCTCTAGTTTTCAGAAATGCACAGGTTTGGTAGCTTTCCCTAGGTGGCGGCTGAGCTACAGGCCAAAATCTACAGGTAGGCACTTTGCAAAAAACACCTCTGTTTACTTTCAAAAATTTGGATGTGTCCACGTTGCGCTTTGGGGCGTTTCCTGTCGCGGGCGCTAGGCCTACCCACACAAGTGAGGTACCATTTTTATCGGGAGACGTGGGGAAACGCTGGGTGGAAAGAAATTTGTGGCTCCTCTCAGATTCCAGATCTTTCTGCCACAGAAATGTGAGGAACATGTATTTTTTTAGCCAAATTTTGAGGTTTGCAAAGGATTCTGGGTAACAGAACCTGGTCCGAGCAACACAAGTCACCACATCTTGGATTCCCCTAGTTCTCTAGTTTTCAGAAATGAACAGGTTTGGTAGGTTTCCCTAGGTGGCGGCTGAGCTACAGGCCAAAATCTACAGGTAGGCACTTTGCAAAAAACACCTCTGTTTTCTTTCAAAAATTTGGATGTGTCCACGTTGCGCTTTGGGGCGCTTCCTGTCGCGGGCGCTAGGCCTACCCACACAAGCGAGGTATCATTTTTATCAGGAGACGTGGGGGAACGCTGGGTGGAAGGAAATTTGTGGCTCCTCTCAGATTCCAGAACTTTCTGCCACAGAAATGTGAGGAACATGTGTTTTTTTAGCCAAATTTTGAAGTTTGCAAAGGATTCTGGGTAACAGAACCTGGTCCGAGTCACACAAGTCACCCCATTTTGGATTCCCCTAGGTCTCTAGTTTTCAGAAATGCACAGGTTTGGTAGGTTTCCCTAGGTGGCGGCTGAGCTACAGGCCAAAATCTACAGGTAGGCACTTTGCAAAAAACACCTCTGTTTTCTTTCAAAAGTTTGGATGTGTCCACGTTGCGTTTTGGGGCGTTTCCTGTCGCGGGCGCTAGGCCTACCCACACAAGTGAGGTATCATTTTTATCGGGAGACGTGGGGGAATGCTGGCTGGAAGGAAATTTGTGGCTCCTCTCAGATTCCAGAACTTTCTGCCACAGAAATGTGAGGAACATGTGTTTTTTTAGCCAAATATTGAGGTTTGCAAAGGATTCTGGGTAACAGAACCTTGTCCGAGCCACACAAGTCACCCCATTTTAGATTCCCCTAGGTCTCTAGTTTTCAGAAATGCACAGGTTTGGTAGGTTTCCCTAGGTGGCGGCTGAGCTACAGGCCAAAATCTACAGGTAGGCACTTTGCAAAAAACACCTCTGTTTACTTTAAAAAATTTGGATGTGTCCACGTTGCGCTTTGGGGTGTTTCCTGTTGCTGGCGCTTGGCCTACCCACACAAGTGAGGTATCATTTTCATCGGGAGACGTGGGGGAACGCTGGGTGGAAGGAAATTTGTGGCTCCTCTCAGATTCCAGAACTTTCTGCCAGAGAAATGTGAGGAACATGTGTTTTTTTAACCAAATTTTGAGGTTTGCAAAGGATTCTGGGTAACAGAACCTGGTCCGAGCCACACAAGTCACCCCATATTGGATTCCCCTAGGTCTCTAGTTTTTAGAAATGAACATGTTTGGTAGGTTTCACTAGGTGGCGGCTGAGCTACAGGCCAAAATCTAAAGGTAGGCACTTTGCAAAAAACACCTCTGTTTTCTTTCAAAAAGTTGGATGTGTCCACGTTGCGCTTTGGGGCGTTTCCTGTCGCGGGCGCTAGGCCTACCCACACAAGTGAGGTATCATTTTTATCGGGAGACGTGCGGGAACGCTGGGTGGAAGGAAATTTGTGGCTCCTCTCAGATTCCAGAACTTTCTGCCACAGAAATGTGAGGAACATGTGTTTTTTTAGCCAAATTTTGAGGTTTGCAAAGGATTCTGGGTAACAGAACCTTGTCCGAGCCACACAAGTCACCCCATTTTGGATTCCCCTAGGTCTCTAGTTTTCAGAAATGCACAGGTTTGGTAGGTTTCCCTAGGTGGCGGCTGAGCTACAGGCCAAAATCTACAGGTAGGCACTTTGCAAAAAACACCTCTGTTTTCTTTCAAAAGTTTGGATGTGTCCACGTTGCGTTTTGGGGCGTTTCCTGTCGCGGGCGCTAGGCCTACCCACACAAGTGAGGTATCATTTTTATCGGGAGACGTGGGGGAATGCTGGCTGGAAGGAAATTTGTGGCTCCTCTCAGATTCCAGAACTTTCTGCCACAGAAATGTGAGGAACATGTGTTTTTTTAGCCAAATATTGAGGTTTGCAAAGGATTCTGAGTAACAGAACCTTGTCCGAGCCACACAAGTCACCCCATTTTAGATTCCCCTAGGTCTCTAGTTTTCAGAAATGCACAGGTTTGGTAGGTTTCCCTAGGTGGCGGCTGAGCTACAGGCCAAAATCTACAGGTAGGCACTTTGCAAAAAACACCTCTGTTTACTTTAAAAAATTTGGATGTGTCCACGTTGCGCTTTGGGGTGTTTCCTATCGCGGGCGCTTGGCCTACCCACACAAGTGAGGTATCATTTTCATCGGGAGACGTGGGGGAACGTTGGGTGGAAGGAAATTTGTGGCTCCTCTCAGATTCCAGAACTTTCTGCCACAGAAATGTGAGGAACATGTGTTTTTTTAGCCAAATATTGAGGTTTGCAAAGGATTCTGGGTAACAGAACCTTGTCCGAGCCACACAAGTCACCCCATTTTGGATTCCCCTAGGTCTCTAGTTTTCAGAAATGCACAGGTTTGGTAGGTTTCCCTAGGTGGCGGCTGAGCTACAGGCCAAAATCTACAGGTAGGCACTTTGCAAAAAACTCCTCTGTTTACTTTCAAAAATTTGGATGTGTCCACGTTGCGCTTTGGGGCGTTTCCTGTCGCGGGCGCTAGGCCTACCCACACAAGTGAGGTACCATTTTTATCGGGAGACGTGGGGAAACGCTGGGTGGAAGGAAATTTGTGGCTCCTCTCAGATTCCAGAACTTTCTGCCACAGAAATGTGAGGAACATGTATTTTTTTAGCCAAATTTTGAGGTTTGCAAAGGATTCTGGGTAACAGAACCTGGTCCGAGCAACACAAGTCACCACATCTTGGATTCCCCTAGTTCTCTAGTTTTCAGAAATGAACAGGTTTGGTAGGTTTCCCTAGGTGGCGGCTGAGCTACAGGCCAAAATCTACAGGTAGGCACTTTGCAAAAAACACCTCTGTTTTCTTTAAAAAATTTGGATGTGTCCACGTTGCGCTTTGGGGCGCTTCCTGTCGCGGGCGCTAGGCCTACCCACACAAGTGAGGTATCATTTTTATCAGGAGACGTGGGGGAACGCTGGGTAGAAGGAAATTTGTGGCTCCTCTCAGATTCCAGAACTTTCTGCCACAGAAATGTGAGGAACATGTGTTTTTTTAGCCAAATTTTGAGGTTTGCAAAGGATTCTGGGTAACAGAACCTGGTCCGAGTCACACAAGTCACCCCATTTTGGATTCCCCTAGGTCTCTAGTTTTCAGAAATGCACAGGTTTGGTAGGTTTCCCTAGGTGGCGGCTGAGCTACAGGCCAAAATCTACAGGTAGGCACTTTACAAAAAACACCTCTGTTTTCTTTCAAAAGTTTGGATGTGTCCACGTTGCGTTTTGGGGCGTTTCCTGTCGCGGGCGCTAGGCCTACCCACACAAGTGAGGTATCATTTTTATCGGGAGACGTGGGGGAATGCTGGCTGGAAGGAAATTTGTGGCTCCTCTCAGATTCCAGAACTTTCTGCCACAGAAATGTGAGGAACATGTGTTTTTTTAGCCAAATATTGAGGTTTGCAAAGGATTCTGGGTAACAGAACCTTGTCCGAGCCACACAAGTCACCCCATTTTAGATTCCCCTAGGTCTCTAGTTTTCAGAAATGCACAGGTTTGGTAGGTTTCCCTAGGTGGCAGCTGAGCTACAGGCCAAAATCTACAGGTAGGCACTTTGCAAAAAACACCTCTGTTTACTTTAAAAAATTTGGATGTGTCCACGTTGCGCTTTGGGGCGTTTCCTGTTGCGGGCGCTAGGCCTACCCACACAAGTGAGGTACCATTTTTATCGGGAGACGTGGGGAAACGCTGGGTGGAAGGAAATGTGTGGCTCCTCTCACATTCCAGAACTTTCTGCCACAGAAATATGAGGAACATGTATTTTTTTAGCCAAATTTTGAGGTTTGCAAAGGATTCTGGGTAACAGAACCTGGTCCGAGCCACACAAGTCACCCCATCTTGGATTCCCCTAGGTCTCTAGTTTTCAGAAATGCACCGGTTTGGTAGGTTTCCCTAGGTGGCGGCTGAGCTACAGGCCAAAATCTACAGGTAGGCACTTTGCAAAAAACACCTCTGTTTTCTTTCAAAAAGTTGGATGTGTCCACGTTGCGCTTTGGGGTGTTTCCTGTCGCGGGCGCTAGGCCTACCCACACAGGTGATGTATCATTCTTATCGGGAGACGTGGGGGAACGCTGGGTGGAAGGAAATTTGTGGCTCCTCTCAGATTCCAGAACTTTCTCCCACAGAAATGTGAGGAACATGTGTTTTTTTGCCAAATTTTGAGGATTGCAAAGGATTCTGGGTAACAGAACCTGGTCCGAGCCACACAAGTCACCCCATTTTGGATTCCCCTAGGTCTCTAGTTTTCAGAAATGCACAGGTTTGGTAGGTTTCCCTCGGTGGCGGCTGAGCTACAGGCCAAAATCTACAGGTAGGCACTTTGCAAAAAACACCTCTGTTTTCTTTAAAAAATTTGGATGTGTCCACGTTGCGCTTTGGGGCGTTTCCTGTCGCGGGCGCTAGGCCTACCCACACAAGTGAGGTATCATTTTTATCAGGAGACGTGGGGGAACGCTGGGTGGAAGGAAATTTGTGGCTCCTCTCAGATTCCAGAACTTTCTGCCACAGAAATGTGAGGAACATGTTTTTTTTTATCCAAATTTTGAGGTTTGCCAAGGATTCTGGGTAACAGAACCTGGTCCGAGCCACACAAGTCACCCCATCTTGGATTCCCCTAGGTCTCTAGTTTTCAGAAATGCACAAGTTTAGTAGGTTTCCCTAGGTGGCGGCTGAGCTAGAGGCCAAAATCTACAGGTAGGCACTTTGCAAAAAACACCTCTGTTTTCTTTAAAAAATTTGGATGTGTCCACGTTGCGCTTTGGGGCGTTTCCTGTCGCGGGCGCTAGGCCTACCCACACAAGTGAGGTATCATTTTCATCCTGAGACGTGGGGGAACGCTGGGTGGAAGGAAATTTGTGGCTCCTCTCAGATTCCAGAACTTTCTGCCACAGAAATTTGAGGAACATGTGTTTTTTTAACCAAATTTTGAGGTTTGCAAAGGATTCTGGGTAACAGAACCTGGTCCGAGCCACACAAGTCACCACATCTTGGATTCCCCTAGGTCTCTAGTTTTTAGAAATGAACAGGTTTGGTAGGTTTCCCTAGGTGGCGGCTGAGCTACAGGCCAAAATCTACAGGTAGGCACTTTGCAAAAAACACCTCTGTTTTCTTTCAAAAAGTTGGATGTGTCCACGTTGCGCTTTGGGGTGCTTCCTGTCGCGGGCGCTAGGCCTACCCACACAAGTGAGGTATCATTTTTATCAGGAGACGTGGGGGAACGCTGGGTGGAAGGAAATTTGTGGCTGCTCTCAGATTCCAGAACTTTCTGCCACAGAAATGTGAGGAACATGTGTTTTTTTAGCCAAATTTTGAGGTTTGCAAAGGATTCTGGGTAACAGAACCTGGTCCGAGCCACACAAGTCAGCCCATATTGGATTCCCCTAGGTCTCTAGTTTTCAGAAATGCACAGGTTTGGTAGGTTTCCCTAGGTGGCGGCTGAGCTACAGGCCAAAATCTACAGGTAGGCACTTTGCAAAAAACACCTCTGTTTTCTTTCAAAAAGTTGGATGTGTCCACGTTGCGCTTTGGGGTGTTTCCTGTCGCGGGCGCTAGGCCTACCCACACAGGTGATGTATCATTCTTATCGGGAGACGTGGGGGAACGCTGGGTGGAAGGAAATTTGTGGCTCCTCTCAGATTCCAGAACTTTCTCCCACAGAAATGTGAGGAACATGTGTTTTTTTGCCAAATTTTGAGGATTGCAAAGGATTCTGGGTAACAGAACCTGGTCCGAGCCACACAAGTCACCCCATTTTGGATTCCCCTAGGTCTCTAGTTTTCAGAAATGCACAGGTTTGGTAGGTTTCCCTCGGTGGCGGCTGAGCTACAGGCCAAAATCTACAGGTAGGCACTTTGCAAAAAACACCTCTGTTTTCTTTAAAAAATTTGGATGTGTCCACGTTGCGCTTTGGGGCGTTTCCTGTCGCGGGCGCTAGGCCTACCCACACAAGTGAGGTATCATTTTTATCAGGAGACGTGGGGGAACGCTGGGTGGAAGGAAATTTGTGGCTCCTCTCAGATTCCAGAACTTTCTGCCACAGAAATGTGAGGAACATGTTTTTTTTTATCCAAATTTTGAGGTTTGCCAAGGATTCTGGGTAACAGAACCTGGTCCGAGCCACACAAGTCACCCCATCTTGGATTCCCCTAGGTCTCTAGTTTTCAGAAATGCACAAGTTTAGTAGGTTTCCCTAGGTGGCGGCTGAGCTAGAGGCCAAAATCTACAGGTAGGCACTTTGCAAAAAACACCTCTGTTTTCTTTAAAAAATTTGGATGTGTCCACGTTGCGCTTTGGGGCGTTTCCTGTCGCGGGCGCTAGGCCTACCCACACAAGTGAGGTATCATTTTCATCCTGAGACGTGGGGGAACGCTGGGTGGAAGGAAATTTGTGGCTCCTCTCAGATTCCAGAACTTTCTGCCACAGAAATTTGAGGAACATGTGTTTTTTTAACCAAATTTTGAGGTTTGCAAAGGATTCTGGGTAACAGAACCTGGTCCGAGCCACACAAGTCACCACATCTTGGATTCCCCTAGGTCTCTAGTTTTTAGAAATGAACAGGTTTGGTAGGTTTCCCTAGGTGGCGGCTGAGCTACAGGCCAAAATCTACAGGTAGGCACTTTGCAAAAAACACCTCTGTTTTCTTTCAAAAAGTTGGATGTGTCCACGTTGCGCTTTGGGGTGCTTCCTGTCGCGGGCGCTAGGCCTACCCACACAAGTGAGGTATCATTTTTATCAGGAGACGTGGGGGAACGCTGGGTGGAAGGAAATTTGTGGCTGCTCTCAGATTCCAGAACTTTCTGCCACAGAAATGTGAGGAACATGTGTTTTTTTAGCCAAATTTTGAGGTTTGCAAAGGATTCTGGGTAACAGAACCTGGTCCGAGTCACACAAGTCACCCCATTTTGGATTCCCCTTGGTCTCTAGTTTTCAGAAATGCACAGGTTTGGTAGGTTTCCCTAGGTGGCGGCTGAGCTACAGGCCAAAATCTACAGGTAGGCACTTTGCAAAAAACACCTCTGTTTTCTTTCAAAAGTTTGGATGTGTCCACGTTGCGTTTTGGGGCGTTTCCTGTCGCGGGCGCTAGGCGTACCCACACAAGTGAGGTATCATTTTTATCGGGAGACGTGGGGGAATGCTGGCTGGAAGGAAATTTGTGGCTCCTCTCAGATTCCAGAACTTTCTGCCACAGATATGTGAGGAACATGTGTTTTTTTAGCCAAATATTGAGGTTTGCAAAGGATTCTGGGTAACAGAACCTTGTCCGAGCCACACAAGTCACCCCATTTTAGATTCCCCTAGGTCTCTAGTTTTCAGAAATGCACAGGTTTGGTAGGTTTCCCTAGGTGGCGGCTGAGCTACAGGCCAAAATCTACAGGTAGGCACTTTGCAAAAAACACCTCTGTTTACTTTAAAAAATTTGGATGTGTCCACGTTGCGCTTTGGGGCGTTTCCTGTTGCGGGCGCTAGGCCTACCCACACAAGTGAGGTACCATTTTTATCGGGAGACGTGGGGAAATGCTGGGTGGAAGGAAATTTGTGGCTCCTCTCAGATTCCAGAACTTTCTGCAACAGAAATATGAGGAACATGTATTTTTTTAGCCAAATTTTGAGGTTTGCAAAGGATTCTGGGTAACAGAACCTGGTCCGAGCCACACAAGTCACCCCATCTTGGATTCCCCTAGTTCTCTAGTTTTCAGAAATGAACAGGTTTGGTAGGTTTCCCTAGGTGGCGGCTGAGCTACAGGCCAAAATCTATAGGTAGGCACTTTGCAAAAAACACCTCTGTTTTCTTTCAAAAATTTGGATGTGTCCACGTTGCGCTTTGGGGCGTTTCCTGTCGCGGGCGCTAGGCCTACCCACACAAGTGAGGTATCATTTTTATCGGGAGACGTGGGGGAATGCTGGCTGGAAGGAAATTTGTGGCTCCTCTCAGATTCCAGAACTTTCTGCCACAGATATGTGAGGAACATGTGTTTTTTTAGCCAAATATTGAGGTTTGCAAAGGATTCTGGGTAACAGAACCTGGTCCGAGCCACACAAGTCACCCCATCTTGGATTCCCCTAGTTCTCTAGTTTTCAGAAATGAACAGGTTTGGTAGGTTTCCCTAGGTGGCGGCTGAGCTACAGGCCAAAATCTATAGGTAGGCACTTTGCAAAAAACACCTCTGTTTTCTTTCAAAAATTTGGATGTGTCCACGTTGCGCTTTGGGGCGTTTCCTGTCGCGGGCGCTAGGCCTACCCACACAAGTGAGGTATCATTTTTATCGGGAGACGTGGGGGAACGCTGGGTGGAAGGAAATTTGTGGCTCCTCTCAGATTCCAGAACTTTCTGCCACAGAAATGTGAGGAACATGTGTTTTTTTAGCCAAATTTTGAGGTTTGCAAAGGATTCTGGGTAACAGAACCTGGTCCGAGCCACACAAGTCAGCCCATATTGGATTCCCCTAGGTATCTAGTTTTCAGAAATGCACAGGTTTGGTAGGTTTCCCTAGGTGGCGGCTGAGCTGCAGGCCAAAATCTACAGGTAGGCACTTTACAAAAAACACCTCTGTTTTCTTTCAAAAATTTGGATGTGTCCACGTTGCGCTTTGGGGCGTTTCCTGTCGCGGGCGCTAGGTCTACCCACACAAGTGAGGTATCATTTTTATCGGGAGACGTGGGGGAACGCTGGGTGGAAGTAAATTTGTGGCTCCTTTCAGATTCTAGAACTTTCTGCCACAGAAATGTGAGGAACGTGTTTTTTTAGCCAAATGTTGAGGTTTGCAAAGGATTCTGGGTAACAGGACCTGGTCCGAGCCACACAAGTCACCCCATCTTGGATTCCCCTAGGTCTCTAGTTTTCAGAAATGCACAGATTTGGTAGGTTTCCCTAGGAGGCGGCTGAGCTACAGGCCAAAATCTATAGGTAGGCACTTTGCAAAAAACACCTCTGTTTTCTTTCAAAAATTTGAATGTGTCCACGTTGCGCTTTGGGGCGTTTCCTGTCGCGGGCGCTAGGCCTACCCACACAAGTGAGGTATAATTTTTATCGCGAGACGTGGGGGAACGCTGGGTGGAAGGAAATTTGTGGCTCCTCTCAGATGCCAGAACTTTCTGCCACAGAAATGTGAGGAACATGTGTTTTTTTAGCCAAATTTTGAGGTTTGCAAAGGATTCTGGGTAACAGAACCTGGTCCGAGCCACACAAGTCAGCCCATATTGGATTCCCCTAGGTCTCTAGTTTTCAGAAATGCACAGGTTTGGTAGGTTTCCCTAGGTGGCGGCTGAGCTACAGGCCAAAATCTACAGGTAGGCACTTTGCAAAAAACACCTCTGTTTTCTTTCAAAAATTTGGATGTGTCCACGTTGCGCTTTGGGGCGTTTCCTGTCGCGGGCGCTAGGCCTACCCACACAAGTGAGGTATCATTTTTATCGGGAGACGTAGGGGAACGCTGGGTGGAAGGAAATGTGTGGCTCCTCTCAGATTCCAGAACTTTTTGCCACAGAAATGTGAGGAACATGTGTTTTTTTAGCCAAATTTTGAGGTTTGCAAAGGATTCTGGGTAACAGAACCTGGTCCGAGCCACACAACTCACCCCATCTTGGATTCCCCTAGGTCTCTAGTTTTCAGAAATGCACAGGTATGGTAGGTTTCCCTAGGTGGCGGATGAGCTACAGGCCAAAATCTACAGGTAGGCACTTTGCAAAAAACACCTCTGTTTTCTTTCAAAAATTTGGATGTGTCCATATTGCGCTTTGGGGCGTTTCTTGTCGCGGGCGCTAGGCCTACCCACACAAGTGAGGTATCATTTTTATCGGGAGACGTGGGGGAACGCTGGGTGGAAGGAAATTTGTGGCTCCTCTCAGATTCCAGAACTTTCTGCCACAGAAATGTGAGGAACATGTGTTTTTTTAGCCAAATTTTGAGGTTTGCAAAGGATTCTGGGTAACAGAACCTGGTCCGAGCCACACAAGTCACCCCATCTTGGATTCCCCTAGGTCTCTTGTTTTCAGAAATGCACAGGTTTGGTAGGTTTCCCTAGGTGGCGGCTGAGCTACAGGCCAAAATCTACAGGTAGACACTTTGCAAAAAACACCTCTGTTTTCTTTAAAAAATGTGGATGTGTCCACGTTGCGCTTTGGGGCGCTTCCTGTCGGGGGCGCTAGGCCTACCCACACAAGTGAGGTATCATTTTTATCGGGAGACATTGGGGAACGCTGGGTGGAAGGACATTTGTGGCTCCTCTCGGATTCCAGAACTTTCTGCCACAGAAATGTGGGGAACATGTGTTTTTTTAGCCAAATTTTGAGGTTTGCAAAGGATTCTGGGTAACAGAAACTGGTCCGAGCCACACAAGTCAGCCCATATTGGATTCCCCTAGGTCTCTAGTTCTCAGAAATGCACAGGTTTGGTAGGTTTCCCTAGGTGGCGGCTGAGCTACAGGCCAAAATCTACAGGTTGGCACTTTACAAGAAACACCTCTGTTTTCTTTCAAAAATGTGGATGTGTCCACGTTGCGCTTTGGGGAGTTTCCTGTCGCGGGCGCTAGGTCTACCCACACAAGTGAGGTATCATTTTTATCGGGAGACGTGGGGGAACGCTGGGTGGAAGTAAATTTGTGGCTCCTCTCAGATTCCAGAACTTTCTGCCACAGAAATGTGAGTAACATGTGTTTTTTTTGCCAAATTTTGAGGTTTGCAAAGGATTCTGGGTAACAGAACCTGGTCCGAGCCAAACAAGTCAGCCCATATTGGATTCCCCTAGGTCTCTAGTTTTCAGAAATACACAGGTTTGGTAGGTTTCCCTAGGTGGCAGCTGAGATAAAGGCCAAAATCTACAGGTAGGCACTTTGCAAAAAACACCTCTGTTTTCTTTCAAAAATTTGAATGTGTCCACGTTGCGCTTTGGGGCGTTTCCTGTCGCGAACGCTAGGCCTACCCACACAAGTGAGGTATCATTTTTATCGGGAGACATTGGGGAACGCTGGGTGGAAGGACATTTGTGGCTCCTCTCAGATTCCAGAACTTTCTGCCACAAAAATGTGGGGAACATGTGTTTTTTTAGCCAAATTTTGAGGTTTGCAAAGGATTCTGGGTAACAGAACCTGGTCCGAGCAACACAAGTCACCACATCTTGGATTCCCCTAGTTCTCTAGTTTTCAGAAATGAACAGGTTTGGTAGGTTTCCCTAGGTGGCGGCTGAGCTACAGGCCAAAATCTACAGGTAGGCACTTTGCAAAAAACACCTCTGTTTTCTTTCAAAAATTTGGATGTGTCCACGTTGCGCTTTGGGGCGCTTCCTGTCGCGGGCGCTAGGCCTACCCACACAAGTGAGGTATCATTTTTATCAGGAGACGTGGGGGAACGCTGGGTGGAAGGAAATTTGTGGCTCCTCTCAGATTCCAGAACTTTCTGCCCCAGAAATGTGAGGAACATGTGTTTTTTTAGCCAAATTTTGAGGTTTGCAAAGGATTCTGGGTAACAGAACCTGGTCCGAGTCACACAAGTCACCCCATTTTGGATTCCCGTAGGTCTCTAGTTTTCAGAAATGCACAGGTTTGGTAGGTTTCCCTAGGTGGCGGCTGAGCTACAGGCCAAAATCTACAGGTAGGCACTTTGCAAAAAACACCTCTGTTTACTTTCAAAAATTTGGATGTGTCCACGTTGCGCTTTGGGGCGTTTCCTGTCGCGGGCGCTAGGCCTACCCACACAAGTGAGGTACCATTTTTATCGGGAGACGTGGGGAAACGCTGGGTGGAAGGAAATTTGTGGCTCCTCTCAGATTCCAGATCTTTCTGCCACAGAAATGTGAGGAACATGTATTTTTTTAGCCAAATTTTGAGGTTTGCAAAGGATTCTGGGTAACAGAACCTGGTCCGAGCAACACAAGTCACCACATCTTGGATTCCCCTAGTTCTCTAGTTTTCAGAAATGAACAGGTTTGGTAGGTTTCCCTAGGTGGCGGCTGAGCTACAGGCCAAAATCTACAGGTAGGCACTTTGCAAAAAACACCTCTGTTTTCTTTCAAAAATTTGGATGTGTCCACGTTGCGCTTTGGGGCGCTTCCTGTCGCGGGCGCTAGGCCTACCCACACAAGTGAGGTATCATTTTTATCAGGAGACGTGGGGGAACGCTGGGTGGAAGGAAATTTGTGGCTCCTCTCAGATTCCAGAACTTTCTGCCACAGAAATGTGAGGAACATGTGTTTTTTTAGCCAAATTTTGAGGTTTGCAAAGGATTCTGGGTAACAGAACCTGGTCCGAGTCACACAAGTCACCCCATTTTGGATTCCCGTAGGTCTCTAGTTTTCAGAAATGCACAGGTTTGGTAGGTTTCCCTAGGTGGCGGCTGAGCTACAGGCCAAAATCTACAGGTAGGCACTTTGCAAAAAACACCTCTGTTTTCTTTCAAAAGTTTGGATGTATCCACGTTGCGTTTTGGGGCGTTTCCTGTCGCGGGCGCTAGGCCTACCCACACAAGTGAGGTATCATTTTTATCGGGAGACGTGGGGGAATGCTGGCTGGAAGGAAATTTGTGGCTCCTCTCAGATTCCAGAACTTTCTGCCACAGAAATGTGAGGAACATGTGTTTTTTTAGCCAAATATTGAGGTTTGCAAAGGATTCTGGGTAACAGAACCTTGTCCGAGCCACACAAGTCACCCCATTTTAGATTCCCCTAGGTCTCTAGTTTTCAGAAATGCACAGGTTTGGTAGGTTTCCCTAGGTGGCGGCTGAGCTACAGGCCAAAATCTACAGGTAGGCACTTTGCAAAAAACACCTCTGTTTACTTTAAAAAATTTGGATGTGTCCACGTTGCGCTTTGGGGTGTTTCCTGTCGCGGGCGCTTGGCCTACCCACACAAGTGAGGTATCATTTTCATCGGGAGACGTGGGGGAACGCTGGGTGGAAGGAAATTTGTGGCTCCTCTCAGATTCCAGAACTTTCTGCCAGAGAAATGTGAGGAACATGTGTTTTTTTAACCAAATTTTGAGGTTTGCAAAGGATTCTGGGTAACAGAACCTGGTCCGAGCCACACAAGTCACCCCATATTGGATTCCCCTAGGTCTCTAGTTTTTAGAAATGAACAGATTTTGTAGGTTTCACTAGGTGGCGGCTGACCTACAGGCCAAAATCTAAAGGTAGGCACTTTGCAAAAAACACCTCTGTTTTCTTTCAAAAAGTTGGATGTGTCCACGTTGCGCTTTGGGGCGTTTCCTGTCGCGGGCGCTAGGCCTACCCACACAAGTGAGGTATCATTTTTATCGGGAGACGTGCGGGAACGCTGGGTGGAAGGAAATTTGTGGCTCCTCTCAGATTCCAGAACTTTCTGCCACAGAAATGTGAGGAACATGTGTTTTTTTAGCCAAATTTTGAAGTTTGCAAAGGATTCTGGGTAACAGAACCTGGTCCGAGTCACACAAGTCACCCCATTTTGGATTCCCCTAGGTCTCTAGTTTTCAGAAATGCACAGGTTTGGTAGGTTTCCCTAGGTGGCGGCTGAGCTACAGGCCAAAATCTACAGGTAGGCACTTTGCAAAAAACACCTCTGTTTTCTTTCAAAAGTTTGGATGTGTCCACGTTGCGTTTTGGGGCGTTTCCTGTCGCGGGCGCTAGGCCTACCCACACAAGTGAGGTATCATTTTTATCGGGAGACGTGGGGGAATGCTGGCTGGAAGGAAATTTGTGGCTCCTCTCAGATTCCAGAACTTTCTGCCACAGAAATGTGAGGAACATGTGTTTTTTTAGCCAAATATTGAGGTTTGCAAAGGATTCTGGGTAACAGAACCTTGTCCGAGCCACACAAGTCACCCCATTTTAGATTCCCCTAGGTCTCTAGTTTTCAGAAATGCACAGGTTTGGTAGGTTTCCCTAGGTGGCGGCTGAGCTACAGGCCAAAATCTACAGGTAGGCACTTTGCAAAAAACACCTCTGTTTACTTTAAAAAATTTGGATGTGTCCACGTTGCGCTTTGGGGTGTTTCCTGTTGCTGGCGCTTGGCCTACCCACACAAGTGAGGTATCATTTTCATCGGGAGACGTGGGGGAACGCTGGGTGGAAGGAAATTTGTGGCTCCTCTCAGATTCCAGAACTTTCTGCCAGAGAAATGTGAGGAACATGTGTTTTTTTAACCAAATTTTGAGGTTTGCAAAGGATTCTGGGTAACAGAACCTGGTCCGAGCCACACAAGTCACCCCATATTGGATTCCCCTAGGTCTCTAGTTTTTAGAAATGAACATGTTTGGTAGGTTTCACTAGGTGGCGGCTGAGCTACAGGCCAAAATCTAAAGGTAGGCACTTTGCAAAAAACACCTCTGTTTTCTTTCAAAAAGTTGGATGTGTCCACGTTGCGCTTTGGGGCGTTTCCTGTCGCGGGCGCTAGGCCTACCCACACAAGTGAGGTATCATTTTTATCGGGAGACGTGCGGGAACGCTGGGTGGAAGGAAATTTGTGGCTCCTCTCAGATTCCAGAACTTTCTGCCACAGAAATGTGAGGAACATGTGTTTTTTTAGCCAAATTTTGAGGTTTGCAAAGGATTCTGGGTAACAGAACCTTGTCCGAGCCACACAAGTCACCCCATTTTGGATTCCCCTAGGTCTCTAGTTTTCAGAAATGCACAGGTTTGGTAGGTTTCCCTAGGTGGCGGCTGAGCTACAGGCCAAAATCTACAGGTAGGCACTTTGCAAAAAACACCTCTGTTTTCTTTCAAAAGTTTGGATGTGTCCACGTTGCGTTTTGGGGCGTTTCCTGTCGCGGGCGCTAGGCCTACCCACACAAGTGAGGTATCATTTTTATCGGGAGACGTGGGGGAATGCTGGCTGGAAGGAAATTTGTGGCTCCTCTCAGATTCCAGAACTTTCTGCCACAGAAATGTGAGGAACATGTGTTTTTTTAGCCAAATATTGAGGTTTGCAAAGGATTCTGAGTAACAGAACCTTGTCCGAGCCACACAAGTCACCCCATTTTAGATTCCCCTAGGTCTCTAGTTTTCAGAAATGCACAGGTTTGGTAGGTTTCCCTAGGTGGCGGCTGAGCTACAGGCCAAAATCTACAGGTAGGCACTTTGCAAAAAACACCTCTGTTTACTTTAAAAAATTTGGATGTGTCCACGTTGCGCTTTGGGGTGTTTCCTATCGCGGGCGCTTGGCCTACCCACACAAGTGAGGTATCATTTTCATCGGGAGACGTGGGGGAACGTTGGGTGGAAGGAAATTTGTGGCTCCTCTCACATTCCAGAACTTTCTGCCACAGAAATGTGAGGAACATGTGTTTTTTTAGCCAAATATTGAGGTTTGCAAAGGATTCTGGGTAACAGAACCTTGTCCGAGCCACACAAGTCACCCCATTTTGGATTCCCCTAGGTCTCTAGTTTTCAGAAATGCACAGGTTTGGTAGGTTTCCCTAGGTGGCGGCTGAGCTACAGGCCAAAATCTACAGGTAGGCACTTTGCAAAAAACACCTCTGTTTACTTTCAAAAATTTGGATGTGTCCACGTTGCGCTTTGGGGCGTTTCCTGTCGCGGGCGCTAGGCCTACCCACACAAGTGAGGTACCATTTTTATCGGGAGACGTGGGGAAAGGCTGGGTGGAAGGAAATTTGTGGCTCCTCTCAGATTCCAGAACTTTCTGCCACAGAAATGTGAGGAACATGTATTTTTTTAGCCAAATTTTGAGGTTTGCAAAGGATTCTGGGTAACAGAACCTGGTCCGAGCAACACAAGTCACCACATCTTGGATTCCCCTAGTTCTCTAGTTTTCAGAAATGAACAGGTTTGGTAGGTTTCCCTAGGTGGCGGCTGAGCTACAGGCCAAAATCTACAGGTAGGCACTTTGCAAAAAACACCTCTGTTTTCTTTAAAAAATTTGGATGTGTCCACGTTGCGCTTTGGGGCGCTTCCTGTCGCGGGCGCTAGGCCTACCCACACAAGTGAGGTATCATTTTTATCAGGAGACGTGGGGGAACGCTGGGTAGAAGGAAATTTGTGGCTCCTCTCAGATTCCAGAACTTTCTGCCACAGAAATGTGAGGAACATGTGTTTTTTTAGCCAAATTTTGAGGTTTGCAAAGGATTCTGGGTAACAGAACCTGGTCCGAGTCACACAAGTCACCCCATTTTGGATTCCCCTAGGTCTCTAGTTTTCAGAAATGCACAGGTTTGGTAGGTTTCCCTAGGTGGCGGCTGAGCTACAGGCCAAAATCTACAGGTAGGCACTTTACAAAAAACACCTCTGTTTTCTTTCAAAAGTTTGGATGTGTCCACGTTGCGTTTTGGGGCGTTTCCTGTCGCGGGCGCTAGGCCTACCCACACAAGTGAGGTATCATTTTTATCGGGAGACGTGGGGGAATGCTGGCTGGAAGGAAATTTGTGGCTCCTCTCAGATTCCAGAACTTTCTGCCACAGAAATGTGAGGAACATGTGTTTTTTTAGCCAAATATTGAGGTTTGCAAAGGATTCTGGGTAACAGAACCTTGTCCGAGCCACACAAGTCACCCCATTTTAGATTCCCCTAGGTCTCTAGTTTTCAGAAATGCACAGGTTTGGTAGGTTTCCCTAGGTGGCAGCTGAGCTACAGGCCAAAATCTACAGGTAGGCACTTTGCAAAAAACACCTCTGTTTACTTTAAAAAATTTGGATGTGTCCACGTTGCGCTTTGGGGCGTTTCCTGTTGCGGGCGCTAGGCCTACCCACACAAGTGAGGTACCATTTTTATCGGGAGACGTGGGGAAACGCTGGGTGGAAGGAAATGTGTGGCTCCTCTCACATTCCAGAACTTTCTGCCACAGAAATATGAGGAACATGTATTTTTTTAGCCAAATTTTGAGGTTTGCAAAGGATTCTGGGTAACAGAACCTGGTCCGAGCCACACAAGTCACCCCATCTTGGATTCCCCTAGGTCTCTAGTTTTCAGAAATGCACCGGTTTGGTAGGTTTCCCTAGGTGGCGGCTGAGCTACAGGCCAAAATCTACAGGTAGGCACTTTGCAAAAAACACCTCTGTTTTCTTTCAAAAAGTTGGATGTGTCCACGTTGCGCTTTGGGGTGTTTCCTGTCGCGGGCGCTAGGCCTACCCACACAGGTGATGTATCATTCTTATCGGGAGACGTGGGGGAACGCTGGGTGGAAGGAAATTTGTGGCTCCTCTCAGATTCCAGAACTTTCTCCCACAGAAATGTGAGGAACATGTGTTTTTTTTGCCAAATTTTGAGGATTGCAAAGGATTCTGGGTAACAGAACCTGGTCCGAGCCACACAAGTCACCCCATTTTGGATTCCCCTAGGTCTCTAGTTTTCAGAAATGCACAGGTTTGGTAGGTTTCCCTCGGTGGCGGCTGAGCTACAGGCCAAAATCTACAGGTAGGCACTTTGCAAAAAACACCTCTGTTTTCTTTAAAAAATTTGGATGTGTCCACGTTGCGCTTTGGGGCGTTTCCTGTCGCGGGCGCTAGGCCTACCCACACAAGTGAGGTATCATTTTTATCAGGAGACGTGGGGGAACGCTGGGTGGAAGGAAATTTGTGGCTCCTCTCAGATTCCAGAACTTTCTGCCACAGAAATGTGAGGAACATGTTTTTTTTTATCCAAATTTTGAGGTTTGCCAAGGATTCTGGGTAACAGAACCTGGTCCGAGCCACACAAGTCACCCCATCTTGGATTCCCCTAGGTCTCTAGTTTTCAGAAATGCACAAGTTTAGTAGGTTTCCCTAGGTGGCGGCTGAGCTAGAGGCCAAAATCTACAGGTAGGCACTTTGCAAAAAACACCTCTGTTTTCTTTAAAAAATTTGGATGTGTCCACGTTGCGCTTTGGGGCGTTTCCTGTCGCGGGCGCTAGGCCTACCCACACAAGTGAGGTATCATTTTCATCCTGAGACGTGGGGGAACGCTGGGTGGAAGGAAATTTGTGGCTCCTCTCAGATTCCAGAACTTTCTGCCACAGAAATTTGAGGAACATGTGTTTTTTTAACCAAATTTTGAGGTTTGCAAAGGATTCTGGGTAACAGAACCTGGTCCGAGCCACACAAGTCACCACATCTTGGATTCCCCTAGGTCTCTAGTTTTTAGAAATGAACAGGTTTGGTAGGTTTCCCTAGGTGGCGGCTGAGCTACAGGCCAAAATCTACAGGTAGGCACTTTGCAAAAAACACCTCTGTTTTCTTTCAAAAAGTTGGATGTGTCCACGTTGCGCTTTGGGGCGCTTCCTGTCGCGGGCGCTAGGCCTACCCACACAAGTGAGGTATCATTTTTATCAGGAGACGTGGGGGAACGCTGGGTGGAAGGAAATTTGTGGCTGCTCTCAGATTCCAGAACTTTCTGCCACAGAAATGTGAGGAACATGTGTTTTTTTAGCCAAATTTTGAGGTTTGCAAAGGATTCTGGGTAACAGAACCTGGTCCGAGTCACACAAGTCACCCCATTTTGGATTCCCCTTGGTCTCTAGTTTTCAGAAATGCACAGGTTTGGTAGGTTTCCCTAGGTGGCGGCTGAGCTACAGGCCAAAATCTACAGGTAGGCACTTTGCAAAAAACACCTCTGTTTTCTTTCAAAAGTTTGGATGTGTCCACGTTGCGTTTTGGGGCGTTTCCTGTCGCGGGCGCTAGGCGTACCCACACAAGTGAGGTATCATTTTTATCGGGAGACGTGGGGGAATGCTGGCTGGAAGGAAATTTGTGGCTCCTCTCAGATTCCAGAACTTTCTGCCACAGATATGTGAGGAACATGTGTTTTTTTAGCCAAATATTGAGGTTTGCAAAGGATTCTGGGTAACAGAACCTTGTCCGAGCCACACAAGTCACCCCATTTTAGATTCCCCTAGGTCTCTAGTTTTCAGAAATGCACAGGTTTGGTAGGTTTCCCTAGGTGGCGGCTGAGCTACAGGCCAAAATCTACAGGTAGGCACTTTGCAAAAAACACCTCTGTTTACTTTAAAAAATTTGGATGTGTCCACGTTGCGCTTTGGGGCGTTTCCTGTTGCGGGCGCTAGGCCTACCCACACAAGTGAGGTACCATTTTTATCGGGAGACGTGGGGAAACGCTGGGTGGAAGGAAATTTGTGGCTCCTCTCAGATTCCAGAACTTTCTGCAACAGAAATATGAGGAACATGTATTTTTTTAGCCAAATTTTGAGGTTTGCAAAGGATTCTGGGTAACAGAACCTGGTCCGAGCCACACAAGTCACCCCATCTTGGATTCCCCTAGTTCTCTAGTTTTCAGAAATGAACAGGTTTGGTAGGTTTCCCTAGGTGGCGGCTGAGCTACAGGCCAAAATCTATAGGTAGGCACTTTGCAAAAAACACCTCTGTTTTCTTTCAAAAATTTGGATGTGTCCACGTTGCGCTTTGGGGCGTTTCCTGTCGCGGGCGCTAGGCCTACCCACACAAGTGAGGTATCATTTTTATCGGGAGACGTGGGGGAATGCTGGCTGGAAGGAAATTTGTGGCTCCTCTCAGATTCCAGAACTTTCTGCCACAGATATGTGAGGAACATGTGTTTTTTTAGCCAAATATTGAGGTTTGCAAAGGATTCTGGGTAACAGAACCTGGTCCGAGCCACACAAGTCACCCCATCTTGGATTCCCCTAGTTCTCTAGTTTTCAGAAATGAACAGGTTTGGTAGGTTTCCCTAGGTGGCGGCTGAGCTACAGGCCAAAATCTATAGGTAGGCACTTTGCAAAAAACACCTCTGTTTTCTTTCAAAAATTTGGATGTGTCCACGTTGCGCTTTGGGGCGTTTCCTGTCGCGGGCGCTAGGCCTACCCACACAAGTGAGGTATCATTTTTATCGGGAGACGTGGGGGAACGCTGGGTGGAAGGAAATTTGTGGCTCCTCTCAGATTCCAGAACTTTCTGCCACAGAAATGTGAGGAACATGTGTTTTTTTAGCCAAATTTTGAGGTTTGCAAAGGATTCTGGGTAACAGAACCTGGTCCGAGCCACACAAGTCAGCCCATATTGGATTCCCCTAGGTATCTAGTTTTCAGAAATGCACAGGTTTGGTAGGTTTCCCTAGGTGGCGGCTGAGCTGCAGGCCAAAATCTACAGGTAGGCACTTTACAAAAAACACCTCTGTTTTCTTTCAAAAATTTGGATGTGTCCACGTTGCGCTTTGGGGCGTTTCCTGTCGCGGGCGCTAGGTCTACCCACACAAGTGAGGTATCATTTTTATCGGGAGACGTGGGGGAACGCTGGGTGGAAGTAAATTTGTGGCTCCTTTCAGATTCTAGAACTTTCTGCCACAGAAATGTGAGGAACGTGTTTTTTTAGCCAAATGTTGAGGTTTGCAAAGGATTCTGGGTAACAGGACCTGGTCCGAGCCACACAAGTCACCCCATCTTGGATTCCCCTAGGTCTCTAGTTTTCAGAAATGCACAGATTTGGTAGGTTTCCCTAGGAGGCGGCTGAGCTACAGGCCAAAATCTATAGGTAGGCACTTTGCAAAAAACACCTCTGTTTTCTTTCAAAAATTTGAATGTGTCCACGTTGCGCTTTGGGGCGTTTCCTGTCGCGGGCGCTAGGCCTACCCACACAAGTGAGGTATAATTTTTATCGCGAGACGTGGGGGAACGCTGGGTGGAAGGAAATTTGTGGCTCCTCTCAGATGCCAGAACTTTCTGCCACAGAAATGTGAGGAACATGTGTTTTTTTAGCCAAATTTTGAGGTTTGCAAAGGATTCTGGGTAACAGAACCTGGTCCGAGCCACACAAGTCAGCCCATATTGGATTCCCCTAGGTCTCTAGTTTTCAGAAATGCACAGGTTTGGTAGGTTTCCCTAGGTGGCGGCTGAGCTACAGGCCAAAATCTACAGGTAGGCACTTTGCAAAAAACACCTCTGTTTTCTTTCAAAAATTTGGATGTGTCCACGTTGCGCTTTGGGGCGTTTCCTGTCGCGGGCGCTAGGCCTACCCACACAAGTGAGGTATCATTTTTATCGGGAGACGTAGGGGAACGCTGGGTGGAAGGAAATGTGTGGCTCCTCTCAGATTCCAGAACTTTTTGCCACAGAAATGTGAGGAACATGTGTTTTTTTAGCCAAATTTTGAGGTTTGCAAAGGATTCTGGGTAACAGAACCTGGTCCGAGCCACACAACTCACCCCATCTTGGATTCCCCTAGGTCTCTAGTTTTCAGAAATGCACAGGTATGGTAGGTTTCCCTAGGTGGCGGATGAGCTACAGGCCAAAATCTACAGGTAGGCACTTTGCAAAAAACACCTCTGTTTTCTTTCAAAAATTTGGATGTGTCCATATTGCGCTTTGGGGCGTTTCTTGTCGCGGGCGCTAGGCCTACCCACACAAGTGAGGTATCATTTTTATCGGGAGACGTGGGGGAACGCTGGGTGGAAGGAAATTTGTGGCTCCTCTCAGATTCCAGAACTTTCTGCCACAGAAATGTGAGGAACATGTGTTTTTTTAGCCAAATTTTGAGGTTTGCAAAGGATTCTGGGTAACAGAACCTGGTCCGAGCCACACAAGTCACCCCATCTTGGATTCCCCTAGGTCTCTTGTTTTCAGAAATGCACAGGTTTGGTAGGTTTCCCTAGGTGGCGGCTGAGCTACAGGCCAAAATCTACAGGTAGACACTTTGCAAAAAACACCTCTGTTTTCTTTAAAAAATGTGGATGTGTCCACGTTGCGCTTTGGGGCGCTTCCTGTCGGGGGCGCTAGGCCTACCCACACAAGTGAGGTATCATTTTTATTGGGAGACATTGGGGAACGCTGGGTGGAAGGACATTTGTGGCTCCTCTCGGATTCCAGAACTTTCTGCCACAGAAATGTGGGGAACATGTGTTTTTTTAGCCAAATTTTGAGGTTTGCAAAGGATTCTGGGTAACAGAACCTGGTCCGAGCCACACAAGTCAGCCCATATTGGATTCCCCTAGGTCTCTAGTTCTCAGAAATGCACAGGTTTGGTAGGTTTCCCTAGGTGGCGGCTGAGCTACAGGCCAAAATCTACAGGTTGGCACTTTACAAGAAACACCTCTGTTTTCTTTCAAAAATGTGGATGTGTCCACGTTGCGCTTTGGGGAGTTTCCTGTCGCGGGCGCTAGGTCTACCCACACAAGTGAGGTATCATTTTTATCGGGAGACGTGGGGGAACGCTGGGTGGAAGTAAATTTGTGGCTCCTCTCAGATTCCAGAACTTTCTGCCACAGAAATGTGAGTAACATGTGTTTTTTTAGCCAAATTTTGAGGTTTGCAAAGGATTCTGGGTAACAGAACCTGGTCCGAGCCAAACAAGTCAGCCCATATTGGATTCCCCTAGGTCTCTAGTTTTCAGAAATACACAGGTTTGGTAGGTTTCCCTAGGTGGCAGCTGAGATAAAGGCCAAAATCTACAGGTAGGCACTTTGCAAAAAACACCTCTGTTTTCTTTCAAAAATTTGAATGTGTCCACGTTGCGCTTTGGGGCGTTTCCTGTCGCGAACGCTAGGCCTACCCACACAAGTGAGGTATCATTTTTATCGGGAGACATTGGGGAACGCTGGGTGGAAGGACATTTGTGGCTCCTCTCAGATTCCAGAACTTTCTGCCACAAAAATGTGGGGAACATGTGTTTTTTTAGCCAAATTTTGAGGTTTGCAAAGGATTCTGGGTAACAGAACCTGGTCCGAGCCACACAAGTCAGCCCATATTGGATTCCCCTAGGTCTCTAGTTTTCAGAAATGCACAGGTTTGGTAGGTTTCCCTAGGTGGCGGCTGAGTTACAGGCCAAAATCTACAGGTTGGCACTTTGCAAAAAACACCTCTGTTTTCTTTCAAAAATTTGGATGTGTCCACGTTGCGCTTTGGGGCGTTTCCTGTCGCGGGCGCTAGGCCTACCCACACAAGTGAGGTATCATTTTTATCGGGAGACGTGGGGGAACGCTGTGTGGAAGTAAATTTGTGGCTCCTCTCAGATTCCAGAACTTTCTGCCACAGAAATGTGAGGAACATGTGTTTTTTTAGCCAAATTTTGAGGTTTGCAAAGGATTCTGGGTAACAGAACCTGGTCCGAGCCACACAAGTCACCCCATATTGGATTCCCCTAGGTCTCTAGTTTTCAGAAATGAACAGGTTTGGTAGGTTTCCCTAGGTGCCGGCTGAGCTACAGGCCAAAATCTAGAGGTAGGCACTTTACAAAAAACACCTCTGTTTTCTTTCAAAAATGTGGATGTGTCCACGTTGCGCTTTGGGGCGTTTCCTGTCGCGGGTGCTAGGTCTACCCACACAAGTGAGGTATCATTTTTATCGGGAGACGAGGGGGAACGCTGGGTGAAAGTAAATTTGTGGCTCCTCTCAGATTCCAGAACTTTCTCCCACAGAAATGTGAGGAACATGTGTTTTTTTTAGCCAAATTTTGAGGTTTGCAAAGGATTCTGGGTAACAGAACCTGGTCCGAGCCACACAAGTCACCCCATCTTGGATTCCCCTAGGTCTCTAGTTTTCAGAAATGCAAATGTTTGGTAGGTTTCCCTAGGTGGCGGCTGAGCTACAGGCCAAAATCTACAGGTAGGCACTTTGCAAAAAACACCTCTGTTTTCTTTAAAAAATTTGAATGTGTCCACGTTGCGTTTTGGGGCGTTTCCTGTCGCGGGCGCTAGGCCTACCCACACAAGTGAGGTATCATTTTTATCGGGAGACGTGGGGGAACGCTGGGTGGAAGGAAATTTGTGGCTCCTCTCGGATTCCAGAACTTTCTGCCACAGAAATGTGAGGAACATGTGTTTTTTTAGCCAAATTTTGAGGTTTGCAAAGGATTCTGGGTAACAGAACCTGGTCCGAGCCACACAAGTCACCCCATCTTGGATTCCCCTAGGTCTCTAGTTTTCAGAAATGCACAGTTTTGGTAGGTTTCCCTAGGTGGCGGCTGAGCTACAGGCCAAAGTCTACAGGTAGGCACTTTGCAAAAAAAACCTCTGTTTTCTTTCAAAAATTTGGGATGTGTCCACGTTGCGCTTTGGGGCGTTTCCTGTCGCGGGCGCTAGGCCTACCCACACAAGTGAGGTATTATTTTTATCATGAGACGTGGGGGAACGCTGGGTGGAAGGAAATTTGTGGCTCCTCTCAGATTCCAGAACTTTCTGCCACAGAAATGTGAGGAACATGTGTTTTTTTAGCCAAATTTTGAGGTTTGCAAAGGATTCTGGGTAACAGAACCTGGTCCGAGCTACACAAGTCACCCCATTTTGGATTCCCCTAGGTCTCTAGTTTTCAGAAATGCACAGGTTTGATAGGTTTCCCTAGGTGGCGGCTGAGCTACAGGCCAAAATCTACAGGTAGGCACTTTGCAAAAAACACCTCTGTTTTCTTGAAAAAAATTTCATGTGTCCACGTTGCGTTTTGGGGCGTTTCCTGTCGCGGGCGCTAGGCCTACCCACACAAGTGAGGTATCATTTTTATCGGGAGACGTGGGGGAACGCTGGGTGGAAGGAAATTTGTGGCTACTCTCAGATTCCAGAACTTTCTGCCACAGAAATGTGAGGAACATGTGTTTTTTTAGCCAAATTTTGAGGTTTGCAAAGGATTCTGGGTAACAGATCCTGGTCCGAGCCACACAAGTCACCCCATCTTGGATTCCCCTAGGTCTCTAGTTTTCAGAAATGCACAGGTTTGGTAGGTTTCCCTAGGTGGCGGCTGAGCTACAGGCCAAAATCTACAGGTAGGCACTTTGCAAAAAACACCTCTGTTTTCTTTCAAAAAGTTGGATGTATCCACGTTGCGCTTTGGGGTGTTTCCTGTTGCGGGCGCTAGGCCTACCCACACAGGTGAGGTACCATTTTTATCGGGAGACGTGGGGGAACGCTGGGTGGAAGGAAATTTGTGGCTCCTCTCAGATTCCAGAACTTTCTCCCTCAGAAATGTGAGGAACATGTCTTTTTTTAGCCAAATTTTGAGGTTTGCAAAGGATTCTGGGTAACAGAACCTGGTCCGAGCCACACAAGTCACCCCATCTTGGATTCCCCTAGTTCTCTAGTTTTCAGAAATGAACAGGTTTGGTAGGTTTCCCTAGGTGGCGGCTGAGCTACAGGCCAAAATCTACAGGTAGGCACTTTGCAAAAAACACCTCTGTTTTCTTTCAAAAATTTGGATGTGTCCACGATGCGCTTTGGGGCGTTTCCTGTCGCGGGCGCTAGGCCTACCCACACAAGTGAGGTATCATTTTTATCGGGAGACGTGGGGGAATGCTGCCTGGAAGGAAATTTGTGGCTCCTCTCAGATTCCAGAACTTTCTGCCACAGAAATGTGAGGAACATGTGTTTTTTTAGCCAAATATTGAGGTTTGCAAAGGATTCTGGGTAACAGAACCTGGTCCGAGCCACACAAGTCACCCCATCTTGGATTCCCCTAGGTCTCTAGTTTTCAGAAATGAACAGGTTTGGTAGGTTTCCCTAGGTGCCGGCTGAGCTACAGGCCAAAATCTAGAGGTAGGCACTTTACAAAAAACACCTCTGTTTTCTTTCAAAAATGTGGATGTGTCCACGTTGCGCTTTGGGGCGTTTCCTGTCGCGGGTGCTAGGTCTACCCACACAAGTGAGGTATCATTTTTATCGGGAGACGAGGGGGAACGCTGGGTGAAAGTAAATTTGTGGCTCCTCTCAGATTCCAGAACTTTCTCCCACAGAAATGTGAGGAACATGTGTTTTTTTAGCCAAATTTTGAGGTTTGCAAAGGATTCTGGGTAACAGAACCTGGTCCGAGCCACACAAGTCACCCCATCTTGGATTCCCCTAGGTCTCTAGTTTTCAGAAATGCAAATGTTTGGTAGGTTTCCCTAGGTGGCGGCTGAGCTACAGGCCAAAATCTACAGGTAGGCACTTTGCAAAAAACACCTCTGTTTTCTTTAAAAAATTTGAATGTGTCCACGTTGCGTTTTGGGGTGTTTCCTGTCGCGGGCGCTAGGCCTACCCACACAAGTGAGGTATCATTTTTATCGGGAGACGTGGGGGAACGCTGGGTGGAAGGAAATTTGTGGCTCCTCTCGGATTCCAGAACTTTCTGCCACAGAAATGTGAGGAACATGTGTTTTTTTAGCCAAATTTTGAGGTTTGCAAAGGATTCTGGGTAACAGAACCTGGTCCGAGCCACACAAGTCACCCCATCTTGGATTCCCCTAGGTCTCTAGTTTTCAGAAATGCACAGTTTTGGTAGGTTTCCCTAGGTGGCGGCTGAGCTACAGGCCAAAGTCTACAGGTAGGCACTTTGCAAAAAAAACCTCTGTTTTCTTTCAAAAATTTGGATGTGTCCACGTTGCGCTTTGGGGCGTTTCCTGTCGCGGGCGCTAGGCCTACCCACACAAGTGAGGTATTATTTTTATCAGGAGACGTGGGGGAACGCTGGGTGGAAGGAAATTTGTGGCTCCTCTCAGATTCCAGAACTTTCTGCCACAGAAATGTGAGGAACATGTGTTTTTTTAGCCAAATTTTGAGGTTTGCAAAGGATTCTGGGTAACAGAACCTGGTCCGAGCTACACAAGTCACCCCATTTTGGATTCCCCTACGTCTCTAGTTTTCAGAAATGCACAGGTTTGATAGGTTTCCCTAGGTGGCGGCTGAGCTACAGGCCAAAATCTACAGGTAGGCACTTTGCAAAAAACACCTCTGTTTTCTTTCAAAAATTTTCATGTGTCCACGTTGCGTTTTGGGGCGTTTCCTGTCGCGGGCGCTAGGCCTACCCACACAAGTGAGGTATCATTTTTATCGGGAGACGTGGGGGAACGCTGGGTGGAAGGAAATTTGTGGCTCCTCTCAGATTCCAGAACTTTCTGCCACAGAAATGTGAGGAACATGTGTTTTTTTAGCCAAATTTTGAGGTTTGCAAAGGATTCTGGGTAACAGAACCTGGTCCGAGTCACACAAGTCACCCCATTTTGGATTCCCCTAGGTCTCTAGTTTTCAGAAATGCACAGGTTTGGTAGGTTTCCCTAGGTGGCGGCTGAGCTACAGGCCAAAATCTACAGGTAGGCACTTTACAAAAAACACCTCTGTTTTCTTTCAAAAGTTTGGATGTGTCCACGTTGCGTTTTGGGGCGTTTCCTGTCGCGGGCGCTAGGCCTACCCACACAAGTGAGGTATCATTTTTATCGGGAGACGTGGGGGAATGCTGGCTGGAAGGAAATTTGTGGCTCCTCTCAGATTCCAGAACTTTCTGCCACAGAAATGTGAGGAACATGTGTTTTTTTAGCCAAATATTGAGGTTTGCAAAGGATTCTGGGTAACAGAACCTTGTCCGAGCCACACAAGTCACCCCATTTTAGATTCCCCTAGGTCTCTAGTTTTCAGAAATGCACAGGTTTGGTAGGTTTCCCTAGGTGGCAGCTGAGCTACAGGCCAAAATCTACAGGTAGGCACTTTGCAAAAAACACCTCTGTTTACTTTAAAAAATTTGGATGTGTCCACGTTGCGCTTTGGGGCGTTTCCTGTTGCGGGCGCTAGGCCTACCCACACAAGTGAGGTACCATTTTTATCGGGAGACGTGGGGAAACGCTGGGTGGAAGGAAATGTGTGGCTCCTCTCACATTCCAGAACTTTCTGCCACAGAAATATGAGGAACATGTATTTTTTTAGCCAAATTTTGAGGTTTGCAAAGGATTCTGGGTAACAGAACCTGGTCCGAGCCACACAAGTCACCCCATCTTGGATTCCCCTAGGTCTCTAGTTTTCAGAAATGCACCGGTTTGGTAGGTTTCCCTAGGTGGCGGCTGAGCTACAGGCCAAAATCTACAGGTAGGCACTTTGCAAAAAACACCTCTGTTTTCTTTCAAAAAGTTGGATGTGTCCACGTTGCGCTTTGGGGTGTTTCCTGTCGCGGGCGCTAGGCCTACCCACACAGGTGATGTATCATTCTTATCGGGAGACGTGGGGGAACGCTGGGTGGAAGGAAATTTGTGGCTCCTCTCAGATTCCAGAACTTTCTCCCACAGAAATGTGAGGAACATGTGTTTTTTTGCCAAATTTTGAGGATTGCAAAGGATTCTGGGTAACAGAACCTGGTCCGAGCCACACAAGTCACCCCATTTTGGATTCCCCTAGGTCTCTAGTTTTCAGAAATGCACAGGTTTGGTAGGTTTCCCTCGGTGGCGGCTGAGCTACAGGCCAAAATCTACAGGTAGGCACTTTGCAAAAAACACCTCTGTTTTCTTTAAAAAATTTGGATGTGTCCACGTTGCGCTTTGGGGCGTTTCCTGTCGCGGGCGCTAGGCCTACCCACACAAGTGAGGTATCATTTTTATCAGGAGACGTGGGGGAACGCTGGGTGGAAGGAAATTTGTGGCTCCTCTCAGATTCCAGAACTTTCTGCCACAGAAATGTGAGGAACATGTTTTTTTTTATCCAAATTTTGAGGTTTGCCAAGGATTCTGGGTAACAGAACCTGGTCCGAGCCACACAAGTCACCCCATCTTGGATTCCCCTAGGTCTCTAGTTTTCAGAAATGCACAAGTTTAGTAGGTTTCCCTAGGTGGCGGCTGAGCTAGAGGCCAAAATCTACAGGTAGGCACTTTGCAAAAAACACCTCTGTTTTCTTTAAAAAATTTGGATGTGTCCACGTTGCGCTTTGGGGCGTTTCCTGTCGCGGGCGCTAGGCCTACCCACACAAGTGAGGTATCATTTTCATCCTGAGACGTGGGGGAACGCTGGGTGGAAGGAAATTTGTGGCTCCTCTCAGATTCCAGAACTTTCTGCCACAGAAATTTGAGGAACATGTGTTTTTTTAACCAAATTTTGAGGTTTGCAAAGGATTCTGGGTAACAGAACCTGGTCCGAGCCACACAAGTCACCACATCTTGGATTCCCCTAGGTCTCTAGTTTTTAGAAATGAACAGGTTTGGTAGGTTTCCCTAGGTGGCGGCTGAGCTACAGGCCAAAATCTACAGGTAGGCACTTTGCAAAAAACACCTCTGTTTTCTTTCAAAAAGTTGGATGTGTCCACGTTGCGCTTTGGGGCGCTTCCTGTCGCGGGCGCTAGGCCTACCCACACAAGTGAGGTATCATTTTTATCAGGAGACGTGGGGGAACGCTGGGTGGAAGGAAATTTGTGGCTGCTCTCAGATTCCAGAACTTTCTGCCACAGAAATGTGAGGAACATGTGTTTTTTTAGCCAAATTTTGAGGTTTGCAAAGGATTCTGGGTAACAGAACCTGGTCCGAGTCACACAAGTCACCCCATTTTGGATTCCCCTTGGTCTCTAGTTTTCAGAAATGCACAGGTTTGGTAGGTTTCCCTAGGTGGCGGCTGAGCTACAGGCCAAAATCTACAGGTAGGCACTTTGCAAAAAACACCTCTGTTTTCTTTCAAAAGTTTGGATGTGTCCACGTTGCGTTTTGGGGCGTTTCCTGTCGCGGGCGCTAGGCGTACCCACACAAGTGAGGTATCATTTTTATCGGGAGACGTGGGGGAATGCTGGCTGGAAGGAAATTTGTGGCTCCTCTCAGATTCCAGAACTTTCTGCCACAGATATGTGAGGAACATGTGTTTTTTTAGCCAAATATTGAGGTTTGCAAAGGATTCTGGGTAACAGAACCTTGTCCGAGCCACACAAGTCACCCCATTTTAGATTCCCCTAGGTCTCTAGTTTTCAGAAATGCACAGGTTTGGTAGGTTTCCCTAGGTGGCGGCTGAGCTACAGGCCAAAATCTACAGGTAGGCACTTTGCAAAAAACACCTCTGTTTACTTTAAAAAATTTGGATGTGTCCACGTTGCGCTTTGGGGCGTTTCCTGTTGCGGGCGCTAGGCCTACCCACACAAGTGAGGTACCATTTTTATCGGGAGACGTGGGGAAACGCTGGGTGGAAGGAAATTTGTGGCTCCTCTCAGATTCCAGAACTTTCTGCAACAGAAATATGAGGAACATGTATTTTTTTAGCCAAATTTTGAGGTTTGCAAAGGATTCTGGGTAACAGAACCTGGTCCGAGCCACACAAGTCACCCCATCTTGGATTCCCCTAGTTCTCTAGTTTTCAGAAATGAACAGGTTTGGTAGGTTTCCCTAGGTGGCGGCTGAGCTACAGGCCAAAATCTATAGGTAGGCACTTTGCAAAAAACACCTCTGTTTTCTTTCAAAAATTTGGATGTGTCCACGTTGCGCTTTGGGGCGTTTCCTGTCGCGGGCGCTAGGCCTACCCACACAAGTGAGGTATCATTTTTATCGGGAGACGTGGGGGAATGCTGGCTGGAAGGAAATTTGTGGCTCCTCTCAGATTCCAGAACTTTCTGCCACAGATATGTGAGGAACATGTGTTTTTTTAGCCAAATATTGAGGTTTGCAAAGGATTCTGGGTAACAGAACCTGGTCCGAGCCACACAAGTCACCCCATCTTGGATTCCCCTAGTTCTCTAGTTTTCAGAAATGAACAGGTTTGGTAGGTTTCCCTAGGTGGCGGCTGAGCTACAGGCCAAAATCTATAGGTAGGCACTTTGCAAAAAACACCTCTGTTTTCTTTCAAAAATTTGGATGTGTCCACGTTGCGCTTTGGGGCGTTTCCTGTCGCGGGCGCTAGGCCTACCCACACAAGTGAGGTATCATTTTTATCGGGAGACGTGGGGGAACGCTGGGTGGAAGGAAATTTGTGGCTCCTCTCAGATTCCAGAACTTTCTGCCACAGAAATGTGAGGAACATGTGTTTTTTTAGCCAAATTTTGAGGTTTGCAAAGGATTCTGGGTAACAGAACCTGGTCCGAGCCACACAAGTCAGCCCATATTGGATTCCCCTAGGTATCTAGTTTTCAGAAATGCACAGGTTTGGTAGGTTTCCCTAGGTGGCGGCTGAGCTGCAGGCCAAAATCTACAGGTAGGCACTTTACAAAAAACACCTCTGTTTTCTTTCAAAAATTTGGATGTGTCCACGTTGCGCTTTGGGGCGTTTCCTGTCGCGGGCGCTAGGTCTACCCACACAAGTGAGGTATCATTTTTATCGGGAGACGTGGGGGAACGCTGGGTGGAAGTAAATTTGTGGCTCCTTTCAGATTCTAGAACTTTCTGCCACAGAAATGTGAGGAACGTGTTTTTTTAGCCAAATGTTGAGGTTTGCAAAGGATTCTGGGTAACAGGACCTGGTCCGAGCCACACAAGTCACCCCATCTTGGATTCCCCTAGGTCTCTAGTTTTCAGAAATGCACAGATTTGGTAGGTTTCCCTAGGAGGCGGCTGAGCTACAGGCCAAAATCTATAGGTAGGCACTTTGCAAAAAACACCTCTGTTTTCTTTCAAAAATTTGAATGTGTCCACGTTGCGCTTTGGGGCGTTTCCTGTCGCGGGCGCTAGGCCTACCCACACAAGTGAGGTATAATTTTTATCGCGAGACGTGGGGGAACGCTGGGTGGAAGGAAATTTGTGGCTCCTCTCAGATGCCAGAACTTTCTGCCACAGAAATGTGAGGAACATGTGTTTTTTTAGCCAAATTTTGAGGTTTGCAAAGGATTCTGGGTAACAGAACCTGGTCCGAGCCACACAAGTCAGCCCATATTGGATTCCCCTAGGTCTCTAGTTTTCAGAAATGCACAGGTTTGGTAGGTTTCCCTAGGTGGCGGCTGAGCTACAGGCCAAAATCTACAGGTAGGCACTTTGCAAAAAACACCTCTGTTTTCTTTCAAAAATTTGGATGTGTCCACGTTGCGCTTTGGGGCGTTTCCTGTCGCGGGCGCTAGGCCTACCCACACAAGTGAGGTATCATTTTTATCGGGAGACGTAGGGGAACGCTGGGTGGAAGGAAATGTGTGGCTCCTCTCAGATTCCAGAACTTTTTGCCACAGAAATGTGAGGAACATGTGTTTTTTTAGCCAAATTTTGAGGTTTGCAAAGGATTCTGGGTAACAGAACCTGGTCCGAGCCACACAACTCACCCCATCTTGGATTCCCCTAGGTCTCTAGTTTTCAGAAATGCACAGGTATGGTAGGTTTCCCTAGGTGGCGGATGAGCTACAGGCCAAAATCTACAGGTAGGCACTTTGCAAAAAACACCTCTGTTTTCTTTCAAAAATTTGGATGTGTCCATATTGCGCTTTGGGGCGTTTCTTGTCGCGGGCGCTAGGCCTACCCACACAAGTGAGGTATCATTTTTATCGGGAGACGTGGGGGAACGCTGGGTGGAAGGAAATTTGTGGCTCCTCTCAGATTCCAGAACTTTCTGCCACAGAAATGTGAGGAACATGTGTTTTTTTAGCCAAATTTTGAGGTTTGCAAAGGATTCTGGGTAACAGAACCTGGTCCGAGCCACACAAGTCACCCCATCTTGGATTCCCCTAGGTCTCTTGTTTTCAGAAATGCACAGGTTTGGTAGGTTTCCCTAGGTGGCGGCTGAGCTACAGGCCAAAATCTACAGGTAGACACTTTGCAAAAAACACCTCTGTTTTCTTTAAAAAATGTGGATGTGTCCACGTTGCGCTTTGGGGCGCTTCCTGTCGGGGGCGCTAGGCCTACCCACACAAGTGAGGTATCATTTTTATCGGGAGACATTGGGGAACGCTGGGTGGAAGGACATTTGTGGCTCCTCTCGGATTCCAGAACTTTCTGCCACAGAAATGTGGGGAACATGTGTTTTTTTAGCCAAATTTTGAGGTTTGCAAAGGATTCTGGGTAACAGAACCTGGTCCGAGCCACACAAGTCAGCCCATATTGGATTCCCCTAGGTCTCTAGTTCTCAGAAATGCACAGGTTTGGTAGGTTTCCCTAGGTGGCGGCTGAGCTACAGGCCAAAATCTACAGGTTGGCACTTTACAAGAAACACCTCTGTTTTCTTTCAAAAATGTGGATGTGTCCACGTTGCGCTTTGGGGAGTTTCCTGTCGCGGGCGCTAGGTCTACCCACACAAGTGAGGTATCATTTTTATCGGGAGACGTGGGGGAACGCTGGGTGGAAGTAAATTTGTGGCTCCTCTCAGATTCCAGAACTTTCTGCCACAGAAATGTGAGTAACATGTGTTTTTTTAGCCAAATTTTGAGGTTTGCAAAGGATTCTGGGTAACAGAACCTGGTCCGAGCCAAACAAGTCAGCCCATATTGGATTCCCCTAGGTCTCTAGTTTTCAGAAATACACAGGTTTGGTAGGTTTCCCTAGGTGGCAGCTGAGATAAAGGCCAAAATCTACAGGTAGGCACTTTGCAAAAAACACCTCTGTTTTCTTTCAAAAATTTGAATGTGTCCACGTTGCGCTTTGGGGCGTTTCCTGTCGCGAACGCTAGGCCTACCCACACAAGTGAGGTATCATTTTTATCGGGAGACATTGGGGAACGCTGGGTGGAAGGACATTTGTGGCTCCTCTCAGATTCCAGAACTTTCTGCCACAAAAATGTGGGGAACATGTGTTTTTTTAGCCAAATTTTGAGGTTTGCAAAGGATTCTGGGTAACAGAACCTGGTCCGAGCCACACAAGTCAGCCCATATTGGATTCCCCTAGGTCTCTAGTTTTCAGAAATGCACAGGTTTGGTAGGTTTCCCTAGGTGGCGGCTGAGTTACAGGCCAAAATCTACAGGTTGGCACTTTGCAAAAAACACCTCTGTTTTCTTTCAAAAATTTGGATGTGTCCACGTTGCGCTTTGGGGCGTTTCCTGTCGCGGGCGCTAGGCCTACCCACACAAGTGAGGTATCATTTTTATCGGGAGACGTGGGGGAACGCTGTGTGGAAGTAAATTTGTGGCTCCTCTCAGATTCCAGAACTTTCTGCCACAGAAATGTGAGGAACATGTGTTTTTTTAGCCAAATTTTGAGGTTTGCAAAGGATTCTGGGTAACAGAACCTGGTCCGAGCCACACAAGTCACCCCATATTGGATTCCCCTAGGTCTCTAGTTTTCAGAAATGAACAGGTTTGGTAGGTTTCCCTAGGTGCCGGCTGAGCTACAGGCCAAAATCTAGAGGTAGGCACTTTACAAAAAACACCTCTGTTTTCTTTCAAAAATGTGGATGTGTCCACGTTGCGCTTTGGGGCGTTTCCTGTCGCGGGTGCTAGGTCTACCCACACAAGTGAGGTATCATTTTTGTCGGGAGACGAGGGGGAACGCTGGGTGAAAGTAAATTTGTGGCTCCTCTCAGATTGCAGAACTTTCTCCCACAGAAATGTGAGGAACATGTGTTTTTTTAGCCAAATTTTGAGGTTTGCAAAGGATTCTGGGTAACAGAACCTGGTCCGAGCCACACAAGTCACCCCATCTTGGATTCCCCTAGGTCTCTAGTTTTCAGAAATGCAAATGTTTGGTAGGTTTCCCTAGGTGGCGGCTGAGCTACAGGCCAAAATCTACAGGTAGGCACTTTGCAAAAAACACCTCTGTTTTCTTTAAAAAATTTGAATGTGTCCACGTTGCGTTTTGGGGCGTTTCCTGTCGCGGGCGCTAGGCCTACCCACACAAGTGAGGTATCATTTTTATCGGGAGACGTGGGGGAACGCTGGGTGGAAGGAAATTTGTGGCTCCTCTCGGATTCCAGAACTTTCTGCCACAGAAATGTGAGGAACATGTGTTTTTTTAGCCAAATTTTGAGGTTTGCAAAGGATTCTGGGTAACAGAACCTGGTCCGAGCCACACAAGTCACCCCATCTTGGATTCCCCTAGGTCTCTAGTTTTCAGAAATGCACAGTTTTGGTAGGTTTCCCTAGGTGGCGGCTGAGCTACAGGCCAAAGTCTACAGGTAGGCACTTTGCAAAAAAAACCTCTGTTTTCTTTCAAAAATTTGGATGTGTCCACGTTGCGCTTTGGGGCGTTTCCTGTCGCGGGCGCTAGGCCTACCCACACAAGTGAGGTATTATTTTTATCAGGAGACGTGGGGGAACGCTGGGTGGAAGGAAATTTGTGGCTCCTCTCAGATTCCAGAACTTTCTGCCACAGAAATGTGAGGAACATGTGTTTTTTTAGCCAAATTTTGAGGTTTGCAAAGGATTCTGGGTAACAGAACCTGGTCCGAGCTACACAAGTCACCCCATTTTGGATTCCCCTAGGTCTCTAGTTTTCAGAAATGCACAGGTTTGATAGGTTTCCCTAGGTGGCGGCTGAGCTACAGGCCAAAATCTACAGGTAGGCACTTTGCAAAAAACACCTCTGTTTTCTTTAAAAAAATTTCATGTGTCCACGTTGCGTTTTGGGGCGTTTCCTGTCGCGGGCGCTAGGCCTACCCACACAAGTGAGGTATCATTTTTATCGGGAGACGTGGGGGAACGCTGGGTGGAAGGAAATTTGTGGCTACTCTCAGATTCCAGAACTTTCTGCCACAGAAATGTGAGGAACATGTGTTTTTTTAGCCAAATTTTGAGGTTTGCAAAGGATTCTGGGTAACAGATCCTGGTCCGAGCCACACAAGTCACCCCATCTTGGATTCCCCTAGGTCTCTAGTTTTCAGAAATGCACAGGTTTGGTAGGTTTCCCTAGGTGGCGGCTGAGCTACAGGCCAAAATCTACAGGTAGGCACTTTGCAAAAAACACCTCTGTTTTCTTTCAAAAAGTTGGATGTATCCACGTTGCGCTTTGGGGTGTTTCCTGTCGCGGGCGCTAGGCCTACCCACACAGGTGAGGTACCATTTTTATCGGGAGACGTGGGGGAACGCTGGGTGGAAGGAAATTTGTGGCTCCTCTCAGATTCCAGAACTTTCTCCCTCAGAAATGTGAGGAACATGTCTTTTTTTAGCCAAATTTTGAGGTTTGCAAAGGATTCTGGGTAACAGAACCTGGTCCGAGCCACACAAGTCACCCCATCTTGGATTCCCCTAGTTCTCTAGTTTTCAGAAATGAACAGGTTTGGTAGGTTTCCCTAGGTGGCGGCTGAGCTACAGGCCAAAATCTACAGGTAGGCACTTTGCAAAAAACACCTCTGTTTTCTTTCAAAAATTTGGATGTGTCCACGATGCGCTTTGGGGCGTTTCCTGTCGCGGGCGCTAGGCCTACCCACACAAGTGAGGTATCATTTTTATCGGGAGACGTGGGGGAATGCTGCCTGGAAGGAAATTTGTGGCTCCTCTCAGATTCCAGAACTTTCTGCCACAGAAATGTGAGGAACATGTGTTTTTTTAGCCAAATATTGAGGTTTGCAAAGGATTCTGGGTAACAGAACCTGGTCCGAGCCACACAAGTCACCCCATCTTGGATTCCCCTAGGTCTCTAGTTTTCAGAAATGAACAGGTTTGGTAGGTTTCCCTAGGTGCCGGCTGAGCTACAGGCCAAAATCTAGAGGTAGGCACTTTACAAAAAACACCTCTGTTTTCTTTCAAAAATGTGGATGTGTCCACGTTGCGCTTTGGGGCGTTTCCTGTCGCGGGTGCTAGGTCTACCCACACAAGTGAGGTATCATTTTTATCGGGAGACGAGGGGGAACGCTGGGTGAAAGTAAATTTGTGGCTCCTCTCAGATTCCAGAACTTTCTCCCACAGAAATGTGAGGAACATGTGTTTTTTTAGCCAAATTTTGAGGTTTGCAAAGGATTCTGGGTAACAGAACCTGGTCCGAGCCACACAAGTCACCCCATCTTGGATTCCCCTAGGTCTCTAGTTTTCAGAAATGCAAATGTTTGGTAGGTTTCCCTAGGTGGCGGCTGAGCTACAGGCCAAAATCTACAGGTAGGCACTTTGCAAAAAACACCTCTGTTTTCTTTAAAAAATTTGAATGTGTCCACGTTGCGTTTTGGGGTGTTTCCTGTCGCGGGCGCTAGGCCTACCCACACAAGTGAGGTATCATTTTTATCGGGAGACGTGGGGGAACGCTGGGTGGAAGGAAATTTGTGGCTCCTCTCGGATTCCAGAACTTTCTGCCACAGAAATGTGAGGAACATGTGTTTTTTTAGCCAAATTTTGAGGTTTGCAAAGGATTCTGGGTAACAGAACCTGGTCCGAGCCACACAAGTCACCCCATCTTGGATTCCCCTAGGTCTCTAGTTTTCAGAAATGCACAGTTTTGGTAGGTTTCCCTAGGTGGCGGCTGAGCTACAGGCCAAAGTCTACAGGTAGGCACTTTGCAAAAAAAACCTCTGTTTTCTTTCAAAAATTTGGATGTGTCCACGTTGCGCTTTGGGGCGTTTCCTGTCGCGGGCGCTAGGCCTACCCACACAAGTGAGGTATTATTTTTATCAGGAGACGTGGGGGAACGCTGGGTGGAAGGAAATTTGTGGCTCCTCTCAGATTCCAGAACTTTCTGCCACAGAAATGTGAGGAACATGTGTTTTTTTAGCCAAATTTTGAGGTTTGCAAAGGATTCTGGGTAACAGAACCTGGTCCGAGCTACACAAGTCACCCCATTTTGGATTCCCCTAGGTCTCTAGTTTTCAGAAATGCACAGGTTTGATAGGTTTCCCTAGGTGGCGGCTGAGCTAAAGGCCAAAATCTACAGGTAGGCACTTTGCAAAAAACACCTCTGTTTTCTTTCAAAAATTTTCATGTGTCCACGTTGCGTTTTGGGGCGTTTCCTGTCGCGGGCGCTAGGCCTACCCACACAAGTGAGGTATCATTTTTATCGGGAGACGTGGGGGAACGCTGGGTGGAAGGAAATTTGTGGCTACTCTCAGATTCCAGAACTTTCTGCCACAGAAATGTGAGGAACATGTGTTTTTTTAGCCAAATTTTGAGGTTTGCAAAGGATTCTGGGTAACAGATCCTGGTCCGAGCCACACAAGTCACCCCATCTTGGATTCCCCTAGGTCTCTAGTTTTCAGAAATGCACAGGTTTGGTAGGTTTCCCTAGGTGGCGGCTGAGCTACAGGCCAAAATCTACAGGTAGGCACTTTGCAAAAAACACCTCTGTTTTCTTTCAAAAAGTTGGATGTATCCACGTTGCGCTTTGGGGTGTTTCCTGTCGCGGGCGCTAGGCCTACCCACACAGGTGAGGTACCATTTTTATCGGGAGACGTGGGGGAACGCTGGGTGGAAGGAAATTTGTGGCTCCTCTCAGATTCCAGAACTTTCTCCCACAGAAATGTGAGGAACATGTCTTTTTTTAGCCAAATTTTGAGGTTTGCAAAGGATTCTGGGTAACAGAACCTGGTCCGAGCCACACAAGTCACCCCATCTTGGATTCCCCTAGTTCTCTAGTTTTCAGAAATGAACAGGTTTGGTAGGTTTCCCTAGGTGGCGGCTGAGCTACAGGCCAAAATCTACAGGTAGGCACTTTGCAAAAAACACCTCTGTTTTCTTTCAAAAATTTGGATGTGTCCACGATGCGCTTTGGGGCGTTTCCTGTCGCGGGCGCTAGGCCTACCCACACAAGTGAGGTATCATTTTTATCGGGAGACGTGGGGGAATGCTGCCTGGAAGGAAATTTGTGGCTCCTCTCAGATTCCAGAACTTTCTGCCACAGAAATGTGAGGAACATGTGTTTTTTTAGCCAAATATTGAGGTTTGCAAAGGATTCTGGGTAACAGAACCAGGTCCGAGCCACACAAGTCACCCCATCTTGGATTCCCCTAGGTCTCTAGTTTTCAGAAATGCACAGGTTTAGTAGGTTTCCCTAGGTGGCGGCTGAGCTACAGGCCAAAATCTACAGGTAGGCACTTGGCAAAAAACACCTCTGTTTTCTTTCAAAAATTTGGATGTGTCCACGTTGCGCTTTGGGGCGTTTCCTGTCGCGGGCGCTAGGCCTACCCACACAAGTGAGGTATCATTTTCATCGGGAGACGTGGGGGAACGCTGGGTGGAAGGAAATTTGTGGCTCCTCTCAGATTCCAGAACTTTCTGCCACAGAAATTTGAGGAACATGTGTTTTTTTAACCAAATTTTGAGGTTTGCAAAGGATTCTGGGTAACAGAACCTGGTCCGAGCCACACAAGTCACCCCATATTGGATTCCCCTAGGTCTCTCGTTTTTAGAAATGAACAGGTTTGGTAGGTTTCCCTAGGTGGCGGCTGAGCTACAGGCCAAAATCTACAGGTAGGCACTTTGCAAAAAACACCTCTGTTTTCTTTCAAAAAGTTGGATGTGTCCACGTTGCGCTTTGGGGCGTTTCCTGTCGCGGGCGCTAGGCCTACCCACACAAGTGAGGTATCATTTTTATCGGGAGACGTGTGGGAACGCTGGGTGGAAGGAAATTTGTGGCTCCTCTCAGATTCCAGAACTTTCTGCCACAGAAATGTGAGGAACATGTGTTTTTTTAGCCAAATTTTGAGGTTTGCAAAGGATTCTGGGTAACAGAACCTTGTCCGAGCCACACAAGTCACCCCATTTTGGATTCCCCTAGGTCTCTAGTTTTCAGAAAAGGACAGGTTTGGTAGGTTTCCCTAGGTGGCGGCTGAGCTACAGGCCAAAATCTACAGGTAGGCACTTTGCAAAAAACACCTCTGTTTACTTTAAAAAATTTGGATGTGTCCACGTTGCGCTTTGTGGCGTTTCCTGTCGCGGGCGCTAGGCCGACCCATACAAGTGAGGTTCCATTTTTATCGGGAGACGTGGGGAAACGCTGGGTGGAAGGAAATTTGTGGCTCCTCTCAGATTCCAGAACTTTCTGCCACAGAAATGTGAGGAACATGTATTTTTTTAGCCAAATTTTGAGGTTTGCAAAGGATTCTGGGTAACAGAACCTGGTCCGAGCCACACAAGTCACCCCATCTTGGATTCCCCTAGTTCTCTAGTTTTCAGAAATGAACAGGTTTGGTAGGTTTCCCTAGGTGGCGGCTGAGCTACAGGCCAAAATCTACAGGTAGGCACTTTGCAAAAAACACCTCTGTTTTCTTTCAAAAATTTGGATGTGTCCACGATGCGCTTTGGGGCGTTTCCTGTCGCGGGCGCTAGGCCTACCCACACAAGTGAGGTATCATTTTTATCGGGAGACGTGGGGGAATGCTGGCTGGAAGGAAATTTGTGGCTCCTCTCAGATTCCAGAACTTTCTGCCACAGATATGTGAGGAACATGTGTTTTTTTAGCCAAATATTGAGGTTTGCAAAGGATTCTGGGTAACAGAACCTGGTCCGAGCCACACAAGTCACCCCATCTTGGATTCCCCTAGTTCTCTAGTTTTCAGAAATGAACAGGTTTGGTAGGTTTCCCTAGGTGGCGGCTGAGCTACAGGCCAAAATCTATAGGTAGGCACTTTGCAAAAAACACCTCTGTTTTCTTTCAAAAATTTGGATGTGTCCACGTTGCGCTTTGGGGCGTTTCCTGTCGCGGGCGCTAGGCCTACCCACACAAGTGAGGTATCATTTTTATCGGGAGACGTGGGGGAACGCTGGGTGGAAGGAAATTTGTGGCTCCTCTCAGATTCCAGAACTTTCTGCCACAGAAATGTGAGGAACATGTGTTTTTTTAGCCAAATTTTGAGGTTTGCAAAGGATTCTGGGTAACAGAACCTGGTCCGAGCCACACAAGTCAGCCCATATTGGATTCCCCTAGGTATCTAGTTTTCAGAAATGCACAGGTTTGGTAGGTTTCCCTAGGTGGCGGCTGAGCTGCAGGCCAAAATCTACAGGTAGGCACTTTACAAAAAACACCTCTGTTTTCTTTCAAAAATTTGGATGTGTCCACGTTGCGCTTTGGGGCGTTTCCTGTCGCGGGCGCTAGGTCTACCCACACAAGTGAGGTATCATTTTTATCGGGAGACGTGGGGGAACGCTGGGTGGAAGTAAATTTGTGGCTCCTTTCAGATTCTAGAACTTTCTGCCACAGAAATGTGAGGAACGTGTTTTTTTAGCCAAATGTTGAGGTTTGCAAAGGATTCTGGGTAACAGGACCTGGTCCGAGCCACACAAGTCACCCCATCTTGGATTCCCCTAGGTCTCTAGTTTTCAGAAATGCACAGATTTGGTAGGTTTCCCTAGGAGGCGGCTGAGCTACAGGCCAAAATCTATAGGTAGGCACTTTGCAAAAAACACCTCTGTTTTCTTTCAAAAATTTGAATGTGTCCACGTTGCGCTTTGGGGCGTTTCCTGTCGCGGGCGCTAGGCCTACCCACACAAGTGAGGTATAATTTTTATCGCGAGACGTGGGGGAACGCTGGGTGGAAGGAAATTTGTGGCTCCTCTCAGATGCCAGAACTTTCTGCCACAGAAATGTGAGGAACATGTGTTTTTTTAGCCAAATTTTGAGGTTTGCAAAGGATTCTGGGTAACAGAACCTGGTCCGAGCCACACAAGTCAGCCCATATTGGATTCCCCTAGGTCTCTAGTTTTCAGAAATGCACAGGTTTGGTAGGTTTCCCTAGGTGGCGGCTGAGCTACAGGCCAAAATCTACAGGTAGGCACTTTGCAAAAAACACCTCTGTTTTCTTTCAAAAATTTGGATGTGTCCACGTTGCGCTTTGGGGCGTTTCCTGTCGCGGGCGCTAGGCCTACCCACACAAGTGAGGTATCATTTTTATCGGGAGACGTAGGGGAACGCTGGGTGGAAGGAAATGTGTGGCTCCTCTCAGATTCCAGAACTTTTTGCCACAGAAATGTGAGGAACATGTGTTTTTTTAGCCAAATTTTGAGGTTTGCAAAGGATTCTGGGTAACAGAACCTGGTCCGAGCCACACAACTCACCCCATCTTGGATTCCCCTAGGTCTCTAGTTTTCAGAAATGCACAGGTATGGTAGGTTTCCCTAGGTGGCGGATGAGCTACAGGCCAAAATCTACAGGTAGGCACTTTGCAAAAAACACCTCTGTTTTCTTTCAAAAATTTGGATGTGTCCATATTGCGCTTTGGGGCGTTTCTTGTCGCGGGCGCTAGGCCTACCCACACAAGTGAGGTATCATTTTTATCGGGAGACGTGGGGGAACGCTGGGTGGAAGGAAATTTGTGGCTCCTCTCAGATTCCAGAACTTTCTGCCACAGAAATGTGAGGAACATGTGTTTTTTTAGCCAAATTTTGAGGTTTGCAAAGGATTCTGGGTAACAGAACCTGGTCCGAGCCACACAAGTCACCCCATCTTGGATTCCCCTAGGTCTCTTGTTTTCAGAAATGCACAGGTTTGGTAGGTTTCCCTAGGTGGCGGCTGAGCTACAGGCCAAAATCTACAGGTAGACACTTTGCAAAAAACACCTCTGTTTTCTTTAAAAAATGTGGATGTGTCCACGTTGCGCTTTGGGGCGCTTCCTGTCGGGGGCGCTAGGCCTACCCACACAAGTGAGGTATCATTTTTATCGGGAGACATTGGGGAACGCTGGGTGGAAGGACATTTGTGGCTCCTCTCGGATTCCAGAACTTTCTGCCACAGAAATGTGGGGAACATGTGTTTTTTTAGCCAAATTTTGAGGTTTGCAAAGGATTCTGGGTAACAGAACCTGGTCCGAGCCACACAAGTCAGCCCATATTGGATTCCCCTAGGTCTCTAGTTCTCAGAAATGCACAGGTTTGGTAGGTTTCCCTAGGTGGCGGCTGAGCTACAGGCCAAAATCTACAGGTTGGCACTTTACAAGAAACACCTCTGTTTTCTTTCAAAAATGTGGATGTGTCCACGTTGCGCTTTGGGGAGTTTCCTGTCGCGGGCGCTAGGTCTACCCACACAAGTGAGGTATCATTTTTATCGGGAGACGTGGGGGAACGCTGGGTGGAAGTAAATTTGTGGCTCCTCTCAGATTCCAGAACTTTCTGCCACAGAAATGTGAGTAACATGTGTTTTTTTAGCCAAATTTTGAGGTTTGCAAAGGATTCTGGGTAACAGAACCTGGTCCGAGCCAAACAAGTCAGCCCATATTGGATTCCCCTAGGTCTCTAGTTTTCAGAAATACACAGGTTTGGTAGGTTTCCCTAGGTGGCAGCTGAGATAAAGGCCAAAATCTACAGGTAGGCACTTTGCAAAAAACACCTCTGTTTTCTTTCAAAAATTTGAATGTGTCCACGTTGCGCTTTGGGGCGTTTCCTGTCGCGAACGCTAGGCCTACCCACACAAGTGAGGTATCATTTTTATCGGGAGACATTGGGGAACGCTGGGTGGAAGGACATTTGTGGCTCCTCTCAGATTCCAGAACTTTCTGCCACAAAAATGTGGGGAACATGTGTTTTTTTAGCCAAATTTTGAGGTTTGCAAAGGATTCTGGGTAACAGAACCTGGTCCGAGCCACACAAGTCAGCCCATATTGGATTCCCCTAGGTCTCTAGTTTTCAGAAATGCACAGGTTTGGTAGGTTTCCCTAGGTGGCGGCTGAGTTACAGGCCAAAATCTACAGGTTGGCACTTTGCAAAAAACACCTCTGTTTTCTTTCAAAAATTTGGATGTGTCCACGTTGCGCTTTGGGGCGTTTCCTGTCGCGGGCGCTAGGCCTACCCACACAAGTGAGGTATCATTTTTATCGGGAGACGTGGGGGAACGCTGTGTGGAAGTAAATTTGTGGCTCCTCTCAGATTCCAGAACTTTCTGCCACAGAAATGTGAGGAACATGTGTTTTTTTAGCCAAATTTTGAGGTTTGCAAAGGATTCTGGGTAACAGAACCTGGTCCGAGCCACACAAGTCACCCCATATTGGATTCCCCTAGGTCTCTAGTTTTCAGAAATGAACAGGTTTGGTAGGTTTCCCTAGGTGCCGGCTGAGCTACAGGCCAAAATCTAGAGGTAGGCACTTTACAAAAAACACCTCTGTTTTCTTTCAAAAATGTGGATGTGTCCACGTTGCGCTTTGGGGCGTTTCCTGTCGCGGGTGCTAGGTCTACCCACACAAGTGAGGTATCATTTTTATCGGGAGACGAGGGGGAACGCTGGGTGAAAGTAAATTTGTGGCTCCTCTCAGATTCCAGAACTTTCTCCCACAGAAATGTGAGGAACATGTGTTTTTTTAGCCAAATTTTGAGGTTTGCAAAGGATTCTGGGTAACAGAACCTGGTCCGAGCCACACAAGTCACCCCATCTTGGATTCCCCTAGGTCTCTAGTTTTCAGAAATGCAAATGTTTGGTAGGTTTCCCTAGGTGGCGGCTGAGCTACAGGCCAAAATCTACAGGTAGGCACTTTGCAAAAAACACCTCTGTTTTCTTTAAAAAATTTGAATGTGTCCACGTTGCGTTTTGGGGCGTTTCCTGTCGCGGGCGCTAGGCCTACCCACACAAGTGAGGTATCATTTTTATCGGGAGACGTGGGGGAACGCTGGGTGGAAGGAAATTTGTGGCTCCTCTCGGATTCCAGAACTTTCTGCCACAGAAATGTGAGGAACATGTGTTTTTTTAGCCAAATTTTGAGGTTTGCAAAGGATTCTGGGTAACAGAACCTGGTCCGAGCCACACAAGTCACCCCATCTTGGATTCCCCTAGGTCTCTAGTTTTCAGAAATGCACAGTTTTGGTAGGTTTCCCTAGGTGGCGGCTGAGCTACAGGCCAAAGTCTACAGGTAGGCACTTTGCAAAAAAAACCTCTGTTTTCTTTCAAAAATTTGGATGTGTCCACGTTGCGCTTTGGGGCGTTTCCTGTCGCGGGCGCTAGGCCTACCCACACAAGTGAGGTATTATTTTTATCAGGAGACGTGGGGGAACGCTGGGTGGAAGGAAATTTGTGGCTCCTCTCAGATTCCAGAACTTTCTGCCACAGAAATGTGAGGAACATGTGTTTTTTTAGCCAAATTTTGAGGTTTGCAAAGGATTCTGGGTAACAGAACCTGGTCCGAGCTACACAAGTCACCCCATTTTGGATTCCCCTAGGTCTCTAGTTTTCAGAAATGCACAGGTTTGATAGGTTTCCCTAGGTGGCGGCTGAGCTACAGGCCAAAATCTACAGGTAGGCACTTTGCAAAAAACACCTCTGTTTTCTTTAAAAAAATTTCATGTGTCCACGTTGCGTTTTGGGGCGTTTCCTGTCGCGGGCGCTAGGCCTACCCACACAAGTGAGGTATCATTTTTATCGGGAGACGTGGGGGAACGCTGGGTGGAAGGAAATTTGTGGCTACTCTCAGATTCCAGAACTTTCTGCCACAGAAATGTGAGGAACATGTGTTTTTTTAGCCAAATTTTGAGGTTTGCAAAGGATTCTGGGTAACAGATCCTGGTCCGAGCCACACAAGTCACCCCATCTTGGATTCCCCTAGGTCTCTAGTTTTCAGAAATGCACAGGTTTGGTAGGTTTCCCTAGGTGGCGGCTGAGCTACAGGCCAAAATCTACAGGTAGGCACTTTGCAAAAAACACCTCTGTTTTCTTTCAAAAAGTTGGATGTATCCACGTTGCGCTTTGGGGTGTTTCCTGTCGCGGGCGCTAGGCCTACCCACACAGGTGAGGTACCATTTTTATCGGGAGACGTGGGGGAACACTGGGTGGAAGGAAATTTGTGGCTCCTCTCAGATTCCAGAACTTTCTCCCTCAGAAATGTGAGGAACATGTCTTTTTTTAGCCAAATTTTGAGGTTTGCAAAGGATTCTGGGTAACAGAACCTGGTCCGAGCCACACAAGTCACCCCATCTTGGATTCCCCTAGTTCTCTAGTTTTCAGAAATGAACAGGTTTGGTAGGTTTCCCTAGGTGGCGGCTGAGCTACAGGCCAAAATCTACAGGTAGGCACTTTGCAAAAAACACCTCTGTTTTCTTTCAAAAATTTGGATGTGTCCACGATGCGCTTTGGGGCGTTTCCTGTCGCGGGCGCTAGGCCTACCCACACAAGTGAGGTATCATTTTTATCGGGAGACGTGGGGGAATGCTGCCTGGAAGGAAATTTGTGGCTCCTCTCAGATTCCAGAACTTTCTGCCACAGAAATGTGAGGAACATGTGTTTTTTTAGCCAAATATTGAGGTTTGCAAAGGATTCTGGGTAACAGAACCTGGTCCGAGCCACACAAGTCACCCCATCTTGGATTCCCCTAGGTCTCTAGTTTTCAGAAATGAACAGGTTTGGTAGGTTTCCCTAGGTGCCGGCTGAGCTACAGGCCAAAATCTAGAGGTAGGCACTTTACAAAAAACACCTCTGTTTTCTTTCAAAAATGTGGATGTGTCCACGTTGCGCTTTGGGGCGTTTCCTGTCGCGGGTGCTAGGTCTACCCACACAAGTGAGGTATCATTTTTATCGGGAGACGAGGGGGAACGCTGGGTGAAAGTAAATTTGTGGCTCCTCTCAGATTCCAGAACTTTCTCCCACAGAAATGTGAGGAACATGTGTTTTTTTAGCCAAATTTTGAGGTTTGCAAAGGATTCTGGGTAACAGAACCTGGTCCGAGCCACACAAGTCACCCCATCTTGGATTCCCCTAGGTCTCTAGTTTTCAGAAATGCAAATGTTTGGTAGGTTTCCCTAGGTGGCGGCTGAGCTACAGGCCAAAATCTACAGGTAGGCACTTTGCAAAAAACACCTCTGTTTTCTTTAAAAAATTTGAATGTGTCCACGTTGCGTTTTGGGGTGTTTCCTGTCGCGGGCGCTAGGCCTACCCACACAAGTGAGGTATCATTTTTATCGGGAGACGTGGGGGAACGCTGGGTGGAAGGAAATTTGTGGCTCCTCTCGGATTCCAGAACTTTCTGCCACAGAAATGTGAGGAACATGTGTTTTTTTAGCCAAATTTTGAGGTTTGCAAAGGATTCTGGGTAACAGAACCTGGTCCGAGCCACACAAGTCACCCCATCTTGGATTCCCCTAGGTCTCTAGTTTTCAGAAATGCACAGTTTTGGTAGGTTTCCCTAGGTGGCGGCTGAGCTACAGGCCAAAGTCTACAGGTAGGCACTTTGCAAAAAAAACCTCTGTTTTCTTTCAAAAATTTGGATGTGTCCACGTTGCGCTTTGGGGCGTTTCCTGTCGCGGGCGCTAGGCCTACCCACACAAGTGAGGTATTATTTTTATCAGGAGACGTGGGGGAACGCTGGGTGGAAGGAAATTTGTGGCTCCTCTCAGATTCCAGAACTTTCTGCCACAGAAATGTGAGGAACATGTGTTTTTTTAGCCAAATTTTGAGGTTTGCAAAGGATTCTGGGTAACAGAACCTGGTCCGAGCTACACAAGTCACCCCATTTTGGATTCCCCTAGGTCTCTAGTTTTCAGAAATGCACAGGTTTGATAGGTTTCCCTAGGTGGCGGCTGAGCTACAGGCCAAAATCTACAGGTAGGCACTTTGCAAAAAACACCTCTGTTTTCTTTCAAAAATTTTCATGTGTCCACGTTGCGTTTTGGGGCGTTTCCTGTCGCGGGCGCTAGGCCTACCCACACAAGTGAGGTATCATTTTTATCGGGAGACGTGGGGGAACGCTGGGTGGAAGGAAATTTGTGGCTACTCTCAGATTCCAGAACTTTCTGCCACAGAAATGTGAGGAACATGTGTTTTTTTAGCCAAATTTTGAGGTTTGCAAAGGATTCTGGGTAACAGATCCTGGTCCGAGCCACACAAGTCACCCCATCTTGGATTCCCCTAGGTCTCTAGTTTTCAGAAATGCACAGGTTTGGTAGGTTTCCCTAGGTGGCGGCTGAGCTACAGGCCAAAATCTACAGGTAGGCACTTTGCAAAAAACACCTCTGTTTTCTTTCAAAAAGTTGGATGTATCCACGTTGCGCTTTGGGGTGTTTCCTGTCGCGGGCGCTAGGCCTACCCACACAGGTGAGGTACCATTTTTATCGGGAGACGTGGGGGAACGCTGGGTGGAAGGAAATTTGTGGCTCCTCTCAGATTCCAAAACTTTCTCCCACAGAAATGTGAGGAACATGTCTTTTTTTAGCCAAATTTTGAGGTTTGCAAAGGATTCTGGGTAACAGAACCTGGTCCGAGCCACACAAGTCACCCCATCTTGGATTCCCCTAGTTCTCTAGTTTTCAGAAATGAACAGGTTTGGTAGGTTTCCCTAGGTGGCGGCTGAGCTACAGGCCAAAATCTACAGGTAGGCACTTTGCAAAAAACACCTCTGTTTTCTTTCAAAAATTTGGATGTGTCCACGATGCGCTTTGGGGCGTTTCCTGTCGCGGGCGCTAGGCCTACCCACACAAGTGAGGTATCATTTTTATCGGGAGACGTGGGGGAATGCTGCCTGGAAGGAAATTTGTGGCTCCTCTCAGATTCCAGAACTTTCTGCCACAGAAATGTGAGGAACATGTGTTTTTTTAGCCAAATATTGAGGTTTGCAAAGGATTCTGGGTAACAGAACCAGGTCCGAGCCACACAAGTCACCCCATCTTGGATTCCCCTAGGTCTCTAGTTTTCAGAAATGCACAGGTTTAGTAGGTTTCCCTAGGTGGCGGCTGAGCTACAGGCCAAAATCTACAGGTAGGCACTTGGCAAAAAACACCTCTGTTTTCTTTCAAAAATTTGGATGTGTCCACGTTGCGCTTTGGGGCGTTTCCTGTCGCGGGCGCTAGGCCTACCCACACAAGTGAGGTATCATTTTCATCGGGAGACGTGGGGGAACGCTGGGTGGAAGGAAATTTGTGGCTCCTCTCAGATTCCAGAACTTTCTGCCACAGAAATTTGAGGAACATGTGTTTTTTTAACCAAATTTTGAGGTTTGCAAAGGATTCTGGGTAACAGAACCTGGTCCGAGCCACACAAGTCACCCCATATTGGATTCCCCTAGGTCTCTCGTTTTTAGAAATGAACAGGTTTGGTAGGTTTCCCTAGGTGGCGGCTGAGCTACAGGCCAAAATCTACAGGTAGGCACTTTGCAAAAAACACCTCTGTTTTCTTTCAAAAAGTTGGATGTGTCCACGTTGCGCTTTGGGGCGTTTCCTGTCGCGGGCGCTAGGCCTACCCACACAAGTGAGGTATCATTTTTATCGGGAGACGTGTGGGAACGCTGGGTGGAAGGAAATTTGTGGCTCCTCTCAGATTCCAGAACTTTCTGCCACAGAAATGTGAGGAACATGTGTTTTTTTAGCCAAATTTTGAGGTTTGCAAAGGATTCTGGGTAACAGAACCTTGTCCGAGCCACACAAGTCACCCCATTTTGGATTCCCCTAGGTCTCTAGTTTTCAGAAAAGGACAGGTTTGGTAGGTTTCCCTAGGTGGCGGCTGAGCTACAGGCCAAAATCTACAGGTAGGCACTTTGCAAAAAACACCTCTGTTTACTTTAAAAAATTTGGATGTGTCCACGTTGCGCTTTGTGGCGTTTCCTGTCGCGGGCGCTAGGCCGACCCATACAAGTGAGGTTCCATTTTTATCGGGAGACGTGGGGAAACGCTGGGTGGAAGGAAATTTGTGGCTCCTCTCAGATTCCAGAACTTTCTGCCACAGAAATGTGAGGAACATGTATTTTTTTAGCCAAATTTTGAGGTTTGCAAAGGATTCTGGGTAACAGAACCTGGTCCGAGCCACACAAGTCACCCCATCTTGGATTCCCCTAGTTCTCTAGTTTTCAGAAATGAACAGGTTTGGTAGGTTTCCCTAGGTGGCGGCTGAGCTACAGGCCAAAATCTACAGGTAGGCACTTTGCAAAAAACACCTCTGTTTTCTTTCAAAAATTTGGATGTGTCCACGATGCGCTTTGGGGCGTTTCCTGTCGCGGGCGCTAGGCCTACCCACACAAGTGAGGTATCATTTTTATCGGGAGACGTGGGGGAATGCTGGCTGGAAGGTAATTTGTGGCTCCTCTCAGATTCCAGAACTTTCTGCCACAGAAATGTGAGGAACATGTGTTTTTTTAGCCAAATATTGAGGTTTGCAAAGGATTCTGGGTAACAGAACCTTGTCCGAGCCACACAAGTCACCCCATTTTAGATTCCCCTAGGTCTCTAGTTTTCAGAAATGCACAGGTTTGGTAGGTTTCCCTAGGTGGCGGCTGAGCTACAGGCCAAAATCTACAGGTAGGCACTTTGCAAAAAACACCTCTGTTTACTTTAAAAAATTTGGATGTGTCCACGTTGCGCTTTGGGGCGTTTCCTGTCGCGGGCGCTAGGCCTACCCACACAAGTGAGGTACCATTTTTATCATGAGACGTGGGGAAACGCTGGGTGGAAGGAAATTTGTGGCTCCTCTCAGATTCCAGAACTTTCTGCCACAGAAATATGAGGAACATGTATTTTTTTAGCCAAATTTTGAGGTTTGCAAAGGATTCTGGGTAACAGAACCTGGTCCGAGCCACAAAGTCACCCCATCTTGGATTCCCCTAGTTCTCTAGTTTTCAGAAATGTACAGGTTTGGTAGGTTTCCCTAGGTGGCGGCTGAGCTACAGGCCAAAATCTACAGGTAGGCACTTTGCAAAAAACACCTCTGTTTTCTTTCAAAAATTTGGATGTGTCCACGTTGCGCTTTGGGGCGTTCCCTGTCGCGGGCGCTAGGCCTACCCACACAAGTGAGGTATCATTTTTATCGGGAGACGTGGGGGAATGCTGGCTGGAAGGAAATTTGTGGCTCCTCTCAGATTCCAGTACTTTCTGCCACAGAAATGTGAGGAACATGTGTTTTTTTAGCCAAATTTTGAGGTTTGCAAAGGATTCTGGGTAGCAGAACCTGGTCCGAGCCACACAAGTCACCCCATCTTGGATTCCCCTAGGTCTATAGTTTTCAGAAATGAACAGGTTTGGTAGGTTTCCCTAGGTGGTGGCTGAGCTACAGGCCAAAATCTACAGGTAGGCACTTTGCAAAAAACACCTCTGTTTTCTTTAAAAAATGTGGATGTGTCCACGTTGCGCTTTGGGGCGTTTCCTGTCGCGGGCGCTAGGCCTACCCACACAAGTGAGGTATCATTTTTATCGGGAGACATGGGGGAACGCTGGGTGGAAGGTAATTTGTGGCTCCTCTCAGATTCCAGAACTTTCTGCCACAGAAATGTGAGGAACATGTTTTTTTTTGGCCAAATTTTGAGGTTTGCAAAGGATTCTGGGTAACAGAAACTGGTCCGAGCCAAACAAGTCAGCCAATATTGGATTCCCCTAGGTCTCTAGTTTTCAGAAATGCACAGGTTTGGTAGGTTTCCCTAGGTGGCGGCTGAGCTACAGGCCAAAATCAACAGGTAGGCACTTTACAAAAAACACCTCTGTTTTCTTTCAAAAATTTGAATGTGTCCACGTTGCGCTTTGGGGCGTTTCCTGTCGCGGGCGCTAGGCCTACCCACAAAAGTGAGGTATCATTTTTATCGGGAGACGTGGGGGAACGCTGGGTGGAAGGAAATTTGTGGCTCCTCTCAGATTCCAGAACTTTCTGCCACAGAAATGTGAGGAACATGTGTTTTTTTAGCCAAATTTTGAGGTTTGCAAAGGATTCTGGGTAACAGAACCTGGTCCGAGCCACACATGTCACCCCATCTTGGATTCCCCTAGGTCTCTAGTTTTCAGAAATGCACAGGTTTGGTAGGTTTCAATAGGTGGCGGCTGAGCTACAGGCCAAAATCTACAGGTAGACACTTTGCAAAAAACACCTCTGTTTACTTTAAAAAATTTGGATATGTCCACGTTGCGCTTTGGGGCGTTTCCTGTCACGGGCGCTAGGCCTACCCACACAAGTGAGGTATCATTTTCAACGGGAGACGTGGGGGAACGCTGGGTGGAAGGAAATTTGTGGCTCCTCTCAGATTCCAGAACTTTCTGCCACAGAAATGTGAAGAACATGTGTTTTTTTAGCCAAATTTTGAGGTTTGCAAAGGATTCTGGGTAACAGAACCTGGTCCGAGCCACACAAGTCACCCCATCTTGGATTCCCCTAGGTCTCTAGTTTTCAGAAATGCACAGGTTTGGTAGGTTTCCCTAGGTGGCGGCTGAGCTACAGGCCAAAATCTACAGGTAGGCACTTTGCAAAAAACACCTCTGTTTACTTTAAAAAATGTGATGTGTCCACGTTGCGCTTTGGGGCGTTTCCTGTCGCGGGCGCTAGGCCTACCCACACAAGTGAGGTACCATTTTTATCGGGAGACGTGGGGAAACGCTGTGTGGAAGGAAATTTGCGGCTCCTCTCAGATTCCAGAACTTTCTGCCACAGAAATGTGAGGAACATGTGTTTTTTTAGCCAAATTTTGAGGTTTGCAAAGGATTCTGGGTAACAGAACCTGGTCCGAGCCACACAAGTCACCCCATTTTGGATTCCCCTAGGTCTCTAGTTTTCAGAAATGCACAGATTTGGTAGGTTTCCCTAGGTGGCGGCTGAGCTACAGGCCAAAATCTACAGGTAGGCACTTTGCAAAAAACACCTCTGTTTTCATTCAAAAATTTGGATGTGTCCACGATGCGCTTTGGGGCGTTTCCTGTCGCGGGCGCTAGGCCTACCCACACAAGTGAGGTATCATTTTTATCGGGAGACGTGGGGGAATGCTGGCTGGAAGGTAATTTGTGGCTCCTCTCAGATTCCAGAACTTTCTGCCACAGAAATGTGAGGAACATGTGTTTTTTTAGCCAAATTTTGAGGTTTGCAAAGGATTCTGGGTAACAGATCCTGGTCCGAGCCACACAAGTCACCCCATCTTGGATTCCCCTAGGTCTCTAGTTTTCAGAAATGCACAGGTTTGGTAGGTTTCCCTAGGTGGCGGCTGAGCTACAGGCCAAAATCTACAGGTAGGCACTTTGCAAAAAACACCTCTGTTTTCTTTCAAAAAGTTGGATGTGTCCACGTTGCGCTTTGGGGCGTTTCCTGTCGCGGGCGCTAGGCCTACCCACACAAGTGAGGTACCATTTTTATTGGGAGACGTGGGGAAACGCTGTGTGGAAGGAAATTTGCGGCTCCTCTCAGATTCCAGAACTTTCTGCCACAGAAATGTGAGGAACATGTGTTTTTTTAGCCAAATTTTGAGGTTTGCAAAGGATTCTGGGTAACAGAACCTGGTCCGAGCCACACAAGTCACCCCATTTTGGATTCCCCTAGGTCTCTAGTTTTCAGAAATGCACAGATTTGGTAGGTTTCCCTAGGTGGCGGCTGAGCTACAGGCCAAAATCTACAGGTAGGCACTTTGCAAAAAACACCTCTGTTTTCATTCAAAAATTTGGATGTGTCCACGATGCGCTTTGGGGCGTTTCCTGTCGCGGGCGCTAGGCCTACCCACACAAGTGAGGTATCATTTTTATCGGGAGACGTGGGGGAATGCTGGCTGGAAGGTAATTTGTGGCTCCTCTCAGATTCCAGAACTTTCTGCCACAGAAATGTGAGGAACATGTGTTTTTTTAGCCAAATTTTGAGGTTTGCAAAGGATTCTGGGTAACAGATCCTGGTCCGAGCCACACAAGTCACCCCATCTTGGATTCCCCTAGGTCTCTAGTTTTCAGAAATGCACAGGTTTGGTAGGTTTCCCTAGGTGGCGGCTGAGCTACAGGCCAAAATCTACAGGTAGGCACTTTGCAAAAAACACCTCTGTTTTCTTTCAAAAAGTTGGATGTGTCCACGTTGCGCTTTGGGGTGTTTCCTGTCGCGGGCGCTAGGCCTACCCACACAAGTGAGGTATCATTTTTATCGGGAGACGTGGGGGAACGCTGGGTGGAAGGAAATTTGTGGCTACTCTCAGATTCCAGAACTTTCTGCCACAGAAATGTGAGGAACATGTGTTTTTTTAGCCAAATTTTGAGGTTTGCAAAGGATTCTGGGTAACAGATCCTGGTCCGAGCCACACAAGTCACCCCATCTTGGATTCCCCTAGGTCTCTAGTTTTCAGAAATGCACAGGTTTGGTAGGTTTCCCTAGGTGGCGGCTGAGCTACAGGCCAAAATCTACAGGTAGGCACTTTGCAAAAAACACCTCTGTTTTCTTTCAAAAAGTTGGATGTATCCACGTTGCGCTTTGGGGTGTTTCCTGTCGCGGGCGCTAGGCCTACCCACACAGGTGAGGTACCATTTTTATCGGGAGACGTGGGGGAACGCTGGGTGGAAGGAAATTTGTGGCTCCTCTCAGATTCCAGAACTTTCTCCCACAGAAATGTGAGGAACATGTCTTTTTTTAGCCAAATTTTGAGGTTTGCAAAGGATTCTGGGTAACAGAACCTGGTCCGAGCCACACAAGTCACCCCATCTTGGATTCCCCTAGTTCTCTAGTTTTCAGAAATGAACAGGTTTGGTAGGTTTCCCTAGGTGGCGGCTGAGCTACAGGCCAAAATCTACAGGTAGGCACTTTGCAAAAAACACCTCTGTTTTCTTTCAAAAATTTGGATGTGTCCACGATGCGCTTTGGGGCGTTTCCTGTCGCGGGCGCTAGGCCTACCCACACAAGTGAGGTATCATTTTTATCGGGAGACGTGGGGGAATGCTGGCTGGAAGGAAATTTGTGGCTCCTCTCAGATTCCAGAACTTTCTGCCAAAGAAATGTGAGGAACATGTGTTTTTTTAACCAAATTTTGAGGTTTGCAAAGGATTCTGGGTAACAGAACCTGGTCCGAGCCACACAAGTCACCCCATATTGGATTCCCCTAGGTCTCTAGTTTTCAGAAATGCACAGGTTTAGAAGGTTTCCCTAGGTGGCGGCTGAGCTACAGGCCAAAATCTACAGGTAGGCACTTTGCAAAAAACACCTCTGTTTTCTTTCAAAAATTTGGATGTGTCCACGTTGCGCTTTGGGGCGTTTCCTGTCGCGGGCGCTAGGCCTACCCACACATGTGAGGTATCATTTTCATCGGGAGACGTGAGGGAACGCTGGGTGGAAGGAAATTTGTGGCTCCTCTCAGATTCCAGAACTTTCTGCCACAGAAATTTGAGGAACATGTGTTTTTTTAACCAAATTTTGAGGTTTGCAAAGGATTCTGGGTAACAGAACCTGGTCCGAGCCACACAAGTCGCCCCATATTGGATTCCCCTAGGTCTCTCGTTTTTAGAAATGAACAGGTTTGGTAGGTTTCCCTAGGTGGCGGCTGAGCTACAGGCCAAAATCTACAGGTAGGCACTTTGCAAAAAACACCTCTGTTTTCTTTCAAAAAGTTGGATGTGTCCGCGTTGTGCTTTGGGGCGTTTCCTGTCGCGGGCGCTAGGCCTACCCACACAAGTGAGGTATCATTTTTATCGGGAGACGTGGGGGAACGCTGGGTGGAAGGAAATTTGTGGCTCCTCTCAGATTCCAGAACTTTCTGCCACAGAAATGTGAGGAACATGTGTTTTTTTAGCCAAATTTTGAGGTTTGCAAAGGATTCTGGGTAACAGAACCTTGTCCGAGCCACACAAGTCACCCCATTTTGGATTCCCCTAGGTCTCTAGTTTTCAGAAATGGACAGGTTTGGTAGGTTTCCCTAGGTGGCGGCTGAGCTACAGGCCAAAATCTACAGGTAGGCACTTTGCAAAAAACACCTCTGTTTACTTTCAAAAATTTGGATGTGTCCACGTTGCGCTTTGTGGCGTTTCCTGTCGCGGGCGCTAGGCCTACCCATACAAGTGAGGTTCCATTTTTATCGGGAGACGTGGGGAAACGCTGGGTGGAAGGAAATTTGTGGCTCCTCTCAGATTCCAGAACTTTCTGCCACAGAAATGTGAGGAACATGTATTTTTTTAGCCAAATTTTGAGGTTTGCAAAGGATTCTGGGTAACAGAACCTGGTCCGAGCCACACAAGTCACCCCATCTTGGATTCCCCTAGTTCTCTAGTTTTCAGAAATGAACAGGTTTGGTAGGTTTCCCTAGGTGGCGGCTGAGCTACAGGCCAAAATCTACAGGTAGGCACTTTGCAAAAAACACCTCTGTTTTCTTTCAAAAATTTGGATGTGTCCACGATGCGCTTTGGGGCGTTTCCTGTCGCGGGCGCTAGGCCTACCCACACAAGTGAGGTATCATTTTTATCGGGAGACGTGGGGGAATGCTGGCTGGAAGGTAATTTGTGGCTCCTCTCAGATTCCAGAACTTTCTGCCACAGAAATGTGAGGAACATGTGTTTTTTTAGCCAAATATTGAGGTTTGCAAAGGATTCTGGGTAACAGAACCTTGTCCGAGCCACACAAGTCACCCCATTTTAGATTCCCCTAGGTCTCTAGTTTTCAGAAATGCACAGGTTTGGTAGGTTTCCCTAGGTGGCGGCTGAGCTACCGGCCAAAATCTACAGGTAGGCACTTTGCAAAAAACACCTCTGTTTACTTTAAAAAATTTGGATGTGTCCACGTTGCGCTTTGGGGCGTTTCCTGTCGCGGGCGCTTGGCCTACCCACACAAGTGAGGTACCATTTTTATCATGAGACGTGGGGAAACGCTGGGTGGAAGGAAATTTGTGGCTCCTCTCAGATTCCAGAACTTTCTGCCACAGAAATATGAGGAACATGTATTTTTTTAGCCAAATTTTGAGGTTTGCAAAGGATTCTGGGTAACAGAACCTGGTCCGAGCCACAAAGTCACCCCATCTTGGATTCCCCTAGTTCTCTAGTTTTCAGAAATGTACAGGTTTGTTAGGTTTCCCTAGGTGGCGGCTGAGCTACAGGCCAAAATCTACAGGTAGGCACTTTGCAAAAAACACCTCTGTTTTCTTTCAAAAATTTGGATGTGTCCACGTTGCGCTTTGGGGCGTTCCCTGTCGCGGGCGCTAGGCCTACCCACACAAGTGAGGTATCATTTTTATCGGGAGACGTGGGGGAACGCTGGGTGGAAGGGAATTTGTGGCTCCTCTCAGATTCCAGAACTTTCTGCCACAGAAATGTGAGGAACATGTGTTTTTTTAGCCACATTTTGAGGTTTGCAAAGGATTCTGGGTAACAGAAACTGGTCCGAGCCACACAAGTCACCCCATTTTGGATTCCCCTAGGTCTCTAGTTTTCAGAAATGCACAGGTTTGGTAGGTTTCCCTAGGTGGCGGCTGAGCTACAGGCCAAAATCTACAGGTAGGCACTTTGCAAAAAACACCTCTGTTTTCTTTCAAAAGTTTGGATGTGTCCACGTTGCGTTTTGGGGCGTTTCCTGTCGCGGGCGCTAGGCCTACCCACACAAGTGAGATATCATTTTTATCGGGAGACGTGGGGGAATGCTGGCTGGAAGGAAATGTGTGGCTCCTCTCAGATTCCAGTACTTTCTGCCACAGAAATGTGAGGAACATGTGTTTTTTTAGCCAAATTTTGAGGTTTGCAAAGGATTCTGGGTAGCAGAACCTGGTCCGAGCCACACAAGTCACCCCATCTTGGATTCCCCTAGGTCTATAGTTTTCAGAAATGAACAGGTTTGGTAGGTTTCCCTAGGTGGTGGCTGAGCTACAGGCCAAAATCTACAGGTAGGCACTTTGCAAAAAACACCTCTGTTTTCTTTTAAAAATGTGGATGTGTCCACGTTGCGCTTTGGGGCGTTTCCTGTCGCGGGCGCTAGGCCTACCCACACAAGTGAGGTATCATTTTTATCGGGAGACATGGGGGAACGCTGGGTGGAAGGTAATTTGTGGCTCCTCTCAGATTCCAGAACTTTCTGCAACAGAAATGTGAGGAACATGTTTTTTTTTAGCCAAATTTTGAGGTTTGCAAAGGATTCTGGGTAACAGAAACTGGTCCGAGCCAAACAAGTCAGCCAATATTGGATTCCCCTAGGTCTCTAGTTTTCAGAAATGCACAGGTTTGGTAGGTTTCCCTAGGTGGCGGCTGAGCTACAGGCCAAAATCAACAGGTAGGCACTTTACAAAAAACACCTCTGTTTTCTTTCAAAAATTTGAATGTGTCCACGTTGCGCTTTGGGGCGTTTCCTGTCGCGGGCGCTAGGCCTACCCACAAAAGTGAGGTATCATTTTTATCGGGAGACGTGGGGGAACGCTGGGTGGAAGGAAATTTGTGGCTCCTCTCAGATTCCAGAACTTTCTGCCACAGAAATGTGAGGAACATGTGTTTTTTTAGCCAAATTTTGAGGTTTGCAAAGGATTCTGGGTAACAGAACCTGGTCCGAGCCACACAAGTCACCCCATCTTGGATTCCCCTAGGTCTCTAGTTTTCAGAAATGCACAGGTTTGGTAGGTTTCAATAGGTGGCGGCTGAGCTACAGGCCAAAATCTACAGGTAGACACTTTGCAAAAAACACCTCTGTTTACTTTAAAAAATTTGGATATGTCCACGTTGCGCTTTGGGGCGTTTCCTGTCACGGGCGCTAGGCCTACCCACACAAGTGAGGTATCATTTTCAACGGGAGACGTGGGGGAACGCTGGGTGGAAGGAAATTTGTGGCTCCTCTCAGATTCCAGAACTTTCTGCCACAGAAATGTGAGGAACATGTGTTTTTTTAGCCAAATTTTGAGGTTTGCAAAGGATTCTGGGTAACAGAACCTGGTCCGAGCCACACAAGTCACCCCATCTTGGATTCCCCTAGGTCTCTAGTTTTCAGAAATGCACAGGTTTGGTAGGTTTCCCTAGGTGGCGGCTGAGCTACAGGCCAAAATCTACAGGTAGGCACTTTGCAAAAAACACCTCTGTTTACTTTAAAAAATGTGGATGTGTCCACGTTGCGCTTTGGGGCGTTTCCTGTCGCGGGCGCTAGGCCTACCCACACAAGTGAGGTACCATTTTTATCGAGAGACGTGGGGAAACGCTGGGTGGAAGGAAATTTGCGGCTCCTCTCAGATTCCAGAACTTTCTGCCACAGAAATGTGAGGAACATGTGTTTTTTTAGCCAAATTTTGAGGTTTGCAAAGGATTCTGGGTAACAGAACCTGGTCCGAGCCACACAAGTCACCCCATTTTGGATTCCCCTAGGTCTCTAGTTTTCAGAAATGCACAGATTTGGTAGGTTTCCCTAGGTGGCGGCTGAGCTACAGGCCAAAATCTACAGGTAGGCACTTTGCAAAAAACACCTCTGTTTTCATTAAAAAATTTGGATGTGTCCACGATGCGCTTTGGGGCGTTTCCTGTCGCGGGCGCTAGGCCTACCCACACAAGTGAGGTATCATTTTTATCGGGAGACGTGGGGGAATGCTGGCTGGAAGGTAATTTGTGGCTCCTCTCAGATTCCAGAACTTTCTGCCACAGAAATGTGAGGAACATGTGTTTTTTTAGCCAAATATTGAGGTTTGCAAAGGATTCTGCGTAACAGAACCTTGTCCGAGCCACACAAGTCACCCCATTTTAGATTCCCCTAGGTCTCTAGTTTTCAGAAATGCACAGGTTTGGTAGGTTTCCCTAGGTGGCGGCTGAGCTACAGGCCAAAATCTACAGGTAGGCACTTTGCAAAAAACACCTCTGTTTACTTTAAAAAATTTGGATGTGTCCACGTTGCGCTTTGGGGCGTTTCCTGTCGCGGGCGCTAGGCCTACCCACACAAGTGAGGTACCATTTTTATCATGAGACGTGGGGAAACGCTGGGTGGAAGGAAATTTGTGGCTCCTCTCAGATTCCAGAACTTTCTGCCACAGAAATATGAGGAACATGTATTTTTTTAGCCAAATTTTGAGGTTTGCAAAGGATTCTGGGTAACAGAACCTGGTCCGAGCCACCAAGTCACCCCATCTTGGATTCCCCTAGTTCTCTAGTTTTCAGAAATGTACAGGTTTGGTAGGTTTCCCTAGGTGGCGGCTGAGCTACAGGCCAAAATCTACAGGTAGGCACTTTGCAAAAAACACCTCTGTTTTCTTTCAAAAATTTGGATGTGTCCACGTTGCGCTTTGGGGCGTTCCCTGTCGCGGGCGCTAGGCCTACCCATACAAGTGAGGTATCATTTTTATCGGGAGACGTGGGGGAACGCTGGGTGGAAGGAAATTTGTGGCTCCTCTCAGATTCCAGAACTTTCTGCCACAGAAATGTGAGGAACATGTGTTTTTTTAGCCACATTTTGAGGTTTGCAAAGGATTCTGGGTAACAGAACCTGGTCCGAGCCACACAAGTCACCCCATTTTGGATTCCCCTAGGTCTCTAGTTTTCAGAAATGCACAGGTTTGGTAGGTTTCCCTAGGTGGCGGCTGAGCTACAGGCCAAAATCTACAGGTAGGCACTTTGCAAAAAACACCTCTGTTTTCTTTCAAAAGTTTGGATGTGTCCACGTTGCGTTTTGGGGCATTTCCTGTCGCGGGCGCTAGGCCTACCCACACAAGTGAGATATCATTTTTATCGGGAGACGTGGGGGAATGCTGGCTGGAAGGAAATTTGTGGCTCCTCTCAGATTCCAGTACTTTCTGCCACAGAAATGTGAGGAACATGTGTTTTTTTAGCCAAATTTTGAGGTTTGCAAAGGATTCTGGGTAGCAGAACCTGGTCCGAGCCACACAAGTCACCCCATCTTGGATTCCCCTAGGTCTATAGTTTTCAGAAATGAACAGGTTTGGTAGGTTTCCCTAGGTGGCGGCTGAGCTACAGGCCAAAATCTACAGGTAGGCACTTTGCAAAAAACACCTCTGTTTTCTTTCAAAAATGTGGATGTGTCCACGTTGCGCTTTGGGGCGTTTCCTGTCGCGGGCGCTAGGCCTACCCACACAAGTGAGGTATCATTTTTATCGGGAGACGTGGGGGAACGCTGGGTGGAAGGAAATTTGTGGCTCCTCTCAGATTCCAGAACTTTCTGCCACAGAAATGTGAGGAACATGTGTTTTTTTAGCCAAATTTTGAGGTTTGCAAAGGATTCTGGGTAACAGAACCTGGTCCGAGCCACACAAGTCATCCCATCTTGGATTCCCCTAGGTCTCTAGTTTTCAGAAATGCACAGGTTTGGTAGGTTTCAATAGGTGGCGGCTGAGCTACAGGCCAAAATCTACAGGTAGACACTTTGCAAAAAACACCTCTGTTTACTTTAAAAAATTTGGATATGTCCACGTTGCGCTTTGGGGCGTTTCATGTCACGGGCGCTAGGCCTACCCACACAAGTGAGGTATCATTTTCAACGGGAGACGTGGGGGAACGCTGGGTGGAAGGAAATTTGTGGCTCCTCTCAGATTCCAGAACTTTCTGCCACAGAAATGTGAGGAACATGTGTTTTTTTAGCCAAATTTTGAGGTTTGCAAAGGATTCTGGGTAACAGAACCTGGTCCGAGCCACACAAGTCACCCCATCTTGGATTCCCCTAGGTCTCTAGTTTTCAGAAATGCACAGGTTTGGTAGGTTTCCCTAGGTGGCGGCTGAGCTACAGGCCAAAATCTACAGGTAGGCACTTTGCCAAAAACACCTCTGTTTACTTTAAAAAATGTGGATGTGTCCACGTTGCGCTTTGGGGCGTTTCCTGTCGCGGGCGCTAGGCCTACCCACACAAGTGAGGTACCATTTTTATCGGGAGACGTGGGGAAACGCTGGGTGGAAGGAAATTTGCGGCTCCTCTCAGATTCCAGAACTTTCTGCCACAGAAATGTGAGGAACATGTGTTTTTTTAGCCAAATTTTGAGGTTTGCAAAGGATTCTGGGTAACAGAACCTGGTCCGAGCCACACAAGTCACCCCATTTTGGATTCCCCTAGGTCTCTAGTTTTCAGAAATGCACAGGTTTGGTAGGTTTCCCTAGGTGGCGGCTGAGCTACAGGCCAAAATCTACAGGTAGACTCTTTACAAAAAACACCTCTGTTTTCTTTTAAAAATTTGGATGTGTCCACGTTGCGCTTTGGGGCGTTTCCTGTCGCGGGCGCTAGGCCTACCCACACAAGTGAGGTATCATTTTTATCGGGAGACGTGGGGGAACGCTGGGTGGAAGGACATTTGTGGCTCCTCTCAGATTCCAGAACTTTCTGCCACAGAAATGTGAGGAACATGTGTTTTTTTAGCCAAATTTTGAGGTTTGCAAAGGATTCTGGGTAACAGAACCTGGTCCGAGCCACACAAGTCACCCCATCTTGGATTCCCCTAGGTCTCTAGTTTTCAGAAATGCACAGGTTTGGTAGGTTTCTATAGGTGGCGGATGAGCTACAGGCCAAAATCTACAGGTAGACACTTTGCAAAAAACACCTCTGTTTTCTTTCAAAAATTTGGATGTGTCCACGTTGCGCTTTGGGGCGCTTCCTGTCGCGGGCGCTAGGCCTACCCACAAAAGTGAGGTATCATTTTTATCGGGAGACGTGGGGGAACGCTGGGTGGAAGGAAATTTGTGGCTCCTCTCAGATTCCAGAACTTTCTGCCACAGAAATGTGAGGAACATGTGTTTTTTTGATCCAAATTTTGAGGTTTGCAAAGGATTCTGGGTAACAGAACCTGGTCCGAGCCACACAAGTCAGCCCATATTGGATTCCCCTAGGTCCCTAGTTTTCAGAAATGCACAGGTTTGGTAGGTTTCCCTAGGTGGCGGCTGAGCTACAGGCCAAAATCTACAGGTAGGCACATTACAAAAAACACCTCTGTTTTCTTTCAAACATTTGGATGTGTCCACGTTGCGCTTTGGGGCGTTTCCTGTCGCGGGTGCTAGGTCTACCCACACAAGTGAGGTATCATTTTTATCGGGAGACGTGGGGGAACGCTGGGTGGAAGTAAATTTGTGGCTCCTCTCAGATTCCAGAACTTTCTGCCACGGAAATGTGAGGAACATGTGTTTTTTTAGCCAAATTTTGATGTTTGCAAAGGATTCTGGGTAACAGAACCTGGTCCGAGCCACACAAGTCACCCCATCTTGGATTCCCCTAGGTCTCTAGTTTTCAGAAATGCACAGGTTTGGTAGGTTTCCCTAGGTGGCGGCTGAGCTACAGGCCAAAATCTACAGGTAGACACTTTGCAAAAAACACCTCTGTTTTCTTTCAAAAATTTGGATGTGTCCACGTTGCGCTTTGAGGCGCTTCCTGTCGCCGGCGCTAGGCCTACCCACACAAGTGAGGTATCATTTTTATCGGGAGACGTGGGGGAGCGCTGGGTGGAAGGAAATTTGTGGCTCCTCTCTGATTCCAGAACTTTCTGCCACAGAAATGTGAGGAACATGTGTTTTTTTAGCCAAATTTTGAGGTTTGCAAAGGATTCTGGGTAACAGAACCTGGTCCGAGCCACACAAGTCAGCCCATATTGGATTCCCCTAGGTCTCTAGTTTTCAGAAATGCACAGGTTTGGTAGGTTTCCCTAGGTGCGGCTGAGCTACAGGCCAAAATCTACAGGTAGGCACTTTACAAAAAACACCTCTGTTTTCGTTCAAAAATTTGGATGTGTCCACGTTGCGCTTTGGGGCATTTCCTGTCGCGGGCGCTAGGCCTACCCACGCAAGTGAGGTATCATTTTCCTCGGGAGACGTGGGGGAACGCTGGGTGGAAGGAAATTTGTGGCTCCTCTCAGATTCCAGAACTTTCTGCCACAGAAATGTGAGGAACATGTGTTTTTTTAGCCAAATTTTGAGGTTTGCAAAGGATTCTGGGTAACAGAACCTGGTCCTAGCCACACAAGTCAGCCCATATTGGATTCCCCTAAGTCTCTAGTTTTCAGAAATGCACAGGTTTGGTAGGTTTCCCTAGGTGGCGGCTGAGCTACAGGCCAAAATCTACAGGTAGGCACTTTGCAAAAAACACCTCTGTTTTCTTTCAAAAATTTGGATGTGTCCACGTTGCGTTTTGGGGCGTTTCCTGACGCGGGCGCTAGGCTTACACACACAAGTGAGGTATAATTTTTATCGGCAGACGTGGGGGAACGCTGGGTGGAAGGAAATTTGTGGCTCCTCTCTGATTCCAGAACTTTCTGCCACAGAAATGTGAGGAACATGTGTTTTTTTAGCCAAATTTTGAGGTTTGCAAAGGATTCTGGGTAACAGAACCTGGTCCGAGCCACACAAGTCAGCCCATATTGGATTCCCCTAGGTCTCTAGGTTTCAGAAATGCACAGGTTTGGTAGGTTTCCCTAGGTGGCGGCTGAGCTACAGGCCAAAATCTAGAGGTAGGCACTTTACAAAAAACACCTCTGTTTTCTTTCAAAAATTTGGATGTGTCCACATTGCGCTTTGGGGCGTTTCCTGTCGCGGGCGCTAGGCCTACCCACACAAATGTGAGGTATCATTTTTATCGGGAGACGTGGTGGAACGCTGGGTGGAAGGAAATTTGTGGCTCCTCTCAGATTCCAGAACTTTCTGCCACAGAAATGTGAGGAACATGTGTTTTTTTTAGCCAAATTTTGAGGTTTGCAAAGGATTCTGGGTAACAGAACCTGGTCCGAGCCACACAAGTCACCCCATCTTGGATTCCCCTAGGTCTCTAGTTTTCAGAAATGCACAGGTTTGGTAGGTTTCTATAGGTGGCGGCTGAGCTACAGGCCAAAATCTACAGGTAGACACTTTGCAAAAAACACCTCTGTTTTCTTTCAAAAATTTGGATGTGTCCACGTTGCGCTTTGGGGCGCTTCCTGTCGCGGGCGCTAGGCCTACCCACAAAAGTGAGGTATCATTTTTATCGGGAGACGTGGGGGAACGCTGGGTGGAAGGAAATTTGTGGCTCCTCTCAGATTCCAGAACTTTCTGCCACAGAAATTTGAGGAACATGTGTTTTTTTGATCCAAATTTTGAGGTTTGCAAAGGATTCTGGGTAACAGAACCTGGTCCGAGCCACACAAGTCAGCCCATATTGGATTCCCCTAGGTCTCTAGTTTTCAGAAATGCACAGGTTTGGTAGGTTTCCCTAGGTGGCGGCTGAGCTACAGGCCAAAATCTACAGGTAGGCACTTTACAAAAAACACCTCTGTTTTCTTTCAAAAATTTGGATGTGTCCACGTTGCGCTTTGGGGCGTTTCCTGTCGCGGGCGCTAGGCCTACCCACACAAGTGAGGTATAATTTTTATCGGCAGACGTGGGGGAACGCTGGGTGGAAGGAAATTTGTGGCTCCTCTCAGATTCCAGAACTTTCTGCCAGAGAAATGTGAGGAACATGCGTTTTTTTAGCCAAATTTTGAGGTTTGCAAAGGATTCTGGGTAACAGAACCTGGTCCGAGCCACACAAGTCAGCCCATATTGGATTCCCCTAGGTCTCTAGTTTTCAGAAATGCACAGGTTTGGTAGGTTTCCCTAGGTGGCGGCTGAGCTACAGGCCAACATCTACAGGTAGGCACTTTGCAAAAAACACCTCTGTTTTCTTTAAAAAATTTGAATGTGTCCACGTTGCGCTTTGGGGCGTTTCCTGTCGCGGGCCCTAGGCCTACCCACACAAGTGAGGTATCATTTTTATCGCGAGACGTGGGGGAATGCTGGGTGGAAGGAAATTTGTGGCTCCTCTCAGATTCCAGAACTTTCTGCCACAGAAATGTGAGGAACATGTGTTTTTTTAGCCACATTTTGAGGTTTGTAAAGGATTCTGGGTAACAGGACCTGGTCCGAGCCACACAAGTCACCCCATTTTGGATTACCCTAGGTCTCTAGTTTTCAGAAATGCAGAGGTTTGGTACGTTTCCCTAGGTGGCGGCTGAGCTACAGGCCAAAATCTACAGGTAGGCACTTTGCAAAAAACACCTCTGTTTTCTTTCGAAAATTTGGATGTGTCCACGTTGCGTTTTGGGGCGTTTGCTGTCGCGGGCGCTAGGCCTACCCACACAAGTGAGGTATAGTTTTTATCGGCAGACGTGGGGGAACGCTGGGTAGAAGGAAATTTGTGGCTCCTCTCAGATTCCAGAACTTTCTGCCACAGAAATGTGAGGAACATGTGTTTTTTTAGCCAAATTTTGAGGTTTGCAAAGGATTCTGGGTAACAGAACCTGGTCCGAGCCACACAAGTCACCCCATTTTGGATTCCCCTAGGTCTCTAGTTTTCAGAAATGCACAGGTTTGGTAGGTTTCCCTAGGTGGCGGCTGAGCTACAGGCCAAAATCTACAGGTAGGCACTTTACAAAAAACACCTCTGTTTTCTTTCAAAAATTTGGATGTGTCCACGTTGCGCTTTGGGGCGTTTCCTGTCACGGGCGCTAGGCCTACCCACACAAGTGAGGTATCATTTTCCTCGGGAGACGTGGGGGAACGCTGGGTGGAAGGAAATTTGTGGCTCCTCTCAGATTCCAGAACTTTCTGCCACAGAAATGTGAGGAACATGTGTTTTTTTAGCCAAATTTTGAGGTTTGCAAAGGATTCTGGGTAACAGAACCTGGTCCGAGCCACACAAGTCACCCCATTTTGGATTCCCCTAGGTCTCTAGTTTTCAGAAATGCACAGGTTTGGTAGGTTTCCCTAGGTGGCGGCTGAGCTACAGGCCAAAATCTACAGGTAGGCACTTTGCAAAAAACACCTCTGTTTTCTTTCAAAAATTTGGATGTGTCCACGTTGCGTTTTGGGGTGTTTCCTGTCGCGGGCCCTAGGCCTACCCACACAAGTGAGGTATAATTTTTATCGGCAGACGTGGGGGAACGCTGGGTGGAAGGAAATTTGTGGCTCCTCTCAGATTCCAGAACTTTCTGCCACAGAAATGTGAGGAACATGCGTTTTTTTAGCCAAATTTTGAGGTTTGCAAAGGATTCTGGGTAACAGAACCTGGTCCGAGCCACACAAGTCAGCCCATATTGGATTCCCCTAGGTCTCTAGTTTTCAGAAATGCACAGGTTTGGTAGGTTTCCCTAAGTGGCGGCTGAGCTACAGGCCAAAATCTACAGGTAGGCACTTTACAAAAAACACCTCTGTTTTCTTTCAAACATTTGGATGTGTCCACGTTGCGCTTTGGGGCGTTTCCTGTCGCGGGCGCTAGGTCTACCCACACAAGTGAGGTATCATTTTTATCGGGAGACGTGGGGGAACGCTGGGTGGGAGGAAATTTGTGGCTCCTCTCAGATTCCAGAACTTTCTGCCACAGAAATGTGAGGAACATGTGTTTTTTTAGCCACATTTTGAGGTTTGCAAAGGATTCTGGGTAACAGAACCTGGTCCGAGCCACACAAGTCAGCCCATATTGGATTCCCCTAGGTCTCTAGTTTTCAGAAATGCACAGGTTTGGTAGGTTTCCCTAGGTGGCGGCTGAGCTACAGGCCAAAATCTACAGGTAGGCACTTTGCAAAAAACACCTCTGTTTTCTTTCAAAAATTTGGATGTGTCCACATTGCGCTTTGGGGCGTTTCCTGTCGCGGGCGCTAGGCCTACCCACACAAGTGAGGTATCATTTTTATCGGGAGACGTGGGGGAATGCTGGGTGGAAGGAAATTTGTGGCTCCTCTCAGATTCCAGAACTTTCTGCCACAGAAATGTGAGGAACATGTGTTTTTTTAGCCACATTTTGAGGTTTGTAAAGGATTCTGGGTAACAGGACCTGGTCCGAGCCACACAAGTCACCCCATTTTGGATTACCCTAGGTCTCTAGTTTTCAGAAATGCACAGGTTTGGTAGGTTTCCCTAGGTGGCGGCTGAGCTACAGGCCAAAATCTACAGGTAGGCACTTTGCAAAAAACACCTCTGTTTTCTTTCGAAAATTTGGATGTGTCCACGTTGCGTTTTGGGGCGTTTGCTGTCGCGGGCGCTAGGCCTACCCACACAAGTGAGGTATAGTTTTTATCGGCAGACGTGGGGGAACGCTGGGTAGAAGGAAATTTGTGGCTCCTCTCAGATTTCAGAACTTTCTGCCACAGAAATGTGAGGAACATGTGTTTTTTTAGCCAAATTTTGAGGTTTGCAAAGGATTCTGGGTAACAGAACCTGGTCCGAGCCACACAAGTCACCCCATCTTGGATTCCCCTAGGTCTCTAGTTTTCAGAAATGCACAGGTTTGGTAGGTTTCCCTAGGTGGCGGCTGAGCTACAGGCCAAAATCTACAGGTAGGCACTTTGCAAAAAACACCTCTGTTTACTTTGAAAAATTTGGATGTGTCCACGTTGCGCTTTGGGGCGTTTCTTGTCGCGGGCGCTAGGCCTACCCACACAAGTGAGGTACCATTTTTATCGGGAGACGTGGGGAAACGCTGGGTGGAAGGAAATTTGTGTCTCCTCTCAGATTCCAGAACTTTCTGCCCCAGAAATGTGAGGAACATGTGTTTTTTTAGCCAAATTTTGAGGTTTGCAAAGGATTCTGGGTAACAGAACCTGGTCCGAGCCACACAAGTCACCCCATTTTGGATTCCCCTAGGTCTCTAGTTTTCAGAAATGCACAGGTTTGGTAGGTTTCCCTAGGTGGCGGCTGAGCTACAGGCCAAAATCTACAGGTAGGCACTTTACAAAAAACACCTCTGTTTTCTTTCAAAAATTTGGATGTGTCCACGTTGCGCTTTGGGGTGTTTACTGTCGCGGGCGCTAAGCCTACCCACATAAGTGAGGTATCATTTTCCTCGGGAGACGTGGGGGAACGCTGGGTGGAAGGAAATTTGTGGCTCCTCTCAGATTCCAGAACTTTCTGCCACAGAAATGTGAGGAACATGTGTTTTTTTAGCCAAATTTTGAGGTTTGCAAAGGATTCTGGGTAACAGAACCTGGTCCGAGCCACACAAGTCACCCCATTTTGGATTCCCCTAGGTCTCTAGTTTTCAGAAATGCACAGGTTTGGTAGGTTTCCCTAGGTGGCGGCTGAGCTACAGGCCAAAATCTACAGGTAGGCACTTTGCAAAAAACACCTCTGTTTTCTTTCAAAAATTTGGATGTGTCCACGTTGTGTTTTGGGGTGTTTCCTGTCGCGGGCGCTAGGCCTACCCACACAAGTGAGGTATAATTTTTATCGGCAGACGTGGGGGAACGCTGGGTGGAAGGAAATTTGTGGCTCCTCTCAGATTCCAGAACTTTCTGCCACAGAAATGTGAGGAACATGTGTTTTTTTAGCCAAATTTTGAGGTTTGCAAAGGATTCTGGGTAACAGAACCTGGTCCGAGCCACACAAGTCAGCCCATATTGGATTCCCCTAGGTCTCTAGTTTTCAGAAATGCACAGGTTTGGTAGGTTTCCCTAAGTGGCGGCTGAGCTACAGGCCAAAATCTACAGGTAGGCACTTTACAAAAAACACCTCTGTTTTCTTTCAAACATTTGGATGTGTCCACGTTGCGCTTTGGGGCGTTTCCTGTCGCGGGCGCAAGGTCTACCCACACAAGTGAGGTATCATTTTTATCGGGAGACGTGGGGGAACGCTCGGTGGAAGGAAATTTGTGGCTCCTCTCAGATTCCAGAACTTTCTGCCACAGAAATGTGAGGAACATGTGTTTTTTTAGCCACATTTTGAGGTTTGCAAAGGATTCTGGGTAACAGAACCTGGTCCGAGCCACACAAGTCAGCCCATATTGGATTCCCCTAGGTCTCTAGTTTTCAGAAATGCACAGGTTTGGTAGGTTTCCCTAGGTGGCGGCTGAGCTACAGGCCAAAATCTACAGGTAGGCACTTTGCAAAAAACACCTCTGTTTTCGTTCAAAATTTGGATGTGTCCACATTGCGCTTTGGGGCGTTTCCTGTCGCGGGCGCTAGGCCTACCCACACAAGTGAGGTATCATTTTTATCGGGAGACGTGGGGGAACGCTGGGTGGAAGGAAATTTGTGGCTCCTCGCAGATTCCAGAACTTTCTGCCACAGAAATGTGAGGAACATGTGTTTTTTTTAGCCAAATTTTGAGGTTTGCAAAGGATTCTGGGTAACAGAACCTGGTCCGAGCCACACAAGTCACCCCATCTTGGATTCCCCTAGGTCTCTAGTTTTCAGAAATGCACAGGTTTGGTAGGTTTCTATAGGTGGCGGCTGAGCTACAGGCCAAAATCTACAGGTAGACACTTTGCAAAAAAACACCTCTGTTTTCTTTCAAAAATTTGGATGTGTCCACGTTGCGATTTGGGGCGCTTCCCGTCGGCGGGCGCTAGGCCTACCCACACAAGTGAGGTATCATTTTTATCGGGAGACATGGGGGAACGCTGGGTGGAAGGAAATTTGTGGCTCCTCTCAGATTCCAGAACTTTTCTGCCACAGAAATGTGAGGAACATGCGTTTTTTTAGCCAAATTTTGAGGTTTGCAAAGGATTCTGGGTAACAGAACCTGGTCCGAGCCACACAAGTCAGCCCATATTGGATTCCCCTAGGTCTCTAGTTTTCAGAAATGCACAGGTTTGGTAGGTTTCCCTAGGTGGCGGCTGAGCTACAGGCCAAAATCTACAGGTAGGCACTTTACTAAAAACACCTCTGTTTTCTTTCAAACATTTGGATGTGTCCACGTTGCGCTTTGGGGCGTTTCCTGTCGCGGGCGCTAGGTCTACCCACACAAGTGAGGTATCATTTTTATCGGGAGACGTGGGGGAACGCTGGGTGGAAGGACATTTGTGGCTCCTCTCAGATTCCAGAAACTTTCTGCCACAGAAATGTGAGGAACATGTGTTTTTTTAGCCAAATTTTGAGGTTTGCAAAGGATTCTGGGTAACAGAACCTGGTCCGAGCCACACAAGTCAGCCCATATTGGATTCCCCTAGGTCTCTAGTTTTCAGAAATGCACAGGTTTGGTAGGTTTCCCTAGGTGGCGGCTGAGCTACAGGCCAAAATCTACAGGTAGGCACTTTACAAAAAACACCTCTGTTTTCTTTCAAAAATGTGGATGTGTCCACGTTGCGCTTTGGGGCGTTTCCTGTCGCGGGCGCTAGGTCTACCCACACAAGTGAGGTATCATTTTTATCGGGAGACGTGGGGAAACGCTGGGTGGAAGTAAATTTGTGGCTCCTCTCAGATTCCAGAACTTTCTGCCACGGAAATGTGAGGAACATGTGTTTTTTTAGCCAAATTGTGATGTTTGCAAAGGATTCTGGGTCACAGGACCTGGTCCGAGCCACACAAGTCAGCCCATATTGGATTCCCCTAGGTCTCTAGTTTTCAGAAATACACAGGTTTGGTAGGTTTCCCTAGGTGGCGGCTGAGCTACAGGCCAACATCTACAGGTAGGCACTTTGCAAAAAACACCTCTGTTTTCTTTAAAAAATTTGAATGTGTCCACGTTGCGCTTTGGGGCGTTTCCTGTCGCGGGCGCTAGGCCTACCCACACAAGTGAGGTATCATTTTTATCGCGAGACGTGGGGGAATGCTGGGTGGAAGGAAATTTGTGGCTCCTCTCAGATTCCAGAACTTTCTGCCACAGAAATGTGAGGAACATGTGTTTTTTTAGCCACATTTTGAGGTTTGCAAAGGATTCTGGGTAACAGGACCTGGTCCGAGCCACACAAGTCACCCCATTTTGGATTACCCTAGGTCTCTAGTTTTCAGAAATGCACAGGTTTGGTAGGTTTCCCTAGGTGGCGGCTGAGCTACAGGCCAAAATCTACAGGTAGGCACTTTGCAAAAAACACCTCTGTTTTCTTTCGAAAATTTGGATGTGTCCACGTTGCGTTTTGGGGCGTTTCCTGTCGCGGGCGCTAGGCCTACCCACACAAGTGAGGTATAGTTTTTATTGGCAGACATGGGGGAACGCTGGGTAGAAGGAAATTTGTGGCTCCTCTCAGATTCCAGAACTTTCTGCCACAGAAATGTGAGGAACATGTGTTTTTTTAGCCTAATTTTGAGGTTTGCAAAGGATTCTGGGTAACAGAACCTGGTCCGAGCCACACAAGTCACCCCATCTTGGATTCCCCTAGGTCTCTAGTTTTCAGAAATGCACAGGTTTGGTAGGTTTCCCTAGGTGGCGGCTGAGCTACAGGCCAAAATCTACAGGTAGACACTTTGCAAAAAACACCTCTGTTTACTTTGAAAAATTTGGATGTGTCCACGTTGCGCTTTGGGGCGTTTCTTGTCGCGGGCGCTAGGCCTACCCACACAAGTGAGGTACCATTTTTATCGGGAGACGTGGGGAAACGCTGGGTGGAAGGAAATTTGTGTCTCCTCTCAGATTCCAGAACTTTCTGCCACAGAAATGTGAGGAACATGTGTTTTTTTAGCCAAATTTTGAGGTTTGCAAAGGATTCTGGGTAACAGAACCTGGTCCGAGCCACACAAGTCACCCCATCTTGGATTCCCCTAGGTCTCTAGTTTTCAGAAATGCACAGGTTTGGTAGGTTTCTATAGGTGGCGGCTGAGCTACAGGCCAAAATCTACAGGTAGACACTTTGCAAAAAACACCTCTGTTTTCTTTCAAAAATTTGGATGTGTCCACGTTGCGTTTTGGGGCGCTTCCTTCTCGCGGGCGCTAGGCCTACCCACACAAGTGAGGTATCATTTTTATCGGGAGACGTGGGGGAACGCTGGGTGGAAGGAAATTTGTGGCTCCTCTCAGATTCCAGAACTTTCTGCCACAGAAATGTGAGGAACATGTGTTTTTTTGATCCAAATTTTGAGGTTTGCAAAGGATTCTGGGTAACAGAACCTGGTCCGAGCCACACAAGTCAGCCCATATTGGATTCCCCTAGGTCTCTAGTTTTCAGAAATGCACAGGTTTGGTAGGTTTCCCTAGGTGGCGGCTGAGCTACAGGCCAAAATCTACAGGTAGGCACTTTACAAAAAACACCTCTGTTTTCTTTCAAAAATTTGGATGTGTCCACGTTGCGCTTTGGGGCGTTTCCTGTCGCGGGCGCTAGGCCTACCCACACAAGTGAGGTATCATTTTCCTCGGGAGACGTGGGGGAACGCTGGGTGGAAGGAAATTTGTGGCTCCTCTCAGATTCCAGAACTTTCTGCCACAGAAATGTGAGGAACATGTGTTTTTCTAGCCAAATTTTGAGGTTTGCAAAGGATTCTGGGTAACAGAACCTGGTCCGAGCCACACAAGTCACCCCATTTTGGATTCCCCTAGGTCTCTAGTTTTCAGAAATGCACAGGTTTGGTAGGTTTCCCTAGGTGGCGGCTGAGCTACAGGCCAAAATCTACAGGTAGGCACTTTGCAAAAAACACCTCTGTTTTCTTTCAAAAATTTGGATGTGTCCACGTTGCGTTTTGGGGCGTTTCCTGTCGCGGGCGCTAGGCCTACCCACACAAGTGAGGTATAATTTTTATCGGCAGACGTGGGGAACGCTGGGTGGAAGGAAATTTGTGGCTCCTCTCAGATTCCAGAACTTTCTGCAACAGAAATGTGAGGAACATGCGTTTTTTTAGCCAAATTTTGAGGTTTGCAAAGGCTTCTGGGTAACAGAACCTGGTCCGAGCCACACAAGTCAGCCCATATTGGATTCCCCTAGGTCTCTAGTTTTCAGAAATGCACAGGTTTGGTAGGTTTCCCTAGGTGGCGGCTGAGCTACAGGCCAAAATCTACAGATAGGCACTTTACAAAAAACACCTCTGTTTTCTTTCAAACATTTGGATGTGTCCACGTTGCGCTTTGGGGCGTTTCCTGTCGCGGGCGCTAGGTCTACCCACACAAGTGAGGTATCATTTTTATCGGGAGACGTGGGGGAACGCTGGGTGGAAGGAAATTTGTGGCTCCTCTCAGATTCCAGAACTTTCTGCCACGGAAATGTGAGGAACATGTGTTTTTTTTGCCAAATTGTGATGTTTGCAAAGGATTCTGGGTCACAGGACCTGGTCCGAGCCACACAAGTCAGCCCATATTGGATTCCCCTAGGTCTCTAGTTTTCAGAAATGCACAGGTTTGGTAGGTTTCCCTAGGTGGCGGCTGAGCTACAGGCCAACATCTACAGGTAGGCACTTTGCAAAAAACACCTCTGTTTTCTTTAAAAAATTTGAATGTGTCCACGTTGCGCTTTGGGGCGTTTCCTGTTGCGGGCCCTAGGCCTACCCACACAAGTGAGGTATAATTTTTATCGCGAGACGTGGGGGAATGCTGGGTGGAAGGAAATTTGTGGCTCCTCTCAGATTCCAGAACTTTCTGCCACAGAAATGTGAGGAACATGTGTTTTTTTAGCCACATTTTGAGGTTTGTAAAGGATTCTGGGTAACAGGACCTGGTCCGAGCCACACAAGTCACCCCATTTTGGATTACCCTAGGTCTCTAGTTTTCAGAAATGCACAGGTGTGGTAGGTTTCCCTAGGTGGCGGCTGAGCAACAGGCCAAAATCTACAGGTAGGCACTTTGCAAAAAACACCTCTGTTTTCTTTCGAAAATTTGGATGTGTCCACGTTGCGTTTTGGGGCGTTTCCTGTCGCGGGCGCTAGGCCTACCCACACAAGTGAGGTATAGTTTTTATCGGCAGACGTGGGGGAACGCTGGGTAGAAGGAAATTTGTAGCTCCTCTCAGATTCCAGAACTTTCTGCCACAGAAATGTGAGGAACATGTGTTTTTTTAGCCAAATTTTGAGGTTTGCAAAGGATTCTGGGTAACAGAACCTGGTCCGAGCCACACAAGTCACCCCATCTTGGATTCCCCTAGGTCTCTAGTTTTCAGAAATGCACAGGTTTGGTAGGTTTCCCTAGGTGGCGGCTGAGCTACAGGCCAAAATCTACAGGTAGGCACTTTGCAAAAAACACCTCTGTTTACTTTGAAAAATTTGGATGTGTCCACGTTGCGCTTTGGGGCGTTTCTTGTCGCGGGCGCTAGGCCTACCCACACAAGTGAGGTACCATTTTTATCGGGAGACGTGGGGAAACGCTGGGTGGAAGGAAATTTGTGTCTCCTCTCAGATTCCAGAACTTTCTGCCACAGAAATGTGAGGAACATGTGTTTTTTTAGCCAAATTTTGAGGTTTGCAAAGGATTCTGGGTAACAGAACCTGGTCCGAGCCACACAAGTCACCCCATTTTGGATTGCCCTAGGTCTCTAGTTTTCAGAAATGCACAGGTTTGGTAGGTTTCCCTAGGTGGCGGCTGAGCTAAAGGCCAAAATCTACAGGTAGGCACTTTACAAAAAACACCTCTGTTTTCTTTAAAAAATGTGGATGTGTCCACGTTGCGCTTTGGGGCGTTTCCTGTCGCGGGCGCTAGGCCTACCCACACAAGTGAGGTATCATTTTCCTCGGGAGACGTGGGGGAACGCTGGGTGGAAGGAAATTTGTGGCTCCTCTCAGATTCCAGAACTTTCTGCCACAGAAATGTGAGGAACATGTGTTTTTTTAGCCAAATTTTGAGCTTTGCAAAGGATTCTGGGTAACAGAACCTGGTCCGAGCCACACAAGTCACCCCATTTTGGATTCCCCTAGGTCTCTAGTTTTCAGAAATGCACAGGTTTGGTAGGTTTCCCTAGGTGGCGGCTGAGCTACAGGCCAACATCTACAGGTAGGCACTTTGCAAAAAACACCTCTGTTTTCTTTCAAAAATTTGAATGTGTCCACGTTGCGCTTTGGGGCGTTTCCTGTCGCGGGCGCTAGGCCTACCCACACAAGTGAGGTATCATTTTTATCGCGAGACGTGGGCGAATGCTGGGTGGAAGGAAATTTGTGGCTCCTCTCAGATTCCAGAACTTTCTGCCACAGAAATGTGAGGAACATGTGTTTTTTTAGCCACATTTTGAGGTTTGCAAAGGATTCTGGGTAACAGGACCTGGTCCGAGCCACACAAGTCACCCCATTTTGGATTACCCTAGGTCTCTAGTTTTCAGAAATGCACAGGTTTGGTAGGTTTCCCTAGGTGGCGGCTGAGCTACAGGCCAAAATCTACAGGTAGGCACTTTGCAAAAAACACCTCTGTTTTCTTTAAAAAATTTGAATGTGTCCTAGTTGTGCTTTGGGGCGTTTCCTGTCGCGGGCGCTAGGCCTACCCACACAAGAGAGGTATCATTTATATCGCGAGATGTGGGGGAACGCTGGGTGGAAGGAAATTTGTGGGTCCTCTCAGATTCCAGAACTTTCTGCCACAGAAATGTGAGGAACATGTGTTTTTTTAGCCAAATTTTGAGGTTTGCAAAGGATTCTGGGTAACAGAACCTGGTCCGAGCCACACAAGTCAGCCCATATTGGATTCCCCTAGGTCTCTAGTTTTCAGAAATGCACAGGTTTGGTAGGTTTCCTTAGGTGGCGGCTGAGCTACAGGCCAAAATCTACAGGTAGGCACTTTACAAAAAACACCTCTGTTTTCTTTCAAAAATTTGGATGTGTCCACGTTGCGCTTTGGGGCGTTTCCTGTCGCGGGCGCTAGGCCTACCCACACAAGTGAGGTATCATTTTTATCGGGAGACGTGGGGGAACGCTGGGTGGAAGGAGATGTGTGGCTCCTCTCAGATTCCAGAACTTTTTGCCACAGAAATGTGAGGAACATGTGTTTTTTTAGCCAAATTTTGAGGTTTGCAAAGGATTCTGGGTAACAGAACCTGGTCCGAGCCACACAACTCATCCCATCTTGGATTCCCCTAGGTCTCTAGTTTTCAGAAATGCACAGGTATGGTAGGTTTCCCTAGGTGGCGGCTGAGCTACAGGCCAAAATCTACAGGTAGACACTTTGCAAAAAACACCTCTGTTTTCTTTAAAAAATTTGGATGTGTCCACGTTGCGCTTTGGGGCGCTTCCTGTCGCGGGCGCTAGGCCTACCCACACAAGTGAGGTATCATTTTTATCGGGAGACGTGGGGGAAAGCTGGGTGGAAGGACATTTGTGGCTCCTCTCAGATTCCAGAACTTTCTGCCACAGAAATGTGAGGAACATGTGTTTTTTTAGCCAAATTTTGAGGTTTGCAAAGGATTCTGGGTAACAGAACCTGGTCCGAGCCACACAAGTCAGCCCATATTGGATTCCCCTAGGTCTCTAGTTTTCAGAAATGCACAGGTTTGGTAGGTTTCCCTAGGTGGCGGCTGAGCTACAGGCCAAAATCTACAGGTAGGCACTTTACAAAAAACACCTCTGTTTTCTTTCAAAAATGTGGATGTGTCCACGTTGCTCTTTGGGGCGTTTCCTGTCGCGGGCGCTAGGTCTACCCACACAAGTGAGGTATCATTTTTATCGGGAGACGTGGGGAAACGCTGGGTGGAAGTAAATTTGTGGCTCCTCTCAGATTCCAGAACTTTCTGCCACAGAAATGTGAGGAACATGTGTTTTTTTAGCCAAATTTTGAGGTTTGCAAAGGATTCTGGGTAACAGGACCTGGTCCGTGCCACACAAGTCACCCCATCTTGGATTCCCCTAGGTCTCTAGTTTTCAGAAATGCACAGGTTTGGTAATTTTCCCTAGGTGGCGGCTGAGCTACAGGCCAAAATCTACAGGTAGGCACTTTGCAAAAAACACCTCTGTTTTCTTTAAAAAATGTGAATGTGTCCACGTTGCGCTTTGGGGTGTTTCCTGTCGCGGGCGCTAGGCCTACCCAAACAAGTGAGGTATCATTTTTATCGCGAGATGTGGGGGAACGCTGGGTGGAAGGAAATTTGTGGCTCCTCTCAGATTCCAGAACTTTCTGCCACAGAAATGTGAGGAACATGTGTTTTTTTAGCCAAATTTTGAGGTTTGCAAAGGATTCTGGGTAACAGAACCTGGTCCGAGCCACACAACTCACCCCATCTTGGATTCCCCTAGGTCTCTAGTTTTCAGAAATGCACAGGTTTGGTAGGTTTCCCTAGGTGGCGGCTGAGCTACAGGCCAAAATCTACAGGTAGGCACTTTACAAAAAACACCTCTGTTTTCTTTAAAAAATGTGGATGTGTCCACGTTGCGCTTTGGGGCGTTTCCTGTCGCGGGCGCTAGGCCTACCCACACAAGTGAGGTATCATTTTCCTCGGGAGACGTGGGGGAACGCTGGGTGGAAGGAAATTTGTGGCTCCTCTCAGATTCCAGAACTTTCTGCCACAGAAATGTGAGGAACATGTGTTTTTTTAGCCAAATTTTGAGCTTTGCAAAGGATTCTGGGTAACAGAACCTGGTCCGAGCCACACAAGTCACCCCATTTTGGATTCCCCTAGGTCTCTAGTTTTCAGAAATGCACAGGTTTGGTAGGTTTCCCTAGGTGGCGGCTGAGCTACAGGCCAAAATCTACAGGTAGGCACTTTACAAAAAACACCTCTGTTTACTTTGAAAAATTTGGATGTGTCCACGTTGCGCTTTGGGGCGTTTCTTGTCGCGGGCGCTAGGCCTACCCACACAAGTGAGGTACCATTTTTATCGGGAGACGTGGGGAAACGCTGGGTGGAAGGAAATTTGTGTCTCCTCTCAGATTCCAGAACTTTCTGCCACAGAAATGTGAGGAACATGTGTTTTTTTAGCCAAATTTTGAGGTTTGCAAAGGATTCTGGGTAACAGAACCTGGTCCGAGCCACACAAGTCACCCCATTTTGGATTCCCCTAGGTCTCTAGTTTTCAGAAATGCACAGGTTTGGTAGGTTTCCCTAGGTGGCGGCTGAGCTACAGGCCAAAATCTACAGGTAGGCACTTTACAAAAAACACCTCTGTTTTCTTTAAAAAATGTGGATGTGTCCACGTTGCGCTTTGGGGCGTTTCCTGTCGCGGGCGCTAGGCCTACCCACACAAGTGAGGTATCATTTTCCTCGGGAGACGTGGGGGAACGCTGGGTGGAAGGAAATTTGTGGCTCCTCTCAGATTCCAGAACTTTCTGCCACAGAAATGTGAGGAACATGTGTTTTTTTAGCCAAATTTTGAGCTTTGCAAAGGATTCTGGGTAACAGAACCTGGTCCGAGCCACACAAGTCACCCCATTTTGGATTCCCCTAGGTCTCTAGTTTTCAGAAATGCACAGGTTTGGTAGGTTTCCCTAGGTGGCGGCTGAGCTACAGGCCAACATCTACAGGTAGGCACTTTGCAAAAAACACCTCTGTTTTCTTTCAAAAATTTGAATGTGTCCACGTTGCGCTTTGGGGCGTTTCCTGTCGCGGGCGCTAGGCCTACCCACACAAGTGAGGTATCATTTTTATCGCGAGACGTGGGCGAATGCTGGGTGGAAGGAAATTTGTGGCTCCTCTCAGATTCCAGAACTTTCTGCCACAGAAATGTGAGGAACATGTGTTTTTTTAGCCACATTTTGAGGTTTGCAAAGGATTCTGGGTAACAGGACCTGGTCCGAGCCACACAAGTCACCCCATTTTGGATTACCCTAGGTCTCTAGTTTTCAGAAATGCACAGGTTTGGTAGGTTTCCCTAGGTGGCGGCTGAGCTACAGGCCAAAATCTACAGGTAGGCACTTTGCAAAAAACACCTCTGTTTTCTTTAAAAAATTTGAATGTGTCCTAGTTGTGCTTTGGGGCGTTTCCTGTCGCGGGCGCTAGGCCTACCCACACAAGAGAGGTATCATTTATATCGCGAGATGTGGGGGAACGCTGGGTGGAAGGAAATTTGTGGGTCCTCTCAGATTCCAGAACTTTCTGCCACAGAAATGTGAGGAACATGTGTTTTTTTAGCCAAATTTTGAGCTTTGCAAAGGATTCTGGGTAACAGAACCTGGTCCGAGCCACACAAGTCACCCCATCTTGGATTCCCCTAGGTCTCTAGTTTTCAGAAATGCACAGGTTTGGTAGGTTTCAATAGGTGGCGGCTGAGCTACAGGCCAAAATCTACAGGTAGACACTTTGCAAAAAACACCTCTGTTTTCTTTAAAAAATGTCGATGTGTCCACGTTGCGCTTTGGGGCGCTTCCTGTCGCGGGCGCTAGGCCTACCCACACAAGTGAGGTATAATTTTTATCGGGAGACGTGGGGGAACGCTGGGTGGAAGGAAATGTGTAGCTCCTCTCAGATTCCAGAACTTTCTGCCCCAGAAATGTGAGGAACATGTGTTTTTTTAGCCAAATTTTGAGGTTTGCAAAGGATTCTGGGTAACAGAACCTGGTCCGAGCCACACAAGTCAGCCCATATTGGATTCCCCTAGGTCTCTAGTTTTCAGAAATGCACAGGTTTGGTAGGTTTCCCTAGGTGGCGGCTGAGCTACAGGCCAAAATCTACAGGTAGGCACTTTACAAAAAACACCTCTGTTTTCTTTCAAAAATGTGGTTGTGTCCACGTTGCGCTTTGGGGCGTTTCCTGTCGCGGGCGCTAGGTCTACCCACACAAGTGAGGTATCATTTTTATCGGGAGACGTGGGGGAACGCTGGGTTGAAGTAAATTTGAGCTCCTCTCAGATTCCAGAACTTTCTGCCACAGAAATGTGAGGAACATGTTTTTTTTTAGCCAAATTTTGAGGTTTGCAAAGGATTCTGGGTAACAGGACCTGGTCCGAGCCACACAAGTCACCCCATCTTGGATTCCCCTAGGTCTCTAGTTTTCAGAAATACACAGGTTTGGTCATTTTCCCTAGGTGGCGGCTGAGCTACAGGCCAAAATCTACAGGTAGGCACTTTGCAAAAAACACCTCTGTTTTCTTTAAAAAATTTGAATGTGTCCACGTTGCGCTTTGGGGCGTTTCCTGTCGCGGGCGCTAGGCCTACCCAAACAAGTGAGGTATCATTTTTATCGCGAGATGTGGGGGAACGCTGGGTGGAAGGAAATTTGTGGCTCCTCTCAGATTCCAGAACTTTCTGCCACAGAAATGTGAGGAACATGTGTTTTTTTAGCCAAATTTTGAGGTTTGCAAAGGATTCTGGGTAACAGAACCTGGTCCGAGCCACACAAGTCACCCCATCTTGGATTCCCCTAGGTCTCTAGTTTTCAGAAATGCACAGGTTTGGTAGGTTTCCCTAGGTGGCGGCTGAGCTACAGGCCAAAATCTACAGGTAGGCACTTTGCAAAAAACACCTCTGTTTTCTTTCAAAAATTTGGATGTGTCCACGTTGCGCTTTGGGGCGTTTCCTGTCGCGGGTGCTAGGCCTACCCACACAAGTGAGGTATAATTTTTATCGGCAGACGTGGGGGAACGCTGCGTGGAAGGAAATTTGTGGCTCCTCTCAGATTCCAGAACTATCTGCCACAGAAATGTGAGGAATATGTGTTTTTTTAGCCAAATTTTGAGGTTTGCAAAGGATTCTGGGTAACAGAACCTGGTCCGAGCCACACAAGTCACCCCATCTTGGATTCCCCTAGGTCTCTAGTTTTCAGAAATGCACAGGTTTGGTAGGTTTCCCTAGGTGGCGGCTGAGCTACAGGCCAAAATCTACAGGTAGGCACTTTACAAAAAACACCTCTGTTTTCTTTCAAACATTTGGATGTGTCCACGTTGCACTTTGGGGCGTTTCCTGTCACGGGCGCTAGGTCTACCCACACAAGTGAGGTATCATTTTTATCGGGAGATGTGGGGGAACGCTGGGTGGAAGTAAATTTGTGGCTCCTCTCAAATTCCAGAACTTTCTGCCACGGAAATGTGAGGAACATGTGTTTTTTTAGCCAAATTTTGATGTTTGCAAAGGATTCTGGGTAACAGGACCTGGTCCGACCCACACAAGTCACCCCATCTTGGATTCCCCTAGGTCTGTAGTTTTCAGAAATGCACAGGTTTGGTAGGTTTCCTTTGTGGGGCGGCTGAGCTACAGGCCAAAATCTACAGGTAGGCACTTTGCAAAAAACACCTCTGTTTTTAAAAAATTTTTTGAATGTGTCCAAGTTGTGCTTTGGGGCGTTTCCTGTCGCGGGCGCTAGGCCTACCCACACAAGTGAGGTATCATTTTTATCGGGAGACGTGGGGGAACGCTGGGTGGAAGGAAATGTGTGGCTCGTCTCAGATTCCAGAACTTTCTGCCACAGAAATGTGAGGAACATTTGTTTTTTTAGCCAAATTTTGAGGTTTGCAAAGGATTCTGGGTAACAGAACCTGGTCCGAGCCACACAAGTCAGCCCATATTGAATTCCCCTAGGTCTCTAGTTTTCAGAAATGCACAGGTTTGGGAGGTTTCCTTAGGTGGCGGCTGAGCTACAGGCCAAAATCTACAGGTAGGCACTTTACAAAAAACACCTCTGTTTTCTTTCAAAAATGTGGTTGTGTCCACGTTGCGCTTTGGGGCGTTTCCTGTCGCGGGCGCTAGGTCTACCCACACAAGTGAGGTATCATTTTTATCGGGAGACGTGGGGGAACGCTGGGTTGAAGTAAATTTGTGGCTCCTCTCAGATTCCAGAACTTTCTGCCACAGAAATGTGAGGAACATGTTTTTTTTTAGCCAAATTTTGAGGTTTGCAAAGGATTCTGGGTAACAGGACCTGGTCCGAGCCACACAAGTCACCCCATCTTGGATTCCCCTAGGTCTCTAGTTTTCAGAAATTCACAGGTTTGGTCATTTTCCCTAGGTGGCGGCTGAGCTACAGGCCAAAATCTACAGGTAGGCACTTTGCAAAAAACACCTCTGTTTTCTTTAAAAAATTTGAATGTGTCCACGTTGCGCTTTGGGGCGTTTCCTGTCGCGGGCGCTAGGCCTACCCAAACAAGTGAGGTATCATTTTTATCTCGAGATGTGGGGGAACGCTGGGTGGAAGGAAATTTGTGGCTCCTCTCAGATTCCAGAACTTTCTGCCACAGAAATGTGAGGAACATGTGTTTTTTTAGCCAAATTTTGAGGTTTGAAAAGGATTCTGGGTAACAGAACCTGGTCCGAGCCACACAAGTCACCCCATCTTGGATTCCCCTAGGTCTCTAGTTTTCAGAAATGCACAGGTTTGGTAGGTTTCCCTAGGTGGCGGCTGAGCTACAGGCCAAAATCTACAGGTAGGCACTTTGCAAAAAACACCTCTGTTTTCTTTCAAAAATTTGGATGTGTCCACGTTGCGCTTTGGGGCGTTTCCTGTCGCGGGTGCTAGGCCTACCCACACAAGTGAGGTATAATTTTTATCGGCAGACGTGGGGGAACGCTGCGTGGAAGGAAATTTGTGGCTCCTCTCAGATTCCAGAACTATCTGCCACAGAAATGTGAGGAATATGTGTTTTTTTAGCCAAATTTTGAGGTTTGCAAAGGATTCTGGGTAACAGAACCTGGTCCGAGCCACACAAGTCACCCCATCTTGGATTCCCCTAGGTCTCTAGTTTTCAGAAATGCACAGGTTTGGTAGGTTTCCCTAGGTGGCGGCTGAGCTACAGGCCAAAATCTACAGGTAGGCACTTTACAAAAAACACCTCTGTTTTCTTTCAAACATTTGGATGTGTCCACGTTGCGCTTTGGGGCGTTTCCTGTCACGGGCGCTAGGTCTACCCACACAAGTGAGGTATCATTTTTATCGGGAGATGTGGGGGAACGCTGGGTGGAAGTAAATTTGTGGCTCCTCTCAAATTCCAGAACTTTCTGCCACGGAAATGAGAGGAACATGTGTTTTTTTAGCCAAATTTTGATGTTTGCAAAGGATTCTGGGTAACAGGACCTGGTCCGACCCACACAAGTCACCCCATCTTGGATTCCCCTAGGTCTCTAGTTTTCAGAAATGCACAGGTTTGGTAGGTTTCCTTTGTGGGGCGGCTGAGCTACAGGCCAAAATCTACAGGTAGGCACTTTGCAAAAAACACCTCTGTTTTTAAAAAAAAATTTGAATGTGTCCAAGTTGTGCTTTGGGGCGTTTCCTGTCGCGGGCGCTAGGCCTACCCACACAAGTGAGGTATCATTTATATCGCGAGATGTGGGGGAACGCTGGGTGGAAGGAAATTTGTGGGTCCTCTCAGATTCCAGAACTTTCTGCCACAGAAATGTGAGGAACATTTGTTTTTTTAGCCAAATTTTGAGGTTTGCAAAGGATTCTGGGTAACAGAACCTGGTCCGAGCCACACAAGTCAGCCCATATTGGATTCCCCTAGGTCTCTAGTTTTCAGAAATGCACAGGTTTGGGAGGTTTCCTTAGGTGGCGGCTGAGCTACAGGCCAAAATCTACAGGTAGGCACTTTACAAAAAACACCTCTGTTTTCTTTTAAAAATTTGGATGTGTCCACGTTGCGCTTTGGGGCATTTCCTGTCGCGGGTGCTAGGACTACCCACACAAGTGAGGTACCATTTTTATCGGGAGACGTGGGGGAACGCTGGGTGGAAGGAAATGTGTGGCTCCTCTCAGATTCCAGAACTTTTTGCCACAGAAATGTGAGGAACATGTGTTTTTTTAGCCAAATTTTGAGGTTTGCAAAGGATTCTGGGTAACAGAACCTGGTCCGAGCCACACAAGTCAGCCCATATTGGATTCCCCTAGGTCTCTAGTTTTCAGAAATGCACAGGTTTGGTAGGTTTCCCTAGGTGGCGGCTGAGCTACAGGCCAAAATCTACAGGTAGGCACTTTACAAAAAACACCTCTGTTTTCTTTCAAAAATGTGGATGTGTCCACGTTGCTCTTTGGGGCGTTTCCTGTCGCGGGCGCTAGGTCTACCCACACAAGTGAGGTATCATTTTTATCGGGAGACGTGGGGAAACGCTGGGTGGAAGTAAATTTGTGGCTCCTCTCAGATTCCAGAACTTTCTGCCACAGAAATGTGAGGAACATGTGTTTTTTTAGCCAAATTTTGAGGTTTGCAAAGGATTCTGGGTAACAGGACCTGGTCCGTGCCACACAAGTCACCCCATCTTGGATTCCCCTAGGTCTCTAGTTTTCAGAAATGCACAGGTTTGGTAATTTTCCCTAGGTGGCGGCTGAGCTACAGGCCAAAATCTACAGGTAGGCACTTTGCAAAAAACACCTCTGTTTTCTTTAAAAAATTTGAATGTGTCCACGTTGCGCTTTGGGGTGTTTCCTGTCGCGGGCGCTAGGCCTACCCAAACAAGTGAGGTATCATTTTTATCGCGAGATGTGGGGGAACGCTGGGTGGAAGGAAATTTGTGGCTCCTCTAGATTCCAGAACTTTCTGCCACAGAAATGTGAGGAACATGTGTTTTTTTAGCCAAATTTTGAGGTTTGCAAAGGATTCTGGGTAACAGAACCTGGTCCGAGCCACACAACTCACCCCATCTTGGATTCCCCTAGGTCTCTAGTTTTCAGAAATGCACAGGTTTGGTAGGTTTCCCTAGGTGGCGGCTGAGCTACAGGCCAAAATCTACAGGTAGGCACTTTACAAAAAACACCTCTGTTTTCTTTAAAAAATGTGGATGTGTCCACGTTGCGCTTTGGGGCGTTTCCTGTCGCGGGCGCTAGGCCTACCCACACAAGTGAGGTATCATTTTCCTCGGGAGACGTGGGGGAACGCTGGGTGGAAGGAAATTTGTGGCTCCTCTCAGATTCCAGAACTTTCTGCCACAGAAATGTGAGGAACATGTGTTTTTTTAGCCAAATTTTGAGCTTTGCAAAGGATTCTGGGTAACAGAACCTGGTCCGAGCCACACAAGTCACCCCATTTTGGATTCCCCTAGGTCTCTAGTTTTCAGAAATGCACAGGTTTGGTAGGTTTCCCTAGGTGGCGGCTGAGCTACAGGCCAAAATCTACAGGTAGGCACTTTACAAAAAACACCTCTGTTTACTTTGAAAAATTTGGATGTGTCCACGTTGCGCTTTGGGGCGTTTCTTGTCGCGGGCGCTAGGCCTACCCACACAAGTGAGGTACCATTTTTATCGGGAGACGTGGGGAAACGCTGGGTGGAAGGAAATTTGTGTCTCCTCTCAGATTCCAGAACTTTCTGCCACAGAAATGTGAGGAACATGTGTTTTTTTAGCCAAATTTTGAGGTTTGCAAAGGATTCTGGGTAACAGAACCTGGTCCGAGCCACACAAGTCACCCCATTTTGGATTCCCCTAGGTCTCTAGTTTTCAGAAATGCACAGGTTTGGTAGGTTTCCCTAGGTGGCGGCTGAGCTACAGGCCAAAATCTACAGGTAGGCACTTTACAAAAAACACCTCTGTTTTCTTTAAAAAATGTGGATGTGTCCACGTTGCGCTTTGGGGCGTTTCCTGTCGCGGGCGCTAGGCCTACCCACACAAGTGAGGTATCATTTTCCTCGGGAGACGTGGGGGAACGCTGGGTGGAAGGAAATTTGTGGCTCCTCTCAGATTCCAGAACTTTCTGCCACAGAAATGTGAGGAACATGTGTTTTTTTAGCCAAATTTTGAGCTTTGCAAAGGATTCTGGGTAACAGAACCTGGTCCGAGCCACACAAGTCACCCCATTTTGGATTCCCCTAGGTCTCTAGTTTTCAGAAATGCACAGGTTTGGTAGGTTTCCCTAGGTGGCGGCTGAGCTACAGGCCAACATCTACAGGTAGGCACTTTGCAAAAAACACCTCTGTTTTCTTTCAAAAATTTGAATGTGTCCACGTTGCGCTTTGGGGCGTTTCCTGTCGCGGGCGCTAGGCCTACCCACACAAGTGAGGTATCATTTTTATCGCGAGACGTGGGCGAATGCTGGGTGGAAGGAAATTTGTGGCTCCTCTCAGATTCCAGAACTTTCTGCCACAGAAATGTGAGGAACATGTGTTTTTTTAGCCACATTTTGAGGTTTGCAAAGGATTCTGGGTAACAGGACCTGGTCCGAGCCACACAAGTCACCCCATTTTGGATTACCCTAGGTCTCTAGTTTTCAGAAATGCACAGGTTTGGTAGGTTTCCCTAGGTGGCGGCTGAGCTACAGGCCAAAATCTACAGGTAGGCACTTTGCAAAAAACACCTCTGTTTTCTTTAAAAAATTTGAATGTGTCCTAGTTGTGCTTTGGGGCGTTTCCTGTCGCGGGCGCTAGGCCTACCCACACAAGAGAGGTATCATTTATATCGCGAGATGTGGGGGAACGCTGGGTGGAAGGAAATTTGTGGGTCCTCTCAGATTCCAGAACTTTCTGCCACAGAAATGTGAGGAACATGTGTTTTTTTAGCCAAATTTTGAGGTTTGCAAAGGATTCTGGGTAACAGAACCTGGTCCGAGCCACACAAGTCACCCCATCTTGGATTCCCCTAGGTCTCTAGTTTTCAGAAATGCACAGGTTTGGTAGGTTTCAATAGGTGGCGGCTGAGCTACAGGCCAAAATCTACAGGTAGACACTTTGCAAAAAACACCTCTGTTTTCTTTAAAAAATGTCGATGTGTCCACGTTGCGCTTTGGGGCGCTTCCTGTCGCGGGCGCTAGGCCTACCCACACAAGTGAGGTATAATTTTTATCGGGAGACGTGGGGGAACGCTGGGTGGAAGGAAATGTGTAGCTCCTCTCAGATTCCAGAACTTTCTGCCCCAGAAATGTGAGGAACATGTGTTTTTTTAGCCAAATTTTGAGGTTTGCAAAGGATTCTGGGTAACAGAACCTGGTCCGAGCCACACAAGTCAGCCCATATTGGATTCCCCTAGGTCTCTAGTTTTCAGAAATGCACAGGTTTGGTAGGTTTCCCTAGGTGGCGGCTGAGCTACAGGCCAAAATCTACAGGTAGGCACTTTACAAAAAACACCTCTGTTTTCTTTCAAAAATGTGGTTGTGTCCACGTTGCGCTTTGGGGCGTTTCCTGTCGCGGGCGCTAGGTCTACCCACACAAGTGAGGTATCATTTTTATCGGGAGACGTGGGGGAACGCTGGGTTGAAGTAAATTTGAGCTCCTCTCAGATTCCAGAACTTTCTGCCACAGAAATGTGAGGAACATGTTTTTTTTTAGCCAAATTTTGAGGTTTGCAAAGGATTCTGGGTAACAGGACCTGGTCCGAGCCACACAAGTCACCCCATCTTGGATTCCCCTAGGTCTCTAGTTTTCAGAAATACACAGGTTTGGTCATTTTCCCTAGGTGGCGGCTGAGCTACAGGCCAAAATCTACAGGTAGGCACTTTGCAAAAAACACCTCTGTTTTCTTTAAAAAATTTGAATGTGTCCACGTTGCGCTTTGGGGCGTTTCCTGTCGCGGGCGCTAGGCCTACCCAAACAAGTGAGGTATCATTTTTATCGCGAGATGTGGGGGAACGCTGGGTGGAAGGAAATTTGTGGCTCCTCTCAGATTCCAGAACTTTCTGCCACAGAAATGTGAGGAACATGTGTTTTTTTAGCCAAATTTTGAGGTTTGCAAAGGATTCTGGGTAACAGAACCTGGTCCGAGCCACACAAGTCACCCCATCTTGGATTCCCCTAGGTCTCTAGTTTTCAGAAATGCACAGGTTTGGTAGGTTTCCCTAGGTGGCGGCTGAGCTACAGGCCAAAATCTACAGGTAGGCACTTTGCAAAAAACACCTCTGTTTTCTTTCAAAAATTTGGATGTGTCCACGTTGCGCTTTGGGGCGTTTCCTGTCGCGGGTGCTAGGCCTACCCACACAAGTGAGGTATAATTTTTATCGGCAGACGTGGGGGAACGCTGCGTGGAAGGAAATTTGTGGCTCCTCTCAGATTCCAGAACTATCTGCCACAGAAATGTGAGGAATATGTGTTTTTTTAGCCAAATTTTGAGGTTTGCAAAGGATTCTGGGTAACAGAACCTGGTCCGAGCCACACAAGTCACCCCATCTTGGATTCCCCTAGGTCTCTAGTTTTCAGAAATGCACAGGTTTGGTAGGTTTCCCTAGGTGGCGGCTGAGCTACAGGCCAAAATCTACAGGTAGGCACTTTACAAAAAACACCTCTGTTTTCTTTCAAACATTTGGATGTGTCCACGTTGCACTTTGGGGCGTTTCCTGTCACGGGCGCTAGGTCTACCCACACAAGTGAGGTATCATTTTTATCGGGAGATGTGGGGGAACGCTGGGTGGAAGTAAATTTGTGGCTCCTCTCAAATTCCAGAACTTTCTGCCACGGAAATGTGAGGAACATGTGTTTTTTTAGCCAAATTTTGATGTTTGCAAAGGATTCTGGGTAACAGGACCTGGTCCGACCCACACAAGTCACCCCATCTTGGATTCCCCTAGGTCTGTAGTTTTCAGAAATGCACAGGTTTGGTAGGTTTCCTTTGTGGGGCGGCTGAGCTACAGGCCAAAATCTACAGGTAGGCACTTTGCAAAAAACACCTCTGTTTTTAAAAAATTTTTTGAATGTGTCCAAGTTGTGCTTTGGGGCGTTTCCTGTCGCGGGCGCTAGGCCTACCCACACAAGTGAGGTATCATTTTTATCGGGAGACGTGGGGGAACGCTGGGTGGAAGGAAATGTGTGGCTCGTCTCAGATTCCAGAACTTTCTGCCACAGAAATGTGAGGAACATTTGTTTTTTTAGCCAAATTTTGAGGTTTGCAAAGGATTCTGGGTAACAGAACCTGGTCCGAGCCACACAAGTCAGCCCATATTGAATTCCCCTAGGTCTCTAGTTTTCAGAAATGCACAGGTTTGGGAGGTTTCCTTAGGTGGCGGCTGAGCTACAGGCCAAAATCTACAGGTAGGCACTTTACAAAAAACACCTCTGTTTTCTTTCAAAAATGTGGTTGTGTCCACGTTGCGCTTTGGGGCGTTTCCTGTCGCGGGCGCTAGGTCTACCCACACAAGTGAGGTATCATTTTTATCGGGAGACGTGGGGGAACGCTGGGTTGAAGTAAATTTGTGGCTCCTCTCAGATTCCAGAACTTTCTGCCACAGAAATGTGAGGAACATGTTTTTTTTTAGCCAAATTTTGAGGTTTGCAAAGGATTCTGGGTAACAGGACCTGGTCCGAGCCACACAAGTCACCCCATCTTGGATTCCCCTAGGTCTCTAGTTTTCAGAAATACACAGGTTTGGTCATTTTCCCTAGGTGGCGGCTGAGCTACAGGCCAAAATCTACAGGTAGGCACTTTGCAAAAAACACCTCTGTTTTCTTTAAAAAATTTGAATGTGTCCACGTTGCGCTTTGGGGCGTTTCCTGTCGCGGGCGCTAGGCCTACCCAAACAAGTGAGGTATCATTTTTATCTCGAGATGTGGGGGAACGCTGGGTGGAAGGAAATTTGTGGCTCCTCTCAGATTCCAGAACTTTCTGCCACAGAAATGTGAGGAACATGTGTTTTTTTAGCCAAATTTTGAGGTTTGAAAAGGATTCTGGGTAACAGAACCTGGTCCGAGCCACACAAGTCACCCCATCTTGGATTCCCCTAGGTCTCTAGTTTTCAGAAATGCACAGGTTTGGTAGGTTTCGCTAGGTGGCGGCTGAGCTACAGGCCAAAATCTACAGGTAGGCACTTTGCAAAAAACACCTCTGTTTTCTTTCAAAAATTTGGATGTGTCCACGTTGCGCTTTGGGGCGTTTCCTGTCGCGGGTGCTAGGCCTACCCACACAAGTGAGGTATAATTTTTATCGGCAGACGTGGGGGAACGCTGCGTGGAAGGAAATTTGTGGCTCCTCTCAGATTCCAGAACTATCTGCCACAGAAATGTGAGGAATATGTGTTTTTTTAGCCAAATTTTGAGGTTTGCAAAGGATTCTGGGTAACAGAACCTGGTCCGAGCCACACAAGTCACCCCATCTTGGATTCCCCTAGGTCTCTAGTTTTCAGAAATGCACAGGTTTGGTAGGTTTCCCTAGGTGGCGGCTGAGCTACAGGCCAAAATCTACAGGTAGGCACTTTACAAAAAACACCTCTGTTTTCTTTCAAACATTTGGATGTGTCCACGTTGCGCTTTGGGGCGTTTCCTGTCACGGGCGCTAGGTCTACCCACACAAGTGAGGTATCATTTTTATCGGGAGATGTGGGGGAACGCTGGGTGGAAGTAAATTTGTGGCTCCTCTCAAATTCCAGAACTTTCTGCCACGGAAATGAGAGGAACATGTGTTTTTTTAGCCAAATTTTGATGTTTGCAAAGGATTCTGGGTAACAGGACCTGGTCCGACCCACACAAGTCACCCCATCTTGGATTCCCCTAGGTCTCTAGTTTTCAGAAATGCACAGGTTTGGTAGGTTTCCTTTGTGGGGCGGCTGAGCTACAGGCCAAAATCTACAGGTAGGCACTTTGCAAAAAACACCTCTGTTTTTAAAAAAAAATTTGAATGTGTCCAAGTTGTGCTTTGGGGCGTTTCCTGTCGCGGGCGCTAGGCCTACCCACACAAGTGAGGTATCATTTATATCGCGAGATGTGGGGGAACGCTGGGTGGAAGGAAATTTGTGGGTCCTCTCAGATTCCAGAACTTTCTGCCACAGAAATGTGAGGAACATTTGTTTTTTTAGCCAAATTTTGAGGTTTGCAAAGGATTCTGGGTAACAGAACCTGGTCCGAGCCACACAAGTCAGCCCATATTGGATTCCCCTAGGTCTCTAGTTTTCAGAAATGCACAGGTTTGGGAGGTTTCCTTAGGTGGCGGCTGAGCTACAGGCCAAAATCTACAGGTAGGCACTTTACAAAAAACACCTCTGTTTTCTTTTAAAAATTTGGATGTGTCCACGTTGCGCTTTGGGGCATTTCCTGTCGCGGGTGCTAGGACTACCCACACAAGTGAGGTACCATTTTTATCGGGAGACGTGGGGGAACGCTGGGTGGAAGGAAATGTGTGGCTCCTCTCAGATTCCAGAACTTTTTGCCACAGAAATGTGAGGAACATGTGTTTTTTTAGCCAAATTTTGAGGTTTGCAAAGGATTCTGGGTAACAGAACCTGGTCCGAGCCACACAACTCACCCCATCTTGGATTCCCCTAGGACTCTAGTTTTCAGAAATGCACAGGTATGGTAGGTTTCCCTAGGTGGCGGCTGAGCTACAGGCCAAAATCTACAGGTAGACACTTTGCAAAAAACACCTCTGTTTTCTTTCAAAAATTTGGATGTGTCCACGTTGCGCTTTGGGGCACTTCCTGTCGCGGGCGCTAGGCCTACCCACACAAGTGAGGTATCATTTTTATCGGGAGACGTGGGGGAACGCTGGGTGGAAGGACATTTGTGGCTCCTCTCAGATTCCAGAACTTTCTGCCACAGAAATGTGAGGAACATGTGTTTTTTTAGCCAAATTTTGAGGTTTGCAAAGGATTCTGGGTAACAGAACCTGGTCCGAGCCACACAAGTCAGCCCATATTGGATTCCCCTAGGTCTCTAGTTTTCAGAAATGCACAGGTTTGGTAGGTTTCCCTAGGTGGCGGCTGAGCTACAGGCCAAAATCTACAGGTAGGCACTTTACAAAAAACACCTCTGTTTTCTTTCAAAAATGTGGATGTGTCCACGTTGCGCTTTGGGGCGTTTCCTGTCGCGGGCGCTAGGTCTACCCACACAAGTGAGGTATCATTTTTATCGGGAGACGTGGGGAAACGCTGGGTGGAAGTAAATTTGTGGCTCCTCTCAGATTCCAGAACTTTCTGCCACAGAAATGTGAGGAACATGTGTTTTTTTAGCCAAATTTTGAGGTTTGCAAAGGATTCTGGGTAACAGGACCTGGTCCGAGCCACACAAATCACCCCATCTTGGATTCCCCTAGGTCTCTAGTTTTCAGAAATGCACAGGTTTGGTAATTTTCCCTAGGTGGCGGATGAGCTACAGGCCAAAATCTACAGGTAGGCACTTTGCAAAAAACACCTCTGTTTTCTTTAAAAAATTTGAATGTGTCCACGTTGCGCTTTGGAGCGTTTCCTGTCGCGGGCGCTAGGCCTACCCAAACAAGTGAGGTATCATTTTTATCGCGAGATGTGGGGGAACGCTGGGTGGAAGGAAATTTGTGGCTCCTCTCAGATTCCAGAACTTTCTGCCACAGAAATGTGAGGAACATGTGTTTTTTTAGCCAAATTTTGAGGTTTGCAAAGGATTCTGGGTAACAGAACCTGGTCCGAGTAACACAACTCACCCCATCCTGGATTCCCCTAGGTCTCTAGTTTTCAGAAATGCACAGGTTCGGTAGGTTTCCCTAGGTGGCGGCTGAGCTACAGGCCAAAATCTACAGGTAGGCACTTTGCAAAAAACACCTCTGTTTTCTTTCAAAAATTTGGATGTGTCCACGTTGCGCTTTGGGGCGTTTCCTGTCGCAGGCGCTAGGCCTACCCACACAAGTGAGGTATCATTTTTATCGGCAGACGTGGGGGAACGCTGGGTGGAAGGAAATTTGTGGCTCCTCTCAGATTCCAGAACTTTCTGCCACAGAAATGTGAGGATCATGTATTTTTTTAGCCAAATTTTGAGGTTTGCAAAGGATTCTGGGTAACAGAACCTGGTCCGAGCCACACAAGTCACCCCAACTTGGATTCCCCTAGGTCTCTATTTTTCAGAAATGCACAGGTTTGGTAGGTTTCCCTAGGTGGCGGCTGAGCTACAGGCCAAAATCTACAGGTAGGCACTTTGCAAAAAACACCTTTGTTTACTTTCAAAAATTTGGATTTGTCCACTTTGCGCTTTGGGGCGTTTCCTGTCGCGGGCGCTAGGCCTACCCACACAAGTGAGGTACCATTTTTATCGGGAGACATGGGGAAACGCTGGGTGGAAGGACATTTGTGGCTCCTCTCAGATTCCAGAACTTTCTGCCACAGAAATGTGAGGAACATGTGTTTTTTTAGCCAAATTTTGAGGTTTGCAAAGGATTCTGGGTAACAGGACCTGGTCCGAGCCACACAAATCACCCCATCTTGGATTCCCCTAGGTCTCTAGTTTTCAGAAATGCACAGGTTTGGTAATTTTCCCTAGGTGGCGGATGAGCTACAGGCCAAAATCTACAGGTAGGCACTTTGCAAAAAACACCTCTGTTTTCTTTAAAAAATTTGAATGTGTCCACGTTGCGCTTTGGGGCGTTTCCTGTCGCGGGCGCTAGGCCTACCCAAACAAGTGAGGTATCATTTTTATCGCGAGATGTGGGGGAACGCTGGGTGGAAGGAAATTTGTGGCTCCTCTCAGATTCCAGAACTTTCTGCCACAGAAATGTGAGCAACATGTGTTTTTTTAGCCAAATTTTGAGGTTTGCAAAGGATTCTGGGTAACAGAACCTGGTCCGAGTAACACAACTCACCCCATCTTGGATTCCCCTAGGTCTCTAGTTTTCAGAAATGCACAGGTTTGGTAGGTTTCCCTAGGTGGCGGCTGAGCTACAGGCCAAAATCTACAGGTAGGCACTTTGCAAAAAACACCTCTGTTTACTTTCAAAAATTTGGATGTGTCCACTTTGCGCTTTGGGGCGTTTCCTGTCGCGGGCGCTAGGCCTACCCACACAAGTGAGGTACCATTTTTATCGGGAGACATGGGGAAACGCTGGGTGGAAGGACATTTGTGGCTCCTCTCAGATTCCAGAACTTTCTGCCACAGAAATGTGAGGAACATGTGTTTTTTTAGCCAAATTTTGAGGTTTGCAAAGGATTCTGGGTAACAGGACCTGGTCCGAGCCACACAAATCACCCCATCTTGGATTCCCCTAGGTCTCTAGTTTTCAGAAATGCACAGGTTTGGTAATTTTCCCTAGGTGGCGGATGAGCTACAGGCCAAAATCTACAGGTAGGCACTTTGCAAAAAACACCTCTGTTTTCTTTAAAAAATTTGAATGTGTCCACGTTGCGCTTTGGGGCGTTTCCTGTCGCGGGCGCTAGGCCTACCCAAACAAGTGAGGTATCATTTTTATCGCGAGATGTGGGGGAACGCTGGGTGGAAGGAAATTTGTGGCTCCTCTCAGATTCCAGAACTTTCTGCCACAGAAATGTGAGGAACATGTGTTTTTTTAGCCAAATTTTGAGGTTTGCAAAGGATTCTGGGTAACAGAACCTGGTCCGAGTAACACAACTCACCCCATCTTGGATTCCCTTAGGTCTCTAGTTTTCAGAAATGCACAGGTTTGGTAGGTTTCCCTAGGTAGCGACTGAGCTACAGGCCAAAATCTACAGGTAGGCACTTTGCAAAAAACACCTCTGTTTTCTTTCAAAAATTTGGATGTGTCCACGTTGCGCTTTGGGGCGTTTCCTGTCGCGGGCGCTAGGCCTACCCACACAAGTGAGGTATCATTTTTATCGGCAGACGTGGGGGAACGCTGGGTGGAAGGAAATTTGTGGCTCCTCTCAGATTCCAGAACTTTCTGCCACAGAAATGTGAGGAACATGTGTTTTTTTAGCCACATTTTGAGGTTTGCAATGGATTCTGGGTAACAGAACCTGGTCCGAGCCACACAAGTCAGCCCATATTGGATTCCCCTAGGTCTCTAGTTTTCAGAAATGCACAGGTTTGGTAGGTTTCCCTAGGTGGCGGCTGAGCTACAGGCCAACATCTACAGGTAGGCACTTTGCAAAAAACACCTCTGTTTTCTTTAAAAAATTTGAATGTGTCCACGTTGCGCTTTGGGGCGTTTCCTGTCGCGGGCCCTAGGCCTACCCACACAAGTGAGGTATCATTTTTATCGCGAGACGTGGGGGAACGCTGGGTGGAAGGAAATTTGTGGCTCCTCTCAGATTCCAGAACTTTCTGCCACAGAAATGTGAGGAACATGTATTTTTTTAGCCAAATTTTGAGGTTTGCAAAGGATTCTGGGTAACAGAACCTGGTCCGAGCCACACAAGTCACCCCAACTTGGATTCCCCTAGGTCTCTAGTTTTCAGAAATGCACAGGTTTGGTAGGTTTCCCTAGGTGGTGGCTGAGCTACAGGCCAAAATCTACAGGTAGGCACTTTGCAAAAAACACCTCTGTTTACTTTCAAAAATTTGGATGTGTCCACTTTGCGCTTTGGGGCGTTTCCTGTCGCGGGCGCTAGGCCTACCCACACAAGTGAGGTACCATTTTTATCGGGAGACATGGGGAAACGCTGGGTGGAAGGAAATGTGTGGCTCCTCTCAGATTCCAGAACTTTCTGCCACAGAAATGTGAGGAACATGTGTTTTTTTAGCCAAATTTTGAGGTTTGCAAAGGATTCTGGGTAACAGAACCTGGTCCGAGCCACACAAGTCACCCCATTTTGGATTCCCCTAGGTCTCTAGTTTTCAGAAATGCACAGGTTTGGTAGGTTTCCCTAGGTGGCGGCTGAGCTACAGGCCAAAATCTACAGGTTGGCACTTTGCAAAAAACACCTCTGTTTTCTTTCAAAAATTTGGATGTGTCCACGTTGCGTTTTGGGGCGTTTCCAGTCGCAGGCGCTAGGCCTACTCACACAAGTGAGGTATCATTTTTATCGGGAGACGTGGGGGAACGCTGGGTGGAAGGAAATTTGTGGCTCCTCTCAGATTCCAGAACTTTCTGCCACAGAAATGTGAGGAACATGTGTTTTTTTAGCCAAATTTTGAGGTTTGCAAAGGATTCTCGGTAACAGAACCTGGTCCGAGCCACACAAGTCACCCCATCTTGGATTCCCCTAGGTCTCTAGTTTTCAGAAATGCACAGGTTTAGTAGGTTTCCCTAGGTGGCGGCTGAGCTACAGGCAAAAATCTACTTGTAGGCACTTTGCAAAAAACACCTCTGTTTTCTTTTAAAAATGTGGATGTGTCCACGTTGCGCTTTGGGGCGTTTCCTGTCACGGGCGCTAGGCCTACCCACACAAGTGAGGTATCATTTTTATTGGGAGACGTGGGGGAACGCTGGGTGGAAGGACATTTGTGGCTCCTCTCAGATTCCAGAACTTTCTGCCACAGAAATGTGAGGAACATGTGTTTTTTTAGCCAAATTTTGAGGTTTGCAAAGGATTCTGGGTAACAGAACCTGGTCCGAGCCACACAAGTCAGCCAATATTGGATTCCCCTAGGTCTCTAGTTTTCAGAAATGCACAGGTTTGGTAGGTTTCCCTAGGTGGCGGCTGAGCTACAGGCCAAAATCTACAGGTAGGCACTTTACAAAAAACACCTCTGTTTTCTTTTAAAAATTTGGATGTGTCCACGTTGCGCTTTGGGGCATTTCCTGTCGCGGGTGCTAGGACTACCCACACAAGTGAGGTATCATTTTTATCGGGAGACGTGGGGGAAAGCTGGGTGGAAGGAAATTTGTGGCTCCTCTCAGATTCCAGAACTTTCAGCCACAGAAATGTGAGGAACATGTGTTTTTTTAGCCAAATTTTGAGGTTTGCAAAGGATTCTGGGTAACAGAACCTGGTCCGAGCCACACAAGTCACCCCATCTTGGATTCCCCTAGGTCTCTAGTTTTCAGAAATGCACAGGTTTGGTAGGTTTCAATAGGTGGCGGCTGAGCTACAGGCCAAAATCTACAGGTTGGCACTTTGCAAAAAACACCTCTGTTTTCTTTCAAAAATTTGGATGTGTCCACGTTGCGTTTTGGGGCGTTTCCAGTCGCAGGCGCTAGGCCTACCCACACAAGTGAGGTATCATTTTTATCGGGAGACGTGGGGGAACGCTGGGTGGAAGGAAATTTGTGGCTCCTCTCAGATTCCAGAACTTTCTGCCACAGAAATGTGAGGAACATGTGTTTTTTTAGCCAAATTTTGAGGTTTGCAAAGGATTCTCGGTAACAGAACCTGGTCCGAGCCACACAAGTCACCCCATCTTGGATTCCCCTAGGTCTCTAGTTTTCAGAAATGCACAGGTTTAGTAGGTTTCCCTAGGTGGCGGCTGAGCTACAGGCCAAAATCTACTTGTAGGCACTTTGCAAAAAACACCTCTGTTTTCTTTAAAAAATTTGGATGTGTCCACGTTGCGCTTTGGGGCGTTTCCTGTCGCGTGCGCTAGGCCTACCCACACAAGTGAGGTATCATTTTTATTGGGAGACGTGGGGGAACGCTGGGTTGAAGGACATTTGTGGCTCCTCTCAGATTCCAGAACTTTCTGCCACAGAAATGTGAGGAACATGTGTTTTTTTAGCCAAATTTTGAGGTTTGCAAAGGATTCTGGGTAACAGAACCTGGTCCGAGCCACACAAGTCAGTCAATATTGGATTCCCCTAGGTCTCTAGTTTTCAGAAATGCACAGGTTTGATAGGTTTCCCTAGGTGGCGGCTGAGCTACAGGCCAAAATCTACAGGTAGGCACTTTACAAAAAACACCTCTGTTTTCTTTTAAAAATTTGGATGTGTCCACGTTGCGCTTTGGGGCATTTCCTGTCGCGGGCGCTAGGACTACCCACACAAGTGAGGTATCATTTTTATCGGGAGACGTGGGGGAAAGCTGGGTGGAAGGAAATTTGTGGCTCCTCTCAGATTCCAGAACTTTCTGCCACAGAAATGTGAGGAACATGTGTTTTTTTAGCCAAATTTTGAGGTTTGCAAAGGATTCTGGGTAACAGAACCTGGTCCGAGCCACACAAGTCACCCCATCTTGGATTCCCCTAGGTCTCTAGTTTTCAGAAATGCACAGGTTTGGTAGGTTTCAATAGGTGGCGGCTGAGCTACAGGCCAAAATCTGCAGGTAGACACTTTGCAAAAAACACCTCTGTTTTCTTTCAAAAATTTCGATGTGTCCACGTTGCGCTTTGGGGCGCTTCCTGACGCGGGCGCTAGGCCTACCCACACAAGTGAGGTATCATTTTTATCGGGAGACGTGGGGGAACGCTGGGTGGAAGGAAATTTGTAGCTCCTCTCAGATTCCAGAACTTTCTGCCACAGAAATGTGAGGAACATGTGTTTTTTTAGCCAAATTTTGAGGTTTGCAAAGGATTCTGGGTAACAGAACCTGGTCCGAGCCACACAAGTCAGTCCATATTGGATTCCCCTGGGTCTCTAGTTTTCAGAAATGCACAGGTTTGGTAGGTTTCCCTAGGTGGCGGCTGAGCTACAGGCCAAAATCTACAGGTAGGCACTTTACAAAAAACACCTCTGTTTTCTTTCAAAAATTTGGATGTGTCCACGTTGCGCTTTGGGGCGTTTCCTGTCGCAGGCGCTAGGCCTACCCACACAAGTGAGGTATAATTTTTATCGGGAGACGTGGGGGAACGCTGGGTGGAAGGAAATGTGTGGCTCCTCTCAGATTCCAGAACTTTTTGCCACAGAAATGTGAGGAACATGTGTTTTTTTAGCCAAATTTTGAGGTTTGCAGAGGATTCTGGGTAACAGAACCTGGTCCGAGCCACACAAGTCACCCCATTTTGGATTCCCCTAGGTCTCTAGTTTTCAGAAATGCACAGGTTTGGTAGGTTTCCCTAGGTGGCGGCGGAGCTACAGGCCAAAATCTACAGGTAGGCACTTTGCAAAAAACACCTCTGTTTACTTTAAAAAATGTGGATGTGTCCACGTTGCGCTTTGGGGCGTTTCCTGTCGCGGGCGCTAGGCCTACCCACACAAGTGAGGTACCTTTTTTATCGGGAGACGTGGGAAAACGCTGGGTGGAAGGAAATTTGTGGCTCCTCTCAGATTCCAGAACTTTCTGCTACAGAAATGTGAGGAACATGTGTTTTTTTAGCCAAATTTTGAGGTTTGCAAAGGATTCTGGGAAACAGAACCTGGTCTGAGCCGCACAAGTCACCCCATTTTGGATTCCCCTAGGTCTCTAGTTTTCAGAAATGCACAGGTTTGGTAGGTTTCCCTAGGTGGCGGCTGAGCTACAGGCCAAAATCTACAGGTTGGCACTTTGCAAAAAACACCTCTGTTTTCTTTCAAAAATTTGGATGTGTCCACGTTGCGTTTTGGGGCGTTTCCAGTCACGGGCGCTAGGCCTACCCTCACAAGTGAGGTATCATTTTTATCGGGAGACGTGGGGGAACGCTGGGTGGAAGGAAATTTGTGGCTCCTCTCAGATTCCAGAACTTTCTGCCACAGAAATGTGAGGAACATGTGTTTTTTTAGCCAAATTTTGAGGTTTGCAAAGGATTCTGGGTAACAGAACCTGGTCCGAGCCACACAAGTCACCCCATTTTGGATTCCCCTAGGTCTCTAGTTTTCAGAAATGCACAGGTTTGGTAGGTTTCCCTAGGTGGCGGCTGAGCTACAGGCCAAAATCTACAGGTAGGCACTTTGCAAAAAACACCTCTGTTTTCTTTCAAAAATTTGGATGTGTCCACGTTGCGTTTTGGGGCGTTTCCTGTCGCGGGCGCTAGGCCTACCCACACAAGTGAGGTATAATTTTTATCGGCAGACGTGGGGGAACGCTGGGTGGAAGGAAATTTGTGGCTCCTCTCAGATTCCAGAACTTTCTGCCACAGAAATGTGAGGAACATGCGTTTTTTTAGCCAAATTTTGAGGTTTGCAAAGGATTCTGGGTAACAGAACCTGGTCCGAGCCACACAAGTCAGCCCATATTGGATTCCCCTAGGTCTCTAGTTTTCAGAAATGCACAGGTTTGGTAGGTTTCCCTAGGTGGCGGCTGAGCTACAGGCCAAAATCTACAGATAGGCACTTTACAAAAAACACCTCTGTTTTCTTTCAAACATTTGGATGTGTCCACGTTGCGCTTTGGGGCGTTTCCTGTCGCGGGCGCTAGGTCTACCCACACAAGTGAGGTATCATTTTTATCGGGAGACGTGGGGGAACGCTGGGTGGAAGGAAATTTGTGGCTCCTCTCAGATTCCAGAACTTTCTGCCACGGAAATGTGAGGAACATGTGTTTTTTTTGCCAAATTGTGATGTTTGCAAAGGATTCTGGGTCACAGGACCTGGTCCGAGCCACACAAGTCAGCCCATATTGGATTCCCCTAGGTCTCTAGTTTTCAGAAATGCACAGGTTTGGTAGGTTTCCCTAGGTGGCGGCTGAGCTACAGGCCAAAATCTACAGGTAGGCACTTTACAAAAAACACCTCTGTTTTCTTTTAAAAATTTGGATGTGTCCACGTTGCGCTTTGGGGCATTTCCTGTCGCGGGTGCTAGGACTACCCACACAAGTGAGGTATCATTTTTATCGGGAGACGTGGGGGAAAGCTGGGTGGAAGGAAATTTGTGGCTCCTCTCAGATTCCAGAACTTTCAGCCACAGAAATGTGAGGAACATGTGTTTTTTTAGCCAAATTTTGAGGTTTGCAAAGGATTCTGGGTAACAGAACCTGGTCCGAGCGACACAAGTCACCCCATCTTGGATTCCCCTAGGTCTCTAGTTTTCAGAAATGCACAGGTTTGGTAGGTTTCAATAGGTGGCGGCTGAGCTACAGGCCAAAATCTACAGGTTGGCACTTTGCAAAAAACACCTCTGTTTTCTTTCAAAAATTTGGATGTGTCCACGTTGCGTTTTGGGGCGTTTCCAGTCGCAGGCGCTAGGCCTACCCACACAAGTGAGGTATCATTTTTATCGGGAGACGTGGGGGAACGCTGGGTGGAAGGAAATTTGTGGCTCCTCTCAGATTCCAGAACTTTCTGCCACAGAAATGTGAGGAACATGTGTTTTTTTAGCCAAATTTTGAGGTTTGCAAAGGATTCTCGGTAACAGAACCTGGTCCGAGCCACACAAGTCACCCCATCTTGGATTCCCCTAGGTCTCTAGTTTTCAGAAATGCACAGGTTTAGTAGGTTTCCCTAGGTGGCGGCTGAGCTACAGGCCAAAATCTACTTGTAGGCACTTTGCAAAAAACACCTCTGTTTTCTTTAAAAAATTTGGATGTGTCCACGTTGCGCTTTGGGGCGTTTCCTGTCGCGGGCGCTAGGCCTACCCACACAAGTGAGGTATCATTTTTATTGGGAGACGTGGGGGAACGCTGGGTGGAAGGACATTTGTGGCTCCTCTCAGATTCCAGAACTTTCTGCCACAGAAATGTGAGGAACATGTGTTTTTTTAGCCAAATTTTGAGGTTTGCAAAGGATTCTGGGTAACAGAACCTGGTCCGAGCCACACAAGTCAGTCAATATTGGATTCCCCTAGGTCTCTAGTTTTCAGAAATGCACAGGTTTGATAGGTTTCCCTAGGTGGCGGCTGAGCTACAGGCCAAAATCTACAGGTAGGCACTTTACAAAAAACACCTCTGTTTTCTTTTAAAAATTTGGATGTGTCCACGTTGCGCTTTGGGGCATTTCCTGTCGCGGGCGCTAGGACTACCCACACAAGTGAGGTATCATTTTTATCGGGAGACGTGGGGGAAAGCTGGGTGGAAGGAAATTTGTGGCTCCTCTCAGATTCCAGAACTTTCTGCCACAGAAATGTGAGGAACATGTGTTTTTTTAGCCAAATTTTGAGGTTTGCAAAGGATTCTGGGTAACAGAACCTGGTCCGAGCCACACAAGTCACCCCATCTTGGATTCCCCTAGGTCTCTAGTTTTCAGAAATGCACAGCTTTGGTAGGTTTCAATAGGTGGCGGCTGAGCTACAGGCCAAAATCTACAGGTAGACACTTTGCAAAAAACACCTCTGTTTTCTTTCAAAAATTTCGATGTGTCCACGTTGCGCTTTGGGGCGCTTCCTGACGCGGGCGCTAGGCCTACCCACACAAGTGAGGTATCATTTTTATCGGGAGACGTGGGGGAACGCTGGGTGGAAGGAAATTTGTAGCTCCTCTCAGATTCCAGAACTTTCTGCCACAGAAATGTGAGGAACATGTGTTTTTTTAGCCAAATTTTGAGGTTTGCAAAGGATTCTGGGTAACAGAACCTGGTCCGAGCCACACAAGTCAGTCCATATTGGATTCCCCTGGGTCTCTAGTTTTCAGAAATGCACAGGTTTGGTAGGTTTCCCTAGGTGGCGGCTGAGCTACAGGCCAAAATCTACAGGTAGGCACTTTACAAAAAACACCTCTGTTTTCTTTCAAAAATTTGGATGTGTCCACGTTGCGCTTTGGGGCGTTTCCTGTCGCAGGCGCTAGGCCTACCCACACAAGTGAGGTATAATTTTTATCGGGAGACGTGGGGGAACGCTGGGTGGAAGGAAATGTGTGGCTCCTCTCAGATTCCAGAACTTTTTGCCACAGAAATGTGAGGAACATGTGTTTTTTTAGCCAAATTTTGAGGTTTGCAGAGGATTCTGGGTAACAGAACCTGGTCCGAGCCACACAAGTCACCCCATTTTGGATTCCCCTAGGTCTCTAGTTTTCAGAAATGCACAGGTTTGGTAGGTTTCCCTAGGTGGCGGCGGAGCTACAGGCCAAAATCTACAGGTAGGCACTTTGCAAAAAACACCTCTGTTTACTTTAAAAAATGTGGATGTGTCCACGTTGCGCTTTGGGGCGTTTCCTGTCGCGGGCGCTAGGCCTACCCACACAAGTGAGGTACCTTTTTTATCGGGAGACGTGGGAAAACGCTGGGTGGAAGGAAATTTGTGGCTCCTCTCAGATTCCAGAACTTTCTGCTACAGAAATGTGAGGAACATGTGTTTTTTTAGCCAAATTTTGAGGTTTGCAAAGGATTCTGGGAAACAGAACCTGGTCTGAGCCGCACAAGTCACCCCATTTTGGATTCCCCTAGGTCTCTAGTTTTCAGAAATGCACAGGTTTGGTAGGTTTCCCTAGGTGGCGGCTGAGCTACAGGCCAAAATCTACAGGTTGGCACTTTGCAAAAAACACCTCTGTTTTCTTTCAAAAATTTGGATGTGTCCACGTTGCGTTTTGGGGCGTTTCCAGTCACGGGCGCTAGGCCTACCCTCACAAGTGAGGTATCATTTTTATCGGGAGACGTGGGGGAACGCTGGGTGGAAGGAAATTTGTGTCTCCTCTCAGATTCCAGAACTTTCTGCCACAGAAATGTGAGGAACATGTGTTTTTTTAGCCAAATTTTGAGGTTTGCAAAGGATTCTGGGTAACAGAACCTGGTCCGAGCCACACAAGTCACCCCATTTTGGATTCCCCTAGGTCTCTAGTTTTCAGAAATGCACAGGTTTGGTAGGTTTCCCTAGGTGGCGGCTGAGCTACAGGCCAAAATCTACAGGTAGGCACTTTGCAAAAAACACCTCTGTTTTCTTTCAAAAATTTGGATGTGTCCACGTTGCGTTTTGGGGCGTTTCCTGTCGCGGGCGCTAGGCCTACCCACACAAGTGAGGTATAATTTTTATCGGCAGACGTGGGGGAACGCTGGGTGGAAGGAAATTTGTGGCTCCTCTCAGATTCCAGAACTTTCTGCCACAGAAATGTGAGGAACATGCGTTTTTTTAGCCAAATTTTGAGGTTTGCAAAGGATTCTGGGTAACAGAACCTGGTCCGAGCCACACAAGTCAGCCCATATTGGATTCCCCTAGGTCTCTAGTTTTCAGAAATGCACAGGTTTGGTAGGTTTCCCTAGGTGGCGGCTGAGCTACAGGCCAAAATCTACAGATAGGCACTTTACAAAAAACACCTCTGTTTTCTTTCAAACATTTGGATGTGTCCACGTTGCGCTTTGGGGCGTTTCCTGTCGCGGGCGCTAGGTCTACCCACACAAGTGAGGTATCATTTTTATCGGGAGACGTGGGGGAACGCTGGGTGGAAGGAAATTTGTGGCTCCTCTCAGATTCCAGAACTTTCTGCCACGGAAATGTGAGGAACATGTGTTTTTTTTGCCAAATTGTGATGTTTGCAAAGGATTCTGGGTCACAGGACCTGGTCCGAGCCACACAAGTCAGCCCATATTGGATTCCCCTAGGTCTCTAGTTTTCAGAAATGCACAGGTTTGGTAGGTTTCCCTAGGTGGCGGCTGAGCTACAGGCCAACATCTACAGGTAGGCACTTTGCAAAAAACACCTCTGTTTTCTTTAAAAAATTTGAATGTGTCCACGTTGCGCTTTGGGGTGTTTCCTGTCGCGGGCGCTAGGCCTACCCAAACAAGTGAGGTATCATTTTTATCGCGAGATGTGGGGGAACGCTGGGTGGAAGGAAATTTGTGGCTCCTCTCAGATTCCAGAACTTTCTGCCACAGAAATGTGAGGAACATGTGTTTTTTTAGCCAAATTTTGAGGTTTGCAAAGGATTCTGGGTAACAGAACCTGGTCCGAGCCACACAAGTCACCCCATCTTGGATTCCCCTAGGTCTCTAGTTTTCAGAAATGCACAGGTTTGGTAGGTTTCCCTAGGTGGCGGCTGAGCTACAGGCCAAAATCTACAGGTAGGCACTTTGCAAAAAACACCTCTGTTTTCTTTCAAAAATTTGGATGTGTCCACGTTGCGCTTTGGGGCATTTCCTGTCGCGGGTGCTAGGCCTACCCACACAAGTGAGGTATAATTTTTATCGGCAGACGTGGGGGAACGCTGCGTGGAAGGAAATTTGTGGCTCCTCTCAGATTCCAGAACTATCTGCCACAGAAATGTGAGGAACATGTGTTTTTTTAGCCAAATTTTGAGGTTTGCAAAGGATTCTGGGTAACAGAACCTGGTCCGAGCCACACAAGTCACCCCATCTTGGATTCCCCTAGGTCTCTAGTTTTCAGAAATGCACAGGTTTGGTAGGTTTCCCTAGGTGGCGGCTGAGCTACAGGCCAAAATCTACAGGTAGGCACTTTACAAAAAACACCTCTGTTTTCTTTCAAACATTTGGATGTGTCCACGTTGCGCTTTGGGGCGTTTCCTGTCACGGGCGCTAGGTCTACCCACACAAGTGAGGTATCATTTTTATCGGGAGATGTGGGGGAACGCTGGGTGGAAGTAAATTTGTGGCTCCTCTCAGATTCCAGAACTTTCTGCCACGGAAATGTGAGGAACATGTGTTTTTTTAGCCAAATTTTGATGTTTGCAAAGGATTCTGGGTAACAGGACCTGGTCCGACCCACACAAGTCACCCCATCTTGGATTCCCCTAGGTCTCTAGTTTTCAGAAATGCACAGGTTTGGTAGGTTTCCTTTGTGGGGCGGCTGAGCTACAGGCCAAAATCTACAGGTAGGCACTTTGCAAAAAACACCTCTGTTTTCTTTAAAAAATTTGAATGTGTCCAAGTTGTGCTTTGGGGCGTTTCCTGTCGCGGGCGCTAGGCCTACCCACACAAGTGAGGTATCATTTATATCGCGAGATGTGGGGGAACGCTGGGTGGAAGGAAATTTGTGGGTCCTCTCAGATTCCAGAACTTTCTGCCACAGAAATGTGAGGAACATGTGTTTTTTTAGCCACATTTTGAGGTTTGCAAAGGATTCTGGGTAACAGAACCTGGTCCGAGCCACACAAGTCAGCCCATATTGGATTCCCCTAGGTCTCTAGTTTTCAGAAATGCACAGGTTTGGGAGGTTTCCTTAGGTGGCGGCTGAGCTACAGGCCAAAATCTACAGGTAGGCACTTTACAAAAAACACCTCTGTTTTCTTTAAAAAATTTGGATGTGTCCACGTTGCGCTTTGGGGCGTTTCCTGTCGCGGGCGCTAGGCCTACCCACACAAGTGAGGTATCATTTTTATCGGGAGACGTGGGGGAACGCTGGGTGGAAGGACATTTGTGGCTCCTCTCAGATTCCAGAACTTTTTGCCACAGAAATGTGAGGAACATGTGTTTTTTTAGCCAAATTTTGAGGTTTGCAAAGGATTCTGGGTAACAGAACCTGGTCCGAGCCACACAACTCACCCCATCTTGGATTCCCCTAGGACTCTAGTTTTCAGAAATGCACAGGTATGGTAGGTTTCCCTAGGTGGCGGCTGAGCTACAGGCCAAAATCTACAGGTAGACACTTTGCAAAAAACACCTCTGTTTTCTTTCAAAAATTTGGATGTGTCCACCTTGCACTTTGGGGTGCTTCCTGTCGCGGGCGCTAGGCCTACCCACACAAGTGAGGTATCATTTTTATCGGGAGACGTGGGGGAACGCTGGGTGGAAGGACATTTGTGGCTCCTCTCAGATTCCAGAACTTTCTGCCACAGAAATGTGAGGAACATGTGTTTTTTTAGCCAAATTTTGAGGTTTGCAAAGGATTCTGGGTAACAGAACCTGGTCCGAGCCACACAAGTCAGCCCATATTGGATTCCCCTAGGTCTCTAGTTTTCAGAAATGCACAGGTTTGGTAGGTTTCCCTAGGTGGCGGCTGAGCTACAGGCCAAAATCTACAGGTAGGCACTTTACAAAAAACACCTCTGTTTTCTTTCAAAAATGTGGATGTGTCCACGTTGCGCTTTGGGGCGTTTCCTGTCGCGGGCGCTAGGTATACCCACACAAGTGAGGTATCATTTATATCGGGAGATGTGGGGGAACGCTGGGTGGAAGGAAATTTGTGGCTCCTCTCAGATTCCAGAACTTTCTGCCACAGAAATGTGAGGAACATGTGTTTTTTTAGCCAAATTTTGAGGTTTGCAAAGGATTCTGGGTAACAGAACCTGCTCCGAGTAACACAACTCACCCCATCTTGAATTCCCCTAGGTCTCTAGTTTTCAGAAATGCACAGGTTTGGTAGGTTTCCCTAGGTGGCGGCTGAGCTACAGGCCAAAATCTACAGGAAGGCACTTTGCAAAAAACACCTCTGTTTTCTTTCAAAAATTTGGATGTGTCCACGTTGCGCTTTGGGGCGTTTCCTGTCGCAGGCGCTAGGCCTACCCACACAAGTGAGGTATCATTTTTATCGGCAGACGTGGGGGAACGCTGGGTGGAAGGAAATTTGTGGCTCCTCTCAGATTCCAGAACTTTCTGCCACAGAAATGTGAGGAACATGTATTTTTTTAGCCAAATTTTGAGGTTTGCAAAGGATTCTGGGTAACAGAACCTGGTCCGAGCCACACAAGTCACCCCAACTTGGATTCCCCTAGGTCTCTAGTTTTCAGAAATGCACAGGTTTGGTAGGTTTCCCTAGGTGGCGGCTGAGCTACAGGCCAAAATCTACAGGTAGGCACTTTGCAAAAAACACCTCTGTTTACTTTCAAAAATTTGGATGTGTCCACTTTGCGCTTTGGGGCGTTTCCTGTCGCGGGCGCTAGGCCTACCCACACAAGTGAGGTACAATTTTTATCGGGAGACATGGGGAAACGCTGGGTGGAAGGACATTTGTGGCTCCTCTCAGATTCCAGAACTTTCTGCCACAGAAATGTGAGGAACATGTGTTTTTTTAGCAAAATTTTGAGGTTTGCAAAGGATTCTGGGTAACAGGACCTGGTCCGAGCCACACAAATCACCCCATCTTGGATTCCCCTAGGTCTCTAGTTTTCAGAAATGCACAGGTTTGGTAATTTTCCCTAGGTGGCGGATGAGCTACAGGCCAAAATCTACAGGTAGGCACTTTGCAAAAAACACCTCTGTTTTCTTTAAAAAATTTGAATGTGTCCACGTTGCGCCTTGGGGCGTTTCCTGTCGCGGGCGCTAGGCCTACCCAAACAAGTGAGGTATAATTTTTATCGCGAGATGTGGGGGAACGCTGGGTGGAAGGAAATTTGTGGCTCCTCTCAGATTCCAGAACTTTCTGCCACAGAAATGTGAGGAACATGTGTTTTTTTAGCCAAATTTTGAGGTTTGCAAAGGATTCTGGGTAACAGAACCTGCTCCGAGTAACACAACTCACCCCATCTTGAATTCCCCTAGGTCTCTAGTTTTCAGAAATGCACAGGTTTGGTAGGTTTCCCTAGGTGGCGGCTGAGCTACAGGCCAAAATCTACAGGAAGGCACTTTGCAAAAAACACCTCTGTTTTCTTTCAAAAATTTGGATGTGTCCACGTTGCGCTTTGGGGCGTTTCCTGTCGCAGGCGCTAGGCCTACCCACACAAGTGAGGTATCATTTTTATCGGCAGACGTGGGGGAACGCTGGGTGGAAGGAAATTTGTGGCTCCTCTCAGATTCCAGAACTTTCTGCCACAGAAATGTGAGGAACATGTATTTTTTTAGCCAAATTTTGAGGTTTGCAAAGGATTCTGGGTAACAGAACCTGGTCCGAGCCACACAAGTCACCCCAACTTGGATTCCCCTAGGTCTCTAGTTTTCAGAAATGCACAGGTTTGGTAGGTTTCCCTAGGTGGCGGCTGAGCTACAGGCCAAAATCTACAGGTAGGCACTTTGCAAAAAACACCTCTGTTTACTTTCAAAAATTTGGATGTGTCCACTTTGCGCTTTGGGGCGTTTCCTGTCGCGGGCGCTAGGCCTACCCACACAAGTGAGGTACAATTTTTATCGGGAGACATGGGGAAACGCTGGGTGGAAGGACATTTGTGGCTCCTCTCAGATTCCAGAACTTTCTGCCACAGAAATGTGAGGAACATGTGTTTTTTTAGCAAAATTTTGAGGTTTGCAAAGGATTCTGGGTAACAGGACCTGGTCCGAGCCACACAAATCACCCCATCTTGGATTCCCCTAGGTCTCTAGTTTTCAGAAATGCACAGGTTTGGTAATTTTCCCTAGGTGGCGGATGAGCTACAGGCCAAAATCTACAGGTAGGCACTTTGCAAAAAACACCTCTGTTTTCTTTAAAAAATTTGAATGTGTCCACGTTGCGCCTTGGGGCGTTTCCTGTCGCGGGCGCTAGGCCTACCCAAACAAGTGAGGTATAATTTTTATCGCGAGATGTGGGGGAACGCTGGGTGGAAGGAAATTTGTGGCTCCTCTCAGATTCCAGAACTTTCTGCCACAGAAATGTGAGGAACATGTGTTTTTTTAGCCAAATTTTGAGGTTTGCAAAGGATTCTGGGTAACAGAACCTGGTCCGAGTAACACAACTCACCCCATCTTGGATTCCCCTAGGTCTCTAGTTTTCAGAAATGCACAGGTTTGGTAGGTTTCCCTAGGTGGCGGCTGAGCTACAGGCCAAAATCTACAGGTAGGCACTTTGCAAAAAACACCTCTGTTTACTTTCAAAAATTTGGATGTGTCCACTTTGCGCTTTGGGGCGTTTCCTGTCGCGGGCGCTAGGCCTACCCACACAAGTGAGGTACCATTTTTATCGGGAGACATGGGGAAACGCTGAGTGGAAGGACATTTGTGGCTCCTCTCAGATTCCAGAACTTTCTGCCACAGAAATGTGAGGAACATGTGTTTTTTTAGCCAAATTTTGAGGTTTGCAAAGGATTCTGGGTAACAGGACCTGGTCCGAGCCACACAAATCACCCCATCTTGGATTCCCCTAGGACTCTAGTTTTCAGAAATGCACAGGTTTGGTAATTTTCCCTAGGTGGCGGATGAGCTACAGGCCAAAATCTACAGGTAGGCACTTTGCAAAAAACACCTCTGTTTTCTTTAAAAAATTTGAATGTGTCCACGTTGCGCTTTGGGGCGTCTCCTGTCGCGGGCGCTAGGCCTACCCAAACAAGTGAGGTATCATTTTTATCGCGAGATGTGGGGGAACGCTGGGTGGAAGGAAATTTGTGGCTCCTCTCAGATTCCAGAACTTTCTGCCACAGAAATGTGAGGAACATGTGTTTTTTTAGCCAAATTTTGAGGTTTGCAAAGGATTCTGGGTAACAGAACCTGGTCCGAGTAACACAACTCACCCCATCTTGGATTCCCCTAGGTCTCTAGTTTTCAGAAATGCACAGGTTTGGTAGGTTTCCCTAGGTGGCGGCTGAGCTACAGGCCAAAATCTACAGGTAGGCACTTTGCAAAAAACACCTCTGTTTTCTTTCAAAAATTTGGATGTGTCCACGTTGCGCTTTGGGGCGTTTCCTGTCGCGGGCGCTAGGCCTACCCACACAAGTGAGGTACCATTTTTATCGGGAGACATGGGGAAACGCTGGGTGGAAGGACATTTGTGGCTCCTCTCAGATTCCAGAACTTTCTGCCACAGAAATGTGAGGAACATGTGTTTTTTTAGCCAAATTTTGAGGTTTGCAAAGGATTCTGGGTAACAGGACCTGGTCCGAGCCACACAAATCACCCCATCTTGGATTCCCCTAGGTCTCTAGTTTTCAGAAATGCACAGGTTTGGTAATTTTCCCTAGGTGGCGGATGAGCTACAGGCCAAAATCTACAGGTAGGCACTTTGCAAAAAACACCTCTGTTTTCTTTAAAAAATTTGAATGTGTCCACGTTGCGCTTTGGGGCGTTTCCTGTCGCGGGCGCTAGGCCTACCCAAACAAGTGAGGTATCATTTTTATCGCGAGATGTGGGGGAACGCTGGGTGGAAGGAAATTTGTGGCTCCTCTCAGATTCCAGAACTTTCTGCCACAGAAATGTGAGGAACATGTGTTTTTTTAGCCAAATTTTGAGGTTTGCAAAGGATTCTGGGTAACAGAACCTGGTCCGAGTAACACAACTCACCCCATCTTGGATTCCCCTAGGTCTCTAGTTTTCAGAAATGCACAGGTTTGGTAGGTTTCCCTAGGTGGCGGCCGAGCTACAGGCCAAAATCTACAGGTAGGCACTTTGCAAAAAACACCTCTGTTTTCTTTCAAAAATTTGGATGTGTCCACGTTGCGCTTTGGGGCGTTTCCTGTCGCAGGCGCTAGGCCTACCCACACAAGTGAGGTATCATTTTTATCGGCAGACGTGGGGGAACGCTGGGTGGAAGGAAATTTGTGGCTCCTCTCAGATTCCAGAACTTTCTGCCACAGAAATGTGAGGAACATGTATTTTTTTAGCCATATTTTGAGGTTTGCAAAGGATTCTGGGTAACAGAACCTGGTCCGAGCCACACAAGTCACCCCAACTTGGATTCCCCTAGGTCTCTAGTTTTCAGAAATGCACAGGTTTGGTAGGTTTCCCTAGGTGGCGGCTGAGCTACAGGCCAAAATCTACAGGTAGGCACTTTGCAAAAAACACCTCTGTTTACTTTCAAAAATTTGGATGTGTCCACTTTGCGCTTTGGGGCGTTTCCTGTCGCGGGCGCTAGGCCTACCCACACAAGTGAGGTACCATTTTTATCGGGAGACATGGGGAAACGCTGGGTGGAAGGAAATATGTGGCTCCTCTCAGATTCCAGAACTTTCTGCCACAGAAATGTGAGGAACATGTGTTTTTTTAGCCAAAGTTTGAGGTTTGCAAAGGATTCTGGGTAACAGAACCTGGTCCGAGCCACACAAGTCACCCCATTTTGGATTCCCCTAGGTCTCTAGTTTTCAGAAATGCACAGGTTTGGTAGGTTTCCCTAGGTGGCGGCTGAGCTACAGGCCAAAATCTACAGGTTGGCACTTTGCAAAAAACACCTCTGTTTTCTTTAAAAAATTTGGATGTGTCCACGTTGCGTTTTGGGGCGTTTCCCGTCGCAGGCGCTAGGCCTACCCACACAAGTGAGGTATCATTTTTATCGGGAGACGTGGGGGAACGCTGGGTGGAAGGAAATTTGTGGCTCCTCTCAGATTCCAGAACTTTCTGCCACAGAAATGTGAGGAACATGTGTTTTTTTAGCCAAATTTTGAGGTTTGCAAAGGATTCTCGGTAACAGAACCTGGTCCGAGCCACACAAGTCACCCCATCTTGGATTCCCCTAGGTCTCTAGTTTTCAGAAATGCACAGGTTTAGTAGGTTTCCCTAGGTGGCGGCTGAGCTACAGGCCAAAATCTACTTGTAGGCACTTTGCAAAAAACACCTCTGTTTTCTTTAAAAAATGTGGATGTGTCCACGTTGCGCTTTGGGGCGTTTCCTGTCGCGGGCGCTAGGCCTACCCACACAAGTGAGGTATCATTTTTATCGGGAGACGTGGGGGAACGCTGGGTGGAAGGACATTTGTGGCTCCTCTCAGATTCCAGAACTTTCTGCCACAGAAATGTGAGGAACATGTGTTTTTTTAGCCAAATTTTGAGGTTTGCAAAGGATTCTGGGTAACAGAACCTGGTCCGAGCCACACAAGTCAGCCAATATTGGATTCCCCTAGGTCTCTAGTTTTCAGAAATGCACAGGTTTGGTAGGTTTCCCTAGGTGGCGGCTGAGCTACAGGCCAAAATCTACAGGTAGGCACTTTACAAAAAACACCTCTGTTTTCTTGTAAAAATTTGGATGTGTCCACGTTGCGCTTTGGGGCATTTCCTGTCGCGGGCGCTAGGACTACCCACACAAGTGAGGTATCATTTTTATCGGGAGACGTGGGGGAAAGCTGGGTGGAAGGAAATTTGTGGCTCCTCTCAGATTCCAGAACTTTCTGCCACAGAAATGTGAGGAACATGTGTTTTTTTAGCCAAATTTTGATGTTTGCAAAGGATTCTGGGTAACAGAACCTGGTCCGAGCCACACAAGTCACCCCATCTTGGATTCCCCTAGGTCTCTAGTTTTCAGAAATGCACAGGTTTGGTAGGTTTCAATAGGTGTTGGCTGAGCTACAGGCCAAAATCTACAGGTAGACACTTTGCAAAAAACACCTCTGTTTTCTTTCAAAAATTTCGATGTGTCCACGTTGCGCTTTGGGGCGCTTCCTGTCGCGGGCGCTAGGCCTACCCACACAAGTGAGGTATCATTTTTATCGGGAGACGTGGAGGAACGCTGGGTGGAAGGAAATTTGTAGCTCCTCTCAGATTCCAGAACTTTCTGCCACAGAAATGTGAGGAACATGTGTTTTTTTAGCCAAATTTTGAGGTTTGCAAAGGATTCTGGGTAACAGAACCTGGTCCGAGCCACACAAGTCAGTCCATATTGGATTCCCCTGGGTCTCTAGTTTTCAGAAATGCACAGGTTTGGTAGGTTTCCCTAGGTGGCGGCTGAGCTACAGGCCAAAATCTACAGGTAGGCACTTTACAAAAAACACCTCTGTTTTCTTTCAAAAATTTGGATGTGTCCACGTTGCGCTTTGGGGCGTTTCCTGTCGCAGGCGCTAGGCCTACCCACACAAGTGAGGTATCATTTTTATCGGGAGACGTGGGGGAACGCTGGGTGGAAGGAAATGTGTGGCTCCTCTCAGATTCCAGAACTTTTTGCCACAGAAATGTGAGGAACATGTGTTTTTTTAGCCAAATTTTGAGGTTTGCAGAGGATTCTGGGTAACAGAACCTGGTCCGAGCCACACAAGTCACCCCATTTTGGATTCCCCTAGGTCTCTAGTTTTCAGAAATGCACAGGTTTGGTAGGTTTCCCTAGGTGGCGGCGGAGCTACAGGCCAAAATCTACAGGTAGGCACTTTGCAAAAAACACCTCTGTTTACTTTAAAAAATGTGGATGTGTCCACGTTGCGCTTTGGGGCGTTTCCTGTCGCGGGCGCTAGGCCTACCCACACAAGTGAGGTACCTTTTTTATCGGGAGACGTGGGGAAACGCTGGGTGGAAGAAAATTTGTGGCTCCTCTCAGATTCCAGAACTTTCTGCCACGGAAATGTGAGGAATATGTGTTTTTTTAGCCAAATTTTGAGGTTTGCAAAGGATTCTGGGTAACAGAACCTGGTCCGAGCCACACAAGTCACCCCATTTTGGATTCCCCTAGGTCTCTAGTTTTCAGAAATGCACAGGTTTGGTAGGTTTCCCTAGGTGGCGGCTGAGCTACAGGCCAAAATCTACAGATAGGCACTTTACAAAAAACACCTCTGTTTTCTTTCAAACATTTGGATGTGTCCACGTTGCGCTTTGGGGCGTTTCCTGTCGCGGGCGCTAGGTCTACCCACACAAGTGAGGTATCATTTTTATCGGGAGACGTGGGGGAATGCTGGGTGGAAGGAAATTTGTGGCTCCTCTCAGATTCCAGAACTTTCTGCCACGGAAATGTGAGGAACATGTGTTTTTTTTGCCAAATTGTGATGTTTGCAAAGGATTCTGGGTCACAGGACCTGGTCCGAGCCACACAAGTCAGCCCATATTGGATTCCCCTAGGTCTCTAGTTTTCAGAAATGCACAGGTTTGGTAGGTTTCCCTAGGTGGCGGCTGAGCTACAGGCCAACATCTACAGGTAGGCACTTTGCAAAAAACACCTCTGTTTTCTTTAAAAAATGTGGATGTGTCCACGTTGCGCTTTGGGGCGTTTCCTGTCGCGGGCGCTAGGCCTACCCACACAAGTGAGGTATCATTTTTATCGGGAGACGTGGGGGAACGCTGGGTGGAAGGACATTTGTGGCTCCTCTCAGATTCCAGAACTTTCTGCCACAGAAATGTGAGGAACATGTGTTTTTTTAGCCAAATTTTGAGGTTTGCAAAGGATTCTGGGTAACAGAACCTGGTCCGAGCCACACAAGTCAGCCAATATTGGATTCCCCTAGGTCTCTAGTTTTCAGAAATGCACAGGTTTGGTAGGTTTCCCTAGGTGGCGGCTGAGCTACAGGCCAAAATCTACAGGTAGGCACTTTACAAAAAACACCTCTGTTTTCTTTTAAAAATTTGGATGTGTCCACGTTGCGCTTTGGGGCATTTCCTGTCGCGGGCGCTAGGACTACCCACACAAGTGAGGTATCATTTTTATCGGGAGACGTGGGGGAAAGCTGGGTGGAAGGAAATTTGTGGCTCCTCTCAGATTCCAGAACTTTCTGCCACAGAAATGTGAGGAACATGTGTTTTTTTAGCCAAATTTTGAGGTTTGCAAAGGATTCTGGGTAACAGAACCTGGTCCGAGCCACACAAGTCACCCCATCTTGGATTCCCCTAGGTCTCTAGTTTTCAGAAATGCACAGGTTTGGTAGGTTTCAATAGGTGTTGGCTGAGCTACAGGCCAAAATCTACAGGTAGACACTTTGCAAAAAACACCTCTGTTTTCTTTCAAAAATTTCGATGTGTCCACGTTGCGCTTTGGGGCGCTTCCTGTCGCGGGCGCTAGGCCTACCCACACAAGTGAGGTATCATTTTTATCGGGAGACGTGGGGGAACGCTGGGTGGAAGGAAATTTGTAGCTCCTCTCAGATTCCAGAACTTTCTGCCACAGAAATGTGAGGAACATGTGTTTTTTTAGCCAAATTTTGAGGTTTGCAAAGGATTCTGGGTAACAGAACCTGGTCCGAGCCACACAAGTCAGTCCATATTGGATTCCCCTGGGTCTCTAGTTTTCAGAAATGCACAGGTTTGGTAGGTTTCCCTAGGTGGCGGCTGAGCTACAGGCCAAAATCTACAGGTAGGCACTTTACAAAAAACACCTCTGTTTTCTTTCAAAAATTTGGATGTGTCCACGTTGCGCTTTGGGGCGTTTCCTGTCGCAGGCGCTAGGCCTACCCACACAAGTGAGGTATCATTTTTATCGGGAGACGTGGGGGAACGCTGGGTGGAAGGAAATGTGTGGCTCCTCTCAGATTCCAGAACTTTTTGCCACAGAAATGTGAGGAACATGTGTTTTTTTAGCCAAATTTTGAGGTTTGCAGAAGATTCTGGGTAACAGAACCTGGTCCGAGCCACACATGTCACCCCATTTTGGATTCCCCTAGGTCTCTAGTTTTCAGAAATGCACAGGTTTGGTAGGTTTCCCTAGGTGGCGGCGGAGCTACAGGCCAAAATCTACAGGTAGGCACTTTGCAAAAAACACCTCTGTTTACTTTAAAAAATGTGGATGTGTCCACGTTGCGCTTTGGGGCGTTTCCTGTCGCGGGCGCTAGGCCTACCCACACAAGTGTGGTACCTTTTTTATCGGGAGACGTGGGGAAACGCTGGGTGGAAGGAAATTTGTGGCTCCTCTCAGATTCCAGAACTTTCTGCCACAGAAATGTGAGGAACATGTGTTTTTTTAGCCAAATTTTGAGGTTTGCAAAGGATTCTGGGTAACAGAACCTGGTCTGAGCCGCACAAGTCACCCCATTTTGGATTCCCCTAGGTCTCTAGTTTTCAGAAATGCACAGGTTTGGTAGGTTTCCCTAGGTGGCGGCTGAGCTACAGGCCAAAATCTACAGGTTGGCACTTTGCAAAAAACACCTCTGTTTTCTTTCAAAAATTTGGATGTGTCCACGTTGCGTTTTGGGGCGTTTCCAGTCACGGGCGCTAGGCCTACCCTCACAAGTGAGGTATCATTTTTATCGGGAGACGTGGGGGAACGCTGGGTGGAAGGAAATTTGTGGTTCCTCTCAGATTCCAGAACTTTCTGCCACGGAAATGTGAGGAACATGTGTTTTTTTAGCCAAATTTTGAGGTTTGCAAAGGATTCTGGGTAACAGAACCTGGTCCGAGCCACACAAGTCACCCCATTTTGGATTCCCCTAGGTCTCTAGTTTTCAGAAATGCACAGGTTTGGTAGGTTTCCCTAGGTGGCGGCTGAGCTACAGGCCAAAATCTACAGGTAGGCACTTTGCAAAAAACACCTCTGTTTTCTTTCAAAAATTTGGATGTGTCCACGTTGCGTTTTGGGGCGTTTCCTGTCGCGGGCGCTAGGCCTACCCACACAAGTGAGGTATAATTTTTATCGGCAGACGTGGGGGAACGCTGGTTGGAAGGAAATTTGTGGCTCCTCTCAGATTCCAGAACTTTCTGCCACAGAAATGTGAGGAACATGTGTTTTTTTAGCCAAATTTTGAGGTTTGCAAAGGATTCTGGGTAACAGAACCTGGTCCGAGCCACACAAGTCAGCCCATATTGGATTCCCCTAGTTCTCTAGTTTTCAGAAATGCACAGGTTTGGTAGGTTTCCCTAGGTGGCGGCTGAGCTACAGGCCAAAATCTACAGATAGGCACTTTACAAAAAACACCTCTGTTTTCTTTCAAACATTTGGATGTGTCCACGTTGCGCTTTGGGGCGTTTCCTGTCGCGGGCGCTAGGTCTACCCACACAAGTGAGGTATCATTTTTATCGGGAGACGTGGGGGAACGCTGGGTGGAAGGAAATTTGTGGCTCCTCTCAGATTCCAGAACTTTCTGCCACGGAAATATGAGGAACATGTGTTTTTTTTGCCAAATTGTGATGTATGCAAAGGATTCTGGGTCACAGGACCTGGTCCGAGCCACACAAGTCAGCCCATATTGGATTCCCCTAGGTCTCTAGTTTTCAGAAATGCACAGGTTTGGTGGGTTTCCCTAGGTGGCGGCTGAGCTACAGGCCAACATCTACAGGTAGGCACTTTGCAAAAAACACCTCTGTTTTCTTTAAAAAATTTGAATGTGTCCACGTTGCGCTTTGGGGCGTTTCCTGTCGCGGGCCCTAGGCCTACCCACACAAGTGAGGTATAATTTTTATCGGCAGACGTGGGGGAACGCTGAGTGGAAGGACATTTGTGGCTCCTCTCAGATTCCAGAACTTTCTGCCACAGAAATGTGAGGAACATGTGTTTTTTTAGCCAAATTTTGAGGTTTGCAAAGGATTCTGGGTAACAGGACCTGGTCCGAGCCACACAAATCACCCCATCTTGGATTCCCCTAGGTCTCTAGTTTTCAGAAATGCACAGGTTTGGTAATTTTCCCTAGGTGGCGGATGAGCTACAGGCCAAAATCTACAGGTAGGCACTTTGCAAAAAACACCTCTGTTTTCTTTAAAAAATTTGAATGTGTCCACGTTGCGCTTTGGGGCGTTTCCTGTCGCGGGCGCTAGGCCTACCCAAACAAGTGAGGTATCATTTTTATCGCGAGATGTGGGGGAACGCTGGGTGGAAGGAAATTTGTGGCTCCTCTCAGATTCCAGAACTTTCTGCCACAGAAATGTGAGGAACATGTGTTTTTTTAGCCAAATTTTGAGGTTTGCAAAGGATTCTGGGTAACAGAACCTGGTCCGAGTAACACAACTCACCCCATCTTGGATTCCCCTAGGTCTCTAGTTTTCAGAAATGCACAGGTTTGGTAGGTTTCCCTAGGTGGCGGCTGAGCTACAGGCCAAAATCTACAGGTAGGCACTTTGCAAAAAACACCTCTGTTTTCTTTCAAAAATTTGGATGTGTCCACGTTGCGCTTTGGGGCGTTTCCTGTCGCAGGCGCTAGGCCTACCCACACAAGTGAGGTATCATTTTTATCGGCAGACGTGGGGGAACGCTGGGTGGAAGGAAATTTGTGGCTCCTCTCAGATTCCAGAACTTTCTGCCACAGAAATGTGAGGAACATGTATTTTTTTAGCCATATTTTGAGGTTTGCAAAGGATTCTGGGTAACAGAACCTGGTCCGAGCCACACAAGTCACCCCAACTTGGATTCCCCTAGGTCTCTAGTTTTCAGAAATGCACAGGTTTGGTAGGTTTCCCTAGGTGGCGGCTGAGCTACAGGCCAAAATCTACAGGTAGGCACTTTGCAAAAAACACCTCTGTTTACTTTCAAAAATTTGGATGTGTCCACTTTGCGCTTTGGGGCGTTTCCTGTCGCGGGCGCTAGGCCTACCCACACAAGTGAGGTACCATTTTTATCGGGAGACATGGGGAAACGCTGGGTGGAAGGAAATTTGTGGCTCCTCTCAGATTCCAGAACTTTCTGCCACAGAAATGTGAGGAACATGTGTTTTTTTAGCCAAAGTTTGAGGTTTGCAAAGGATTCTGGGTAACAGAACCTGGTCCGAGCCACACAAGTCACCCCATTTTGGATTCCCCTAGGTCTCTAGTTTTCAGAAATGCACAGGTTTGGTAGGTTTCCCTAGGTGGCGGCTGAGCTACAGGCCAAAATCTACAGGTTGGCACTTTGCAAAAAACACCTCTGTTTTCTTTAAAAAATTTGGATGTGTCCACGTTGCGTTTTGGGGCGTTTCCCGTCGCAGGCGCTAGGCCTACCCACACAAGTGAGGTATCATTTTTATCGGGAGACGTGGGGGAACGCTGGGTGGAAGGAAATTTGTGGCTCCTCTCAGATTCCAGAACTTTCTGCCACAGAAATGTGAGGAACATGTGTTTTTTTAGCCAAATTTTGAGGTTTGCAAAGGATTCTCGGTAACAGAACCTGGTCCGAGCCACACAAGTCACCCCATCTTGGATTCCCCTAGGTCTCTAGTTTTCAGAAATGCACAGGTTTAGTAGGTTTCCCTAGGTGGCGGCTGAGCTACAGGCCAAAATCTACTTGTAGGCACTTTGCAAAAAACACCTCTGTTTTCTTTAAAAAATGTGGATGTGTCCACGTTGCGCTTTGGGGCGTTTCCTGTCGCGGGCGCTAGGCCTACCCACACAAGTGAGGTATCATTTTTATCGGGAGACGTGGGGGAACGCTGGGTGGAAGGACATTTGTGGCTCCTCTCAGATTCCAGAACTTTCTGCCACAGAAATGTGAGGAACATGTGTTTTTTTAGCCAAATTTTGAGGTTTGCAAAGGATTCTGGGTAACAGAACCTGGTCCGAGCCACACAAGTCAGCCAATATTGGATTCCCCTAGGTCTCTAGTTTTCAGAAATGCACAGGTTTGGTAGGTTTCCCTAGGTGGCGGCTGAGCTACAGGCCAAAATCTACAGGTAGGCACTTTACAAAAAACACCTCTGTTTTCTTGTAAAAATTTGGATGTGTCCACGTTGCGCTTTGGGGCATTTCCTGTCGCGGGCGCTAGGACTACCCACACAAGTGAGGTATCATTTTTATCGGGAGACGTGGGGGAAAGCTGGGTGGAAGGAAATTTGTGGCTCCTCTCAGATTCCAGAACTTTCTGCCACAGAAATGTGAGGAACATGTGTTTTTTTAGCCAAATTTTGATGTTTGCAAAGGATTCTGGGTAACAGAACCTGGTCCGAGCCACACAAGTCACCCCATCTTGGATTCCCCTAGGTCTCTAGTTTTCAGAAATGCACAGGTTTGGTAGGTTTCAATAGGTGTTGGCTGAGCTACAGGCCAAAATCTACAGGTAGACACTTTGCAAAAAACACCTCTGTTTTCTTTCAAAAATTTCGATGTGTCCACGTTGCGCTTTGGGGCGCTTCCTGTCGCGGGCGCTAGGCCTACCCACACAAGTGAGGTATCATTTTTATCGGGAGACGTGGAGGAACGCTGGGTGGAAGGAAATTTGTAGCTCCTCTCAGATTCCAGAACTTTCTGCCACAGAAATGTGAGGAACATGTGTTTTTTTAGCCAAATTTTGAGGTTTGCAAAGGATTCTGGGTAACAGAACCTGGTCCGAGCCACACAAGTCAGTCCATATTGGATTCCCCTGGGTCTCTAGTTTTCAGAAATGCACAGGTTTGGTAGGTTTCCCTAGGTGGCGGCTGAGCTACAGGCCAAAATCTACAGGTAGGCACTTTACAAAAAACACCTCTGTTTTCTTTCAAAAATTTGGATGTGTCCACGTTGCGCTTTGGGGCGTTTCCTGTCGCAGGCGCTAGGCCTACCCACACAAGTGAGGTATCATTTTTATCGGGAGACGTGGGGGAACGCTGGGTGGAAGGAAATGTGTGGCTCCTCTCAGATTCCAGAACTTTTTGCCACAGAAATGTGAGGAACATGTGTTTTTTTAGCCAAATTTTGAGGTTTGCAGAGGATTCTGGGTAACAGAACCTGGTCCGAGCCACACAAGTCACCCCATTTTGGATTCCCCTAGGTCTCTAGTTTTCAGAAATGCACAGGTTTGGTAGGTTTCCCTAGGTGGCGGCGGAGCTACAGGCCAAAATCTACAGGTAGGCACTTTGCAAAAAACACCTCTGTTTACTTTAAAAAATGTGGATGTGTCCACGTTGCGCTTTGGGGCGTTTCCTGTCGCGGGCGCTAGGCCTACCCACACAAGTGAGGTACCTTTTTTATCGGGAGACGTGGGGAAACGCTGGGTGGAAGAAAATTTGTGGCTCCTCTCAGATTCCAGAACTTTCTGCCACAGAAATGTGAGGAACATGTGTTTTTTTAGCCAAATTTTGAGGTTTGCAAAGGATTCTGGGTAACAGAACCTGGTCTGAGCCGCACAAGTCACCCCATTTTGGATTCCCCTAGGTCTCTAGTTCTCAGAAATGCACAGGTTTGGTAGGTTTCCCTAGGTGGCGGCTGAGCTACAGGCCAAAATCTACAGGTTGGCACTTTGCAAAAAACACCTCTGTTTTCTTTCAAAAATGTGGATGTGTCCACGTTGCGTTTTGGGGCGTTTCCAGTCACGGGCGCTAGGCCTACCCTCACAAGTGAGGTATAATTTTTATCGGGAGATGTGGGGGAACGCTGGGTGGAAGGAAATTTGTGGCTCCTCTCAGATTCCAGAACTTTCTGCCACGGAAATGTGAGGAATATGTGTTTTTTTAGCCAAATTTTGAGGTTTGCAAAGGATTCTGGGTAACAGAACCTGGTCCGAGCCACACAAGTCACCCCATTTTGGATTCCCCTAGGTCTCTAGTTTTCAGAAATGCACAGGTTTGGTAGGTTTCCCTAGGTGGCGGCTGAGCTACAGGCCAAAATCTACAGATAGGCACTTTACAAAAAACACCTCTGTTTTCTTTCAAACATTTGGATGTGTCCACGTTGCGCTTTGGGGCGTTTCCTGTCGCGGGCGCTAGGTCTACCCACACAAGTGAGGTATCATTTTTATCGGGAGACGTGGGGGAATGCTGGGTGGAAGGAAATTTGTGGCTCCTCTCAGATTCCAGAACTTTCTGCCACGGAAATGTGAGGAACATGTGTTTTTTTTGCCAAATTGTGATGTTTGCAAAGGATTCTGGGTCACAGGACCTGGTCCGAGCCACACAAGTCAGCCCATATTGGATTCCCCTAGGTCTCTAGTTTTCAGAAATGCACAGGTTTGGTAGGTTTCCCTAGGTGGCGGCTGAGCTACAGGCCAACATCTACAGGTAGGCACTTTGCAAAAAACACCTCTGTTTTCTTTAAAAAATGTGGATGTGTCCACGTTGCGCTTTGGGGCGTTTCCTGTCGCGGGCGCTAGGCCTACCCACACAAGTGAGGTATCATTTTTATCGGGAGACGTGGGGGAACGCTGGGTGGAAGGACATTTGTGGCTCCTCTCAGATTCCAGAACTTTCTGCCACAGAAATGTGAGGAACATGTGTTTTTTTAGCCAAATTTTGAGGTTTGCAAAGGATTCTGGGTAACAGAACCTGGTCCGAGCCACACAAGTCAGCCAATATTGGATTCCCCTAGGTCTCTAGTTTTCAGAAATGCACAGGTTTGGTAGGTTTCCCTAGGTGGCGGCTGAGCTACAGGCCAAAATCTACAGGTAGGCACTTTACAAAAAACACCTCTGTTTTCTTTTAAAAATTTGGATGTGTCCACGTTGCGCTTTGGGGCATTTCCTGTCGCGGGCGCTAGGACTACCCACACAAGTGAGGTATCATTTTTATCGGGAGACGTGGGGGAAAGCTGGGTGGAAGGAAATTTGTGGCTCCTCTCAGATTCCAGAACTTTCTGCCACAGAAATGTGAGGAACATGTGTTTTTTTAGCCAAATTTTGAGGTTTGCAAAGGATTCTGGGTAACAGAACCTGGTCCGAGCCACACAAGTCACCCCATCTTGGATTCCCCTAGGTCTCTAGTTTTCAGAAATGCACAGGTTTGGTAGGTTTCAATAGGTGTTGGCTGAGCTACAGGCCAAAATCTACAGGTAGACACTTTGCAAAAAACACCTCTGTTTTCTTTCAAAAATTTCGATGTGTCCACGTTGCGCTTTGGGGCGCTACCTGTCGCGGGCGCTAGGCCTACCCACACAAGTGAGGTATCATTTTTATCGGGAGACGTGGGGGAACGCTGGGTGGAAGGAAATTTGTAGCTCCTCTCAGATTCCAGAACTTTCTGCCACAGAAATGTGAGGAACATGTGTTTTTTTAGCCAAATTTTGAGGTTTGCAAAGGATTCTGGGTAACAGAACCTGGTCCGAGCCACACAAGTCAGTCCATATTGGATTCCCCTGGGTCTCTAGTTTTCAGAAATGCACAGGTTTGGTAGGTTTCCCTAGGTGGCGGCTGAGCTACAGGCCAAAATCTACAGGTAGGCACTTTACAAAAAACACCTCTGTTTTCTTTCAAAAATTTGGATGTGTCCACGTTGCGCTTTGGGGCGTTTCCTGTCGCAGGCGCTAGGCCTACCCACACAAGTGAGGTATCATTTTTATCGGGAGACGTGGGGGAACGCTGGGTGGAAGGAAATGTGTGGCTCCTCTCAGATTCCAGAACTTTTTGCCACAGAAATGTGAGGAACATGTGTTTTTTTAGCCAAATTTTGAGGTTTGCAGAAGATTCTGGGTAACAGAACCTGGTCCGAGCCACACAAGTCACCCCATTTTGGATTCCCCTAGGTCTCTAGTTTTCAGAAATGCACAGGTTTGGTAGGTTTCCCTAGGTGGCGGCGGAGCTACAGGCCAAAATCTACAGGTAGGCACTTTGCAAAAAACACCTCTGTTTACTTTAAAAAATGTGGATGTGTCCACGTTGCGCTTTGGGGCGTTTCCTGTCGCGGGCGCTAGGCCTACCCACACAAGTGTGGTACCTTTTTTATCGGGAGACGTGGGGAAACGCTGGGTGGAAGGAAATTTGTGGCTCCTCTCAGATTCCAGAACTTTCTGCCACAGAAATGTGAGGAACATGTGTTTTTTTAGCCAAATTTTGAGGTTTGCAAAGGATTCTGGGTAACAGAACCTGGTCTGAGCCGCACAAGTCACCCCATTTTGGATTCCCCTAGGTCTCTAGTTTTCAGAAATGCACAGGTTTGGTAGGTTTCCCTAGGTGGCGGCTGAGCTACAGGCCAAAATCTACAGGTTGGCACTTTGCAAAAAACACCTCTGTTTTCTTTCAAAAATTTGGATGTGTCCACGTTGCGTTTTGGGGCGTTTCCAGTCACGGGCGCTAGGCCTACCCTCACAAGTGAGGTATCATTTTTATCGGGAGACGTGGGGGAACGCTGGGTGGAAGGAAATTTGTGGTTCCTCTCAGATTCCAGAACTTTCTGCCACGGAAATGTGAGGAACATGTGTTTTTTTAGCCAAATTTTGAGGTTTGCAAAGGATTCTGGGTAACAGAACCTGGTCCGAGCCACACAAGTCACCCCATTTTGGATTCCCCTAGGTCTCTAGTTTTCAGAAATGCACAGGTTTGGTAGGTTTCCCTAGGTGGCGGCTGAGCTACAGGCCAAAATCTACAGGTAGGCACTTTGCAAAAAACACCTCTGTTTTCTTTCAAAAATTTGGATGTGTCCACGTTGCGTTTTGGGGCGTTTCCTGTCGCGGGCGCTAGGCCTACCCACACAAGTGAGGTATAATTTTTATCGGCAGACGTGGGGGAACGCTGGTTGGAAGGAAATTTGTGGCTCCTCTCAGATTCCAGAACTTTCTGCCACAGAAATGTGAGGAACATGCGTTTTTTTAGCCAAATTTTGAGGTTTGCAAAGGATTCTGGGTAACAGAACCTGGTCCGAGCCACACAAGTCAGCCCATATTGGATTCCCCTAGTTCTCTAGTTTTCAGAAATGCACAGGTTTGGTAGGTTTCCCTAGGTGGCGGCTGAGCTACAGGCCAAAATCTACAGATAGGCACTTTACAAAAAACACCTCTGTTTTCTTTCAAACATTTGGATGTGTCCACGTTGCGCTTTGGGGCGTTTCCTGTCGCGGGCGCTAGGTCTACCCACACAAGTGAGGTATCATTTTTATCGGGAGACGTGGGGGAACGCTGGGTGGAAGGAAATTTGTGGCTCCTCTCAGATTCCAGAACTTTCTGCCACGGAAATATGAGGAACATGTGTTTTTTTTGCCAAATTGTGATGTTTGCAAAGGATTCTGGGTCACAGGACCTGGTCCGAGCCACACAAGTCAGCCCATATTGGATTCCCCTAGGTCTCTAGTTTTCAGAAATGCACAGGTTTGGTGGGTTTCCCTAGGTGGCGGCTGAGCTACAGGCCAACATCTACAGGTAGGCACTTTGCAAAAAACACCTCTGTTTTCTTTAAAAAATTTGAATGTGTCCACGTTGCGCTTTGGGGCGTTTCCTGTCGCGGGCCCTAGGCCTACCCACACAAGTGAGGTATAATTTTTATCGCGAGACGTGGGGGAATGCTGGGTGGAAGGAAATTTGTAGCTCCTCTCAGATTCCAGAACTTTCTGCCACAGAAATGTGAGGAACATGTGTTTTTTTAGCCACATTTTGAGGTTTGTAAAGGATTCTGGGTAACAGGACCTGGTCCGAGCCACACAAGTCACCCCATTTTGGATTACCCTAGGTCTCTAGTTTTCAGAAATGCACAGGTTTGGTAGATTTCCCTAGGTGGCGGCTGAGCAACAGGCCAAAATCTACAGGTAGGCACTTTGCAAAAAACACCTCTGTTTTCTTTCGAAAATTTGGATGTGTCCACGTTGCGTTTTGGGGCGTTTCCTGTCGCGGGCGCTAGGCCTACCCACACAAGTGAGGTATAGTTTTTATCGGCAGACGTGGGGGAACGCTGGGTAGAAGGAAATTTGTGGCTCCTCTCAGATTCCAGAACTTTCTGCCACAGAAATGTGAGGAACATGTGTTTTTTTAGCCAAATTTTGAGGTTTGCAAAGGATTCTGGGTAACAGAACCTGGTCCGAGCCACACAAGTCACCCCATCTTGGATTCCCCTAGGTCTCTAGTTTTCAGAAATGCACAGGTTTGGTAGGTTTCCCTAGGTGGCGGCTGAGCTACAGGCCAAAATCTACAGGTAGGCACTTTGCAAAAAACACCTCTGTTTTCTTTAAAAAATTTGAATGTGTCCACGTTGCGCTTTGGGGCGTTTCCTGTCGCGGGCGCTAGGCCTACCCAAACAAGTGAGGTATCATTTTTATCGCGAGATGTGGGGGAACGCTGGGTGGAAGGAAATTTGTAGCTCCTCTCAGATTCCAGAACTTTCTGCCACAGAAATGTGAGGAACATGTGTTTTTTTAGCCACATTTTGAGGTTTGTAAAGGATTCTGGGTAACAGGACCTGGTCCGAGCCACACAAGTCACCCCATTTTGGATTACCCTAGGTCTCTAGTTTTCAGAAATGCACAGGTTTGGTAGATTTCCCTAGGTGGCGGCTGAGCAACAGGCCAAAATCTACAGGTAGGCACTTTGCAAAAAACACCTCTGTTTTCTTTCGAAAATTTGGATGTGTCCACGTTGCGTTTTGGGGCGTTTCCTGTCGCGGGCGCTAGGCCTACCCACACAAGTGAGGTATAGTTTTTATCGGCAGACGTGGGGGAACGCTGGGTAGAAGGAAATTTGTGGCTCCTCTCAGATTCCAGAACTTTCTGCCACAGAAATGTGAGGAACATGTGTTTTTTTTGCCAAATTTTGAGGTTTGCAAAGGATTCTGGGTAACAGAACCTGGTCCGAGCCACACAACTCACCCCATCTTGGATTCCCCTAGGTCTCTAGTTTTCAGAAATGCACAGGTTTGGTAGGTTTCCCTAGGTGGCGGCTGAGCTACAGGCCAAAATCTACAGGTAGGCACTTTGCAAAAAACACCTCTGTTTTCTTTAAAAAATTTGAATGTGTCCACGTTGCGCTTTGGGGCGTTTCCTGTCGCGGGCGCTAGGCCTACCCAAACAAGTGAGGTATCATTTTTATCGCGAGATGTGGGGGAACGCTGGGTGGAAGGACATTTGTGGCTCCTCTCAGATTCCAGAACTTTCTGCCACAGAAATGTGAGGAACATGTGTTTTTTTAGCCAAATTTTGAGGTTTGCAAAGGATTCTGGGTAACAGAACCTGGTCCGAGTAACACAACTCACCCCATCTTGGATTCCCCTAGGTCTCTAGTTTTCAGAAATGCACAGGTTTGGTAGGTTTCCCTAGGTGGCGGCTGAGCTACAGGCGAAAATCTACAGGTAGGCACTTTGCAAAAAACACCTCTGTTTTCTTTCAAAAATTTGGATGTGTCCACGTTGCGCTTTGGGGCGTTTCCTGTCGCAGGCGCTAGGCCTACCCACACAAGTGAGGTATCATTTTTATCGGCAGACGTGGGGGAACGCTGGGTGGAAGGAAATTTGTGGCTCCTCTCAGATTCCAGAACTTTCTGCCACAGAAATGTGAGGAACATGTATTTTTTTAGCCAAATTTTGAGGTTTGCAAAGGATTCTGGGTAACAGAACCTGGTCCGAGCCACACAAGTCACCCCAACTTGGATTCCCCTAGGTCTCTAGTTTTCAGAAATGCACAGGTTTGGTAGGTTTCCCTAGGTGGCGGCTGAGCTACAGGCCAAAATCTACAGGTAGGCACTTTGCAAAAAACACCTCTGTTTACTTTCAAAAATTTGGATGTGTCCACTTTGCGCTTTGGGGCGTTTCCTGTCGCGGGCGCTAGGCCTACCCACACAAGTGAGGTACCATTTTTATCGGGAGACATGGGGAAACGCTGGGTGGAAGGACATTTGTGGCTCCTCTCAGATTCCAGAACTTTCTGCCACAGAAATGTGAGGAACATGTGTTTTTTTAGCCAAATTTTGAGGTTTGCAAAGGATTCTGGGTAACAGGACCTGGTCCGAGCCACACAAATCACCCCATCTTGGATTCCCCTAGGTCTCTAGTTTTCAGAAATGCACAGGTTTGGTAATTTTCCCTAGGTGGCGGATGAGCTACAGGCCAAAATCTACAGGTAGGCACTTTGCAAAAAACACCTCTGTTTTCTTTAAAAAATGTGAATGTGTCCACGTTGCGCTTTGGGGCGTTTCCTGTCGCGGGCGCTAGGCCTACCCAAACAAGTGAGGTATCATTTTTATCGCGAGATGTGGGGGAACGCTGGGTGGAAGGAAATTTGTGGCTCCTCTCAGATTCCAGAACTTTCTGCCACAGAAATGTGAGGAACATGTGTTTTTTTAGCCAAATTTTGAGGTTTGCAAAGGATTCTGGGTAACAGAACCTGGTCCGAGTAACACAACTCACCCCATCTTGGATTCCCCTAGGTCTCTAGTTTTCAGAAATGCACAGGTTTGGTAGGTTTCCCTAGGTGGCGGCTGAGCTACAGGCCAAAATCTACAGGTAGGCACTTTGCAAAAAACACCTCTGTTTACTTTCAACAATTTGGATGTGTCCACTTTGCGCTTTGGGGCGTTTCCTGTCGCGGGCGCTAGGCCTACCCACACAAGTGAGGTACCATTTTTATCGGGAGACATGGGGAAACGCTGGGTGGAAGGACATTTGTGGCTCCTCTCAGATTCCAGAACTTTCTGCCACAGAAATGTGAGGAACATGTGTTTTTTTAGCCAAATTTTGAGGTTTGCAAAGGATTCTGGGTAACAGGACCTGGTCCGAGCCACACAAATCACCCCATCTTGGATTCCCCTAGGTCTCTAGTTTTCAGAAATGCACAGGTTTGGTAATTTTCCCTAGGTGGCGGATGAGCTACAGGCCAAAATCTACAGGTAGGCACTTTGCAAAAAACACCTCTGTTTTCTTTAAAAAATTTGAATGTGTCCACGTTGCGCTTTGGGGCGTTTCCTGTCGCGGGCGCTAGGCCTACCCAAACAAGTGAGGTATCATTTTTATCGCGAGATGTGGGGGAACGCTGGGTGGAAGGAAATTTGTGGCTCCTCTCAGATTCCAGAACTTTCTGCCACAGAAATGTGAGGAACATGTGTTTTTTTAGCCAAATTTTGAGGTTTGCAAAGGATTCTGGGTAACAGAACCTGGTCCGAGTAACACAACTCACCCCATCTTGGATTCCCCTAGGTCTCTAGTTTTCAGAAATGCACAGGTTTGGTAGGTTTCCCTAGGTGGCGGCTGAGCTACAGGCCAAAATCTACAGGTAGGCACTTTGCAAAAAACACCTCTGTTTTCTTTCAAAAATTTGGATGTGTCCACGTTGCACTTTGGGGCGTTTCCTGTCGCGGGCGCTAGGCCTACCCACACAAGTGAGGTATCATTTTTATCGGCAGACGTGGGGGAACGCTGGGTGGAAGGAAATTTGTGGCTCCTCTCAGATTCCAGAACTTTCTGCCACAGAAATGTGAGGAACATGTATTTTTTTAGCCAAATTTTGAGGTTTGCAAAGGATTCTGGGTAACAGAACCTGGTCCGAGCCACACAAGTCACCCCATTTTGGATTCCCCTAGGTCTCTAGTTTTCAGAAATGCACAGGTTTGGTAGGTTTCCCTAGGTGGCGGCTGAGCTACAGGCCAAAATCTACAGGTTGGCACTTTGCAAAAAACACCTCTGTTTTCTTTCAAAAATTTGGATGTGTCCACGTTGCGTTTTGGGGCGTTTCCAGTCGCAGGCGCTAGGCCTACCCACACAAGTGAGGTATCATTTTTATCGGGAGACGTGGGGGAACGCTGGGTGGAAGGAAATTTGTGGCTCCTCTCAGATTCCAGAACTTTCTGCCACAGAAATGTGAGGAACATGTGTTTTTTTAGCCAAATTATGAGGTTTGCAAAGGATTCTCGGTAACAGAACCTGGTCCGAGCCACACAAGTCACCCCATCTTGGATTCCCCTAGGTCTCTAGTTTTCAGAAATGCACAGGTTTAGTAGGTTTCCCTAGGTGGCGGCTGAGCTACAGGCCAAAATCTACTTGTAGGCACTTTGCAAAAAACACCTCTGTTTTCTTTAAAAAATGTGGATGTGTCCACGTTGCACTTTGGGGCGTTTCCTGTCGCGGGCGCTAGGCCTACCCACACAAGTGAGGTATCATTTTTATCGGGAGACGTGGGGGAACGCTGGGTGGAAGGACATTTGTGGCTCCTCTCAGATTCCAGAACTTTCTGCCACAGAAATGTGAGGAACATGTGTTTTTTTAGCCAAATTTTGAGGTTTGCAAAGGATTCTGGGTAACAGAACCTGGTCCGAGCCACACAAGTCAGCCAATATTGGATTCCCCTAGGTCTCTAGTTTTCAGAAATGCACAGGTTTGGTAGGTTTCCCTAGGTGGCGGCTGAGCTACAGGCCAAAATCTACAGGTAGGCACTTTACAAAAAACACCTCTGTTTTCTTTTAAAAATTTGGATGTGTCCACGTTGCGCTTTGGGGCATTTCCTGTCGCGGGCGCTAGGACTACCCACACAAGTGAGGTATCATTTTTATCGGGAGACGTGGGGGAAAGCTGGGTGGAAGGAAATTTGTGGCTCCTCTCAGATTCCAGAACTTTCTGCCACAGAAATGTGAGGAACATGTGTTTTTTTAGCCAAATTTTGAGGTTTGCAAAGGATTCTGGGTAACAGAACCTGGTCCGAGCCACACAAGTCACCCCATCTTGGATTCCCCTAGGTCTCTAGTTTTCAGAAATGCACAGGTTTGGTAGGTTTCAATAGGTGGCGGCTGAGCTACAGGCCAAAATCTACAGGTAGACACTTTGCAAAAAACACCTCTGTTTTCTTTCAAAAATTTCGATGTGTCCACGTTGCGCTTTGGGGCGCTTCCTGTCGCGGGCGCTAGGCCTACCCACACAAGTGAGGTATCATTTTTATCGGGAGACGTGGGGGAACGCTGGGTGGAAGGAAATTTGTAGCTCCACTCAGATTCCAGAACTTTCTGCCACAGAAATGTGAGGAACATGTGTTTTTTTAGCCAAATTTTGAGGTTTGCAAAGGATTCTGGGTAACAGAACCTGGTCCGAGCCACACAAGTCAGTCCATATTGGATTCCCCTGGGTCTCTAGTTTTCAGAAATGCACAGGTTTGGTAGGTTTCCCTAGGTGGCGGCTGAGCTACAGGCCAAAATCTACAGGTAGGCACTTTACAAAAAACACCTCTGCTTTCTTTCAAAAATTTGGATGTGTCCACGTTGCGCTTTGGGGCGTTTCCTGTCGCAGGCGCTAGGCCTACCCACACAAGTGAGGTATCATTTTTATCGGGAGACGTGGGGGAACGCTGGGTGGAAGGAAATGTGTGGCTCCTCTCAGATTCCAGAACTTTTTGCCACAGAAATGTGAGGAACATGTGTTTTTTTAGCCAAATTTTGAGGTTTGCAGAGGATTCTGGGTAACAGAACCTGGTCCGAGCCACACAAGTCACCCCATTTTGGATTCCCCTAGGTCTCTAGTTTTCAGAAATGCACAGGTTTGGTAGGTTTCCCTAGGTGGCGGCGGAGCGACAGGCCAAAATCTACAGGTAGGCACTTTGCAAAAAACACCTCTGTTTACTTTAAAAAATGTGGATGTGTCCACGTTGCGCTTTGGGGCGTTTCCTGTCGCGGGCGCTAGGCCTACCCACACAAGTGAGGTACCTTTTTTATCGGGAGACGTGGGGAAATGCTGGGTGGAAGGAAATTTGTGGCTCCTCTCAGATTCCAGAACTTTCTGCCACAGAAATGTGAGGAACATGTGTTTTTTTAGCCAAATTTTGAGGTTTGCAAAGGATTCTGGGTAACAGAACCTGGTCTGAGCCGCACAAGTCACCCCATTTTGGATTCCCCTAGGTCTCTAGTTTTCAGAAATGCACAGGTTTGGTAGGTTTCCCTAGGTGGCGGCTGAGCTACAGGCCAAAATCTACAGGTTGGCACTTTGCAAAAAACACCTCTGTTTTCTTTCAAAAATTTGGATGTGTCCACGTTGCGTTTTGGGGCGTTTCCAGTCACGGGCGCTAGGCCTACCCTCACAAGTGAGGTATCATTTTTATCGGGAGACGTGGGGGAACGCTGGGTGGAAGGAAATTTGTGGCTCCTCTCAGATTCCAGAACTTTCTGCCACAGAAATGTGAGGAACATGTGTTTTTTTAGCCAAATTTTGAGGTTTGCAAAGGATTCTGGGTAACAGAACCTGGTCCGAGCCACACAAGTCACCCCATTTTGTATTCCCCTAGGTCTCTAGTTTTCAGAAATGCACAGGTTTGGTAGGTTTCCCTAGGTGGCGGCTGAGCTACAGGCCAAAATCTACAGGTAGGCACTTTGCAAAAAACACCTCTGTTTTCTTTCAAAAATTTGGATGTGTCCACGTTGCGTTTTGGGGCGTTTCCTGTCGCGGGCGCTAGGCCTACCCACACAAGTGAGGTATAATTTTTATCGGCAGACGTGGGGGAACGCTGGGTGGAAGGAAATTTGTGGCTCCTCTCAGATTCCAGAACTTTCTGCCACAGATATGTGAGGAACATGCGTTTTTTTAGCAAAATTTTGAGGTTTGCAAAGGATTCTGGGTAACAGAACCTGGTCCGAGCCACACAAGTCAGCCCATATTGGATTCCCCTAGGTCTCTAGTTTTCAGAAATGCACAGGTTTGGTAGGTTTCCCTAGGTGGCGGCTGAGCTACAGGCCAAAATCTACAGATAGGCACTTTACAAAAAACACCTCTGTTTTCTTTCAAACATTTGGATGTGTCCACGTTGCGCTTTGGGGCGTTTCCTGTCGCGGGCGCTAGGTCTACCCACACAAGTGAGGTATCATTTTTATCGGGAGACGTGGGGGAACGCTGGGTGGAAGGAAATTTGTGGCTCCTCTCAGATTCCAGAACTTTCTGCCACGGAATGTGAGGAACATGTGTTTTTTTTGCCAAATTGTGATGTTTGCAAAGGATTCTGGGTCACAGGACCTGGTCCGAGCCACACAAGTCAGCCCATATTGGATTCCCCTAGGTCTCTAGTTTTCAGAAATGCACAGGTTTGGTAGGTTTCCCTAGGTGGCGGCTGAGCTACAGGCCAACATCTACAGGTAGGCACTTTGCAAAAAACACCTCTGTTTTCTTTAAAAAATTTGAATGTGTCCACGTTGCGCTTTGGGGCGTTTCCTGTCGCGGGCCCTAGGCCTACCCACACAAGTGAGGTATAATTTTTATCGCGAGACGTGGGGGAATGCTGGGTGGAAGGAAATTTGTGGCTCCTCTCAGATTCCAGAACTTTCTGCCACAGAAATGTGAGGAACATGTGTTTTTTTAGCCACATTTTGAGGTTTGTAAAGGATTCTGGGTAACAGGACCTGGTCCGAGCCACACAAGTCACCCCATTTTGGATTACCCTAGGTCTCTAATTTTCAGAAATGCACAGGTTTGGTAGGTTTCCCTAGGTGGCGGCTGAGCAACAGGCCAAAATCTACAGGTAGGCACTTTGCAAAAAACACCTCTGTTTTCTTTCGAAAATTTGGATGTGTCCACGTTGCGTTTTGGGGCGTTTCCTGTCGCGGGCGCTAGGCCTACCCACACAAGTGAGGTATAGTTTTTATCGGCAGACGTGGGGGAACGCTGGGTAGAAGGAAATTTGTGGCTCCTCTCAGATTCCAGAACTTTCTGCCACAGAAATGTGAGGAACATGTGTTTTTTTAGCCAAATTTTGAGGTTTGCAAAGGATTCTGGGTAACAGAACCTGGTCCGAGCCACACAAGTCACCCCATCTTGGATTCCCCTAGGTCTCTAGTTTTCAGAAATGCACAGGTTTGGTAGGTTTCCCTAGGTGGCGGCTGAGCTACAGGCCAAAATCTACAGGTAGGCACTTTGCAAAAAACACCTCTGTTTTCTTTAAAAAATTTGAATGTGTCCACGTTGCGCTTTGGGGCGTTTCCTGTCGCGGGCGCTAGGCCTACCCAAACAAGTGAGGTATCATTTTTATCGCGAGATGTGGGGGAACGCTGGGTGGAAGGAAATTTGTGGCTCCTCTCAGATTCCAGAACTTTCTGCCACAGAAATGTGAGGAACATGTGTTTTTTTAGCCAAATTTTGAGGTTTGCAAAGGATTCTGGGTAACAGAACCTGGTCCGAGTAATACAACTCACCCCATCTTGGATTCCCCTAGGTCTCTAGTTTTCAGAAATGCACAGGTTTGGTAGGTTTCCCTAGGTGGCGGCTGAGCTACAGGCCAAAATCTACAGGTAGGCACTTTGCAAAAAACACCTCTGTTTTCTTTCAAAAATTTGGATGTGTCCACGTTGCGCTTTGGGGCGTTTCCTGTCGCAGGCGCTAGGCCTACCCACACAAGTGAGGTATCATTTTTATCGGCAGACGTGGGGGAACGCTGGGTGGAAGGAAATTTGTGGCTCCTCTCAGATTCCAGAACTTTCTGCCACAGAAATGTGAGGAACATGTATTTTTTTAGCCAAATTTTGAGGTTTGCAAAGGATTCTGGGTAACAGAACCTGGTCCGAGCCACACAAGTCACCCCAACTTGGATTCCCCTAGGTCTCTAGTTTTCAGAAATGCACAGGTTTGGTAGGTTTCCCTAGGTGGCGGCTGAGCTACAGGCCAAAATCTACAGGTAGGCACTTTGCAAAAAACACCTCTGTTTACTTTCAAAAATTTGGATGTGTCCACTTTGCGCTTTGGGGCGTTTCCTGTCGCGGGCGCTAGGCCTACCCACACAAGTGAGGTACCATTTTTATCGGGAGACATGGGGAAACGCTGGATGGAAGGACATTTGTGGCTCCTCTCAGATTCCAGAACTTTCTGCCACAGAAATGTGAGGAACATGTGTTTTTTTAGCCAAATTTTGAGGTTTGCAAAGGATTCTGGGTAACAGGACCTGGTCCGAGCCACACAAATCACCCCATCTTGGATTCCCCTAGGTCTCTAGTTTTCAGAAATGCACAGGTTTATTAATTTTCCCTAGGTGGCGGATGAGCTACAGGCCAAAATCTACAGGTAGGCACTTTGCAAAAAACACCTCTGTTTTCTTTAAAAAATTTGAATGTGTCCACGTTGCGCTTTGGGGCGATTCCTGTCGCGGGCGCTAGGCCTACCCAAACAAGTGAGGTATCATTTTTATCGCGAGATGTGGGGGAACGCTGGGTGGAAGGAAATTTGTGGCTCCTCTCAGATTCCAGAACTTTCTGCCACAGAAATGTGAGGAACATGTGTTTTTTTAGCCAAATTTTGAGGTTTGCAAAGGATTCTGGGTAACAGAACCTGGTCCGAGCCACACAAGTCACCCCATTTTGGATTCCCCTAGGTCTCTAGTTTTCAGAAATGCACAGGTTTGGTAGGTTTCCCTAGGTGGCGGCTGAGCTACAGGCCAAAATCTACAGGTTGGCACTTTGCAAAAAACACCTCTGTTTTCTTTCAAAAATTTGGATGTGTCCACGTTGCGTTTTGGGGCGTTTCCAGTCGCAGGCGCTAGGCCTACTCACACAAGTGAGGTATCATTTTTATCGGGAGACGTGGGGGAACGCTGGGTGGAAGGAAATTTGTGGCTCCTCTCAGATTCCAGAACTTTCTGCCACAGAAATGTGAGGAACATGTGTTTTTTTAGCCAAATTTTGAGGTTTGCAAAGGATTCTGGGTAACAGAACCTGGTCCGAGTAACACAACTCACCCCATCTTGGATTCCCCTAGGTCTCTAGTTTTCAGAAATGCACAGGTTTGGTAGGTTTCCCTAGGTGGCGGCTGAGCTACAGGCCAAAATCTACAGGTAGGCACTTTGCAAAAAACACCTCTGTTTTCTTTCAAAAATTTGGATGTGTCCACGTTGCGCTTTGGGGCGTTTCCTGTCGCGGGCGCTAGGCCTACCCACACAAGTGAGGTATCATTTTTATCGGCAGACGTGGGGGAACGCTGGGTGGAAGGAAATTTGTGGCTCCTCTCAGATTCCAGAACTTTCTGCCACAGAAATGTGAGGAACATGTGTTTTTTTAGCCAAATTTTGAGGTTTGCAAAGGATTCTGGGTAACAGAACCTGGTCCGAGCCACACAAGTCAGCCCATATTGGATTCCCCTAGGTCTCTAGTTTTCAGAAATGCACAGGTTTGGTAGGTTTCCTTAGGTGGCGGCTGAGCTACAGGCCAAAATCTACAGGTAGGCACTTTACAAAAAACACCTCTGTTTTCTTTCAAAAATTTGGATGTGTCCACGTTGCGCTTTGGGGCGTTTCCTGTCGCGGGCGCTAGGCCTACCCACACAAGTGAGGTATCATTTTTATCGGGAGACGTGGGGGAACGCTGGGTGGAAGGAGATGTGTGGCTCCTCTCAGATTCCAGAACTTTTTGCCACAGAAATGTGAGGAACATGTGTTTTTTTAGCCAAATTTTGAGGTTTGCAAAGGATTCTGGGTAACAGAACCTGGTCCGAGCCACACAAGTCAGCCCATATTGGATTCCCCTAGGTCTCTAGTTTTCAGAAATGCACAGGTTTGGTAGGTTTCCCTAGGTGGCGGCTGAGCTACAGGCCAAAATCTACAGGTAGGCACTTTACAAAAAACACCTCTGTTTTCTTTAAAAAATGTGGATGTGTCCACGTTGCGCTTTGGGGCGTTTCCTGTCGCGGGCGCTAGGTCTACCCACACAAGTGAGGTATCATTTTTATCGGGAGACGTGGGGAAACGCTGGGTGGAAGTAAATTTGTGGCTCCTCTCAGATTCCAGAACTTTCTGCCACAGAAATGTGAGGAACATGTGTTTTTTTAGCCAAATTTTGAGGTTTGCAAAGGATTCTGGGTAACAGGACCTGGTCCGTGCCACACAAGTCACCCCATCTTGGATTCCCCTAGGTCTCTAGTTTTCAGAAATGCACAGGTTTGGTAATTTTCCCTAGGTGGCGGCTGAGCTACAGGCCAAAATCTACAGGTAGGCACTTTGCAAAAAACACCTCTGTTTTCTTTAAAAAATTTGAATGTGTCCACGTTGCGCTTTGGGGCGTTTCCTGTCGCGGGCGCTAGGCCTACCCAAACAAGTGAGGTATCATTTTTATCGCGAGATGTGGGGGAACGCTGGGTGGAAGGAAATTTGTGGCTCCTCTCAGATTCCAGAACTTTCTGCCACAGAAATGTGAGGAACATGTGTTTTTTTAGCCAAATTTTGAGGTTTGCAAAGGATTCTGGGTAACAGAACCTGGTCCGAGCCACACAAGTCACCTCAACTTGGATTCCCCTAGGTCTCTAGTTTTCAGAAATGCACAGGTTTGGTAGGTTTCCCTAGGTGGCGGCTGAGCTACAGGCCAAAATCTACAGGTAGGCACTTTGCAAAAAACACCTCTGTTTACTTTAAAAAATTTGGATGTGTCCACTTTGCGCTTTGGGGCGTTTCCTGTCGCGGGCGCTAGGCCTACCCACACAAGTGAGGTACCATTTTTATCGGGAGACGTGGGGAAACGCTGGGTGGAAGGAAATTTGTGGCTCCTCTCAGATTCCAGAACTTTCTGCCACAGAAATGTGAGGAACATGTGTTTTTTTAGCCAAATTTTGAGGTTTGCAAAGGATTCTGGGTAACAGAACCTGGTCCGAGCCACACAACTCACCCCATCTTGGATTCCCCTAGGTCTCTAGTTTTCAGAAATGCACAGGTTTGGTAGGTTTCCCTAGGTGGCGGCTGAGCTACAGGCCAAAATCTACAGGTAGGCACTTTGCAAAAAACACCTCTGTTTTCTTTCAAAAATTTGGATGTGTCCACGTTGCGCTTTGGGGCGTTTCCTGTCGCGGGCGCTAGGCCTACCCACACAAGTGAGGTATCATTTTTATCGGCAGACGTGGGGGAACGCTGGGTGGAAGGAAATTTGTGGCTCCTCTCAGATTCCAGAACTTTCTGCCACAGAAATGTGAGGAACATGTATTTTTTTAGCCAAATTTTGAGGTTTGCAAAGGATTCTGGGTAACAGAACCTGGTCCGAGCCACACAAGTCACCCCATCTTGGATTCCCCTAGGTCTCTAGTTTTCAGAAATGCACAGGTTTGGTTGGTTTCCCTAGGTGGCGGCTGAGCTACAGGCCAAAATCTACAGGTAGGCACTTTGCAAAAAACACCTCTGTTTACTTTAAAAAATTTGGATGTGTCCACTTTGCGCTTTGGGGCGTTTCCTGTCGCGGGCGCTAGGACTACCCACACAAGTGAGGTACCATTTTTATCAGGAGACGTGGGGAAACGCTGGGTGGAAGGAAATTTGTGGCTCCTCTCAGATTCCAGAACTTTCTGCCACAGAAATGTGAGGAACATGTGTTTTTTTAGCCAAATTTTGAGGTTTGCAAAGGATTCTCGGTAACAGAACCTTGTCCGAGCCACACAAGTCACCCCATCTTGGATTCCCCTAGGTCTCTAGTTTTCAGAAATGCACAGGTTTAGTAGGTTTCCCTAGGTGGCGGCTGAGCTACAGGCCAAAATCTACTTGTAGGCACTTTGCAAAAAACACCTCTGTTTTCTTTAAAAAATGTGGATGTGTCCACGTTGCGCTTTGGGGCGTTTCCTGTTGCGGGCGCTAGGCCTACCCACACAAGTGAGGTATCATTTTTATCGGGAGACGTGGGGGAACGCTGGGTGGAAGGACATTTGTGGCTCCTCTCAGATTCCAGAACTTTCTGCCACAGAAATGTGAGGAACATGTGTTTTTTTAGCCAAATTTTGAGGTTTGCAAAGGATTCTGGGTAACAGAACCTGGTCCGAGCCACACAAGTCAGCCAATATTGGATTCCCCTAGGTCTCTAGTTTTCAGAAATGCACAGGTTTGGTAGGTTTCCCTAGGTGGCGGCTGAGCTACAGGCCAAAATCTACAGGTAGGCACTTTACAAAAAACTCCTCTGTTTTCTTGTAAAAATTTGGATGTGTCCACGTTGCGCTTTGGGGCATTTCCTGTCGCGGGCGCTAGGACTACCCACACAAGTGAGGTATCATTTTTATCGGGAGACGTGGGGGAAAGCTGGGTGGAAGGAAATTTGTGGCTCCTCTCAGATTCCAGAACTTTCTGCCACAGAAATGTGAGGAACATGTGTTTTTTTAGCCAAATTTTGAGGTTTGCAAAGGATTCTGGGTAACAGAACCTGGTCCGAGCCACACAAGTCACCCCATCTTGGATTCCCCTAGGTCTCTAGTTTTCAGAAATGCACAGGTTTGGTAGGTTTCAATAGGTGTTGGCTGAGCTACAGGCCAAAATCTACAGGTAGACACTTTGCAAAAAACACCTCTGTTTTCTTTCAAAAATTTCGATGTGTCCACGTTGCGCTTTGGGGCGCTTCCTGTCGCGGGCGCTAGGCCTACCCACACAAGTGAGGTATCATTTTTATCGGGAGACGTGGGGGAACGCTGGGTGGAAGTAAATTTGTGGCTCCTCTCAGATTCCAGAACTTTCTGCCACAGAAATGTGAGGAACATGTGTTTTTTTAGCCAAATTTTGAGGTTTGCAAAGGATTCTGGGTAACAGGACCTGGTCCGAGCCACACAAGTCACCCCATCTTGGATTCCCCTAGGTCTCTAGTTTTCAGAAATACATAGGTTTGGTCATTTTCCCTAGGTGGCGGCTGAGCTACAGGCCAAAATCTACAGGTAGGCACTTTGCAAAAAACACCTCTGTTTTCTTTAAAAAATTTGAATGTGTCCACGTTGCGCTTTGGGGCGTTTCCTGTCGCGGGCGCTAGGCCTACCCAAACAAGTGAGGTATCATTTTTATCGCGAGATGTGGGGGAACGCTGGGTGGAAGGAAATTTGTGGCTCCTCTCAGATTCCAGAACTTTCTGCCACAGAAATGTGAGGAACATGTGTTTTTTTAGCCAAATTTTGAGGTTTGCAAAGGATTCTGGGTAACAGAACCTGGTCCGAGCCACACAAGTCACCCCATCTTGGATTCCCCTAGGTCTCTAGTTTTCAGAAATGCACAGGTTTGGTAGGTTTCCCTAGGTGGCGGCTGAGCTACAGGCCAAAATCTACAGGTAGGCACTTTGCAAAAAACACCTCTGTTTTCTTTAAAAAATTTGAATGTGTCCACGTTGCGCTTTGGGGCGTTTCCTGTCGCGGGCGCTAGGCCTACCCACACAAGTGAGGTATCATTTTTATCGGGAGACGTGGGGAAACGCTGGGTGGAAGTAAATTTGTGGCTCCTCTCAGATTCCAGAACTTTCTGCCACAGAAATGTGAGGAACATGTGTTTTTTTAGCCACATTTTGAGGTTTGCAAAGGATTCTGGGTAACAGGACCTGGTCCGAGCCACACAAGTCACCCCATCTTGGATTCCCCTAGGTCTCTAGTTTTCAGAAATGCACAGGTTTGGTAGGTTTCCCTAGGTGGCGGCTGAGCTACAGGCCAACATCTACAGGTAGGCACTTTGCAAAAAACACCTCTGTTTTCTTTAAAAAATTTGAATGTGTCCACGTTGCGCTTTGGGGCGTTTCCTGTCGCGGGCGCTAGGCCTACCCACACAAGTGAGGTATCATTTATATCGCGAGATGTGGGGGAACGCTGGGTGGAAGGAAATTTGTGGGTCCTCTCAGATTCCAGAACTTTCTGCCACAGAAATGTGAGGAACATGTGTTTTTTTAGCCAAATTTTGAGGTTTGCAAAGGATTCTGGGTAACAGAACCTGGTCCGAGCCACACAAGTCAGCCCATATTGGATTCCCCTAGGTCTCTAGTTTTCAGAAATGCACAGGTTTGGTAGGTTTCCTTAGGTGGCGGCTGAGCTACAGGCCAAAATCTACAGGTAGGCACTTTACAAAAAACACCTCTGTTTTCTTTCAAAAATTTGGATGTGTCCACGTTGCGCTTTGGGGCGTTTGCTGTCGCGGGCGCTAGGCCTACCCACACAAGTGAGGTATCATTTTTATCGGGAGACGTGGGGGAACGCTGGGTGGAAGGAGATGTGTGGCTCCTCTCAGATTCCAGAACTTTTTGCCACAGAAATGTGAGGAACATGTGTTTTTTTAGCCAAATTTTGAGGTTTGCAAAGGATTCTGGGTAACAGAACCTGGTCCGAGCCACACAACTCATCCCATCTTGGATTCCCCTAGGTCTCTAGTTTTCAGAAATGCACAGGTATGGTAGGTTTCCCTAGGTGGCGGCTGAGCTACAGGCCAAAATCTACAGGTAGACACTTTGCAAAAAACACCTCTGTTTTCTTTCAAAAATTTGGATGTGTCCACGTTGCGCTTTGGGGCGCTTCCTGTCGCGGGCGCTAGGCCTACCCAAACAAGTGAGGTATCATTTTTATCGCGAGATGTGGGGGAACGCTGGGTGGAAGGAAATTTGTGGCTCCTCTCAGATTCCAGAACTTTCTGCCACAGAAATGTGAGGAACATGTGTTTTTTTAGCCAAATTTTGAGGTTTGCAAAGGATTCTGGGTAACAGAACCTGGTCCGAGCCACACAACTCACCCCATCTTGGATTCCCCTAGGTCTCTAGTTTTCAGAAATGCACAGGTTTGGTAGGTTTCCCTAGGTGGCGGCTGAGCTACAGGCCAAAATCTACAGGTAGGCACTTTGCAAAAAACACCTCTGTTTTCTTTCAAAAATTTGGATGTGTCCACGTTGCGCTTTGGGGCGTTTCCTGTCGCGGGTGCTAGGCCTACCCACACAAGTGAGGTATAATTTTTATCGGCAGACGTGGGGGAACGCTGGGTGGAAGGACATTTGTGGCTCCTCTCAGATTCCAGAACTTTCTGCCACAGAAATGTGAGGAACATGTGTTTTTTTAGCCAAATTTTGAGGTTTGCAAAGGATTCTGGGTAACAGAACCTGGTCCGAGCCACACAAGTCAGCCCATATTGGATTCCCCTAGGTCTCTAGTTTTCAGAAATGCACAGGTTTGGTAGGTTTCCCTAGGTGGCGGCTGAGCTACAGGCCAAAATCTACAGGTAGGCACTTTACAAAAAACACCTCTGTTTTCTTTCAAAAATGTGGATGTGTCCACGTTGCGCTTTGGGGCGTTTCCTGTCGCGGGCGCTAGGTCTATCCACACAAGTGAGGTATCATTTTTATCGGGAGACGTGGGGAAACGCTGGGTGGAAGTAAATTTGTGGCTCCTCTCAGATTCCAGAACTTTCTGCCACAGAAATGTGAGGAACATGTGTTTTTTTAGCCAAATTTTGAGGTTTGCAAAGGATTCTGGGTAACAGGACCTGGTCCGTGCCACACAAGTCACCCCATCTTGGATTCCCCTAGGTCTCTAGTTTTCAGAAATGCACAGGTTTGGTAATTTTCCCTAGGTGGCGGCTGAGCTACAGGCCAAAATCTACAGGTAGGCACTTTGCAAAAAACACCTCTGTTTTCTTTAAAAAATTTGAATGTGTCCACGTTGCGCTTTGGGGCGTTTCCTGTCGCGGGCGCTAGGCCTACCCAAACAAGTGAGGTATCATTTTTATCGCGAGATGTGGGGGAACGCTGGGTGGAAGGAAATTTGTGGCTCCTCTCAGATTCCAGAACTTTCTGCCACAGAAATGTGAGGAACATGTGTTTTTTTAGCCAAATTTTGAGGTTTGCAAAGGATTCTGGGTAACAGAACCTGGTCCGAGCCACACAACTCACCCCATCTTGGATTCCCCTAGGTCTCTAGTTTTCAGAAATGCACAGGTTTGGTAGGTTTCCCTAGGTGGCGGCTGAGCTACAGGCCAAAATCTACAGGTAGGCACTTTGCAAAAAACACCTCTGTTTTCTTTCAAAAATTTGGATGTGTCCACGTTGCGCTTTGGGGCGTTTCCTGTCGCGGGCGCTAGGCCTACCCACACAAGTGAGGTATCATTTTTATCGGCAGACGTGGGGGAATGCTGGGTGGAAGGAAATTTGTGGCTCCTCTCAGATTCCAGAACTTTCTGCCACAGAAATGTGAGGAACATGTATTTTTTTAGCCAAATTTTGAGGTTTGCAAAGGATTCTGGGTAACAGAACCTGGTCCGAGCCACACAAGTCACCTCAACTTGGATTCCCCTAGGTCTCTAGTTTTCAGAAATGAACAGGTTTGGTAGGTTTCCCTAGGTGGCGGCTGAGCTACAGGCCAAAATCTACAGGTAGGCACTTTGCAAAAAACACCTCTGTTTACTTTAAAAAATTTGGATGTGTCCACTTTGCGCTTTGGGGCGTTTCCTGTCGCGGGCGCTAGGCCTACCCACACAAGTGAGGTACCATTTTTATCGGGAGACGTGGGGAAACGCTGGGTGGAAGGAAATTTGTGGCTCCTCTCAGATTCCAGAACTTTCTGCCACAGAAATCTGAGGAACATGTGTTTTTTTAGCCAAATTTTGAGGTTTGCAAAGGATTCCGGGTAACAGAACCTGGTCCGAGCCACACAACTCACCCCATCTTGGATTCCCCTAGGTCTCTAGTTTTCAGAAATTCACAGGTTTGGTAGGTTTCCCTAGGTGGCGGCTGAGCTACAGGCCAAAATCTACAGGTAGGCACTTTGCAAAAAACACCTCTGTTTTCTTTCAAAAATTTGGATGTGTCCACGTTGCGCTTTGGGGCGTTTCCTGTCGCCGGCGCTAGGCCTACCCACACAAGTGAGGTATCATTTTTATCGGCAGACGTGGGGGAACGCTGGGTGGAAGGAAATTTGTGGCTCCTCTCAGATTCCAGAACTTTCTGCCACAGAAATGTGAGGAACATGTATTTTTTTAGCCAAATTTTGAGGTTTGCAAAGGATTCTGGGTAACAGAACCTGGTCCGAGCCACACAAGTCACCCCAACTTGGATTCCCCTAGGTCTCTAGTTTTCAGAAATGCACAGGTTTGGTAGGTTTCCCTAGGTGGCGGCTGAGCTACAGGCCAAAATCTACAGGTAGGCACTTTGCAAAAAACACCTGTTTACTTTCAAAAATTTGGATGTGTCCACTTTGCGCTTTGGGGCGTTTCCTGTCGCGGGCGCTAGAACTACCCACACAAGTGAGGTACCATTTTTATCGGGAGATGTGGGGAAACGCTGGGTGGAAGGAAATTTGTGGCTCCTCTCAGATTCCAGAACTTTCTGCCACAGAAATGTGAGGAACATGTGTTTTTTTAGCCAAATTTTGAGGTTTGCAAAGGATTCTCGGTAACAGAACCTTGTCCGAGCCACACAAGTCACCCCATCTTGGATTCCCCTAGGTCTCTAGTTTTCAGAAATGCACAGGTTTAGTAGGTTTCCCTAGGTGGCGGCTGAGCTACAGGCCAAAATCTACTTGTAGGCACTTTGCAAAAAACACCTCTGTTTTCTTTAAAAAATGTGGATGTGTCCACGTTGCGCTTTGGGGCGTTTCCTGTCGCGGGCGCTAGGCCTACCCACACAAGTGAGGTATCATTTTTATCGGGAGACGTGGGGGAACGCTGGGTGGAAGGACATTTGTGGATCCTCTCAGATTCCAGAACTTTCGGCCACAGAAATGTGAGGAACATGTGTTTTTTTAGCCAAATTTTGAGGTTTGCAAAGGATTCTGGGTAACAGAACCTGGTCCGAGCCACACAAGTCAGCCAATATTGGATTCCCCTAGGTCTCTAGTTTTCAGAAATGCACAGGTTTGGTAGGTTTCCCTAGGTGGCGGCTGAGCTACAGGCCAAAATCTACAGGTAGGCACTTTACAAAAAACACCTCTGTTTTCTTTTAAAAATGTGGATGTGTCCACGTTGCGCTTTGGGGCATTTCCTGTCTCGGGCGCTAGGACTACCCACACAAGTGAGGTATCATTTTTATCGGGAGACGTGGGGGAACGCTGGGTGGAAGGAAATTTGTGGCTCCTCTCAGATTCCAGAACTTTCTGCCACAGAAATGTGAGGAACATGTGTTTTTTTAGCCAAATTTTGAGGTTTGCAAAGGATTCTGGGTAACAGAACCTGGTCCGAGCCACACAAGTCACCCCATCTTGGATTCCCCTAGGTCTCTAGTTTTCAGAAATGCACAGGTTTGGTAGGTTTCAATAGGTGGCGGCTGAGCTACAGGCCAAAATCTACAGGTAGACACTTTGCAAAAAACACCTCTGTTTTCTTTCAAAAATTTCGATGTGTCCACGTTGCGCTTTGGGGCGCTTCCTGTCGCGGGCGCTAGGCCTACCCACACAAGTGAGGTATCATTTTTATCGGGAGACGTGGGGGAACGCTGGGTGGAAGGAAATTTGTAGCTCCTCTCAGATTCCAGAACTTTCTGCCACAGAAATGTGAGGAACATGTGTTTTTTTAGCCAAATTTTGAGGTTTGCAAAGGATTCTGGGTAACAGAACCTGGTCCGAGCCACACAAGTCAGCCCATATTGGATTCCCCTAGGTCTCTAGTTTTCAGAAATGCACAGGTTTGGTAGGTTTCCTAGGTGGCGGCTGAGCTACAGGCCAAAATCTACAGGTAGGCACTTTACAAAAAACACCTCTGTTTTCTTTCAAAAATGTGGATGTGTCCACGTTGCGCTTTGGGGCGTTTCCTGTCGCGGGCGCTAGGTCTACCCACACAAGTGAGGTATCATTTTTATCGGGAGACGTGGGGGAACGCTGGCTGGAAGTAAATTTGTGGCTCCTCTCAGATTCCAGAACTTTCTGCAACAGGAATGTGAGGAACATGTTTTTTTTTAGCCAAATTTTGAGGTTTGCAAAGGATTCTGGGTAACAGGACCTGGTCCGAGCCACACAAGTCACCCCATCTTGGATTCCCCTAGGTCTCTAGTTTTCAGAAATACACAGGTTTGGTCATTTTCCCTAGGTGGCGGCTGAGCTACAGGCCAAAATCTACAGGTTGGCACTTTGCAAAAAACACCTCTGTTTTCTTTAAAAAATTTGAATGTGTCCACGTTGCGCTTTGGGGCGTTTCCTGTCGCGGGCGCTAGGCCTACCCAAACAAGTGAGGTATCATTTTTATCGCGAGATGTGGGGGAACGCTGGGTGGAAGGAAATTTGTGGCTCCTCTCAGATTCCAGAACTTTCTGCCACAGAAATGTGAGAAACATGTGTTTTTTTAGCCAAATTTTGAGGTTTGCAAAGGATTCTGGGTAACAGAACCTGGTCCGAGCCACACAAGTCACCCCATCTTGGATTCCCCTAGGTCTCTAGTTTTCAGAAATGCACAGGTTTGGTAGGTTTCCCTAGGTGGCGGCTGAGCTACAGGCCAAAATCTACAGGTAGGCACTTTGCAAAAAACACCTCTGTTTTCTTTCCAAAATTTGGATGTGTCCACGTTGCGCTTTGGGGCGTTTCCTGTCGCGGGTGCTAGGCCTACCCACACAAGTGAGGTATAATTTTTATCGGCAGACGTGGGGGAACGCTGCGTGGAAGGAAATTTGTGGCTCCTCTCAGATTCCAGAACTATCTGCCACAGAAATGTGAGGAACATGTGTTTTTTAAGCCAAATTTTGAGGTTTGCAAAGGATTCTGGGTAACAGAACCTGGTCCGAGCCACACAAGTCACCCCATCTTGGATTCCCCTAGGTCTCTAGTTTTCAGAAATGCACAGGTTTGGTAAGTTTCCCTAGGTGGCGGCTGAGCTACAGGCCAAAATCTACAGGTAGGCACTTTACAAAAAACACCTCTGTTTTCTTTCAAACATTTGGATGTGTCCACGTTGCGCTTTGGGGCGTTTCCTGTCGCGGGCGCTAGGTCTATCCACACAAGTGAGGTATCATTTTTATCGGGAGACGTGGGGAAACGCTGGGTGGAAGTAAATTTGTGGCTCCTCTCAGATTCCAGAACTTTCTGCCACAGAAATGTGAGGAACATGTGTTTTTTTAGCCAAATTTTGAGGTTTGCAAAGGATTCTGGGTAACAGAACCTGGTCCGAGCCACACAACTCACCCCATCTTGGATTCCCCTAGGTCTCTAGTTTTCAGAAATGCACAGGTTTGGTAGGTTTCCCTAGGTGGCGGCTGAGCTACAGGCCAAAATCTACAGGTAGGCACTTTGCAAAAAACACCTCTGTTTTCTTTCAAAAATTTGGATGTGTCCACGTTGCGCTTTGGGGCGTTTCCTGTCGCGGGCGCTAGGCCTACCCACACAAGTGAGGTATCATTTTTATCGGCAGACGTGGGGGAATGCTGGGTGGAAGGAAATTTGTGGCTCCTCTCAGATTCCAGAACTTTCTGCCACAGAAATGTGAGGAACATGTATTTTTTTAGCCAAATTTTGAGGTTTGCAAAGGATTTTGGGTAACAGAACCTGGTCCGAGCCACACAAGTCACCTCAACTTGGATTCCCCTAGGTCTCTAGTTTTCAGAAATGAACAGGTTTGGTAGGTTTCCCTAGGTGGCGGCTGAGCTACAGGCCAAAATCTACAGGTAGGCACTTTGCAAAAAACACCTCTGTTTACTTTAAAAAATTTGGATGTGTCCACTTTGCGCTTTGGGGCGTTTCCTGTCGCGGGCGCTAGGCCTACCCACACAAGTGAGGTACCATTTTTATCGGGAGACGTGGGGAAACGCTGGGTGGAAGGAAATTTGTGGCTCCTCTCAGATTCCAGAACTTTCTGCCACAGAAATCTGAGGAACATGTGTTTTTTTAGCCAAATTTTGAGGTTTGCAAAGGATTCCGGGTAACAGAACCTGGTCCGAGCCACACAACTCACCCCATCTTGGATTCCCCTAGGTCTCTAGTTTTCAGAAATGCACAGGTTTGGTAGGTTTCCCTAGGTGGCGGCTGAGCTACAGGCCAAAATCTACAGGTAGGCACTTTGCAAAAAACACCTCTGTTTTCTTTCAAAAATTTGGATGTGTCCACGTTGCGCTTTGGGGCGTTTCCTGTCGCCGGCGCTAGGCCTACCCACACAAGTGAGGTATCATTTTTATCGGCAGACGTGGGGGAACGCTGGGTGGAAGGAAATTTGTGGCTCCTCTCAGATTCCAGAACTTTCTGCCACAGAAATGTGAGGAACATGTATTTTTTTAGCCAAATTTTGAGGTTTGCAAAGGATTCTGGGTAACAGAACCTGGTCCGAGCCACACAAGTCACCCCAACTTGGATTCCCCTAGGTCTCTAGTTTTCAGAAATGCACAGGTTTGGTAGGTTTCCATAGGTGGCGGCTGAGCTACAGGCCAAAATCTACAGGTAGGCACTTTGCAAAAAACACCTGTTTACTTTCAAAAATTTGGATGTGTCCACTTTGCGCTTTGGGGCGTTTCCTGTCGCGGGCGCTAGAACTACCCACACAAGTGAGGTACCATTTTTATCGGGAGATGTGGGGAAACGCTGGGTGGAAGGAAATTTGTGGCTCCTCTCAGATTCCAGAACTTTCTGCCACAGAAATGTGAGGAACATGTGTTTTTTTAGCCAAATTTTGAGGTTTGCAAAGGATTCTCGGTAACAGAACCTTGTCCGAGCCACACAAGTCACCCCATCTTGGATTCCCCTAGGTCTCTAGTTTTCAGAAATGCACAGGTTTAGTAGGTTTCCCTAGGTGGCGGCTGAGCTACAGGCCAAAATCTACTTGTAGGCACTTTGCAAAAAACACCTCTGTTTTCTTTAAAAAATGTGGATGTGTCCACGTTGCGCTTTGGGGCGTTTCCTGTCGCGGGCGCTAGGCCTACCCACACAAGTGAGGTATCATTTTTATCGGGAGACGTGGGGGAACGCTGGGTGGAAGGACATTTGTGGATCCTCTCAGATTCCAGAACTTTCGGCCACAGAAATGTGAGGAACATGTGTTTTTTTAGCCAAATTTTGAGGTTTGCAAAGGATTCTGGGTAACAGAACCTGGTCCGAGCCACACAAGTCAGCCAATATTGGATTCCCCTAGGTCTCTAGTTTTCAGAAATGCACAGGTTTGGTAGGTTTCCCTAGGTGGCGGCTGAGCTACAGGCCAAAATCTACAGGTAGGCACTTTACAAAAAACACCTCTGTTTTCTTTTAAAAATGTGGATGTGTCCACGTTGCGCTTTGGGGCATTTCCTGTCTCGGGCGCTAGGACTACCCACACAAGTGAGGTATCATTTTTATCGGGAGACGTGGGGGAACGCTGGGTGGAAGGAAATTTGTGGCTCCTCTCAGATTCCAGAACTTTCTGCCACAGAAATGTGAGGAACATGTGTTTTTTTAGCCAAATTTTGAGGTTTGCAAAGGATTCTGGGTAACAGAACCTGGTCCGAGCCACACAAGTCACCCCATCTTGGATTCCCCTAGGTCTCTAGTTTTCAGAAATGCACAGGTTTGGTAGGTTTCAATAGGTGGCGGCTGAGCCACAGGCCAAAATCTACAGGTAGACACTTTGCAAAAAACACCTCTGTTTTCTTTCAAAAATTTCGATGTGTCCACGTTGCGCTTTGGGGCGCTTCCTGTCGCGGGCGCTAGGCCTACCCACACAAGTGAGGTATCATTTTTATCGGGAGACGTGGGGGAACGCTGGGTGGAAGGAAATTTGTAGCTCCTCTCAGATTCCAGAACTTTCTGCCACAGAAATGTGAGGAACATGTGTTTTTTTAGCCAAATTTTGAGGTTTGCAAAGGATTCTGGGTAACAGAACCTGGTCCGAGCCACACAAGTCAGCCCATATTGGATTCCCCTAGGTCTCTAGTTTTCAGAAATGCACAGGTTTGGTAGGTTTCCTAGGTGGCGGCTGAGCTACAGGCCAAAATCTACAGGTAGGCACTTTACAAAAAACACCTCTGTTTTCTTTCAAAAATGTGGATGTGTCCACGTTGCGCTTTGGGGCGTTTCCTGTCGCGGGCGCTAGGTCTACCCACACAAGTGAGGTATCATTTTTATCGGGAGACGTGGGGGAACGCTGGCTGGAAGTAAATTTGTGGCTCCTCTCAGATTCCAGAACTTTCTGCAACAGGAATGTGAGGAACATGTTTTTTTTTAGCCAAATTTTGAGGTTTGCAAAGGATTCTGGGTAACAGGACCTGGTCCGAGCCACACAAGTCACCCCATCTTGGATTCCCCTAGGTCTCTAGTTTTCAGAAATACACAGGTTTGGTCATTTTCCCTAGGTGGCGGCTGAGCTACAGGCCAAAATCTACAGGTTGGCACTTTGCAAAAAACACCTCTGTTTTCTTTAAAAAATTTGAATGTGTCCACGTTGCGCTTTGGGGCGTTTCCTGTCGCGGGCGCTAGGCCTACCCAAACAAGTGAGGTATCATTTTTATCGCGAGATGTGGGGGAACGCTGGGTGGAAGGAAATTTGTGGCTCCTCTCAGATTCCAGAACTTTCTGCCACAGAAATGTGAGAAACATGTGTTTTTTTAGCCAAATTTTGAGGTTTGCAAAGGATTCTGGGTAACAGAACCTGGTCCGAGCCACACAAGTCACCCCATCTTGGATTCCCCTAGGTCTCTAGTTTTCAGAAATGCACAGGTTTGGTAGGTTTCCCTAGGTGGCGGCTGAGCTACAGGCCAAAATCTACAGGTAGGCACTTTGCAAAAAACACCTCTGTTTTCTTTCAAAAATTTGGATGTGTCCACGTTGCGCTTTGGGGCGTTTCCTGTCGCGGGTGCTAGGCCTACCCACACAAGTGAGGTATAATTTTTATCGGCAGACGTGGGGGAACGCTGCGTGGAAGGAAATTTGTGGCTCCTCTCAGATTCCAGAACTATCTGCCACAGAAATGTGAGGAACATGTGTTTTTTAAGCCAAATTTTGAGGTTTGCAAAGGATTCTGGGTAACAGAACCTGGTCCGAGCCACACAAGTCACCCCATCTTGGATTCCCCTAGGTCTCTAGTTTTCAGAAATGCACAGGTTTGGTAGGTTTCCCTAGGTGGCGGCTGAGCTACAGGCCAAAATCTACAGGTAGGCACTTTACAAAAAACACCTCTGTTTTCTTTCAAACATTTGGATGTGTCCACGTTGCGCTTTGGGGCGTTTCCTGTCACGGGCGCTAGGTCTACCCACACAAGTGAGGTATCATTTTTATCGGGAGATGTGGGGGAACGCTGGGTGGAAGTAAATTTGTGGCTCCTCTCAGATTCCAGAACTTTCTGCCACGGAAATGTGAGGAACATGTGTTTTTTTAGCCAAATTTTGATGTTTGCAAAGGATTATGGGTAACAGGACCTGGTCCGACCCACACAAGTCACCCCATCTTGGATTCCCCTAGGTCTCTAGTTTTCAGAAATGCACAGGTTTGGTAGGTTTCCTTTGTGGGGCGGCTGAGCTACAGGCCAAAATCTACAGGTAGGCACTTTGCAAAAAACACCTATGTTTTCTTTAAAAAATTTGAATGTGTCCAAGTTGTGCCTTGGGGCGTTTCCTGTCGCGGGCGCTAGGCCTACCCACACAAGTGAGGTATCATTTATATCGCGAGATGTGGGGGAACGCTGGGTGGAAGGAAATTTGTGGGTCCTCTCAGATTCCAGAACTTTCTGCCACAGAAATGTGAGGAACATGTGTTTTTTTAGCCAAATTTTGAGGTTTGCAAAGGATTCTGGGTAACAGAACCTGGTCCGAGCCACACAAGTCAGCCCATATTGGATTCCCCTAGGTCTCTAGTTTTCAGAAATGCACAGGTTTGGGAGGTTTCCTTAGGTGGCGGCTGAGCTACAGGCCAAAATCTACAGGTAGGCACTTTACAAAAAACACCTCTGTTTTCTTTAAAAAATTTGGATGTGTCCACGTTGCGCTTTGGGGCGTTTCCTGTCGCGGGCGCTAGGCCTACCCACACAAGTGAGGTATCATTTTTATCGGGAGACGTGGGGGAACGCTGGGTGGAAGGAAATGTGTGGCTCCTCTCAGATTCCAGAACTTTTTGCCACAGAAATGTGAGGAACATGTGTTTTTTTAGCCAAATTTTGAGGTTTGCAAAGGATTCTGGGTAACAGAACCTGGTCCGAGCCACACAATTCACCCCATCTTGGATTCCCCTAGGACTCTAGTTTTCAGAAATGCACAGGTATGGTAGGTTTCCCTAGGTGGTGGCTGAGCTACAGGCCAAAATCTACAGGTAGGCACTTTGCAAAAAACACCTCTGTTTTCTTTCAAAAATTTGGATGTGTCCACGTTGCGCTTTGGGGCGCTTCCTGTCGCGGGCGCTAGGCCTACCCACACAAGTGAGGTATCATTTTTATCGGGAGACGTGGGGGAACGCTGGGTGGAACGACATTTGTGGCTCCTCTCAGATTCCAGAACTTTCTGCCACAGAAATGTGAGGAACATGTGTTTTTTTAGCCAAATTTTGAGGTTTGCAAAGGATTCTGGGTAACAGAACCTGGTCCGAGCCACACAAGTCAGCCCATATTGGATTCCCCTAGGTCTCTAGTTTTCAGAAATGCACAGGTTTGGTAGGTTTCCCTAGGTGGCGGCTGAGCTACAGGCCAAAATCTACAGGTAGGCACTTTACAAAAAACACCTCTGTTTTCTTTCAAAAATGTGGATGTGTCCACGTTGCGCTTTGGGGCGTTTCCTGTCGCGGGCGCTAGGTCTACCCACACAAGTGAGGTATCATTTTTATCGGGAGACGTGGGGAAACGCTGGGTGGAAGTAAATTTGTGGCTCCTCTCAGATTCCAGAACTTTCTGCCACAGAAATGTGAGGAACATGTGTTTTTTTAGCCAAATTTTGAGGTTTGCAAAGGATTCTGGGTAACAGGACCTGGTCCGAGCCACACAAATCACCCAAATCACCCCATCTTGGATTCCCCTAGGTCTCTAGTTTTCAGAAATGCACAGGTTTGGTAATTTTCCCTAGGTGGCGGATGAGCTACAGGCCAAAATCTACAGGTAGGCACTTTGCAAAAAACACCTCTGTTTTCTTTAAAAAATTTGAATGTGTCCACGTTGCGCTTTGGGGCGTTTCCTGTCGCGGGCGCTAGGCCTACCCAAACAAGTGAGGTATCATTTTTATCGCGAGATGTGGGGGAACGCTGGGTGGAAGGAAATTTGTGGCTCCTCTCAGATTCCAGAACTTTCTGCCACAGAAATGTGAGGAACATGTGTTTTTTTAGCCAAATTTTGAGGTTTGCAAAGGATTCTGGGTAACAGAACCTGGTCCGAGTAACACAACTCACCCCATCTTGGATTCCCCTAGGTCTCTAGTTTTCAGAAATGCACAGGTTTGGTAGGTTTCCCTAGGTTTCGGCTGAGCTACAGGCCAAAATCTACAGGTAGGCACTTTGCAAAAAACACCTCTGTTTTCTTTCAAAAATTTGGATGTGTCCACGTTGCGCTTTGGGGCGTTTCCTGTCGCAGGCGCTAGGCCTACCCACACAAGTGAGGTATCATTTTTATCGGCAGACGTGGGGGAACGCTGGGTGGAAGGAAATTTGTGGCTCCTCTCAGATTCCAGAACTTTCTGCCACAGAAATGTGAGGAACATGTATTTTTTTAGCCAAATTTTGAGGTTTGCAAAGGATTCTGGGTAACAGAACCTGGTCCGAGCCACACAAGTCACCCCAACTTGGATTCCCCTAGGTCTCTAGTTTTCAGAAATGCACAGGTTTGGTAGGTTTCCCTAGGTGGCGGCTGAGCTACAGGCCAAAATCTACAGGTAGGCACTTTGCAAAAAACACCTCTGTTTACTTTCAAAAATTTGGATGTGTCCACTTTGCGCTTTGGGGCATTTCCTGTCGCGGGCGCTAGGCCTACCCACACAAGTGAGGTACCATTTTTATCGGGAGACATGGGGAAACGCTGGGTGGAAGGAAATTTGTGGCTCCTCTCAGATTCCAGAACTTTCTGCCACAGGAATGTGAGGAACATGTTTTTTTTTAGCCAAATTTTGAGGTTTGCAAAGGATTCTGGGTAACAGGACCTCGTCCGAGCCACACAAGTCACCCCATCTTGGATTCCCCTAGGTCTCTAGTTTTCAGAAATACACAGGTTTGGTCATTTTCCCTAGGTGGCGGCTGAGCTACAGGCCAAAATCTACAGGTTGGCACTTTGCAAAAAACACCTCTGTTTTCTTTAAAAAATTTGAATGTGTCCACGTTGCGCTTTGGGGCGTTTCCTGTCGCGGGCGCTAGGCCTACCCAAACAAGTGAGGTATCATTTTTATCGCGAGATGTGGGGGAACGCTGGGTGGAAGGAAATTTGTGGCTCCTCTCAGATTCCAGAACTTTCTGCCACAGAAATGTGAGAAACATGTGTTTTTTTAGCCAAATTTTGAGGTTTGCAAAGGATTCTGGGAAACAGAACCTGGTCCGAGCCACACAAGTCACCCCATCTTGGATTCCCCTAGGTCTCTAGTTTTCAGAAATGCACAGGTTTGGTAGGTTTCCCTAGGTGGCGGCTGAGCTACAGGCCAAAATCTACAGGTAGGCACTTTGCAAAAAACACCTCTGTTTTCTTTCAAAAATTTGGATGTGTCCACGTTGCGCTTTGGGGCGTTTCCTGTCGCGGGTGCTAGGCCTACCCACACAAGTGAGGTATAATTTTTATCGGCAGACGTGGGGGAACGCTGCGTGGAAGGAAATTTGTGGCTCCTCTCAGATTCCAGAACTATCTGCCACAGAAATGTGAGGAACATGTGTTTTTTAAGCCAAATTTTGAGGTTTGCAAAGGATTCTGGGTAACAGAACCTGGTCCGAGCCACACAAGTCACCCCATCTTGGATTCCCCTAGGTCTCTAGTTTTCAGAAATGCACAGGTTTGGTAGGTTTCCCTAGGTGGCGGCTGAGCTACAGGCCAAAATCTACAGGTAGGCACTTTACAAAAAACACCTCTGTTTTCTTTCAAACATTTGGATGTGTCCACGTTGCGCTTTGGGGCGTTTCCTGTCACGGGCGCTAGGTCTACCCACACAAGTGAGGTATCATTTTTATCGGGAGATGTGGGGGAACGCTGGGTGGAAGTAAATTTGTGGCTCCTCTCAGATTCCAGAACTTTCTGCCACGGAAATGTGAGGAACATGTGTTTTTTTAGCCAAATTTTGATGTTTGCAAAGGATTATGGGTAACAGGACCTGGTCCGACCCACACAAGTCACCCCATCTTGGATTCCCCTAGGTCTCTAGTTTTCAGAAATGCACAGGTTTGGTAGGTTTCCTTTGTGGGGCGGCTGAGCTACAGGCCAAAATCTACAGGTAGGCACTTTGCAAAAAACACCTATGTTTTCTTTAAAAAATTTGAATGTGTCCAAGTTGTGCCTTGGGGCGTTTCCTGTCGCGGGCGCTAGGCCTACCCACACAAGTGAGGTATCATTTATATCGCGAGATGTGGGGGAACGCTGGGTGGAAGGAAATTTGTGGGTCCTCTCAGATTCCAGAACTTTCTGCCACAGAAATGTGAGGAACATGTGTTTTTTTAGCCAAATTTTGAGGTTTGCAAAGGATTCTGGGTAACAGAACCTGGTCCGAGCCACACAAGTCAGCCCATATTGGATTCCCCTAGGTCTCTAGTTTTCAGAAATGCACAGGTTTGGGAGGTTTCCTTAGGTGGCGGCTGAGCTACAGGCCAAAATCTACAGGTAGGCACTTTACAAAAAACACCTCTGTTTTCTTTAAAAAATTTGGATGTGTCCACGTTGCGCTTTGGGGCGTTTCCTGTCGCGGGCGCTAGGCCTACCCACACAAGTGAGGTATCATTTTTATCGGGAGACGTGGGGGAACGCTGGGTGGAAGGAAATGTGTGGCTCCTCTCAGATTCCAGAACTTTTTGCCACAGAAATGTGAGGAACATGTGTTTTTTTAGCCAAATTTTGAGGTTTGCAAAGGATTCTGGGTAACAGAACCTGGTCCGAGCCACACAATTCACCCCATCTTGGATTCCCCTAGGACTCTAGTTTTCAGAAATGCACAGGTATGGTAGGTTTCCCTAGGTGGCGGCTGAGCTACAGGCCAAAATCTACAGGTAGGCACTTTGCAAAAAACACCTCTGTTTTCTTTCAAAAATTTGGATGTGTCCACGTTGCGCTTTGGGGCGCTTCCTGTCGCGGGCGCTAGGCCTACCCACACAAGTGAGGTATCATTTTTATCGGGAGACGTGGGGGAACGCTGGGTGGAACGACATTTGTGGCTCCTCTCAGATTCCAGAACTTTCTGCCACAGAAATGTGAGGAACATGTGTTTTTTTAGCCAAATTTTGAGGTTTGCAAAGGATTCTGGGTAACAGAACCTGGTCCGAGCCACACAAGTCAGCCCATATTGGATTCCCCTAGGTCTCTAGTTTTCAGAAATGCACAGGTTTGGTAGGTTTCCCTAGGTGGCGGCTGAGCTACAGGCCAAAATCTACAGGTAGGCACTTTACAAAAAACACCTCTGTTTTCTTTCAAAAATGTGGATGTGTCCACGTTGCGCTTTGGGGCGTTTCCTGTCGCGGGCGCTAGGTCTACCCACACAAGTGAGGTATCATTTTTATCGGGAGACGTGGGGAAACGCTGGGTGGAAGTAAATTTGTGGCTCCTCTCAGATTCCAGAACTTTCTGCCACAGAAATGTGAGGAACATGTGTTTTTTTAGCCAAATTTTGAGGTTTGCAAAGGATTCTGGGTAACAGGACCTGGTCCGAGCCACACAAATCACCCAAATCACCCCATCTTGGATTCCCCTAGGTCTCTAGTTTTCAGAAATGCACAGGTTTGGTAATTTTCCCTAGGTGGCGGATGAGCTACAGGCCAAAATCTACAGGTAGGCACTTTGCAAAAAACACCTCTGTTTTCTTTAAAAAATTTGAATGTGTCCACGTTGCGCTTTGGGGCGTTTCCTGTCGCGGGCGCTAGGCCTACCCAAACAAGTGAGGTATCATTTTTATCGCGAGATGTGGGGGAACGCTGGGTGGGAGGAAATTTGTGGCTCCTCTCAGATTCCAGAACTTTCTGCCACAGAAATGTGAGGAACATGTGTTTTTTTAGCCAAATTTTGAGGTTTGCAAAGGATTCTGGGTAACAGAACCTGGTCCGAGTAACACAACTCACCCCATCTTGGATTCCCCTAGGTCTCTAGTTTTCAGAAATGCACAGGTTTGGTAGGTTTCCCTAGGTGGCGGCTGAGCTACAGGCCAAAATCTACAGGTAGGCACTTTGCAAAAAACACCTCTGTTTTCTTTCAAAAATTTGGATGTGTCCACGTTGCGCTTTGGGGCGTTTCCTGTCGCAGGCGCTAGGCCTACCCACACAAGTGAGGTATCATTTTTATCGGCAGACGTGGGGGAACGCTGGGTGGAAGGAAATTTGTGGCTCCTCTCAGATTCCAGAACTTTCTGCCACAGAAATGTGAGGAACATGTATTTTTTTAGCCAAATTTTGAGGTTTGCAAAGGATTCTGGGTAACAGAACCTGGTCCGAGCCACACAAGTCACCCCAACTTGGATTCCCCTAGGTCTCTAGTTTTCAGAAATGCACAGGTTTGGTAGGTTTCCCTAGGTGGCGGCTGAGCTACAGGCCAAAATCTACAGGTAGGCACTTTGCAAAAAACACCTCTGTTTACTTTCAAAAATTTGGATGTGTCCACTTTGCGCTTTGGGGCATTTCCTGTCGCGGGCGCTAGGCCTACCCACACAAGTGAGGTACCATTTTTATCGGGAGACATGGGGAAACGCTGGGTGGAAGGAAATTTGTGGCTCCTCTCAGATTCCAGAACTTTCTGCCACAGGAATGTGAGGAACATGTTTTTTTTTAGCCAAATTTTGAGGTTTGCAAAGGATTCTGGGTAACAGGACCTCGTCCGAGCCACACAAGTCACCCCATCTTGGATTCCCCTAGGTCTCTAGTTTTCAGAAATACACAGGTTTGGTCATTTTCCCTAGGTGGCGGCTTAGCTACAGGCCAAAATCTACTGGTTGGCACTTTGCAAAAAACACCTCTGTTTTCTTTAAAAAATTTGAATGTGTCCACGTTGCGCTTTGGGGCGTTTCCTGTCGCGGGCGCTAGGCCTACCCAAACAAGTGAGGTATCATTTTTATCGCGAGATGTGGGGGAACGCTGGGTGGAAGGAAATTTGTGGCTCCTCTCAGATTCCAGAACTTTCTGCCACAGAAATGTGAGAAACATGTGTTTTTTTAGCCAAATTTTGAGGTTTGCAAAGGATTCTGGGTAACAGAACCTGGTCCGAGCCACACAAGTCACCCCATCTTGGATTCCCCTAGGTCTCTAGTTTTCAGAAATGCACAGGTTTGGTAGGTTTCCCTAGGTGGCGGCTGAGCTACAGGCCAAAATCTACAGGTAGGCACTTTACAAAAAACACCTCTGTTTTCTTTCAAACATTTGGATGTGTCCACGTTGCGCTTTGGGGCGTTTCCTGTCACGGGCGCTAGGTCTACCCACACAAGTGAGGTATCATTTTTATCGGGAGATGTGGGGGAACGCTGGGTGGAAGTAAATTTGTGGCTCCTCTCAGATTCCAGAACTTTCTGCCACGGAAATGTGAGGAACATGTGTTTTTTTAGCCAAATTTTGATGTTTGCAAAGGATTATGGGTAACAGGACCTGGTCCGACCCACACAAGTCACCCCATCTTGGATTCCCCTAGGTCTCTAGTTTTCAGAAATGCACAGGTTTGGTAGGTTTCCTTTGTGGGGCGGCTGAGCTACAGGCCAAAATCTACAGGTAGGCACTTTGCAAAAAACACCTATGTTTTCTTGAAAAAATTTGAATGTGTCCAAGTTGTGCCTTGGGGCGTTTCCTGTCGCGGGCGCTAGGCCTACCCACACAAGTGAGGTATCATTTATATCGCGAGATGTGGGGGAACGCTGGGTGGAAGGAAATTTGTGGGTCCTCTCAGATTCCAGAACTTTCTGCCACAGAAATGTGAGGAACATGTGTTTTTTTAGCCAAATTTTGAGGTTTGCAAAGGATTCTGGGTAACAGAACCTGGTCCGAGCCACACAAGTCAGCCCATATTGGATTCCCCTAGGTCTCTAGTTTTCAGAAATGCACAGGTTTGGGAGGTTTCCTTAGGTGGCGGCTGAGCTACAGGCCAAAATCTACAGGTAGGCACTTTACAAAAAACACCTCTGTTTTCTTTAAAAAATTTGGATGTGTCCACGTTGCGCTTTGGGGCGTTTCCTGTCGCGGGCGCTAGGCCTACCCACACAAGTGAGGTATCATTTTTATCGGGAGACGTGGGGGAACGCTGGGTGGAAGGAAATGTGTGGCTCCTCTCAGATTCCAGAACTTTTTGCCACAGAAATGTGAGGAACATGTGTTTTTTTAGCCAAATTTTGAGGTTTGCAAAGGATTCTGGGTAACAGAACCTGGTCCGAGCCACACAATTCACCCCATCTTGGATTCCCCTAGGACTCTAGTTTTCAGAAATGCACAGGTATGGTAGGTTTCCCTAGGTGGCGGCTGAGCTACAGGCCAAAATCTACAGGTAGGCACTTTGCAAAAAACACCTCTGTTTTCTTTCAAAAATTTGGATGTGTCCACGTTGCGCTTTGGGGCGCTTCCTGTCGCGGGCGCTAGGCCTACCCACACAAGTGAGGTATCATTTTTATCGGGAGACGTGGGGGAACGCTGGGTGGAACGACATTTGTGGCTCCTCTCAGATTCCAGAACTTTCTGCCACAGAAATGTGAGGAACATGTGTTTTTTTAGCCAAATTTTGAGGTTTGCAAAGGATTCTGGGTAACAGAACCTGGTCCGAGCCACACAAGTCAGCCCATATTGGATTCCCCTAGGTCTCTAGTTTTCAGAAATGCACAGGTTTGGTAGGTTTCCCTAGGTGGCGGCTGAGCTACAGGCCAAAATCTACAGGTAGGCACTTTACAAAAAACACCTCTGTTTTCTTTCAAAAATGTGGATGTGTCCACGTTGCGCTTTGGGGCGTTTCCTGTCGCGGGCGCTAGGTCTACCCACACAAGTGAGGTATCATTTTTATCGGGAGACGTGGGGAAACGCTGGGTGGAAGTAAATTTGTGGCTCCTCTCAGATTCCAGAACTTTCTGCCACAGAAATGTGAGGAACATGTGTTTTTTTAGCCAAATTTTGAGGTTTGCAAAGGATTCTGGGTAACAGGACCTGGTCCGAGCCACACAAATCACCCAAATCACCCCATCTTGGATTCCCCTAGGTCTCTAGTTTTCAGAAATGCACAGGTTTGGTAATTTTCCCTAGGTGGCGGATGAGCTACAGGCCAAAATCTACAGGTAGGCACTTTGCAAAAAACACCTCTGTTTTCTTTAAAAAATTTGAATGTGTCCACGTTGCGCTTTGGGGCGTTTCCTGTCGCGGGCGCTAGGCCTACCCAAACAAGTGAGGTATCATTTTTATCGCGAGATGTGGGGGAACGCTGGGTGGAAGGAAATTTGTGGCTCCTCTCAGATTCCAGAACTTTCTGCCACAGAAATGTGAGGAACATGTGTTTTTTTAGCCAAATTTTGAGGTTTGCAAAGGATTCTGGGTAACAGAACCTGGTCCGAGTAACACAACTCACCCCATCTTGGATTCCCCTAGGTCTCTAGTTTTCAGAAATGCACAGGTTTGGTAGGTTTCCCTAGGTGGCGGCTGAGCTACAGGCCAAAATCTACAGGTAGGCACTTTGCAAAAAACACCTCTGTTTTCTTTCAAAAATTTGGATGTGTCCACGTTGCGCTTTGGGGCGTTTCCTGTCGCAGGCGCTAGGCCTACCCACACAAGTGAGGTATCATTTTTATCGGCAGACGTGGGGGAACGCTGGGTGGAAGGAAATTTGTGGCTCCTCTCAGATTCCAGAACTTTCTGCCACAGAAATGTGAGGAACATGTATTTTTTTAGCCAAATTTTGAGGTTTGCAAAGGATTCTGGGTAACAGAACCTGGTCCGAGCCACACAAGTCACCCCAACTTGGATTCCCCTAGGTCTCTAGTTTTCAGAAATGCACAGGTTTGGTAGGTTTCCCTAGGTGGCGGCTGAGCTACAGGCCAAAATCTACAGGTAGGCACTTTGCAAAAAACACCTCTGTTTACTTTCAAAAATTTGGATGTGTCCACTTTGCGCTTTGGGGCATTTCCTGTCGCGGGCGCTAGGCCTACCGACACAAGTGAGGTACCATTTTTATCGGGAGACATGGGGAAACGCTGGGTGGAAGGAAATTTGTGGCTCCTCTCAGATTCCAGAACTTTCTGCCACAGGAATGTGAGGAACATGTTTTTTTTTAGCCAAATTTTGAGGTTTGCAAAGGATTCTGGGTAACAGGACCTCGTCCGAGCCACACAAGTCACCCCATCTTGGATTCCCCTAGGTCTCTAGTTTTCAGAAATACACAGGTTTGGTCATTTTCCCTAGGTGGCGGCTGAGCTACAGGCCAAAATCTACAGGTTGGCACTTTGCAAAAAACACCTCTGTTTTCTTTAAAAAATTTGAATGTGTCCACGTTGCGCTTTGGGGCGTTTCCTGTCGCGGGCGCTAGGCCTACCCACACAAGTGAGGTATAATTTTTATCGGCAGACGTGGGGGAACGCTGCGTGGAAGGAAATTTGTGGCTCCTCTCAGATTCCAGAACTATCTGCCACAGAAATGTGAGGAACATGTGTTTTTTAAGCCAAATTTTGAGGTTTGCAAAGGATTCTGGGTAACAGAACCTGGTCCGAGCCACACAAGTCACCCCATCTTGGATTCCCCTAGGTCTCTAGTTTTCAGAAATGCACAGGTTTGGTAGGTTTCCCTAGGTGGCGGCTGAGCTACAGGCCAAAATCTACAGGTAGGCACTTTACAAAAAACACCTCTGTTTTCTTTCAAACATTTGGATGTGTCCACGTTGCGCTTTGGGGCGTTTCCTGTCACGGGCGCTAGGCCTACCCACACAAGTGAGGTATCATTTTTATCGGGAGACGTGGGGGAACGCTGGGTGGAAGGAAATTTGTGGGTCCTCTCAGATTCCAGAACTTTCTGCCACAGAAATGTGAGGAACATGTGTTTTTTTAGCCAAATTTTGAGGTTTGCAAAGGATTCTGGGTAACAGAACCTGGTCCGAGCCACACAAGTCAGCCCATATTGGATTCCCCTAGGTCTCTAGTTTTCAGAAATGCACAGGTTTGGGAGGTTTCCTTAGGTGGCGGCTGAGCTACAGGCCAAAATCTACAGGTAGGCACTTTACAAAAAACACCTCTGTTTTCTTTAAAAAATTTGGATGTGTCCACGTTGCGCTTTGGGGCGTTTCCTGTCGCGGGCGCTAGGCCTACCCACACAAGTGAGGTATCATTTTTATCGGGAGACGTGGGGGAACGCTGGGTGGAAGGAAATGTGTGGCTCCTCTCAGATTCCAGAACTTTTTGCCACAGAAATGTGAGGAACATGTGTTTTTTTAGCCAAATTTTGAGGTTTGCAAAGGATTCTGGGTAACAGAACCTGGTCCGAGCCACACAATTCACCCCATCTTGGATTCCCCTAGGACTCTAGTTTTCAGAAATGCACAGGTATGGTAGGTTTCCCTAGGTGGCGGCTGAGCTACAGGCCAAAATCTACAGGTAGGCACTTTGCAAAAAACACCTCTGTTTTCTTTCAAAAATTTGGATGTGTCCACGTTGCGCTTTGGGGCGCTTCCTGTCGCGGGCGCTAGGCCTACCCACACAAGTGAGGTATCATTTTTATCGGGAGACGTGGGGGAACGCTGGGTGGAAGGACATTTGTGGCTCCTCTCAGATTCCAGAACTTTCTGCCACAGAAATGTGAGGAACATGTGTTTTTTTAGCCAAATTTTGAGGTTTGCAAAGGATTCTGGGTAACAGAACCTGGTCCGAGCCACACAAGTCAGCCCATATTGGATTCCCCTAGGTCTCTAGTTTTCAGAAATGCACAGGTTTGGTAGGTTTCCCTAGGTGGCGGCTGAGCTACAGGCCAAAATCTACAGGTAGGCACTTTACAAAAAACACCTCTGTTTTCTTTCAAAAATGTGGATGTGTCCACGTTGCGCTTTGGGGCGTTTCCTGTCGCGGGCGCTAGGTCTACCCACACAAGTGAGGTATCATTTTTATCGGGAGACGTGGGGAAACGCTGGGTGGAAGTAAATTTGTGGCTCCTCTCAGATTCCAGAACTTTCTGCCACAGAAATGTGAGGAACATGTGTTTTTTTAGCCAAATTTTGAGGTTTGCAAAGGATTCTGGGTAACAGGACCTGGTCCGAGCCACACAAATCACCCAAATCACCCCATCTTGGATTCCCCTAGGTCTCTAGTTTTCAGAAATGCACAGGTTTGGTAATTTTCCCTAGGTGGCGGATGAGCTACAGGCCAAAATCTACAGGTAGGCACTTTGCAAAAAACACCTCTGTTTTCTTTAAAAAATTTGAATGTGTCCACGTTGCGCTTTGGGGCGTTTCCTGTCGCGGGCGCTAGGCCTACCCAAACAAGTGAGGTATCATTTTTATCGCGAGATGTGGGGGAACGCTGGGTGGAAGGAAATTTGTGGCTCCTCTCAGATTCCAGAACTTTCTGCCACAGAAATGTGAGGAACATGTGTTTTTTTAGCCAAATTTTGAGGTTTGCAAAGGATTCTGGGTAACAGAACCTGGTCCGAGTAACACAACTCACCCCATCTTGGATTCCCCTAGGTCTCTAGTTTTCAGAAATGCACAGGTTTGGTAGGTTTCCCTAGGTGGCGGCTGAGCTACAGGCCAAAATCTACAGGTAGGCACTTTGCAAAAAACACCTCTGTTTTCTTTCAAAAATTTGGATGTGTCCACGTTGCGCTTTGGGGCGTTTCCTGTCGCAGGCGCTAGGCCTACCCACACAAGTGAGGTATCATTTTTATCGGCAGACGTGGGGGAACGCTGGGTGGAAGGAAATTTGTGGCTCCTCTCAGATTCCAGAACTTTCTGCCACAGAAATGTGAGGAACATGTATTTTTTTAGCCAAATTTTGAGGTTTGCAAAGGATTCTGGGTAACAGAACCTGGTCCGAGCCACACAAGTCACCCCAACTTGGATTCCCCTAGGTCTCTAGTTTTCAGAAATGCACAGGTTTGGTAGGTTTCCCTAGGTGGCGGCTGAGCTACAGGCCAAAATCTACAGGTAGGCACTTTGCAAAAAACACCTCTGTTTACTTTCAAAAATTTGGATGTGTCCACTTTGCGCTTTGGGGCGTTTCCTGTTGCGGGCGCTAGGCCTACCCACACAAGTGAGGTACCATTTTTATCGGGAGACATGGGGAAACGCTGGGTGGAAGGAAATTTGTGGCTCCTCTCAGATTCCAGAACTTTCTGCCACAGGAATGTGAGGAACATGTTTTTTTTTAGCCAAATTTTGAGGTTTGCAAAGGATTCTGGGTAACAGGACCTCGTCCGAGCCACACAAGTCACCCCATCTTGGATTCCCCTAGGTCTCTAGTTTTCAGAAATACACAGGTTTGGTCATTTTCCCATAGTGGCGGCTGAGCTACAGGCCAAAATCTACAGGTTGGCACTTTGCAAAAAACACCTCTGTTTTCTTTAAAAAATGTGAATGTGTCCACGTTGCGCTTTGGGGCGTTTCCTGTCGCGGGCGCTAGGCCTACCCAAACAAGTGAGGTATCATTTTTATCGCGAGATGTGGGGGAACGCTGGGTGGAAGGAAATTTGTGGCTCCTCTCAGATTCCAGAACTTTCTGCCACAGAAATGTGAGAAACATGTGTTTTTTTAGCCAAATTTTGAGGTTTGCAAAGGATTCTGGGTAACAGAACCTGGTCCGAGCCACACAAGTCACCCCATCTTGGATTCCCCTAGGTCTCTAGTTTTCAGAAATGCACAGGTTTGGTAGGTTTCCCTAGGTGGCGGCTGAGCTACAGGCCAAAATCTACAGGTAGGCACTTTGCAAAAAACACCTCTGTTTTCTTTAAAAAATTTGGATGTGTCCACGTTGCGCTTTGGGGCGTTTCCTGTCGCGGGTGCTAGGCCTACCCACACAAGTGAGGTATAATTTTTATCGGCAGACGTGGGGGAACGCTGCGTGGAAGGAAATTTGTGGCTCCTCTCAGATTCCAGAACTATCTGCCACAGAAATGTGAGGAACATGTGTTTTTTAAGCCAAATTTTGAGGTTTGCAAAGGATTCTGGGTAACAGAACCTGGTCCGAGCCACACAAGTCACCCCATCTTGGATTCCCCTAGGTCTCTAGTTTTCAGAAATGCACAGGTTTGGTAGGTTTCCCTAGGTGGCGGCTGAGCTACAGGCCAAAATCTACAGGTAGGCACTTTACAAAAAACACCTCTGTTTTCTTTCAAACATTTGGATGTGTCCACGTTGCGCTTTGGGGCGTTTCCTGTCACGGGCGCTAGGCCTACCCACACAAGTGAGGTATCATTTTTATCGGGAGACGTGGGGGAACGCTGGGTGGAAGGAAATTTGTGGGTCCTCTCAGATTCCAGAACTTTCTGCCACAGAAATGTGAGGAACATGTGTTTTTTTAGCCAAATTTTGAGGTTTGCAAAGGATTCTGGGTAACAGAACCTGGTCCGAGCCACACAAGTCAGCCAATATTGGATTCCCCTAGGTCTCTAGTTTTCAGAAATGCACAGGTTTGGGAGGTTTCCTTAGGTGGCGGCTGAGCTACAGGCCAAAATCTACAGGTAGGCACTTTACAAAAAACACCTCTGTTTTCTTTAAAAAATTTGGATGTGTCCACGTTGCGCTTTGGGGCGTTTCCTGTCGCGGGCGCTAGGCCTACCCACACAAGTGAGGTATCATTTTTATCGGGAGACGTGGGGGAACGCTGGGTGGAAGGAAATGTGTGGCTCCTCTCAGATTCCAGAACTTTTTGCCACAGAAATGTGAGGAACATGTGTTTTTTTAGCCAAATTTTGAGGTTTGCAAAGGATTCTGGGTAACAGAACCTGGTCCGAGCCACACAATTCACCCCATCTTGGATTCCCCTAGGAATCTAGTTTTCAGAAATGCACAGGTATGGTAGGTTTCCCTAGGTGGCGGCTGAGCTACAGGCCAAAATCTACAGGTAGGCACTTTGCAAAAAACACCTCTGTTTTCTTTCAAAAATTTGGATGTGTCCACGTTGCGCTTTGGGGCGCTTCCTGTCGCGGGCGCTAGGCCTACCCACACAAGTGAGGTATCATTTTTATCGGGAGACGTGGGGGAACGCTGGGTGGAAGGACATTTGTGGCTCCTCTCAGATTCCAGAACTTTCTGCCACAGAAATGTGAGGAACATGTGTTTTTTTAGCCAAATTTTGAGGTTTGCAAAGGATTCTGGGTAACAGAACCTGGTCCGAGCCACACAAGTCAGCCCATATTGGATTCCCCTAGGTCTCTAGTTTTCAGAAATGCACAGGTTTGGTAGGTTTCCCTAGGTGGCGGCTGAGCTACAGGCCAAAATCTACAGGTAGGCACTTTACAAAAAACACCTCTGTTTTCTTTCAAAAATGTGGATGTGTCCACGTTGCGCTTTGGGGCGTTTCCTGTCGCGGGCGCTAGGTCTACCCACACAAGTGAGGTATCATTTTTATCGGGAGACGTGGGGAAACGCTGGGTGGAAGTAAATTTGTGGCTCCTCTCAGATTCCAGAACTTTCTGCCACAGAAATGTGAGGAACATGTGTTTTTTTAGCCAAATTTTGAGGTTTGCAAAGGATTCTGGGTAACAGGACCTGGTCCGAGCCACACAAATCACCCAAATCACCCCATCTTGGATTCCCCTAGGTCTCTAGTTTTCAGAAATGCACAGGTTTGGTAATTTTCCCTAGGTGGCGGATGAGCTACAGGCCAAAATCTACAGGTAGGCACTTTGCAAAAAACACCTCTGTTTTCTTTAAAAAATTTGAATGTGTCCACGTTGCGCTTTGGGGCGTTTCCTGTCGCGGGCGCTAGGCCTACCCAAACAAGTGAGGTATCATTTTTATCGCGAGATGTGGGGGAACGCTGGGTGGAAGGAAATTTGTGGCTCCTCTCAGATTCCAGAACTTTCTGCCACAGAAATGTGAGGAACATGTGTTTTTTTAGCCAAATTTTGAGGTTTGCAAAGGATTCTGGGTAACAGAACCTGGTCCGAGTAACACAACTCACCCCATCTTGGATTCCCCTAGGTCTCTAGTTTTCAGAAATGCACAGGTTTGGTAGGTTTCCCTAGGTGGCGGCTGAGCTACAGTCCAAAATCTACAGGTAGGCACTTTGCAAAAAACACCTCTGTTTTCTTTCAAAAATTTGGATGTGTCCACGTTGCGCTTTGGGGCGTTTCCTGTCGCAGGCGCTAGGCCTACCCACACAAGTGAGGTATCATTTTTATCGGCAGACGTGGGGGAACGCTGGGTGGAAGGAAATTTGTGGCTCCTCTCAGATTCCAGAACTTTCTGCCACAGAAATGTGAGGAACATGTATTTTTTTAGCCAAATTTTGAGGTTTGCAAAGGATTCTGGGTAACAGAACCTGGTCCGAGCCACACAAGTCACCCCAACTTGGATTCCCCTAGGTCTCTAGTTTTCAGAAATGCACAGGTTTGGTAGGTTTCCCTAGGTGGCGGCTGAGCTACAGGCCAAAATCTACAGGTAGGCACTTTGCAAAAAACACCTCTGTTTACTTTCAAAAATTTGGATGTGTCCACTTTGCGCTTTGGGGCGTTTCCTGTCGCGGGCGCTAGGCCTACCCACACAAGTGAGGTACCATTTTTATCGGGAGACATGGGGAAACGCTGGGTGGAAGGAAATTTGTGGCTCCTCTCAGATTCCAGAACTTTCTGCCACAGAAATGTGAGGAACATGTGTTTTTTTAGCCAAATTTTGAGGTTTGCAAAGGATTCTTGGTAACAGAACCTGGTCCGAGCCACACAAGTCAGTCCATATTGGATTCCCCTGGGTCTCTAGTTTTCAGAAATGCACAGGTTTGGTAGGTTTCCCTAGGTGGCGGCTGAGCTACAGGCCAAAATCTACAGGTAGGCACTTTAGAAAAAACACCTCTGTTTTCTTTCAAAAATTTGGATGTGTCCACGTTGCGTTTTGGGGCGTTTCCAGTCGCAGGCGCTAGGCCTACCCACACAAGTGAGGTATCATTTTTATCGGGAGACGTGGGGGAACGCTGGGTGGAAGGAAATTTGTGGCTCCTCTCAGATTCCAGAACTTTCTGCCACAGAAATGTGAGGAACATGTGTTTTTTTAGCCAAATTTTGAGGTTTGCAAAGGATTCTCGGTAACAGAACCTGGTCCGAGCCACACAAGTCACCCCATCTTGGATTCCCCTAGGTCTCTAGTTTTCAGAAATGCACAGGTTTAGTAGGTTTCCCTAGGTGGCGGCTGAGCTACAGGCCAAAATCTACTTGTAGGCACTTTGCAAAAAACACCTCTGTTTTCTTTAAAAAATGTGGATGTGTCCACGTTGCGCTTTGGGGCGTTTCCTGTCGCGGGCGCTAGGCCTACCCACACAAGTGAGGTATCATTTTTATCGGGAGACGTGGGGGAACGCTGGGTGGAAGGACATTTGTGGCTCCTCTCAGATTCCAGAACTTTCTGCCACAGAAATGTGAGGAACATGTGTTTTTTTAGCCAAATTTTGAGGTTTGCAAAGGATTCTGGGTAACAGAACCTGGTCTGAGCCACACAAGTCAGCCAATATTGGATTCCCCTAGGTCTCTAGTTTTCAGAAATGCACAGGTTTGGTAGGTTTCCCTAGGTGGCGGCTGAGCTACAGGCCAAAATCTACAGGTAGGCACTTTACAAAAAACACCTCTGTTTTCTTTTAAAAATTTGGATGTGTCCACGTTGCGCTTTGGGGCATTTCCTGTCGCGGGCGCTAGGACTACCCACACAAGTGAGGTATCATTTTTGTCGGGAGACGTGGGGGAAAGCTGGGTGGAAGGAAATTTGTGGCTCCTCTCAGATTCCAGAACTTTCTGCCACAGAAATGTGAGGAACATGTGTTTTTTTAGCCAAATTTTGAGGTTTGCAAAGGATTCTGGGTAACAGAACCTGGGCCGAGCCACACAAGTCACCCCATCTTGGATTCCCCTAGGTCTCTAGTTTTCAGAAATGCACAGGTTTGGTAGGTTTCAATAGGTGGCGGCTGAGCTACAGGCCAAAATCTACAGGTAGACACTTTGCAAAAAACACCTCTGTTTTCTTTCAAAAATTTGGATGTGTCCACGTTGCGCTTTGGGGCGCTTCCTGTCGCGGGCGCTAGGCCTACCCACACAAGTGAGGTATCATTTTTATCGGGAGACGTGGGGGAACGCTGGGTGGAAGGAAATTTGTAGCTCCTCTCAGATTCCAGAACTTTCTGCCACAGAAATGTGAGGAACATGTGTTTTTTTAGCCAAATTTTGAGGTTTGCAAAGGATTCTTGGTAACAGAACCTGGTCCGAGCCACACAAGTCAGTCCATATTGGATTCCCCTGGGTCTCTAGTTTTCAGAAATGCACAGGTTTGGTAGGTTTCCCTAGGTGGCGGCTGAGCTACAGGCCAAAATCTACAGGTAGGCACTTTACAAAAAACACCTCTGTTTTCTTTCAAAAATTTGGATGTGTCCACGTTGCGCTTTGGGGCGTTTCCTGTCGCAGGCGCTAGGCCTACCCACACAAGTGAGGTATCATTTTTATCGGGAGACGTGGAGGAACGCTGGGTGGAAGGAAATGTGTGGCTCCTCTCAGATTCCAGAACTTTTTGCCACAGAAATGTGAGGAACATGTGTTTTTTTAGCCAAATTTTTAGGTTTGCAGAGGATTCTGGGTAACAGAACCTGGTCCGAGCCACACAAGTCACCCCAACTTGGATTCCCCTAGGTCTCTAGTTTTCAGAAATGCACAGGTTTGGTAGGTTTCCCTAGGTGGCGGCTGAGCTACAGGCCAAAATCTACAGGTAGGCACTTTGCAAAAAACACCTCTGTTTACTTTCAAAAATGTGGATGTGTCCACTTTGCGCTTTGGGGCGTTTCCTGTCGCGGGCGCTAGGCCTACCCACACAAGTGAGGTACCATTTTTATCGGGAGACATGGGGAAACGCTGGGTGGAAGGAAATTTGTGGCTCCTCTCAGATTCCAGAACTTTCTGCCACAGAAATGTGAGGAACATGTGTTTTTTTAGCCAAATTTTGAGGTTTGCAAAGGATTCTTGGTAACAGAACCTGGTCCGAGCCACACAAGTCAGTCCATATTGGATTCCCCTGGGTCTCTAGTTTTCAGAAATGCACAGGTTTGGTAGGTTTCCCTAGGTGGCGGCTGAGCTACAGGCCAAAATCTACAGGTAGGCACTTTAGAAAAAACACCTCTGTTTTCTTTCAAAAATTTGGATGTGTCCACGTTGCGTTTTGGGGCGTTTCCAGTCGCAGGCGCTAGGCCTACCCACACAAGTGAGGTATCATTTTTATCGGGAGACGTGGGGGAACGCTGGGTGGAAGGAAATTTGTGGCTCCTCTCAGATTCCAGAACTTTCTGCCACAGAAATGTGAGGAACATGTGTTTTTTTAGCCAAATTTTGAGGTTTGCAAAGGATTCTCGGTAACAGAACCTGGTCCGAGCCACACAAGTCACCCCATCTTGGATTCCCCTAGGTCTCTAGTTTTCAGAAATGCACAGGTTTAGTAGGTTTCCCTAGGTGGCGGCTGAGCTACAGGCCAAAATCTACTTGTAGGCACTTTGCAAAAAACACCTCTGTTTTCTTTAAAAAATGTGGATGTGTCCACGTTGCGCTTTGGGGCGTTTCCTGTCGCGGGCGCTAGGCCTACCCACACAAGTGAGGTATCATTTTTATCGGGAGACGTGGGGGAACGCTGGGTGGAAGGACATTTGTGGCTCCTCTCAGATTCCAGAACTTTCTGCCACAGAAATGTGAGGAACATGTGTTTTTTTAGCCAAATTTTGAGGTTTGCAAAGGATTCTGGGTAACAGAACCTGGTCCGAGCCACACAAGTCAGCCAATATTGGATTCCCCTAGGTCTCTAGTTTTCAGAAATGCACAGGTTTGGTAGGTTTCCCTAGGTGGCGGCTGAGCTACAGGCCAAAATCTACAGGTAGGCACTTTACAAAAAACACCTCTGTTTTCTTTTAAAAATTTGGATGTGTCCACGTTGCGCTTTGGGGCATTTCCTGTCGCGGGCGCTAGGACTACCCACACAAGTGAGGTATCATTTTTGTCGGGAGACGTGGGGGAAAGCTGGGTGGAAGGAAATTTGTGGCTCCTCTCAGATTCCAGAACTTTCTGCCACAGAAATGTGAGGAACATGTGTTTTTTTAGCCAAATTTTGAGGTTTGCAAAGGATTCTGGGTAACAGAACCTGGGCCGAGCCACACAAGTCACCCCATCTTGGATTCCCCTAGGTCTCTAGTTTTCAGAAATGCACAGGTTTGGTAGGTTTCAATAGGTGGCGGCTGAGCTACAGGCCAAAATCTACAGGTAGACACTTTGCAAAAAACACCTCTGTTTTCTTTCAAAAATTTGGATGTGTCCACGTTGCGCTTTGGGGCGCTTCCTGTCGCGGGCGCTAGGCCTACCCACACAAGTGAGGTATCATTTTTATCGGGAGACATGGGGGAACGCTGGGTGGAAGGAAATTTGTAGCTCCTCTCAGATTCCAGAACTTTCTGCCACAGAAATGTGAGGAACATGTGTTTTTTTAGCCAAATTTTGAGGTTTGCAAAGGATTCTTGGTAACAGAACCTGGTCCGAGCCACACAAGTCAGTCCATATTGGATTCCCCTGGGTCTCTAGTTTTCAGAAATGCACAGGTTTGGTAGGTTTCCCTAGGTGGCGGCTGAGCTACAGGCCAAAATCTACAGGTAGGCACTTTACAAAAAACACCTCTGTTTTCTTTCAAAAATTTGGATGTGTCCACGTTGCGCTTTGGGGCGTTTCCTGTCGCAGGCGCTAGGCCTACCCACACAAGTGAGGTATCATTTTTATCGGGAGACGTGGAGGAACGCTGGGTGGAAGGAAATGTGTGGCTCCTCTCAGATTCCAGAACTTTTTGCCACAGAAATGTGAGGAACATGTGTTTTTTTAGCCAAATTTTTAGGTTTGCAGAGGATTCTGGGTAACAGAACCTGGTCCGAGCCACACAAGTCACCCCAACTTGGATTCCCCTAGGTCTCTAGTTTTCAGAAATGCACAGGTTTGGTAGGTTTCCCTAGGTGGCGGCTGAGCTACAGGCCAAAATCTACAGGTAGGCACTTTGCAAAAAACACCTCTGTTTACTTTCAAAAATTTGGATGTGTCCACTTTGCGCTTTGGGGCGTTTCCTGTCGCGGGCGCTAGGCCTACCCACACAAGTGAGGTACCATTTTTATCGGGAGACATGGGGAAACGCTGGGTGGAAGGAAATTTGTGGCTCCTCTCAGATTCCAGAACTTTCTGCCACAGAAATGTGAGGAACATGTGTTTTTTTAGCCAAATTTTGAGGTTTGCAAAGGATTCTTGGTAACAGAACCTGGTCCGAGCCACACAAGTCAGTCCATATTGGATTCCCCTGGGTCTCTAGTTTTCAGAAATGCACAGGTTTGGTAGGTTTCCCTAGGTGGCGGCTGAGCTACAGGCCAAAATCTACAGGTAGGCACTTTAGAAAAAACACCTCTGTTTTCTTTCAAAAATTTGGATGTGTCCACGTTGCGTTTTGGGGCGTTTCCAGTCGCAGGCGCTAGGCCTACCCACACAAGTGAGGTATCATTTTTATCGGGAGACGTGGGGGAACGCTGGGTGGAAGGAAATTTGTGGCTCCTCTCAGATTCCAGAACTTTCTGCCACAGAAATGTGAGGAACATGTGTTTTTTTAGCCAAATTTTGAGGTTTGCAAAGGATTCTCGGTAACAGAACCTGGTCCGAGCCACACAAGTCACCCCATCTTGGATTCCCCTAGGTCTCTAGTTTTCAGAAATGCACAGGTTTAGTAGGTTTCCCTAGGTGGCGGCTGAGCTACAGGCCAAAATCTACTTGTAGGCACTTTGCAAAAAACACCTCTGTTTTCTTTAAAAAATGTGGATGTGTCCACGTTGCGCTTTGGGGCGTTTCCTGTCGCGGGCGCTAGGCCTACCCACACAAGTGAGGTATCATTTTTATCGGGAGACGTGGGGGAACGCTGGGTGGAAGGACATTTGTGGCTCCTCTCAGATTCCAGAACTTTCTGCCACAGAAATGTGAGGAACATGTGTTTTTTTAGCCAAATTTTGAGGTTTGCAAAGGATTCTGGGTAACAGAACCTGGTCCGAGCCACACAAGTCAGCCAATATTGGATTCCCCTAGGTCTCTAGTTTTCAGAAATGCACAGGTTTGGTAGGTTTCCCTAGGTGGCGGCTGAGCTACAGGCCAAAATCTACAGGTAGGCACTTTACAAAAAACACCTCTGTTTTCTTTTAAAAATTTGGATGTGTCCACGTTGCGCTTTGGGGCATTTCCTGTCGCGGGCGCTAGGACTACCCACACAAGTGAGGTATCATTTTTGTCGGGAGACGTGGGGGAAAGCTGGGTGGAAGGAAATTTGTGGCTCCTCTCAGATTCCAGAACTTTCTGCCACAGAAATGTGAGGAACATGTGTTTTTTTAGCCAAATTTTGAGGTTTGCAAAGGATTCTGGGTAACAGAACCTGGGCCGAGCCACACAAGTCACCCCATCTTGGATTCCCCTAGGTCTCTAGTTTTCAGAAATGCACAGGTTTGGTAGGTTTCAATAGGTGGCGGCTGAGCTACAGGCCAAAATCTACAGGTAGACACTTTGCAAAAAACACCTCTGTTTTCTTTCAAAAATTTGGATGTGTCCACGTTGCGCTTTGGGGCGCTTCCTGTCGCGGGCGCTAGGCCTACCCACACAAGTGAGGTATCATTTTTATCGGGAGACGTGGGGGAACGCTGGGTGGAAGGAAATTTGTAGCTCCTCTCAGATTCCAGAACTTTCTGCCACAGAAATGTGAGGAACATGTGTTTTTTTAGCCAAATTTTGAGGTTTGCAAAGGATTCTTGGTAACAGAACCTGGTCCGAGCCACACAAGTCAGTCCATATTGGATTCCCCTGGGTCTCTAGTTTTCAGAAATGCACAGGTTTGGTAGGTTTCCCTAGGTGGCGGCTGAGCTACAGGCCAAAATCTACAGGTAGGCACTTTACAAAAAACACCTCTGTTTTCTTTCAAAAATTTGGATGTGTCCACGTTGCGCTTTGGGGCGTTTCCTGTCGCAGGCGCTAGGCCTACCCACACAAGTGAGGTATCATTTTTATCGGGAGACGTGGAGGAACGCTGGGTGGAAGGAAATGTGTGGCTCCTCTCAGATTCCAGAACTTTTTGCCACAGAAATGTGAGGAACATGTGTTTTTTTAGCCAAATTTTTAGGTTTGCAGAGGATTCTGGGTAACAGAACCTGGTCCGAGCCACACAAGTCACCCCATTTTGGATTCCCCTAGGTCTCTAGTTTTCAGAAATGCACAGGTTTGGTAGGTTTCCCTAGGTGGCGGCGGAGCTACAGGCCAAAATCTACAGGTAGGCACTTTGCAAAAAACACCTCTGTTTACTTTAAAAAATTTGGATGTGTCCACGTTGCGCTTTGGGGCGTTTCCTGTCGCGGGCGCTAGGCCTACCCACACAAGTGAGGTACCTTTTTTATCGGGAGACGTGGGGAAACGCTGGGTGGAAGGAAATTTGTGGCTCCTCTCAGATTCCAGAACTTTCTGCCACAGAAATGTGAGGAACATGTGTTTTTTTAGCCAAATTTTGAGGTTTGCAAAGGATTCTGGGTAACAGAACCTGGTCTGAGCCGCACAAGTCACCCCATTTTGGATTCCCCTAGGTCTCTAGTTTTCAGAAATGCACAGGTTTGGTAGGTTTCCCTAGGTGGCGGCTGAGCTACAGGCCAAAATCTACAGGTTGGCACTTTGCAAAAAACACCTCTGTATTCTTTCAAAAATTTGGATGTGTCCACGTTGCGTTTTGGGGCGTTTCCAGTCACGGGCGCTAGGCCTACCCTCACAAGTGAGGTATCATTTTTATCGGGAGACGTGGGGGAACGCTGGGTGGAAGGAAATTTGTGGCTCCTCTCAGATTCCAGAACTTTCTGCCACAGAAATGTGAGGAACATGTGTTTTTTTAGCCAAATTTTGAGGTTTGCAAAGGATTCTCGGTAACAGAACCTTGTCTGAGCCACACAAGTCACCCCATCTTGGATTCCCCTAGGTCTCTAGTTTTCAGAAATACACAGGTTTAGTAGGTTTCCCTAGGTGGCGGCTGAGCTACAGGCCAAAATCTACAGGTAGGCACTTTGCAAAAAACACCTCTGTTTTCTTTAAAGAATTTGGATGTGTCCACGTTGCGCTTTGGGGCGTTTCCTGTCGCGGGCGCTAGGCCTACCCACACAAGTGAGGTATCATTTTTATCGGGAGACGTGGGGGAACGCTGGGTGGAAGGACATTTGTGGCTCCTCTCAGATTCCAGAACTTTCTGCCACAGAAATGTGAGGAACATGTGTTTTTTTAGCCAAATTTTGAGGTTTGCAAAGGATTCTGGGTAACAGAACCTGGTCCGAGCCACACAAGTCAGCCAATATTGGATTCCCCTAGGTCTCTAGTTTTCAGAAATGCACAGGTTTGGTAGGTTTCCCTAGGTGGCGAATGAGCTACAGGCCAAAATCTACAGGTAGGCACTTTACAAAAAACACCTCTGTTTTCTTTAAAAAATTTGGATGTGTCCACGTTGCGCTTTGGGGCGTTTCCTGTCGCGGGCGCTAGGCCTACCCACACAAGTGAGGTATCATTTTTATCGGGAGACGTGGGGGAACGCTGGGTGGAAGGAAATTTGTGGCTCCTCTCAGATTCCAGAACTTTCTGCCACAGAAATGTGAGGAACATGTGTTTTTTTAGCCAAATTTTGAGGTTTGCAAAGGATTCTGGGTAACAGAACCTGGTCCGAGCCACACAAGTCACCCCATCTTGGATTCCCCTAGGTCTCTAGTTTTCAGAAATGCACAGGTTTGGTAGGTTTCAATAGGTGGCGGCTGAGCTACAGGCCAAAATCTACAGGTAGACACTTTGCAAAAAACACCTCTGTTTTCTTTCAAAAATTTCGATGTGTCCACGTTGCGCTTTGGGGTGCTTCCTGTCGCGGGCGCTAGGCCTACCCACACAAGTGAGGTATCATTTTTATTGGGAGACGTGGGGGAACGCTGGGTGGAAGTAAATTTGTGGCTCCTCTCAGATTCCAGAACTTTCTGCCACAGAAATGTGAGGAACATGTGTTTTTTTAGCCAAATTTTGAGGTTTGCAAAGGATTCTGGGTAACAGAACCTGGTCCGAGCCACACAAGTCAGTCCATATTGGATTCCCCTAGGTCTCTAGTTTTCAGAAATGCACAGGTTTGGTAGGTTTCCCTAGGTGGCGGCTGAGCTACAGGCCAAAATCTACAGGTAGGCACTTTACAAAAAACACCTCTGTTTTCTTTCAAAAATTTGGATGTGTCCACGTTGCGCTTTGGGGCGTTTCCTGACGCGGGCGCTAGGCCTACCCACACAAGTGAGGTATAATTTTTATCGGGAGACGTGGGGGAACGCTGGGTGGAAGGAAATGTGTGGCTCCTCTCAGATTCCAGAACTTTTTGCCACAGAAATGTGAGGAACATGTGTTTTTTTAGCCAAATTTTGAGGTTTGCAAAGGATTCTGGGTAACAGAACCTGGTCCGAGCCACACAAGTCAACCCATTTCGGATTCCCCTAGGTCTCTAGTTTTCAGAAATGCACAGGTTTGGTAGGTTTCCCTAGGTGGCGGCTGAGCTACAGGCCAAAATCTACAGGTAGGCACTTTACAAAAAACACCTCTGTTTACTTTCAAAAATTTGGATGTGTCCACGTTGCGCTTTGGGGCGTTTCCTGTCGCGGGCGCTAGGCCTAACCACACAAGTGAGGTACCATTTTTATCGGGAGACGTGGGGAAATGCTGGGTGGAAGGAAATTTGTGGCTCCTCTCAGATTCCAGAACTTTCTGCCACAGAAATGTGAGGAACATGTGTTTTTTTAGCCAAATTTTGAGGTTTGCAAAGGATTCTGGGTAACAGAACCTGGTCCGAGCCACACAAGTCACCCCATTTTGGATTCCCCTAGGTCTCTAGTTTTCAGAAATGCACAGGTTTGGTAGGTTTCCCTAGGTGGCGGCTGAGCTACAGGCCAAAATCTACAGGTTGGCACTTTGCAAAAAACACCTCTGTTTTCTTTCAAAAATTTGTATGTGTCCACGTTGCGTTTTGGGGCGTTTCCAGTCGCGGGCGCTAGGCCTACCCACACAAGTGAGGTATCATTTTTATCGGGAGACGTGGGGAAACGCTGGGTGGAAGGAAATTTGTGGCTCCTCTCAGATTCCAGAACTTTCTGCCACAGAAATGTGAGGAACATGTGTTTTTTTAGCCAAATTTTGAGGTTTGCAAAGGATTCTGGGTAACAGAACCTGGTCCGAGCCACACAAGTCAGTCCATATTGGATTCCCCTAGGTCTCTAGTTTTCAGAAATGCACAAGTTTGGTAGGTTTCCCTAGGTGGCGGCTGAGCTACAGGCCAAAATCTACAGGTAGGCACTTTACAAAAAACACCTCTGTTTTCTTTCAAAAATTAGGATGTGTCCACGTTGCGCTTTGGGGCGTTTCCTGTCGCGGGCGCTAGGCCTACCCACACAAGTGAGGTATCATTTTTATCGGGAGACGTGGGGGAACGCTGGGTGGAAGGAAATGTGTGGCTCCTCTCAGATTCCAGAACTTTTTGCCACAGAAATGTGAGGAACATGTGTTTTTTTAGCCAAATTTTGAGGTTTGCAAAGGATTCTGGGTAACAGAACCTGGTCCGAGCCAGACAAGTCACCCCATTTTGGATTCCCCTAGGTCTCTAGTTTTCAGAAATGCACAGGTTTGGTAGGTTTCCCTAGGTGGCGGCTGAGCTACAGGCCAAAATCTACAGGTAGGCACTTTGCAAAAAACACCTCTGTTTACTTTAAAAAATTTGGATGTGTCCACGTTGCGCTTTGGGGCGTTTCCTGTCGCAGGCGCTAGGCCTACCCACACAAGTGAGGTACCATTTTTATCGGGAGACGTGGGGAAATGCTGGGTAGAAGGAAATTTGTGGCTCCTCTCAGATTCCAGAACTTTCTGCCACAGAAATGTGAGGAACATGTGTTTTTTTAGCCAAATTTTGAGGTTTGCAAAGGATTCTGGGTAACAGAACCTGGTCCGAGCCACACAAGTCACCCCATTTTGGATTCCCCTAGGTCTCTAGTTTTCAGAAATGCACAGGTTTGGTAGGTTTCCCTAGGTGGCGGCTGAGCTACAGGCCAAAATCTACAGGTTGGCACTTTGCAAAAAACACCTCTGTTTTCTTTAAAAAATTTGGAAGTGTCCACGTTGCGTTTTGGGGCGTTTCCAGTCGCGGGCGCTAGGCCTACCCACACAAGTGAGGTATCATTTTTATCGGGAGACGTGGGGGAACGCTGGGTGGAAGGAAATTTGTGGCTCCTCTCAGATTCCAGAACTTTCTGCCACAGAAATATGAGGAACATGTGTTTTTTTAGCCAAATTTTGAGGTTTGCAAAGGATTCTGGGTAACAGAACCTTTTCCGAGCCACACAAGTCAGTCCATATTGGATTCCCCTAGGTCTCTAGTTTTCAGAAATGCACAAGTTTGGTAGGTTTCCCTAGGTGGCGGCTGAGCTACAGGCCAAAATCTACAGGTAGGCACTTTACAAAAAACACCTCTGTTTTCTTTCAAAAATTTGGATGTGTCCACGTTGCGCTTTGGGGCGTTTCCTGTCGCGGGCGCTAGGCCTACCCACACAAGTGAGGTATCATTTTTATCGGGAGACGTGGGGGAACGCTGGGTGGAAGGAAATGTGTGGCTCCTCTCAGATTCCAGAACATTTTGCCACAGAAATGTGAGGAACATGTGTTTTTTTAGCCAAATTTTGAGGTTTGCAAAGGATTCTGGGTAACAGAACCTGGTCCGAGCCACACAACTCACCCCATCTTGGATTCTCCGAGGTCTCTAGTTTTCAGAAATGCACAGGTATGGTAGGTTTCCCTAGGTGGCGGCTGAGCTACAGGCCAAAATCTACAGGTAGGCACTTTGCAAAAAACACCTCTGTTTTCTTTCAAAAATTTGTATGTGTCCATATTGCGCTTTGGGGCGTTTCCTGTCGCGGGCGCTAGGCCTACCTACACAAGTGAGGTATCATTTTTATCGGGAGACGTGGAGGAACGCTGGGGGGAAGGAAATTCGTGGCTCCTCTCAGATTCCAGAACTTTCTGCCACAGAAATGTGAGGAACATGTGTTTTTTTAGCCAAATTTTGAGGTTTGCAAAGGATTCTGGGTAACAGAACCTGGTCCGAGCCACACAAGTCACCCCATCTTGGATTCCCCTAGGTCTCTAGTTTTCAGAAATGCACAGGTTTGGTAGGTTTCCCTAGGTGGCGGCTGAGCTACAGGCCAAAATCTACAGGTAGGCACTTTACATAAAACACCTCTGTTTTCTTTCAAAAATGTGGATGTGTCCACGTTGCGCTTTGCGGTGTTTCCTGTCGCGGGCACTAGGTCTACCCACACAAGTGAGGTATCATTTTTATCGGGAGACGTGGGGGAATGCTGGGTGGAAGGAAATTTGTGGCTCCTCTCAGATTCCAGAACATTCTCCCACAGAAATGTGAGGAACATGTGTTTTTTTAGCCAAATTTTAAGGTTTGCAAAGGATTCTGGGTAACAGAACCTGGTCCGAGCCACACAAGTCACCCCATCTTGTATTCCCCTAGGTCTCTAGTTTTCAGAAATGCACAGGTTTGGTAGGTTTCCCTAGGTGGCGGCTGAGCTACAGGCCAAAATCTACAGGTAGGCACTTTACAAAAAACACCTCTGTTTTCTTTCAAAAATTTGGATGTGTCCACGTTGCGCTTTGGGGCGTTTCCTGTCGCGGGCGCTAGGCCTACCTACACAAGTGAGGTATCATTTTTATCGGGAGACGTGGGGGAACGCTGGGTGGAAGGAAATGTGTGGCTCCTCTCAGATTCCAGAACTTTTTGCCACAGAAATGTGAGGAACATGTGTTTTTTTAGCCAAATTTTGAGGTTTGCAAAGGATTCTGGGTAACAGAACCTGGTCCGAGCCAGACAAGTCACCCCATTTTGGATTCCCCTAGGTCTCTAGTTTTCAGAAATGCACAGGTTTGGTAGGTTTCCCTAGGTGGCGGCTGAGCTACAGGCCAAAATCTACAGGTAGGCACTTTGCAAAAAACACCTCTGTTTACTTTAAAAAATTTGGATGTGTCCACGTTGCGCTTTGGGGCGTTTCCTGTCGCAGGCGCTAGGCCTACCCACACAAGTGAGGTACCATTTTTATCGGGAGACGTGGGGAAATGCTGGGTAGAAGGAAATTTGTGGCTCCTCTCAGATTCCAGAACTTTCTGCCACAGAAATGTGAGGAACATGTGTTTTTTTAGCCAAATTTTGAGGTTTGCAAAGGATTCTGGGTAACAGAACCTGGTCCGAGCCACACAAGTCACCCCATTTTGGATTCCCCTAGGTCTCTAGTTTTCAGAAATGCACAGGTTTGGTAGGTTTCCCTAGGTGGCGGCTGAGCTACAGGCCAAAATCTACAGGTTGGCACTTTGCAAAAAACACCTCTGTTTTCTTTAAAAAATTTGGAAGTGTCCACGTTGCGTTTTGGGGCGTTTCCAGTCGCGGGCGCTAGGCCTACCCACACAAGTGAGGTATCATTTTTATCGGGAGACGTGGGGGAACGCTGGGTGGAAGGAAATTTGTGGCTCCTCTCAGATTCCAGAACTTTCTGCCACAGAAATATGAGGAACATGTGTTTTTTTAGCCAAATTTTGAGGTTTGCAAAGGATTCTGGGTAACAGAACCTTTTCCGAGCCACACAAGTCAGTCCATATTGGATTCCCCTAGGTCTCTAGTTTTCAGAAATGCACAAGTTTGGTAGGTTTCCCTAGGTGGCGGCTGAGCTACAGGCCAAAATCTACAGGTAGGCACTTTACAAAAAACACCTCTGTTTTCTTTCAAAAATTTGGATGTGTCCACGTTGCGCTTTGGGGCGTTTCCTGTCGCGGGCGCTAGGCCTACCCACACAAGTGAGGTATCATTTTTATCGGGAGACGTGGGGGAACGCTGGGTGGAAGGAAATGTGTGGCTCCTCTCAGATTCCAGAACATTTTGCCACAGAAATGTGAGGAACATGTGTTTTTTTAGCCAAATTTTGAGGTTTGCAAAGGATTCTGGGTAACAGAACCTGGTCCGAGCCACACAACTCACCCCATCTTGGATTCTCCGAGGTCTCTAGTTTTCAGAAATGCACAGGTATGGTAGGTTTCCCTAGGTGGCGGCTGAGCTACAGGCCAAAATCTACAGGTAGGCACTTTGCAAAAAACACCTCTGTTTTCTTTCAAAAATTTGTATGTGTCCATATTGCGCTTTGGGGCGTTTCCTGTCGCGGGCGCTAGGCCTACCTACACAAGTGAGGTATCATTTTTATCGGGAGACGTGGAGGAACGCTGGGGGGAAGGAAATTCGTGGCTCCTCTCAGATTCCAGAACTTTCTGCCACAGAAATGTGAGGAACATGTGTTTTTTTAGCCAAATTTTGAGGTTTGCAAAGGATTCTGGGTAACAGAACCTGGTCCGAGCCACACAAGTCACCCCATCTTGGATTCCCCTAGGTCTCTAGTTTTCAGAAATGCACAGGTTTGGTAGGTTTCCCTAGGTGGCGGCTGAGCTACAGGCCAAAATCTACAGGTAGGCACTTTACATAAAACACCTCTGTTTTCTTTCAAAAATGTGGATGTGTCCACGTTGCGCTTTGCGGTGTTTCCTGTCGCGGGCACTAGGTCTACCCACACAAGTGAGGTATCATTTTTATCGGGAGACGTGGGGGAATGCTGGGTGGAAGGAAATTTGTGGCTCCTCTCAGATTCCAGAACTTTCTGCCACAGAAATGTGAGGAACATGTGTTTTTTTAGCCAAATTTTAAGGTTTGCAAAGGATTCTGGGTAACAGAACCTGGTCCGAGCCACACAAGTCACCCCATCTTGTATTCCCCTAGGTCTCTAGTTTTCAGAAATGCACAGGTTTGGTAGGTTTCAATAGGTGGCGGCTGAGCTACAGGCCAAAATCTACAGATAGACACTTTGCAAAAAACACCTCTGTTTTCTTTCAAAAATTTGGATGTGTCCACGTTGCGCTTTGGGGCGCTTCCTGTCGCGGGCGCTAGGCCTACCCACACAAGTGAGGTATCATTTTTATCAGGAGACGTGGGGGAACGCTGGGTGGAAGGAAATTTGTGGCTCCTCTCAGATTCCAGAACATTCTGCCACAGAAATGTGAGGAACATGTGTTTTTTTAGCCAAATTTTGAGGTTTGCAAAGGATTCTGGGTAACAGAACCTGGTCCGAGCCACACAAGTCAGTCCATATTGGATTCCCCTAGGTCTCTAGTTTTCAGAAATGCACAGGTTTGGTAGGTTTCCCTAGGTGGCGGCTGAGCTACAGGCCAAAATCTACAGGTAGGCACTTTACAAAAAACACCTCTGTTTTCTTTCAAAAATTTGGATGTGTCCACGTTGCGCTTTGGGGCGTTTCCTGTCGCGGACGCTAGGCCTACCCACACAAGTGAGGTATCATTTTTATCGGGAGATGTGGGGGAACGCTGGGTGGAAGGAAATGTGTGGCTCCTCTCAGATTCCAGAACTTTTTGCCACAGAAATGTGAGGAACATGTGTTTTTTTAGCCAAATTTTGAGGTTTGCAAAGGATTCTGGGTAACAGAACCTGGTCCGAGCCACTTAACTCACCCCATCTTGGATTCCCCTAGGTCTCTAGTTTTCAGAAGTGCACAGGTATGGTAGGTTTCCCTAGGTGGCGGCTGAGCTACAGACCAAAATCTACAGGTAGGCACTTTGCAAAAAACACCTCTGTTTTCTTTCAAAAATATAGATGTGTCCATATTGCGCTTTGGGGCGCTTCCTGTCGCAGGCGCTAGGCCTACCCACTCAAGTGAGGTATCATTTTTATCGGGAGACGTGGGGGAACGCTGGGTGGAAGGAAATTTGTGGCTCCTCTCAGATTCCAGAACTTTCTGCCACAGAAATGTGAGGAACATGTGTTTTTTTAGCCAAATTTTGAGGTTTGCAAAGGATTCTGCGTAACAGGACCTGGTCTGAGCCACACAAGTCACCCCATCTTGGATTCCCCTAGGTCTCTAGTTTTCAGAAATGCACAGGTTTGGTAATTTTCCCTAGGTGGCGGCTGAGCTACAGGCCAAAATCTACAGGTAGGCACTTTGCAAAAAACACCTCTGTTTTCTTTAAAAAATTTGAATGTGTCCACGTTGCGCTTTGGGGCGTTTCCTGTCGCGGGCGCTAGGCCAACCCAAACAAGTGAGGTATCATTTTTATCGCGAGATGTGGGGGAACGCTGGGTGGAAGGAAATTTGTGGCTCCTCTCAGATTCCAGAACTTTCTGCCACAGAAATATGAGGAACATGTGTATTTTTAGCCAAATTTTGAGGTTTGCAAAGGATTCTGGGTAACAGAACCTGGTCCGAGCCACACAACTCACCCCATCTTGGATTCCCCTAGGTCTCTAGTTTTCAGAAATGCACAGGTTTGGTAGGTTTCCCTAGGTGGCGGCTGAGCTACAGGCCAAAATCTACAGGTAGGCACTTTGCAAAAAACACCTCTGTTTTCTTTCAAAAATTTGGATGTGTCCACGTTGCGTTTTGGGGCGTTTCCAGTCGCGGGCGCTAGGCCTACCCACACAAGTGAGGTATCATTTTTATCGGGAGACGTGGGGGAACGCTGGGTGGAAGGAAATTTGTGGCTCCTCTCAGATTCCAGAACTTTCTGCCACAGAAATGTGAGGAACATGTGTTTTTTTAGCCAAATTTTGAGGTTTGCAAAGGATTCTGGGTAACAGAACCTGGTCCGAGCCACACAAGTCACCCCATCTTGGATTCCCCTAGGTCTCTAGTTTTCAGAAATGCACAGGTTTGGTAGGTTTCCCTAGGTGGCGGCTGAGCTACAGGCCAAAATCTACAGGTAGGCACTTTGCAAAAAACACCTCTGTTTTCTTTCAAAAATTTGTATGTGTCCACGTTGCGTTTTGGGGCGTTTCCAGTCGCGGGCGCTAGGCCTACCCACACAAGTGAGGTATCATTTTTATCGGGAGACGTGGGGAAACGCTGGGTGGAAGGAAATTTGTGGCTCCTCTCAGATTCCAGAACTTTCTGCCACAGAAATGTGAGGAACATGTGTTTTTTTAGCCAAATTTTGAGGTTTGCAAAGGATTCTGGGTAACAGAACCTGGTCCGAGCCACACAAGTCAGTCCATATTGGATTCCCCTAGGTCTCTAGTTTTCAGAAATGCACAAGTTTGGTAGGTTTCCCTAGGTGGCGGCTGAGCTACAGGCCAAAATCTACAGGTAGGCACTTTACAAAAAACACCTCTGTTTTCTTTCAAAAATTAGGATGTGTCCACGTTGCGCTTTGGGGCGTTTCCTGTCGCGGGCGCTAGGCCTACCCACACAAGTGAGGTATCATTTTTATCGGGAGACGTGGGGGAACGCTGGGTGGAAGGAAATGTGTGGCTCGTCTCAGATTCCAGAACTTTTTGCCACAGAAATGTGAGGAACATGTGTTTTTTTAGCCAAATTTTGAGGTTTGCAAAGGATTCTGGGTAACAGAACCTGGTCCGAGCCACACAAGTCACCCCATTTTGGATTCCCCTAGGTCTCTAGTTTTCAGAAATGCACAGGTTTGGTAGGTTTCCCTAGGTGGCGGCTGAGCTACAGGCCAAAATCTACAGGTAGGCACTTTGCAAAAAACACCTCTGTTTACTTTAAAAAATTTGGATGTGTCCACGTTGCGCTTTGGGGTGTTTCCTGTCGCAGGCGCTAGGCCTACCCACACAAGTGAGGTACCATTTTTATCGGGAGACGTGGGGAAATGCTGGGTAGAAGGAAATTTGTGGCTCCTCTCAGATTCCAGAACTTTCTGCCACAGAAATGTGAGGAACATGTGTTTTTTTAGCCAAATTTTGAGGTTTGCAAAGGATTCTGGGTAACAGAACCTGGTCCGAGCCACACAAGTCACCCCATTTTGGATTCCCCTAGGTCTCTAGTTTTTAGAAATGCACAGGTTTGGTAGGTTTCCCTAGGTGGCGGCTGAGCTACAGGCCAAAATCTACAGGTTGGCACTTTGCAAAAAACACCTCTGTTTTCTTTAAAAAATTTGGATGTGTCCACGTTGCGTTTTGGGGCGTTTCCAGTCGCGGGCGCTAGGCCTACCCACACAAGTGAGGTATCATTTTTATCGGGAGACGTGGGGGAACGCTGGGTGGAAGGAAATTTGTGGCTCCTCTCAGATTCCAGAACTTTCTGCCACAGAAATATGAGGAACATGTGTTTTTTTAGCCAAATTTTGAGGTTTGCAAAGGATTCTGGGTAACAGAACCTTTTCCGAGCCACACAAGTCAGTCCATATTGGATTCCCCTAGGTCTCTAGTTTTCAGAAATGCACAAGTTTGGTAGGTTTCCCTAGGTGGCGGCTGAGCTACAGGCCAAAATCTACAGGTAGGCACTTTACAAAAAACACCTCTGTTTTCTTTCAAAAATTTGGATGTGTCCACGTTGCGCTTTGGGGCGTTTCCTGTCGCGGGCGCTAGGCCTACCCACACAAGTGAGGTATCATTTTTATCGGGAGACGTGGGGGAACGCTGGGTGGAAGGAAATGTGTGGCTCCTCTCAGATTCCAGAACTTTTTGCCACAGAAATGTGAGGAACATGTGTTTTTTTAGCCAAATTTTGAGGTTTGCAAAGGATTCTGGGTAACAGAACCTGGTCCGAGCCACACAACTCACCCCATCTTGGATTCCCCGAGGTCTCTAGTTTTCAGAAATGCACAAGTTTGGTAGGTTTCCCTAGGTGGCGGCTGAGCTACAGGCCAAAATCTACAGGTAGGCACTTTGCAAAAAACACCTCTGTTTTCTTTAAAAAATTTGTATGTGTCCACATTGCGTTTTGGGGCGTTTCCAGTCGCGGGCGCTAGGCCTACCCACACAAGTGAGGTATCATTTTTATCGGGAGACGTGGGGAAACGCTGGGTGGAAGGAAATTTGTGGCTCCTCTCAGATTCCAGAACTTTCTGCCACAGAAATGTGAGGAACATGTGTTTTTTTAGCCAAATTTTGAGGTTTGCAAAGGATTCTGGGTAACAGAACCTGGTCCGAGCCACACAAGTCAGTCCATATTGGATTCCCCTAGGTCTCTAGTTTTCAGAAATGCACAAGTTTGGTAGGTTTCCCTAGGTGGCGGCTGAGCTACAGGCCAAAATCTACAGGTAGGCACTTTACAAAAAACACCTCTGTTTTCTTTCAAAAATTAGGATGTGTCCACGTTGCGCTTTGGGGCGTTTCCTGTCGCGGGCGCTAGGCCTACCCACACAAGTGAGGTATCATTTTTATCGGGAGACGTGGGGGAACGCTGGGTGGAAGGAAATGTGTGGCTCGTCTCAGATTCCAGAACTTTTTGCCACAGAAATGTGAGGAACATGTGTTTTTTTAGCCAAATTTTGAGGTTTGCAAAGGATTCTGGGTAACAGAACCTGGTCCGAGCCACACAAGTCACCCCATTTTGGATTCCCCTAGGTCTCTAGTTTTCAGAAATGCACAGGTTTGGTAGGTTTCCCTAGGTGGCGGCTGAGCTACAGGCCAAAATCTACAGGTAGGCACTTTGCAAAAAACACCTCTGTTTACTTTAAAAAATTTGGATGTGTCCACGTTGCGCTTTGGGGCGTTTCCTGTCGCAGGCGCTAGGCCTACCCACACAAGTGAGGTACCATTTTTATCGGGAGACGTGGGGAAATGCTGGGTAGAAGGAAATTTGTGGCTCCTCTCAGATTCCAGAACTTTCTGCCACAGAAATGTGAGGAACATGTGTTTTTTTAGCCAAATTTTGAGGTTTGCAAAGGATTCTGGGTAACAGAACCTGGTCCGAGCCACACAAGTCACCCCATTTTGGATTCCCCTAGGTCTCTAGTTTTTAGAAATGCACAGGTTTGGTAGGTTTCCCTAGGTGGCGGCTGAGCTACAGGCCAAAATCTACAGGTTGGCACTTTGCAAAAAACACCTCTGTTTTCTTTAAAAAATTTGGATGTGTCCACGTTGCGTTTTGGGGCGTTTCCAGTCGCGGGCGCTAGGCCTACCCACACAAGTGAGGTATCATTTTTATCGGGAGACGTGGGGGAACGCTGGGTGGAAGGAAATTTGTGGCTCCTCTCAGATTCCAGAACTTTCTGCCACAGAAATATGAGGAACATGTGTTTTTTTAGCCAAATTTTGAGGTTTGCAAAGGATTCTGGGTAACAGAACCTTTTCCGAGCCACACAAGTCAGTCCATATTGGATTCCCCTAGGTCTCTAGTTTTCAGAAATGCACAAGTTTGGTAGGTTTCCCTAGGTGGCGGCTGAGCTACAGGCCAAAATCTACAGGTAGGCACTTTACAAAAAACACCTCTGTTTTCTTTCAAAAATTTGGATGTGTCCACGTTGCGCTTTGGGGCGTTTCCTGTCGCGGGCGCTAGGCCTACCCACACAAGTGAGGTATCATTTTTATCGGGAGACGTGGGGGAACGCTGGGTGGAAGGAAATGTGTGGCTCCTCTCAGATTCCAGAACTTTTTGCCACAGAAATGTGAGGAACATGTGTTTTTTTAGCCAAATTTTGAGGTTTGCAAAGGATTCTGGGTAACAGAACCTGGTCCGAGCCACACAACTCACCCCATCTTGGATTCCCCGAGGTCTCTAGTTTTCAGAAATGCACAGGTATGGTAGGTTTCCCTAGGTGGCGGCTGAGCTACAGGCCAAAATCTACAGGTAGGCACTTTGCAAAAAACACCTCTGTTTTCTTTCAAAAATTTGGATGTGTCCATATTGCGCTTTGGGGCGTTTCCTGTCGCGGGCGCTAGGCCTACCTACACAAGTGAGGTATCATTTTTATCGGGAGACGTGGGGGAACGCTGGGGGGAAGGAAATTTGTGGCTCCTCTCAGATTCCAGAACTTTCTGCCACAGAAATGTGAGGAACATGTGTTTTTTTAGCCAAATTTTGAGGTTTGCAAAGGATTCTGGGTAACAGAACCTGGTCCGAGCCACACAAGTCACCCCATCTTGGATTCCCCTAGGTCTCTAGTTTTCAGAAATGCACAGGTTTGGTAGGTTTCCCTAGGTGGCGGCTGAGCTACAGGCCAAAATCTACAGGTAGGCACTTTACATAAAACACCTCTGTTTTCTTTCAAAAATGTGGATGTGTCCACGTTGCGCTTTGCGGCGTTTCCTGTCGCGGGCACTAGGTCTACCCACACAAGTGAGGTATCATTTTTATCGGGAGACGTGGGGGAACGCTGGGTGGAAGGAAATTTGTGGCTCCTCTCAGATTCCAGAACTTTCTGCCACAGAAATGTGAGGAACATGTGTTTTTTTAGCCAAATTTTAAGGTTTGCAAAGGATTCTGGGTAACAGAACCTGGTCCGAGCCACACAAGTCACCCCATCTTGGATTCCCCTAGGTCTCTAGTTTTCAGAAATGCACAGGTTTGGTAGGTTTCAATAGGTGGCAGCTGTGCTACAGGCCAAAATCTACAGGTAGACACTTTGCAAAAAACACCTCTGTTTTCTTTCAAAAATTTGGATGTGTCCACGTTGCGCTTTGGGGCGCTTCCTGTCGCGGGCGCTAGGCCTACCCACACAAGTGAGGTATCATTTTTATCAGGAGACGTGGGGGAACGCTGGGTGGAAGGAAATTTGTGGCTCCTCTCAGATTCCAGAACATTCTGCCACAGAAATGTGAGGAACATGTGTTTTTTTAGCCAAATTTTGAGGTTTGCAAAGGATTCTGGGTAACAGAACCTGGTCCGAGCCACACAAGTCAGTCCATATTGGATTCCCCTAGGTCTCTAGTTTTCAGAAATGCACAGGTATGGTAGGTTTCCCTAGGTGGCGGCTGAGCTACAGGCCAAAATCTACAGGTAGGCACTTTGCAAAAAACACCTCTGTTTTCTTTCAAAAATTTGGATGTGTCCACGTTGCGCTTTGGGGCGCTTCCTGTCGCGGGCGCTAGGCCTACCCACACAAGTGAGGTATCATTTTTATCGGGAGACGTGGGGGAACGCTGGGTGGAAGGAAATTTGTGGCTTCTCTCAGATTCCAGAACTTTTTGCCACAGAAATGTGAGGAACATGTGTTTTTTTAGCCAAATTTTGAGGTTTGCAAAGGATTCTGGGTAACAGAACCTGGTCCGAGCCACACAAGTCACCCCATTTTGGATTCCCCTAGGTCTCTAGTTTTCAGAAATGCACAGGTTTGGTAGGTTTCCCTAGGTGGCGGCTGAGCTACAGGCCAAAATCTACAGGTAGGCACTTTGCAAAAAACACCTCTGTTTACTTTAAAAAATTTGGATGTGTCCACGTTGCGCTTTGGGGCGTTTCCTGTCGCAGGCGCTAGGCCTACCCACACAAGTGAGGTACCATTTTTATCGGGAGACGTGGGGAAATGCTGGGTAGAAGGAAATTTGTGGCTCCTCTCAGATTCCAGAACTTTCTGCCACAGAAATGTGAGGAACATGTGTTTTTTTAGCCAAATTTTGAGGTTTGCAAAGGATTCTGGGTAACAGAACCTGGTCCGAGCCACACAAGTCAACCCATTTTGGATTCCCCTAGGTCTCTAGTTTTTAGAAATGCACAGGTTTGGTAGGTTTCCCTAGGTGGCGGCTGAGCTACAGGCCAAAATCTACAGGTTGGCACTTTGCAAAAAACACCTCTGTTTTCTTTAAAAAATTTGGATGTGTCCACGTTGCGTTTTGGGGCGTTTCCAGTCGCGGGAACTAGGCCTACCCACACAAGTGAGGTATCATTTTTATCGGGAGACGTGGGGGAACGCTGGGTGGAAGGAAATTTGTGGCTCCTCTCAGATTCCAGAACTTTCTGCCACAGAAATATGAGGAACATGTGTTTTTTTAGCCAAATTTTGAGGTTTGCAAAGGATTCTGGGTAACAGAACCTTTTCCGAGCCACACAAGTCAGTCCATATTGGATTCCCCTAGGTCTCTAGTTTTCAGAAATGCACAAGTTTGGTAGGTTTCCCTAGGTGGCGGCTGAGCTACAGGCCAAAATCTACAGGTAGGCACTTTACAAAAAACACCTCTGTTTTCTTTCAAAAATTTGGATGTGTCCACGTTGCGCTTTGGAGCGTTTCCTGTCGCGGGCGCTAGGCCTACCCACACAAGTGAGGTATCATTTTTATCGGGAGACGTGGGGGAACGCTGGGTGGAAGGAAATGTGTGGCTCCTCTCAGATTCCAGAACTTTTTGCCACAGAAATGTGAGGAACATGTGTTTTTTTAGCCAAATTTTGAGGTTTGCAAAGGATTCTGGGTAACAGAACCTGGTCCGAGCCACACAACTCACCCCATCTTGGATTCCCCGAGGTCTCTAGTTTTCAGAAATGCACAGGTATGGTAGGTTTCCCTAGGTGGCGGCTGAGCTACAGGCCAAAATCTACAGGTAGGCACTTTGCAAAAAACACCTCTGTTTTCTTTCAAAAATTTGGATGTGTCCATATTGCGCTTTGGGGCGTTTCCTGTCGCGGGCGCTAGGCCTACCTACTCAAGTGAGGTATCATTTTTATCGGGAGACGTGGGGGAACGCTGGGGGGAAGGAAATTTGTGGCTCCTCTCAGATTCCAGAACTTTCTGCCACAGAAATGTGAGGAACATGTGTTTTTTTAGCCAAATTTTGAGGTTTGCAAAGGATTCTGGGTAACAGAACCTGGTCCGAGCCACACAAGTCACCCCATCTTGGATTCCCCTAGGTCTCTAGTTTTCAGAAATGCACAGGTTTGGTAGGTTTCCCTAGGTGGCGGCTGAGCTACAGGCCAAAATCTACAGGTAGGCACTTTACATAAAACACCTCTGTTTTCTTTCAAAAATGTGGATGTGTCCACGTTGCGCTTTGCGGCGTTTCCTGTCGCGGGCACTAGGTCTACCCACACAAGTGAGGTATCATTTTTATCGGGAGACGTGGGGGAACGCTGGGTGGAAGGAAATTTGTGGCTCCTCTCAGATTCCAGAACTTTCTGCCACAGAAATGTGAGGAACATGTGTTTTTTTAGCCAAATTTTAAGGTTTGCAAAGGATTCTGGGTAACAGAACCTGGTCCGAGCCACACAAGTCACCCCATCTTGGATTCCCCTAGGTCTCTAGTTTTCAGAAATGCACAGGTTTGGTAGGTTTCAATAGGTGGCAGCTGTGCTACAGGCCAAAATCTACAGGTAGACACTTTGCAAAAAACACCTCTGTTTTCTTTCAAAAATTTGGATGTGTCCACGTTGCGCTTTGGGGCGCTTCCTGTCGCGGGCGCTAGGCCTACCCACACAAGTGAGGTATCATTTTTATCAGGAGACGTGGGGGAACGCTGGGTGGAAGGAAATTTGTGGCTCCTCTCAGATTCCAGAACATTCTGCCACAGAAATGTGAGGAACATGTGTTTTTTTAGCCAAATTTTGAGGTTTGCAAAGGATTCTGGGTAACAGAACCTGGTCCGAGCCACACAAGTCAGTCCATATTGGATTCCCCTAGGTCTCTAGTTTTCAGAAATGCACAGGTATGGTAGGTTTCCCTAGGTGGCGGCTGAGCTACAGGCCAAAATCTACAGGTAGGCACTTTGCAAAAAACACCTCTGTTTTCTTTCAAAAATTTGGATGTGTCCATATTGCGCTTTGGGGCATTTCCTGTCGCAGGCGCTAGGCCTACCCACACAAGTGAGGTATCATTTTTATCGGCAGACGTGGGGGAACGCTGGGTGGAAGGAAATTTGTGGCTCCTCTCAGATTCCAGAACTTTCTGCCACAGAAATGTGAGGAACATGTATTTTTTTAGCCAAATTTTGAGGTTTGCAAAGGATTCTGGGTAACAGAACCTGGTCCGAGCCACACAAGTCACCCCAACTTGGATTCCCCTAGGTCTCTAGTTTTCAGAAATGCACAGGTTTGGTAGGTTTCCCTAGGTGGCGGCTGAGCTACAGGCCAAAATCTACAGGTAGGCACTTTGCAAAAAACACCTCTGTTTACTTTCAAAAATTTGGATGTGTCCACGTTGCGCTTTGGGGCGTTTCCTGTCGCGGGCGCTAGGCCTACCCACACAAGTGAGGTATCATTTTTATCGGGAGACGTGGGGGAACGCTGGGTGGAAGGACATTTGTGGCTCCTCTCAGATTCCAGAACTTTCGGCCACAGAAATGTGAGGAACATGTGTTTTTTTAGCCAAATTTTGAGGTTTGCAAAGGATTCTGGGTAACAGAACCTGGTCCGAGCCACACAAGTCAGCCAATATTGGATTCCCCTAGGTCTCTAGTTTTCAGAAATGCACAGGTTTGGTAGGTTTCCCTAGGTGGCGGCTGAGCTACAGGCCAAAATCTACAGGTAGGCACTTTACAAAAAACACCTCTGTTTTCTTTTAAAAAATGTGGATGTGTCCACGTTGCGCTTTGGGGCATTTCCTGTCTCGGGCGCTAGGACTACCCACACAAGTGAGGTATCATTTTTATCGGGAGACGTGGGGGAACGCTGGGTGGAAGGAAATTTGTGGCTCCTCTCAGATTCCAGAACTTTCTGCCACAGAAATGTGAGGAACATGTGTTTTTTTAGCCAAATTTTGAGGTTTGCAAAGGATTCTGGGTAACAGAACCTGGTCCGAGCCACACAAGTCACCCCATCTTGGATTCCCCTAGGTCTCTAGTTTTCAGAAATGCACAGGTTTGGTAGGTTTCAATAGGTGGCGGCTGAGCTACAGGCCAAAATCTACAGGTAGACACTTTGCAAAAAACACCTCTGTTTTCTTTCAAAAATTTCGATGTGTCCACGTTGCGCTTTGGGGCGCTTCCTGTCGCGGGCGCTATGCCTACCCACACAAGTGAGGTATCATTTTTATCGGGAGACGTGGGGGAACGCTGGGTGGAAGGAAATTTGTAGCTCCTCTCAGATTCCAGAACTTTCTGCCACAGAAATGTGAGGAACATGTGTTTGTTTAGCCAAATTTTGAGGTTTGCAAAGGATTCTGGGTAACAGAACCTGGTCCGAGCCACACAAGTCAGCCCATATTGGATTCCCCTAGGTCTCTAGGTTTCAGAAATGCACAGGTTTGGTAGGTTTCCTAGGTGGCGGCTGAGCTACAGGCCAAAATCTACAGGTAGGCACTTTACAAAAAACACCTCTGTTTTCATTCAAAAATGTGGATGTGTCCACGTTGCGCTTTGGGGCGTTTCCTGTCGCGGGCGCTAGGTCTACCCACACAAGTGAGGTATCATTTTTATCGGGAGACGTGGGGGAACGCTGGCTGGAAGTAAATTTGTGGCTCCTCTCAGATTCCAGAACTTTCTGCCACAGGAATGTGAGGAACATGTTTTTTTTTAGCCAAATTTTGAGGTTTGCAAAGGATTCTGGGTAACAGGACCTGGTCCGAGCCACACAAGTGACCCCATCTTGGATTCCCCTAGGTCTCTAGTTTTCAGAAATACACAGGTTTGGTCATTTTCCCTAGGTGGCGGCTGAGCTACAGGCCAAAATCTACAGGTTGGCACTTTGCAAAAAACACCTCTGTTTTCTTTAAAAAATTTGAATGTGTCCACGTTGCGCTTTGGGGCGTTTCCTGTCGCGGGCGCTAGGCCTACCCAAACAAGTGAGGTATCATTTTTATCGCGAGATGTGGGGGAACGCTGGGTGGAAGGAAATTTGTGGCTCCTCTCAGATTCCAGAACTTTCTGCCACAGAAATGTGAGAAACATGTGTTTTTTTAGCCAAATTTTGAGGTTTGCAAAGGATTCTGGGTAACAGAACCTGGTCCGAGCCACACAAGTCACCCCATCTTGGATTCCCCTAGGTCTCTAGTTTTCAGAAATGCACAGGTTTGGTAGGTTTCCCTAGGTGGCGGCTGAGCTACAGGCCAAAATCTACAGGTAGGCACTTTGCAAAAAACACCTCTGTTTTCTTTCAAAAATTTGGATGTGTCCACGTTGCGCTTTGGGGCGTTTCCTGTCGCGGGTGCTAGGCCTACCCACACAAGTGAGGTATAATTTTTATCGGCAGACGTGGGGGAACGCTGCATGGAAGGAAATTTGTGGCTCCTCTCAGATTCCAGAACTATCTGCCACAGAAATGTGAGGAACATGTGTTTTTTAAGCCAAATTTTGAGGTTTGCAAAGGATTCTGGGTAACAGAACCTGGTCCGAGCCACACAAGTCACCCCATCTTGGATTCCCCTAGGTCTCTAGTTTTCAGAAATGCACAGGTTTGGTAGGTTTCCCTAGGTGGCGGCTGAGCTACAGGCCAAAATCTACAGGTAGGCACTTTACAAAAAACACCTCTGTTTTCTTTCAAACATTTGGATGTGTCCACGTTGCGCTTTGGGGCGTTTCCTGTCACGGGCGCTAGGTCTACCCACACAAGTGAGGTATCATTTTTATCGGGAGATGTGGGGGAACGCTGGGTGGAAGTAAATTTGTGGCTCCTCTCAGATTCCAGAACTTTCTGCCACGGAAATGTGAGGAACATGTGTTTTTTTAGCCAAATTTTGATGTTTGCAAAGGATTATGGGTAACAGGACCTGGTCCGACCCACACAAGTCACCCCATCTTGGATTCCCCTAGGTCTCTAGTTTTCAGAAATGCACAGGTTTGGTAGGTTTCCTTTGTGGGGCGGCTGAGCTACAGGCCAAAATCTACAGGTAGGCACTTTGCAAAAAACACCTATGTTTTCTTTAAAAAATTTGAATGTGTCCAAGTTGTGCCTTGGGGCGTTTCCTGTCGCGGGCGCTAGGCCTACCCACACAAGTGAGGTATCATTTATATCGCGAGATGTGGGGGAACGCTGGGTGGAAGGAAATTTGTGGGTCCTCTCAGATTCCAGAACTTTCTGCCACAGAAATGTGAGGAACATGTGTTTTTTTAGCCAAATTTTGAGGTTTGCAAAGGATTCTGGGTAACAGAACCTGGTCCGAGCCACACAAGTCAGCCCATATTGGATTCCCCTAGGTCTCTAGTTTTCAGAAATGCACAGGTTTGGGAGGTTTCCTTAGGTGGCGGCTGAGCTACAGGCCAAAATCTACAGGTAGGCACTTTACAAAAAACACCTCTGTTTTCTTTAAAAAATTTGGATGTGTCCACGTTGCGCTTTGGGGCGTTTCCTGTCGCGGGCGCTAGGCCTACCCACACAAGTGAGGTATCATTTTTATCGGGAGACGTGGGGGAACGCTGGGTGGAAGGAAATGTGTGGCTCCTCTCAGATTCCAGAACTTTTTGCCACAGAAATGTGAGGAACATGTGTTTTTTTAGCCAAATTTTGAGGTTTGCAAAGGATTCTGGGTAACAGAACCTGGTCCGAGCCACACAATTCACCCCATCTTGGATTCCCCTAGGACTCTAGTTTTCAGAAATGCACAGGTATGGTAGGTTTCCCTAGGTGGCGGCTGAGCTACAGGCCAAAATCTACAGGTAGGCACTTTGCAAAAAACACCTCTGTTTTCTTTCAAAAATTTGGATGTGTCCACGTTGCGCTTTGGGGCGCTTCCTGTCGCGGGCGCTAGGCCTACCCACACAAGTGAGGTATCATTTTTATCGGGAGACGTGGGGGAACGCTGGGTGGAACGACATTTGTGGCTCCTCTCAGATTCCAGAACTTTCTGCCACAGAAATGTGAGGAACATGTGTTTTTTTAGCCAAATTTTGAGGTTTGCAAAGGATTCTGGGTAACAGAACCTGGTCCGAGCCACACAAGTCAGCCCATATTGGATTCCCCTAGGTCTCTAGTTTTCAGAAATGCACAGGTTTGGTAGGTTTCCCTAGGTGGCGGCTGAGCTACAGGCCAAAATCTACAGGTAGGCACTTTACAAAAAACACCTCTGTTTTCTTTCAAAAATGTGGATGTGTCCACGTTGCGCTTTGGGGCGTTTCCTGTCGCGGGCGCTAGGTCTACCCACACAAGTGAGGTATCATTTTTATCGGGAGACGTGGGGAAACGCTGGGTGGAAGTAAATTTGTGGCTCCTCTCAGATTCCAGAACTTTCTGCCACAGAAATGTGAGGAACATGTGTTTTTTTAGCCAAATTTTGAGGTTTGCAAAGGATTCTGGGTAACAGGACCTGGTGCGAGCCACACAAAACACCCAAATCACCCCATCTTGGATTCCCCTAGGTCTCTAGTTTTCAGAAATGCACAGGTTTGGTAATTTTCCCTAGGTGGCGGATGAGCTACAGGCCAAAATCTACAGGTAGGCACTTTGCAAAAAACACCTCTGTTTTCTTTAAAAAATTTGAATGTGTCCACGTTGCGCTTTGGGGCGTTTCCTGTCGCGGGCGCTAGGCCTACCCAAACAAGTGAGGTATCATTTTTATCGCGAGATGTGGGGGAACGCTGGGTGGAAGGAAATTTGTGGCTCCTCTCAGATTCCAGAACTTTCTGCCACAGAAATGTGAGGAACATGTGTTTTTTTAGCCAAATTTTGAGGTTTGCAAAGGATTCTGGGTAACAGAACCTGGTCCGAGTAACACAACTCACCCCATCTTGGATTCCCCTAGGTCTCTAGTTTTCAGAAATGCACAGGTTTGGTAGGTTTCCCTAGGTGGCGGCTGAGCTACAGGCCAAAATCTACAGGTAGGCACTTTGCAAAAAACACCTCTGTTTTCTTTCAAAAATTTGGATGTGTCCACGTTGCGCTTTGGGGCGTTTCCTGTCGCAGGCGCTAGGCCTACCCACACAAGTGAGGTATCATTTTTATCGGCAGACGTGGGGGAACGCTGGGTGGAAGGAAATTTGTGGCTCCTCTCAGATTCCAGAACTTTCTGCCACATAAATGTGAGGAACATGTATTTTTTTAGCCAAATTTTGAGGTTTGCAAAGGATTCTGGGTAACAGAACCTGGTCCGAGCCACACAAGTCACCCCAACTTGGATTCCCCTAGGTCTCTAGTTTTCAGAAATGCACAGGTTTGGTAGGTTTCCCTAGGTGGCGGCTGAGCTACAGGCCAAAATCTACAGGTAGGCACTTTGCAAAAAACACCTCTGTTTACTTTCAAAAATTTGGATGTGTCCACTTTGCGCTTTGGGGCGTTTCCTGTCGCGGGCGCTAGGCCTACCCACACAAGTGAGGTACCATTTTTATCGGGAGACATGGGGAAACGCTGGGTGGAAGGAAATTTGTGGCTCCTCTCAGATTCCAGAACTTTCTGCCACAGGAATGTGAGGAACATGTGTTTTTTTAGCCAAATTTTGAGGTTTGCAAAGGATTCTGGGTAACAGGACCTCGTCCGAGCCACACAAGTCACCCCATCTTGGATTCCCCTAGGTCTCTAGTTTTCAGAAATACACAGGTTTGGTCATTTTCCCTAGGTGGCGGCTGAGCTACAGGCCAAAATCTACAGGTTGGCACTTTGCAAAAAACACCTCTGTTTTCTTTAAAAAATTTGAATGTGTCCACGTTGCGCTTTGGGGCGTTTCCTGTCGCGGGCGCTAGGCCTACCCAAACAAGTGAGGTATCATTTTTATCGCGAGATGTGGGGGAACGCTGGGTGGAAGGAAATTTGTGGCTCCTCTCAGATTCCAGAACTTTCTGCCACAGAAATGTGAGAAACATGTGTTTTTTTAGCCAAATTTTGAGGTTTGCAAAGGATTCTGGGTAACAGAACCTGGTCCGAGCCACACAAGTCACCCCATCTTGGATTCCCCTAGGTCTCTAGTTTTCAGAAATGCACAGGTTTGGTAGGTTTCCCTAGGTGGCGGCTGAGCTACAGGCCAAAATCTACAGGTAGGCACTTTGCAAAAAACACCTCTGTTTTCTTTAAAAAATGTGGATGTGTCCACGTTGCGCTTTGGGGCGTTTCCTGTCGCGGGTGCTAGGCCTACCCACACAAGTGAGGTATAATTTTTATCGGCAGACGTGGGGGAACGCTGCGTGGAAGGAAATTTGTGGCTCCTCTCAGATTCCAGAACTATCTGCCACAGAAATGTGAGGAACATGTGTTTTTTAAGCCAAATTTTGAGGTTTGCAAAGGATTCTGGGTAACAGAACCTGGTCCGAGCCACACAAGTCACCCCAACTTGGATTCCCCTAGGTCTCTAGTTTTCAGAAATGCACAGGTTTGGTAGGTTTCCCTAGGTGGCGGCTGAGCTACAGGCCAAAATCTACAGGTAGGCACTTTGCAAAAAACACCTCTGTTTACTTTCAAAAATTTGGATGTGTCCACGTTGCGCTTTGGGGCGTTTCCTGTCGCGGGCGCTAGGCCTACCCACACAAGTGAGGTATCATTTTTATCGGGAGACGTGGGGGAACGCTGGGTGGAAGGAAATGTGTGGCTCCTCTCAGATTCCAGAACTTTTTGCCACAGAAATGTGAGGAACATGTGTTTTTTTAGCCAAATTTTGAGGTTTGCAAAGGATTCTGGGTAACAGAACCTGGTCCGAGCCACACAATTCACCCCATCTTGGATTCCCCTAGGACTCTAGTTTTCAGAAATGCACAGGTATGGTAGGTTTCCCTAGGTGGCGGCTGAGCTACAGGCCAAAATCTACAGGTAGGCACTTTGCAAAAAACACCTCTGTTTTCTTTCAAAAATTTGGATGTGTCCACGTTGCGCTTTGGGGCGCTTCCTGTCGCGGGCGCTAGGCCTACCCACACAAGTGAGGTATCATTTTTATCGGGAGACGTGGGGGAACGCTGGGTGGAACGACATTTGTGGCTCCTCTCAGATTCCAGAACTTTCTGCCACAGAAATGTGAGGAACATGTGTTTTTTTAGCCAAATTTTGAGGTTTGCAAAGGATTCTGGGTAACAGAACCTGGTCCGAGCCACACAAGTCAGCCCATATTGGATTCCCCTAGGTCTCTAGTTTTCAGAAATGCACAGGTTTGGTAGGTTTCCCTAGGTGGCGGCTGAGCTACAGGCCAAAATCTACAGGTAGGCACTTTACAAAAAACACCTCTGTTTTCTTTCAAAAATGTGGATGTGTCCACGTTGCGCTTTGGGGCGTTTCCTGTCGCGGGCGCTAGGTCTACCCACACAAGTGAGGTATCATTTTTATCGGGAGACGTGGGGAAACGCTGGGTGGAAGTAAATTTGTGGCTCCTCTCAGATTCCAGAACTTTCTGCCACAGAAATGTGAGGAACATGTGTTTTTTTAGCCAAATTTTGAGGTTTGCAAAGGATTCTGGGTAACAGGACCTGGTCCGAGCCACACAAATCACCCAAATCACCCCATCTTGGATTCCCCTAGGTCTCTAGTTTTCAGAAATGCACAGGTTTGGTAATTTTCCCTAGGTGGCGGATGAGCTACAGGCCAAAATCTACAGGTAGGCACTTTGCAAAAAACACCTCTGTTTTCTTTAAAAAATTTGAATGTGTCCACGTTGCGCTTTGGGGCGTTTCCTGTCGCGGGCGCTAGGCCTACCCAAACAAGTGAGGTATCATTTTTATCGCGAGATGTGGGGGAACGCTGGGTGGAAGGAAATTTGTGGCTCCTCTCAGATTCCAGAACTTTCTGCCACAGAAATGTGAGGAACATGTGTTTTTTTAGCCAAATTTTGAGGTTTGCAAAGGATTCTGGGTAACAGAACCTGGTCCGAGTAACACAACTCACCCCATCTTGGATTCCCCTAGGTCTCTAGTTTTCAGAAATGCACAGGTTTGGTAGGTTTCCCTAGGTGGCGGCTGAGCTACAGGCCAAAATCTACAGGTAGGCACTTTGCAAAAAACACCTCTGTTTTCTTTCAAAAATTTGGATGTGTCCACGTTGCGCTTTGGGGCGTTTCCTGTCGCAGGCGCTAGGCCTACCCACACAAGTGAGGTATCATTTTTATCGGCAGACGTGGGGGAACGCTGGGTGGAAGGAAATTTGTGGCTCCTCTCAGATTCCAGAACTTTCTGCCACAGAAATGTGAGGAACATGTATTTTTTTAGCCAAATTTTGAGGTTTGCAAAGGATTCTGGGTAACAGAACCTGGTCCGAGCCACACAAGTCACCCCAACTTGGATTCCCCTAGGTCTCTAGTTTTCAGAAATGCACAGGTTTGGTAGGTTTCCCTAGGTGGCGGCTGAGCTACAGGCCAAAATCTACAGGTAGGCACTTTGCAAAAAACACCTCTGTTTACTTTCAAAAATTTGGATGTGTCCACTTTGCGCTTTGGGGCGTTTCCTGTCGCGGGCGCTAGGCCTACCCACACAAGTGAGGTACCATTTTTATCGGGAGACATGGGGAAACGCTGGGTGGAAGGAAATTTGTGGCTCCTCTCAGATTCCAGAACTTTCTGCCACAGGAATGTGAGGAACATGTGTTTTTTTAGCCAAATTTTGAGGTTTGCAAAGGATTCTGGGTAACAGGACCTCGTCCGAGCCACACAAGTCACCCCATCTTGGATTCCCCTAGGTCTCTAGTTTTCAGAAATACACAGGTTTGGTCATTTTCCCTAGGTGGCGGCTGAGCTACAGGCCAAAATCTACAGGTTGGCACTTTGCAAAAAACACCTCTGTTTTCTTTAAAAAATTTGAATGTGTCCACGTTGCGCTTTGGGGCGTTTCCTGTCGCGGGCGCTAGGCCTACCCAAACAAGTGAGGTATCATTTTTATCGCGAGATGTGGGGGAACGCTGGGTGGAAGGAAATTTGTGGCTCCTCTCAGATTCCAGAACTTTCTGCCACAGAAATGTGAGAAACATGTGTTTTTTTAGCCAAATTTTGAGGTTTGCAAAGGATTCTGGGTAACAGAACCTGGTCCGAGCCACACAAGTCACCCCATCTTGGATTCCCCTAGGTCTCTAGTTTTCAGAAATGCACAGGTTTGGTAGGTTTCCCTAGGTGGCGGCTGAGCTACAGGCCAAAATCTACAGGTAGGCACTTTGCAAAAAACACCTCTGTTTTCTTTCAAAAATGTGGATGTGTCCACGTTGCGCTTTGGGGCGTTTCCTGTCGCGGGTGCTAGGCCTACCCACACAAGTGAGGTATAATTTTTATCGGCAGACGTGGGGGAACGCTGCGTGGAAGGAAATTTGTGGCTCCTCTCAGATTCCAGAACTATCTGCCACAGAAATGTGAGGAACATGTGTTTTTTAAGCCAAATTTTGAGGTTTGCAAAGGATTCTGGGTAACAGAACCTGGTCCGAGCCATACAAGTCACCCCATCTTGGATTCCCCTAGGTCTCTAGTTTTCAGAAATGCACAGGTTTGGTAGGTTTCCCTAGGTGGCGGCTGAGCTACAGGCCAAAATCTACAGGTAGGCACTTTACAAAAAACACCTCTGTTTTCTTTCAAACATTTGGATGTGTCCACGTTGCGCTTTGGGGCGTTTCCTGTCACGGGCGCTAGGCCTACCCACACAAGTGAGGTATCATTTTTATCGGGAGACGTGGGGGAACGCTGGGTGGAAGGAAATTTGTGGGTCCTCTCAGATTCCAGAACTTTCTGCCACAGAAATGTGAGGAACATGTGTTTTTTTAGCCAAATTTTGAGGTTTGCAAAGGATTCTGGGTAACAGAACCTGGTCCGAGCCACACAAGTCAGCCCATATTGGATTCCCCTAGGTCTCTAGTTTTCAGAAATGCACAGGTTTGGGAGGTTTCCTTAGGTGGCGGCTGAGCTACAGGCCAAAATCTACAGGTAGGCACTTTACAAAAAACACCTCTGTTTTCTTTAAAAAATTTGGATGTGTCCACGTTGCGCTTTGGGGCGTTTCCTGTCGCGGGCGCTAGGCCTACCCACACAAGTGAGGTATCATTTTTATCGGGAGACGTGGGGGAACGCTGGGTGGAAGGAAATGTGTGGCTCCTCTCAGATTCCAGAACTTTTTGCCACAGAAATGTGAGGAACATGTGTTTTTTTAGCCAAATTTTGAGGTTTGCAAAGGATTCTGGGTAACAGAACCTGGTCCGAGCCACACAATTCACCCCATCTTGGATTCCCCTAGGACTCTAGTTTTCAGAAATGCACAGGTATGGTAGGTTTCCCTAGGTGGCGGCTGAGCTACAGGCCAAAATCTACAGGTAGGCACTTTGCAAAAAACACCTCTGTTTTCTTTCAAAAATTTGGATGTGTCCACGTTGCGCTTTGGGGCGCTTCCTGTCGCGGGCGCTAGGCCTACCCACACAAGTGAGGTATCATTTTTATCGGGAGACGTGGGGGAACGCTGGGTGGAAGGACATTTGTGGCTCCTCTCAGATTCCAGAACTTTCTGCCACAGAAATGTGAGGAACATGTGTTTTTTTAGCCAAATTTTGAGGTTTGCAAAGGATTCTGGGTAACAGAACCTGGTCCGAGCCACACAAGTCAGCCCATATTGGATTCCCCTAGGTCTCTAGTTTTCAGAAATGCACAGGTTTGGTAGGTTTCCCTAGGTGGCGGCTGAGCTACAGGCCAAAATCTACAGGTAGGCACTTTACAAAAAACACCTCTGTTTTCTTTCAAAAATGTGGATGTGTCCACGTTGCGCTTTGGGGCGTTTCCTGTCGCGGGCGCTAGGTCTACCCACACAAGTGAGGTATCATTTTTATCGGGAGACGTGGGGAAACGCTGGGTGGAAGTAAATTTGTGGCTCCTCTCAGATTCCAGAACTTTCTGCCACAGAAATGTGAGGAACATGTCTTTTTTTAGCCAAATTTGAGGTTTGCAAAGGATTCTGGGTAACAGGACCTGGTCCGAGCCACACAAATCACCCAAATCACCCCATCTTGGATTCCCCTAGGTCTCTAGTTTTCAGAAATGCACAGGTTTGGTAATTTTCCCTAGGTGGCGGATGAGCTACAGGCCAAAATCTACAGGTAGGCACTTTGCAAAAAACACCTCTGTTTTCTTTAAAAAATTTGAATGTGTCCACGTTGCGCTTTGGGGCGTTTCCTGTCGCGGGCGCTAGGCCTACCCAAACAAGTGAGGTATCATTTTTATCGCGAGATGTGGGGGAACGCTGGGTGGAAGGAAATTTGTGGCTCCTCTCAGATTCCAGAACTTTCTGCCACAGAAATGTGAGGAACATGTGTTTTTTTAGCCAAATTTTGAGGTTTGCAAAGGATTCTGGGTAACAGAACCTGGTCCGAGTAACACAACTCACCCCATCTTGGATTCCCCTAGGTCTCTAGTTTTCAGAAATGCACAGGTTTGGTAGGTTTCCCTAGGTGGCGGCTGAGCTACAGGCCAAAATCTACAGGTAGGCACTTTGCAAAAAACACCTCTGTTTTCTTTCAAAAATTTGGATGTGTCCACGTTGCGCTTTGGGGCGTTTCCTGTCGCAGGCGCTAGGCCTACCCACACAAGTGAGGTATCATTTTTATCGGCAGACGTGGGGGAACGCTGGGTGGAAGGAAATTTGTGGCTCCTCTCAGATTCCAGAACTTTCTGCCACAGAAATGTGAGGAACATGTATTTTTTTAGCCAAATTTTGAGGTTTGCAAAGGATTCTGGGTAACAGAACCTGGTCCGAGCCACACAAGTCAGCCCATATTGGATTCCCCTAGGTCTCTAGTTTTCAGAAATGCACAGGTTTGGTAGGTTTCCCTAGGTGGCGGCTGAGCTACAGGCCAAAATCTACAGGTAGGCACTTTACAAAAAACACCTCTGTTTTCTTTCAAAAATGTGGATGTGTCCACGTTGCGCTTTGGGGCGTTTCCTGTCGCGGGCGCTAGGTCTACCCACACAAGTGAGGTATCATTTTTATCGGGAGACGTGGGGAAACGCTGGGTGGAAGTAAATTTGTGGCTCCTCTCAGATTCCAGAACTTTCTGCCACAGAAATGTGAGGAACATGTCTTTTTTTAGCCAAATTTGAGGTTTGCAAAGGATTCTGGGTAACAGGACCTGGTCCGAGCCACACAAATCACCCAAATCACCCCATCTTGGATTCCCCTAGGTCTCTAGTTTTCAGAAATGCACAGGTTTGGTAATTTTCCCTAGGTGGCGGATGAGCTACAGGCCAAAATCTACAGGTAGGCACTTTGCAAAAAACACCTCTGTTTTCTTTAAAAAATTTGAATGTGTCCACGTTGCGCTTTGGGGCGTTTCCTGTCGCGGGCGCTAGGCCTACCCAAACAAGTGAGGTATCATTTTTATCGCGAGATGTGGGGGAACGCTGGGTGGAAGGAAATTTGTGGCTCCTCTCAGATTCCAGAACTTTCTGCCACAGAAATGTGAGGAACATGTGTTTTTTTAGCCAAATTTTGAGGTTTGCAAAGGATTCTGGGTAACAGAACCTGGTCCGAGTAACACAACTCACCCCATCTTGGATTCCCCTAGGTCTCTAGTTTTCAGAAATGCACAGGTTTGGTAGGTTTCCCTAGGTGGCGGCTGAGCTACAGGCCAAAATCTACAGGTAGGCACTTTGCAAAAAACACCTCTGTTTTCTTTCAAAAATTTGGATGTGTCCACGTTGCGCTTTGGGGCGTTTCCTGTCGCAGGCGCTAGGCCTACCCACACAAGTGAGGTATCATTTTTATCGGCAGACGTGGGGGAACGCTGGGTGGAAGGAAATTTGTGGCTCCTCTCAGATTCCAGAACTTTCTGCCACAGAAATGTGAGGAACATGTATTTTTTTAGCCAAATTTTGAGGTTTGCAAAGGATTCTGGGTAACAGAACCTGGTCCGAGCCACACAAGTCACCCCAACTTGGATTCCCCTAGGTCTCTAGTTTTCAGAAATGCACAGGTTTGGTAGGTTTCCCTAGGTGGCGGCTGAGCTACAGGCCAAAATCTACAGGTAGGCACTTTGCAAAAAACACCTCTGTTTACTTTCAAAAATTTGGATGTGTCCACTTTGCGCTTTGGGGCGTTTCCTGTCGCGGGCGCTAGGCCTACCCACACAAGTGAGGTACCATTTTTATCGGGAGACGTGGGGGAACGCTGGGTGGAAGGAAATTTGTGGTTCCTCTCATATTCCAGAACTTTCTGCCACAGAAATGTGAGGAACATGTGTTTTTTTAGCCAAATTTTGAGGTTTACAAAGGATTCTGGGTAACAGAACCTGGTCCGAGCCACACAAGTCACCCCATCTTGGATTCCCCTAGGTCTCTAGTTTTCAGAAATGCACAGGTTTGGTAGGTTTCCCTAGGTGGCGGCTGAGTTACAGGCCAAAATCTACAGGTAGGCACTTTGCAAAAAGCACCTCTGTTTTCCTTCAAAAGTTTGGCTTTGTCCACGTTGCGCTTTGGGGCGTTTCCTGTCGCGGGCGCTAGGCCTACCCACACAAGTGAGGTACCATTTTTATCGGGAGACATGGGGAAACGCTGGGTGGAAGGAAATTTGTGGCTCCTCTCAGATTCCAGAACTTTCTGCCACAGGAATGTGAGGAACATGTGTTTTTTTAGCCAAATTTTGAGGTTTGCAAAGGATTCTGGGTAACAGGACCTCGTCCGAGCCACACAAGTCACCCCATCTTGGATTCCCCTAGGTCTCTAGTTTTCAGAAATACACAGGTTTGGTCATTTTCCCTAGGTGGCGGCTGAGCTACAGGCCAAAATCTACAGGTTGGCACTTTGCAAAAAACACCTCTGTTTTCTTTAAAAAATTTGAATGTGTCCACGTTGCGCTTTGGGGCGTTTCCTGTCGCGGGCGCTAGGCCTACCCAAACAAGTGAGGTATCATTTTTATCGCGAGATGTGGGGGAACGCTGGGTGGAAGGAAATTTGTGGCTCCTCTCAGATTCCAGAACTTTCTGCCACAGAAATGTGAGAAACATGTGTTTTTTTAGCCAAATTTTGAGGTTTGCAAAGGATTCTGGGTAACAGAACCTGGTCCGAGCCACACAAGTCACCCCATCTTGGATTCCCCTAGGTCTCTAGTTTTCAGAAATGCACAGGTTTGGTAGGTTTCCCTAGGTGGCGGCTGAGCTACAGGCCAAAATCTACAGGTAGGCACTTTGCAAAAAACACCTCTGTTTTCTTTCAAAAATTTGGATGTGTCCACGTTGCGCTTTGGGGCGTTTCCTGTCGCGGGTGCTAGGCCTACCCACACAAGTGAGGTATAATTTTTATCGGCAGACGTGGGGGAACGCTGCGTGGAAGGAAATTTGTGGCTCCTCTCAGATTCCAGAACTATCTGCCACAGAAATGTGAGGAACATGTGTTTTTTAAGCCAAATTTTGAGGTTTGCAAAGGTTTCTGGGTAACAGAACCTGGTCCGAGCCACACAAGTCACCCCATCTTGGATTCCCCTAGGTCTCTAGTTTTCAGAAATGCACAGGTTTGGTAGGTTTCCCTAGGTGGCGGCTGAGCTACAGGCCAAAATCTACAGGTAGGCACTTTACAAAAAACACCTCTGTTTTCTTTCAAACATTTGGATGTGTCCACGTTGCGCTTTGGGGCGTTTCCTGTCATGGGCGCTAGGCCTACCCACACAAGTGAGGTATCATTTTTATCGGGAGACGTGGGGGAACGCTGGGTGGAAGGAAATTTGTGGGTCCTCTCAGATTCCAGAACTTTCTGCCACAGAAATGTGAGGAACATGTGTTTTTTTAGCCAAATTTTGAGGTTTGCAAAGGATTCTGGGTAACAGAACCTGGTCCGAGCCACACAAGTCAGCCCATATTGGATTCCCCTAGGTCTCTAGTTTTCAGAAATGCACAGGTTTGGGAGGTTTCCTTAGGTGGCGGCTGAGCTACAGGCCAAAATCTACAGGTAGGCACTTTACAAAAAACACCTCTGTTTTCTTTAAAAAATTTGGATGTGTCCACGTTGCGCTTTGGGGCGTTTCCTGTCGCGGGCGCTAGGCCTACCCACACAAGTGAGGTATCATTTTTATCGGGAGACGTGGGGGAACGCTGGGTGGAAGGAAATGTGTGGCTCCTCTCAGATTCCAGAACTTTTTGCCACAGAAATGTGAGGAACATGTGTTTTTTTAGCCAAATTTTGAGGTTTGCAAAGGATTCTGGGTAACAGAACCTGGTCCGAGCCACACAATTCACCCCATCTTGGATTCCCCTAGGACTCTAGTTTTCAGAAATGCACAGGTATGGTAGGTTTCCCTAGGTGGCGGCTGAGCTACAGGCCAAAATCTACAGGTAGGCACTTTGCAAAAAACACCTCTGTTTTCTTTCAAAAATTTGGATGTGTCCACGTTGCGCTTTGGGGCGCTTCCTGTCGCGGGCGCTAGGCCTACCCACACAAGTGAGGTATCATTTTTATCGGGAGACGTGGGGGAACGCTGGGTGGAAGGACATTTGTGGCTCCTCTCAGATTCCAGAACTTTCTGCCACAGAAATGTGAGGAACATGTGTTTTTTTAGCCAAATTTTGAGGTTTGCAAAGGATTCTGGGTAACAGAACCTGGTCCGAGCCACACAAGTCAGCCCATATTGGATTCCCCTAGGTCTCTAGTTTTCAGAAATGCACAGGTTTGGTAGGTTTCCCTAGGTGGCGGCTGAGCTACAGGCCAAAATCTACAGGTAGGCACTTTACAAAAAACACCTCTGTTTTCTTTCAAAAATGTGGATGTGTCCACGTTGCGCTTTGGGGCGTTTCCTGTCGCGGGCGCTAGGTCTACCCACACAAGTGAGGTATCATTTTTATCGGGAGACGTGGGGAAACGCTGGGTGGAAGTAAATTTGTGGCTCCTCTCAGATTCCAGAACTTTCTGCCACAGAAATGTGAGGAACATGTGTTTTTTTAGCCAAATTTTGAGGTTTGCAAAGGATTCTGGGTAACAGGACCTGGTCCGAGCCACACAAATCACCCAAATCACCCCATCTTGGATTCCCCTAGGTCTCTAGTTTTCAGAAATGCACAGGTTTGGTAATTTTCCCTAGGTGGCGGATGAGCTACAGGCCAAAATCTACAGGTAGGCACTTTGCAAAAAACACCTCTGTTTTCTTTAAAAAATTTGAATGTGTCCACGTTGCGCTTTGGGGCGTTTCCTGTCGCGGGCGCTAGGCCTACCCAAACAAGTGAGGTATCATTTTTATCGCGAGATGTGGGGGAACGCTGGGTGGAAGGAAATTTGTGGCTCCTCTCAGATTCCAGAACTTTCTGCCACAGAAATGTGAGGAACATGTGTTTTTTTAGCCAAATTTTGAGGTTTGCAAAGGATTCTGGGTAACAGAACCTGGTCCGAGTAACACAACTCACCCCATCTTGGATTCCCCTAGGTCTCTAGTTTTCAGAAATGCACAGGTTTGGTAGGTTTCCCTAGGTGGCGGCTGAGCTACAGGCCAAAATCTACAGGTAGGCACTTTGCAAAAAACACCTCTGTTTTCTTTCAAAAATTTGGATGTGTCCACGTTGCGCTTTGGGGCGTTTCCTGTCGCAGGCGCTAGGCCTACCCACACAAGTGAGGTATCATTTTTATCGGCAGACGTGGGGGAACGCTGGGTGGAAGGAAATTTGTGGCTCCTCTCAGATTCCAGAACTTTCTGCCACAGAAATGTGAGGAACATGTATTTTTTTAGCCAAATTTTGAGGTTTGCAAAGGATTCTGGGTAACAGAACCTGGTCCGAGCCACACAAGTCACCCCAACTTGGATTCCCCTAGGTCTCTAGTTTTCAGAAATGCACAGGTTTGGTAGGTTTCCCTAGGTGGCGGCTGAGCTACAGGCCAAAATCTACAGGTAGGCACTTTGCAAAAAACACCTCTGTTTACTTTCAAAAATTTGGATGTGTCCACTTTGCGCTTTGGGGCGTTTCCTGTCGCGGGCGCTAGGCCTACCCACACAAGTGAGGTACCATTTTTATCGGGAGACATGGGGAAACGCTGGGTGGAAGGAAATTTGTGGCTCCTCTCAGATTCCAGAACTTTCTGCCACAGAAATGTGAGGAACATGTGTTTTTTTAGCCAAATTTTGAGGTTTGCAAAGGATTCTTGGTAACAGAACCTGGTCCGAGCCACACAAGTCAGTCCATATTGGATTCCCCTGGGTCTCTAGTTTTCAGAAATGCACAGGTTTGGTAGGTTTCCCTAGGTGGCGGCTGAGCTACAGGCCAAAATCTACAGGTAGGCACTTTACAAAAAACACCTCTGTTTTCTTTCAAAAATTTGGATGTGTCCACGTTGCGTTTTGGGGCGTTTCCAGTCGCAGGCGCTAGGCCTACCCACACAAGTGAGGTATCATTTTTATCGGGAGACGTGGGGGAACGCTGGGTGGAAGGAAATTTGTGGCTCCTCTCAGATTCCAGAACTTTCTGCCACAGAAATGTGAGGAACATGTGTTTTTTTAGCCAAATTTTGAGGTTTGCAAAGGATTCTCGGTAACAGAACCTGGTCCGAGCCACACAAGTCACCCCATCTTGGATTCCCCTAGGTCTCTAGTTTTCAGAAATGCACAGGTTTAGTAGGTTTCCCTAGGTGGCGGCTGAGCTACAGGCCAAAATCTACTTGTAGGCACTTTGCAAAAAACACCTCTGTTTTCTTTAAAAAATGTGGATGTGTCCACGTTGCGCTTTGGGGCGTTTCCTGTCGCGGGCGCTAGGCCTACCCACACAAGTGAGGTATTATTTTTATCGGGAGACGTGGGGGAACGCTGGGTGGAAGGACATTTGTGGCTCCTCTCAGATTCCAGAACTTTCTGCCACAGAAATGTGAGGAACATGTGTTTTTTTAGCCAAATTTTGAGGTTTGCAAAGGATTCTGGGTAACAGAACCTGGTCCGAGCCACACAAGTCAGCCAATATTGGATTCCCCTAGGTCTCTAGTTTTCAGAAATGCACAGGTTTGGTAGGTTTCCCTAGGTGGCGGCTGAGCTACAGGCCAAAATCTACAGGTAGGCACTTTACAAAAAACACCTCTGTTTTCTTTTAAAAATTTGGATGTGTCCACGTTGCGCTTTGGGGCATTTCCTGTCGCGGGCGCTAGGACTACCCACACAAGTGAGGTATCATTTTTGTCGGGAGACGTGGGGGAAAGCTGGGTGGAAGGAAATTTGTGGCTCCTCTCAGATTCCAGAACTTTCTGCCACAGAAATGTGAGGAACATGTGTTTTTTTAGCCAAATTTTGAGGTTTGCAAAGGATTCTGGGTAACAGAACCTGGGCCGAGCCACACAAGTCACCCCATCTTGGATTCCCCTAGGTCTCTAGTTTTCAGAAATGCACAGGTTTGGTAGGTTTCAATAGGTGGCGGCTGAGCTACAGGCCAAAATCTACAGGTAGACACTTTGCAAAAAACACCTCTGTTTTCTTTCAAAAATTTGGATGTGTCCACGTTGCGCTTTGGGGCGCTTCCTGTCGCGGGCGCTAGGCCTACCCACACAAGTGAGGTATCATTTTTATCGGGAGACGTGGGGGAACGCTGGGTGGAAGGAAATTTGTAGCTCCTCTCAGATTCCAGAACTTTCTGCCACAGAAATGTGAGGAACATGTGTTTTTTTAGCCAAATTTTGAGGTTTGCAAAGGATTCTTGGTAACAGAACCTGGTCCGAGCCACACAAGTCAGTCCATATTGGATTCCCCTGGGTCTCTAGTTTTCAGAAATGCACAGGTTTGGTAGGTTTCCCTAGGTGGCGGCTGAGCTACAGGCCAAAATCTACAGGTAGGCACTTTACAAAAAACACCTCTGTTTTCTTTCAAAAATTTGGATGTGTCCAAGTTGCGCTTTGGGGCGTTTCCTGTCGCAGGCGCTAGGCCTACCCACACAAGTGAGGTATCATTTTTATCGGGAGACGTGGGGGAACGCTGGGTGGAAGGAAATGTGTGGCTCCTCTCAGATTCCAGAACTTTTTGCCACAGAAATGTGAGGAACATGTGTTTTTTTAGCCAAATTTTTAGGTTTGCAGAGGATTCTGGGTAACAGAACCTGGTCCGAGCCACACAAGTCACCCCATTTTGGATTCCCCTAGGTCTCTAGTTTTCAGAAATGCACAGGTTTGGTAGGTTTCCCTAGGTGGCGGCGGAGCTACAGGCCAAAATCTACAGGTAGGCACTTTGCAAAAAACACCTCTGTTTACTTTAAAAAATGTGGATGTGTCCACGTTGCGCTTTGGGGCGTTTCCTGTCGCGGGCGCTAGGCCTACCCACACAAGTGAGGTACCTTTTTTATCGGGAGACGTGGGGAAACGCTGGGTGGAAGGAAATTTGTGGCTCCTCTCAGATTCCAGAACTTTCTGCCACAGAAATGTGAGGAACATGTGTTTTTTTAGCCAAATTTTGAGGTTTGCAAAGGATTCTGGGTAACAGAACCTGGTCTGAGCCGCACAAGTCACCCCATTTTGGATTCCCCTAGGTCTCTAGTTTTCAGAAATGCACAGGTTTGGTAGGTTTCCCTAGGTGGCGGCTGAGCTACAGGCCAAAATCTACAGGTTGGCACTTTGCAAAAAACACCTCTGTATTCTTTCAAAAATTTGGATGTGTCCACGTTGCGTTTTGGGGCGTTTCCAGTCACGGGCGCTAGGCCTACCCTCACAAGTGAGGTATCATTTTTATCGGGAGACGTGGGGGAACGCTGGGTGGAAGGAAATTTGTGGCTCCTCTCAGATTCCAGAACTTTCTGCCACAGAAATGTGAGGAACATGTGTTTTTTTAGCCAAATTTTGAGGTTTGCAAAGGATTCTCGGTAACAGAACCTTGTCCGAGCCACACAAGTCACCATAATCTTGGATTCCCCTAGGTCTCTAGTTTTCAGAAATACACAGGTTTAGTAGGTTTCCCTAGGTGGCGGCTGAGCTACAGGCCAAAATCTACAGGTAGGCACTTTGCAAAAAACACCTCTGTTTTCTTTAAAAAATTTGGATGTGTCCACGTTGCGCTTTGGGGCGTTTCCTGTCGCGGGCGCTAGGCCTACCCACACAAGTGAGGTATCATTTTTATCGGGAGACGTGGGGGAACGCTGGGTGGAAGGACATTTGTGGCTCCTCTCAGATTCCAGAACTTTCTGCCACAGAAATGTGAGGAACATGTGTTTTTTTAGCCAAATTTTGAGGTTTGCAAAGGATTCTGGGTAACAGAACCTGGTCCGAGCCACACAAGTCAGCCAATATTGGATTCCCCTAGGTCTCTAGTTTTCAGAAATGCACAGGTTTGGTAGGTTTCCCTAGGTGGCGAATGAGCTACAGGCCAAAATCTACAGGTAGGCACTTTACAAAAAACACCTCTGTTTTCTTTAAAAAATGTGGATGTGTCCACGTTGCGCTTTGGGGCGTTTCCTGTCGCGGGCGCTAGGCCTACCCACACAAGTGAGGTATCATTTTTATCGGGAGACGTGGGGGAACGCTGGGTGGAAGGAAATTTGTGGCTCCTCTCAGATTCCAGAACTTTCTGCCACAGAAATGTGAGGAACATGTGTTTTTTTAGCCAAATTTTGAGGTTTGCAAAGGATTCTGGGTAACAGAACCTGGTCCGAGCCACACAAGTCACCCCATCTTGGATTCCCCTAGGTCTCTAGTTTTCAGAAATGCACAGGTTTGGTAGGTTTCAATAGGTGGCGGCTGAGCTACAGGCCAAAATCTACAGGTAGACACTTTGCAAAAAACACCTCTGTTTTCTTTCAAAAATTTCGATGTGTCCACGTTGCGCTTTGGGGTGCTTCCTGTCGCGGGCGCTAGGCCTACCCACACAAGTGAGGTATCATTTTTATTGGGAGACGTGGGGGAACGCTGGGTGGAAGGAAATTTGTGGCTCCTCTCAGATTCCAGAACTTTCTGCCACAGAAATGTGAGGAACATGTGTTTTTTTAGCCAAATTTTGAGGTTTGCAAAGGATTCTGGGTAACAGAACCTGGTCCGAGCCACACAAGTCAGTCCATATTGGATTCCCCTAGGTCTCTAGTTTTCAGAAATGCACAGGTTTGGTAGGTTTCCCTAGGTGGCGGCTGAGCTACAGGCCAAAATCTACAGGTAGGCACTTTACAAAAAACACCTCTGTTTTCTTTAAAAAATTTGGATGTGTCCACGTTGCGGTTTGGGGCGTTTCCTGACGCGGGCGCTAGGCCTACCCACACAAGTGAGGTATCATTTTTATCGGCAGACGTGGGGGAACGCTGGGTGGAAGGAAATTTGTGGCTCCTCTCAGATTCCAGAACTTTCTGCCACATAAATGTGAGGAACATGTATTTTTTTAGCCAAATTTTGAGGTTTGCAAAGGATTCTGGGTAACAGAACCTGGTCCGAGCCACACAAGTCACCCCAACTTGGATTCCCCTAGGTCTCTAGTTTTCAGAAATGCACAGGTTTGGTAGGTTTCCCTAGGTGGCGGCTGAGCTACAGGCCAAAATCTACAGGTAGGCACTTTGCAAAAAACACCTCTGTTTACTTTCAAAAATTTGGATGTGTCCACTTTGCGCTTTGGGGCGTTTCCTGTCGCGGGCGCTAGGCCTACCCACACAAGTGAGGTACCATTTTTATCGGGAGACATGGGGAAACGCTGGGTGGAAGGAAATTTGTGGCTCCTCTCAGATTCCAGAACTTTCTGCCACAGGAATGTGAGGAACATGTGTTTTTTTAGCCAAATTTTGAGGTTTGCAAAGGATTCTGGGTAACAGGACCTCGTCCGAGCCACACAAGTCACCCCATCTTGGATTCCCCTAGGTCTCTAGTTTTCAGAAATACACAGGTTTGGTCATTTTCCCTAGGTGGCGGCTGAGCTACAGGCCAAAATCTACAGGTTGGCACTTTGCAAAAAACACCTCTGTTTTCTTTAAAAAATTTGAATGTGTCCACGTTGCGCTTTGGGGCGTTTCCTGTCGCGGGCGCTAGGCCTACCCAAACAAGTGAGGTATCATTTTTATCGCGAGATGTGGGGGAACGCTGGGTGGAAGGAAATTTGTGGCTCCTCTCAGATTCCAGAACTTTCTGCCACAGAAATGTGAGAAACATGTGTTTTTTTAGCCAAATTTTGAGGTTTGCAAAGGATTCTGGGTAACAGAACCTGGTCCGAGCCACACAAGTCACCCCATCTTGGATTCCCCTAGGTCTCTAGTTTTCAGAAATGCACAGGTTTGGTAGGTTTCCCTAGGTGGCGGCTGAGCTACAGGCCAAAATCTACAGGTAGGCACTTTGCAAAAAACACCTCTGTTTTCTTTCAAAAATGTGGATGTGTCCACGTTGCGCTTTGGGGCGTTTCCTGTCGCGGGTGCTAGGCCTACCCACACAAGTGAGGTATAATTTTTATCGGCAGACGTGGGGGAACGCTGCGTGGAAGGAAATTTGTGGCTCCTCTCAGATTCCAGAACTATCTGCCACAGAAATGTGAGGAACATGTGTTTTTTAAGCCAAATTTTGAGGTTTGCAAAGGATTCTGGGTAACAGAACCTGGTCCGAGCCACACAAGTCACCCCAACTTGGATTCCCCTAGGTCTCTAGTTTTCAGAAATGCACAGGTTTGGTAGGTTTCCCTAGGTGGCGGCTGAGCTACAGGCCAAATTCTACAGGTAGGCACTTTGCAAAAAACACCTCTGTTTACTTTCAAAAATTTGGATGTGTCCACGTTGCGCTTTGGGGCGTTTCCTGTCGCGGGCGCTAGGCCTACCCACACAAGTGAGGTATCATTTTTATCGGGAGACGTGGGGGAACGCTGGGTGGAAGGAAATGTGTGGCTCCTCTCAGATTCCAGAACTTTTTGCCACAGAAATGTGAGGAACATGTGTTTTTTTAGCCAAATTTTGAGGTTTGCAAAGGATTCTGGGTAACAGAACCTGGTCCGAGCCACACAATTCACCCCATCTTGGATTCCCCTAGGACTCTAGTTTTCAGAAATGCACAGGTATGGTAGGTTTCCCTAGGTGGCGGCTGAGCTACAGGCCAAAATCTACAGGTAGGCACTTTGCAAAAAACACCTCTGTTTTCTTTCAAAAATTTGGATGTGTCCACGTTGCGCTTTGGGGCGCTTCCTGTCGCGGGCGCTAGGCCTACCCACACAAGTGAGGTATCATTTTTATCGGGAGACGTGGGGGAACGCTGGGTGGAACGACATTTGTGGCTCCTCTCAGATTCCAGAACTTTCTGCCACAGAAATGTGAGGAACATGTGTTTTTTTAGCCAAATTTTGAGGTTTGCAAAGGATTCTGGGTAACAGAACCTGGTCCGAGCCACACAAGTCAGCCCATATTGGATTCCCCTAGGTCTCTAGTTTTCAGAAATGCACAGGTTTGGTAGGTTTCCCTAGGTGGCGGCTGAGCTACAGGCCAAAATCTACAGGTAGGCACTTTACAAAAAACACCTCTGTTTTCTTTCAAAAATGTGGATGTGTCCACGTTGCGCTTTGGGGCGTTTCCTGTCGCGGGCGCTAGGTCTACCCACACAAGTGAGGTATCATTTTTATCGGGAGACGTGGGGAAACGCTGGGTGGAAGTAAATTTGTGGCTCCTCTCAGATTCCAGAACTTTCTGCCACAGAAATGTGAGGAACATGTGTTTTTTTAGCCAAATTTTGAGGTTTGCAAAGGATTCTGGGTAACAGGACCTGGTCCGAGCCACACAAATCACCCAAATCACCCCATCTTGGATTCCCCTAGGTCTCTAGTTTTCAGAAATGCACAGGTTTGGTAATTTTCCCTAGGTGGCGGATGAGCTACAGGCCAAAATCTACAGGTAGGCACTTTGCAAAAAACACCTCTGTTTTCTTTAAAAAATTTGAATGTGTCCACGTTGCGCTTTGGGGCGTTTCCTGTCGCGGGCGCTAGGCCTACCCAAACAAGTGAGGTATCATTTTTATCGCGAGATGTGGGGGAACGCTGGGTGGAAGGAAATTTGTGGCTCCTCTCAGATTCCAGAACTTTCTGCCACAGAAATGTGAGGAACATGTGTTTTTTTAGCCAAATTTTGAGGTTTGCAAAGGATTCTGGGTAACAGAACCTGGTCCGAGTAACACAACTCACCCCATCTTGGATTCCCCTAGGTCTCTAGTTTTCAGAAATGCACAGGTTTGGTAGGTTTCCCTAGGTGGCGGCTGAGCTACAGGCCAAAATCTACAGGTAGGCACTTTGCAAAAAACACCTCTGTTTTCTTTCAAAAATTTGGATGTGTCCACGTTGCGCTTTGGGGCGTTTCCTGTCGCAGGCGCTAGGCCTACCCACACAAGTGAGGTATCATTTTTATCGGCAGACGTGGGGGAACGCTGGGTGGAAGGAAATTTGTGGCTCCTCTCAGATTCCAGAACTTTCTGCCACAGAAATGTGAGGAACATGTATTTTTTTAGCCAAATTTTGAGGTTTGCAAAGGATTCTGGGTAACAGAACCTGGTCCGAGCCACACAAGTCACCCCAACTTGGATTCCCCTAGGTCTCTAGTTTTCAGAAATGCACAGGTTTGGTAGGTTTCCCTAGGTGGCGGCTGAGCTACAGGCCAAAATCTACAGGTAGGCACTTTGCAAAAAACACCTCTGTTTACTTTCAAAAATTTGGATGTGTCCACTTTGCGCTTTGGGGCGTTTCCTGTCGCGGGCGCTAGGCCTACCCACACAAGTGAGGTACCATTTTTATCGGGAGACATGGGGAAACGCTGGGTGGAAGGAAATTTGTGGCTCCTCTCAGATTCCAGAACTTTCTGCCACAGGAATGTGAGGAACATGTGTTTTTTTAGCCAAATTTTGAGGTTTGCAAAGGATTCTGGGTAACAGGACCTCGTCCGAGCCACACAAGTCACCCCATCTTGGATTCCCCTAGGTCTCTAGTTTTCAGAAATACACAGGTTTGGTCATTTTCCCTAGGTGGCGGCTGAGCTACAGGCCAAAATCTACAGGTTGGCACTTTGCAAAAAACACCTCTGTTTTCTTTAAAAAATTTGAATGTGTCCACGTTGCGCTTTGGGGCGTTTCCTGTCGCGGGCGCTAGGCCTACCCAAACAAGTGAGGTATCATTTTTATCGCGAGATGTGGGGGAACGCTGGGTGGAAGGAAATTTGTGGCTCCTCTCAGATTCCAGAACTTTCTGCCACAGAAATGTGAGAAACATGTGTTTTTTTAGCCAAATTTTGAGGTTTGCAAAGGATTCTGGGTAACAGAACCTGGTCCGAGCCACACAAGTCACCCCATCTTGGATTCCCCTAGGTCTCTAGTTTTCAGAAATGCACAGGTTTGGTAGGTTTCCCTAGGTGGCGGCTGAGCTACAGGCCAAAATCTACAGGTAGGCACTTTGCAAAAAACACCTCTGTTTTCTTTCAAAAATGTGGATGTGTCCACGTTGCACTTTGGGGCGTTTCCTGTCGCGGGTGCTAGGCCTACCCACACAAGTGAGGTATAATTTTTATCGGCAGACGTGGGGGAACGCTGCGTGGAAGGAAATTTGTGGCTCCTCTCAGATTCCAGAACTATCTGCCACAGAAATGTGAGGAACATGTGTTTTTTAAGCCAAATTTTGAGGTTTGCAAAGGATTCTGGGTAACAGAACCTGGTCCGAGCCATACAAGTCACCCCATCTTGGATTCCCCTAGGTCTCTAGTTTTCAGAAATGCACAGGTTTGGTAGGTTTCCCTAGGTGGCGGCTGAGCTACAGGCCAAAATCTACAGGTAGGCACTTTACAAAAAACACCTCTGTTTTCTTTCAAACATTTGGATGTGTCCACGTTGCGCTTTGGGGCGTTTCCTGTCACGGGCGCTAGGCCTACCCACACAAGTGAGGTATCATTTTTATCGGGAGACGTGGGGGAACGCTGGGTGGAAGGAAATTTGTGGGTCCTCTCAGATTCCAGAACTTTCTGCCACAGAAATGTGAGGAACATGTGTTTTTTTAGCCAAATTTTGAGGTTTGCAAAGGATTCTGGGTAACAGAACCTGGTCCGAGCCACACAAGTCAGCCCATATTGGATTCCCCTAGGTCTCTAGTTTTCAGAAATGCACAGGTTTGGGAGGTTTCCTTAGGTGGCGGCTGAGCTACAGGCCAAAATCTACAGGTAGGCACTTTACAAAAAACACCTCTGTTTTCTTTAAAAAATTTGGATGTGTCCACGTTGCGCTTTGGGGCGTTTCCTGTCGCGGGCGCTAGGCCTACCCACACAAGTGAGGTATCATTTTTATCGGGAGACGTGGGGGAACGCTGGGTGGAAGGAAATGTGTGGCTCCTCTCAGATTCCAGAACTTTTTGCCACAGAAATGTGAGGAACATGTGTTTTTTTAGCCAAATTTTGAGGTTTGCAAAGGATTCTGGGTAACAGAACCTGGTCCGAGCCACACAATTCACCCCATCTTGGATTCCCCTAGGACTCTAGTTTTCAGAAATGCACAGGTATGGTAGGTTTCCCTAGGTGGCGGCTGAGCTACAGGCCAAAATCTACAGGTAGGCACTTTGCAAAAAACACCTCTGTTTTCTTTCAAAAATTTGGATGTGTCCACGTTGCGCTTTGGGGCGCTTCCTGTCGCGGGCGCTAGGCCTACCCACACAAGTGAGGTATCATTTTTATCGGGAGACGTGGGGGAACGCTGGGTGGAAGGACATTTGTGGCTCCTCTCAGATTCCAGAACTTTCTGCCACAGAAATGTGAGGAACATGTGTTTTTTTAGCCAAATTTTGAGGTTTGCAAAGGATTCTGGGTAACAGAACCTGGTCCGAGCCACACAAGTCAGCCCATATTGGATTCCCCTAGGTCTCTAGTTTTCAGAAATGCACAGGTTTGGTAGGTTTCCCTAGGTGGCGGCTGAGCTACAGGCCAAAATCTACAGGTAGGCACTTTACAAAAAACACCTCTGTTTTCTTTCAAAAATGTGGATGTGTCCACGTTGCGCTTTGGGGCGTTTCCTGTCGCGGGCGCTAGGTCTACCCACACAAGTGAGGTATCATTTTTATCGGGAGACGTGGGGAAACGCTGGGTGGAAGTAAATTTGTGGCTCCTCTCAGATTCCAGAACTTTCTGCCACAGAAATGTGAGGAACATGTCTTTTTTTAGCCAAATTTGAGGTTTGCAAAGGATTCTGGGTAACAGGACCTGGTCCGAGCCACACAAATCACCCAAATCACCCCATCTTGGATTCCCCTAGGTCTCTAGTTTTCAGAAATGCACAGGTTTGGTAATTTTCCCTAGGTGGCGGATGAGCTACAGGCCAAAATCTACAGGTAGGCACTTTGCAAAAAACACCTCTGTTTTCTTTAAAAAATTTGAATGTGTCCACGTTGCGCTTTGGGGCGTTTCCTGTCGCGGGCGCTAGGCCTACCCAAACAAGTGAGGTATCATTTTTATCGCGAGATGTGGGGGAACGCTGGGTGGAAGGAAATTTGTGGCTCCTCTCAGATTCCAGAACTTTCTGCCACAGAAATGTGAGGAACATGTGTTTTTTTAGCCAAATTTTGAGGTTTGCAAAGGATTCTGGGTAACAGAACCTGGTCCGAGTAACACAACTCACCCCATCTTGGATTCCCCTAGGTCTCTAGTTTTCAGAAATGCACAGGTTTGGTAGGTTTCCCTAGGTGGCGGCTGAGCTACAGGCCAAAATCTACAGGTAGGCACTTTGCAAAAAACACCTCTGTTTTCTTTCAAAAATTTGGATGTGTCCACGTTGCGCTTTGGGGCGTTTCCTGTCGCAGGCGCTAGGCCTACCCACACAAGTGAGGTATCATTTTTATCGGCAGACGTGGGGGAACGCTGGGTGGAAGGAAATTTGTGGCTCCTCTCAGATTCCAGAACTTTCTGCCACAGAAATGTGAGGAACATGTATTTTTTTAGCCAAATTTTGAGGTTTGCAAAGGATTCTGGGTAACAGAACCTGGTCCGAGCCACACAAGTCACCCCAACTTGGATTCCCCTAGGTCTCTAGTTTTCAGAAATGCACAGGTTTGGTAGGTTTCCCTAGGTGGCGGCTGAGCTACAGGCCAAAATCTACAGGTAGGCACTTTGCAAAAAACACCTCTGTTTACTTTCAAAAATTTGGATGTGTCCACTTTGCGCTTTGGGGCGTTTCCTGTCGCGGGCGCTAGGCCTACCCACACAAGTGAGGTACCATTTTTATCGGGAGACGTGGGGGAACGCTGGGTGGAAGGAAATTTGTGGTTCCTCTCATATTCCAGAACTTTCTGCCACAGAAATGTGAGGAACATGTGTTTTTTTAGCCAAATTTTGAGGTTTACAAAGGATTCTGGGTAACAGAACCTGGTCCGAGCCACACAAGTCACCCCATCTTGGATTCCCCTAGGTCTCTAGTTTTCAGAAATGCACAGGTTTGGTAGGTTTCCCTAGGTGGCGGCTGAGTTACAGGCCAAAATCTACAGGTAGGCACTTTGCAAAAAGCACCTCTGTTTTCCTTCAAAAGTTTGGCTTTGTCCACGTTGCGCTTTGGGGCGTTTCCTGTCGCGGGCGCTAGGCCTACCCACACAAGTGAGGTACCATTTTTATCGGGAGACATGGGGAAACGCTGGGTGGAAGGAAATTTGTGGCTCCTCTCAGATTCCAGAACTTTCTGCCACAGGAATGTGAGGAACATGTGTTTTTTTAGCCAAATTTTGAGGTTTGCAAAGGATTCTGGGTAACAGGACCTCGTCCGAGCCACACAAGTCACCCCATCTTGGATTCCCCTAGGTCTCTAGTTTTCAGAAATACACAGGTTTGGTCATTTTCCCTAGGTGGCGGCTGAGCTACAGGCCAAAATCTACAGGTTGGCACTTTGCAAAAAACACCTCTGTTTTCTTTAAAAAATTTGAATGTGTCCACGTTGCGCTTTGGGGCGTTTCCTGTCGCGGGCGCTAGGCCTACCCAAACAAGTGAGGTATCATTTTTATCGCGAGATGTGGGGGAACGCTGGGTGGAAGGAAATTTGTGGCTCCTCTCAGATTCCAGAACTTTCTGCCACAGAAATGTGAGAAACATGTGTTTTTTTAGCCAAATTTTGAGGTTTGCAAAGGATTCTGGGTAACAGAACCTGGTCCGAGCCACACAAGTCACCCCATCTTGGATTCCCCTAGGTCTCTAGTTTTCAGAAATGCACAGGTTTGGTAGGTTTCCCTAGGTGGCGGCTGAGCTACAGGCCAAAATCTACAGGTAGGCACTTTGCAAAAAACACCTCTGTTTTCTTTCAAAAATTTGGATGTGTCCACGTTGCGCTTTGGGGCGTTTCCTGTCGCGGGTGCTAGGCCTACCCACACAAGTGAGGTATAATTTTTATCGGCAGACGTGGGGGAACGCTGCGTGGAAGGAAATTTGTGGCTCCTCTCAGATTCCAGAACTATCTGCCACAGAAATGTGAGGAACATGTGTTTTTTAAGCCAAATTTTGAGGTTTGCAAAGGTTTCTGGGTAACAGAACCTGGTCCGAGCCACACAAGTCACCCCATCTTGGATTCCCCTAGGTCTCTAGTTTTCAGAAATGCACAGGTTTGGTAGGTTTCCCTAGGTGGCGGCTGAGCTACAGGCCAAAATCTACAGGTAGGCACTTTACAAAAAACACCTCTGTTTTCTTTCAAACATTTGGATGTGTCCACGTTGCGCTTTGGGGCGTTTCCTGTCATGGGCGCTAGGCCTACCCACACAAGTGAGGTATCATTTTTATCGGGAGACGTGGGGGAACGCTGGGTGGAAGGAAATTTGTGGGTCCTCTCAGATTCCAGAACTTTCTGCCACAGAAATGTGAGGAACATGTGTTTTTTTAGCCAAATTTTGAGGTTTGCAAAGGATTCTGGGTAACAGAACCTGGTCCGAGCCACACAAGTCAGCCCATATTGGATTCCCCTAGGTCTCTAGTTTTCAGAAATGCACAGGTTTGGGAGGTTTCCTTAGGTGGCGGCTGAGCTACAGGCCAAAATCTACAGGTAGGCACTTTACAAAAAACACCTCTGTTTTCTTTAAAAAATTTGGATGTGTCCACGTTGCGCTTTGGGGCGTTTCCTGTCGCGGGCGCTAGGCCTACCCACACAAGTGAGGTATCATTTTTATCGGGAGACGTGGGGGAACGCTGGGTGGAAGGAAATGTGTGGCTCCTCTCAGATTCCAGAACTTTTTGCCACAGAAATGTGAGGAACATGTGTTTTTTTAGCCAAATTTTGAGGTTTGCAAAGGATTCTGGGTAACAGAACCTGGTCCGAGCCACACAATTCACCCCATCTTGGATTCCCCTAGGACTCTAGTTTTCAGAAATGCACAGGTATGGTAGGTTTCCCTAGGTGGCGGCTGAGCTACAGGCCAAAATCTACAGGTAGGCACTTTGCAAAAAACACCTCTGTTTTCTTTCAAAAATTTGGATGTGTCCACGTTGCGCTTTGGGGCGCTTCCTGTCGCGGGCGCTAGGCCTACCCACACAAGTGAGGTATCATTTTTATCGGGAGACGTGGGGGAACGCTGGGTGGAAGGACATTTGTGGCTCCTCTCAGATTCCAGAACTTTCTGCCACAGAAATGTGAGGAACATGTGTTTTTTTAGCCAAATTTTGAGGTTTGCAAAGGATTCTGGGTAACAGAACCTGGTCCGAGCCACACAAGTCAGCCCATATTGGATTCCCCTAGGTCTCTAGTTTTCAGAAATGCACAGGTTTGGTAGGTTTCCCTAGGTGGCGGCTGAGCTACAGGCCAAAATCTACAGGTAGGCACTTTACAAAAAACACCTCTGTTTTCTTTCAAAAATGTGGATGTGTCCACGTTGCGCTTTGGGGCGTTTCCTGTCGCGGGCGCTAGGTCTACCCACACAAGTGAGGTATCATTTTTATCGGGAGACGTGGGGAAACGCTGGGTGGAAGTAAATTTGTGGCTCCTCTCAGATTCCAGAACTTTCTGCCACAGAAATGTGAGGAACATGTGTTTTTTTAGCCAAATTTTGAGGTTTGCAAAGGATTCTGGGTAACAGGACCTGGTCCGAGCCACACAAATCACCCAAATCACCCCATCTTGGATTCCCCTAGGTCTCTAGTTTTCAGAAATGCACAGGTTTGGTAATTTTCCCTAGGTGGCGGATGAGCTACAGGCCAAAATCTACAGGTAGGCACTTTGCAAAAAACACCTCTGTTTTCTTTAAAAAATTTGAATGTGTCCACGTTGCGCTTTGGGGCGTTTCCTGTCGCGGGCGCTAGGCCTACCCAAACAAGTGAGGTATCATTTTTATCGCGAGATGTGGGGGAACGCTGGGTGGAAGGAAATTTGTGGCTCCTCTCAGATTCCAGAACTTTCTGCCACAGAAATGTGAGGAACATGTGTTTTTTTAGCCAAATTTTGAGGTTTGCAAAGGATTCTGGGTAACAGAACCTGGTCCGAGTAACACAACTCACCCCATCTTGGATTCCCCTAGGTCTCTAGTTTTCAGAAATGCACAGGTTTGGTAGGTTTCCCTAGGTGGCGGCTGAGCTACAGGCCAAAATCTACAGGTAGGCACTTTGCAAAAAACACCTCTGTTTTCTTTCAAAAATTTGGATGTGTCCACGTTGCGCTTTGGGGCGTTTCCTGTCGCAGGCGCTAGGCCTACCCACACAAGTGAGGTATCATTTTTATCGGCAGACGTGGGGGAACGCTGGGTGGAAGGAAATTTGTGGCTCCTCTCAGATTCCAGAACTTTCTGCCACAGAAATGTGAGGAACATGTATTTTTTTAGCCAAATTTTGAGGTTTGCAAAGGATTCTGGGTAACAGAACCTGGTCCGAGCCACACAAGTCACCCCAACTTGGATTCCCCTAGGTCTCTAGTTTTCAGAAATGCACAGGTTTGGTAGGTTTCCCTAGGTGGCGGCTGAGCTACAGGCCAAAATCTACAGGTAGGCACTTTGCAAAAAACACCTCTGTTTACTTTCAAAAATTTGGATGTGTCCACTTTGCGCTTTGGGGCGTTTCCTGTCGCGGGCGCTAGGCCTACCCACACAAGTGAGGTACCATTTTTATCGGGAGACATGGGGAAACGCTGGGTGGAAGGAAATTTGTGGCTCCTCTCAGATTCCAGAACTTTCTGCCACAGAAATGTGAGGAACATGTGTTTTTTTAGCCAAATTTTGAGGTTTGCAAAGGATTCTTGGTAACAGAACCTGGTCCGAGCCACACAAGTCAGTCCATATTGGATTCCCCTGGGTCTCTAGTTTTCAGAAATGCACAGGTTTGGTAGGTTTCCCTAGGTGGCGGCTGAGCTACAGGCCAAAATCTACAGGTAGGCACTTTACAAAAAACACCTCTGTTTTCTTTCAAAAATTTGGATGTGTCCACGTTGCGTTTTGGGGCGTTTCCAGTCGCAGGCGCTAGGCCTACCCACACAAGTGAGGTATCATTTTTATCGGGAGACGTGGGGGAACGCTGGGTGGAAGGAAATTTGTGGCTCCTCTCAGATTCCAGAACTTTCTGCCACAGAAATGTGAGGAACATGTGTTTTTTTAGCCAAATTTTGAGGTTTGCAAAGGATTCTCGGTAACAGAACCTGGTCCGAGCCACACAAGTCACCCCATCTTGGATTCCCCTAGGTCTCTAGTTTTCAGAAATGCACAGGTTTAGTAGGTTTCCCTAGGTGGCGGCTGAGCTACAGGCCAAAATCTACTTGTAGGCACTTTGCAAAAAACACCTCTGTTTTCTTTAAAAAATGTGGATGTGTCCACGTTGCGCTTTGGGGCGTTTCCTGTCGCGGGCGCTAGGCCTACCCACACAAGTGAGGTATTATTTTTATCGGGAGACGTGGGGGAACGCTGGGTGGAAGGACATTTGTGGCTCCTCTCAGATTCCAGAACTTTCTGCCACAGAAATGTGAGGAACATGTGTTTTTTTAGCCAAATTTTGAGGTTTGCAAAGGATTCTGGGTAACAGAACCTGGTCCGAGCCACACAAGTCAGCCAATATTGGATTCCCCTAGGTCTCTAGTTTTCAGAAATGCACAGGTTTGGTAGGTTTCCCTAGGTGGCGGCTGAGCTACAGGCCAAAATCTACAGGTAGGCACTTTACAAAAAACACCTCTGTTTTCTTTTAAAAATTTGGATGTGTCCACGTTGCGCTTTGGGGCATTTCCTGTCGCGGGCGCTAGGACTACCCACACAAGTGAGGTATCATTTTTGTCGGGAGACGTGGGGGAAAGCTGGGTGGAAGGAAATTTGTGGCTCCTCTCAGATTCCAGAACTTTCTGCCACAGAAATGTGAGGAACATGTGTTTTTTTAGCCAAATTTTGAGGTTTGCAAAGGATTCTGGGTAACAGAACCTGGGCCGAGCCACACAAGTCACCCCATCTTGGATTCCCCTAGGTCTCTAGTTTTCAGAAATGCACAGGTTTGGTAGGTTTCAATAGGTGGCGGCTGAGCTACAGGCCAAAATCTACAGGTAGACACTTTGCAAAAAACACCTCTGTTTTCTTTCAAAAATTTGGATGTGTCCACGTTGCGCTTTGGGGCGCTTCCTGTCGCGGGCGCTAGGCCTACCCACACAAGTGAGGTATCATTTTTATCGGGAGACGTGGGGGAACGCTGGGTGGAAGGAAATTTGTAGCTCCTCTCAGATTCCAGAACTTTCTGCCACAGAAATGTGAGGAACATGTGTTTTTTTAGCCAAATTTTGAGGTTTGCAAAGGATTCTTGGTAACAGAACCTGGTCCGAGCCACACAAGTCAGTCCATATTGGATTCCCCTGGGTCTCTAGTTTTCAGAAATGCACAGGTTTGGTAGGTTTCCCTAGGTGGCGGCTGAGCTACAGGCCAAAATCTACAGGTAGGCACTTTACAAAAAACACCTCTGTTTTCTTTCAAAAATTTGGATGTGTCCAAGTTGCGCTTTGGGGCGTTTCCTGTCGCAGGCGCTAGGCCTACCCACACAAGTGAGGTATCATTTTTATCGGGAGACGTGGGGGAACGCTGGGTGGAAGGAAATGTGTGGCTCCTCTCAGATTCCAGAACTTTTTGCCACAGAAATGTGAGGAACATGTGTTTTTTTAGCCAAATTTTTAGGTTTGCAGAGGATTCTGGGTAACAGAACCTGGTCCGAGCCACACAAGTCACCCCATTTTGGATTCCCCTAGGTCTCTAGTTTTCAGAAATGCACAGGTTTGGTAGGTTTCCCTAGGTGGCGGCGGAGCTACAGGCCAAAATCTACAGGTAGGCACTTTGCAAAAAACACCTCTGTTTACTTTAAAAAATGTGGATGTGTCCACGTTGCGCTTTGGGGCGTTTCCTGTCGCGGGCGCTAGGCCTACCCACACAAGTGAGGTACCTTTTTTATCGGGAGACGTGGGGAAACGCTGGGTGGAAGGAAATTTGTGGCTCCTCTCAGATTCCAGAACTTTCTGCCACAGAAATGTGAGGAACATGTGTTTTTTTAGCCAAATTTTGAGGTTTGCAAAGGATTCTGGGTAACAGAACCTGGTCTGAGCCGCACAAGTCACCCCATTTTGGATTCCCCTAGGTCTCTAGTTTTCAGAAATGCACAGGTTTGGTAGGTTTCCCTAGGTGGCGGCTGAGCTACAGGCCAAAATCTACAGGTTGGCACTTTGCAAAAAACACCTCTGTATTCTTTCAAAAATTTGGATGTGTCCACGTTGCGTTTTGGGGCGTTTCCAGTCACGGGCGCTAGGCCTACCCTCACAAGTGAGGTATCATTTTTATCGGGAGACGTGGGGGAACGCTGGGTGGAAGGAAATTTGTGGCTCCTCTCAGATTCCAGAACTTTCTGCCACAGAAATGTGAGGAACATGTGTTTTTTTAGCCAAATTTTGAGGTTTGCAAAGGATTCTCGGTAACAGAACCTTGTCCGAGCCACACAAGTCACCATAATCTTGGATTCCCCTAGGTCTCTAGTTTTCAGAAATACACAGGTTTAGTAGGTTTCCCTAGGTGGCGGCTGAGCTACAGGCCAAAATCTACAGGTAGGCACTTTGCAAAAAACACCTCTGTTTTCTTTAAAAAATTTGGATGTGTCCACGTTGCGCTTTGGGGCGTTTCCTGTCGCGGGCGCTAGGCCTACCCACACAAGTGAGGTATCATTTTTATCGGGAGACGTGGGGGAACGCTGGGTGGAAGGACATTTGTGGCTCCTCTCAGATTCCAGAACTTTCTGCCACAGAAATGTGAGGAACATGTGTTTTTTTAGCCAAATTTTGAGGTTTGCAAAGGATTCTGGGTAACAGAACCTGGTCCGAGCCACACAAGTCAGCCAATATTGGATTCCCCTAGGTCTCTAGTTTTCAGAAATGCACAGGTTTGGTAGGTTTCCCTAGGTGGCGAATGAGCTACAGGCCAAAATCTACAGGTAGGCACTTTACAAAAAACACCTCTGTTTTCTTTAAAAAATGTGGATGTGTCCACGTTGCGCTTTGGGGCGTTTCCTGTCGCGGGCGCTAGGCCTACCCACACAAGTGAGGTATCATTTTTATCGGGAGACGTGGGGGAACGCTGGGTGGAAGGAAATTTGTGGCTCCTCTCAGATTCCAGAACTTTCTGCCACAGAAATGTGAGGAACATGTGTTTTTTTAGCCAAATTTTGAGGTTTGCAAAGGATTCTGGGTAACAGAACCTGGTCCGAGCCACACAAGTCACCCCATCTTGGATTCCCCTAGGTCTCTAGTTTTCAGAAATGCACAGGTTTGGTAGGTTTCAATAGGTGGCGGCTGAGCTACAGGCCAAAATCTACAGGTAGACACTTTGCAAAAAACACCTCTGTTTTCTTTCAAAAATTTCGATGTGTCCACGTTGCGCTTTGGGGTGCTTCCTGTCGCGGGCGCTAGGCCTACCCACACAAGTGAGGTATCATTTTTATTGGGAGACGTGGGGGAACGCTGGGTGGAAGGAAATTTGTGGCTCCTCTCAGATTCCAGAACTTTCTGCCACAGAAATGTGAGGAACATGTGTTTTTTTAGCCAAATTTTGAGGTTTGCAAAGGATTCTGGGTAACAGAACCTGGTCCGAGCCACACAAGTCAGTCCATATTGGATTCCCCTAGGTCTCTAGTTTTCAGAAATGCACAGGTTTGGTAGGTTTCCCTAGGTGGCGGCTGAGCTACAGGCCAAAATCTACAGGTAGGCACTTTACAAAAAACACCTCTGTTTTCTTTAAAAAATTTGGATGTGTCCACGTTGCGGTTTGGGGCGTTTCCTGACGCGGGCGCTAGGCCTACCCACACAAGTGAGGTATAATTTTTATCGGGAGACGTGGGGGAACGCTGGGTGGAAGGAAATGTGTGGCTCCTCTCAGATTCCAGAACTTTTTGCCACAGAAATGTGAGGAACATGTGTTTTTTTAGCCAAATTTTGAGGTTTGCAAAGGATTCTGGGTAACAGAACCTGGTCCGAGCCACACAAGTCAACCCATTTCGGATTCCCCTAGGTCTCTAGTTTTCAGAAATGCACAGGTTTGGTAGGTTTCCCTAGGTGGCGGCTGAGCTACAGGCCAAAATCTACAGGTAGGCACTTTACAAAAAACACCTCTGTTTACTTTCAAAAATTTGGATGTGTCCACGTTGCGCTTTGGGGCGTTTCCTGTCGCGGGCGCTAGGCCTAACCACACAAGTGAGGTACCATTTTTATCGGGAGACGTGGGGAAATGCTGGGTGGAAGGAAATTTGTGGCTCCTCTCAGATTCCAGAACTTTCTGCCACAGAAATGTGAGGAACATGTGTTTTTTTAGCCAAATTTTGAGGTTTGCAAAGGATTCTGGGTAACAGAACCTGGTCCGAGCCACACAAGTCACCCCATTTTGGATTCCCCTAGGTCTCTAGTTTTCAGAAATGCACAGGTTTGGTAGGTTTCCCTAGGTGGCGGCTGAGCTACAGGCCAAAATCTACAGGTTGGCACTTTGCAAAAAACACCTCTGTTTTCTTTCAAAAATTTGTATGTGTCCACGTTGCGTTTTGGGGCGTTTCCAGTCGCGGGCGCTAGGCCTACCCACACAAGTGAGGTATCATTTTTATCGGGAGACGTGGGGAAACGCTGGGTGGAAGGAAATTTGTGGCTCCTCTCAGATTCCAGAACTTTCTGCCACAGAAATGTGAGGAACATGTGTTTTTTTAGCCAAATTTTGAGGTTTGCAAAGGATTCTGGGTAACAGAACCTGGTCCGAGCCACACAAGTCAGTCCATATTGGATTCCCCTAGGTCTCTAGTTTTCAGAAATGCACAAGTTTGGTAGGTTTCCCTAGGTGGCGGCTGAGCTACAGGCCAAAATCTACAGGTAGGCACTTTACAAAAAACACCTCTGTTTTCTTTCAAAAATTAGGATGTGTCCACGTTGCGCTTTGGGGCGTTTCCTGTCGCGGGCGCTAGGCCTACCCACACAAGTGAGGTATCATTTTTATCGGGAGACGTGGGGGAACGCTGGGTGGAAGGAAATGTGTGGCTCCTCTCAGATTCCAGAACTTTTTGCCACAGAAATGTGAGGAACATGTGTTTTTTTAGCCAAATTTTGAGGTTTGCAAAGGATTCTGGGTAACAGAACCTGGTCCGAGCCAGACAAGTCACCCCATTTTGGATTCCCCTAGGTCTCTAGTTTTCAGAAATGCACAGGTTTGGTAGGTTTCCCTAGGTGGCGGCTGAGCTACAGGCCAAAATCTACAGGTAGGCACTTTGCAAAAAACACCTCTGTTTACTTTAAAAAATTTGGATGTGTCCACGTTGCGCTTTGGGGCGTTTCCTGTCGCAGGCGCTAGGCCTACCCACACAAGTGAGGTACCATTTTTATCGGGAGACGTGGGGAAATGCTGGGTAGAAGGAAATTTGTGGCTCCTCTCAGATTCCAGAACTTTCTGCCACAGAAATGTGAGGAACATGTGTTTTTTTAGCCAAATTTTGAGGTTTGCAAAGGATTCTGGGTAACAGAACCTGGTCCGAGCCACACAAGTCACCCCATTTTGGATTCCCCTAGGTCTCTAGTTTTCAGAAATGCACAGGTTTGGTAGGTTTCCCTAGGTGGCGGCTGAGCTACAGGCCAAAATCTACAGGTTGGCACTTTGCAAAAAACACCTCTGTTTTCTTTAAAAAATGTGGATGTGTCCACGTTGCGTTTTGGGGCGTTTCCAGTCGCGGGCGCTAGGCCTACCCACACAAGTGAGGTATCATTTTTATCGGGAGACGTGGGGGAACGCTGGGTGGAAGGAAATTTGTGGCTCCTCTCAGATTCCAGAACTTTCTGCCACAGAAATATGAGGAACATGTGTTTTTTTAGCCAAATTTTGAGGTTTGCAAAGGATTCTGGGTAACAGAACCTTTTCCGAGCCACACAAGTCAGTCCATATTGGATTCCCCTAGGTCTCTAGTTTTCAGAAATGCACAAGTTTGGTAGGTTTCCCTAGGTGGCGGCTGAGCTACAGGCCAAAATCTACAGGTAGGCACTTTACAAAAAACACCTCTGTTTTCTTTCAAAAATTTGGATGTGTCCACGTTGCGCTTTGGGGCGTTTCCTGTCGCGGGCGCTAGGCCTACCCACACAAGTGAGGTATCATTTTTATCGGGAGACGTGGGGGAACGCTGGGTGGAAGGAAATGTGTGGCTCCTCTCAGATTCCAGAACTTTTTGCCACAGAAATGTGAGGAACATGTGTTTTTTTAGCCAAATTTTAAGGTTTGCAAAGGATTCTGGGTAACAGAACCTGGTCCGAGCCACACAAGTCACCCCATCTTGGATTCCCCTAGGTCTCTAGTTTTCAGAAATGCACAGGTTTGGTAGGTTTCAATAGGTGGCTGCTGAGCTACAGGCCAAAATCTACAGATAGACACTTTGCAAAAAACACCTCTGTTTTCTTTCAAAAATTTGGATGTGTCCACGTTGCGCTTTGGGGCGCTTCCTGTCGCGGGCGCTAGGCCTACCCACACAAGTGAGGTATCATTTTTATCAGGAGACGTGGGGGAACGCTGGGTGGAAGGAAATTTGTGGCTCCTCTCAGATTCCAGAACATTCTGCCACAGAAATGTGAGGAACATGTGTTTTTTTAGCCAAATTTTGAGGTTTGCAAAGGATTCTGGGTAACAGAACCTGGTCCGAGCCACACAAGTCAGTCCATATTGGATTCCCCTAGGTCTCTAGTTTTCAGAAATGCACAGGTTTGGTAGGTTTCCCTAGGTGGCGGCTGAGCTACAGGCCAAAATCTACAGGTAGGCACTTTACAAAAAACACCTCTGTTTTCTTTCAAAAATTTGGATGTGTCCACGTTGCGCTTTGGGGCGTTTCCTGTCGCGGACGCTAGGCCTACCCACACAAGTGAGGTATCATTTTTATCGGGAGATGTGGGGGAACGCTGGGTGGAAGGAAATGTGTGGCTCCTCTCAGATTCCAGAACTTTTTGCCACAGAAATGTGAGGAACATGTGTTTTTTTAGCCAAATTTTGAGGTTTGCAAAGGATTCTGGGTAACAGAACCTGGTCCGAGCCACTTAACTCACCCCATCTTGGATTCCCCTAGGTCTCTAGTTTTCAGAAGTGCACAGGTATGGTAGGTTTCCCTAGGTGGCGGCTGAGCTACAGACCAAAATCTACAGGTAGGCACTTTGCAAAAAACACCTCTGTTTTCTTTCAAAAATATAGATGTGTCCATATTGCGCTTTGGGGCGCTTCCTGTCGCAGGCGCTAGGCCTACCCACTCAAGTGAGGTATCATTTTTATCGGGAGACGTGGGGGAACGCTGGGTGGAAGGAAATTTGTGGCTCCTCTCAGATTCCAGAACTTTCTGCCACAGAAATGTGAGGAACATGTGTTTTTTTAGCCAAATTTTGAGGTTTGCAAAGGATTCTGCGTAACAGGACCTGGTCTGAGCCACACAAGTCACCCCATCTTGGATTCCCCTAGGTCTCTAGTTTTCAGAAATGCACAGGTTTGGTAATTTTCCCTAGGTGGCGGCTGAGCTACAGGCCAAAATCTACAGGTAGGCACTTTGCAAAAAACACCTCTGTTTTCTTTAAAAAATTTGAATGTGTCCACGTTGCGCTTTGGGGCGTTTCCTGTCGCGGGCGCTAGGCCAACCCAAACAAGTGAGGTATCATTTTTATTGCGAGATGTGGGGGAACGCTGGGTGGAAGGAAATTTGTGGCTCCTCTCAGATTCCAGAACTTTCTGCCACAGAAATATGAGGAACATGTGTATTTTTAGCCAAATTTTGAGGTTTGCAAAGGATTCTGGGTAACAGAACCTGGTCCGAGCCACACAACTCACCCCATCTTGGATTCCCCTAGGTCTCTAGTTTTCAGAAATGCACAGGTTTGGTAGGTTTCCCTAGGTGGCGGCTGAGCTACAGGCCAAAATCTACAGGTAGGCACTTTGCAAAAAACACCTCTGTTTTCTTTCAAAAATTTGGATGTGTCCACGTTGCGTTTTGGGGCGTTTCCAGTCGCGGGCGCTAGGCCTACCCACACAAGTGAGGTATCATTTTTATCGGGAGACGTGGGGGAACGCTGGGTGGAAGGAAATTTGTGGCTCCTCTCAGATTCCAGAACTTTCTGCCACAGAAATGTGAGGAACATGTGTTTTTTTAGCCAAATTTTGAGGTTTGGAAAGGATTCTGGGTAACAGAACCTGGTCCGAGCCACACAAGTCACCCCATCTTGGATTCCCCTAGGTCTCTAGTTTTCAGAAATGCACAGGTTTGGTAGGTTTCCCTAGGTGGCGGCTGAGCTACAGGCCAAAATCTACAGGTAGGCACTTTGCAAAAAACACCTCTGTTTTCTTTCAAAAATTTGTATGTGTCCACGTTGCGTTTTGGGGCGTTTCCAGTCGCGGGCGCTAGGCCTACCCACACAAGTGAGGTATCATTTTTATCGGGAGACGTGGGGAAACGCTGGGTGGAAGGAAATTTGTGGCTCCTCTCAGATTCCAGAACTTTCTGCCACAGAAATGTGAGGAACATGTGTTTTTTTAGCCAAATTTTGAGGTTTGCAAAGGATTCTGGGTAACAGAACCTGGTCCGAGCCACACAAGTCAGTCCATATTGGATTCCCCTAGGTCTCTAGTTTTCAGAAATGCACAAGTTTGGTAGGTTTCCCTAGGTGGCGGCTGAGCTACAGGCCAAAATCTACAGGTAGGCACTTTACAAAAAACACCTCTGTTTTCTTTCAAAAATTAGGATGTGTCCACGTTGCGCTTTGGGGCGATTCCTGTCGCGGGCGCTAGGCCTACCCACACAAGTGAGGTATCATTTTTATCGGGAGACGTGGGGGAACGCTGGGTGGAAGGAAATGTGTGGCTCGTCTCAGATTCCAGAACTTTTTGCCACAGAAATGTGAGGAACATGTGTTTTTTTAGCCAAATTTTGAGGTTTGCAAAGGATTCTGGGTAACAGAACCTGGTCCGAGCCACACAAGTCACCCCATTTTGGATTCCCCTAGGTCTCTAGTTTTCAGAAATGCACAGGTTTGGTAGGTTTCCCTAGGTGGCGGCTGAGCTACAGGCCAAAATCTACAGGTAGGCACTTTGCAAAAAACACCTCTGTTTACTTTAAAAAATTTGGATGTGTCCACGTTGCGCTTTGGGGCGTTTCCTGTCGCAGGCGCTAGGCCTACCCACACAAGTGAGGTACCATTTTTATCGGGAGACGTGGGGAAATGCTGGGTAGAAGGAAATTTGTGGCTCCTCTCAGATTCCAGAACTTTCTGCCAGAGAAATGTGAGGAACATGTGTTTTTTTAGCCACATTTTGAGGTTTGCAAAGGATTCTGGGTAACAGAACCTGGTCCGAGCCACACAAGTCACCCCATTTTGGATTCCCCTAGGTCTCTAGTTTTTAGAAATGCACAGGTTTGGTAGGTTTCCCTAGGTGGCGGCTGAGCTACAGGCCAAAATCTACAGGTTGGCACTTTGCAAAAAACACCTCTGTTTTCTTTAAAAAATTTGGATGTGTCCACGTTGCGTTTTGGGGCGTTTCCAGTCGCGGGCGCTAGGCCTACCCACACAAGTGAGGTATCATTTTTATCGGGAGACGTGGGGGAACGCTGGGTGGAAGGAAATTTGTGGCTCCTCTCAGATTCCAGAACTTTCTGCCACAGAAATATGAGGAACATGTGTTTTTTTTAGCCAAATTTTGAGGTTTGCAAAGGATTCTGGGTAACAGAACCTTTTCCGAGCCACACAAGTCAGTCCATATTGGATTCCCCTAGGTCTCTAGTTTTCAGAAATGCACAAGTTTGGTAGGTTTCCCTAGGTGGCGGCTGAGCTACAGGCCAAAATCTACAGGTAGGCACTTTACAAAAAACACCTCTGTTTTCTTTCAAAAATTTGGATGTGTCCACGTTGCGCTTTGGGGCGTTTCCTGTCGCGGGCGCTAGGCCTACCCACACAAGTGAGGTATCATTTTTATCGGGAGACGTGGGGGAACGCTGGGTGGAAGGAAATGTGTGGCTCCTCTCAGATTCCAGAACTTTTTGCCACAGAAATGTGAGGAACATGTGTTTTTTTAGCCAAATTTTGAGGTTTGCAAAGGATTCTGGGTAACAGAACCTGGTCCGAGCCACACAACTCACCCCATCTTGGATTCCCCTAGGTCTCTAGTTTTCAGAAATGCACAGGTTTGGTAGGTTTCCCTAGGTGGCGGCTGAGCTACAGGCCAAAATCTACAGGTAGGCACTTTACATAAAACACCTCTGTTTTCTTTCAAAAATGTGGATGTGTCCACGTTGCGCTTTGCGGCGTTTCCTGTCGCGGGCACTAGGTCTACCCACACAAGTGAGGTATCATTTTTATCGGGAGACGTGGGGGAACGCTGGGTGGAAGGAAATTTGTGGCTCCTCTCAGATTCCAGAACTTTCTGCCACAGAAATGTGAGGAACATGTGTTTTTTTAGCCAAATTTTAAGGTTTGCAAAGGATTCTGGGTAACAGAACCTGGTCCGAGCCACACAAGTCACCCCATCTTGGATTCCCCTAGGTCTCTAGTTTTCAGAAATGCACAGGTTTGGTAGGTTTCAATAGGTGGCAGCTGTGCTACAGGCCAAAATCTACAGGTAGACACTTTGCAAAAAACACCTCTGTTTTCTTTCAAAAATTTGGATGTGTCCACGTTGCGCTTTGGGGCGCTTCCTGTCGCGGGCGCTAGGCCTACCCACACAAGTGAGGTATCATTTTTATCAGGAGACGTGGGGGAACGCTGGGTGGAAGGAAATTTGTGGCTCCTCTCAGATTCCAGAACATTCTGCCACAGAAATGTGAGGAACATGTGTTTTTTTAGCCAAATTTTGAGGTTTGCAAAGGATTCTGGGTAACAGAACCTGGTCCGAGCCACACAAGTCAGTCCATATTGGATTCCCCTAGGTCTCTAGTTTTCAGAAATGCACAGGTTTGGTAGGTTTCCCTAGGTGGCGGCTGAGCTACAGGCCAAAATCTACAGGTAGGCACTTTACAAAAAACACCTCTGTTTTCTTTCAAAAATTTGGATGTGTCCACGTTGCGCTTTGGGGCGTTTCCTGTCGCGGGCGCTAGGCCTACCCACACAAGTGAGGTATCATTTTTATCGGGAGATGTGGGGGAACGCTGGATGGAAGGAAATGTGTGGCTCCTCTCAGATTCCAGAACTTTTTGCCACAGAAATGTGAGGAACATGTGTTTTTTTAGCCAAATTTTGAGGTTTGCAAAGGATTCTGGGTAACAGAACCTGGTTCGAGCCACTTAACTCACCCCATCTTGGATTCCCCTAGGTCTCTAGTTTTCAGAAGTGCACAGGTATGGTAGGTTTCCCTAGGTGGCGGCTGAGCTACAGGCCAAAATCTACAGGTAGGCACTTTGCAAAAAACACCTCTGTTTTCTTTCAAAAATATAGATGTGTCCATATTGCGCTTTGGGGCGCTTCCTGTCGCAGGGGCTAGGCCTACCCACTCAAGTGAGGTATCATTTTTATCGGGAGACGTGGGGGAACGCTGGGTGGAAGGAAATTTGTGGCTCCTCTCAGATTCCAGAACTTTCTGCCACAGAAATGTGAGGAACATGTGTTTTTTTTAGCCAAATTTTGAGGTTTGCAAAGGATTCTGCGTAACAGGACCTGGTCTGAGCCACACAAGTCACCCCATCTTGGATTCCCCTAGGTCTCTAGTTTTCAGAAATGCACAGGTTTGGTAATTTTCCCTAGGTGGCGGCTGAGCTACAGGCCAAAATCTACAGGTAGGCACTTTGCAAAAAACACCTCTGTTTTCTTTAAAAAATTTGAATGTGTCCACGTTGCGCTTTGGGGCGTTTCCTGTCGCGGGCGCTAGGCCAACCCAAACAAGTGAGGTATCATTTTTATCGCGAGATGTGGGGGAACGCTGGGTGGAAGGAAATTTGTGGCTCCTCTCAGATTCCAGAACTTTCTGCCACAGAAATATGAGGAACATGTGTTTTTTTAGCCAAATTTTGAGGTTTGCAAAGGATTCTGGGTAACAGAACCTGGTCCGAGCCACACAAGTCAGTCCATATTGGATTCCCCTAGGTCTCTAGTTTTCAGAAATGCACAGGTTTGGTAGGTTTCCCTAGGTGGCGGCTGAGCTACAGGCCAAAATCTACAGGTAGGCACTTTGCAAAAAACACCTCTTTTTACTTTCAAAAATTTGGATGTGTCCACGTTGCGCTTTGGGGCGTTTCCTGTCGCGGGCGCTAGGCCTACCCACACAAGTGAGGTACCATTTTTATCGGGAGACGTGGGGAAATGCTGGGTGGAAGGAAATTTGTGGCTCCTCTCAGATTCCAGAACTTTCTGCCACAGAAATGTGAGGAACATGTGTTTTTTTAGCCAAATTTTGAGGTTTGCAAATTATTCTGGGTAACAGAACCTGGTCCGAGCCACACAAGTCACCCCATTTTGGATTCCCCTAGGTCTCTAGTTTTCAGAAATGCACAGGTTTGGTAGGTTTCCCTAGGTGGCGGCTGAGCTACAGGCCAAAATCTACAGGTTGGCACTTTGCAAAAAACACCTCTGTTTTCTTTCAAAAATTTGGATGTGTCCACGTTGCGTTTTGGGGCGTTTCCAGTCGCGGGCGCTAGGCCTACCCACACAAGTGAGGTATCATTTTTATCGGGAGACGTGGGGGACCGCTGGGTGGAAGGAAATTTGTGGCTCCTCTCAGATTCCAGAACTTTCTGCCACAGAAATGTGAGGAACATGTGTTTTTTTAGCCAAATTTTGAGGTTTGCAAAGGATTCTGGGTAACAGAACCTGGTCCGAGCCACACAAGTCACCCCATTTTGGATTCCCCTAGGTCTCTAGTTTTCAGAAATGCACAGGTTTGGTAGGTTTCCCTAGGTGGCGGCTGAGCTACAGGCCAAAATCTACAGGTTGGCACTTTGCAAAAAACACCTCTGTTTTCTTTCAAAAATGTGGATGTGTCCACGTTGCGTTTTGGGGCGTTTCCAGTCGCGGGCGCTAGGCCTACCCACACAAGTGATGTATCATTTTTATCGGGAGACGTGGGGGAACGCTGGGTGGAAGGAAATTTGTGGCTCCTCTCAGATTCCAGAACTATCTGCCACAGAAATGTGAGGAACATGTGTTTTTTTAGCCAAATTTTGAGGTTTGCAAAGGATTCTGGGTAACAGAACCTTGTCCGAGCCACACAAGTCACCCCATCTTGGATTCCCCTAGGTCTCTAGTTTTCAGAAATGCACAGGTTTGGTAGGTTTCAATAGGTGGCGGCTGAGCTACAGGCCAAAATCTACAGGTATACACTTTGCAAAAAACACCTCTGTTTTCTTTCAAAAATTTCCATGTGTCCACGTTGCGCTTTGGGGCGCTTCCTGTCGCGGGCGCTAGGCCTACCCACACAAGTGAGGTATCATTTTTATCGGGAGACGTGGGGGAACGCTGGGTGGAAGGAAATTTGTGGCTCCTCTCAGATTCCAGAACTTTCTGCCACAGAAATGTGAGGAACATGTGATTTTTTAGCCAAATTTTGAGGTTTGCAAAGGATTCTGGGTAACAGAACCTGGTCCGAGCCACACAAGTCACCCCATCTTGGATTCCCCTAGGTCTCTAGTTTTCAGAAATGCACAGGTTTGGTAGGTTTCCCTAGGTGGCGGCTGAGCTACAGGCCAAAATCTACAGGTAGGCACTTTACAAAAAACACCTCTGTTTTCTTTCAAAAATTTGGATGTGTCCACGTTGCGCTTTGGGGCGTTTCCTGTCGCGGGCGCTAGGCCTACCCACACAAGTGAGGTATCATTTTTATCGGGAGACGTGGGGGAACGCTGGGTGGAAGGAAATGTGTGGCTCCTCTCAGATTCCAAAACTTTTTGCCACAGAAATGTGAGGAACATGTGTTTTTTTAGCCAAATTTTGAGGTTTGCAAAGGATTCTGGGTAACAGAACCTGGTCCGAGCCACACAACTCACCCCATCTTGGATTCCCCGAGGTCTCTAGTTTTCAGAAATGCACAGGTATGGTAGGTTTCCCTAGGTGGCGGCTGAGCTACAGGCCAAAATCTACAGGTAGGCACTTTGCAAAAAACACCTCTGTTTTCTTTCAAAAATTTGGATGTGTCCATATTGCGCTTTGGGGCGTTTCCTGTCGCGGGCGCTAGGCCTACCTACACAAGTGAGGTATCATTTTTATCGGGAGACGTGGGGGAACGCTGGGTGGAAGGAAATTTGTGGCTCCTCTCAGATTCCAGAACTTTCTGCCACAGAAATGTGAGGAACATGTGTTTTTTTAGCCAAATTTTGAGGTTTGCAAAGGATTCTGGGTAACAGAACCTGGTCCGAGCCACACAAGTCACCCCATCTTGGATTCCCCTAGGTCTCTAGTTTTCAGAAATGCACAGGTTTGGTAGGTTTCCCTAGGTGGCGGCTGAGCTACAGGCCAAAATCTACAGGTAGGCACTTTACATAAAACACCTCTGTTTTCTTTCAAAAATGTGGATGTGTCCACGTTGCGCTTTGCGGCGTTTCCTGTCGCGGGCGCTAGGTCTACCCACACAAGTGAGGTATCATTTTTATCGGGAGACGTGGGGGAACGCTGGGTGGAAGGAAATTTGTGGCTCCTCTCAGATTCCAGAACTTTCTGCCACAGAAATGTGAGGAACATGTGTTTTTTTAGCCAAATTTTGAGGTTTGCAAAGGATTCTGGGTAACAGAACCTGGTCCGAGCCACACAAGTCACCCCATCTTGGATTCCCCTAGGTCTCTAGTTTTCAGAAATGCACAGGTTTGGTAGGTTTCAATAGGTGGCGGCTGAGCTACAGGCCAAAATCTACAGGTAGACACTTTGCAAAAAACACCTCTGTTTTCTTTCAAAAATTTGGATGTGTCCACGTTGCGCTTTGGGGCGCTTCCTGTCGCGGGCGCTAGGCCTACCCACACAAGTGAGGTATCATTTTTATCAGGAGACGTGGGGGAACGCTGGGTGGAAGGAAATTTGTGGCTCCTCTCAGATTCCAGAACTTTCTGCCACAGAAATGTGAGGAACATGTGTTTTTTTAGCCAAATTTTGAGGTTTGCAAAGGATTCTGGGTAACAGAACCAGGTCCGAGCCACACAAGTCAGTCCATATTGGATTCCTCTAGGTCTCTAGTTTTCAGAAATGCACAGGTTTGGTAAGTTTCCCTAGGTGGCGGCTGAGCTACAGGCCAAAATCTACAGGTAGGCACTTTACAAAAAACACCTCTGTTTTCTTTCAAAAATTTGGATGTGTCCACGTTGCGCTTTGGGGCGTTTCCTGTCGCGGGCGCTAGGCCTACCCACACAAGTGAGGTATCATTTTTATCGGGAGATGTGGGGGAACGCTGGGTGGAAGGAAATGTGTGGCTCCTCTCAGATTCCAGAACTTTTTGCCACAGAAATGTGAGGAACATGTGTTTTTTTAGCCAAATTTTGAGGTTTGCAAAGGATTCTGGGTAACAGAACCTGGTCCGAGCCACACAACTCACCCCATCTTGGATTCCCCTAGGTCTCTAGTTTTCAGAAATGCACAGGTATGGTAGGTTTCCCTAGGTGGCGGCTGAGCTACAGGCCAAAATCCACAGGTAGGCACTTTGCAAAAAACACCTCTGTTTTCTTTCAAAAATTTGGATGTGTCCATATTGCGCTTTGGGGCGCTTCCTGTCGCAGGCGCTAGGCCTACCCACACAAGTGAGGTATCATTTTTATCGGGAGACGTGGGGGAACGCTGGGTGGAAGGAAATTTGTGGCTCCTCTCAGATTCCAGAACTTTCTGCCACAGAAATGTGAGGAACATGTGTTTTTTTAGCCAAATTTTGAGGTTTGCAAAGGATTCTGGGTAACAGGACCTGGTCCGAGCCACACAAGTCACCCCATCTTGGATTCCCCTAGGTCTCTAGTTTTCAGAAATGCACAGGTTTGGTAATTTTCCTTAGGTGGCGGCTGAGCTACAGGCCAAAATCTACAGGTAGGCACTTTGCAAAAAACACCTCTGTTTTCTTTAAAAAATTTGAATGTGTCCACGTTGCGCTTTGGGGCGTTTCCTGTTGCGGGCGCTAGGCCAACCCAAACAAGTGAGGTATCATTTTTATCGCGAGATGTGGGGGAACGCTGGGTGGAAGGAAATTTGTGGCTCCTCTCAGATTCCAGAACTTTCTGCCACAGAAATGTGAGGAACATGTGTTTTTTTAGCCAAATTTTGAGGTTTGCAAAGGATTCTGGGTAACAGAACCTGGTCCGAGCCACACAACTCACCCCATCTTGGATTCCCCTAGGTCTCTAGTTTTCAGAAATGCACAGGTTTGGTAGGTTTCCCTAGGTGGCGGCTGAGCTACAGGCCAAAATCTACAGGTAGGCACTTTGCAAAAAACACCTCTGTTTTCTTTCAAAAATTTGGATGTGTCCACGTTGCGCTTTGGGGCGTTTCCTGTCGCGGGCGCTAGACCTACCCACACAAGTGAGGTATCATTTTTATCGGCAGACGTGGGGGAACGCTGGGTGGAAGGAAATGTGTGGCTCCTCTCAGATTCCAGAACTTTTTGCCACAGAAATGTGAGGAACATGTGTTTTTTTAGCCAAATTTTGAGGTTTGTAAAGGATTCTGGGTAACAGAACCTGGTCCGAGCGACACAAGTCAGTCCATATTGGATTCCCCTAGGTCTCTAATTTTCAGAAATGCACAGGTTTGGTAGGTTTCCCTAGGTGGCGGCTGAGCTACAGGCCAAAATCTACAGGTAGACACTTTACAAAAAACACCTCTGTTTTCTTTCAAAAATTTGGATGTGTCCACGTTGCGCTTTGGGGCCTTTCCTGTCGCGGGCATTAGGCCTACCCACACAAGTGAGGTATCATTTTTATCGGGAGATGTGGGTGAACGCTGGGTGGAAGGAAATGTGTGGCTCCTCTCAGATTCCAGAACTTTTTGCCACAGAAATGTGAGGAACATGTGTTTTTTTAGCCAAATTTTGAGGTTTGCAAAGGATTCTGGGTAACAGAACCTGGTCCGAGCCACACAACTCACCCCATCTTGGATTCCCCTAGGTCTCTAGTTTTCAGAAGTGCACAGGTATGGTAGGTTTCCCTAGGTGGCGGCTGAGCTACAGGCCAAAATCTACAGGTAGGCACTTTGCAAAAAACACCTCTGTTTTCTTTCAAAAATTTGGATGTGTCCATATTGCGCTTTGGGGCGCTTCCTGTCGCAGGCGCTAGGCCTACCCACACAAGTGAGGTATCATTTTTATCGGGAGACGTGGGGGAATGCTGGGTGGAAGGAATTTTGTGGCTCCTCTCAGATTCCAGAACTTTCTGCTACAGAAATGTGAGTAACATGTGTTTTTTTAGTCAAATTTTGAGGTTTGCAAAGGATTCTGGGTAACAGGACCTGGTCCGAGCCACACAAGTCACCCCATCTTGGATTCACCTAGGTCTCTAGTTTTCAGAAATGCACAGGTTTGGTAATTTTCCCTAGGTGGCGGCTGAGCTACAGGCCAAAATCTACAGGTAGGCACTTTGCAAAAAACACCTCTGTTTTCTTTAAAAAATTTGAATGTGTCCACGTTGCGCTTTGGGGCGTTTCCTGTCGCGGGCGCTAGGCCAACCCAAACAAGTGAGGTATCATTTTTATCGCGAGATGTGGGGGAACGCTGGGTGGAAGGAAATTTGTGGCTCCTCTCAGATTCCAGAACTTTCTGCCACAGAAATGTGAGGAACATGTGTTTTTTTAGCCAAATTTTGAGGTTTGCAAAGGATTCTGGGTAACAGAACCTGGTCCGAGCCACACAACTCACCCCATCTTGGATTCCCCTAGGTCTCTAGTTTTCAGAAATGCACAGGTTTGGTAGGTTTCCCTAGGTGGCGGCTGAGCTACAGGCCAAAATCTACAGGTAGGCACTTTGCAAAAAACACCTCTGTTTTCTTTCAAAAATTTGGATGTGTCCACGTTGCGCTTTGGGGCGTTTCCTGTCGCGGGCGCTAGGCCTACCCACACAAGTGAGGTGTCATTTTTATCGGCAGACGTGGGGGAACGCTGGGTGGAAGGAAATTTGTGGCTCCTCTCAGATTCCAGAACTTTCTGCCACAGAAATGTGAGGAACATGTATTTTTTTAGCCAAATTTTGAGGTTTGCAAAGGATTCTGGGTAACAGAACCTGGTCCGAGCCACACAAGTCACCCCATATTGGATTCCCCTAGGTCTCTAGTTTTCAGAAATGCACAGGTTTGGTAGGTTTCCCTAGGTGGCGGCTGAGCTACAGGCCAAAATCTACAGGTTGGCACTTTGCAAAAAACACCTCTGTTTTCTTTCAAAAATTTGGATGTGTCCACGTTGCGTTTTGGGGAGTTTCCAGTCGCGGGCGCTAGGCCTACCCACACAAGTGAGGTATCATTTTTATCGGGAGACGTGGGGGAACGCTGGGTGGAAGGAAATTTGTGGCTCCTCTCAGATTCCAGAACTTTCTGCCACAGAAATGTGAGGAACATGTGTTTTTTTAGCCAAATTTTGAGGTTTGCAAAGGATTCTCGGTAACAGAACCTGGTCCGAGCCACACAAGTCACCCCATCTTGGATTCCCCTAGGTCTCTAGTTTTCAGAAATGCACAGGTTTAGTAGGTTTCCCTAGGTGGCGGCTGAGCTACAGGCCAAAATCTACAGGTAGGCACTTTGCAAAAAACACCTCTGTTTTCTTTCAAAAATTTGGATGTGTCCACGTTGCGCTTTGGGGCGTTTCCTGTCGCGGGCGCTAGGCCTACCCACACAAGTGAGGTATCATTTTTATCGGGAGACGTGAGGGAACGCTGGGTGGAACGACATTTGTGGCTCCTCTCAGATTCCAGAACTTTCTGCCACAGAAATGTGAGGAACATGTGTTTTTTTAGCCAAATTTTGAGGTTTGCAAAGGATTCTGGGTAACAGAACCTGGTCCGAGCCACACAAGTCAGCCAATATTGGATTCCCCTAGGTCTCTAGTTTTCAGAAATGCACAGGTTTGGTAGGTTTCCCTAGGTGGCGGCTGAGCTACAGGCCAAAATCTACAGGTAGGCACTTTGCAAAAAACACCTCTGTTTTCTTTCAAAAATGTGGATGTGTCCACGTTGCGCTTTGGGGCGTTTCCTGTCGCGGGCGCTAGGCCTACCCACACAAGTGAGGTATCATTTTTATCGGGAGACGTGGGGGAACGCTGCGTGGAAGGAAATTTGTGGCTCCTCTCAGATTCCAGAACTTTCTGCCACAGAAATGTGAGGAACATGTGTTTTTTTAGCCAAATTTTGAGGTTTGCAAAGGATTCTGGGAAACAGACCCTGGTCCGAGCCACACAAGTCACCCCATCTTGGATTCCCCTAGGTCTCTAGTTTTCAGAAATGCACAGGTTTGGTAGGTTTCAATAGGTGGCGGCTGAGCTACAGGCCAAAATCTACAGGTAGACACTTTGCAAAAAACACCTCTGTTTTCTTTCAAAAATTTGGATGTGTCCACGTTGCGCTTTGGGGCGCTTCCTGTCGCGGGCGCTAGGCCTACCCACACAAGTGAGGTATCATTTTTATCGGGAGACGTGGGGGAACGCTGGGTGGAAGGAAATTTGTGGCTCCTCTCAGATTCCAGAACTTTCTGCCACAGAAATGTGAGGAACATGTGTTTTTTTAGCCACATTTTGAGGTTTGCAAAGGATTCTGGGTAACAGAACCTGGTCCGAGCCACACAAGTCAGTCCATATTGGATTCCCCTAGGTCTCTAGTTTTCAGAAATGCACAGGTTTGGTAGGTTTCCCTAGGTGGCGGCTGAGCTACAGGCCAAAATCTACAGGTAGGCACTTTGCAAAAAACACCTCTGTTTTCTTTAAAAAATTTGAATGTGTCCACGTTGCGCTTTGGGGCGTTTCCTGTCGCGGGCGCTAGGCCAACCCAAACAAGTGAGGTATCATTTTTATCGCGAGATGTGGGGGAACGCTGGGTGGAAGGAAATTTGTGGCTCCTCTCAGATTCCAGAACTTTCTGCCACAGAAATGTGAGGAACATGTGTTTTTTTAGCCAAATTTTGAGGTTTGCAAAGGATTCTGGGTAACAGAACCTGGTCCGAGCCACACAACTCACCCCATCTTGGATTCCCCTAGGTCTCTAGTTTTCAGAAATGCACAGGTTTGGTATGTTTCCCTAGGTGGCGGCTGAGCTACAGGCCAAAATCTACAGGTAGGCACTTTGCAAAAAACACCTCTGTTTTCTTTCAAAAATTTGGATGTGTCCACGTTGCGCTTTGGGGCGTTTCCTGTCGCGGGCGCTAGGCCTACCCACACAAGTGAGGTGTCATTTTTATCGGCAGACGTGGGGGAACGCTGGGTGGAAGGAAATTTGTGGCTCCTCTCAGATTCCAGAACTTTCTGCCACAGAAATGTGAGGAACATGTATTTTTTTAGCCAAATTTTGAGGTTTGCAAAGGATTCTGGGTAACAGAACCTGGTCCGAGCCACACAAGTCACCCCATATTGGATTCCCCTAGGTCTCTAGTTTTCAGAAATGCACAGGTTTGGTAGGTTTCCCTAGGTGGCGGCTGAGCTACAGGCCAAAATCTACAGGTTGGCACTTTGCAAAAAACACCTCTGTTTTCTTTCAAAAATTTGGATGTGTCCACGTTGCGTTTTGGGGAGTTTCCAGTCGCGGGCGCTAGGCCTACCCACACAAGTGAGGTATCATTTTTATCGGGAGACGTGGGGGAACGCTGGGTGGAAGGAAATTTGTGGCTCCTCTCAGATTCCAGAACTTTCTGCCACAGAAATGTGAGGAACATGTGTTTTTTTAGCCAAATTTTGAGGTTTGCAAAGGATTCTCGGTAACAGAACCTGGTCCGAGCCACACAAGTCACCCCATCTTGGATTCCCCTAGGTCTCTAGTTTTCAGAAATGCACAGGTTTAGTAGGTTTCCCTAGGTGGCGGCTGAGCTACAGGCCAAAATCTACAGGTAGGCACTTTGCAAAAAACACCTCTGTTTTCTTTCAAAAATTTGGATGTGTCCACGTTGCGCTTTGGGGCGTTTCCTGTCGCGGGCGCTAGGCCTACCCACACAAGTGAGGTATCATTTTTATCGGGAGACGTGAGGGAACGCTGGGTGGAACGACATTTGTGGCTCCTCTCAGATTCCAGAACTTTCTGCCACAGAAATGTGAGGAACATGTGTTTTTTTAGCCAAATTTTGAGGTTTGCAAAGGATTCTCGGTAACAGAACCTGGTCCGAGCCACACAAGTCAGCCAATATTGGATTCCCCTAGGTCTCTAGTTTTCAGAAATGCACAGGTTTGGTAGGTTTCCCTAGGTGGCGGCTGAGCTACAGGCCAAAATCTACAGGTAGGCACTTTGCAAAAAACACCTCTGTTTTCTTTCAAAAATTTGGATGTGTCCACGTTGCGCTTTGGGGCGTTTCCTGTCGCGGGCGCTAGGCCTACCCACACAAGTGAGGTATCATTTTTATCGGGAGACGTGGGGGAACGCTGCGTGGAAGGAAATTTGTGGCTCCTCTCAGATTCCAGAACTTTCTGCCACAGAAATGTGAGGAACATGTGTTTTTTTAGCCAAATTTTGAGGTTTGCAAAGGATTCTGGGAAACAGACCCTGGTCCGAGCCACACAAGTCACCCCATCTTGGATTCCCCTAGGTCTCTAGTTTTCAGAAATGCACAGGTTTGGTAGGTTTCAATAGGTGGCGGCTGAGCTACAGGCCAAAATCTACAGGTAGACACTTTGCAAAAAACACCTCTGTTTTCTTTCAAAAATTTGGATGTGTCCACGTTGCGCTTTGGGGCGCTTCCTGTCGCGGGCGCTAGGCCTACCCACACAAGTGAGGTATCATTTTTATCGGGAGACGTGGGGGAACGCTGGGTGGAAGGAAATTTGTGGCTCCTCTCAGATTCCAGAACTTTCTGCCACAGAAATGTGAGGAACATGTGTTTTTTTAGCCACATTTTGAGGTTTGCAAAGGATTCTGGGTAACAGAACCTGGTCCGAGCCACACAAGTCAGTCCATATTGGATTCCCCTAGGTCTCTAGTTTTCAGAAATGCACAGGTTTGGTAGGTTTCCCTAGGTGGCGGCTGAGCTACAGGCCAAAATCTACAGGTAGGCACTTTACAAAAAACACCTCTGTTTTCTTTCAAAAATTTGGATGTGTCCACGTTGCGCTTTGGGGCGTTTCCTGTCGCGGGCGCTAGGCCTACCTACACAAGTGAGGTATCATTTTTATCGGGAGACGTGGGGGATCGCTGGGTGGAAGGAAATGTGTGGCTCCTCTCAGATTCCAGAACTTTTTGCCACAGAAATGTGAGGAACATGTGTTTTTTTAGCCAAATTTTGAGGTTTGCAAAGGATTCTGGGTAACAGAACCTGGTCCGAGCCACACAAGTCACCCCATTTTGGATTCCCCTAGGTCTCTAGTTTTCAGAAATGCACAGGTTTAGTAGGTTTCCCTAGGTGGCGGCTGAGCTACAGGCCAAAATCTACAGGTAGGCACTTTGCAAAAAACACCTCTGTTTTCTTTCAAAAATTTGGATGTGTCCACGTTGCGCTTTGGGGCTTTCCTGTCGCGGGCGCTAGGCCTACCCACACAAGTGAGGTATCATTTTTATCGGGAGACGTGGGGGAACGCTGCGTGGAAGGAAATTTGTGGCTCCTCTCAGATTCCAGAACTTTCTGCCACAGAAATGTGAGGAACATGTGTTTTTTTAGCCAAATTTTGAGGTTTGCAAAGGATTCTGGGAAACAGACCCTGGTCCGAGCCACACAAGTCACCCCATCTTGGATTCCCCTAGGTCTCTAGTTTTCAGAAATGCACAGGTTTGGTAGGTTTCAATAGGTGGCGGCTGAGCTACAGGCCAAAATCTACAGGTAGACACTTTGCAAAAAACACCTCTGTTTTCTTTCAAAAATTTGGATGTGTCCACGTTGCGCTTTGGGGCGCTTCCTGTCGCGGGCGCTAGGCCTACCCACACAAGTGAGGTATCATTTTTATCGGGAGACGTGGGGGATCGCTGGGTGGAAGGAAATGTGTGGCTCCTCTCAGATTCCAGAACTTTTTGCCACAGAAATGTGAGGAACATGTGTTTTTTTAGCCAAATTTTGAGGTTTGCAAAGGATTCTGGGTAACAGAACCTGGTCCGAGCCACACAAGTCACCCCATTTTGGATTCCCTTAGGTCTCTAGTTTTCAGAAATGCACAGGTTTAGTAGGTTTCCCTAGGTGGCGGCTAAGCTACAGGCCAAAATCTACAGGTAGGCACTTTGCAAAAAACACCTCTGTTTTCTTTCAAAAATTTGGATGTGTCCACGTTGCGCTTTGGGGCGTTTCCTGTCGCGGGCGCTAGGCTTACCCACACAAGTGAGGTATCATTTTTATCGGGAGACGTGGGGGAACGCTGCGTGGAAGGAAATTTGTGGCTCCTCTCAGATTCCAGAACTTTCTGCCACAGAAATGTGAGGAACATGTGTTTTTTTAGCCAAATTTTGAGGTTTGCAAAGGATTCTGGGAAACAGACCCTGGTCCGAGCCACACAAGTCACCCCATCTTGGATTCCCCTAGGTCTCTAGTTTTCAGAAATGCACAGGTTTGGTAGGTTTCAATAGGTGGCGGCTGAGCTACAGGCCAAAATCTACAGGTAGACACTTTGCAAAAAACACCTCTGTTTTCTTTCAAAAATTTGGATGTGTCCACGTTGCGCTTTGGGGCGCTTCCTGTCGCGGGCGCTAGGCCTACCCACACAAGTGAGGTATCATTTTTATCGGGAGACGTGGGGGAACGCTGGGTGGAAGGAAATTTGTGGCTCCTCTCAGATTCCAGAACTTTCTGCCACAGAAATGTGAGGAACATGTGTTTTTTTAGCCACATTTTGAGGTTTGCAAAGGATTCTGGGTAACAGAACCTGGTCCGAGCCACACAAGTCAGTCCATATTGGATTCCCCTAGGTCTCTAGTTTTCAGAAATGCACAGGTTTGGTAGGTTTCCCTAGGTGGTGGCTGAGCTACAGGCCAAAATCTACAGGTAGGCACTTTACAAAAAACACCTCTGTTTTCTTTCAAAAATTTGGATGTGTCCACGTTGCGCTTTGGGGCGTTTCCTGTCGCGGGCGCTAGGCCTACCCACACAAGTGAGGTATCATTTTTATCGGGAGACGTGGGGGATCGCTGGGTGGAAGGAAATGTGTGGCTCCTCTCAGATTCCAGAACTTTTTGCCACAGAAATGTGAGGAACATGTGTTTTTTTAGCCAAATTTTGAGGTTTGCAAAGGATTCTGGGTAACAGAACCTGGTCCGAGCCACACAAGTCACCCCATTTTGGATTCCCCTAGGTCTCTAGTTTTCAGAAATGCACAGGTTTAGTAGGTTTCCCTAGGTGGCGGCTGAGCTACAGGCCAAAATCTACAGGTAGGCACTTTGCAAAAAACACCTCTGTTTTCTTTCAAAAATTTGGATGTGTCCACGTTGCGCTTTGGGGCGTTTCCTGTCGCGGGCGCTAGGCCTACCCACACAAGTGAGGTGTCATTTTTATCGGCAGACGTGGGGGAACGCTGGGTGGAAGGAAATTTGTGGCTCCTCTCAGATTCCAGAACTTTCTGCCACAGAAATGTGAGGAACATGTGTTTTTTTAGCCAAATTTTGAGGTTTGCAAAGGATTCTGGGTAACAGAACCTGGTCCGAGCCACACAAGTCACCCCATATTGGATTCCCCTAGGTCTCTAGTTTTCAGAAATGCACAGGTTTGGTAGGTTTCCCTAGGTGGCGGCTGAGCTACAGGCCAAAATCTACAGGTTGGCACTTTGCAAAAAACACCTCTGTTTTCTTTCAAAAATTTGGATGTGTCCACGTTGCGTTTTGGGGCGTTTCCAGTCGCGGGCGCTAGGCCTACCCACACAAGTGAGGTATCATTTTTATCGGGAGACGTGGGGGAACGCTGGGTGGAAGGAAATTTGTGGCTCCTCTCAGATTCCAGAACTTTCTGCCACAGAAATGTGAGGAACATGTGTTTTTTTAGCCAAATTTTGAGGTTTGCAAAGGATTCTCGGTAACAGAACCTGGTCCGAGCCACACAAGTCACCCCATCTTGGATTCCCCTAGGTCTCTAGTTTTCAGAAATGCACAGGTTTAGTAGGTTTCCCTAGGTGGCGGGTGAGCTACAGGCCAAAATCTACAGGTAGGCACTTTGCAAAAAACACCTCTGTTTTCTTTCAAAAATGTGGATGTGTCCACGTTGCGCTTTGGGGCGTTTCCTGTCGCGGGCGCTAGGCCTACCCACACAAGTGAGGTATCATTTTTATCGGGAGACGTGGGGGAACGCTGGGTGGAACGACATTTGTGGCTCCTCTCAGATTCCAGAACTTTCTGCCACAGAAATGTGAGGAACATGTGTTTTTTTAGCCAAATTTTGAGGTTTGCAAAGGATTCTGGGTAACAGAACCTGGTCCGAGCCACACAAGTCAGCCAATATTGGATTCCCCTAGGTCTCTAGTTTTCAGAAATGCACAGGTTTGGTAGGTTTCCCTAGGTGGCGGCTGAGCTACAGGCCAAAATCTACAGGTAGGCACTTTGCAAAAAACACCTCTGTTTTCTTTCAAAAATTTGGATGTGTCCACGTTGCGCTTTGGGGCGTTTCCTGTCGCGGGCGCTAGGCCTACCCACACAAGTGAGGTACCATTTTTATCGGGAGACGTGGGGGATCGCTGGGTGGAAGGAAATGTGTGGCTCCTCTCAGATTCCAGAACTTTTTGCCACAGAAATGTGAGGAACATGTGTTTTTTTATCCAAATTTTGAGGTTTGCAAAGGATTCTGGGTAACAGAACCTGGTCCGAGCCACACAAGTCACCCCATTTTGGATTCCCTTAGGTCTCTAGTTTTCAGAAATGCACAGGTTTAGTAGGTTTCCCTAGGTGGCGGCTAAGCTACAGGCCAAAATCTACAGGTAGGCACTTTGCAAAAAACACCTCTGTTTTCTTTCAAAAATTTGGATGTGTCCACGTTGCGCTTTGGGGCGTTTCCTGTCGCGGGCGCTAGGCTTACCCACACAAGTGAGGTATCATTTTTATCGGGAGACGTGGGGGAACGCTGCGTGGAAGGAAATTTGTGGCTCCTCTCAGATTCCAGAACTTTCTGCCACAGAAATGTGAGGAACATGTGTTTTTTTAGCCAAATTTTGAGGTTTGCAAAGGATTCTGGGAAACAGACCCTGGTCCGAGCCACACAAGTCACCCCATCTTGGATTCCCCTAGGTCTCTAGTTTTCAGAAATGCACAGGTTTGGTAGGTTTCAATAGGTGGCGGCTGAGCTACAGGCCAAAATCTACAGGTAGACACTTTGCAAAAAACACCTCTGTTTTCTTTCAAAAATTTGGATGTGTCCACGTTGCGCTTTGGGGCGCTTCCTGTCGCGGGCGCTAGGCCTACCCACACAAGTGAGGTATCATTTTTATCGGGAGACGTGGGGGAACGCTGGGTGGAAGGAAATTTGTGGCTCCTCTCAGATTCCAGAACTTTCTGCCACAGAAATGTGAGGAACATGTGTTTTTTTAGCCACATTTTGAGGTTTGCAAAGGATTCTGGGTAACAGAACCTGGTCCGAGCCACACAAGTCAGTCCATATTGGATTCCCCTAGGTCTCTAGTTTTCAGAAATGCACAGGTTTGGTAGGTTTCCCTAGGTGGTGGCTGAGCTACAGGCCAAAATCTACAGGTAGGCACTTTACAAAAAACACCTCTGTTTTCTTTCAAAAATTTGGATGTGTCCACGTTGCGCTTTGGGGCGTTTCCTGTCGCGGGCGCTAGGCCTACCCACACAAGTGAGGTATCATTTTTATCGGGAGACGTGGGGGATCGCTGGGTGGAAGGAAATGTGTGGCTCCTCTCAGATTCCAGAACTTTTTGCCACAGAAATGTGAGGAACATGTGTTTTTTTAGCCAAATTTTGAGGTTTGCAAAGGATTCTGGGTAACAGAACCTGGTCCGAGCCACACAAGTCACCCCATTTTGGATTCCCCTAGGTCTCTAGTTTTCAGAAATGCACAGGTTTAGTAGGTTTCCCTAGGTGGCGGCTGAGCTACAGGCCAAAATCTACAGGTAGGCACTTTGCAAAAAACACCTCTGTTTTCTTTCAAAAATTTGGATGTGTCCACGTTGCGCTTTGGGGCGTTTCCTGTCGCGGGCGCTAGGCCTACCCACACAAGTGAGGTGTCATTTTTATCGGCAGACGTGGGGGAACGCTGGGTGGAAGGAAATTTGTGGCTCCTCTCAGATTCCAGAACTTTCTGCCACAGAAATGTGAGGAACATGTGTTTTTTTAGCCAAATTTTGAGGTTTGCAAAGGATTCTGGGTAACAGAACCTGGTCCGAGCCACACAAGTCACCCCATATTGGATTCCCCTAGGTCTCTAGTTTTCAGAAATGTACAGGTTTGGTAGGTTTCCCTAGGTGGCGGCTGAGCTACAGGCCAAAATCTACAGGTTGGCACTTTGCAAAAAACACCTCTGTTTTCTTTCAAAAATTTGGATGTGTCCACGTTGCGTTTTGGGGCGTTTCCAGTCGCGGGCGCTAGGCCTACCCACACAAGTGAGGTATCATTTTTATCGGGAGACGTGGGGGAACGCTGGGTGGAAGGAAATTTGTGGCTCCTCTCAGATTCCAGAACTTTCTGCCACAGAAATGTGAGGAACATGTGTTTTTTTAGCCAAATTTTGAGGTTTGCAAAGGATTCTCGGTAACAGAACCTGGTCCGAGCCACACAAGTCACCCCATCTTGGATTCCCCTAGGTCTCTAGTTTTCAGAAATGCACAGGTTTAGTAGGTTTCCCTAGGTGGCGGGTGAGCTACAGGCCAAAATCTACAGGTAGGCACTTTGCAAAAAACACCTCTGTTTTCTTTCAAAAATGTGGATGTGTCCACGTTGCGCTTTGGGGCGTTTCCTGTCGCGGGCGCTAGGCCTACCCACACAAGTGAGGTATCATTTTTATCGGGAGATGTGGGGGAACGCTGGGTGGAACGACATTTGTGGCTCCTCTCAGATTCCAGAACTTTCTGCCACAGAAATGTGAGGAACATGTGTTTTTTTAGCCAAATTTTGAGGTTTGCAAAGGATTCTGGGTAACAGAACCTGGTCCGAGCCACACAAGTCAGCCAATATTGGATTCCCCTAGGTCTCTAGTTTTCAGAAATGCACAGGTTTGGTAGGTTTCCCTAGGTGGCGGCTGAGCTACAGGCCAAAATCTACAGGTAGGCACTTTGCAAAAAACACCTCTGTTTTCTTTCAAAAATTTGGATGTGTCCACGTTGCGCTTTGGGGCGTTTCCTGTCGCGGGCGCTAGGCCTACCCACACAAGTGAGGTATCATTTTTATCGGGAGACGTGGGGGAACGCTGGGTGGAAGGAAATTTGTGGCTCCTCTCAGATTCCAGAACTTTCTGCCACAGAAATGTGAGGAACATGTGTTTTTTTAGCCAAATTTTGAGGTTTGCAAAGGATTCTGGGAAACAGAACCTGGTCCGAGCCACACAAGTCACCCCATCTTGGATTCCCCTAGGTCTCTAGTTTTCAGAAATGTACAGGTTTGGTAGGTTTCCCTAGGTGGCGGCTGAGCTACAGGCCAAAATCTACAGGTTGGCACTTTGCAAAAAACACCTCTGTTTTCTTTCAAAAATTTGGATGTGTCCACGTTGCGTTTTGGGGCGTTTCCAGTCGCGGGCGCTAGGCCTACCCACACAAGTGAGGTATAATTTTTATCGGGAGACGTGGGGGAACGCTGGGTGGAAGGAAATTTGTGGCTCCTCTCAGATTCCAGAACTTTCTGCCACAGAAATGTGAGGAACATGTGTTTTTTTAGCCAAATTTTGAGGTTTGCAAAGGATTCTGGGTAACAGAACCGTGTCCGAGCCACACAAGTCACCCCATCTTGGATTCCCCTAGGTCTCTAGTTTTCAGAAATGCACAGGTTTGGTAGGTTTCAATAGGTGGCGGCTGAGCTACAGGCCAAAATCTACAGGTATACACTTTGCAAAAAACACCTCTGTTTTCTTTCAAAAATTTCGATGTGTCCACGTTGCGCTTTGGGGCGCTTCCTGTCGCGGGCGCTATGCCTACCCACACAAGTGAGGTATCATTTTTATCGGGAGACGTGGGGGAACGCTGGGTGGAAGGAAATTTGTGGCTCCTCTCAGATTCCAGAACTTTCTGCCACAGAAATGTGAGGAACATGTGTTTTTTTAGCCAAATTTTGAGGTTTGCAAAGGATTCTGGGTAACAGAACCTGGTCCGAGCCACACAAGTCACCCCATTTTGGATTCCCCTAGGTCTCTAGTTTTCAGAAATGCACAGGTTTAGTAGGTTTCCCTAGGTGGCGGCTGAGCTACAGGCCAAAATCTACAGGTAGGCACTTTACAAAAAACACCTCTGTTTTCTTTCAAAAATTTGGATGTGTCCACGTTGCGCTTTGGGGCGCTTCCTGTCGCGGGCGCTAGGCCTACCCACACAAGTGAGGTACCATTTTTATCGGGAGACGTGGGGAAATGCTGGGTGGAAGGAAATTTGTGGCTCCTCTCAGATTCCAGAACTTTCTGCCACAGAAATGTGAGGAACATGTGTTTTTTTAGCCAAATTTTGAGGTTTGCGAAGGATTCTGGGTAACAGAACCTGGTCCGAGCCACACAAGTCACCCCATTTTGGATTCCCCTAGGTCTCTAGTTTTCAGAAATGTACAGGTTTGGTAGGTTTCCCTAGGTGGCGGCTGAGCTACAGGCCAAAATCTACAGGTTGGCACTTTGCAAAAAACACCTCTGTTTTCTTTCAAACATTTGGATGTGTCCACGTTGCGTTTTGGGGCGTTTCCAGTCGCGGGCGCTAGGCCTACCCACACAAGTGAGGTATAATTTTTATCGGGAGACGTGGGGGAACGCTGGGTGGAAGGAAATTTGTGGCTCCTCTCAGATTCCAGAACTTTCTGCCACAGAAATGTGAGGAACATGTGTTTTTTTAGCCAAATTTTGAGGTTTGCAAAGGATTCTGGGTAACAGAACCTTGTCCGAGCCACACAAGTCACCCCATCTTGGATTCCCCTAGGTCTCTAGTTTTCAGAAATGCACAGGTTTGCTAGGTTTCAATAGGTGGCGGCTGAGCTACAGGCCAAAATCTACAGGTATACACTTTGCAAAAAACACCTCTGTTTTCTTTCAAAAATTTCGATGTGTCCACGTTGCGCTTTGGGGCGCTTCCTGTCGCGGGCGCTAGGCCTACCCACACAAGTGAGGTATCATTTTTATCGGGAGACGTGGGGGAACGCTGGGTGGAAGGAAATTTGTGGCTCCTCTCAGATTCCAGAACTTTCTGCCACAGAAATGTGAGGAACATGTGTTTTTTTAGCTAAATTTTGAGGTTTGCAAAGGATTCTGGGTAACAGAACCTGGTCCGAGCCACACAAGTCAGTCCATATTGGATTCCCCTAGGTCTCTAGTTTTCAGAAATGCACAAGTTTGGTAGGTTTCCCTAGGTGGCGGCTGAGCTACAGGCCAAAATCTACAGGTAGGCACTTTACAAAAAACACCTCTGTTTTCTTTCAAAAATTTGGATGTGTCCACGTTGCGCTTTGGGGCGTTTCCTGTCGCGGGCGCTAGGCCTACCACACAAGTGAGGTATCATTTTTATCGGGAGACGTGGGGGAATGCTAGGTGGAAGGAAATGTGTGGCTCCTCTCAGATTCCAGAACTTTTTGTCACAGAAATGTGAGGAACATGTGTTTTTTTAGCCAAATTTTGAGGTTTGCAAAGGATTCTGGGTAACAGAACCTGGTCCGAGCCACACAACTCACCCCATCTTGGATTCCCCGAGGTCTCTAGTTTTCAGAAATGCACAGGTATGGTAGGTTTCCCTAGGTGGCGGCTGAGCTACAGGCCAAAATCTACAGGTTGGCACTTTGCAAAAAACACCTCTGTTTTCTTTCAAAAATTTGGATGTGTCCACGTTGCGTTTTGGGGCGTTTACAGTCGCGGGCGCTAGGCCTACCCACACAAGTGAGGTATAATTTTTATCGGGAGACGTGGGGGAACGCTGGGTGGAAGGAAATTTGTGGCTCCTCTCAGATTCCAGAACTTTCTGCCACAGAAATGTGAGGAACATGTGTTTTTTTAGCCAAATTTTGAGGTTTGCAAAGGATTCTGGGTAACAGAACCTTGTCCGAGCCACACAAGTCACCCCATCTTGGATTCCCCTAGGTCTCTAGTTTTCAGAAATGCACAGGTTTGGTAGGTTTCAATAGGTGGCGGCTGAGCTACAGGCCAAAATCTACAGGTATACACTTTGCAAAAAACACCTCTGTTTTCTTTCAAAAATTTCGATGTGTCCACGTTGCGCTTTGGGGCTTTTCCTGTCGCGGGCGCTAGGCCTACCCACACAAGTGAGGTATCATTTTTATCGGGAGACGTGGGGGATCGCTGGGTGGAAGGAAATGTGTGGCTCCTCTCAGATTCCAGAACTTTTTGCCACAGAAATGTGAGGAACATGTGTTTTTTTAGCCAAATTTTGAGGTTTGCAAAGGATTCTGGGTAACAGAACCTGGTCCGAGCCACACAAGTCACCCCATTTTGGATTCCCCTAGGTCTCTAGTTTTCAGAAATGCACAGGTTTAGTAGGTTTCCCTAGGTGGCGGCTGAGCTACAGGACAAAATCTACAGGTAGGCACTTTACAAAAAACACCTCTGTTTTCTTTCAAAAATTTGGATGTGTCCACGTTCCGCTTTGGGGCGCTTCCTGTCGCGGGCGCTAGGCCTACCCACACAAGTGAGGTACCATTTTTATCGGGAGACGTGGGGAAATGCTGGGTGGAAGGAAATTTGTGGCTCCTCTCAGATTCCAGAACTTTCTGCCACAGAAATGTGAGGAACATGTGTTTTTTTAGCCAAATTTTGGGGTTTGCGAAGGATTCTGGGTAACAGAACCTGGTCCGAGCCACACAAGTCACCCCATTTTGGATTCCCCTAGGTCTCTAGTTTTCAGAAATGTACAGGTTTGGTAGGTTTCCCTAGGTGGCGGCTGAGCTACAGGCCAAAATCTACAGGTTGGCACTTTGCAAAAAACACCTCTGTTTTCTTTCAAAAATTTGGATGTGTCCACGTTGCGTTTTGGGGCGTTTACAGTCGCGGGCGCTAGGCCTACCCACACAAGTGAGGTATAATTTTTATCGGGAGACGTGGGGGAACGCTGGGTGGAAGGAAATTTGTGGCTCCTCTCAGATTCCAGAACTTTCTGCCACAGAAATGTGAGGAACATGTGTTTTTTTAGCCAAATTTTGAGGTTTGCAAAGGATTCTGGGTAACAGAACCTTGTCCGAGCCACACAAGTCACCCCATCTTGGATTCCCCTAGGTCTCTAGTTTTCAGAAATGCACAGGTTTGGTAGGTTTCAATAGGTGGCGGCTGAGCTACAGGCCAAAATCTACAGGTATACACTTTGCAAAAAACACCTCTGTTTTCTTTCAAAAATTTCGATGTGTCCACGTTGCGCTTTGGGGCTTTTCCTGTCGCGGGCGCTAGGCCTACCCACACAAGTGAGGTATCATTTTTATCGGGAGACGTGGGGGATCGCTGGGTGGAAGGAAATGTGTGGCTCCTCTCAGATTCCAGAACTTTTTGCCACAGAAATGTGAGGAACATGTGTTTTTTTAGCCAAATTTTGAGGTTTGCAAAGGATTCTGGGTAACAGAACCTGGTCCGAGCCACACAAGTCACCCCATTTTGGATTCCCCTAGGTCTCTAGTTTTCAGAAATGCACAGGTTTAGTAGGTTTCCCTAGGTGGCGGCTGAGCTGCAGGACAAAATCTACAGGTAGGCACTTTACAAAAAACACCTCTGTTTTCTTTCAAAAATTTGGATGTGTCCACGTTCCGCTTTGGGGCGCTTCCTGTCGCGGGCGCTAGGCCTACCCACACAAGTGAGGTACCATTTTTATCGGGAGACGTGGGGAAATGCTGGGTGGAAGGAAATTTGTGGCTCCTCTCAGATTCCAGAACTTTCTGCCACAGAAATGTGAGGAACATGTGTTTTTTTAGCCAAATTTTGAGGTTTGCGAAGGATTCTGGGTAACAGAACCTGGTCCGAGCCACACAAGTCACCCCATTTTGGATTCCCCTAGGTCTCTAGTTTTCAGAAATGTACAGGTTTGGTAGGTTTCCCTAGGTGGCGGCTGAGCTACAGGCCAAAATCTACAGGTTGGCACTTTGCAAAAAACACCTCTGTTTTCTTTCAAAAATTTGGATGTGTCCACGTTGCGTTTTGGGGCGTTTCCAGTCGCGGGCGCTAGGCCTACCCACACAAGTGAGGTATCATTTTTATCGGGAGACGTGGGGGAACGCTGGGTGGAAGGAAATTTGTGGCTCCTCTCAGATTCCAGAACTTTCTGCCACAGAAATGTGAGGAACATGTGTTTTTTTAGCCAAATTTTGAGGTTTGCAAAGGATTCTGGGTAACAGAACCTGGTCCGAGCCACACAAGTCAGTCCATATTGGATTCCCCTAGGTCTCTAGTTTTCAGAAATGCACAAGTTTGGTAGGTTTCCCTAGGTGGCGGCTGAGCTACAGGCCAAAATCTACAGGTAGGCACTTTACAAAAAACACCTCTGTTTTCTTTCAAAAATTTAGATGTGTCCACGTTGCGCTTTGGGGCGTTTCCTGTCGCGGGCGCTAGGCCTACCACACAAGTGAGGTATCATTTTTATCGGGAGACGTGGGGGAATGCTAGGTGGAAGGAAATGTGTGGCTCCTCTCAGATTCCAGAACTTTTTGCCACAGAAATGTGAGGAACATGTGTTTTTTTAGCCAAATTTTGAGGTTTGCAAAGGATTCTGGGTAACAGAACCTGGTCCGAGCCACACAACTCACCCCATCTTGGATTCCCCGAGGTCTCTAGTTTTCAGAAATGCACAGGTATGGTAGGTTTCCCTAGGTGGCGGCTGAGCTACAGGCCAAAATCTACAGGTAGGCACTTTGCAAAAAACACCTCTGTTTTCTTTAAAAAATTTGGATGTGTCCATATTGCGCTTTGGGGCGTTTCCTGTCGCGGGCGCTAGGCCTACCTACACAAGTGAGGTATCATTTTTATCGGGAGACGTGGGGGAAAGCTGGGTGGAAGGAAATGTGTGGCTCCTCTCAGATTCCAGAACTTTTTGCCACAGAAATGTGAGGAACATGTGTTTTTTTAGCCAAATTTTGAGGTTTGCAAAGGATTCTGGGTAACAGAACCTGGTCCGAGCCACACAAGTCACCCCATTTTGGATTCCCCTAGGTCTCTAGTTTTCAGAAATGCACAGGTTTAGTAGGTTTCCCTAGGTGGCGGCTGAGCTACAGGCCAAAATCTACAGGTAGGCACTTTACAAAAAACACCTCTGTTTTCTTTCAAAAATTTGGATGTGTCCACGTTGCGCTTTGGGGAGCTTACTGTCGCGGGCGCTAGGCCTACCCACACAAGTGAGGTACCATTTTTATCGGAAGACGTGGGGAAATGCTGGGTGGAAGGAAATTTGTGGCTCCTCTCAGATTCCAGAACTTTCTGCCACAGAAATGTGAGGAACATGTGTTTTTTTAGCCAAATTTTGAGGTTTGCAAAGGATTCTGGGTAACAGAACCTGGTCCGAGCCACACAAGTCACCCCATTTTGGATTCCCCTAGGTCTCTAGTTTTCAGAAATGTACAGGTTTGGTAGGTTTCCCTAGGTGGCGGCTGAGCTACAGGCCAAAATCTACAGGTTGGCACTTTGCAAAAAACACCTCTGTTTTCTTTCAAAAATTTGGATGTGTCCACGTTGCGTTTTGGGGCGTTTCCAGTCGCGGGCGCTAGGCCTACCCACACAAGTGAGGTATAATTTTTATCGGGAGACGTGGGGGAACGCTGGGTGGAAGGAAATTTGTGGCTCCTCTCAGATTCCAGAACTTTCTGCCACAGAAATGTGAGGAACATGTGTTTTTTTAGCCAAATTTTGGGGTTTGCAAAGGATTCTGGGTAACAGAACCTTGTCCGAGCCACACAAGTCACCCCATCTTGGATTCCCCTAGGTCTCTAGTTTTCAGAAATGCACAGGTTTGGTAGGTTTCAATAGGTGGCGGCTGAGCTACAGGCCAAAATCTACAGGTATACACTTTGCAAAAAACACCTCTGTTTTCTTTCAAAAATTTCGATGTGTCCACGTTGCGCTTTGGGGCGCTTCCTGTCGCGGGCGCTAGGCCTACCCACACAAGTGAGGTATCATTTTTATCGGGAGACGTGGGGGAACGCTGGGTGGAAGGAAATTTGTGGCTCCTCTCAGATTCCAGAACTTTCTCCCACAGAAATGTGAGGAACATGTGTTTTTTTAGCCAAATTTTGAGGTTTGCAAAGGATTCTGGGTAACAGAACCTGGTCCGAGCCACACAAGTCAGTCCATATTGGATTCCCCTAGGTCTCTAGTTTTCAGAAATGCACAAGTTTGGTAGGTTTCCCTAGGTGGCGGCTGAGCTACAGGCCAAAATCTACAGGTAGGCACTTTACAAAAAACACCTCTGTTTTCTTTCAAAAATTTGGATGTGTCCACGTTGCGCTTTGGGGCGTTTCCTGTCGCGGGCGCTAGGCCTACCACACAAGTGAGGTATCATTTTTATCGGGAGACGTGGGGGAATGCTAGGTGGAAGGAAATGTGTGGCTCCTCTCAGATTCCAGAACTTTTTGCCACAGAAATGTGAGGAACATGTGTTTTTTTAGCCAAATTTTGAGGTTTGCAAAGGATTCTGGGTAACAGAACCTGGTCCGAGCCACACAACTCACCCCATCTTGGATTCCCCGAGGTCTCTAGTTTTCAGAAATGCACAGGTATGGTAGGTTTCCCTAGGTGGCGGCTGAGCTACAGGCCAAAATCTACAGGTAGGCACTTTGCAAAAAACACCTCTGTTTTCTTTAAAAAATTTGGATGTGTCCATATTGCGCTTTGGGGCGTTTCCTGTCGCGGGCGCTAGGCCTACCTACACAAGTGAGGTATCATTTTTATCGGGAGACGTGGGGGAAAGCTGGGTAGAAGGAAATGTGTGGCTCCTCTCAGATTCCAGAACTTTTTGCCACAGAAATGTGAGGAACATGTGTTTTTTTAGCCAAATTTTGAGGTTTGCAAAGGATTCTGGGTAACAGAACCTGGTCCGAGCCACACAAGTCACCCCATTTTGGATTCCCCTAGGTCTCTAGTTTTCAGAAATGCACAGGTTTAGTAGGTTTCCCTAGGTGGCGGCTGAGCTACAGGCCAAAATCTACAGGTTGGCACTTTGCAAAAAACACCTCTGTTTTCTTTCAAAAATTTGGATGTGTCCACGTTGCGTTTTGGGGCGTTTCCAGTCGCGGGCGCTAGGCCTACCCACACAAGTGAGGTATAATTTTTATCGGGAGACGTGGGGGAACGCTGGGTGGAAGGAAATTTGTGGCTCCTCTCAGATTCCAGAACATTCTGCCACAGAAATGTGAGGAACATGTGTTTTTTTAGCCAAATTTTGGGGTTTGCAAAGGATTCTGGGTAACAGAACCTTGTCCGAGCCACACAAGTCACCCCATCTTGGATTCCCCTAGGTCTCTAGTTTTCAGAAATGCACAGGTTTGGTAGGTTTCAATAGGTGGCGGCTGAGCTACATGCCAAAATCTACAGGTATACACTTTGCAAAAAACACCTCTGTTTTCTTTCAAAAATTTGGATGTGTCCACGTTGCGCTTTGGGGCGTTTCCTGTCGCGGGCGCTAGGCCTACCCACACAAGTGAGGTATCATTTTTATCGGGAGACGTGGGGGATCGCTGGGTGGAAGGAAATGTGTGGCTCCTCTCAGATTCCAGAACTTTTTGCCACAGAAATGTGAGGAACATGTGTTTTTTTAGCCAAATTTTGAGGTTTGCAAAGGATTCTGGGTAACAGAACCTGGTCCGAGCAACACAAGTCACCCCATTTTGGATTCCCCTAGGTCTCTAGTTTTCAGAAATGCACAGGTTTAGTAGGTTTCCCTAGGTGGCGGCTGAGCTACAGGCCAAAATCTACAGGTAGGCACTTTACAAAAAACACCTCTGTTTTCTTTCAAAAATTTGGATGTGTCCACGTTGCGCTTTGGGGCGCTTCCTGTCGCGGGCGCTAGGCCTACCCACACAAGTGAGGTACCATTTTTATCGGGAGACGTGGGGAAATGCTGGGTGGAAGGAAATTTGTGGCTCCTCTCAGATTCCAGAACTTTCTGCCACAGAAATGTGAGGAACATGTGTTTTTTTAGCCAAATTTTGAGGTTTGCAAAGGATTCTGGGTAACAGAACCTGGTCCGAGCCACACAAGTCACCCCATTTTGGATTCCCCTAGGTCTCTAGTTTTCAGAAATGTACAGGTTTGGTAGGTTTCCCTAGGTGGCGGCTGAGCTACAGGCCAAAATCTACAGGTTGGCACTTTGCAAAAAAAACCTCTGTTTTCTTTCAAAAATTTGGATGTGTCCACGTTGCGTTTTGGGGCGTTTCCAGTCGCGGGCGCTAGGCCTACCCACACAAGTGAGGTATAATTTTTATCGGGAGACGTGGGGGAACGCTGGGTGGAAGGAAATTTGTGGCTCCTCTCAGATTCCAGAACTTTCTGCCACAGAAATGTGAGGAACATGTGTTTTTTTAGCCAAATTTTGAGGTTTGCAAAGGATTCTGGGTAACAGAACCTTGTCCGAGCCACACAAGTCACCCCATCTTGGATTCCCCTAGGTCTCTAGTTTTCAGAAATGCACAGGTTTGTAGGTTTCAATAGGTGGCGGCTGAGCTACAGGCCAAAATCTACAGGTATACACTTTGCAAAAAACACCTCTGTTTTCTTTCAAAAATTTCGATGTGTCCACGTTGCGCTTTGGGGCGCTTCCTGTCGCGGGCGCTAGGCCTACCCACACAAGTGAGGTATCATTTTTATCGGGAGACGTGGGGGAACGCTGGGTGGAAGGAAATTTGTGGCTCCTCTCAGATTCCAGAACTTTCTGCCACAGAAATGTGAGGAACATGTGTTTTTTTAGCCAAATTTTGAGGTTTGCAAAGGATTCTGGGTAACAGAACCTGGTCCGAGCCACACAAGTCAGTCCATATTGGATTCCCCTAGGTCTCTAGTTTTCAGAAATGCACAAGTTTGATAGGTTTCCCTAGGTGGCGGCTGAGCTACAGGCCAAAATCTACAGGTAGGCACTTTACAAAAAACACCTCTGTTTTCTTTCAAAAATTTGGATGTGTCCACGTTGCGCTTTGGGGCGTTTCCTGTCGCGGGCGCTAGGCCTACCACACAAGTGAGGTATCATTTTTATCGGGAGACGTGGGGGAATGCTGGGTGGAAGGAAATGTGTGGCTCCTCTCAGATTCCAGAACTTTTTGCCACAGAAATGTGAGGAACATGTGTTTTTTTAGCCAAATTTTGAGGTTTGCAAAGGATTCTGGGTAACAGAACCTGGTCCGAGCCACACAACTCACCCCATCTTGGATTCCCCTAGGTCTCTAGTTTTCAGAAATGCACAGGTTTGGTAGGTTTCCCTAGGTGGCGGCTGAGCTACAGGCCAAAATCTACAGGTAGGCACTTTACATAAAACACCTCTGTTTTCTTTCAAAAATGTGGATGTGTCCACGTTGCGCTTTGCGGCGTTTCCTGTCGCGGGCGCTAGGTCTACCCACACAAGTGAGGTATCATTTTTATCGGGAGACGTGGGGGAACGCTGGGTGGAATGAAATTTGTGGCTCCTCTCAGATTCCAGAACTTTCTGCCACAGAAATGTGAGGAACATGTTTTTTTTTAGCCAAATTTTGAGGTTTGCAAAGGATTCTGGGTAACAGGACCTGGTCCGAGCCACACAAGTCACCCCATCTTGGATTCCCCTAGGTCTCTAGTTTTCAGAAATACACAGGTTTGGTAGGTTTCAATAGGTGGCTGCTGAGCTACAGGCCAAAATCTACAGGTAGACACTTTGCAAAAAACACCTCTGTTTTCTTTCAAAAATTTGGATGTGTCCACGTTGTGCTTTGGGGCGCTTCCTGTCGCGGGCGCTAGGCCTACCCACACAAGTGAGGTATCATTTTTATCGGGAGACGTGGGGGAACGCTGGGTGGAAGGAAATTTGTGGCTCCTCTCAGATTCCAGAACTTTCTGCCACAGAAATGTGAGGAACATGTGTTTTTTTAGCCAAATTTTGAGGTTTGCAAAGGATTCTGGGTAACAGAACCTGGTCCGAGCCACACAAGTCAGTCCATATTGGATTCCCCTAGGTCTCTAGTTTTCAGAAATGCACAGGTTTGGTAGGTTTCCCTAGGTGGCGGCTGAGCTACAGGCCAAAATCTACAGGTAGGCACTTTACAAAAAACACCTCTGTTTTCTTTCAAAAATTTGGATGTGTCCACGTTGCGCTTTGGGGCGTTTCCTGTCGCGGGCGCTACGCCTACCCACACAAGTGAGGTATCATTTTTATCGGGAGACGTGGGGGATCGCTGGGTGGAAGGAAATGTGTGGCTCCTCTCAGATTCCAGAACTTTTTGCCACAGAAATGTGAGGAACATGTGTTTTTTTAGCCAAATTTTGAGGTTTGCAAAGGATTCTGGGTAACAGAACCTGGTCCGAGCCACACAAGTCAGTCCATATTGGATTCCCCTAGGTCTCTAGTTTTCAGAAATGCACAAGTTTGGTAGGTTTCCCTAGGTGGCGGCTGAGCTACAGGCCAAAATCTACAGGTAGGCACTTTACAAAAAACACCTCTGTTTTCTTTCAAAAATTTGGATGTGTCCACGTTGCGCTTTGGGGCGTTTCCTGTCGCGGGCGCTAGGCCTACCACACAAGTGAGGTATCATTTTTATCGGGAGACGTGGGGGAACGCTGGGTGGAAGGAAATGTGTGGCTCCTCTCAGATTCCAGAACTTTTTGCCACAGAAATGTGAGGAACATGTGTTTTTTTAGCCAAATTTTGAGGTTTGCAAAGGATTCTGGGTAACAGAACCTGGTCCGAGCCACACAACTCACCCCATCTTGGATTCCCCGAGGTCTCTAGTTTTCAGAAATGCACAGGTATGGTAGGTTTCCCTAGGTGGCGGCTGAGCTACAGGCCAAAATCTACAGGTAGGCACTTTGCAAAAAACACCTCTGTTTTCTTTCAAAAATTTGGATGTGTCCATATTGCGCTTTGGGGCGTTTCCTGTCGCGGGCGCTAGGCCTACCTACACAAGTGAGGTATCATTTTTATCGGGAGACGTGGGGGAAAGCTGGGTGGAAGGAAATTTGTGGCTCCTCTCAGATTCCAGAACTTTCTGCCACAGAAATGTGAGGAACATGTGTTTTTTTAGCCAAATTTTGAGGTTTGCAAAGGATTCTGGGTAACAGAACCTGGTCCGAGCCACACAAGTCACCCCATCTTGGATTCCCCTAGGTCTCTAGTTTTCAGAAATGCACAGGTTTGGTAGGTTTCCCTAGGTGGCGGCTGAGCTACAGGCCAAAATCTACAGGTAGGCACTTTACATAAAACACCTCGGTTTTCTTTCAAAAATGTGGATGTGTCCACGTTGCGCTTTGCGGCGTTTCCTGTCGCGGGCGCTAGGTCTACCCACACAAGTGAGGTATCATTTTTATCGGGAGACGTGGGGGAACGCTGGGTGGAAGGAAATTTGTGGCTCCTCTCAGATTCCAGAACTTTCTGCCACAGAAATGTGAGGAACATGTGTTTTTTTAGCCAAATTTTGAGGTTTGCAAAGGATTCTGGGTAACAGAACCTGGTCCGAGCCACACAAGTCACCCCATCTTGGATTCCCCTAGGTCTCTAGTTTTCAGAAATGCACAGGTGTGGTAGGTTTCAATAGGTGGCGGCTGAGCTACAGGCCAAAATCTACAGGTAGGCACTTTACAAAAAACACCTCTGTTTTCTTTCAAAAATTTGGATGTGTCCACGTTGCGCTTTGGGGCGTTTCCTGTCGCTGGCGCTAGGCCTACCCACACAAGTGAGGTATCATTTTTATCGGGAGATGTGGGGGAACGCTGGGTGGAAGGAAATGTGTGGCTCCTCTCAGATTCCAGAACTTTTTGCCACAGAAATGTGAGGAACATGTGTTTTTTTAGCCAAATTTTGAGGTTTGCAAAGGATTCTGGGTAACAGAACCTGGTCCGAGCCACTTAACTCACCCCATCTTGGATTCCCCTAGGTCTCTAGTTTTCAGAAGTGCACAGGTATGGTAGGTTTCCCTAGGTGGCGGCTGAGCTACAGGCCAAAATCTACAGGTAGGCACTTTGCAAAAAACACCTCTGTTTTCTTTCAAAAATTTAGATGTGTCCATATTGCGCTTTGGGGCGCATCCTGTCGCAGGCGCTAGGCCTACCCACTCAAGTGAGGTATCATTTTTATCGGGAGACGTGGGGGAACGCTGGGTGGAAGGAAATTTGTGGCTCCTCTCAGATTCCAGAACTTTCTGCCACAGAAATGTGAGGAACATGTGTTTTTTAAAGCCAAATTTTGAGGTTTGCAAAGGATTCTGCGTAACAGGACCTGGTCTGAGCCACACAAGTCACCCCATCTTGGATTCCCCTAGGTCTCTAGTTTTCAGAAATGCACAGGTTTGGTAATTTTCCCTAGGTGGCGGCTGAGCTACAGGCCAAAATCTACAGGTAGGCACTTTGCAAAAAACACCTCTGTTTTCTTTAAAAAATTTGAATGTGTCCACGTTGCGCTTTGGGGCGTTTCCTGTCGCGGGCGCTAGGCCAACCCAAACAAGTGAGGTATCATTTTTATCGCGAGATGTGGGGGAACGCTGGGTGGAAGGAAATTTGTGGCTCCTCTCAGATTCCAGAACTTTCTGCCACAGAAATGTGAGGAACATGTGTTTTTTTAGCCAAATTTTGAGGTTTGCAAAGGATTCTGGGTAACAGAACCTGGTCCGAGCCACACAAGTCAGTCCATATTGGATTCCCCTAGGTCTCTAGTTTTCAGAAATGCACAGGTTTGGTAGGTTTCCCTAGGTGGCGGCTGAGCTACAGGCCAAAATCTACAGGTAGGCACTTTACAAAAAACACCTCTGTTTTCTTTCAAAAATTTGGATGTGTCCACGTTGCGCTTTGGGGCGTTTCCTGTCGCGGGCGCTAGGCCTACCCACACAAGTGAGGTATCATTTTTATCGGGAGACGTGGGGGATCGCTGGGTGGAAGGAAATGTGTGGCTCCTCTCAGATTCCAGAACTTTTTGCCACAGAAATGTGAGGAACATGTGTTTTTTTAGCCAAATTTTGAGGTTTGCAAAGGATTCTGGGTAACAGAACCTGGTCCGAGCCACACAAGTCAGTCCATATTGGATTCCCCTAGGTCTCTAGTTTTCAGAAATGCACAAGTTTGGTAGGTTTCCCTAGGTGGCGGCTGAGCTACAGGCCAAAATCTACAGGTAGGCACTTTACAAAAAACACCTCTGTTTTCTTTCAAAAATTTGGATGTGTCCACGTTGCGCTTTGGGGCGTTTCCTGTCGCGGGCGCTAGGCCTACCACACAAGTGAGGTATCATTTTTATCGGGAGACGTGGGGGAACGCTGGGTGGAAGGAAATGTGTGGCTCCTCTCAGATTCCAGAACTTTTTGCCACAGAAATGTGAGGAACATGTGTTTTTTTAGCCAAATTTTGAGGTTTGCAAAGGATTCTGGGTAACAGAACCTGGTCCGAGCCACACAACTCACCCCATCTTGGATTCCCCGAGGTCTCTAGTTTTCAGAAATGCACAGGTATGGTAGGTTTCCCTAGGTGGCGGCTGAGCTACAGGCCAAAATCTACAGGTAGGCACTTTGCAAAAAACACCTCTGTTTTCTTTCAAAAATTTGGATGTGTCCATATTGCGCTTTGGGGCGTTTCCTGTCGCGGGCGCTAGGCCTACCTACACAAGTGAGGTATCATTTTTATCGGGAGACGTGGGGGAAAGCTGGGTGGAAGGAAATTTGTGGCTCCTCTCAGATTCCAGAACTTTCTGCCACAGAAATGTGAGGAACATGTGTTTTTTTAGCCAAATTTTGAGGTTTGCAAAGGATTCTGGGTAACAGAACCTGGTCCGAGCCACACAAGTCACCCCATCTTGGATTCCCCTAGGTCTCTAGTTTTCAGAAATGCACAGGTTTGGTAGGTTTCCCTAGGTGGCGGCTGAGCTACAGGCCAAAATCTACAGGTAGGCACTTTACATAAAACACCTCTGTTTTCTTTCAAAAATGTGGATGTGTCCACGTTGCGCTTTGCGGCGTTTCCTGTCGCGGGCGCTAGGTCTACCCACACAAGTGAGGTATCATTTTTATCGGGAGACGTGGGGGAACGCTGGGTGGAAGGAAATTTGTGGCTCCTCTCAGATTCCAGAACTTTCTGCCACAGAAATGTGAGGAACATGTGTTTTTTTAGCCAAATTTTGAGGTTTGCAAAGGATTCTGGGTAACAGAACCTGGTCCGAGCCACACAAGTCACCCCATCTTGGATTCCCCTAGGTCTCTAGTTTTCAGAAATGCACAGGTGTGGTAGGTTTCAATAGGTGGCAGCTGAGCTACAGGCCAAAATCTACAGGTAGGCACTTTACAAAAAACACCTCTGTTTTCTTTCAAAAATTTGGATGTGTCCACGTTGCGCTTTGGGGCGTTTCCTGTCGCTGGCGCTAGGCCTACCCACACAAGTGAGGTATCATTTTTATCGGGAGATGTGGGGGAACGCTGGGTGGAAGGAAATGTGTGGCTCCTCTCAGATTCCAGAACTTTTTGCCACAGAAATGTGAGGAACATGTGTTTTTTTAGCCAAATTTTGAGGTTTGCAAAGGATTCTGGGTAACAGAACCTGGTCCGAGCCACTTAACTCACCCCATCTTGGATTCCCCTAGGTCTCTAGTTTTCAGAAGTGCACAGGTATGGTAGGTTTCCCTAGGTGGCGGCTGAGCTACAGGCCAAAATCTACAGGTAGGCACTTTGCAAAAAACACCTCTGTTTTCTTTCAAAAATTTAGATGTGTCCATATTGCGCTTTGGGGCGCATCCTGTCGCAGGCGCTAGGCCTACCCACTCAAGTGAGGTATCATTTTTATCGGGAGACGTGGGGGAACGCTGGGTGGAAGGAAATTTGTGGCTCCTCTCAGATTCCAGAACTTTCTGCCACAGAAATGTGAGGAACATGTGTTTTTTAAAGCCAAATTTTGAGGTTTGCAAAGGATTCTGCGTAACAGGACCTGGTCTGAGCCACACAAGTCACCCCATCTTGGATTCCCCTAGGTCTCTAGTTTTCAGAAATGCACAGGTTTGGTAATTTTCCCTAGGTGGCGGCTGAGCTACAGGCCAAAATCTACAGGTAGGCACTTTGCAAAAAACACCTCTGTTTTCTTTAAAAAATTTGAATGTGTCCACGTTGCGCTTTGGGGCGTTTCCTGTCGCGGGCGCTAGGCCAACCCAAACAAGTGAGGTATCATTTTTATCGCGAGATGTGGGGGAACGCTGGGTGGAAGGAAATTTGTGGCTCCTCTCAGATTCCAGAACTTTCTGCCACAGAAATATGAGGAACATGTGTTTTTTTAGCCAAATTTTGAGGTTTGCAAAGGATTCTGGGTAACAGAACCTGGTCCGAGCCACACAACTCACCCCATCTTGGATTCCCCTAGGTCTCTAGTTTTCAGAAATGCACAGGTTTGGTAGGTTTCCCTAGGTGGCGGCTGAGCTACAGGCCAAAATCTACAGGTAGGCACTTTGCAAAAAACACCTCTGTTTTCTTTCAAAAATTTGGATGTGTCCACGTTGCGTTTTGGGGCGTTTCCAGTCGCGGGCGCTAGGCCTACCCACACAAGTGAGGTATCATTTTTATCGGGAGACGTGGGGGAACGCTGGGTGGAAGTAAATTTGTGGCTCCTCTCAGATTCCAGAACTTTCTGCCAAAGAAATGTGAGGAACATGTGTTTTTTTAGCCAAATTTTGAGGTTTGCAAAGGATTCTCGGTAACAGAACCTGGTCCGAGCCACACAAGTCACCCCATGTTGGATTCCCCTAGGTCTCTAGTTTTCAGAAATGAACAGGTTTAGTAGGTTTCCCTAGGTGGCGGCTGAGCTACAGGCCAAAATCTACAGGTAGGCACTTTGCAAAAAACACCTCTGTTTTCTTTCAAAAATTTGGATGTGTCCACGTTGCGCTTTGGGGCGTTTCCTGTCGCGGGCGCTAGGCCTACCCACACAAGTGAGGTATCATTTTTATCGGGAGACGTGGGGGAACGCTGGGTGGAAGGACATTTGTGGCTCCTCTCAGATTCCAGAACTTTCTGCCACAGAAATGTGAGGAACATGTGTTTTTTTAGCCAAATTTTGAGGTTTGCAAAGGATTCAGGGTAACAGAACCTGGTCCGAGCCACACAAGTCACCCCATCTTGGATTCCCCTAGGTCTCTAGTTTTCAGAAATGCACAGGTTTGGTAGGTTTCCCTAGGTGGCGGCTGAGCTACAGGCCAAAATCTACAGGTAGGAACTTTACATAAAACACCTCTGTTTTCTTTCAAAAATGTGGATGTGTCCACGTTGCGCTTTGCGGCGTTTCCTGTCGCGGGCGCTAGGTCTACCCACACAAGTGAGGTATCATTTTTATCGGGAGACGTGGGGGAACGCTGGGTGGAAGGAAATTTGTGGCTCCTCTCAGATTCCAGAACTTTCTGCCACAGAAATGTGAGGAACATGTGTTTTTTTAGCCAAATTTTGAGGTTTGCAAAGGATTCTGCGTAACAGGACCTGGTCTGAGCCACACAAGTCACCCCATCTTGGATTCCCCTAGGTCTCTAGTTTTCAGAAATGCACAGGTTTGGTAATTTTCCCTAGGTGGCGGCTGAGCTACAGGCCAAAATCTACAGGTAGGCACTTTGCAAAAAACACCTCTGTTTTCTTTAAAAAATTTGAATGTGTCCACGTTGCGCTTTGGGGCGTTTCCTGTCGCGGGCGCTAGGCCAACCCAAACAAGTGAGGTATCATTTTTATCGCGAGATGTGGGGGAACGCTGGGTGGAAGGAAATTTGTGGCTCCTCTCAGATTCCAGAACTTTCTGCCACAGAAATATGAGGAACATGTGTTTTTTTAGCCAAATTTTGAGGTTTGCAAAGGATTCTGGGTAACAGAACCTGGTCCGAGCCACACAACTCACCCCATCTTGGATTCCCCTAGGTCTCTAGTTTTCAGAAATGCACAGGTTTGGTAGGTTTCCCTAGGTGGCGGCTGAGCTACAGGCCAAAATCTACAGGTAGGCACTTTGCAAAAAACACCTCTGTTTTCTTTCAAAAATTTGGATGTGTCCACGTTGCGTTTTGGGGCGTTTCCAGTCGCGGGCGCTAGGCCTACCCACACAAGTGAGGTATCATTTTTATCGGGAGACGTGGGGGAACGCTGGGTGGAAGGAAATTTGTGGCTCCTCTCAGATTCCAGAACTTTCTGCCACAGAAATGTGAGGAACATGTGTTTTTTTAGCCAAATTTTGAGGTTTGCAAAGGATTCTCGGTAACAGAACCTGGTCCGAGCCACACAAGTCACCCCATGTTGGATTCCCCTAGGTCTCTAGTTTTCAGAAATGAACAGGTTTAGTAGGTTTCCCTAGGTGGCGGCTGAGCTACAGGCCAAAATCTACAGGTAGGCACTTTGCAAAAAACACCTCTGTTTTCTTTCAAAAATTTGGATGTGTCCACGTTGCGCTTTGGGGCGTTTCCTGTCGCGGGCGCTAGGCCTACCCACACAAGTGAGGTATCATTTTTATCGGGAGACGTGGGGGAACGCTGGGTGGAAGGACATTTGTGGCTCCTCTCAGATTCCAGAACTTTCTGCCACAGAAATGTGAGGAACATGTGTTTTTTTAGCCAAATTTTGAGGTTTGCAAAGGATTCAGGGTAACAGAACCTGGTCCGAGCCACACAAGTCACCCCATCTTGGATTCCCCTAGGTCTCTAGTTTTCAGAAATGCACAGGTTTGGTAGGTTTCCCTAGGTGGCGGCTGAGCTACAGGCCAAAATCTACAGGTAGGAACTTTACATAAAACACCTCTGTTTTCTTTCAAAAATGTGGATGTGTCCACGTTGCGCTTTGCGGCGTTTCCTGTCGCGGGCGCTAGGTCTACCCACACAAGTGAGGTATCATTTTTATCGGGAGACGTGGGGGAACGCTGGGTGGAAGGAAATTTGTGGCTCCTCTCAGATTCCAGAACTTTCTGCCACAGAAATGTGAGGAACATGTGTTTTTTTAGCCAAATTTTGAGGTTTGCAAAGGATTCTGCGTAACAGGACCTGGTCTGAGCCACACAAGTCACCCCATCTTGGATTCCCCTAGGTCTCTAGTTTTCAGAAATGCACAGGTTTGGTAATTTTCCCTAGGTGGCGGCTGAGCTACAGGCCAAAATCTACAGGTAGGCACTTTGCATAAAACACCTCTGTTTTCTTTAAAAAATTTGAATGTGTCCACGTTGCGCTTTGGGGCGTTTCCTGTCGCGGGCGCTAGGCCTACCCACACAAGTGAGGTATCATTTTTATCGGGAGACGTGGGGGAACGCTGGGTGGAAGGAAATTTGTGGCTCCTCTCAGATTCCAGAACTTTCTGCCACAGAAATATGAGGAACATGTGTTTTTTTAGCCAAATTTTGAGGTTTGCAAAGGATTCTGGGTAACAGAACCTGGTCCGAGCCACACAACTCACCCCATCTTGGATTCCCCTAGGTCTCTTGTTTTCAGAAATGCACAGGTTTGGTAGGTTTCCCTAGGTGGCGGCTGAGCTACAGGCGAAAATCTACAGGTAGGCACTTTGCAAAAAACACCTCTGTTTTCTTTCAAAAATTTGGATGTGTCCACGTTGCGCTTTGGGGCGTTTCCTGTCGCGGGCGCTAGGCCTACCCACACAAGTGAGGTATCATTTTTATCGGGAGATGTGGGGGAACGCTGGGTGGAAGGAAATGTGTGGCTCCTCTCAGATTCCAGAACTTTTTGCCACAGAAATGTGAGGAACATGTGTTTTTTTAGCCAAATTTTGAGGTTTGCAAAGGATTCTGGGTAACAGAACCTGGTCCGAGCCACTTAACTCACCCCATCTTGGATTCCCCTAGGTCTCTAGTTTTCAGAAGTGCACAGGTATGGTAGGTTTCCCTAGGTGGCGGCTGAGCTACAGGCCAAAATCTACAGGTAGGCACTTTGCAAAAAACACCTCTGTTTTCTTTCAAAAATGTAGATGTGTCCACATTGCGCTTTGGGGCGCTTCCTGTCGCAGGCGCTAGGCCTACCCACACAAGTGAGGTATCATTTTTATCGGGAGACGTGGGGGAACGCTGGGTGGAAGGAAATTTGTGGCTCCTCTCAGATTCCAGAACTTTCTGCCACAGAAATGTGAGGAACATGTGTTTTTTTAGCCAAATTTTGAGGTTTGCAAAGGATTCTGCGTAACAGGACCTGGTCTGAGCCACACAAGTCACCCCATCTTGGATTCCCCTAGGTCTCTAGTTTTCAGAAATGCACAGGTTTGGTAATTTTCCCTAGGTGGCGGCTGAGCTACAGGCCAAAATCTACAGGTAGGCACTTTGCAAAAAACACCTCTGTTTTCTTTAAAAAATTTGAATGTGTCCACGTTGCGCTTTGGGGCGTTTCCTGTCGCGGGCGCTAGGCCAACCCAAACAAGTGAGGTATCATTTTTATTGCGAGATGTGGGGGAACGCTGGGTGGAAGGAAATTTATGGCTCCTCTCAGATTCCAGAACTTTCTGCCACAGAAATATGAGGAACATGTGTTTTTTTAGCCAAATTTTGAGGTTTGCAAAGGATTCTGGGTAACAGAACCTGGTCCGAGCCACACAACTCACCCCATCTTGGATTCCCCTAGGTCTCTAGTTTTCAGAAATGCACAGGTTTGGTAGGTTTCCCTAGGTGGCGGCTGAGCTACAGGCCAAAATCTACAGGTAGGCACTTTGCAAAAAACACCTCTGTTTTCTTTCAAAAATTTGGATGTGTCCACGTTGCGCTTTGGGGCGTTTCCTGTCGCGGGCGCTAGGCCTACCCACACAAGTGAGGTATCATTTTTATCGGGAGATGTGGGGGAACGCTGGGTGGAAGGAAATGTGTGGCTCCTCTCAGATTCCAGAACTTTTTGCCACAGAAATGTGAGGAACATGTGTTTTTTTAGCCAAATTTTGAGGTTTGCAAAGGATTCTGGGTAACAGAACCTGGTCCGAGCCACTTAACTCACCCCATCTTGGATTCCCCTAGGTCTCTAGTTTTCAGAAGTGCACAGGTATGGTAGGTTTCCCTAGGTGGCGGCTGAGCTACAGGCCAAAATCTACAGGTAGGCACTTTGCAAAAAACACCTCTGTTTTCTTTCAAAAATTTAGATGTGTCCACATTGCGCTTTGGGGCGCTTCCTGTCGCAGGCGCTAGGCCTACCCACACAAGTGAGGTATCATTTTTATCGGGAGACGTGGGGGAACGCTGGGTGGAAGGAAATTTGTGGCTCCTCTCAGATTCCAGAACTTTCTGCCACAGAAATGTGAGGAACATGTGTTTTTTTAGCCAAATTTTGAGGTTTGCAAAGGATTCTGCGTAACAAGACCTGGTCTGAGCCACACAAGTCACCCCATCTTGGATTCCCCTAGGTCTCTAGTTTTCAGAAATGCACAGGTTTGGTAATTTTCCCTAGGTGGCGGCTGAGCTACAGGCCAAAATCTACAGGTAGGCACTTTGCAAAAAACACCTCTGTTTTCTTTCAAAAATTTGGATGTGTCCATGTTGCGCTTTGGGGCGTTTCCTGTCGCGGGCGCTAGGCCTACCCACACAAGTGAGGTATAATTTTTATCGGGAGACGTGGGGGAACGCTGGGTGGAAGGAAATTTGTGGCTCCTCTCAGATTCCAGAACTTTCTGCCACAGAAATGTGAGGAACATGTGTTTTTTTAGCCAAATTTTGAGGTTTGCAAAGGATTCTGGGTAACAGAACCTGGTCCGAGCCACACAAGTCAGTCCATATTGGATTCCCCTAGGTCTCTAGTTTTCAGAAATGCACAGGTTTGGTAGGTTTCCCTAGGTGGCGGCTGAGCTACAGGCCAAAATCTACAGGTAGGCATTTTACAAAAAACACCTCTGTTTTCTTTCAAAAATTTGGATGTGTCCACGTTGCGCTTTGGGGCGTTTCCTGTCGCGGGCGCTAGGCCTACCCACACAAGTGAGGTATCATTTTTATCGGGAGACGTGGGGGAACGCTGGGTGGAAGGAAATGTGTGGCTCCTCTCAGATTCCAGAACTTTTTGCCACAGAAATGTGAGGAACATGTGTTTTTTTAGCCAAATTTTGAGGTTTGCAAAGGATTCTGGGTAACAGAACCTGGTCCGAGCCACACAAGTCACCCCATCTTGGATTCCCATAGGTCTCTAGTTTTCAGAAATGCACAGGTTTGGTAGGTTTCCCTAGGTGGCGGCTGAGCTACAGGCCAAAATCTACAGGTAGGCACTTTGCAAAAAACACCTCTGTTTTTTTTCAAAAATTTGGATGTGTCCACGTTGCGCTTTGGGGTGTTTCCTGTCGCGGGCGCTAGGCCTACCCACACAAGTGAGGTATAATTTTTATCGGGAGACGTGGGGGAACGCTGGGTGGAAGGAAATTTGTGGCTCCTCTCAGATTCCAGAACTTTCTGCCACAGAAATGTGAAACATGTGTTTTTTTAGCCACATTTTGAGGTTTGCAAAGGATTCTGGGTAACAGAACCTGGTCCGAGCCACACAAGTCAGTCCATATTGGATTCCCCTAGGTCTCTAGTTTTCAGAAATGCACAGGTTTGGTAGGTTTCCCTAGGTGGCGGCTGAGCTACAGGCCAAAATCTACAGGTAGGCATTTTACAAAAAACACCTCTGTTTTCTTTCAAAAATTTGGATGTGTCCACGTTGCGCTTTGGGGCGTTTCCTGTCGCGGGCGCTAGGCCTACCCACACAAGTGAGGTATCATTTTTATCGGGAGACGTGGGGGAACGCTGGGTTGAAGGACATTTGTGGCTCCTCTCAGATTCCAGAACTTTCTGCCACAGAAATGTGAGGAACATGTGTTTTTTTAGCCAAATTTTGAGGTTTGCAAAGGATTCTGGGTAACAGAACCTGGTCCGAGCCACACAAGTCACCCCATCTTGGATTCCCCTAGGTCTCTAGTTTTCAGAAATGCACAGGTTTGGTAGGTTTCCCTAGGTGGCGGCTGAGCTACAGGCCAAAATCTACAGGTAGGCACTTTACATAAAACACCTCTGTTTTCTTTCAAAAATGTGGATGTGTCCACGTTGCGCTTTGCGGCGTTTCCTGTCGCGGGCGCTAGGTCTACCCACACAAGTGAGGTATCATTTTTATCGGGAGACGTGGGGGAACGCTGGGTGGAAGGAAATTTGTGGCTCCTCTCAGATTCCAGAACTTTCTGCCACAGAAATGTGAGGAACATGTGTTTTTTTAGCCAAATTTTGAGGTTTGCAAAGGATTCTGCGTAACAGGACCTGGTCTGAGCCACACAAGTCACCCCATCTTGGATTCCCCTAGGTCTCTAGTTTTCAGAAATGCACAGGTTTGGTAATTTTCCCTAGGTGGCGGCTGAGCTACAGGCCAAAATCTACAGGTAGGCACTTTGCAAAAAACACCTCTGTTTTCTTTAAAAAATTTGAATGTGTCCACGTTGCGCTTTGGGGCGTTTCCTGTCGCGGGCGCTAGGCCAACCCAAACAAGTGAGGTATCATTTTTATCGCGAGATGTGGGGGAACGCTGGGTGGAAGGAAATTTGTGGCTCCTCTCAGATTCCAGAACTTTCTGCCACAGAAATATGAGGAACATGTGTTTTTTTAGCCAAATTTTGAGGTTTGCAAAGGATTCTGGGTAACAGAACCTGGTCCGAGCCACACAACTCACCCCATCTTGGATTCCCCTAGGTCTCTAGTTTTCAGAAATGCACAGGTTTGGTAGGTTTCCCTAGGTGGCGGCTGAGCTACAGGCCAAAATCTACAGGTAGGCACTTTGCAAAAAACACCTCTGTTTTCTTTCAAAAATTTGGATGTGTCCACGTTGCGCTTTGAGGCGTTTCCTGTCGCGGGCGCTAGGCCTACCCACACAAGTGAGGTATCATTTTTATCGGGAGATGTGGGGGAACGCTGGGTGGAAGGAAATGTGTGGCTCCTCTCAGATTCCAGAACTTTTTGCCACAGAAATGTGAGGAACATGTGTTTTTTTAGCCAAATTTTGAGGTTTGCAAAGGATTCTGGGTAACAGAACCTGGTCCGAGCCACTTAACTCACCCCATCTTGGATTCCCCTAGGTCTCTAGTTTTCAGAAGTGCACAGTATGGTAGGTTTCCCTAGGTGGCGGCTGAGCTACAGGCCAAAATCTACAGGTAGGCACTTTGCAAAAAACACCTCTGTTTTCTTTCAAAAATTTAGATGTGTCCACATTGCGCTTTGGGGCGTTTCCTGTCGCAGGCGCTAGGCCTACCCACACAAGTGAGGTATCATTTTTATCGGGAGACGAGGGGGAACGCTGAGTGGAAGGAAATTTGTGGCTCCTCTCAGATTCCAGAACTTTCTGCCACAGAAATGTGAGGAACATGTGTTTTTTTAGCCAAATTTTGAGGTTTGCAAAGGATTCTGCGTAACAGGACCTGGTCTGAGCCACACAAGTCACCCCATCTTGGATTCCCCTAGGTCTCTAGTTTTCAGAAATGCACAGGTTTGGTAATTTTCCCTAGGTGGCGGCTGAGCTACAGGCCAAAATCTACAGGTAGGCACTTTGCAAAAAACACCTCTGTTTTCTTTAAAAAATTTGAATGTGTCCACGTTGCGCTTTGGGGCGTTTCCTGTCGCGGGCGCTAGGCCAACCCAAACAAGTGAGGTATCATTTTTATCGCGAGATGTGGGGGAACGCTGGGTGGAAGGAAATTTGTGGCTCCTCTCAGATTCCAGAACTTTCTGCCACAGAAATATGAGGAACATGTGTTTTTTTAGCCAAATTTTGAGGTTTGCAAAGGATTCTGGGTAACAGAACCTGGTCCGAGCCACACAACTCACCCCATCTTGGATTCCCCTAGGTCTCTAGTTTTCAGAAATGCACAGGTTTGGTAGGTTTCCCTAGGTGGCGGCTGAGCTACAGGCCAAAATCTACAGGTAGGCACTTTGCAAAATACACCTCTGTTTTCTTTCAAAAATTTGGATGTGTCCACGTTGCGCTTTGGGGCGTTTCCTGTCGCGGGCGCTAGGCCTACCCACACAAGTGAGGTATCATTTTTATCGGGAGATGTGGGGGAACGCTGGGTGGAAGGAAATGTGTGGCTCCTCTCAGATTCCAGAACTTTTTGCCACAGAAATGTGAGGAACATGTGTTTTTTTAACAAATTTTGAGGTTTGCAAAGGATTCTGGGTAACAGAACCTGGTCCGAGCCACTTAACTCACCCCATCTTGGATTCCCCTAGGTCTCTAGTTTTCAGAAGTGCACAGGTATGGTAGGTTTCCCTAGGTGGCGGCTGAGCTACAGGCCAAAATCTACAGGTAGGCACTTTGCAAAAAACACCTCTGTTTTCTTTCAAAAATTTAGATGTGTCCACATTGCGCTTTGGGGCGCTTCCTGTCGCAGGCGCTAGGCCTACCCACACAAGTGAGGTATCATTTTTATCGGGAGACGTGGGGGAACGCTGGGTGGAAGGAAATTTGTGGCTCCTCTCAGATTCCAGAACTTTCTGCCACAGAAATGTGAGGAACATGTGTTTTTTTAGCCAAATTTTGAGGTTTGCAAAGGATTCTGCGTAACAGGACCTGGTCTGAGCCACACAAGTCACCCCATCTTGGATTCCCCTAGGTCTCTAGTTTTCAGAAATGCACAGGTTTGGTAATTTTTCCTAGGTGGCGGCTGAGCTACAGGCCAAAATCTACAGGTAGGCACTTTGCAAAAAACACCTCTGTTTTCTTTCAAAAATTTGGATGTGTCCATGTTGCGCTTTGGGGCGTTTCCTGTCGCGGGCGCTAGGCCTACCCACACAAGTGAGGTATCATTTTTATCGGGAGACGTGGGGGAACGCTGGGTGGAAGGAAATTTGTGGCTCCTCTCAGATTCCAGAACTTTCTGCCACAGAAATGTGAGGAACATGTGTTTTTTTAGCCAAATTTTGAGGTTTGCAAAGGATTCTGGGTAACAGAACCTGGTCCGAGCCACACAAGTCAGTCCATATTGGATTCCCCTAGGTCTCTAGTTTTCAGAAATGCACAGGTTTGGTAGGTTTCCCTAGGTGGCGGCTGAGCTACAGGCCAAAATCTACAGGTAGGCATTTTACAAAAAACACCTCTGTTTTCTTTCAAAAATTTGGATGTGTCCACGTTGCGCTTTGGGGCGTTTCCTGTCGCGGGCGCTAGGCCTACCCACACAAGTGAGGTATCATTTTTATCGGGAGACGTGGGGGAACGCTGGGTGGAAGGAAATGTGTGGCTCCTCTCAGATTCCAGAACTTTTTGCCACAGAAATGTGAGGAACATGTGTTTTTTTAGCCAAATTTTGAGGTTTGCAAAGGATTCTGGGTAACAGAACCTGGTCCGAGCCACACAAGTCACCCCATCTTGGATTCCCATAGGTCTCTAGTTTTCAGAAATGCACAGGTTTGGTAGGTTTCCCTAGGTGGCGGCTGAGCTACAGGCCAAAATCTACAGGTAGGCACTTTGCAAAAAACACCTCTGTTTTTTTTCAAAAATGTGGATGTGTCCACGTTGCGCTTTGCGGCGTTTCCTGTCGCGGGCGCTAGGCCTACCCACACAAGTGATGTATCATTTTTATCGGGAGACGTGGGGGAACGCTGGGTGGAAGGACATTTGTGGCTCCTCTCAGATTCCAGAACTTTCTGCCACAGAAATGTGAGGAACATGTGTTTTTTTAGCCAAATTTTGAGGTTTGCAAAGGATTCTGGGTAACAGAACCTGGTCCGAGCCACACAAGTCACCCCATCTTGGATTCCCCTAGGTCTCTAGTTTTCAGAAATGCACAGGTTTGGTAGGTTTCCCTAGGTGGCGGCTGAGCTACAGGCCAAAATCTACAGGTAGGCACTTTAAATAAAACACCTCTGTTTTCTTTAAAAAATGTGGATGTGTCCACGTTGCGCTTTGCGGCGTTTCCTGTCGCGGGCGCTAGGCCTACCCACACAAGTGATGTATCATTTTTATCGGGAGACGTGGGGGAACGCTGGGTGGAAGGAAATGTGTGGCTCCTCTCAGATTCCAGAACTTTTTGCCACAGAAATGTGAGGAACATGTGTTTTTTTAGCCAAATTTTGAGGTTTGCAAAGGATTCTGGGTAACAGAACCTGGTCCGAGCCACACAAGTCACCCCATCTTGGATTCCCATAGGTCTCTAGTTTTCAGAAATGCACAGGTTTGGTAGGTTTCCCTAGGTGGCGGCTGAGCTACAGGCCAAAATCTACAGGTAGGCACTTTAAATAAAACACCTCTGTTTTCTTTAAAAAATGTGGATGTGTCCACGTTGCGCTTTGCGGCGTTTCCTGTCGCGGGCGCTAGGCCTACCCACACAAGTGATGTATCATTTTTATCGGGAGACGTGGGGGAACGCTGGGTGGAAGGAAATGTGTGGCTCCTCTCAGATTCCAGAACTTTCTGCCACAGAAATGTGAGGAACATGTGTTTTTTTAGCCAAATTTTGAGGTTTGCAAAGGATTCTGGGTAACAGAACCTGGTCCGAGCCACACAAGTCAGTCCATATTGGATTCCCCTAGGTCTCTAGTTTTCAGAAATGCACAGGTTTGGTAGGTTTCCCTAGGTGGCGGCTGAGCTACGGGCCAAAATCTACAGGTAGGCATTTTACAAAAAACACCTCTGTTTTCTTTCAAAAATTTGGATGTGTCCACGTTGCGCTTTGGGGCGTTTCCTGTCGCGGGCGCTAGGCCTACCCACACAAGTGAGGTATCATTTTTATCGGGAGACGTGGGGGAACGCTGGGTGGAAGGACATTTGTGGCTCCTCTCAGATTCCAGAACTTTCTGCCACAGAAATGTGAGGAACATGTGTTTTTTTAGCCAAATTTTGAGGTTTGCAAAGGATTCTGGGTAACAGAACCTGGTCCGAGCCACACAAGTCACCCCATCTTGGATTCCCCTAGGTCTCTAGTTTTCAGAAATGCACAGGTTTGGTAGGTTTCCCTAGGTGGCGGCTGAGCTACAGGCCAAAATCTACAGGTAGGCACTTTAAATAAAACACCTCTGTTTTCTTTAAAAAATGTGGATGTGTCCACGTTGCGCTTTGGGGCGTTTCCTGTCGCGGGCGCTAGGCCTACCCACACAAGTGATGTATCATTTTTATCGGGAGACGTGGGGGAACGCTGGGTGGAAGGAAATGTGTGGCTCCTCTCAGATTCCAGAACTTTTTGCCACAGAAATGTGAGGAACATGTGTTTTTTTAGCCAAATTTTGAGGTTTGCAAAGGATTCTGGGTAACAGAACCTGGTCCGAGCCACTTAACTCACCCCATCTTGGATTCCCCTAGGTCTCTAGTTTTCAGAAGTGCACAGGTATGGTAGGTTTCCCTAGGTGGCGGCTGAGCTACAGGCCAAAATCTACAGGTAGGCACTTTGCAAAAAACACCTCTGTTTTCTTTCAAAAATTTAGATGTGTCCACATTGCGCTTTGGGGCGCTTCCTGTCGTAGGCGCTAGGCCTACCCACACAAGTGAGGTATCATTTTTATCGGGAGACGTGGGGGAACGCTGGGTGGAAGGAAATTTGTGGCTCCTCTCAGATTCCAGAACTTTCTGCCACAGAAATGTGAGGAACATGTGTTTTTTTAGCCAAATTTTGAGGTTTGCAAAGGATTCTGCGTAACAGGACCTGGTCTGAGCCACACAAGTCAGTCCATATTGGATTCCCCTAGGTCTCTAGTTTTCAGAAATGCACAGGTTTGGTAGGTTTCCCTAGGTGGCGGCTGAGCTACAGGCCAAAATCTACAGGTAGGCATTTTACAAAAAACACCTCTGTTTTCTTTAAAAAATTTGGATGTGTCCACGTTGCGCTTTGGGGCGTTTCCTGTCGCGGGCGCTAGGCCTACCCACACAAGTGAGGTATCATTTTTATCGGGAGACGTGGGGGAACGATGGGTGGAAGGAAATGTGTGGCTCCTCTCAGATTCCAGAACTTTTTGCCACAGAAATGTGAGGAACATGTGTTTTTTTAGCCAAATGTTGAGGTTTGCAAAGGATTCTGGGTAACAGAACCTGGTCCGAGCCACACAAGTCACCCCATTTTGGATTCCCATAGGTCTCTAGTTTTCAGAAATGCACAGGTTTGGTAGGTTTCCCTAGGTGGCGGCTGAGCTACAGGCCAAAATCTACAGGTAGGCACTTTGCTAAAAACACCTCTGTTTTTTTTCAAAAATTTGGATGTGTCCACGTTGCGCTTTGGGGCGTTTCCTGTCGCGGGCGCTAGGCCTACCCACACAAGTGAGGTACCATTTTTATCGGGAGACGTGGGGAAATGCTGGGTGGAAGGAAATTTGTGGCTCCTCTCAGATTCCAGAACTTTCTGCCACAGAAATGTGAGGAACATGTGTTTTTTTAGCCAAATTTTGAGGTTTGCAAAGGATTCTGGGTAACAGAACCTGGTCCGAGCCACTTAACTCACCCCATCTTGGATTCCCCTAGGTCTCTAGTTTTCAGAAGTGCACAGGTATGGTAGGTTTCCCTAGGTGGCGGCTGAGCTACAGGCCAAAATCTACAGGTAGGCACTTTGCAAAAAACACCTCTGTTTTCTTTCAAAAATTTAGATGTGTCCACATTGCGCTTTGGGGCGCTTCCTGTCGTAGGCGCTAGGCCTACCCACACAAGTGAGGTATCATTTTTATCGGGAGACGTGGGGGAAAGCTGGGTGGAAGGAAATGTGTGGCTCCTCTCAGATTCCAGAACTTTTTGCCACAGAAATGTGAGGAACATGTGTTTTTTTAGCCAAATTTTGAGGTTTGCAAAGGATTCTGGGTAACAGAACCTGGTCCGAGCCACACAAGTCACCCCATTTTGGATTCCCCTAGGTCTCTAGTTTTCAGAAATGCACAGGTTTAGTAGGTTTCCCTAGGTGGCGGCTGAGCTACAGGCCAAAATCTACAGGTTGGCACTTTGCAAAAAACACCTCTGTTTTCTTTCAAAAATTTGGATGTGTCCACGTTGCGTTTTGGGGCGTTTCCAGTCGCGGGCGCTAGGCCTACCCACACAAGTGAGGTATAATTTTTATCGGGAGACGTGGGGGAACGCTGGGTGGAAGGAAATTTGTGGCTCCTCTCAGATTCCAGAACATTCTGCCACAGAAATGTGAGGAACATGTGTTTTTTTAGCCAAATTTTGGGGTTTGCAAAGGATTCTGGGTAACAGAACCTTGTCCGAGCCACACAAGTCACCCCATCTTGGATTCCCCTAGGTCTCTAGTTTTCAGAAATGCACAGGTTTGGTAGGTTTCAATAGGTGGCGGCTGAGCTACATGCCAAAATCTACAGGTATACACTTTGCAAAAAACACCTCTGTTTTCTTTCAAAAATTTGGATGTGTCCACGTTGCGCTTTGGGGCGTTTCCTGTCGCGGGCGCTAGGCCTACCCACACAAGTGAGGTATCATTTTTATCGGGAGACGTGGGGGATCGCTGGGTGGAAGGAAATGTGTGGCTCCTCTCAGATTCCAGAACTTTTTGCCACAGAAATGTGAGGAACATGTGTTTTTTTAGCCAAATTTTGAGGTTTGCAAAGGATTCTGGGTAACAGAACCTGGTCCGAGCAACACAAGTCACCCCATTTTGGATTCCCCTAGGTCTCTAGTTTTCAGAAATGCACAGGTTTAGTAGGTTTCCCTAGGTGGCGGCTGAGCTACAGGCCAAAATCTACAGGTAGGCACTTTACAAAAAACACCTCTGTTTTCTTTCAAAAATTTGGATGTGTCCACGTTGCGCTTTGGGGCGCTTCCTGTCGCGGGCGCTAGGCCTACCCACACAAGTGAGGTACCATTTTTATCGGGAGACGTGGGGAAATGCTGGGTGGAAGGAAATTTGTGGCTCCTCTCAGATTCCAGAACTTTCTGCCACAGAAATGTGAGGAACATGTGTTTTTTTAGCCAAATTTTGAGGTTTGCAAAGGATTCTGGGTAACAGAACCTGGTCCGAGCCACACAAGTCACCCCATTTTGGATTCCCCTAGGTCTCTAGTTTTCAGAAATGTACAGGTTTGGTAGGTTTCCCTAGGTGGCGGCTGAGCTACAGGCCAAAATCTACAGGTTGGCACTTTGCAAAAAAAACCTCTGTTTTCTTTCAAAAATTTGGATGTGTCCACGTTGCGTTTTGGGGCGTTTCCAGTCGCGGGCGCTAGGCCTACCCACACAAGTGAGGTATCATTTTTATCGGGAGATGTGGGGGAACGCTGGGTGGAAGGAAATTTGTGGCTCCTCTCAGATTCCAGAACTTTCTGCCACAGAAATGTGAGGAACATGTGTTTTTTTAGCCAAATTTTGAGGTTTGCAAAGGATTCTGGGTAACAGAACCTTGTCCGAGCCACACAAGTCACCCCATCTTGGATTCCCCTAGGTCTCTAGTTTTCAGAAATGCACAGGTTTGGTAGGTTTCAATAGGTGGCGGCTGAGCTACAGGCCAAAATCTACAGGTATACACTTTGCAAAAAACACCTCTGTTTTCTTTCAAAAATTTCGATGTGTCCACGTTGCGCTTTGGGGCGCTTCCTGTCGCGGGCGCTAGGCCTACCCACACAAGTGAGGTATCATTTTTATCGGGAGACGTGGGGGAACGCTGGGTGGAAGGAAATTTGTGGCTCCTCTCAGATTCCAGAACTTTCTGCCACAGAAATGTGAGGAACATGTGTTTTTTTAGCCAAATTTTGAGGTTTGCAAAGGATTCTGGGTAACAGAACCTGGTCCGAGCCACACAAGTCAGTCCATATTGGATTCCCCTAGGTCTCTAGTTTTCAGAAATGCACAAGTTTGATAGGTTTCCCTAGGTGGCGGCTGAGCTACAGGCCAAAATCTACAGGTAGGCACTTTACAAAAAACACCTCTGTTTTCTTTCAAAAATTTGGATGTGTCCACGTTGCGCTTTGGGGCGTTTCCTGTCGCGGGCGCTAGGCCTACCACACAAGTGAGGTATCATTTTTATCGGGAGACGTGGGGGAATGCTGGGTGGAAGGAAATGTGTGGCTCCTCTCAGATTCCAGAACTTTTTGCCACAGAAATGTGAGGAACATGTGTTTTTTTAGCCAAATTTTGAGGTTTGCAAAGGATTCTGGGTAACAGAACCTGGTCCGAGCCACACAACTCACCCCATCTTGGATTCCCCTAGGTCTCTAGTTTTCAGAAATGCACAGGTTTGGTAGGTTTCCCTAGGTGGCGGCTGAGCTACAGGCCAAAATCTACAGGTAGGCACTTTACATAAAACACCTCTGTTTTCTTTCAAAAATGTGGATGTGTCCACGTTGCGCTTTGCGGCGTTTCCTGTCGCGGGCGCTAGGTCTACCCACACAAGTGAGGTATCATTTTTATCGGGAGACGTGGGGGAACGCTGGGTGGAATGAAATTTGTGGCTCCTCTCAGATTCCAGAACTTTCTGCCACAGAAATGTGAGGAACATGTTTTTTTTTAGCCAAATTTTGAGGTTTGCAAAGGATTCTGGGTAACAGGACCTGGTCCGAGCCACACAAGTCACCCCATCTTGGATTCCCCTAGGTCTCTAGTTTTCAGAAATACACAGGTTTGGTAGGTTTCAATAGGTGGCTGCTGAGCTACAGGCCAAAATCTACAGGTAGACACTTTGCAAAAAACACCTCTGTTTTCTTTCAAAAATTTGGATGTGTCCACGTTGTGCTTTGGGGCGCTTCCTGTCGCGGGCGCTAGGCCTACCCACACAAGTGAGGTATCATTTTTATCGGGAGACGTGGGGGAACGCTGGGTGGAAGGAAATTTGTGGCTCCTCTCAGATTCCAGAACTTTCTGCCACAGAAATGTGAGGAACATGTGTTTTTTTAGCCAAATTTTGAGGTTTGCAAAGGATTCTGGGTAACAGAACCTGGTCCGAGCCACACAAGTCAGTCCATATTGGATTCCCCTAGGTCTCTAGTTTTCAGAAATGCACAGGTTTGGTAGGTTTCCCTAGGTGGCGGCTGAGCTACAGGCCAAAATCTACAGGTAGGCACTTTACAAAAAACACCTCTGTTTTCTTTCAAAAATTTGGATGTGTCCACGTTGCGCTTTGGGGCGTTTCCTGTCGCGGGCGCTAGGCCTACCCACACAAGTGAGGTATCATTTTTATCGGGAGACGTGGGGGATCGCTGGGTGGAAGGAAATGTGTGGCTCCTCTCAGATTCCAGAACTTTTTGCCACAGAAATGTGAGGAACATGTGTTTTTTTAGCCAAATTTTGAGGTTTGCAAAGGATTCTGGGTAACAGAACCTGGTCCGAGCCACACAAGTCAGTCCATATTGGATTCCCCTAGGTCTCTAGTTTTCAGAAATGCACAAGTTTGGTAGGTTTCCCTAGGTGGCGGCTGAGCTACAGGCCAAAATCTACAGGTAGGCACTTTACAAAAAACACCTCTGTTTTCTTTCAAAAATTTGGATGTGTCCACGTTGCGCTTTGGGGCGTTTCCTGTCGCGGGCGCTAGGCCTACCACACAAGTGAGGTATCATTTTTATCGGGAGACGTGGGGGAACGCTGGGTGGAAGGAAATGTGTGGCTCCTCTCAGATTCCAGAACTTTTTGCCACAGAAATGTGAGGAACATGTGTTTTTTTAGCCAAATTTTGAGGTTTGCAAAGGATTCTGGGTAACAGAACCTGGTCCGAGCCACACAACTCACCCCATCTTGGATTCCCCGAGGTCTCTAGTTTTCAGAAATGCACAGGTATGGTAGGTTTCCCTAGGTGGCGGCTGAGCTACAGGCCAAAATCTACAGGTAGGCACTTTGCAAAAAACACCTCTGTTTTCTTTCAAAAATTTGGATGTGTCCATATTGCGCTTTGGGGCGTTTCCTGTCGCGGGCGCTAGGCCTACCTACACAAGTGAGGTATCATTTTTATCGGGAGACGTGGGGGAAAGCTGGGTGGAAGGAAATTTGTGGCTCCTCTCAGATTCCAGAACTTTCTGCCACAGAAATGTGAGGAACATGTGTTTTTTTAGCCAAATTTTGAGGTTTGCAAAGGATTCTGGGTAACAGAACCTGGTCCGAGCCACACAAGTCACCCCATCTTGGATTCCCCTAGGTCTCTAGTTTTCAGAAATGCACAGGTTTGGTAGGTTTCCCTAGGTGGCGGCTGAGCTACAGGCCAAAATCTACAGGTAGGCACTTTACATAAAACACCTCTGTTTTCTTTCAAAAATGTGGATGTGTCCACGTTGCGCTTTGCGGCGTTTCCTGTCGCGGGCGCTAGGTCTACCCACACAAGTGAGGTATCATTTTTATCGGGAGACGTGGGGGAACGCTGGGTGGAAGGAAATTTGTGGCTCCTCTCAGATTCCAGAACTTTCTGCCACAGAAATGTGAGGAACATGTGTTTTTTTAGCCAAATTTTGAGGTTTGCAAAGGATTCTGGGTAACAGAACCTGGTCCGAGCCACACAAGTCACCCCATCTTGGATTCCCCTAGGTCTCTAGTTTTCAGAAATGCACAGGTGTGGTAGGTTTCAATAGGTGGCGGCTGAGCTACAGGCCAAAATCTACAGGTAGGCACTTTACAAAAAACACCTCTGTTTTCTTTCAAAAATTTGGATGTGTCCACGTTGCGCTTTGGGGCGTTTCCTGTCGCTGGCGCTAAGCCTACCCACACAAGTGAGGTATCATTTTTATCGGGAGATGTGGGGGAAGGCTGGGTGGAAGGAAATGTGTGGCTCCTCTCAGATTCCAGAACTTTTTGCCACAGAAATGTGAGGAACATGTGTTTTTTTAGCCAAATTTTGAGGTTTGCAAAGGATTCTGGGTAACAGAACCTGGTCCGAGCCACTTAACTCACCCCATCTTGGATTCCCCTAGGTCTCTAGTTTTCAGAAGTGCACAGGTATGGTAGGTTTCCCTAGGTGGCGGCTGAGCTACAGGCCAAAATCTACAGGTAGGCACTTTGCAAAAAACACCTCTGTTTTCTTTCAAAAATTTAGATGTGTCCATATTGCGCTTTGGGGCGCATCCTGTCGCAGGCGCTAGGCCTACCCACTCAAGTGAGGTATCATTTTTATCGGGAGACGTGGGGGAACGCTGGGTGGAAGGAAATTTGTGGCTCCTCTCAGATTCCAGAACTTTCTGCCACAGAAATGTGAGGAACATGTGTTTTTTAAAGCCAAATTTTGAGGTTTGCAAAGGATTCTGCGTAACAGGACCTGGTCTGAGCCACACAAGTCACCCCATCTTGGATTCCCCTAGGTCTCTAGTTTTCAGAAATGCACAGGTTTGGTAATTTTCCCTAGGTGGCGGCTGAGCTACAGGCCAAAATCTACAGGTAGGCACTTTGCAAAAAACACCTCTGTTTTCTTTAAAAAATTTGAATGTGTCCACGTTGCGCTTTGGGGCGTTTCCTGTCGCGGGCGCTAGGCCAACCCAAACAAGTGAGGTATCATTTTTATCGCGAGATGTGGGGGAACGCTGGGTGGAAGGAAATTTGTGGCTCCTCTCAGATTCCAGAACTTTCTGCCACAGAAATATGAGGAACATGTGTGTTTTTAGCCAAATTTTGAGGTTTGCAAAGGATTCTGGGTAACAGAACCTGGTCCGAGCCACACAACTCACCCCATCTTGGATTCCCCTAGGTCTCTAGTTTTCAGAAATGCACAGGTTTGGTAGGTTTCCCTAGGTGGCGGCTGAGCTACAGGCCAAAATCTACAGGTAGGCACTTTGCAAAAAACACCTCTGTTTTCTTTCAAAGATTTGGATGTGTCCACGTTGCGTTTTGGGGCGTTTCCAGTCGCGGGCGCTAGGCCTACCCACACAAGTGAGGTATCATTTTTATCGGGAGACGTGGGGGAACGCTGGGTGGAAGGAAATTTGTGGCTCCTCTCAGATTCCAGAACTTTCTGCCACAGAAATGTGAGGAACATGTGTTTTTTTAGCCAAATTTTGAGGTTTGCAAAGGATTCTCGGTAACAGAACCTGGTCCGAGCCACACAAGTCACCCCATGTTGGATTCCCCTAGGTCTCTAGTTTTCAGAAATGAACAGGTTTAGTAGGTTTCCCTAGGTGGCGGCTGAGCTACAGGCCAAAATCTACAGGTAGGCACTTTGCAAAAAACACCTCTGTTTTCTTTCAAAAATTTGGATGTGTCCACGTTGCGCTTTGGGGCGTTTCCTGTCGCGGGCGCTAGGCCTACCCACACAAGTGAGGTATCATTTTTATCGGGAGACGTGGGGGAACGCTGGGTGGAAGGACATTTGTGGCTCCTCTCAGATTCCAGAACTTTCTGCCACAGAAATGTGAGGAACATGTGTTTTTTTAGCCAAATTTTGAGGTTTGCAAAGGATTCAGGGTAACAGAACCTGGTCCGAGCCACACAAGTCACCCCATCTTGGATTCCCCTAGGTCTCTAGTTTTCAGAAATGCACAGGTTTGGTAGGTTTCCCTAGGTGGCGGCTGAGCTACAGGCCAAAATCTACAGGTAGGAACTTTACATAAAACACCTCTGTTTTCTTTCAAAAATGTGGATGTGTCCACGTTGCGCTTTGCGGCGTTTCCTGTCGCGGGCGCTAGGTCTACCCACACAAGTGAGGTATCATTTTTATCGGGAGACGTGGGGGAACGCTGGGTGGAAGGAAATTTGTGGCTCCTCTCAGATTCCAGAACTTTCTGCCACAGAAATGTGAGGAACATGTGTTTTTTTAGCCAAATTTTGAGGTTTGCAAAGGATTCTGCGTAACAGGACCTGGTCTGAGCCACACAAGTCACCCCATCTTGGATTCCCCTAGGTCTCTAGTTTTCAGAAATGCACAGGTTTGGTAATTTTCCCTAGGTGGCGGCTGAGCTACAGGCCAAAATCTACAGGTAGGCACTTTGCATAAAACACCTCTGTTTTCTTTAAAAAATTTGAATGTGTCCACGTTGCGCTTTGGGGCGTTTCCTGTCGCGGGCGCTAGGCCTACCCACACAAGTGAGGTATCATTTTTATCGGGAGACGTGGGGGAACGCTGGGTGGAAGGAAATTTGTGGCTCCTCTCAGATTCCAGAACTTTCTGCCACAGAAATATGAGGAACATGTGTTTTTTTAGCCAAATTTTGAGGTTTGCAAAGGATTCTGGGTAACAGAACCTGGTCCGAGCCACACAACTCACCCCATCTTGGATTCCCCTAGGTCTCTTGTTTTCAGAAATGCACAGGTTTGGTAGGTTTCCCTAGGTGGCGGCTGAGCTACAGGCCAAAATCTACAGGTAGGCACTTTGCAAAAAACACCTCTGTTTTCTTTCAAAAATTTGGATGTGTCCACGTTGCGCTTTGGGGCGTTTCCTGTCGCGGGCGCTAGGCCTACCCACACAAGTGAGGTATCATTTTTATCGGGAGATGTGGGGGAACGCTGGGTGGAAGGAAATGTGTGGCTCCTCTCAGATTCCAGAACTTTTTGCCACAGAAATGTGAGGAACATGTGTTTTTTTAGCCAAATTTTGAGGTTTGCAAAGGATTCTGGGTAACAGAACCTGGTCCGAGCCACTTAACTCACCCCATCTTGGATTCCCCTAGGTCTCTAGTTTTCAGAAGTGCACAGGTATGGTAGGTTTCCCTAGGTGGCGGCTGAGCTACAGGCCAAAATCTACAGGTAGGCACTTTGCAAAAAACACCTCTGTTTTCTTTCAAAAATTTAGATGTGTCCACATTGCGCTTTGGGGCGCTTCCTGTCGCAGGCGCTAGGCCTACCCACACAAGTGAGGTATCATTTTTATCGGGAGACGTGGGGGAACGCTGGGTGGAAGGAAATTTGTGGCTCCTCTCAGATTCCAGAACTTTCTGCCACAGAAATGTGAGGAACATGTGTTTTTTTAGCCAAATTTTGAGGTTTGCAAAGGATTCTGCGTAACAAGACCTGGTCTGAGCCACACAAGTCACCCCATCTTGGATTCCCCTAGGTCTCTAGTTTTCAGAAATGCACAGGTTTGGTAATTTTCCCTAGGTGGCGGCTGAGCTACAGGCCAAAATCTACAGGTAGGCACTTTGCAAAAAACACCTCTGTTTTCTTTCAAAAATTTGGATGTGTCCATGTTGCGCTTTGGGGCGTTTCCTGTCGCGGGCGCTAGGCCTACCCACACAAGTGAGGTATCATTTTTATCGGGAGACGTGGGGGAACGCTGGGTGGAAGGAAATTTGTGGCTCCTCTCAGATTCCAGAACTTTCTGCCACAGAAATGTGAGGAACATGTGTTTTTTTAGCCAAATTTTGAGGTTTGCAAAGGATTCTGGGTAACAGAACCTGGTCCGAGCCACACAAGTCAGTCCATATTGGATTCCCCTAGGTCTCTAGTTTTCAGAAATGCACAGGTTTGGTAGGTTTCCCTAGGTGGCGGCTGAGCTACAGGCCAAAATCTACAGGTAGGCATTTTACAAAAAACACCTCTGTTTTCTTTCAAAAATTTGGATGTGTCCACGTTGCGCTTTGGGGCGTTTCCTGTCGCGGGCGCTAGGCCTACCCACACAAGTGAGGTATCATTTTTATCGGGAGACGTGGGGGAACGCTGGGTGGAAGGAAATGTGTGGCTCCTCTCAGATTCCAGAACTTTTTGCCACAGAAATGTGAGGAACATGTGTTTTTTTAGCCAAATTTTGAGGTTTGCAAAGGATTCTGGGTAACAGAACCTGGTCCGAGCCACACAAGTCACCCCATCTTGGATTCCCATAGGTCTCTAGTTTTCAGAAATGCACAGGTTTGGTAGGTTTCCCTAGGTGGCGGCTGAGCTACAGGCCAAAATCTACAGGTAGGCACTTTGCAAAAAACACCTCTGTTTTTTTTCAAAAATTTGGATGTGTCCACGTTGCGCTTTGGGGCGTTTCCTGTCGCGGGCGCTAGGCCTACCCACACAAGTGAGGTATAATTTTTATCGGGAGACGTGGGGGAACGCTGGGTGGAAGGAAATTTGTGGCTCCTCTCAGATTCCAGAACTTTCTGCCACAGAAATGTGAGGAACATGTGTTTTTTTAGCCAAATTTTGAGGTTTGCAAAGGATTCTGGGTAACAGAACCTGGTCCGAGCCACACAAGTCAGTCCATATTGGATTCCCCTAGGTCTCTAGTTTTCAGAAATGCACAGGTTTGGTAGGTTTCCCTAGGTGGCGGCTGAGCTACAGGCCAAAATCTACAGGTAGGCATTTTACAAAAAACACCTCTGTTTTCTTTCAAAAATTTGGATGTGTCCACGTTGCGCTTTGGGGCGTTTCCTGTCGCGGGCGCTAGGCCTACCCACACAAGTGAGGTATCATTTTTATCGGGAGACGTGGGGGAACGCTGGGTGGAAGGACATTTGTGGCTCCTCTCAGATTCCAGAACTTTCTGCCACAGAAATGTGAGGAACATGTGTTTTTTTAGCCAAATTTTGAGGTTTGCAAAGGATTCTGGGTAACAGAACCTGGTCCGAGCCACACAAGTCACCCCATCTTGGATTCCCCTAGGTCTCTAGTTTTCAGAAATGCACAGGTTTGGTAGGTTTCCCTAGGTGGCGGCTGAGCTACAGGCCAAAATCTACAGGTAGGCACTTTACATAAAACACCTCTGTTTTCTTTCAAAAATGTGGATGTGTCCACGTTGCGCTTTGCGGCGTTTCCTGTCGCGGGCGCTAGGTCTACCCACACAAGTGAGGTATCATTTTTATCGGGAGACGTGGGGGAACGCTGGGTGGAAGGAAATTTGTGGCTCCTCTCAGATTCCAGAACTTTCTGCCACAGAAATGTGAGGAACATGTGTTTTTTTAGCCAAATTTTGAGGTTTGCAAAGGATTCTGCGTAACAGGACCTGGTCTGAGCCACACAAGTCACCCCATCTTGGATTCCCCTAGGTCTCTAGTTTTCAGAAATGCACAGGTTTGGTAATTTTCCCTAGGTGGCGGCTGAGCTACAGGCCAAAATCTACAGGTAGGCACTTTGCAAAAAAAACCTCTGTTTTCTTTAAAAAATTTGAATGTGTCCACGTTGCGCTTTGGGGCGTTTCCTGTCGCGGGCGCTAGGCCAACCCAAACAAGTGAGGTATCATTTTTATCGCGAGATGTGGGGGAACGCTGGGTGGAAGGAAATTTGTGGCTCCTCTCAGATTCCAGAACTTTCTGCCACAGAAATATGAGGAACATGTGTTTTTTTAGCCAAATTTTGAGGTTTGCAAAGGATTCTGGGTAACAGAACCTGGTCCGAGCCACACAACTCACCCCATCTTGGATTCCCCTAGGTCTCTAGTTTTCAGAAATGCACAGGTTTGGTAGGTTTCCCTAGGTGGCGGCTGAGCTACAGGCCAAAATCTACAGGTAGGCACTTTGCAAAAAACACCTCTGTTTTCTTTCAAAAATGTGGATGTGTCCACGTTGCGCTTTGGGGCGTTTCCTGTCGCGGGCGCTAGGCCTACCCACACAAGTGAGGTATCATTTTTATCGGGAGATGTGGGGGAACGCTGGGTGGAAGGAAATGTGTGGCTCCTCTCAGATTCCAGAACTTTTTGCCACAGAAATGTGAGGAACATGTGTTTTTTTAGCCAAATTTTGAGGTTTGCAAAGGATTCTGGGTAACAGAACCTGGTCCGAGCCACTTAACTCACCCCATCTTGGATTCCCCTAGGTCTCTAGTTTTCAGAAGTGCACAGTATGGTAGGTTTCCCTAGGTGGCGGCTGAGCTACAGGCCAAAATCTACAGGTAGGCACTTTGCAAAAAACACCTCTGTTTTCTTTCAAAAATTTAGATGTGTCCACATTGCGCTTTGGGGCGTTTCCTGTCGCAGGCGCTAGGCCTACCCACACAAGTGAGGTATCATTTTTATCGGGAGACGAGGGGGAACGCTGAGTGGAAGGAAATTTGTGGCTCCTCTCAGATTCCAGAACTTTCTGCCACAGAAATGTGAGGAACATGTGTTTTTTTAGCCAAATTTTGAGGTTTGCAAAGGATTCTGCGTAACAGGACCTGGTCTGAGCCACACAAGTCACCCCATCTTGGATTCCCCTAGGTCTCTAGTTTTCAGAAATGCACAGGTTTGGTAATTTTCCCTAGGTGGCGGCTGAGCTACAGGCCAAAATCTACAGGTAGGCACTTTGCAAAAAACACCTCTGTTTTCTTTAAAAAATTTGAATGTGTCCACGTTGCGCTTTGGGGCGTTTCCTGTCGCGGGCGCTAGGCCAACCCAAACAAGTGAGGTATCATTTTTATCGCGAGATGTGGGGGAACGCTGGGTGGAAGGAAATTTGTGGCTCCTCTCAGATTCCAGAACTTTCTGCCACAGAAATATGAGGAACATGTGTTTTTTTAGCCAAATTTTGAGGTTTGCAAAGGATTCTGGGTAACAGAACCTGGTCCGAGCCACACAACTCACCCCATCTTGGATTCCCCTAGGTCTCTAGTTTTCAGAAATGCACAGGTTTGGTAGGTTTCCCTAGGTGGCGGCTGAGCTACAGGCCAAAATCTACAGGTAGGCACTTTGCAAAATACACCTCTGTTTTCTTTCAAAAATTTGGATGTGTCCACGTTGCGCTTTGGGGCGTTTCCTGTCGCGGGCGCTAGGCCTACCCACACAAGTGAGGTATCATTTTTATCGGGAGATGTGGGGGAACGCTGGGTGGAAGGAAATGTGTGGCTCCTCTCAGATTCCAGAACTTTTTGCCACAGAAATGTGAGGAACATGTGTTTTTTTAGCCAAATTTTGAGGTTTGCAAAGGATTCTGGGTAACAGAACCTGGTCCGAGCCACTTAACTCACCCCATCTTGGATTCCCCTAGGTCTCTAGTTTTCAGAAGTGCACAGGTATGGTAGGTTTCCCTAGGTGGCGGCTGAGCTACAGGCCAAAATCTACAGGTAGGCACTTTGCAAAAAACACCTCTGTTTTCTTTCAAAAATTTAGATGTGTCCACATTGCGCTTTGGGGCGCTTCCTGTCGCAGGCGCTAGGCCTACCCACACAAGTGAGGTATCATTTTTATCGGGAGACGTGGGGGAACGGTGGGTGGAAGGAAATTTGTGGCTCCTCTCAGATTCCAGAACTTTCTGCCACAGAAATGTGAGGAACATGTGTTTTTTTAGCCAAATTTTGAGGTTTGCAAAGGATTCTGCGTAACAGGACCTGGTCTGAGCCACACAAGTCACCCCATCTTGGATTCCCCTAGGTCTCTAGTTTTCAGAAATGCACAGGTTTGGTAATTTTTCCTAGGTGGCGGCTGAGCTACAGGCCAAAATCTACAGGTAGGCACTTTGCAAAAAACACCTCTGTTTTCTTTCAAAAATTTGGATGTGTCCATGTTGCGCTTTGGGGCGTTTCCTGTCGCGGGCGCTAGGCCTACCCACACAAGTGAGGTATCATTTTTATCGGGAGACGTGGGGGAACGCTGGGTGGAAGGAAATTTGTGGCTCCTCTCAGATTCCAGAACTTTCTGCCACAGAAATGTGAGGAACATGTGTTTTTTTAGCCAAATTTTGAGGTTTGCAAAGGATTCTGGGTAACAGAACCTGGTCCGAGCCACACAAGTCAGTCCATATTGGATTCCCCTAGGTCTCTAGTTTTCAGAAATGCACAGTTTTGGTAGGTTTCCCTAGGTGGCGGCTGAGCTACAGGCCAAAATCTACAGGTAGGCATTTTACAAAAAACACCTCTGTTTTCTTTCAAAAATTTGGATGTGTCCACGTTGCGCTTTGGGGCGTTTCCTGTCGCGGGCGCTAGGCCTACCCACACAAGTGAGGTATCATTTTTATCGGGAGACGTGGGGGAACGCTGGGTGGAAGGAAATGTGTGGCTCCTCTCAGATTCCAGAACTTTTTGCCACAGAAATGTGAGGAACATGTGTTTTTTTAGCCAAATTTTGAGGTTTGCAAAGGATTCTGGGTAACAGAACCTGGTCCGAGCCACACAAGTCACCCCATCTTGGATTCCCATAGGTCTCTAGTTTTCAGAAATGCACAGGTTTGGTAGGTTTCCCTAGGTGGCGGCTGAGCTACAGGCCAAAATCTACAGGTAGGCACTTTGCAAAAAACACCTCTGTTTTTTTTCAAAAATTTGGATGTGTCCACGTTGCGCTTTGGGGCGTTTCCTGTCGCGGGCGCTAGGCCTACCCACACAAGTGAGGTATAATTTTTATCGGGAGACGTGGGGGAACGCTGGGTGGAAGGAAATTTGTGGCTCCTCTCAGATTCCAGAACTTTCTGCCACAGAAATGTGAGGAACATGTGTTTTTTTAGCCAAATTTTGAGGTTTGCAAAGGATTCTGGGTAACAGAACCTGGTCCGAGCCACACAAGTCAGTCCATATTGGATTCCCCTAGGTCTCTAGTTTTCAGAAATGCACAGGTTTGGTAGGTTTCCCTAGGTGGCGGCTGAGCTACGGGCCAAAATCTACAGGTAGGCATTTTACAAAAAACACCTCTGTTTTCTTTCAAAAATTTGGATGTGTCCACGTTGCGCTTTGGGGCGTTTCCTGTCGCGGGCGCTAGGCCTACCCACACAAGTGAGGTATCATTTTTATCGGGAGACGTGGGGGAACGCTGGGTGGAAGGACATTTGTGGCTCCTCTCAGATTCCAGAACTTTCTGCCACAGAAATGTGAGGAACATGTGTTTTTTTAGCCAAACTTTGAGGTTTGCAAAGGATTCTGGGTAACAGAACCTGGTCCGAGCCACACAAGTCACCCCATCTTGGATTCCCCTAGGTCTCTAGTTTTCAGAAATGCACAGGTTTGGTAGGTTTCCCTAGGTGGCGGCTGAGCTACAGGCCAAAATCTACAGGTAGGCACTTTAAATAAAACACCTCTGTTTTCTTTAAAAAATGTGGATGTGTCCACGTTGCGCTTTGCGGCGTTTCCTGTCGCGGGCGCTAGGTCTACCCACACAAGTGAGGTATCATTTTTATCGGGAGACGTGGGGGAACGCTGGGTGGAAGGAAATTTGTGGCTCCTCTCAGATTCCAGAACTTTCTGCCACAGAAATGTGAGGAACATGTGTTTTTTTAGCCAAATTTTGAGGTTTGCAAAGGATTCTGCGTAACAGGACCTGGTCTGAGCCACACAAGTCACCCCATCTTGGATTCCCCTAGGTCTCTAGTTTTCAGAAATGCACAGGTTTGGTAATTTTCCCTAGGTGGCGGCTGAGCTACAGGCCAAAATCTACAGGTAGGCACTTTGCAAAAAACACCTCTGTTTTCTTTAAAAAATTTGAATGTGTCCACGTTGTGCTTTGGGGCGTTTCCTGTCGCGGGCGCTAGGCCAACCCAAACAAGTGAGGTATCATTTTTATCGCGAGATGTGGGGGAACGCTGGGTGGAAGGAAATTTGTGGCTCCTCTCAGATTCCAGAACTTTCTGCCACAGAAATATGAGGAACATGTGTTTTTTTAGCCAAATTTTGAGGTTTGCAAAGGATTCTGGGTAACAGAACCTGGTCCGAGCCACACAACTCACCCCATCTTGGATTCCCCTAGGTCTCTAGTTTTCAGAAATGCACAGGTTTGGTAGGTTTCCCTAGGTGGCGGCTGAGCTACAGGCCAAAATCTACAGGTAGGCACTTTGCAAAAAACACCTCTGTTTTCTTTCAAAAATTTGGATGTGTCCACGTTGCGCTTTGGGGCGTTTCCTGTCGCGGGCGCTAGGCCTACCCACACAAGTGAGGTATCATTTTTATCGGGAGATGTGGGGGAACGCTGGGTGGAAGGAAATGTGTGGCTCCTCTCAGATTCCAGAACTTTTTGCCACAGAAATGTGAGGAACATGTGTTTTTTTAGCCAAATTTTGAGGTTTGCAAAGGATTCTGGGTAACAGAACCTGGTCCGAGCCACTTAACTCACCCCATCTTGGATTCCCCTAGGTCTCTAGTTTTCAGAAGTGCACAGTATGGTAGGTTTCCCTAGGTGGCGGCTGAGCTACAGGCCAAAATCTACAGGTAGGCACTTTGCAAAAAACACCTCTGTTTTCTTTCAAAAATTTAGATGTGTCCACATTGCGCTTTGGGGCGTTTCCTGTCGCAGGCGCTAGGCCTACCCACATAAGTGAGGTATCATTTTTATCGGGAGACGAGGGGGAACGCTGAGTGGAAGGAAATTTGTGGCTCCTCTCAGATTCCAGAACTTTCTGCCACAGAAATGTGAGGAACATGTGTTTTTTTAGCCAAATTTTGAGGTTTGCAAAGGATTCTGCGTAACAGGACCTGGTCTGAGCCACACAAGTCACCCCATCTTGGATTCCCCTAGGTCTCTAGTTTTCAGAAATGCACAGGTTTTGTAATTTTCCCTAGGTGGCGGCTGAGCTACAGGCCAAAATCTACAGGTAGGCACTTTGCAAAAAACACCTCTGTTTTCTTGAAAAAATTTGAATGTGTCCACGTTGCGCTTTGGGGCGTTTCCTGTCGCGGGCGCTAGGCCAACCCAAACAAGTGAGGTATCATTTTTATCGCGAGATGTGGGGGAACGCTGGGTGGAAGGAAATTTGTGGCTCCTCTCAGATTCCAGAACTTTCTGCCACAGAAATATTAGGAACATGTGTTTTTTTAGCCAAATTTTGAGGTTTGCAAAGGATTCTGGGTAACAGAACCTGGTCCGAGCCACACAACTCACCCCATCTTGGATTCCCCTAGGTCTCTAGTTTTCAGAAATGCACAGGTTTGGTAGGTTTCCCTAGGTGGCGGCTGAGCTACAGGCCAAAATCTACAGGTAGGCACTTTGCAAAAAACACCTCTGTTTTCTTTCAAAAATTTGGATGTGTCCACGTTGCGCTTTGGGGCGTTTCCTGTCGCGGGCGCTAGGCCTACCCACACAAGTGATGTATCATTTTTATCGGGAGATGTGGGGGAACGCTGGGTGGAAGGAAATGTGTGGCTCCTCTCAGATTCCAGAACTTTTTGCCACAGAAATGTGAGGAACATGTGTTTTTTTAGCCAAATTTTGAGGTTTGCAAAGGATTCTGGGTAACAGAACCTGGTCCGAGCCACACAACTCACCCCATCTTGGATTCCCCTAGGTCTCTAGTTTTCAGAAATGCACAGGTTTGGTAGGTTTCCCTAGGTGGCGGCTGAGCTACAGGCCAAAATCTACAGGTAGGCACTTTGCAAAAAACACCTCTGTTTTCTTTCAAAAATTTAGATGTGTCCACATTGCGCTTTGGGGCGCTTCCTGTCGCAGGCGCTAGGCCTACCCACACAAGTGAGGTATCATTTTTATCGGGAGACGTGGGGGAACGCTGGGTGGAAGGAAATTTGTGGCTCCTCTCAGATTCCAGAACTTTCTGCCACAGAAATGTGAGGAACATGTGTTTTTTTAGCCAAATTTTGAGGTTTGCAAAGGATTCTGCGTAACAGGACCTGGTCTGAGCCACACAAGTCAGTCCATATTGGATTCCCCTAGGTCTCTAGTTTTCAGAAATGCACAGGTTTGGTAGGTTTCCCTAGGTGGCGGCTGAGCTACAGGCCAAAATCTACAGGTAGGCATTTTACAAAAAACACCTCTGTTTTCTTTAAAAAATTTGGATGTGTCCACGTTGCGCTTTGGGGCGTTTCCTGTCGCGGGCGCTAGGCCTACCCACACAAGTGAGGTATCATTTTTATCGGGAGACGTGGGGGAACGATGGGTGGAAGGAAATGTGTGGCTCCTCTCAGATTCCAGAACTTTTTGCCACAGAAATGTGAGGAACATGTGTTTTTTTAGCCAAATGTTGAGGTTTGCAAAGGATTCTGGGTAACAGAACCTGGTCCGAGCCACACAAGTCACCCCATTTTGGATTCCCATAGGTCTCTAGTTTTCAGAAATGCACAGGTTTGGTAGGTTTCCCTAGGTGGCGGCTGAGCTACAGGCCAAAATCTACAGGTAGGCACTTTGCTAAAAACACCTCTGTTTTTTTTCAAAAATTTGGATGTGTCCACGTTGCGCTTTGGGGCGTTTCCTGTCGCGGGCGCTAGGCCTACCCACACAAGTGAGGTACCATTTTTATCGGGAGACGTGGGGAAATGCTGGGTGGAAGGAAATTTGTGGCTCCTCTCAGATTCCAGAACTTTCTGCCACAGAAATGTGAGGAACATGTGTTTTTTTAGCCAAATTTTGAGGTTTGCAAAGGATTCTGGGTAACAGAACCTGGTCCGAGCCACACAAGTCACCCCATTTTGGATTCCCCTAGGTCTCTAGTTTTCAGAAATGCACAGGTTTGGTAGGTTTCCCTAGGTGGCGGCTGAGCTACAGGCCAAAATCTACAGGTTGGCACTTTGCAAAAAACACCTCTGTTTTCTTTCAAAAATTTGGATGTGTCCACGTTGCGTTTTGGGGCGTTTCCAGTCGCGGGCGCTAGGCCTACCCACACAAGTGAGGTATCATTTTTATCGGGAGACGTGGGGGAACGCTGGGTGGAAGGAAATTTGTGGCTCCTCTCAGATTCCAGAACTATCTGCCACAGAAATGTGAGGAACATGTGTTTTTTTAGCCAAATTTTGAGGTTTGCAAAGGATTCTGGGTAACAGAACCTTGTCCGAGCCACACAAGTCACCCCATCTTGGATTCCCCTAGGTCTCTAGTTTTCAGAAATGCACAGGTTTGGTAGGTTTCAATAGGTGGCGGCTGAGCTACAGGCCAAAATCTACAGGTATACACTTTGCAAAAAACACCTCTGTTTTCTTTAAAAAATTTCCATGTGTCCACGTTGCGCTTTGGGGCGCTTCCTGTCGCGGGCGCTAGGCCTACCCACACAAGTGAGGTATCATTTTTATCGGGAGACGTGGGGGAACGCTGGGTGGAAGGAAATTTGTGGCTCCTCTCAGATTCCAGAACTTTCTGCCACAGAAATGTGAGGAACATGTGTTTTTTTAGCCAAATTTTGAGGTTTGCAAAGGATTCTGGGTAACAGAACCTGGTCCGAGCCACACAAGTCAGTCCATATTGGATTCCCCTAGGTGTCTAGTTTTCAGAAATGCACAAGTTTGGTAGGTTTCCCTAGGTGGCGGCTGAGCTACAGGCCAAAAACTACAGGTAGGCACTTTACAAAAAACACCTCTGTTTTCTTTCAAAAATTTGGATGTGTCCACGTTGCGCTTTGGGGCGTTTCCTGTCGCGGGCGCTAGGCCTACCCACACAAGTGAGGTATCATTTTTATCGGGAGACGTGGGGGAACGCTGGGTGGAAGGAAATGTGTGGCTCCTCTCAGATTCCAGAACTTTTTGCCATAGAAATGTGAGGAACATGTGTTTTTTTAGCCAAATTTTGAGGTTTGCAAAGGATTCTGGGTAACAGAACCTGGTCCGAGCCACACAACTCACCCCATCTTGGATTCCCCGAGGTCTCTAGTTTTCAGAAATGCACAGGTATGGTAGGTTTCCCTAGGTGGCGGCTGAGCTACAGGCCAAAATCTACAGGTAGGCACTTTGCAAAAAACACCTCTGTTTTCTTTCAAAAATTTGGATGTGTCCATATTGCGCTTTGGGGCGTTTCCTGTCGCGGGCGCTAGTCCTACCTACACAAGTGAGGTATCATTTTTATCGGGAGACGTGGGGGAACGCTGGGTGGAAGGAAATTTGTGGCTCCTCACAGATTCCAGAACTTTCTGCCACAGAAATGTGAGGAACATGTGTTTTTTTAGCCAAATTTTGAGGTTTGCAAACGATTCTGGGTAACAGAACCTGGTCCGAGCCACACAAGTCACCCCATCTTGGATTCCCCTAGGTCTCTAGTTTTCAGAAATGCACAGGTTTGGTAGGTTTCCCTAGGTGGCGGCTGAGCTACAGGCCAAAATCTACAGGTAGGCACTTTACATAAAACACCTCTGTTTTCTTTCAAAAATGTGGATGTGTCCACGTTGCGCTTTGCGGAGTTTCCTGTCGCAGGCGCTAGGTCTACCCACACAAGTGAGGTATCATTTTAATCGGGAGACGTGGGGGAACGCTGGGTGGAAGGAAATTTGTGGCTCCTCTCAGATTCCAGAACTTTCTGCCACAGAAATGTGAGGAACATGTGTTTTTTTAGCCAAATTTTGAGGTTTGCAAAGGATTCTGGGTAACAGAACCTGGTCCGAGCCACACAAGTCACCCCATCTTGGATTCCCCTAGGTCTCTAGTTTTCAGAAATGCACAGGTGTGGTAGGTTTCAATAGGTGGCGGCTGAGCTACAGGCCAAAATCTACAGGTATACACTTTGCAAAAAACACCTCTGTTTTCTTTCAAAAATTTCGATGTGTCCACGTTGCGCTTTGGGGCGCTTCCTGTCGCGGGCGCTAGGCCTACCCACACAAGTGAGGTATCATTTTTATCGGGAGACGTGGGGGAACACTGGGTGGAAGGAAATTTGTGGCTCCTCTCAGATTCCAGAACTTTCTGCCACAGAAATGTGAGGAACATGTGTTTTTTTAGCCAAATTTTGAGGTTTGCAAAGGATTCTGGGTAACAGAACCTGGTCCGAGCCACACAAGTCAGTCCATATTGGATTCCCCTAGGTCTCTACTTTTCAGAAATGCACAAGTTTGGTAGGTTTCCCTAGGTGGCGGCTGAGCTACAGGCCAAAATCTACAGGTAGGCACTTTACAAAAAACACCTCTGTTTTCTTTCAAAAATTTGGATGTGTCCACGTTGCGCTTTGGGGCGTTTCCTGTCGCGGGCGCTAGGCCTACCACACAAGTGAGGTATCATTTTTATCGGGAGACGTGGGGGAACGCTGGGTGGAAGGAAATGTGTGGCTCCTCTCAGATTCCAGAACTTTTTGCCACAGAAATGTGAGGAACATGTGTTTTTTTAGCCAAATTTTGAGGTTTGCAAAGGATTCTGGGTAACAGAACCTGGTCCGAGCCACACAACTCACCCCATCTTGGATTCCCCGAGGTCTCTAGTTTTCAGAAATGCACAGGTATGGTAGGTTTCCCTAGGTGGCGGCTGAGCTACAGGCCAAAATCTACAGGTAGGCACTTTGCAAAAAACACCTCTGTTTTCTTTCAAAAATTTGGATGTGTCCATATTGCGCTTTGGGGCGTTTCCTGTCGCGGGCGCTAGGCCTACCTACACAAGTGAGGTATCATTTTTATCGGGAGACGTGGGGGAAAGCTGGGTGGAAGGAAATTTGTGGCTCCTCTCAGATTCCAGAACTTTCTGCCACAGAAATGTGAGGAACATGTGTTTTTTTAGCCAAATTTTGAGGTTTGCAAAGGATTCTGGGTAACAGAACCTGGTCCGAGCCACACAAGTCACCCCATCTTGGATTCCCCTAGGTCTCTAGTTTTCAGAAATGCACAGGTTTGGTAGGTTTCCCTAGGTGGCGGCTGAGCTACAGGCCAAAATCTACAGGTAGGCACTTTACATAAAACACCTCTGTTTTCTTTCAAAAATGTGGATGTGTCCACGTTGCGCTTTGCGGCGTTTCCTGTCGCGGGCGCTAGGTCTACCCACACAAGTGAGGTATCATTTTTATCGGGAGACGTGTGGGAACGCTGGGTGGAAGGAAATTTGTGGCTCCTCTCAGATTCCAGAACTTTCTGCCACAGAAATGTGAGGAACATGTGTTTTTTTAGCCAAATTTTGAGGTTTGCAAAGGATTCTGGGTAACAGAACCTGGTCCGAGCCACCCAAGTCACCCCATCTTGGATTCCCCTAGGTCTCTAGTTTTCAGAAATGCACAGGTGTGGTAGGTTTCAATAGGTGGCGGCAGAGCTACAGGCCAAAATCTACAGGTAGGCACTTTACAAAAAACACCTCTGTTTTCTTTCAAAAATTTGGATGTGTCCACGTTGCGCTTTGGGGCGTTTCCTGTCGCTGGCGCTAGGCCTACCCACACAAGTGAGGTATCATTTTTATCGGGAGATGTGGGGGAACGCTGGGTGGAAGGAAATGTGTGGCTCCTCACAGATTCCAGAACTTTTTGCCACAGAAATGTGAGGAACATGTGTTTTTTTAGCCAAATTTTGAGGTTTGCAAAGGATTCTGGGTAACAGAACCTGGTCCGAGCCACTTACCTCACCCCATCTTGGATTCCCCTAGGTCTCTAGTTTTCAGAAGTGCACAGGTATGGTAGGTTTCCCTAGGTGGTGGCTGAGCTACAGGCCAAAATCTACAGGTAGGCACTTTGCAAAAAACACCTCTGTTTTCTTTCAAAAAATTTGATGTGTCCATATTGCGCTTTGGGGCGCTTCCTGTCGCAGGCGCTAGGCCTACCCACGCAAGTGAGGTATCATTTTTATCGGGAGACGTGGGGGAACGCTGGGTGGAAGGAAATTTGTGGCTCCTCTCAGATTCCAGAACTTTCTGCCACAGAAATGTGAGGAACATGTGTTTTTTTAGCCAAATTTTGAGGTTTGCAAAGGATTCTGCGTAACAGGACCTGGTCTGAGCCACACAAGTCACCCCATCTTGGATTCCCCTAGGTCTCTAGTTTTCAGAAATGCACAGGTTTGGTAATTTTCCCTAGGTGGCTGTTGAGCTACAGGCCAAAATCTACAGGTAGGCACTTTGCAAAAAACACCTCTGTTTTCTTTAAAAAAATTGTATGTGTCCACGTTGCGCTTTGGGGCGTTTCCTGTCGCGGGCGCTAGGCCAACCCAAACAAGTGAGGTATCATTTTTATCGCGAGATGTGGGGGAACGCTGGGTGGAAGGAAATTTGTGGCTCCGCTCAGATTCCAGAACTTTCTGCCACAGAAATATGAGGAACATGTGTTTTTTTAGCCAAATTTTGAGGTTTGCAAAGGATTCTGGGTAACAGAACCTGGTCCGAGCCACACAAGTCACCCCATCTTGGATTCCCCTAGGTCTCTAGTTTTCAGAAATGCACAGGTTTGGTAGGTTTCCCTAGGTGGCGGCTGAGCTACAGGCCAAAATCTACAGGTAGGCACTTTGCAAAAAACACCTCTGTTTTCTTTCAAAAATTTGGATGTGTCCACGTTGCGTTTTGGGGCGTTTCCAGTCGCGGGCGCTAGGCCTACCCACACAAGTGAGGTATCATTTTTATCGGGAGACGTGGGGGAACGCTGGGTGGAAGGAAATTTGTGGCTCCTCTCAGATTCCAGAACTTTCTGCCACAGAAATGTGAGGAACATGTGTTTTTTTAGCCAAATTTTGAGGTTTGCAAAGGATTCTGGGTAACAGAACCTGGTCCGAGCCACACAACTCACCCCATCTTGAATTCCCCGAGGTCTCTAGTTTTCAGAAATGCACAGGTATGGTAGGTTTCCCTAGGTGGCGGCTGAGCTACAGGCCAAAATCTACAGGTAGGCACTTTGCAAAAAACACCTCTGTTTTCTTTCAAAAATTTGGATGTGTCCATATTGCGCTTTGGGGCGTTTCCTGTCGCGGGCGCTAGGCCTACCTACACAAGTGAGGTATCATTTTTATCGGGAGACGTGGGGGAAAGCTGGGTGGAAGGAAATTTGTGGCTCCTCTCAGATTCCAGAACTTTCTGCCACAGAAATGTGAGGAACATGTGTTTTTTTAGCCAAATTTTGAGGTTTGCAAAGGATTCTGGGTAACAGAACCTGGTCCGAGCCACACAAGTCACCCCATCTTGGATTCCCCTAGGTCTCTAGTTTTCAGAAATGCACAGGTTTGGTAGGTTTCCCTAGGTGGCGGCTGAGCTACAGGCCAAAATCTACAGGTAGGCACTTTACATAAAACACCTCTGTTTTCTTTCAAAAATGTGGATGTGTCCACGTTGCGCTTTGCGGCGTTTCCTGTCGCGGGCGCTAGGTCTACCCACACAAGTGAGGTATCATTTTTATCGGGAGACGTGGGGGAACGCTGGGTGGAAGGAAATTTGTGGCTCCTCTCAGATTCCAGAACTTTCTGCCACAGAAATGTGAGGAACATGTGTTTTTTTAGCCAAATTTTGAGGTTTGCAAAGGATTCTGCGTAACAGGACCTGGTCTGAGCCACACAAGTCAGTCCATATTGGATTCCCCTAGGTCTCTAGTTTTCAGAAATGCACAGGTTTGGTAGGTTTCCCTAGGTGGCGGCTGAGCTACAGGCCAAAATCTACAGGTAGGCATTTTACAAAAAACACCTCTGTTTTCTTAAAAAAATTTGGATGTGTCCACGTTGCGCTTTGGGGCGTTTCCTGTCGCGGGCGCTAGGCCTACCCACACAAGTGAGGTATCATTTTTATCGGGAGACGTGGGGGAACGATGGGTGGAAGGAAATGTGTGGCTCCTCTCAGATTCCAGAACTTTTTGCCACAGAAATGTGAGGAACATGTGTTTTTTTAGCCAAATGTTGAGGTTTGCAAAGGATTCTGGGTAACAGAACCTGGTCCGAGCCACACAAGTCACCCCATTTTGGATTCCCATAGGTCTCTAGTTTTCAGAAATGCACAGGTGTGGTAGGTTTCCCTAGGTGGCGGCTGAGCTACAGGCCAAAATCTACAGGTAGGCACTTTGCTAAAAACACCTCTGTTTTTTTTCAAAAATTTGGATGTGTCCACGTTGCGCTTTGGGGCGTTTCCTGTCGCGGGCGCTAGGCCTACCCACACAAGTGAGGTACCATTTTTATCGGGAGACGTGGGGAAATGCTGGGTGGAAGGAAATTTGTGGCTCCTCTCAGATTCCAGAACTTTCTGCCACAGAAATGTGAGGAACATGTGTTTTTTTAGCCAAATTTTGAGGTTTGCAAAGGATTCTGGGTAACAGAACCTGGTCCGAGCCACACAAGTCACCCCATTTTGGATTCCCCTAGGTCTCTAGTTTTCAGAAATGCACAGGTTTGGTAGGTTTCCCTAGGTGGCGGCTGAGCTACAGGCCAAAATCTACAGGTTGGCACTTTGCAAAAAACACCTCTGTTTTCTTTCAAAAATTTGGATGTGTCCACGTTGCGTTTTGGGGCGTTTCCAGTCGCGGGCGCTAGGCCTACCCACACAAGTGAGGTATCATTTTTATCGGGAGACGTGGGGGAACGCTGGGTGGAAGGAAATTTGTGGCTCCTCTCAGATTCCAGAACTATCTGCCACAGAAATGTGAGGAACATGTGTTTTTTTAGCCAAATTTTGAGGTTTGCAAAGGATTCTGGGTAACAGAACCTTGTCCGAGCCACACAAGTCACCCCATCTTGGATTCCCCTAGGTCTCTAGTTTTCAGAAATGCACAGGTTTGGTAGGTTTCAATAGGTGGCGGCTGAGCTACAGGCCAAAATCTACAGGTATACACTTTGCAAAAAACACCTCTGTTTTCTTTAAAAAATTTCCATGTGTCCACGTTGCGCTTTGGGGCGCTTCCTGTCGCGGGCGCTAGGCCTACCCACACAAGTGAGGTATCATTTTTATCGGGAGACGTGGGGGAACGCTGGGTGGAAGGAAATTTGTGGCTCCTCTCAGATTCCAGAACTTTCTGCCACAGAAATGTGAGGAACATGTGTTTTTTTAGCCAAATTTTGAGGTTTGCAAAGGATTCTGGGTAACAGAACCTGGTCCGAGCCACACAAGTCAGTCCATATTGGATTCCCCTAGGTCTCTAGTTTTCAGAAATGCACAAGTTTGGTAGGTTTCCCTAGGTGGCGGCTGAGCTACAGGCCAAAAACTACAGGTAGGCACTTTACAAAAAACACCTCTGTTTTCTTTCAAAAATTTGGATGTGTCCACGTTGCGCTTTGGGGCGTTTCCTGTCGCGGGCGCTAGGCCTACCCACACAAGTGAGGTATCATTTTTATCGGGAGACGTGGGGGAACGCTGGGTGGAAGGAAATGTGTGGCTCCTCTCAGATTCCAGAACTTTTTGCCATAGAAATGTGAGGAACATGTGTTTTTTTAGCCAAATTTTGAGGTTTGCAAAGGATTCTGGGTAACAGAACCTGGTCCGAGCCACACAACTCACCCCATCTTGGATTCCCCGAGGTCTCTAGTTTTCAGAAATGCACAGGTATGGTAGGTTTCCCTAGGTGGCGGCTGAGCTACAGGCCAAAATCTACAGGTAGGCACTTTGCAAAAAACACCTCTGTTTTCTTTCAAAAATTTGGATGTGTCCATATTGCGCTTTGGGGCGTTTCCTGTCGCGGGCGCTAGTCCTACCTACACAAGTGAGGTATCATTTTTATCGGGAGACGTGGGGGAACGCTGGGTGGAAGGAAATTTGTGGCTCCTCACAGATTCCAGAACTTTCTGCCACAGAAATGTGAGGAACATGTGTTTTTTTAGCCAAATTTTGAGGTTTGCAAACGATTCTGGGTAACAGAACCTGGTCCGAGCCACACAAGTCACCCCATCTTGGATTCCCCTAGGTCTCTAGTTTTCAGAAATGCACAGGTTTGGTAGGTTTCCCTAGGTGGCGGCTGAGCTACAGGCCAAAATCTACAGGTAGGCACTTTACATAAAACACCTCTGTTTTCTTTCAAAAATGTGGATGTGTCCACGTTGCGCTTTGCGGAGTTTCCTGTCGCAGGCGCTAGGTCTACCCACACAAGTGAGGTATCATTTTAATCGGGAGACGTGGGGGAACGCTGGGTGGAAGGAAATTTGTGGCTCCTCTCAGATTCCAGAACTTTCTGCCACAGAAATGTGAGGAACATGTGTTTTTTTAGCCAAATTTTGAGGTTTGCAAAGGATTCTGGGTAACAGAACCTGGTCCGAGCCACACAAGTCACCCCATCTTGGATTCCCCTAGGTCTCTAGTTTTCAGAAATGCACAGGTGTGGTAGGTTTCAATAGGTGGCGGCTGAGCTACAGGCCAAAATCTACAGGTATACACTTTGCAAAAAACACCTCTGTTTTCTTTCAAAAATTTCGATGTGTCCACGTTGCGCTTTGGGGCGCTTCCTGTCGCGGGCGCTAGGCCTACCCACACAAGTGAGGTATCATTTTTATCGGGAGACGTGGGGGAACACTGGGTGGAAGGAAATTTGTGGCTCCTCTCAGATTCCAGAACTTTCTGCCACAGAAATGTGAGGAACATGTGTTTTTTTAGCCAAATTTTGAGGTTTGCAAAGGATTCTGGGTAACAGAACCTGGTCCGAGCCACACAAGTCAGTCCATATTGGATTCCCCTAGGTCTCTACTTTTCAGAAATGCACAAGTTTGGTAGGTTTCCCTAGGTGGCGGCTGAGCTACAGGCCAAAATCTACAGGTAGGCACTTTACAAAAAACACCTCTGTTTTCTTTCAAAAATTTGGATGTGTCCACGTTGCGCTTTGGGGCGTTTCCTGTCGCGGGCGCTAGGCCTACCACACAAGTGAGGTATCATTTTTATCGGGAGACGTGGGGGAACGCTGGGTGGAAGGAAATGTGTGGCTCCTCTCAGATTCCAGAACTTTTTGCCACAGAAATGTGAGGAACATGTGTTTTTTTAGCCAAATTTTGAGGTTTGCAAAGGATTCTGGGTAACAGAACCTGGTCCGAGCCACACAACTCACCCCATCTTGGATTCCCCGAGGTCTCTAGTTTTCAGAAATGCACAGGTATGGTAGGTTTCCCTAGGTGGCGGCTGAGCTACAGGCCAAAATCTACAGGTAGGCACTTTGCAAAAAACACCTCTGTTTTCTTTCAAAAATTTGGATGTGTCCATATTGCGCTTTGGGGCGTTTCCTGTCGCGGGCGCTAGGCCTACCTACACAAGTGAGGTATCATTTTTATCGGGAGACGTGGGGGAAAGCTGGGTGGAAGGAAATTTGTGGCTCCTCTCAGATTCCAGAACTTTCTGCCACAGAAATGTGAGGAACATGTGTTTTTTTAGCCAAATTTTGAGGTTTGCAAAGGATTCTGGGTAACAGAACCTGGTCCGAGCCACACAAGTCACCCCATCTTGGATTCCCCTAGGTCTCTAGTTTTCAGAAATGCACAGGTTTGGTAGGTTTCCCTAGGTGGCGGCTGAGCTACAGGCCAAAATCTACAGGTAGGCACTTTACATAAAACACCTCTGTTTTCTTTCAAAAATGTGGATGTGTCCACGTTGCGCTTTGCGGCGTTTCCTGTCGCGGGCGCTAGGTCTACCCACACAAGTGAGGTATCATTTTTATCGGGAGACGTGTGGGAACGCTGGGTGGAAGGAAATTTGTGGCTCCTCTCAGATTCCAGAACTTTCTGCCACAGAAATGTGAGGAACATGTGTTTTTTTAGCCAAATTTTGAGGTTTGCAAAGGATTCTGGGTAACAGAACCTGGTCCGAGCCACCCAAGTCACCCCATCTTGGATTCCCCTAGGTCTCTAGTTTTCAGAAATGCACAGGTGTGGTAGGTTTCAATAGGTGGCGGCAGAGCTACAGGCCAAAATCTACAGGTAGGCACTTTACAAAAAACACCTCTGTTTTCTTTCAAAAATTTGGATGTGTCCACGTTGCGCTTTGGGGCGTTTCCTGTCGCTGGCGCTAGGCCTACCCACACAAGTGAGGTATCATTTTTATCGGGAGATGTGGGGGAACGCTGGGTGGAAGGAAATGTGTGGCTCCTCACAGATTCCAGAACTTTTTGCCACAGAAATGTGAGGAACATGTGTTTTTTTAGCCAAATTTTGAGGTTTGCAAAGGATTCTGGGTAACAGAACCTGGTCCGAGCCACTTACCTCACCCCATCTTGGATTCCCCTAGGTCTCTAGTTTTCAGAAGTGCACAGGTATGGTAGGTTTCCCTAGGTGGTGGCTGAGCTACAGGCCAAAATCTACAGGTAGGCACTTTGCAAAAAACACCTCTGTTTTCTTTCAAAAAATTTGATGTGTCCATATTGCGCTTTGGGGCGCTTCCTGTCGCAGGCGCTAGGCCTACCCACGCAAGTGAGGTATCATTTTTATCGGGAGACGTGGGGGAACGCTGGGTGGAAGGAAATTTGTGGCTCCTCTCAGATTCCAGAACTTTCTGCCACAGAAATGTGAGGAACATGTGTTTTTTTAGCCAAATTTTGAGGTTTGCAAAGGATTCTGCGTAACAGGACCTGGTCTGAGCCACACAAGTCACCCCATCTTGGATTCCCCTAGGTCTCTAGTTTTCAGAAATGCACAGGTTTGGTAATTTTCCCTAGGTGGCTGTTGAGCTACAGGCCAAAATCTACAGGTAGGCACTTTGCAAAAAACACCTCTGTTTTCTTTAAAAAAATTGTATGTGTCCACGTTGCGCTTTGGGGCGTTTCCTGTCGCGGGCGCTAGGCCAACCCAAACAAGTGAGGTATCATTTTTATCGCGAGATGTGGGGGAACGCTGGGTGGAAGGAAATTTGTGGCTCCGCTCAGATTCCAGAACTTTCTGCCACAGAAATATGAGGAACATGTGTTTTTTTAGCCAAATTTTGAGGTTTGCAAAGGATTCTGGGTAACAGAACCTGGTCCGAGCCACACAAGTCACCCCATCTTGGATTCCCCTAGGTCTCTAGTTTTCAGAAATGCACAGGTTTGGTAGGTTTCCCTAGGTGGCGGCTGAGCTACAGGCCAAAATCTACAGGTAGGCACTTTGCAAAAAACACCTCTGTTTTCTTTCAAAAATTTGGATGTGTCCACGTTGCGTTTTGGGGCGTTTCCAGTCGCGGGCGCTAGGCCTACCCACACAAGTGAGGTATCATTTTTATCGGGAGACGTGGGGGAACGCTGGGTGGAAGGAAATTTGTGGCTCCTCTCAGATTCCAGAACTTTCTGCCACAGAAATGTGAGGAACATGTGTTTTTTTAGCCAAATTTTGAGGTTTGCAAAGGATTCTGGGTAACAGAACCTGGTCCGAGCCACACAACTCACCCCATCTTGAATTCCCCGAGGTCTCTAGTTTTCAGAAATGCACAGGTATGGTAGGTTTCCCTAGGTGGCGGCTGAGCTACAGGCCAAAATCTACAGGTAGGCACTTTGCAAAAAACACCTCTGTTTTCTTTCAAAAATTTGGATGTGTCCATATTGCGCTTTGGGGCGTTTCCTGTCGCGGGCGCTAGGCCTACCTACACAAGTGAGGTATCATTTTTATCGGGAGACGTGGGGGAAAGCTGGGTGGAAGGAAATTTGTGGCTCCTCTCAGATTCCAGAACTTTCTGCCACAGAAATGTGAGGAACATGTGTTTTTTTAGCCAAATTTTGAGGTTTGCAAAGGATTCTGGGTAACAGAACCTGGTCCGAGCCACACAAGTCACCCCATCTTGGATTCCCCTAGGTCTCTAGTTTTCAGAAATGCACAGGTTTGGTAGGTTTCCCTAGGTGGCGGCTGAGCTACAGGCCAAAATCTACAGGTAGGCACTTTACATAAAACACCTCTGTTTTCTTTCAAAAATGTGGATGTGTCCACGTTGCGCTTTGCGGCGTTTCCTGTCGCGGGCGCTAGGTCTACACACACAAGTGAGGTATCATTTTTATCGGGAGACGTGGGGGAACGCTGGGTGGAAGGAAATTTGTGGCTCCTCTCAGATTCCAGAACTTTCTGCCACAGAAATGTGAGGAACATGTGTTTTTTTAGCCAAATTTTGAGGTTTGCAAAGGATTCTGGGTAACAGAACCTGGTCCGAGCCACACAAGTCACCCCATCTTGGATTCCCCTAGGTCTCTAGTTTTCAGAAATGCACAGGTGTGGTAGGTTTCAATAGGTGGCGGCTGAGCTACAGGCCAAAATCTACAGGTAGACACTTTGCAAAAAACACCTCTGTTTTCTTTCAAAAATTTGGATGTGTCCACGTTGCGCTTTGGGGCGCTTCCTGTCGCGGGCGCTAGGCCTACCCACACAAGTGAGGTATCATTTTTATCAGGAGACGTGGGGGAACGCTGGGTGGAAGGAAAATTGTGGCTCCTCTCAGATTCCAGAACTTTCTGCCACAGAAATGTGAGGAACATGTGTTTTTTTAGCCAAATTTTGAGGTTTGCAAAGGATTCTGGGTAACAGAACCTGGTCCGAGCCACACAAGTCAGTCCATATTGGATTCCCCTAGGTCTCTAGTTTTCAGAAATGCACAGGTTTGGTAGGTTTCCCTAGGTGGCGGCTGAGCTACAGGCCAAAATCTACAGGTAGGCACTTTACAAAAAACACCTCTGTTTTCTTTCAAAAATTTGGATGTGTCCACGTTGCGCTTTGGGGCGTTTCCTGTCGCGGGCGCTAGGCCTACCCACACAAGTGAGGTATCATTTTTATCGGGAGATGTGGGGGAACGCTGGGTGGAAGGAAATGTGTGGCTCCTCTCAGATTCCACAACTTTTTGCCACAGAAATGTGAGGAACATGTGTTTTTTTAGCCAAATTTTGAGGTTTGCAAAGGATTCTGGGTAACAGAACCTGGTCCGAGCCACACAACTCACCCCATCTTGGATTCCCCTAGGTCTCTAGTTTTCAGAAATGCACAGGTATGGTAGGTTTCCCTAGGTGGAGGCTGAGCTACAGGCCAAAATCTACAGGTAGGCACTTTGCAAAAAACACCTCTGTTTTCTTTCAAAAATTTGGATGTGTCCATATTGCGCTTTGGGGCGCTTCCTGTCGCAGGCGCTAGGCCTACCCACACAAGTGAGGTATCATTTTTATCGGGAGACGTGGGGGAATGCTGGGTGGAAGGAAATTTGTGGCTCCTCTCAGATTCCAGAACTTTCTTCCACAGAAATGTGAGGAACATGTGTTTTTTTAGCCAAATTTTGAGGTTTGCAAAGGATTCTGGGTAACAGGACCTGGTCCGAGCCACACAAGTCACCCCATCTTGGATTCCCCTAGGTCTCTAGTTTTCAGAAATGCACAGGTTTGGTAGGTTTCCCTAGGTGGCGGCTGAGCTACAGGCCAAAATCTACAGGTAGGCACTTTGCAAAAAACACCTCTGTTTTCTTTAAAAAATTTGGATGTGTCCACGTTGCGCTTTGGGGCGTTTACTGTCGCGGGCGCTAGGCCTACCCACACAAGTGAGGTATCATTTTTATCGGCAGACGTGGGGGAACGCTGGGTGGAAGGAAATTTGTGGCTCCTCTCAGATTCCAGAACTTTCTGCCACAGAAATGTGAGGAACATGTATTTTTTTAGCCAAATTTTGAGGTTTGCAAAGGATTCTGGGTAACAGAACCTGGTCCGAGCCACACAAGTCACCCCATCTTGGATTCCCCTAGGTCTCTAGTTTTCAGAAATGCACAGGTTTGGTAGGTTTCCCTAGGTGGCGGCTGAGCTACAGGCCAAAATCTACAGGTTGGCACTTTGCAAAAAACACCTCTGTTTTCTTTCAAAAATTTGGATGTGTCCACGTTGCGTTTTGGGGCGTTTCCAGTCGCGGGCGCTAGGCCTACCCACACAAGTGAGGTATCATTTTTATCGGGAGACGTGGGGGAACGCTGGGTGGAAGGAAATTTGTGGCTCCTCTCAGATTCCAGAACTTTCTGCCACAGAAATGTGAGGAACATGTGTTTTTTTAGCCAAATTTTGAGGTTTGCAAAGGATTCTCGGTAACAGAACCTGGTCCGAGCCACACAAGTCACCCCATCTTGGATTCCCCTAGGTCTCTAGTTCTCAGAAATGCACAGGTTTAGTAGGTTTCCCTAGGTGGCGGCTGAGCTACAGGCCAAAATCTACAGGTAGGCACTTTGCAAAAAACACCTCTGTTTTCTTTCAAAAATTTGGATGTGTCCATATTGCGCTTTGGGGCGCTTCCTGTCGCAGGCGCTAGGCCTACCCACACAAGTGAGGTATCATTTTTATCGGGAGACGTGGGGGAATGCTGGGTGGAAGGAAATTTGTGGCTCCTCTCAGATTCCAGAACTTTCTGCCACAGAAATGTGAGGAACATGTGTTTTTTTAGCCAAATTTTGAGGTTTGCAAAGGATTCTGGGTAACAGGACCTGGTCCGAGCCACACAAGTCACCCCATCTTGGATTCCCATAGGTCTCTAGTTTTCAGAAATGCACAGGTTTGGTAGGTTTCCCTAGGTGGCGGCTGAGCTACAGGCCAAAATCTACAGGTAGGCACTTTGCAAAAAACACCTCTGTTTTCTTTCAAAAATTTGGATGTGTCCACGTTGCGCTTTGGGGCGTTTCCTGTCGCGGGCGCTAGGCCTACCCACACAAGTGAGGTATCATTTTTATCGGGAGACGTGGGGGAACGCTGGGTGGAAGGAAATTTGTGGCTCCTCTCAGATTCCAGAACTTTCTGCCACAGAAATGTGAGGAACATGTGTTTTTTTAGCCAAATTTTGAGGTTTGCAAAGGATTCTCGGTAACAGAACCTGGTCCGAGCCACACAAGTCACCCCATCTTGGATTCCCCTAGGTCTCTAGTTCTCAGAAATGCACAGGTTTAGTAGGTTTCCCTAGGTGGCGGCTGAGCTACAGGCCAAAATCTACAGGTAGGCACTTTGCAAAAAACACCTCTGTTTTCTTTCAAAAATTTGGATGTGTCCATATTGCGCTTTGGGGCGCTTCCTGTCGCAGGCGCTAGGCCTACCCACACAAGTGAGGTATCATTTTTATCGGGAGACGTGGGGGAATGCTGGGTGGAAGGAAATTTGTGGCTCCTCTCAGATTCCAGAACTTTCTGCCACAGAAATGTGAGGAACATGTGTTTTTTTAGCCAAATTTTGAGGTTTGCAAAGGATTCTGGGTAACAGGACCTGGTCCGAGCCACACAAGTCACCCCATCTTGGATTCCCATAGGTCTCTAGTTTTCAGAAATGCACAGGTTTGGTAATTTTCCCTAGGTGGCGGCTGAGCTACAGGCCAAAATCTACAGGTAGGCACTTTGCAAAAAACACCTCTGTTTTCTTTAAAAAATTTGAATGTGTCCACGTTGCGCTTTGGGGCGTTTCCTGTCGCGGGCGCTAGGCCAACCCAAACAAGTGAGGTATCATTTTTATCGCGAGATGTGGGGGAACGCTGGGTGGAAGGAAATTTGTGGCTCCTCTCAGATTCCAGAACTTTCTGCCACAGAAATGTGAGGAACATGTGTTTTTTTAGCCAAATTTTGAGGTTTGCAAAGGATTCTGGGTAACAGAACCTGGTCCGAGCCACACAAGTCACCCCATCTTGGATTCCCCTAGGTCTCTAGTTTTCAGAAATGCACAGGTTTGGTAGGTTTCCCTAGGTGGCGGCTGAGCTACAGGCCAAAATCTACAGGTTGGCACTTTGCAAAAAACACCTCTGTTTTCTTTCAAAAATTTGGATGTGTCCACGTTGCGTTTTGGGGCGTTTCCAGTCGCGGGCGCTAGGCCTACCCACACAAGTGAGGTATCATTTTTATCGGGAATCATGGGGGAACGCTGGGTGGAAGGAAATTTGTGGCTCCTCTCAGATTCCAGAACTTTCTGCCACAGAAATGTGAGGAACATGTGTTTTTTTAGCCAAATTTTGAGGTTTGCAAAGGATTCTGGGTAACAGAACCTGGTCCGAGCCACACAAGTCAGTCCATATTGGATTCCCCTAGGTCTCTAGTTTTCAGAAATGCACAGGTTTGGTAGGTTTCCCTAGGTGGCGGCTGAGCTACAGGCCAAAATCTACAGGTAGGCACTTTACAAAAAACACCTCTGTTTTCTTTCAAAAATTTGGATGTGTCCACGTTGCGCTTTGGGGCGTTTCCTGTCGCGGGCGCTAGGCCTACCCACACAAGTGAGGTATCATTTTTATCGGGAGATGTGGGGGAACGCTGGGTGGAAGGAAATGTGTGGCTCCTCTCAGATTCCACAACTTTTTGCCACAGAAATGTGAGGAACATGTGTTTTTTTAGCCAAATTTTGAGGTTTGCAAAGGATTCTGGGTAACAGAACCTGGTCCGAGCCACACAACTCACCCCATCTTGGATTCCCCTAGGTCTCTAGTTTTCAGAAATGCACAGGTATGGTAGGTTTCCCTAGGTGGAGGCTGAGCTACAGGCCAAAATCTACAGGTAGGCACTTTGCAAAAAACACCTCTGTTTTCTTTCAAAAATTTGGATGTGTCCATATTGCGCTTTGGGGCGCTTCCTGTCGCAGGCGCTAGGCCTACCCACACAAGTGAGGTATCATTTTTATCGGGAGACGTGGGGGAATGCTGGGTGGAAGGAAATTTGTGGCTCCTCTCAGATTCCAGAACTTTCTTCCACAGAAATGTGAGGAACATGTGTTTTTTTAGCCAAATTTTGAGGTTTGCAAAGGATTCTGGGTAACAGGACCTGGTCCGAGCCACACAAGTCACCCCATCTTGGATTCCCCTAGGTCTCTAGTTTTCAGAAATGCACAGGTTTGGTAGGTTTCCCTAGGTGGCGGCTGAGCTACAGCCAAAATCTACAGGTAGGCACTTTGCAAAAAACACCTCTGTTTTCTTTAAAAAATTTGGATGTGTCCACGTTGCGCTTTGGGGCGTTTACTGTCGCGGGCGCTAGGCCTACCCACACAAGTGAGGTATCATTTTTATCGGCAGATGTGGGGGAACGCTGGGTGGAAGGAAATTTGTGGCTCCTCTCAGATTCCAGAACTTTCTGCCACAGAAATGTGAGGAACATGTATTTTTTTAGCCAAATTTTGAGGTTTGCAAAGGATTCTGGGTAACAGAACCTGGTCCGAGCCACACAAGTCACCCCATCTTGGATTCCCCTAGGTCTCTAGTTTTCAGAAATGCACAGGTTTGGTAGGTTTCCCTAGGTGGCGGCTGAGCTACAGGCCAAAATCTACAGGTTGGCACTTTGCAAAAAACACCTCTGTTTTCTTTCAAAAATTTGGATGTGTCCACGTTGCGTTTTGGGGCGTTTCCAGTCGCGGGCGCTAGGCCTACCCACACAAGTGAGGTATCATTTTTATCGGGAGACGTGGGGGAACGCTGGGTGGAAGGAAATTTGTGGCTCCTCTCAGATTCCAGAACTTTCTGCCACAGAAATGTGAGGAACATGTGTTTTTTTAGCCAAATTTTGAGGTTTGCAAAGGATTCTCGGTAACAGAACCTGGTCCGAGCCACACAAGTCACCCCATCTTGGATTCCCCTAGGTCTCTAGTTCTCAGAAATGCACAGGTTTAGTAGGTTTCCCTAGGTGGCGGCTGAGCTACAGGCCAAAATCTACAGGTAGGCACTTTGCAAAAAACACCTCTGTTTTCTTTCAAAAATTTGGATGTGTCCATATTGCGCTTTGGGGCGCTTCCTGTCGCAGGCGCTAGGCCTACCCACACAAGTGAGGTATCATTTTTATCGGGAGACGTGGGGGAATGCTGGGTGGAAGGAAATTTGTGGCTCCTCTCAGATTCCAGAACTTTCTGCCACAGAAATGTGAGGAACATGTGTTTTTTTAGCCACATTTTGAGGTTTGCAAAGGATTCTGGGTAACAGGACCTGGTCCGAGCCACACAAGTCACCCCATCTTGGATTCCCATAGGTCTCTAGTTTTCAGAAATGCACAGGTTTGGTAATTTTCCCTAGGTGGCGGCTGAGCTACAGGCCAAAATCTACAGGTAGGCACTTTGCAAAAAACACCTCTGTTTTCTTTAAAAAATTTGAATGTGTCCACGTTGCGCTTTGGGGCGTTTCCTGTCGCGGGCGCTAGGCCAACCCAAACAAGTGAGGTATCATTTTTATCGCGAGATGTGGGGGAACGCTGGGTGGAAGGAAATTTGTGGCTCCTCTCAGATTCCAGAACTTTCTGCCACAGAAATGTGAGGAACATGTGTTTTTTTAGCCAAATTTTGAGGTTTGCAAAGCATTCTGGGTAACAGAACCTGGTCCGAGCCACACAACTCACCCCATCTTGGATTCCCCTAGGTCTCTAGTTTTCAGAAATGCACAGGTTTGGTAGGTTTCCCTAGGTGGCGGCTGAGCTACAGGCCAAAATCTACAGGTAGGCACTTTGCAAAAAACACCTCTGTTTTCTTTCAAAAATTTGGATGTGTCCACGTTGCGCTTTGGGGCGTTTCCTGTCGCGGGCGCTAGGCCTACCCACACAAGTGAGGTATCATTTTTATCGGCAGACGTGGGGAACGCTGGGTGGAAGGAAATTTGTGGCTCCTCTCAGATTCCAGAACTTTCTGCCACAGAAATGTGAGGAACATGTGTTTTTTTAGCCAAATTTTGAGGTTTGCAAAGGATTCTGGGTAACAGAACCTGGTGCGAGCCACACAAGTCACCCCATCTTGGATTCCCCTAGGTCTCTAGTTTTCAGAAATGCACAGGTTTGGTAGGTTTCCCTAGGTGGCGGCTGAGCTACAGGCCAAAATCTACAGGTAGGCACTTTACATAAAACACCTCTGTTTTCTTTCAAAAATGTGGATGTGTCCACGTTGCGCTTTGCGGAGTTTCCTGTCGCAGGCGCTAGGTCTACCCACACAAGTGAGGTATCATTTTAATCGGGAGACGTGGGGGAACGCTGGGTGGAAGGAAATTTGTGGCTCCTCTCAGATTCCAGAACTTTCTGCCACAGAAATGTGAGGAACATGTGTTTTTTTAGCCAAATTTTGAGGTTTGCAAAGGATTCTGGGTAACAGAACCTGGTCCGAGCCACACAAGTCACCCCATCTTGGATTCCCCTAGGTCTCTAGTTTTCAGAAATGCACAGGTTTGGTAGGTTTCAATAGGTGGCGGCTGAGCTACAGGCCAAAATCTACAGGTAGACACTTTGCAAAAAACCCCTCTGTTTTCTTTCAAAAATTTGGATGTGTCCACGTTGCGCTTTGGGGCGCTTCCTGTCGCGGGCGCTAGGCCTACCCACACAAGTGAGGTATCATTTTTATCAGGAGACGTGGGGGAACGCTGGGTGGAAGGAAATTTGTGGCTCCTCTCAGATTCCAGAACTTTCTGCCACAGAAATGTGAGGAACATGTGTTTTTTTAGCCAAATTTTGAGGTTTGCAAAGGATTCTGGGTAACAGAACCAGGTCCGAGCCACACAAGTCAGTCCATATTGGATTCCCCTAGGTCTCTAGTTTTCAGAAATGCACAGGTTTGGTAGGTTTCCCTAGGTGGCGGCTGAGCTACAGGCCAAAATCTACAGGTAGGCACTTTACAAAAAACACCTCTGTTTTCTTTCAAAAATTTGGATGTGTCCACGTTGCGCTTTGGGGCGTTTCCTGTCGCGGGCGCTAGGCCTACCCACACAAGTGAGGTATCATTTTTATCGGGAGATGTGGGGGAACGCTGGGTGGAAGGAAATGTGTGGCTCCTCTCAGATTCCAGAACTTTTTGCCACAGAAATGTGAGGAACATGTGTTTTTTTAGCCAAATTTTGAGGTTTGCAAAGGATTCTGGGTAACAGAACCTGGTCCGAGCCACACAACTCACCCCATCTTGGATTCCCCTAGGTCTCTAGTTTTCAGAAATGCACAGGTATGGTAGGTTTCCCTAGGTGGCGGCTGAGCTACAGGCCAAAATCTACAGGTAGGCACTTTGCAAAAAACACCTCTGTTTTCTTTCAAAAATTTGGATGTGTCCATATTGCGCTTTGGGGCGCTTCCTGTCGCAGGCGCTAGGCCTACCCACATAAGTGAGGTATCATTTTTATCGGGAGACGTGGGGGAACGCTGGGTGGAAGGAAATTTGTGGCTCCTCTCAGATTCCAGAACTTTCTGCCACAGAAATGTGAGGAACATGTGTTTTTTTAGCCAAATTTTGAGGTTTGCAAAGGATTCTGGGTAACAGGACCTGGTCCGAGCCACACAAGTCACCCCATCTTGGATTCCCCTAGGTCCCTAGTTTTCAGAAATGCACAGGTTTGGTAATTTTCCCTAGGTGGCGGCTGAGCTACAGGCCAAAATCTACAGGTAGGCACTTTGCAAAAAACACCTCTGTTTCTTTAAAAAATTTGAATGTGTCCACGTTGCGCTTTGGGGCGTTTCCTGTCGCGGGCGCTAGGCCAACCCAAACAAGTGAGGTATCATTTTTATCGCGAGATGTGGGGGAACGCTGGGTGGAAGGAAATTTGTGGCTCCTCTCAGATTCCAGAACTTTCTGCCACAGAAATGTGAGGAACATGTGTTTTTTTAGCCAAATTTTGAGGTTTGCAAAGGATTCTGGGTAACAGAACCTGGTCCGAGCCACACAACTCACCCCATCTTGGATTCCCCTAGGTCTCTAGTTTTCAGAAATGCACAGGTTTGGTAGGTTTCCCTAGGTGGCGGCTGAGCTACAGGCCAAAATCTACAGGTAGGCACTTTGCAAAAAACACCTCTGTTTTCTTTCAAAAATTTGGATGTGTCCACGTTGCGCTTTGGGGCGTTTCCTGTCGCGGGCGCTAGACCTACCCACACAAGTGAGGTATCATTTTTATCGGCAGACGTGGGGGAACGCTGGGTGGAAGGAAATGTGTGGCTCCTCTCAGATTCCAGAACTTTTTGCCACACAAATGTGAGGAACATGTGTTTTTTTAGCCAAATTTTGAGGTTTGTAAAGGATTCTGGGTAACAGAACCTGGTCCGAGCCACACAAGTCACCCCATATTGGATTCCCCTAGGTCTCTAGTTTTCAGAAATGCACAGGTTTGGTAGGTTTCCCTAGGTGGCGGCTGAGCTACAGGCCAAAATCTACAGGTTGGCACTTTGCAAAAAACACCTCTGTTTTCTTTCAAAAATTTGGATGTGTCCATATTGCGCTTTGGGGCGCTTCCTGTCGCAGGCGCTAGGCCTACCCACATAAGTGAGGTATCATTTTTATCGGGAGACGTGGGGGAACGCTGGGTGGAAGGAAATTTGTGGCTCCTCTCAGATTCCAGAACTTTCTGCCACAGAAATGTGAGGAACATGTGTTTTTTTAGCCAAATTTTGAGGTTTGCAAAGGATTCTGGGTAACAGGACCTGGTCCGAGCCACACAAGTCACCCCATCTTGGATTCCCCTAGGTCCCTAGTTTTCAGAAATGCACAGGTTTGGTAATTTTCCCTAGGTGGCGGCTGAGCTACAGGCCAAAATCTACAGGTAGGCACTTTGCAAAAAACACCTCTGTTTCTTTAAAAAATTTGAATGTGTCCACGTTGCGCTTTGGGGCGTTTCCTGTCGCGGGCGCTAGGCCAACCCAAACAAGTGAGGTATCATTTTTATCGCGAGATGTGGGGGAACGCTGGGTGGAAGGAAATTTGTGGCTCCTCTCAGATTCCAGAACTTTCTGCCACAGAAATGTGAGGAACATGTGTTTTTTTAGCCAAATTTTGAGGTTTGCAAAGGATTCTGGGTAACAGAACCTGGTCCGAGCCACACAACTCACCCCATCTTGGATTCCCCTAGGTCTCTAGTTTTCAGAAATGCACAGGTTTGGTAGGTTTCCCTAGGTGGCGGCTGAGCTACAGGCCAAAATCTACAGGTAGGCACTTTGCAAAAAACACCTCTGTTTTCTTTCAAAAATTTGGATGTGTCCACGTTGCGCTTTGGGGCGTTTCCTGTCGCGGGCGCTAGACCTACCCACACAAGTGAGGTATCATTTTTATCGGCAGACGTGGGGGAACGCTGGGTGGAAGGAAATGTGTGGCTCCTCTCAGATTCCAGAACTTTTTGCCACACAAATGTGAGGAACATGTGTTTTTTTAGCCAAATTTTGAGGTTTGTAAAGGATTCTGGGTAACAGAACCTGGTCCGAGCCACACAAGTCACCCCATATTGGATTCCCCTAGGTCTCTAGTTTTCAGAAATGCACAGGTTTGGTAGGTTTCCCTAGGTGGCGGCTGAGCTACAGGCCAAAATCTACAGGTTGGCACTTTGCAAAAAACAACTCTGTTTTCTTTCAAAAATGTGGATGTGTCCACGTTGCGTTTTGGGGCGTTTCCAGTCGCGGGCGCTAGGCCTACCCACACAAGTGAGGGATCATTTTTATCGGGAGACGTGGGGGAACGCTGGGTGGAAGGAAATTTGTGGCTCCTCTCAGATTCCAGAACTTTCTGCCACAGAAATGTGAGGAACATGTGTTTTTTTAGCCAAATTTTGAGGTTTGCAAAGGATTCTCGGTAACAGAACCTGGTCCGAGCCACACAAGTCACCCCATCTTGGATTCCCCTAGGTCTCTAGTTTTCAGAAATGCACAGGTTTAGTAGGTTTCCCTAGGTGGCAGCTGAGCTACAGGCCAAAATCTACAGGTAGGCACTTTGCAAAAAACACCTCTGTTTTCTTTCAAAAATTTGGATGTGTCCACGTTGCGCTTTGGGGCGTTTCCTGTCGCGGGCGCTAGGCCTACCCACACAAGTGAGGTATCATTTTTATCGGGAGACGTGGGGGAACGCTGGGTGGAACGACATTTGTGGCTCCTCTCAGATTCCAGAACTTTCTGCCACAGAAATGTGAGGAACATGTGTTTTTTTAGCCAAATTTTGAGGTTTGCAAAGGATTCTGGGTAACAGAACCTGGTCCGAGCCACACAAGTCAGCCAATATTGGATTCCCCTAGGTCTCTAGTTTTCAGAAATGCACAGGTTTGGTAGGTTTCCCTAGGTGGCGGCTGAGCTACAGGCCAAAATCTACAGGTAGGCACTTTGCAAAAAACACCTCTGTTTTCTTTCAAAAATTTGGATGTGTCCACGTTGCGCTTTGGGGCGTTTCCTGTCGCGGGCGCTAGGCCTACCCACACAAGTGAGGTATCATTTTTATCGGGAGACGTGGAGGAACGCTGGGTGGAAGGAAATTTGTGGCTCCTCTCAGATTCCAGAACTTTCTGCCACAGAAATGTGAGGAACATGTGTTTTTTTAGCCAAATTTTGAGGTTTGCAAAGGATTCTGGGAAACAGAACCTGGTCCGAGCCACACAAGTCACCCCATCTTGGATTCCCCTAGGTCTCTAGTTTTCAGAAATGCACAGGTTTGGTAGGTTTCAATAGGTGGCGGCTGAGCTACAGGCCAAAATCTACAGGTAGACACTTTGCAAAAAACACCTCTGTTTTCTTTCAAAAATTTGGATGTGTCCACGTTGCGCTTTGGGGCGCTTCCTGTCGCGGGCGCTAGGCCTACCCACACAAGTGAGGTATCATTTTTATCGGGAGACGTGGGGGAACGCTGGGTGGAAGGAAATTTGTGGCTCCTCTCAGATTCCAGAACTTTCTGCCACAGAAATGTGAGGAACATGTGTTTTTTTAGCCAAATTTTGAGGTTTGCAAAGGATTCTGGGTAACAGAACCTGGTCCGAGCCACACAAGTCAGTCCATATTGGATTCCCCTAGGTCTCTAGTTTTCAGAAATGCACAGGTTTGGTAGGTTTCCCTAGGTGGCGGCTGAGCTACAGGCCAAAATCTACAGGTAGGCACTTTACAAAAAACACCTCTGTTTTCTTTCAAAAATTTGGATGTGTCCACGATGCGCTTTGGGGCGTTTCCTGTCGCGGGCGCTAGGCCTACCCACACAAGTGAGGTACCATTTTTATCGGGAGACGTGGGGAAATGCTGGGTGGAAGGAAATTTGTGGCTCCTCTCAGATTCCAGAACTTTCTGCCACAGAAATGTGAGGAACATGTGTTTTTTTAGCCAAATTTTGAGGTTTGCAAAGGATTCTGGGTAACAGAACCTGGTCCGAGCCACACAAGTCACCCCATTTTGGATTCCCCTAGGTCTCTAGTTTTCAGAAATGTACAGGTTTGGTAGGTTTCCCTAGGTGGCGGCTGAGCTACAGGCCAAAATCTACAGGTTGGCACTTTGCAAAAAACACCTCTGTTTTCTTTCAAAAATGTGGATGTGTCCACGTTGCGTTTTGGGGCGTTTCCAGTCGCGGGCGCTAGGCCTACCCACACAAGTGAGGTATCATTTTTATCGGGAGACGTGGGGGAACGCTGGGTGGAAGGAAATTTGTGGCTCCTCTCAGATTCCAGAACTTTCTGCCACAGAAATGTGAGGAACATGTGTTTTTTTAGCCAAATTTTGAGGTTTGCAAAGGATTCTGGGTAACAGAACCTTGTCCGAGCCACACAAGTCACCCCATCTTGGATTCCCCTAGGTCTCTAGTTTTCAGAAATGCACAGGTTTGGTAGGTTTCAATAGGTGGCGGCTGAGCTACAGGCCAAAATCTACAGGTATACACTTTGCAAAAAACACCTCTGTTTTCTTTCAAAAATTTCGATGTGTCCACGTTGCGCTTTGGGGCGCTTCCTGTCGCGGGCGCTAGGCCTACCCACACAAGTGAGGTATCATTTTTATCGGGAGACGTGGGGGACCGCTGGGTGGAAGGAAATTTGTGGCTCCTCTCAGATTCCAGAACTTTCTGCCACAGAAATGTGAGGAACATGTGTTTTTTTAGCCAAATTTTGAGGTTTGCAAAGGATTCTGGGTAACAGAACCTGGTCCGAGCCACACAAGTCAGTCCATATTGGATTCCCCTAGGTCTCTAGTTTTCAGAAATGCACAAGTTTGGTAGGTTTCCCTAGGTGGCGGCTGAGCTACAGGCCAAAATCTACAGGTAGGCACTTTACAAAAAACACCTCTGTTTTCTTTAAAAAATTTGGATGTGTCCACGTTGCGCTTTGGGGCGTTTCCTGTCGCGGGCGCTAGGCCTACCACACAAGTGAGGTATCATTTTTATCGGGAGACGTGGGGGAACGCTGGGTGGAAGGAAATGTGTGGCTCCTCTCAGATTCCAGAACTTTTTGCCACAGAAATGTGAGGAACATGTGTTTTTTTAGCCAAATTTTGAGGTTTGCAAAGGATTCTGGGTAACAGAACCTGGTCCGAGCCACACAACTCACCCCATCTTGAATTCCCCGAGGTCTCTAGTTTTCAGAAATGCACAGGTATGGTAGGTTTCCCTAGGTGGCGGCTGAGCTACAGGCCAAAATCTACAGGTAGGCACTTTGCAAAAAACACCTCTGTTTTCTTTCAAAAATTTGGATGTGTCCATATTGCGCTTTGGGGCGTTTCCTGTCGCGTGCGCTAGGCCTACCTACACAAGTGAGGTATCATTTTTATCGGGAGACGTGGGGTAAAGCTGGGTGGTAGGAAATTTGTGGCTCCTCTCAGATTCCAGAACTTTCTGCCACAGAAATGTGAGGAACATGTGTTTTTTTAGCCAAATTTTGAGGTTTGCAAAGGATTCTGGGTAACAGAACCTGGTCCGAGCCACACAAGTCACCCCATCTTGGATTCCCCTAGGTCTCTAGTTTTCAGAAATGCACAGGTTTGGTAGGTTTCCCTAGGTGGCGGCTGAGCTACAGGCCAAAATCTACAGGTAGGCACTTTACATAAAACACCTCTGTTTTCTTTCAAAAATGTGGATGTGTCCACGTTGCGCTTTGCGGCGTTTCCTGTCGCGGGCGCTAGGTCTACCCACAAAAGTGAGGTATCATTTTTATCGGGAGACATGGGGGAACGCTGGGTGGAAGGTAATTTGTGGCTCCTCTCAGATTCCAGAACTTTCTGCCACAGAAATGTGAGGAACATGTGTTTTTTTAGCCAAATTTTGAGGTTTGCAAAGGATTCTGGGTAACAGAACCTGGTCCGAGCCACACAAGTCACCCCATCTTGGATTCCCCTAGGTCTCTAGTTTTCAGAAATGCACAGGTGTGGTAGGTTTCAATAGGTGGCGGCTGAGCTACAGGCCAAAATCTACAGGTAGACACTTTGCAAAAAACACCTCTGTTTTCTTTCAAAAATTTGGATGTGTCCACGTTGCGCTTTGGGGCGCTTCCTGTCGCGGGCGCTAGGCCTACCCACACAAGTGAGGTATCATTTTTATCAGGAGACGTGGGGGAACGCTGGGTGGAAGGAAAATTGTGGCTCCTCTCAGATTCCAGAACTTTCTGCCACAGAAATGTGAGGAACATGTGTTTTTTTAGCCAAATTTTGAGGTTTGCAAAGGATTCTGGGTAACAGAACCTGGTCCGAGCCACACAAGTCAGTCCATATTGGATTCCCCTAGGTCTCTAGTTTTCAGAAATGCACAGGTTTGGTAGGTTTCCCTAGGTGGCGGCTGAGCTACAGGCCAAAATCTACAGGTAGACACTTTACAAAAAACACCTCTGTTTTCTTTCAAAAATTTGGATGTGTCCACTTTGCGCTTTGGGGCGTTTCCTGTCGCGGGCGCTAGGCCTACCCACACAAGTGAGGTATCATTTTTATCGGGAGATGTGGGGGAACGCTGGGTGGAAGGAAATGTGTGGCTCCTCTCAGATTCCACAACTTTTTGCCACAGAAATGTGAGGAACATGTGTTTTTTTAGCCAAATTTTGAGGTTTGCAAAGGATTCTGGGTAACAGAACCTGGTCCGAGCCACACAACTCACCCCATCTTGGATTCCCCTAGGTCTCTAGTTTTCAGAAATGCACAGGCATGGTAGGTTTCCCTAGGTGGAGGCTGAGCTACAGGCCAAAATCTACAGGTAGGCACTTTGCAAAAAACACCTCTGTTTTCTTTCAAAAATTTGGATGTGTCCATATTGCGCTTTGGGGCGCTTCCTGTCGCAGGCGCTAGGCCTACCCACACAAGTGAGGTATCATTTTTATCGGGAGACGTGGGGGAATGCTGGGTGGAAGGAAATTTGTGGCTCCTCTCAGATTCCAGAACTTTCTTCCACAGAAATGTGAGGAACATGTGTTTTTTTAGCCAAATTTTGAGGTTTGCAAAGGATTCTGGGTAACAGGACCTGGTCCGAGCCACACAAGTCACCCCATCTTGGATTCCCCTAGGTCTCTAGTTTTCAGAAATGCACAGGTTTGGTAGGTTTCCCTAGGTGGCGGCTGAGCTACAGGCCAAAATCTACAGGTAGGCACTTTGCAAAAAACACCTCTGTTTTCTTTAAAAAATTTGGATGTGTCCACGTTGCGCTTTGGGGCGTTTACTGTCGCGGGCGCTAGGCCTACCCACACAAGTGAGGTATCATTTTTATCGGCAGACGTGGGGGAACGCTGGGTGGAAGGAAATTTGTGGCTCCTCTCAGATTCCAGAACTTTCTGCCACAGAAATGTGAGGAACATGTATTTTTTTAGCCAAATTTTGAGGTTTGCAAAGGATTCTGGGTAACAGAACCTGGTCCGAGCCACACAAGTCACCCCATCTTGGATTCCCCTAGGTCTCTAGTTTTCAGAAATGCACAGGTTTGGTAGGTTTCCCTAGGTGGCGGCTGAGCTACAGGCCAAAATCTACAGGTTGGCACTTTGCAAAAAACACCTCTGTTTTCTTTAAAAAATTTGGATGTGTCCACGTTGCGTTTTGGGGCGTTTCCAGTCGCGGGCGCTAATCCTACCCACACAAGTGAGGTATCATTTTTATCGGGAGACGTGGGGGAACGCTGGGTGGAAGGAAATTTGTGGCTCCTCTCAGATTCCAGAACTTTCTGCCACAGAAATGTGAGGAACATGTGTTTTTTTAGCCACATTTTGAGGTTTGCAAAGGATTCTCGGTAACAGAACCTGGTCCGAGCCACACAAGTCACCCCATCTTGGATTCCCCTAGGTCTCTAGTTCTCAGAAATGCACAGGTTTAGTAGGTTTCCCTAGGTGGCGGCTGAGCTACAGGCCAAAATCTACAGGTAGGCACTTTGCAAAAAACACCTCTGTTTTCTTTCAAAAATTTGGATGTGTCCATATTGCGCTTTGGGGCGCTTCCTGTCGCAGGCGCTAGGCCTACCCACACAAGTGAGGTATCATTTTTATCGGGAGACGTGGGGGAATGCTGGGTGGAAGGAAATTTGTGGCTCCTCTCAGATTCCAGAACTTTCTTCCACAGAAATGTGAGGAACATGTGTTTTTTTAGCCAAATTTTGAGGTTTGCAAAGGATTCTGGGTAACAGGACCTGGTCCGAGCCACACAAGTCACCCCATCTTGGATTCCCCTAGGTCTCTAGTTTTCAGAAATGCACAGGTTTGGTAGGTTTCCCTAGGTGGCGGCTGAGCTACAGGCCAAAATCTACAGGTAGGCACTTTGCAAAAAACACCTCTGTTTTCTTTAAAAAATTTGGATGTGTCCACGTTGCGCTTTGGGGCGTTTACTGTCGCGGGCGCTAGGCCTACCCACACAAGTGAGGTATCATTTTTATCGGCAGACGTGGGGGAACGCTGGGTGGAAGGAAATTTGTGGCTCCTCTCAGATTCCAGAACTTTCTGCCACAGAAATGTGAGGAACATGTATTTTTTTAGCCAAATTTTGAGGTTTGCAAAGGATTCTGGGTAACAGAACCTGGTCCGAGCCACACAAGTCACCCCATCTTGGATTCCCCTAGGTCTCTAGTTTTCAGGAATGCACAGGTTTGGTAGGTTTCCCTAGGTGGCGGCTGAGCTACAGGCCAAAATCTACAGGTTGGCACTTTGCAAAAAACACCTCTGTTTTCTTTCAAAAATTTGGATGTGTCCACGTTGCGTTTTGGGGCGTTTCCAGTCGCGGGCGCTAATCCTACCCACACAAGTGAGGTATCATTTTTATCGGGAGACGTGGGGGAACGCTGGGTGGAAGGAAATTTGTGGCTCCTCTCAGATTCCAGAACTTTCTGCCACAGAAATGTGAGGAACATGTGTTTTTTTAGCCAAATTTTGAGGTTTGCAAAGGATTCTCGGTAACAGAACCTGGTCCGAGCCACACAAGTCACCCCATCTTGGATTCCCCTAGGTCTCTAGTTCTCAGAAATGCACAGGTTTAGTAGGTTTCCCTAGGTGGCGGCTGAGCTACAGGCCAAAATCTACAGGTAGGCACTTTGCAAAAAACACCTCTGTTTTCTTTCAAAAATTTGGATGTGTCCATATTGCGCTTTGGGGCGCTTCCTGTCGCAGGCGCTAGGCCTACCCACACAAGTGAGGTATCATTTTTATCGGGAGACGTGGGGGAATGCTGGGTGGAAGGAAATTTGTGGCTCCTCTCAGATTCCAGAACTTTCTGCCACAGAAATGTGAGGAACATGTGTTTTTTTAGCCAAATTTTGAGGTTTGCAAAGGATTCTGGGTAACAGGACCAGGTCCGAGCCACACAAGTCACCCCATCTTGGATTCCCATAGGTCTCTAGTTTTCAGAAATGCACAGGTTTGGTAATTTTCCCTAGGTGGCGGCTGAGCTACAGGCCAAAATCTACAGGTAGGCACTTTGCAAAAAACACCTCTGTTTTCTTTAAAAAATTTGAATGTGTCCACGTTGCGCTTTGGGGCGTTTCCTGTCGCGGGCGCTAGGCCAACCCAAACAAGTGAGGTATCATTTTTATCGCGAGATGTGGGGGAACGCTGGGTGGAAGGAAATTTGTGGCTCCTCTCAGATTCCAGAACTTTCTGCCACAGAAATGTGAGGAACATGTGTTTTTTTAGCCAAATTTTGAGGTTTGCAAAGGATTCTGGGTAACAGAACCTGGTCCGAGCCACACAACTCACCCCATCTTGGATTCCCCTAGGTCTCTAGTTTTCAGAAATGCACAGGTTTGGTAGGTTTCCCTAGGTGGCGGCTGAGCTACAGGCCAAAATCTACAGGTAGGCACTTTGCAAAAAACACCTCTGTTTTCTTTCAAAAATTTGGATGTGTCCACGTTGCGCTTTGGGGCGTTTCCTGTCGCGGGCGCTAGGCCTACCCACACAAGTGAGGTATCATTTTTATCGGCAGACGTGGGGGAACGCTGGGTGGAAGGAAATTTGTGGCTCCTCTCAGATTCCAGAACTTTCTGCCACAGAAATGTGAGGAACATGTATTTTTTTAGCCAAATTTTGAGGTTTGCAAAGGATTCTGGGTAACAGAACCTGGTCCGAGCCACACAAGTCACCCCATCTTGGATTCCCCTAGGTCTCTAGTTTTCAGAAATGCACAGGTTTGGTAGGTTTCCCTAGGTGGCGGCTGAGCTACAGGCCAAAATCTACAGGTTGGCACTTTGCAAAAAACACCTCTGTTTTCTTTCAAAAATTTGGATGTGTCCACGAAGCGTTTTGGGGCGTTTCCAGTCGCGGGCGCTAGGCCTACCCACACAAGTGAGGTATCATTTTTATCGGGAATCATGGGGGAACGCTGGGGGGAAGGAAATTTGTGGCTCCTCTCAGATTCCAGAACTTTCTGCCACAGAAATGTGAGGAACATGTGTTTTTTTAGCCAAATTTTGAGGTTTGCAAAGGATTCTGGGTAACAGAACCTGGTCCGAGCCACACAAGTCAGCCAATATTGGATTCCCCTAGGTCTCTAGTTTTCAGAAATGCACAGGTTTGGTAGGTTTCCCTAGGTGGCGGCTGAGCTACAGGCCAAAATCTACAGGTAGGCACTTTACAAAAAACACCTCTGTTTTCTTTTAAAAATTTGGATGTGTCCACGTTGCGCTTTGGGGCGTTTCCTGTCGCGGGCGCTAGGCCTACCCACACAAGTGAGGTATCATTTTTATCAGGAGACGTGGGGGAACGCTGGGTGGAAAGAAATTTGTGGCTCCTCTCAGATTCCAGAACTTTCTGCCACAGAAATGTGAGGAACATGTGTTTTTTTAGCCAAATTTTGAGGTTTGCAAAGGATTCTGGGTAACAGAACCTGGTCCGAGCCACACAAGTCACCCCATCTTGGATTTCTCTAGGTCTCTAGTTTTCAGAAATGCACAGGTTTGGTAGGTTTCAATATGTGGCGGCTGAGCTACAGGCCAAAATCTACAGGTAGACACTTTGCAAAAAACACCTCTGTTTTCTTTCAAAAATTTAGATGTGTCCACGTTGCGCTTTGGGGCGCTTCCTGTCGCGGGCGCTAGGCCTACCCACACAAGTGAGGTATCATTTGTATCGGGGGACGTGGGGGAACGCTGGGTGGAAGGAAATTTGTGGCTCCTCTCAGATTCCAGAACTTTCTGCCACAGAAATGTGAGGAACATGTGTTTTTTTTAGCCAAATTTTGAGGTTTGCAAAGGATTCTGGGTAACAGAACCTGGTCCGAGCCACACAACTCACCCCATCTTGGATTCCCCTAGGTCTCTAGTTTTCAGAAATGCACAGGTATGGTAGGTTTCCCTAGGTGGAGGCTGAGCTACAGGCCAAAATCTACAGGTAGGCACTTTGCAAAAAACACCTCTGTTTTCTTTCAAAAATTTGGATGTGTCCATATTGCGCTTTGGGGCGCTTCCTGTCGCAGGCGCTAGGCCTACCCACACAAGTGAGGTATCATTTTTATCGGGAGACGTGGGGGAATGCTGGGTGGAAGGAAATTTGTGGCTCCTCTCAGATTCCAGAACTTTCTTCCACAGAAATGTGAGGAACATGTGTTTTTTTAGCCAAATTTTGAGGTTTGCAAAGGATTCTGGGTAACAGGACCTGGTCCGAGCCACACAAGTCACCCCATCTTGGATTCCCCTAGGTCTCTAGTTTTCAGAAATGCACAGGTTTGGTAGGTTTCCCTAGGTGGCGGCTGAGCTACAGGCCAAAATCTACAGGTAGGCACTTTGCAAAAAACACCTCTGTTTTCTTTAAAAAATTTGGATGTGTCCACGTTGCGCTTTGGGGCGTTTACTGTCGCGGGCGCTAGGCCTACCCACACAAGTGAGGTATCATTTTTATCGGCAGACGTGGGGGAACGCTGGGTGGAAGGAAATTTGTGGCTCCTCTCAGATTCCAGAACTTTCTGCCACAGAAATGTGAGGAACATGTATTTTTTTAGCCAAATTTTGAGGTTTGCAAAGGATTCTGGGTAACAGAACCTGGTCCGAGCCACACAAGTCACCCCATCTTGGATTCCCCTAGGTCTCTAGTTTTCAGAAATGCACAGGTTTGGTAGGTTTCCCTAGGTGGCGGCTGAGCTACAGGCCAAAATCTACAGGTTGGCACTTTGCAAAAAACACCTCTGTTTTCTTTCAAAAATTTGGATGTGTCCACGTTGCGTTTTGGGGCGTTTCCAGTCGCGGGCGCTAATCCTACCCACACAAGTGAGGTATCATTTTTATCGGGAGACGTGGGGGAACGCTGGGTGGAAGGAAATTTGTGGCTCCTCTCAGATTCCAGAACTTTCTGCCACAGAAATGTGAGGAACATGTGTTTTTTTAGCCAAATTTTGAGGTTTGCAAAGGATTCTCGGTAACAGAACCTGGTCCGAGCCACACAAGTCACCCCATCTTGGATTCCCCTAGGTCTCTAGTTCTCAGAAATGCACAGGTTTAGTAGGTTTCCCTAGGTGGCGGCTGAGCTACAGGCCAAAATCTACAGGTAGGCACTTTGCAAAAAACACCTCTGTTTTCTTTCAAAAATTTGGATGTGTCCATATTGCGCTTTGGGGCGCTTCCTGTCGCAGGCGCTAGGCCTACCCACACAAGTGAGGTATCATTTTTATCGGGAGACGTGGGGGAATGCTGGGTGGAAGGAAATTTGTGGCTCCTCTCAGATTCCAGAACTTTCTGCCACAGAAATGTGAGGAACATGTGTTTTTTTAGCCAAATTTTGAGGTTTGCAAAGGATTCTGGGTAACAGGACCAGGTCCGAGCCACACAAGTCACCCCATCTTGGATTCCCATAGGTCTCTAGTTTTCAGAAATGCACAGGTTTGGTAATTTTCCCTAGGTGGCGGCTGAGCTACAGGCCAAAATCTACAGGTAGGCACTTTGCAAAAAACACCTCTGTTTTCTTTAAAAAATTTGAATGTGTCCACGTTGCGCTTTGGGGCGTTTCCTGTCGCGGGCGCTAGGCCAACCCAAACAAGTGAGGTATCATTTTTATCGCGAGATGTGGGGGAACGCTGGGTGGAAGGAAATTTGTGGCTCCTCTCAGATTCCAGAACTTTCTGCCACAGAAATGTGAGGAACATGTGTTTTTTTAGCCAAATTTTGAGGTTTGCAAAGGATTCTGGGTAACAGAACCTGGTCCGAGCCACACAACTCACCCCATCTTGGATTCCCCTAGGTCTCTAGTTTTCAGAAATGCACAGGTTTGGTAGGTTTCCCTAGGTGGCGGCTGAGCTACAGGCCAAAATCTACAGGTAGGCACTTTGCAAAAAACACCTCTGTTTTCTTTCAAAAATTTGGATGTGTCCATATTGCGCTTTGGGGCGCTTCCTGTCGCAGGCGCTAGGCCTACCCACACAAGTGAGGTATCATTTTTATCGGGAGACGTGGGGGAATGCTGGGTGGAAGGAAATTTGTGGCTCCTCTCAGATTCCAGAACTTTCTTCCACAGAAATGTGAGGAACATGTGTTTTTTTAGCCAAATTTTGAGGTTTGCAAAGGATTCTGGGTAACAGGACCTGGTCCGAGCCACACAAGTCACCCCATCTTGGATTCCCCTAGGTCTCTAGTTTTCAGAAATGCACAGGTTTGGTAGGTTTCCCTAGGTGGCGGCTGAGCTACAGGCCAAAATCTACAGGTAGGCACTTTGCAAAAAACACCTCTGTTTTCTTTAAAAAATTTGGATGTGTCCACGTTGCGCTTTGGGGCGTTTACTGTCGCGGGCGCTAGGCCTACCCACACAAGTGAGGTATCATTTTTATCGGCAGACGTGGGGGAACGCTGGGTGGAAGGAAATTTGTGGCTCCTCTCAGATTCCAGAACTTTCTGCCACAGAAATGTGAGGAACATGTATTTTTTTAGCCAAATTTTGAGGTTTGCAAAGGATTCTGGGTAACAGAACCTGGTCCGAGCCACACAAGTCACCCCATCTTGGATTCCCCTAGGTCTCTAGTTTTCAGAAATGCACAGGTTTGGTAGGTTTCCCTAGGTGGCGGCTGAGCTACAGGCCAAAATCTACAGGTTGGCACTTTGCAAAAAACACCTCTGTTTTCTTTAAAAAATTTGGATGTGTCCACGTTGCGTTTTGGGGCGTTTCCAGTCGCGGGCGCTAATCCTACCCACACAAGTGAGGTATCATTTTTATCGGGAGACGTGGGGGAACGCTGGGTGGAAGGAAATTTGTGGCTCCTCTCAGATTCCAGAACTTTCTGCCACAGAAATGTGAGGAACATGTGTTTTTTTAGCCACATTTTGAGGTTTGCAAAGGATTCTCGGTAACAGAACCTGGTCCGAGCCACACAAGTCACCCCATCTTGGATTCCCCTAGGTCTCTAGTTCTCAGAAATGCACAGGTTTAGTAGGTTTCCCTAGGTGGCGGCTGAGCTACAGGCCAAAATCTACAGGTAGGCACTTTGCAAAAAACACCTCTGTTTTCTTTCAAAAATTTGGATGTGTCCATATTGCGCTTTGGGGCGCTTCCTGTCGCAGGCGCTAGGCCTACCCACACAAGTGAGGTATCATTTTTATCGGGAGACGTGGGGGAATGCTGGGTGGAAGGAAATTTGTGGCTCCTCTCAGATTCCAGAACTTTCTTCCACAGAAATGTGAGGAACATGTGTTTTTTTAGCCAAATTTTGAGGTTTGCAAAGGATTCTGGGTAACAGGACCTGGTCCGAGCCACACAAGTCACCCCATCTTGGATTCCCCTAGGTCTCTAGTTTTCAGAAATGCACAGGTTTGGTAGGTTTCCCTAGGTGGCGGCTGAGCTACAGGCCAAAATCTACAGGTAGGCACTTTGCAAAAAACACCTCTGTTTTCTTTAAAAAATTTGGATGTGTCCACGTTGCGCTTTGGGGCGTTTACTGTCGCGGGCGCTAGGCCTACCCACACAAGTGAGGTATCATTTTTATCGGCAGACGTGGGGGAACGCTGGGTGGAAGGAAATTTGTGGCTCCTCTCAGATTCCAGAACTTTCTGCCACAGAAATGTGAGGAACATGTATTTTTTTAGCCAAATTTTGAGGTTTGCAAAGGATTCTGGGTAACAGAACCTGGTCCGAGCCACACAAGTCACCCCATCTTGGATTCCCCTAGGTCTCTAGTTTTCAGGAATGCACAGGTTTGGTAGGTTTCCCTAGGTGGCGGCTGAGCTACAGGCCAAAATCTACAGGTTGGCACTTTGCAAAAAACACCTCTGTTTTCTTTCAAAAATTTGGATGTGTCCACGTTGCGTTTTGGGGCGTTTCCAGTCGCGGGCGCTAATCCTACCCACACAAGTGAGGTATCATTTTTATCGGGAGACGTGGGGGAACGCTGGGTGGAAGGAAATTTGTGGCTCCTCTCAGATTCCAGAACTTTCTGCCACAGAAATGTGAGGAACATGTGTTTTTTTAGCCAAATTTTGAGGTTTGCAAAGGATTCTCGGTAACAGAACCTGGTCCGAGCCACACAAGTCACCCCATCTTGGATTCCCCTAGGTCTCTAGTTCTCAGAAATGCACAGGTTTAGTAGGTTTCCCTAGGTGGCGGCTGAGCTACAGGCCAAAATCTACAGGTAGGCACTTTGCAAAAAACACCTCTGTTTTCTTTCAAAAATTTGGATGTGTCCATATTGCGCTTTGGGGCGCTTCCTGTCGCAGGCGCTAGGCCTACCCACACAAGTGAGGTATCATTTTTATCGGGAGACGTGGGGGAATGCTGGGTGGAAGGAAATTTGTGGCTCCTCTCAGATTCCAGAACTTTCTGCCACAGAAATGTGAGGAACATGTGTTTTTTTAGCCAAATTTTGAGGTTTGCAAAGGATTCTGGGTAACAGGACCAGGTCCGAGCCACACAAGTCACCCCATCTTGGATTCCCATAGGTCTCTAGTTTTCAGAAATGCACAGGTTTGGTAATTTTCCCTAGGTGGCGGCTGAGCTACAGGCCAAAATCTACAGGTAGGCACTTTGCAAAAAACACCTCTGTTTTCTTTAAAAAATTTGAATGTGTCCACGTTGCGCTTTGGGGCGTTTCCTGTCGCGGGCGCTAGGCCAACCCAAACAAGTGAGGTATCATTTTTATCGCGAGATGTGGGGGAACGCTGGGTGGAAGGAAATTTGTGGCTCCTCTCAGATTCCAGAACTTTCTGCCACAGAAATGTGAGGAACATGTGTTTTTTTAGCCAAATTTTGAGGTTTGCAAAGGATTCTGGGTAACAGAACCTGGTCCGAGCCACACAACTCACCCCATCTTGGATTCCCCTAGGTCTCTAGTTTTCAGAAATGCACAGGTTTGGTAGGTTTCCCTAGGTGGCGGCTGAGCTACAGGCCAAAATCTACAGGTAGGCACTTTGCAAAAAACACCTCTGTTTTCTTTCAAAAATTTGGATGTGTCCACGTTGCGCTTTGGGGCGTTTCCTGTCGCGGGCGCTAGGCCTACCCACACAAGTGAGGTATCATTTTTATCGGCAGACGTGGGGGAACGCTGGGTGGAAGGAAATTTGTGGCTCCTCTCAGATTCCAGAACTTTCTGCCACAGAAATGTGAGGAACATGTATTTTTTTAGCCAAATTTTGAGGTTTGCAAAGGATTCTGGGTAACAGAACCTGGTCCGAGCCACACAAGTCACCCCATCTTGGATTCCCCTAGGTCTCTAGTTTTCAGAAATGCACAGGTTTGGTAGGTTTCCCTAGGTGGCGGCTGAGCTACAGGCCAAAATCTACAGGTTGGCACTTTGCAAAAAACACCTCTGTTTTCTTTCAAAAATTTGGATGTGTCCACGAAGCGTTTTGGGGCGTTTCCAGTCGCGGGCGCTAGGCCTACCCACACAAGTGAGGTATCATTTTTATCGGTAATCATGGGGGAACGCTGGGGGGAAGGAAATTTGTGGCTCCTCTCAGATTCCAGAACTTTCTGCCACAGAAATGTGAGGAACATGTGTTTTTTTAGCCAAATTTTGAGGTTTGCAAAGGATTCTGGGTAACAGAACCTGGTCCGAGCCACACAAGTCAGCCAATATTGGATTCCCCTAGGTCTCTAGTTTTCAGAAATGCACAGGTTTGGTAGGTTTCCCTAGGTGGCGGCTGAGCTACAGGCCAAAATCTACAGGTAGGCACTTTACAAAAAACACCTCTGTTTTCTTTTAAAAATTTGGATGTGTCCACGTTGCGCTTTGGGGCGTTTCCTGTCGCGGGCGCTAGGCCTACCCACACAAGTGAGGTATCATTTTTATCAGGAGACGTGGGGGAACGCTGGGTGGAAAGAAATTTGTGGCTCCTCTCAGATTCCAGAACTTTCTGCCACAGAAATGTGAGGAACATGTGTTTTTTTAGCCAAATTTTGAGGTTTGCAAAGGATTCTGGGTAACAGAACCTGGTCCGAGCCACACAAGTCACCCCATCTTGGATTTCTCTAGGTCTCTAGTTTTCAGAAATGCACAGGTTTGGTAGGTTTCAATATGTGGCGGCTGAGCTACAGGCCAAAATCTACAGGTAGACACTTTGCAAAAAACACCTCTGTTTTCTTTCAAAAATTTAGATGTGTCCACGTTGCGCTTTGGGGCGCTTCCTGTCGCGGGCGCTAGGCCTACCCACACAAGTGAGGTATCATTTGTATCGGGGGACGTGGGGGAACGCTGGGTGGAAGGAAATTTGTGGCTCCTCTCAGATTCCAGAACTTTCTGCCACAGAAATGTGAGGAACATGTGTTTTTTTTAGCCAAATTTTGAGGTTTGCAAAGGATTCTGGGTAACAGAACCTGGTCCGAGCCACACAACTCACCCCATCTTGGATTCCCCTAGGTCTCTAGTTTTCAGAAATGCACAGGTATGGTAGGTTTCCCTAGGTGGAGGCTGAGCTACAGGCCAAAATCTACAGGTAGGCACTTTGCAAAAAACACCTCTGTTTTCTTTCAAAAATTTGGATGTGTCCATATTGCGCTTTGGGGCGCTTCCTGTCGCAGGCGCTAGGCCTACCCACACAAGTGAGGTATCATTTTTATCGGGAGACGTGGGGGAATGCTGGGTGGAAGGAAATTTGTGGCTCCTCTCAGATTCCAGAACTTTCTTCCACAGAAATGTGAGGAACATGTGTTTTTTTAGCCAAATTTTGAGGTTTGCAAAGGATTCTGGGTAACAGGACCTGGTCCGAGCCACACAAGTCACCCCATCTTGGATTCCCCTAGGTCTCTAGTTTTCAGAAATGCACAGGTTTGGTAGGTTTCCCTAGGTGGCGGCTGAGCTACAGGCCAAAATCTACAGGTAGGCACTTTGCAAAAAACACCTCTGTTTTCTTTAAAAAATTTGGATGTGTCCACGTTGCGCTTTGGGGCGTTTACTGTCGCGGGCGCTAGGCCTACCCACACAAGTGAGGTATCATTTTTATCGGCAGACGTGGGGGAACGCTGGGTGGAAGGAAATTTGTGGCTCCTCTCAGATTCCAGAACTTTCTGCCACAGAAATGTGAGGAACATGTATTTTTTTAGCCAAATTTTGAGGTTTGCAAAGGATTCTGGGTAACAGAACCTGGTCCGAGCCACACAAGTCACCCCATCTTGGATTCCCCTAGGTCTCTAGTTTTCAGAAATGCACAGGTTTGGTAGGTTTCCCTAGGTGGCGGCTGAGCTACAGGCCAAAATCTACAGGTTGGCACTTTGCAAAAAACACCTCTGTTTTCTTTCAAAAATTTGGATGTGTCCACGTTGCGTTTTGGGGCGTTTCCAGTCGCGGGCGCTAATCCTACCCACACAAGTGAGGTATCATTTTTATCGGGAGACGTGGGGGAACGCTGGGTGGAAGGAAATTTGTGGCTCCTCTCAGATTCCAGAACTTTCTGCCACAGAAATGTGAGGAACATGTGTTTTTTTAGCCAAATTTTGAGGTTTGCAAAGGATTCTCGGTAACAGAACCTGGTCCGAGCCACACAAGTCACCCCATCTTGGATTCCCCTAGGTCTCTAGTTCTCAGAAATGCACAGGTTTAGTAGGTTTCCCTAGGTGGCGGCTGAGCTACAGGCCAAAATCTACAGGTAGGCACTTTGCAAAAAACACCTCTGTTTTCTTTCAAAAATTTGGATGTGTCCATATTGCGCTTTGGGGCGCTTCCTGTCGCAGGCGCTAGGCCTACCCACACAAGTGAGGTATCATTTTTATCGGGAGACGTGGGGGAATGCTGGGTGGAAGGAAATTTGTGGCTCCTCTCAGATTCCAGAACTTTCTGCCACAGAAATGTGAGGAACATGTGTTTTTTTAGCCAAATTTTGAGGTTTGCAAAGGATTCTGGGTAACAGGACCAGGTCCGAGCCACACAAGTCACCCCATCTTGGATTCCCATAGGTCTCTAGTTTTCAGAAATGCACAGGTTTGGTAATTTTCCCTAGGTGGCGGCTGAGCTACAGGCCAAAATCTACAGGTAGGCACTTTGCAAAAAACACCTCTGTTTTCTTTAAAAAATTTGAATGTGTCCACGTTGCGCTTTGGGGCGTTTCCTGTCGCGGGCGCTAGGCCAACCCAAACAAGTGAGGTATCATTTTTATCGCGAGATGTGGGGGAACGCTGGGTGGAAGGAAATTTGTGGCTCCTCTCAGATTCCAGAACTTTCTGCCACAGAAATGTGAGGAACATGTGTTTTTTTAGCCAAATTTTGAGGTTTGCAAAGGATTCTGGGTAACAGAACCTGGTCCGAGCCACACAACTCACCCCATCTTGGATTCCCCTAGGTCTCTAGTTTTCAGAAATGCACAGGTTTGGTAGGTTTCCCTAGGTGGCGGCTGAGCTACAGGCCAAAATCTACAGGTAGGCACTTTGCAAAAAACACCTCTGTTTTCTTTCAAAAATTTGGATGTGTCCACGTTGCGCTTTGGGGCGTTTCCTGTCGCGGGCGCTAGGCCTACCCACACAAGTGAGGTATCATTTTTATCGGCAGACGTGGGGGAACGCTGGGTGGAAGGAAATTTGTGGCTCCTCTCAGATTCCAGAACTTTCTGCCACAGAAATGTGAGGAACATGTATTTTTTTAGCCAAATTTTGAGGTTTGCAAAGGATTCTGGGTAACAGAACCTGGTCCGAGCCACACAAGTCACCCCATCTTGGATTCCCCTAGGTCTCTAGTTTTCAGAAATGCACAGGTTTGGTAGGTTTCCCTAGGTGGCGGCTGAGCTACAGGCCAAAATCTACAGGTTGGCACTTTGCAAAAAACACCTCTGTTTTCTTTCAAAAATTTGGATGTGTCCACGAAGCGTTTTGGGGCGTTTCCAGTCGCGGGCGCTAGGCCTACCCACACAAGTGAGGTATCATTTTTATCGGGAATCATGGGGGAACGCTGGGGGGAAGGAAATTTGTGGCTCCTCTCAGATTCCAGAACTTTCTGCCACAGAAATGTGAGGAACATGTGTTTTTTTAGCCAAATTTTGAGGTTTGCAAAGGATTCTGGGTAACAGAACCTGGTCCGAGCCACACAAGTCAGCCAATATTGGATTCCCCTAGGTCTCTAGTTTTCAGAAATGCACAGGTTTGGTAGGTTTCCCTAGGTGGCGGCTGAGCTACAGGCCAAAATCTACAGGTAGGCACTTTACAAAAAACACCTCTGTTTTCTTTTAAAAATTTGGATGTGTCCACGTTGCGCTTTGGGGCGTTTCCTGTCGCGGGCGCTAGGCCTACCCACACAAGTGAGGTATCATTTTTATCAGGAGACGTGGGGGAACGCTGGGTGGAAAGAAATTTGTGGCTCCTCTCAGATTCCAGAACTTTCTGCCACAGAAATGTGAGGAACATGTGTTTTTTTAGCCAAATTTTGAGGTTTGCAAAGGATTCTGGGTAACAGAACCTGGTCCGAGCCACACAAGTCACCCCATCTTGGATTTCTCTAGGTCTCTAGTTTTCAGAAATGCACAGGTTTGGTAGGTTTCAATATGTGGCGGCTGAGCTACAGGCCAAAATCTACAGGTAGACACTTTGCAAAAAACACCTCTGTTTTCTTTCAAAAATTTAGATGTGTCCACGTTGCGCTTTGGGGCGCTTCCTGTCGCGGGCGCTAGGCCTACCCACACAAGTGAGGTATCATTTTTATCGGGGGACGTGGGGGAACGCTGGGTGGAAGGAAATTTGTGGCTCCTCTCAGATTCCAGAACTTTCTGCCACAGAAATGTGAGGAACATGTGTTTTTTTAGCCAAATTTTGAGGTTTGCAAAGGATTCTGGGTAACAGAACCTGGTCCGAGCCACACAAGTCAGTCCATATTGGATTCCCCTAGGTCTCTAGTTTTCAGAAATGCACAGGTTTGGTAGGTTTCCCTAGGTGGCGGCTGAGCTACAGGCCAAAATCTACAGGTAGGCACTTTACAAAAAACACCTCTGTTTTCTTTCAAAAATTTGGATGTGTCCACGTTGCGCTTTGGGGCGTTTCCTGTCGCGGGCGCTAGGCCTACCCACACAAGTGAGGTATCATTTTTATCGGGAGACGTGGGGGAACGCTGGGTGGAAGGAAATGTGTGGCTCCTCTCAGATTCCAGAACTTTTTGCCACAGAAATATGAGGAAGATGTGTTTTTTTAGCCAAATTTTGAGGTTTGCAAAGGATTCTGGGTAACAGAACCTGGTCCGAGCCACACAAGTCACCCCATTTTGGATTTCCCTAGGTCTCTAGTTTTCAGAAATGCACAGGTTTGGTAGGTTTCCCTAGGTGGCGGATGAGCTACAGGCCAAAATCTACAGGTTGGCACTTTGCAAAAAACACCTCTGTTTTCTTTCAAAAATTTGGATGTGTCCACGTTGCGTTTTGGGGCGTTTCCAGTCGCGGGCGCTAGGCCTACCCACACAAGTGAGGTATCATTTTTATCGGGAGACGTGGGGGAACGCTGGGTGGAAGGAAATTTGTGGCTCCTCTCAGATTCCAGAACTTTCTGCCACAGAAATGTGAGGAACATGTGTTTTTTTAGCCAAATTTTGAGGTTTGCAAAGGATTCTGGGTAACAGAACCTTGTCCGAGCCACACAAGTCACCCCATCTTGGATTCCCCTAGGTCTCTAGTTTTCAGAAATGCACAGGTTTGGTAGGTTTCAATAGGTGGCGGCTGAGCTACAGGCCAAAATCTACAGGTATACACTTTGCAAAAAACACCTCTGTTTTCTTTCAAAAATTTCGATGTGTCCACGTTGCGCTTTGGGGCGCTTCCTGTCGCGGGCGCTAGGCCTACCCACACAAGTGAGGTATCATTTTTATCGGGAGACGTGGGGGAAAGCTGGGTGGAAGGAAATTTGTGGCTCCTCTCAGATTCCAGAACTTTCTGCCACAGAAATGTGAGGAACATGTGTTTTTTAAGCCAAATTTTGAGGTTTGCAAAGGATTCTGGGTAACAGAACCTGGTCCGAGCCCCACAAGTCAGTCCATATTGGATTCCCCTAGGTCTCTAGTTTTCAGAAATGCACAAGTTTGGTAGGTTTCCCTGGGTGGCGGCTGAGCTGCAGGCCAAAATCTACAGGTAGGCACTTTACAAAAAACACCTCTGTTTTCTTTCAAAAATTTGGATGTGTCCACGTTGCGCTTTGGGGCGTTTGCTGTCGCGGGCGCTAGGCCTACCCACACAAGTGAGGTATCATTTTTATCGGGAGACGTGGGGGAACGCTGGGTGGAAGGAAATGTGTGGCTCCTCTCAGATTCCAGAACTTTTTGCCACAGAAATGTGAGGAACATGTGTTTTTTTAGCCAAATTTTGAGGTTTGCAAAGGATTCTGGGTAACAGAACCTGGTCCGAGCCACACAACTTGCCCCATCTTGGATTCCCCGAGGTCTCTAGTTTTCAGAAATGCACAGGTATGGTAGGTTTCCCTAGGTGGCGGCTGAGCTACAGGCCAAAATCTACAGGTAGGCACTTTGCAAAAAACACCTCTGTTTTCTTTCAAAAATGTGGATGTGTCCATATTGCGCTTTGGGGCGTTTCCTGTCGCGGGCGCTAGGCCTACCTACACAAGTGAGGTATCATTTTTATCGGGAGACGTGGTGGAACGTTGGGTGGAAGGAAATTTGTGGCTCCTCTCAGATTCCAGAACTTTCTGCCACAGAAATGTGAGGAACATGTGTTTTTTTAGCCAAATTTTGAGGTTTGCAAAGGATTCTGGGTAACAGAACCTGGTCCGAGCCACACAAGTCACCTCATCTTGGATTCCCCTAGGTCTCTAGTTTTCAGAAATGCACAGGTTTGGTAGGTTTCCCTAGGTGGCGGCTGAGCTACAGGCCAAAATCTACAGGTAGGCACTTTACATAAAACACCTCTGTTTTCTTTCAAAAATGTGGATGTGTCCACGTTGCGCTTTGCGGTGTTTCCTGTCGCGGGCGCTAGGTCTACCCACACAAGTGAGGTATCATTTTTATCGGGAGACGTGGGGGAACGCTGGGTGGAAGGAAATTTGTGGCTCCTCTCAGATTCCAGAACTTTCTGCCACAGAAATGTGAGGAACATGTGTTTTTTTAGCCAAATTTTGAGGTTTGCAAAGGATTCTGGGTAACAGAACCTGGTCCGAGCCACACAAGTCAACCCATCTTGGATTCCCCTAGGTCTCTAGTTTTCAGAAATGCACAGGTTTGGTAGGTTTCAATAGGTGGCGGCTGAGCTACAGGCCAAAATCTACAGGTAGACACTTTGCAAAAAACACCTCTGTTTTCTTTAAAAAATGTGGATGTGTCCACGTTGCGCTTTGGGGCGCTTCCTGTCGCGGGCGCTAGGCCTACCCACACAAGTGAGGTATCATTTTTATCAGGAGACGTGGGGGAACGCTGGGTGGAAGGAAATTTGTGGCTCCTCTCAGATTCCAGAACTTTCTGCCACAGAAATGTGAGGAACATGTGTTTTTTTAGCCAAATTTTGAGGTTTGCAAAGGATTCTGGGTAACAGAACCTGGTCCGAGCCACACAAGTCAGTCCATATTGGATTCCCCTAGGTCTCTAGTTTTCAGAAATGCACAGGTTTGGTAGGTTTCCCTAGGTGGCGGCTGAGCTACAGGCCAAAATCTACAGGTAGGCACTTTACAAAAAACACCTCTGTTTTCTTTCAAAAATTTGGATGTGTCCACGTTGCGCTTTGGGGCGTTTCCTGTCGCGGGCGCTAGGCCTACCCACACAAGTGAGGTATCATTTTTATCGGGAGACGTGGGGGAACGCTGGGTGGAAGGAAATGTGTGGCTCCTCTTAGATTCCAGAACTTTTTGCCACAGAAATATGAGGAACATGTGTTTTTTTAGCCAAATTTTGAGGTTTGCAAAGGATTCTGGGTAACAGAACCTGGTCCGAGCCACACAAGTCACCCCATTTTGGATTTCCCTAGGTCTCTAGTTTTCAGAAATGCACAGGTTTGGTAGGTTTCCCTAGGTGGCGGATGAGCTACAGGCCAAAATCTACAGGTTGGCACTTTGCAAAAAACACCTCTGTTTTCTTTCAAAAATTTGGATGTGTCCACGTTGCGTTTTGGGGCGTTTCCAGTCGCGGGCGCTAGGCCTACCCACACAAGTGAGGTATCCTTTTTATCGGGAGACGTGGGGGAACGCTGGGTGGAAGGAAATTTGTGGCTCCTCTCAGATTCCAGAACTTTCTGCCACAGAAATGTGAGGAACATGTGTTTTTTTAGCCAAATTTTGAGGTTTGCAAAGGATTCTGGGTAACAGAACCTTGTCCGAGCCACACAAGTCACCCCATCTTGGATTCCCCTAGGTCTCTAGTTTTCAGAAATGCACAGGTTTGGTAGGTTTCAATAGGTGGCGGCTGAGCTACAGGCCAAAATCTACAGGTATACACTTTGCAAAAAACACCTCTGTTTTCTTTCAAAAATTTCGATGTGTCCACGTTGCGCTTTGGGGCGCTTCCTGTCGCGGGCGCTAGGCCTACCCACACAAGTGAGGTATCATTTTTATCGGGAGACGTGGGGGAAAGCTGGGTGGAAGGAAATTTGTGGCTCCTCTCAGATTCCAGAACTTTCTGCCACAGAAATGTGAGGAACATGTGTTTTTTTAGCCAAATTTTGAGGTTTGCAAAGGATTCTGGGTAACAGAACCTGGTCCGAGCCACACAAGTCAACCCATCTTGGATTCCCCTAGGTCTCTAGTTTTCAGAAATGCACAGGTTTGGTAGGTTTCAATAGGTGGCGGCTGAGCTACAGGCCAAAATCTACAGGTAGACACTTTGCAAAAAACACCTCTGTTTTCTTTAAAAAATGTGGATGTGTCCACGTTGCGCTTTGGGGCGCTTCCTGTCGCGGGCGCTAGGCCTACCCACACAAGTGAGGTATCATTTTTATCAGGAGACGTGGGGGAACGCTGGGTGGAAGGAAATTTGTGGCTCCTCTCAGATTCCAGAACTTTCTGCCACAGAAATGTGAGGAACATGTGTTTTTTTAGCCAAATTTTGAGGTTTGCAAAGGATTCTGGGTAACAGAACCTGGTCCGAGCCACACAAGTCAGTCCATATTGGATTCCCCTAGGTCTCTAGTTTTCAGAAATGCACAGGTTTGGTAGGTTTCCCTAGGTGGCGGCTGAGCTACAGGCCAAAATCTACAGGTAGGCACTTTACAAAAAACACCTCTGTTTTCTTTCAAAAATTTGGATGTGTCCACGTTGCGCTTTGGGGCGTTTCCTGTCGCGGGCGCTAGGCCTACCCACACAAGTGAGGTATCATTTTTATCGGGAGACGTGGGGGAACGCTGGGTGGAAGGAAATGTGTGGCTCCTCTCAGATTCCAGAACTTTTTGCCACAGAAATATGAGGAACATGTGTTTTTTTAGCCAAATTTTGAGGTTTGCAAAGGATTCTGGGTAACAGAACCTGGTCCGAGCCACACAAGTCACCCCATTTTGGATTTCCCTAGGTCTCTAGTTTTCAGAAATGCACAGGTTTGGTAGGTTTTCCTAGGTGGCGGATGAGCTACAGGCCAAAATCTACAGGTTGGCACTTTGCAAAAAACACCTCTGTTTTCTTTCAAAAATTTGGATGTGTCCACGTTGCGTTTTGGGGCGTTTCCAGTCGCGGGCGCTAGGCCTACCCACACAAGTGAGGTATCCTTTTTATCGGGAGACGTGGGGGAACGCTGGGTGGAAGGAAATTTGTGGCTCCTCTCAGATTCCAGAACTTTCTGCCACAGAAATGTGAGGAACATGTGTTTTTTTAGCCAAATTTTGAGGTTTGCAAAGGATTCTGGGTAACAGAACCTTGTCCGAGCCACACAAGTCACCCCATCTTGGATTCCCCTAGGTCTCTAGTTTTCAGAAATGCACAGGTTTGGTAGGTTTCAATAGGTGGCGGCTGAGCTACAGGCCAAAATCTACAGGTATACACTTTGCAAAAAACACCTCTGTTTTCTTTCAAAAATTTCGATGTGTCCACGTTGCGCTTTGGGGCGCTTCCTGTCGCGGGCGCTAGGCCTACCCACACAAGTGAGGTATCATTTTTATCGGGAGACGTGGGGGAAAGCTGGGTGGAAGGAAATTTGTGGCTCCTCTCAGATTCCAGAACTTTCTGCCACAGAAATGTGAGGAACATGTGTTTTTTTAGCCAAATTTTGAGGTTTGCAAAGGATTCTGGGTAACAGAACCTGGTCCGAGCCCCACAAGTCAGTCCATATTGGATTCCCCTAGGACTCTAGTTTTCAGAAATGCACAAGTTTGGTAGGTTTCCCTGGGTGGCGGCTGAGCTGCAGGCCAAAATCTACAGGTAGGCACTTTACAAAAAACACCTCTGTTTTCTTTCAAAAATTTGGATGTGTCCACGTTGCGCTTTGGGGCGTTTGCTGTCGCGGGCGCTAGGCCTACCCACACAAGTGAGGTATCATTTTTATCGGGAGACGTGGGGGAACGCTGGGTGGAAGGAAATGTGTGGCTCCTCTCAGATTCCAGAACTTTTTGCCACAGAAATGTGAGGAACATGTGTTTTTTTAGCCAAATTTTGAGGTTTGCAAAGGATTCTGGGTAACAGAACCTGGTCCGAGCCACACAACTTGCCCCATCTTGGATTCCCCGAGGTCTCTAGTTTTCAGAAATGCACAGGTATGGTAGGTTTCCCTAGGTGGCGGCTGAGCTACAGGCCAAAATCTACAGGTAGGCACATTGCAAAAAACACCTCTGTTTTCTTTCAAAAATGTGGATGTGTCCATATTGCGCTTTGGGGCGTTTCCTGTCGCGGGCGCTAGGCCTACCTACACAAGTGAGGTATCATTTTTATCGGGAGACGTGGTGGAACGTTGGGTGGAAGGAAATTTGTGGCTCCTCTCAGATTCCAGAACTTTCTGCCACAGAAATGTGAGGAACATGTGTTTTTTTAGCCAAATTTTGAGGTTTGCAAAGGATTCTGGGTAACAGAACCTGGTCCGAGCCACACAAGTCACCCCATCTTGGATTCCCCTAGGTCTCTAGTTTTCAGAAATGCACAGGTTTGGTAGGTTTCCCTAGGTGGCGGCTGAGCTACAGGCCAAAATCTACAGGTAGGCACTTTACATAAAACACCTCTGTTTTCTTTCAAAAATGTGGATGTGTCCACGTTGCGCTTTGCGGTGTTTCCTGTCGCGGGCGCTAGGTCTACCCACACAAGTGAGGTATCATTTTTATCGGGAGACGTGGGGGAACGCTGGGTGGAAGGAAATTTGTGGCTCCTCTCAGATTCCAGAACTTTCTGCCACAGAAATGTGAGGAACATGTGTTTTTTTAGCCAAATTTTGAGGTTTGCAAAGGATTCTGGGTAACAGAACCTGGTCCGAGCCACAAAAGTCAACCCATCTTGGATTCCCCTAGGTCTCTAGTTTTCAGAAATGCACAGGTTTGGTAGGTTTCAATAGGTGGCGGCTGAGCTACAGGCCAAAATCTACAGGTAGACACTTTGCAAAAAACACCTCTGTTTTCTTTAAAAAATGTGGATGTGTCCACGTTGCGCTTTGGGGCGCTTCCTGTCGCGGGCGCTAGGCCTACCCACACAAGTGAGGTATCATTTTTATCAGGAGACGTGGGGGAACGCTGGGTGGAAGGAAATTTGTGGCTCCTCTCAGATTCCAGAACTTTCTGCCACAGAAATGTGAGGAACATGTGTTTTTTTAGCCAAATTTTGAGGTTTGCAAAGGATTCTGGGTAACAGAACCTGGTCCGAGCCACACAAGTCAGTCCATATTGGATTCCCCTAGGTCTTTAGTTTTCAGAAATGCACAGGTTTGGTAGGTTTCCCTAGGTGGCGGCTGAGCTACAGGCCAAAATCTACAGGTAGGCACTTTACAAAAAACACCTCTGTTTTCTTTCAAAAATTTGGATGTGTCCACGTTGCGCTTTGGGGCGTTTCCTGTCGCGGGCGCTAGGACTACCCACACAAGTGAGGTATCATTTTTATCGGGAGATGTGGGGGAACGCTGGGTTGAAGGAAATGTGTGGCTCCTCTCAGATTCCAGAACTTTTTGCCACAGAAATGTGAGGAACATGTGTTTTTTTAGCCAAATTTTGAGGTTTGCAAAGGATTCTGGGTAACAGAACCTGGTCCGAGCTACACAACTCACCCCATCTTGGATTCCCCTAGGTCTCTAGTTTTCAGAAATGCACAGGTATGGTAGGTTTCCCTAGGTGGCGGCTGAGCTACAGGCCAAAATCTACAGGTAGGCACTTTGCAAAAAACACCTCTGTTTTCTTTCAAAAATTTGGATGTGTCCATATTGCGCTTTGGGGCGCTTCCAGTCGCAGGCGCTAGGCCTACCCACACAAGTGAGGTATCATTTTTATCGGGAGACGTGGGGGAACGCTGGGTGGAAGGAAATTTGTGGCTCCTCTCAGATTCCAGAACTTTCTGCCACAGAAATGTGAGGAACATGTGTTTTTTTAGCCAAATTTTGAGGTTTGCAAAGGATTCTGGGTAACAGGACCTGGTCCGAGCCACACAAGTCACCCCATCTTGGATTCCCCTAGGTCTCTAGTTTTCAGAAATGCACAGGTTTGGTAGGTTTCCCTAGGTGGCGGCTGAGCTACAGGCCAAAATCTACAGGTAGGCACTTTACATAAAACACCTCTGTTTTCTTTCAAAAATGTGGATGTGTCCACGTTGCGCTTTGCGGTGTTTCCTGTCGCGGGCGCTAGGTCTACCCACACAAGTGAGGTATCATTTTTATCGGGAGACATGGGGGAACTCTGGGTGGAAGGAACTTTGTGGCTGCTCTCAGATTCCAGAACTTTCTGCCACAGAAATGTGAGGAACATGTGTTTTTTTAGCCAAATTTTGAGGTTTGCAAAGGATTCTGGGTAACAGAACCTGGTCCGAGCCACACAACTCACCCCATCTTGGATTCCCCTAGGTCTCTAGTTTTCAGAAATGCACAGGTTTGGTAGGTTTCAATAGGTGACGGCTGAGCTACAGGCCAAAATCTACAGGTAGACACTTTGCAAAAAACACCTCTGTTTTCTTTAAAAAATGTGGATGTGTCCACGTTGCGCTTTGGGGCGCTTCCTGTCGCGGGCGCTAGGCCTACCCACACAAGTGAGGTATCATTTTTATCAGGAGACGTGGGGGAACGCTGGGTGGAAGGAAATTTGTGGCTCCTCTCAGATTCCAGAACTTTCTGCCACAGAAATGTGAGGAACATGTGTTTTTTTAGCCAAATTTTGAGGTTTGCAAAGGATTCTGGGTAACAGAACCTGGTCCGAGCCACACAACTCAGTCCATATTGGATTCCCCTAGGTCTCTAGTTTTCAGAAATGCACAGGTTTGGTAGGTTTCCCTAGGTGGCGGCTGAGCTACAGGCCAAAATCTACAGGTAGGCACTTTACAAAAAACACCTCTGTTTTCTTTCAAAAATTTGGATGTGTCCACGTTGCGCTTTGGGGCGTTTCCTGTCGCGGGCGCTAGGACTACCCACACAAGTGAGGTATCATTTTTATCGGGAGATGTGGGGGAACGCTGGGTGGAAGGAAATGTGTGGCTCCTCTCAGATTCCAGAACTTTTTGCCACAGAAATGTGAGGAACATGTGTTTTTTTAGCCAAATTTTGAGGTTTGCAAAGGATTCTGGGTAACAGAACCTGGTCCGAGCTACACAACTCACCCCATCTTGGATTCACCTAGGTCTCTAGTTTTCAGAAATGCACAGGTATGGTAGGTTTCCCTAGGTGGCGGCTGAGCTACAGGCCAAAATCTACAGGTAGGCACTTTGCAAAAAACACCTCTGTTTTCTTTCAAAAATTTGGATGTGTCCATATTGCGCTTTGGGGCGCTTCCAGTCGCAGGCGCTAGGCCTACCCACACAAGTGAGGTATCATTTTTATCGGGAGACGTGGGGGAACGCTGGGTGGAAGGAAATTTGTGGCTCCTCTCAGATTCCAGAACTTTCTGCCACAGAAATGTGAGGAACATGTGTTTTTTTAGCCAAATTTTGAGGTTTGCAAAGGATTCTGGGTAACAGGACCTGGTCCGAGCCACACAAGTCATCCCATCTTGGATTCCCCTAGGTCTCTAGTTTTCAGAAATGCACAGGTTTGGTAATTTTCCCTAGGTGGCGGCTGAGCTACAGGCCAAAATCTACAGGTAGGCACTTTGAAAAAAACACCTCTGTTTTCTTTAAAAAATTTGAATGTGTCCACGTTGCGCTTTGGGGCGTTTCCTGTCGCGGGCGCTAGGCCAACCCAAACACGTGAGGTATCATTTTTATCACGAGATGTGGGGGAACGCTGGGTGGAAGGAAATTTGTGGCTCCTCTCAGATTCCAGAACTTTCTGCCACAGAAATGTGAGGAACATGTGTTTTTTTAGCCAAATTTTGAGGTTTGCAAAGGATTCTGGGTAACAGAACCTGGTCCGAGCCACACAACTCACCCCATCTTGGATTCCCCTAGGTCTCTAGTTTTCAGAAATGCACAGGTTTGGTAGGTTTCCCTAGGTGGCGGCTCAGCTACAGGCCAAAATCTACAGGTAGGCACTTTGCAAAAAACACCTCTGTTTTCTTTCAAAAATTTGGATGTGTCCACGTTGCGCTTTGGGGCGTTTCCTGTCGCGGGCGCTAGGCCTACCCACACAAGTGAGGTATCATTTTTATCGGCAGACGTGGGGGAACGCTGGGTGGAAGGAAATTTGTGGCTCCTCTCAGATTCCAGAACTTTCTGCCACAGAAATGTGAGGAACATGTATTTTTTTAGCCAAATTTTGAGGTTTGCAAAGGATTCTGGGTAACAGAACCTGGTCTGAGCCACACAAGTCACCCCATCTTGGATTCCCCTAGGTCTCTAGTTTTCAGAAATGTACAGGTTTGGTAGGTTTCCCTAGGTGGCGGCTGAGCTACAGGCCAAAATCTACAGGTTGGCACTTTGCAAAAAACACCTCTGTTTTCTTTCAAAAATTTGGATGTGTCCACGTTGCGTTTTGGGGCGTTTCCAGTCACGGGCCCTAGGCCTACCCACACAAGTGAGGTATCATTTTTATCGGGAGACGTGGGGGAACGCTGGGTGGAAGGAAATTTGTGGCTCCTCTCAGATTCCAGAACTTTCTGCCACAGAAATGTGAGGAACATGTGTTTTTTTAGCCAAATTTTGAGGTTTGCAAAGGATTCTCGGTAACAGAACCTGGTCCGAGCCACACAAGTCACCCCATCTTGGATTCCCCTAGGTCTCTTCTTTTCAGAAATGCACAGGTTTAGTAGGTTTCCCTAGGTGGCGGCTGAGCTACAGGCCAAAATCTACAGGTAGGCACTTTGCAAAAAACACCTCTGTTTTCTTTCAAAACTTTGGATGTGTCCACGTTGCGCTTTGGGGCGTTTCCTGTCGCGGGCGCTAGGCCTACCCACACAAGTGAGGTATCATTTTTATCGGGAGATGTGGGGGAACGCTGGGTGGAAGGACATTTGTGGCTCCTCTCAGATTCCAGAACTTTCTGCCACAGAAATGTGAGGAACATGTGTTTTTTTAGCCAAATTTTGAGGTTTGCAAAGGATTCTGGGTAACAGAACCTGGTCCGAGCCACACAAGTCAGCCAATATTGGATTCCCCTAGGTCTCTAGTTTTCAGAAATGCACAGGTTTGGTAGGTTTCCCTAGGTGGCGGCTGAGCTACAGGCCAAAATCTACAGGTAGGCACTTTACAAAAAACACCTCTGTTTTCTTTTAAAAATTTGGATGTGTCCACGTTGCGCTTTGGGGCGTTTCCTGTCACGGGCGCTAGGCCTACTCACACAAGTGAGGTATCATTTTTATCGGGAGACGTGGGGGAACGCTGGGTGGAAGGAAATTTGTGGCTCCTCTCAGAGTCCAGAACTTTCTGCCACAGAAATGTGAGGAACATGTGTTTTTTTAGCCAAATTTTGAGGTTTGCAAAGGATTCTGGGTAACAGAACCTGGTCCGAGCCACACAAGTCACCCCATCTTCGATTCCCCTAGGTCTCTAGTTTTCAGAAATGCACAGGTTTGGTAGGTTTCAATAGGTGGCGGCTGAGCTATAGGCCAAAATCTACAGGTAGACACTTTGCAAAAAACACCTCTGTTTTCTTTCAAAAATTTCGATGTGTCCACGTTGCGCTTTGGTGTGCTTCCTGTCGCGGGCGCTAGGCTTACCCACACAAGTGAGGTATCATTTTTATCGGGAGACGTGGGGGAACGCTGGGTGGAAGGAAATTTGTGGCTCCTCTCAGATTCCAGAACTTTCTGCCACAGAAATGTGAGGAACATGTGTTTTTTTAGCCAAATTTTGAGGTTTGCAAAGGATTCTGGGTAACAGAACCTGGTCCGAGCCACACAAGTCACCCCATTTTAGATTCCCCTAGGTCTCTAGTTTTCAGAAATGCACAGGTTTGGTAGGTTTCCCTAGGTGGCGGCTGAGCTACAGGCCAAAATCTACAGGTAGGCACTTTGCAAAAAACACCTCTGTTTACTTTCAAAAATTTGGATGTGTCCACGTTGCGCTTTGGGGCGTTTCCTGTCGCGGGCGCTAGGCCTACCCACACAAGTGAGGTACCATTTTTATCGGGAGACGTGGGGGAACGCTGGGTGGAAGGAAATTATTGGCTCCTCTCAGATTCCAGAACTTTCTGCCACAGAAATGTGAGGAACATGTGTTTTTTTAGCCAAATTTTGAGGTTTGCAAAGGATTCTGGGTAACAGAACCTGGTCCGAGCCACACAAGTCAGTCCATATTGGATTCCCCTAGGTCTCTAGTTTTCAGAAATGCACAAGTTTGGTAGGTTTCCCTAGGTGGCGGCTGAGCTACAGGCCAAAATCTACAGGTAGGCACTTTACAAAAAACACCTCTGTTTTCTTTAAAAAATTTGGATGTGTCCACGTTGCGCTTTGGGGCGTTTCCTGTCGCGGGCGCTAGGCCTACCCACACAAGTGAGGTATCATTTTTATCGGGAGACGTGGGGGAACGCTTGGTGGAAGGAAATGTGTGGCTCCTCTCAGATTCCAGAACTTTTTGCCACAGAAATGTGAGGAACATGTGTTTTTTTAGCCAAATTTTGAGGTTTGCAAAGGATTCTGGGTAACAGAACCTGGTCCGAGCCACACAACTCACCCCATCTTGGATTCCCCGAGGTCTCTAGTTTTCAGAAATGCACAGGTTTGGTAGGTTTCCCTAGGTGGCGGCTGAGCTACAGGCCAAAATCTACAGGTAGGCACTTTGCAAAAAACACCTCTGTTTTCTTTCAAAAATTTGGATGTGTCCATATTGCGCTTTGGGGCGTTTCCTGTCGCGGGCGCTAGGCCTACCTACACAAGTGAGGTATAATTTTTATCGGGAGACGTGGGGGAACGCTGGGTGGAAGGAAATTTGTGGCTCCTCTCAGATTCCAGAACTTTCTGCCACAGAAATGTGAGGAACATGTGTTTTTTTGGCCAAATTTTGAGGTTTGCAAAGGATTCTGGGTAACAGAACCTGGTCCGAGCCACACAAGTCAGCCCATATTGGATTCCCATAGGTCTCTAGTTTTCAGAAATGCACAGGTTTGGTAGGTTTCCCTAGGTGGTGGCTGAGCTACAGGCCAAAATCTACAGGTAGGCACTTTACAAAAAACACCTCTGTTTTCGTTCAAAAATGTGGATGTGTCCACGTTGCGCTTTGGGGCGTTTCCTGTCGCGGGCGCTAGGTCTACCCACACAAGTGAGGTATCATTTTTATCGGGAGACGTGGGGGAACGCTGGGTGAAAGTAAATTTGTGGCTCCTCTCAGATTCCAGAACTTTCTGCCACAGAAATGTGAGGAACATGTGTTTTTTTAGCCAAATTTTGAGGTTTGCAAAGGATTCTGGGCAACAGAACCTGGTCCGAGCCACACAAGTCAGCCCATATTGGATTCCCCTAGGTCTCTAGTTTTCAGAAATGCACAGGTTTGGTAGGTTTCCCTAGGTGGCGGCTGAGCTACAGGCCATAATCTACAGGTAGGCACTTTACAAAAAACACCTCTGTTTTCTTTAAAAAATGTGGATGTGTCCACGTTGCGCTTTGGGGCGTTTCCTGTCGCGGGCGCTAGGTCTACCCACACAAGTGAGGTATCATTTTTATAGGGAGACGTGGGGGAACGCTGGGTGGAAGGAAATTTGTGGCTCCTCTCAGATTCCAGAACTTTCTGCCACAGAAATGTGAGGAACATGTGTTTTTTTAGCCAAATTTTGAGGTTTGCAAAGGATTCTGGGTAACAGAACCTGGTCCGAGCCACACAAGTCAGCCCATATTGGATTCCCCTAGGTCTCTAGTTTTCAGAAATGCATAGGTTTGGTAGGTTTCCCTAGGTGGCGGCTGAGCTACAGGCCAAAATCTACAGGTAGGCACTTTACAAAAAACACCTCTGTTTTCTTTCAAAAATGTGGATGTGTCCACGTTGCGCTTTGGGGCGTTTCCTGTCGCGGGCGCTAGGCCTACCCACACAAGTGAGGTATCATTTTTATCGGGAGACGTGGGGGAACGCTGGGTGGAAGGAAATGTGTGGCTCCTCTCAGATTCCAGAACTTTTTGCCACAGAAATGTGAGGAACATGTGTTTTTTTAGCCAAATTTTGAGGTTTGCAAAGGTTTCTGGGTAACAGAACCTGGTCCGAGCCACACAACTCACCCCATCTTGGATTCCCCGAGGTCTCTAGTTTTCAGAAATGCACAGGTTTGGTAGGTTTCCCTAGGTGGCGGCTGAGCTACAGGCCAAAATCTACAGGTAGGCACTTTGCAAAAAACACCTCTGTTTTCTTTCAAAAATTTGGATGTGTCCATATTGCGCTTTGGGGCGTTTCCTGTCGCGGGCGCTAGGCCTACCTACACAAGTGAGGTATAATTTTTATCGGGAGACGTGGGGGAACGCTGGGTGGAAGGAAATTTGTGGCTCCTCTCAGATTCCAGAACTTTCTGCCACAGAAATGTGAGGAACATGTGTTTTTTTGGCCAAATTTTGAGGTTTGCAAAGGATTCTGGGTAACAGAACCTGGTCCGAGCCACACAAGTCAGCCCATATTGGATTCCCATAGGTCTCTAGTTTTCAGAAATGCACAGGTTTGGTAGGTTTCCCTAGGTGGTGGCTGAGCTACAGGCCAAAATCTACAGGTAGGCACTTTACAAAAAACACCTCTGTTTTCGTTCAAAAATGTGGATGTGTCTACGTTGCGCTTTGGGGCGTTTCCTGTCGCGGGCGCTAGGTCTACCCACACAAGTGAGGTATCATTTTTATCGGGAGACGTGGGGGAACGCTGGGTGAAAGTAAATTTGTGGCTCCTCTCAGATTCCAGAACTTTCTGCCACAGAAATGTGAGGAACATGTGTTTTTTTAGCCAAATTTTGAGGTTTGCAAAGGATTCTGGGTAACAGAACCTGGTCCGAGCCACACAAGTCAGCCCATATTGGATTCCCCTAGGTCTCTAGTTTTCAGAAATGCACAGGTTTGGTAGGTTTCCCTAGGTGGCGGCTGAGCTACAGGCCATAATCTACAGGTAGGCACTTTACAAAAAACACCTCTGTTTTCTTTAAAAAATGTGGATGTGTCCACGTTGCGCTTTGGGGCGTTTCCTGTCGCGGGCGCTAGGTCTACCCACACAAGTGAGGTATCATTTTTATAGGGAGACGTGGGGGAACGCTGGGTGGAAGGAAATTTGTGGCTCCTCTCAGATTCCAGAACTTTCTGCCACAGAAATGTGAGGAACATGTGTTTTTTTAGCCAAATTTTGAGGTTTGCAAAGGATTCTGGGTAACAGAACCTGGTCCGAGCCACACAAGTCAGCCCATATTGGATTCCCCTAGGTCTCTAGTTTTCAGAAATGCATAGGTTTGGTAGGTTTCCCTAGGTGGCGGCTGAGCTACAGGCCAAAATCTACAGGTAGGCACTTTACAAAAAACACCTCTGTTTTCTTTCAAAAATGTGGATGTGTCCACGTTGCGCTTTGGGGCGTTTCCTGTCGCGGGCGCTAGGTCTACCCACACAAGTGAGGTATCATTTTTATCGGGAGACGTGGGGGAACGCTGGGTGAAAGTAAATTTGTGGCTCCTCTCAGATTCCAGAACTTTCTGCCACAGAAATGTGAGGAACATGTGTTTTTTTAGCCAAATTTTGAGGTTTGCAAAGGATTCTGGGTAACAGAACCTGGTCCGAGCCACACAAGTCAGCCCATATTGGATTCCCCTAGGTCTCTAGTTTTCAGAAATGCACAGGTTTGGTAGGTTTCCCTAGGTGGCGGCTGAGCTACAGGCCATAATCTACAGGTAGGCACTTTACAAAAAACACCTCTGTTTTCTTTAAAAAATGTGGATGTGTCCACGTTGCGCTTTGGGGCGTTTCCTGTCGCGGGCGCTAGGTCTACCCACACAAGTGAGGTATCATTTTTATCGGGAGACGTGGGGGAACGCTGGGTGGAAGGAAATTTGTGGCTCCTCTCAGATTCCAGAACTTTCTGCCACAGAAATGTGAGTAACATGTGTTTTTTTAGCCAAATTTTGAGGTTTGCAAAGGATTCTGGGTAACAGAACCTGGTCCGAGCCACACAAGTCACCCCATCTTGGATTCCCCTAGGTCTCTAGTTTTCAGAAATGCACAGGTTTGGTAGGTTTCCCTAGGTGGCGGCTGATCTACAGGCCAAAATCTACAGGTAGGCACTTCGCAAAAAACACCTCTGTTTTCTTACAAAAATTTGGATGTGTCCACGTTGCGCTTTGGGGCGTTTCCTGTCGCGGGTGCTAGGCCTACCCACACAAGTGAGGTATCATTTTTAACGGGAGACGTGGGGGAACGCTGGGTGGAAGGACATTTGTGGCTCCTCTCAGATTCCAGAACTTTCTGCCACAGAAATGTGAGGAACATGTGTTTTTTTAGCCAAATTTTGAGGTTTGTAAAGGATTCTGGGTAACAGAACCTGGTCCGAGCCACACAAGTCAGCCAATATTGGATTCCCCTAGGTCTCTAGTTTTCAGAAATGCACAGGTTTGGTAGGTTTCCCTAGGTGGTGGCTGAGCTACAGGCCAAAATCTACAGGTAGGCACTTTACAAAAAACACCTCTGTTTTCTTTCAAAAATTTGGATGTGTCCACGTTGCGCTTTGGGGCGTTTCCTGTCGCGGGCGCTAGGCCTACCCACACAAGTGAGGTATCATTTTTATCGGGAGATGTGGGGGAACGCTGGGTGGAAGGAAATTTGTGGCTCCTCTCAGATTCCAGAACTTTCTGCCACAGAAATGTGAGGAACATGTGTTTTTTTAGGCAAATTTTGAGGTTTGCAAAGGATTCTGGGTAACAGAACCTGGTCCGAGCCACACAAGTAACCCCATCTTGGATTCCCCTAGGTCTCTAGTTTTCAGAAATGCACAGGTTTGGTAGGTTTCAATAGGTGGCGGCTGAGCTACAGGCCAAAATCTACAGGTAGACACTTTGCAAAAAACACCTCTGTTTTCTTTCAAAAATTTAGATGTGTCCACGTTGCGCTTTGGGACGCTTCCTGTCGCGGGCGCTAGGCCTACCCACACAAGTGGGGTATCATTTTTATCGGGAGACGTGGGGGAACGCTGGGTGGAAGGAAATTTGTGGCTCCTCTCAGATTCCAGAACTTTCTGCCACAGAAATGTGAGGAACATGTGTTTTTTTAGCCAAATTTTGCGGTTTGCAAAGGATTCTGGGTAACAGAACCTGGTCCGAGCCACACAAGTCAGCCCATATTGGATTCCCCTAGGTCTCTAGTTTTCAGAAATGCAAAGGTTTGGTAGGTTTCCCTAGGTGGCGGCTGAGCTACAGGCCAAAATCTACAGGTAGGCACTTTACAAAAAACACCTCTGTTTTCTTTCAAACATTTGGATGTGTCCACGTTGCACTTTGGGGTGTTTCCTGTCGCGGGCTCTAGGTCTACCCACACAAATGAGGTATAATTTTTATCGGGAGACGTGGGGGAACGCTGGGTGGAAGTAAATTTGTGGCTCATCTCAGATTCCAGAACTTTCTGCCACGGAAATGTGAGGAACATGTGTTTTTTTAGCAAAATTTTGATGTTTGGAAAGGATTCTGGGTAACAGGACCTGGTCCGACCCAAACAAGTCACCCCATCTTGGATTCCCCTAGGTCTCTAGTTTTCAGAAATGCACAGGTTTGGTAGGTTTCCCTAGGTGGCGGCTGAGCTACAGGCCAAAATCTACAGGTAGGCACTTTGCAAAAAACACCTCTGTTTTCTTTAAAAATGTGGATGTGTCCACGTTGCGCTTTGGGGCGTTTCCTGTCGCGGGCGCTAGGCCTACCCACACAAGTGAGGTATCATTTTTATCGGGAGACGTGGGGGAACGCTGGGTGAAAGGACATTTGTGGCTCCTCTCAGATTCCAGAACTTTCTGCCACAGAAATGTGAGGAACATGTGTTTTTTTGGCCAAATTTTGAGGTTTGCAAAGGATTCTGGGTAACAGAACCTGGTCCGAGCCACACAAGTCAGCCCATATTGGATTCCCCTAGGTCTCTAGTTTTCAGAAATGCACAGGTTTGGTAGGTTTCCCTAGGTGGCGGCTGAGCTACAGGCCAAAATCTACAGGTAGGCACTTTACAAAAAACACCTCTGTTTTCTTTCAAAAATTTGGATGTGTCCACGTTGCGCTTTGGGGCGTTTCCTGTCGCGGGCGCTAGGCCTACCCACACAAGTGAGGTATCATTTTTATCGGGAGACGTGGGGGAACGCTGGGTGGAAGGAAATTTGTGGCTCCTCTCAGATTCCAGAACTTTCTGCCACAGAAATGTGAGGAACATGTGTTTTTTTAGCCAAATTTTGAGGTTTGCAAAGGATTCTGGGTAACAGAACCTGGTCCGAGCCACACAAGTCACCCCATCTTGGATTCCCCTAGGTCTCTAGTTTTCAGAAATGCACAGGTTTGGTAGGTTTCAATAGGTGGCGGCTGAGCTACAGGCCAAAATCTACAGGTAGGCACTTTGCAAAAAACACCTCTGTTTTCTTTCAAAAATTTGGATGTGTCCACGTTGCGCTTTGGGGCGTTTCCTGTCGCGGGCGCTAGGCCTACCCACACAAGTGACGTATAATTTTTATCGGCAGACGTGGGGGAACGCTGGGTGGAAGGAAATTTGTGGCTCCTCTCAGATTCCAGAACTTTCTGCCACAGAAATGTGAGGAACATGTGTTTTTTTAGCCAAATTTTGAGGTTTGCAAAGGATTCTGGGTAACAGAACCTGGTCCGAGCCACACAAGTCACCCCATTTTGGATTCCCCTAGGTCTCTAGTTTTCAGAAATGCACAGGTTTGGTAGGTTTCCCTCGGTGGCGGCTGAGCTACAGTCCAAAATCTACAGGTAGGCACTTTGTAAAAAACACCTCTGTTTTCTTTAAAAAATTTGGATGTGTCCACGTTGCGTTTTGGGGCGTTTCCTGCCGCGGGCGCTAGGCCTACCCACACAAGTGAGGTATCATTTTTATCGGGAGACGTGGGGGAACGCTGGGTGGAAGGAAATTTGTGGCTCCTCTCAGATTCCAGAACTTTCTGCCACAGAAATGTGAGGAACATGTGTTTTTTTAGCCAAATTTTGAGGTTTGCAAAGGATTCTGGGTAACAGAACCTGGTCCGAGACACACAAGTCACCCCATCTTGGATTCCCCTAGGTCTCTAGTTTTCAGAAATGCACAGGTTTAGTAGGTTTCCCTAGGTGGCGTCTGAGCTACAGGCCAAAATCTACAGGTAGGCACTTTGCAAAAAACACCTCTGTTTTCTTTCAAAAATTTGGATGTGTCCACGTTGCGCTTTGGGGCGTTTCCTGTCGCGGCGCTAGGCCTACCCACACAAGTGAGGTATCATTTTTAACGGGAGACGTGGGGGAACGCTGGGTGGAAGGACATTTGTGGCTCCTCTCAGATTCCAGAACTTTCTGCCACAGAAATGTGAGGAACATGTGTTTTTTTAGCCAAATTTTGAGGTTTGCAAAGGATTCTGGGTAACAGAACCTGGTCCGAGCCACACAACTCACCCCATCTTGGATTCCCCGAGGTCTCTAGTTTTCAGAAATGCACAGGTATGGTAGGTTTCCCTAGGTGGCGGCTGAGCTACAGGCCAAAATCTACAGGTAGGCACTTTGCAAAAAACACCTCTGTTTTCTTTCAAAAATTTGGATGTGTCCATATTGCGCTTTGGGGCGTTTCCTGTCGCGGGCGCTAGGCCTACCTACACAAGTGAGGTATAATTTTTATCGGGAGACGTGGGGGAACGCTGGGTGGAAGGAAATTTGTGGCTCCTCTCAGATTCCAGAACTTTCTGCCACAGAAATGTGAGGAACATGTGTTTTTTTAGCCAAATTTTGAGGTTTGCAAAGGATTCTGGGTAACAGAACCTGGTCCGAGCCACACAAGTCACCCCATCTTGGATTCCCCTAGGTCTCTAGTTTTCAGAAATGCACAGGTTTGGTAGGTTTCCCTAGGTTGCGGCTGAGCTACAGGCCAAAATCTACAGGTAGGCACTTTACATAAAACACCTTTGTTTTCTTTAAAAAATGTGGATGTGTCCACGTTGCGCTTTGCGGCGTTTCCTGTCGCGGGCGCTAGGTCTACCCACACAAGTGAGGTATCATTTTTATCGGGAGACGTGGGGGAACGCTGGGTGGAAGGAAATGTGTGGCTCCTCTCAGATTCCAGAACTTTTTGCCACAGAAATGTGAGGAACATGTGTTTTTTTAGCCAAATTTTGAGGTTTGCAAAGGATTCTGGGTAACAGAACCTGGTCCGAGCAACACAACTCACCCCATCTTGGATTCCCCTAGGTCTCTAGTTTTCAGAAATGCACAGGTATGGTAGGTTTCCCTAGGTGGCGGCTGAGCTACAGGCCAAAATCTACAGGTAGGCACTTTGCAAAAAACGCCTCTGTTTTCTTTCAAAAATTTGGATGTGTCTATATTGCGCTTTGGGGCGCTTCCTGTCGCAGGTGCTAGGCCTACCCATACAAGTGAGGTGTCATTTTTATCGGGAGACGTGGGGGAACGCTGGGTGGAAGGAAATTTGTGGCTCCTCTCAGATTCCAGAACTTTCTGCCACAGAAATGTGAGGAACATGTGTTTTTTTAGCCAAATTTTGAGGTTTGCAAAGGATTCTGGGTAACAGAACCTGGTCCGAGCCACACAAGTCACCCCATTTTGGATTCCCCTAGGTCTCTAGTTTTCAGAAATGCACAGGTTTAGTAGGTTTCCCTAGGTGGCGGCTGAGCTACAGGCCAAAATCTACAGGTAGACACTTTGCAAAAAACACCTCTTTTTTCTTTCAAAAATGTGGATGTGTCCACGTTGCGCTTTGGGGCGTTTCCTGTCGCGGGCGCTAGGTCTACCCACACAAGTGAGGTATCATTTTTATCGGGAGACGTGGGGGAACGCTGGGTGAAAGTAAATTTGTGGCTCCTCTCAGATTCCAGAACTTTCTGCCACAGAAATGTGAGGAACATGTGTTTTTTTAGCCAAATTTTGAGGTTTGCAAAGGATTCTGGGTAACAGAACCTGGTCCGAGCCACACAAGTCAGCCCATATTGGATTCCCCTAGGTCTCTAGTTTTCAGAAATGCACAGGTTTGGTAGGTTTCCCTAGGTGGCGGCTGAGCTACAGGCCATAATCTACAGGTAGGCACTTTACAAAAAACACCTCTGTTTTCTTTAAAAAATGTGGATGTGTCCACGTTGCGCTTTGGGGCGTTTCCTGTCGCGGGCGCTAGGTCTACCCACACAAGTGAGGTATCATTTTTAGCGGGAGACGTGGGGGAACGCTGGGTGGAAGGAAATTTGTGGCTCCTCTCAGATTCCAGAACTTTCTGCCACAGAAATGTGAGGAACATGTGTTTTTTTAGCCAAATTTTGAGGTTTGCAAAGGATTCTGGGTAACAGAACCTGGTCCGAGCCACACAAGTCACCCCATTTTGGATTCCCCTAGGTCTCTAGTTTTCAGAAATGCACAGGTTTGGTAGGTTTCCCTAGGTGGCGGCTGAGCTACAGTCCAAAATCTACAGGTAGGCACTTTGTAAAAAACACCTCTGTTTTCTTTCAAAAATTTGGATGTGTCCACGTTGCGTTTTGGGGCGTTTCCTGCCGCGGGCGCTAGGCCTACCCACACAAGTGAGGTATCATTTTTATCGGGAGACGTGGGGGAACGCTGGGTGGAAGGAAATTTGTGGCTCCTCTCAGATTCCAGAACTTTCTGCCACAGAAATGTGAGGAACATGTGTTTTTTTAGCCAAATTTTGAGGTTTGCAAAGGATTCTGGGTAACAGAACCTGGTCCGAGACACACAAGTCACCCCATCTTGGATTCCCCTAGGTCTCTAGTTTTCAGAAATGCACAGGTTTAGTAGGTTTCCCTAGGTGGCGTCTGAGCTACAGGCCAAAATCTACAGGTAGGCACCTTGCAAAAAACACCTCTGTTTTCTTTCAAAAATTTGGATGTGTCCACGTTGCGCTTTGGGGCGTTTCCTGTCGCGGCGCTAGGCCTACCCACACAAGTGAGGTATCATTTTTAACGGGAGACGTGGGGGAACGCTGGGTGGAAGGACATGTGTGGCTCCTCTCAGATTCCAGAACTTTCTGCCACAGAAATGTGAGGAACATGTGTTTTTTTAGCCAAATTTTGAGGTTTGCAAAGGATTCTGGGTAACAGAACCTGGTCCGAGCCACACAAGTCAGCCAATATTGGATTCCCCTAGGTCTCTAGTTTTCAGAAATGCACAGGTTTGGTAGGTTTCCCTAGGTGGTGGCTGAGCTACAGGCCAAAATCTACAGGTAGGCACTTTACAAAAAACACCTCTGTTTTCTTTAAAAAATTTGAATGTGTCCACATTGCGCTTTGGGGCGTTTCCTGTCGCGGGCGCTAGGCCTACCCACACAAGTGAGGTATCATTTTTATCGGGAGATGTGGGGGAACGCTGGGTGGAAGGAAATTTGTGGCTCCTCTCAGATTCCAGAACTTTCTGCCACAGAAATGTGAGGAACATGTGTTTTTTTAGGCAAATTTTGAGGTTTGCAAAGGATTCTGGGTAACAGAACCTGGTCCGAGCCACACAAGTAACCCCATCTTGGATTCCCCTAGGTCTCTAGTTTTCAGAAATGCACAGGTTTGGTAGGTTTCAATAGGTGGCGGCTGAGCTACAGGCCAAAATCTACAGGTAGACACTTTGCAAAAAACACCTCTGTTTTCTTTCAAAAATTTAGATGTGTCCACGTTGCGCTTTGGGGCGCTTCCTGTCGCGGGCGCTAGGCCTACCCACACAAGTGGGGTATCATTTTTATCGGGAGACGTGGGGGAACGCTGGGTGGAAGGAAATTTGTGGCTCCTCTCAGATTCCAGAACTTTCTGCCACAGAAATGTGAGGAACATGTGTTTTTTTAGCCAAATTTTGCGGTTTGCAAAGGATTCTGGGTAACAGAACCTGGTCCGAGCCACACAAGTCAGCCCATATTGGATTCCCCTAGGTCTCTAGTTTTCAGAAATGCAAAGGTTTGGTAGGTTTCCCTAGGTGGCGGCTGAGCTACAGGCCAAAATCTACAGGTAGGCACTTTACAAAAAACACCTCTGTTTTCTTTCAAACATTTGGATGTGTCCACGTTGCGCTTTGGGGCGTTTCCTGTCGCGGGCTCTAGGTCTACCCACACAAATGAGGTATCATTTTTATTGGGAGACGTGGGGGAACGCTGGGTGGAAGTAAATTTGTGGCTCATCTCAGATTCCAGAACTTTCTGCAACGGAAATGTGAGGAACATGTGTTTTTTTAGCCAAATTTTGATGTTTGGAAAGGATTCTGGGTAACAGGACCTGGTCCGACCCACACAAGTCACCCCATCTTGGATTCCCCTAGGTCTCTAGTTTTCAGAAATGCACAGGTTTGGTAGGTTTCCCTAGGTGGCGGCTGAGCTACAGGCCAAAATCTACAGGTAGGCACTTTGCAAAAAACACCTCTGTTTTCTTTAAAAATGTGGATGTGTCCACGTTGCGCTTTGGGGCGTTTCCTGTCGCGGGCGCTAGGCCTACCCACACAAGTGAGGTATCATTTTTATCGGGAGACGTGGGGGAACGCTGGGTGAAAGGACATTTGTGGCTCCTCTCAGATTCCAGAACTTTCTGCCACAGAAATGTGAGGAACATGTGTTTTTTTGGCCAAATTTTGAGGTTTGCAAAGGATTCTGGGTAACAGAACCTGGTCCGAGCCACACAAGTCAGCCCATATTGGATTCCCCTAGGTCTCTAGTTTTCAGAAATGCACAGGTTTGGTAGGTTTCCCTAGGTGGCGGCTGAGCTACAGGCCAAAATCTACAGGTAGGCACTTTACAAAAAACACCTCTGTTTTCTTTCAAAAATTTGGATGTGTCTACGTTGCGCTTTGGGGCGTTTCCTGTCGCGGGCGCTAGGCCTACCCACACAAGTGAGGTATCATTTTTATCGGGAGACGTGGGGGAACGCTGGGTGGAAGGAAATTTGTGGCTCCTCTCAGATTCCAGAACTTTCTGCCACAGAAATGTGAGGAACATGTGTTTTTTTAGCCAAATTTTGAGGTTTGCAAAGGATTCTGGGTAACAGAACCTGGTCCGAGCCACACAAGTCACCCCATCTTGGATTCCCCTAGGTCTCTAGTTTTAAAAAATGCACAGGTTTGGTAGGTTTCAATAGGTGGCGGCTGAGCTACAGGCCAAAATCTACAGGTAGGCACTTTGCAAAAAACACCTCTGTTTTCTTTCAAAAATTTGAATGTGTCCACGTTGCGCTTTGGGGCGTTTCCTGTCGCGGGCGCTAGGCCTACCCACACAAGTGAGGTATAATTTTTATCGGCAGACGTGGGGGAACGCTGGGTGGAAGGAAATTTGTGGCTCCTCTCAGATTCCAGAACTTTCTGCCACAGAAATGTGAGGAACATGTGTTTTTTTAGCCAAATTTTGAGGTTTGCAAAGGATTCTGGGTAACAGAACCTGGTCCGAGCCACACAAGTCACCCCATTTTGGATTCCCCTAGGTCTCTAGTTTTCAGAAATGCACAGGTTTGGTAGGTTTCCCTAGGTGGCGGCTGAGCTACAGTCCAAAATCTACAGGTAGGCACTTTGTAATAAAAACCTCTGTTTTCTTTCAAAAATTTGGATGTGTCCACGTTGCGTTTTGGGGCGTTTCCTGCCACGGGCGCTAGGCCTACCCACACAAGTGAGGTATCATTTTTATCGGGAGACGTGGGGGAACGCTGGGTGGAAGGAAATTTGTGGCTCCTCTCAGATTCCAGAACTTTCTGCCACAGAAATGTGAGGAACATGTGTTTTTTTAGCCAAATTTTGAGGTTTGCAAAGGATTCTGGGTAACAGAACCTGGTCCGAGACACACAAGTCACCCCATCTTGGATTCCCCTAGGTCTCTAGTTTTCAGAAATGCACAGGTTTAGTAGGTTTCCCTAGGTGGCGTCTGAGCTACAGGCCAAAATCTACAGGTAGGCACTTTGCAAAAAACACCTCTGTTTTCTTTCAAAAATTTGGATGTGTCCACGTTGCGCTTTGGGGCGTTTCCTGTCGCGGCGCTAGGCCTACCCACACAAGTGAGGTATCATTTTTAACGGGAGACGTGGGGGAACGCTGGGTGGAAGGACATGTGTGGCTCCTCTCAGATTCCAGAACTTTCTGCCACAGAAATGTGAGGAACATGTGTTTTTTTAGCCAAATTTTGAGGTTTGCAAAGGATTCTGGGTAACAGAACCTGGTCCGAGCCACACAAGTCAGCCAATATTGGATTCCCCTAGGTCTCTAGTTTTCAGAAATGCACAGGTTTGGTAGGTTTCCCTAGGTGGTGGCTGAGCTACAGGCCAAAATCTACAGGTAGGCACTTTACAAAAAACACCTCTGTTTTCTTTCAAAAATTTGGATGTGTCCACGTTGCGCTTTGGGGCGTTTCCTGTCGCGGGCGCTAGGCCTACCCACACAAGTGAGGTATCATTTTTATCGGGAGATGTGGAGGAACGCTGGGTGGAAGGAAATTTGTGGCTCCTCTCAGATTCCAGAACTTTCTGCCACAGAAATGTGAGGAACATGTGTTTTTTTAGGCAAATTTTGAGGTTTGCAAAGGATTCTGGGTAACAGAACCTGGTCCGAGCCACACAAGTAACCCCATCTTGGATTCCCCTAGGTCTCTAGTTTTCAGAAATGCACAGGTTTGGTAGGTTTCAATAGGTGGCGGCTGAGCTACAGGCCAAAATCTACAGGTAGACACTTTGCAAAAAACACCTCTGTTTTCTTTCAAAAATTTAGATGTGTCCACGTTGCGCTTTGGGGCGCTTCCTGTCGCGGGCGCTAGGCCTACCCACAAAAGTGGGGTATCATTTTTATCGGGAGACGTGGGGGAACGCTGGGTGGAAGGAAATTTGTGGCTCCTCTCAGATTCCAGAACTTTCTGCCACAGAAATGTGAGGAACATGTGTTTTTTTAGCCAAATTTTGCAGTTTGCAAAGGATTCTGGGTAACAGGACCTGGTCCGACCCACACAAGTCACCCCATCTTGGATTCCCCTAGGTCTCTAGTTTTCAGAAATGCACAGGTTTGGTAGGTTTCCCTAGGTGGCGGCTGAGCTACAGGCCAAAATCTACAGGTAGGCACTTTGCAAAAAACACCTCTGTTTTCTTTAAAAATGTGGATGTGTCCACGTTGCGCTTTGGGGCGCTTTCCTGTCGCGGGCGCTAGGCCTACCCACACAAGTGAGGTATCATTTTTATCGGGAGACGTGGGGGAACGCTGGGTGAAAGGACATTTGTGGCTCCTCTCAGATTCCAGAACTTTCTGCCACAGAAATGTGAGGAACATGTGTTTTTTTGGCCAAATTTTGAGGTTTGCAAAGGATTCTGGGTAACAGAACCTGGTCCGAGCCACACAAGTCAGCCCATATTGGATTCCCCTAGGTCTCTAGTTTTCAGAAATGCACAGGTTTGGTAGGTTTCCCTAGGTGGCGGCTGAGCTACAGGCCAAAATCTACAGGTAGGCACTTTACAAAAAACACCTCTGTTTTCTTTCAAAAATTTGGATGTGTCCACGTTGCACTTTGGGGCGTTTCCTGTTGCGGGCGCTAGGCCTACCCACACAAGTGAGGTATCATTTTTATCGGGAGACGTGGGGGAACGCTGGGTGGAAGGAAATTTGTGGCTCCTCTCAGATTCCAGAACTTTCTGCCACAGAAATGTGAGGAACATGTGTTTTTTTAGCCAAATTTTGAGGTTTGCAAAGGATTCTGGGTAACAGAACCTGGTCCGAGCCACACAAGTCACCCCATCTTGGATTCCCCTAGGTCTCTAGTTTTCAGAAATGCACAGGTTTGGTAGGTTTCAATAGGTGGCGGCTGAGCTACAGGCCAAAATCTACAGGTAGGCACTTTGCAAAAAACACCTCTGTTTTCTTTCAAAAATTTGGATGTGTCCACGTTGCGCTTTGGGGCGTTTCCTGTCGCGGGCGCTAGGCCTACCCACACAAGTAAGGTATAATTTTTATCGGGAGACGTGGGGGAACGCTGGGTGGAAGGAAATTTGTGGCTCCTCTCAGATTCCAGAACTTTCTGCCACAGAAATGTGAGGAACATGTGTTTTTTTAGCCAAATTTTGAGGTTTGCAAAGGATTCTGGGTAACAGAACCTGGTCCGAGCCACACAAGTCACCCCATCTTGGATTCCCCTAGGTCTCTAGTTTTAAAAAATGCACAGGTTTGGTAGGTTTCAATAGGTGGCGGCTGAGCTACAGGCCAAAATCTACAGGTAGGCACTTTGCAAAAAACACCTCTGTTTTCTTTCAAAAATTTGAATGTGTCCACGTTGCGCTTTGGGGCGTTTCCTGTCGCGGGCGCTAGGCCTACCCACACAAGTGAGGTATAATTTTTATCGGCAGACGTGGGGGAACGCTGGGTGGAAGGAAATTTGTGGCTCCTCTCAGATTCCAGAACTTTCTGCCACAGAAATGTGAGGAACATGTGTTTTTTTAGCCAAATTTTGAGGTTTGCAAAGGATTCTGGGTAACAGAACCTGGTCCGAGCCACACAAGTCACCCCATTTTGGATTCCCCTAGGTCTCTAGTTTTCAGAAATGCACAGGTTTGGTAGGTTTCCCTAGGTGGCGGCTGAGCTACAGTCCAAAATCTACAGGTAGGCACTTTGTAATAAAAACCTCTGTTTTCTTTCAAAAATTTGGATGTGTCCACGTTGCGTTTTGGGGCGTTTCCTGCCACGGGCGCTAGGCCTACCCACACAAGTGAGGTATCATTTTTATCGGGAGACGTGGGGGAACGCTGGGTGGAAGGAAATTTGTGGCTCCTCTCAGATTCCAGAACTTTCTGCCACAGAAATGTGAGGAACATGTGTTTTTTTAGCCAAATTTTGAGGTTTGCAAAGGATTCTGGGTAACAGAACCTGGTCCGAGACACACAAGTCACCCCATCTTGGATTCCCCTAGGTCTCTAGTTTTCAGAAATGCACAGGTTTAGTAGGTTTCCCTAGGTGGCGTCTGAGCTACAGGCCAAAATCTACAGGTAGGCACTTTGCAAAAAACACCTCTGTTTTCTTTCAAAAATTTGGATGTGTCCACGTTGCGCTTTGGGGCGTTTCCTGTCGCGGCGCTAGGCCTACCCACACAAGTGAGGTATCATTTTTAACGGGAGACGTGGGGGAACGCTGGGTGGAAGGACATGTGTGGCTCCTCTCAGATTCCAGAACTTTCTGCCACAGAAATGTGAGGAACATGTGTTTTTTTAGCCAAATTTTGAGGTTTGCAAAGGATTCTGGGTAACAGAACCTGGTCCGAGCCACACAAGTCAGCCAATATTGGATTCCCCTAGGTCTCTAGTTTTCAGAAATGCACAGGTTTGGTAGGTTTCCCTAGGTGGTGGCTGAGCTACAGGCCAAAATCTACAGGTAGGCACTTTACAAAAAACACCTCTGTTTTCTTTAAAAAATTTGGATGTGTCCACGTTGCGCTTTGGGGCGTTTCCTGTCGCGGGCGCTAGGCCTACCCACACAAGTGAGGTATCATTTTTATCGGGAGATGTGGAGGAACGCTGGGTGGAAGGAAATTTGTGGCTCCTCTCAGATTCCAGAACTTTCTGCCACAGAAATGTGAGGAACATGTGTTTTTTTAGGCAAATTTTGAGGTTTGCAAAGGATTCTGGGTAACAGAACCTGGTCCGAGCCACACAAGTAACCCCATCTTGGATTCCCCTAGGTCTCTAGTTTTCAGAAATGCACAGGTTTGGTAGGTTTCAATAGGTGGCGGCTGAGCTACAGGCCAAAATCTACAGGTAGACACTTTGCAAAAAACACCTCTGTTTTCTTTCAAAAATTTAGATGTGTCCACGTTGCGCTTTGGGGCGCTTCCTGTCGCGGGCGCTAGGCCTACCCACAAAAGTGGGGTATCATTTTTATCGGGAGACGTGGGGGAACGCTGGGTGGAAGGAAATTTGTGGCTCCTCTCAGATTCCAGAACTTTCTGCCACAGAAATGTGAGGAACATGTGTTTTTTTAGCCAAATTTTGCAGTTTGCAAAGGATTCTGGGTAACAGGACCTGGTCCGACCCACACAAGTCACCCCATCTTGGATTCCCCTAGGTCTCTAGTTTTCAGAAATGCACAGGTTTGGTAGGTTTCCCTAGGTGGCGGCTGAGCTACAGGCCAAAATCTACAGGTAGGCACTTTGCAAAAAACACCTCTGTTTTCTTTAAAAATGTGGATGTGTCCACGTTGCGCTTTGGGGCGCTTTCCTGTCGCGGGCGCTAGGCCTACCCACACAAGTGAGGTATCATTTTTATCGGGAGACGTGGGGGAACGCTGGGTGAAAGGACATTTGTGGCTCCTCTCAGATTCCAGAACTTTCTGCCACAGAAATGTGAGGAACATGTGTTTTTTTGGCCAAATTTTGAGGTTTGCAAAGGATTCTGGGTAACAGAACCTGGTCCGAGCCACACAAGTCAGCCCATATTGGATTCCCCTAGGTCTCTAGTTTTCAGAAATGCACAGGTTTGGTAGGTTTCCCTAGGTGGCGGCTGAGCTACAGGCCAAAATCTACAGGTAGGCACTTTACAAAAAACACCTCTGTTTTCTTTCAAAAATTTGGATGTGTCCACGTTGCACTTTGGGGCGTTTCCTGTTGCGGGCGCTAGGCCTACCCACACAAGTGAGGTATCATTTTTATCGGGAGACGTGGGGGAACGCTGGGTGGAAGGAAATTTGTGGCTCCTCTCAGATTCCAGAACTTTCTGCCACAGAAATGTGAGGAACATGTGTTTTTTTAGCCAAATTTTGAGGTTTGCAAAGGATTCTGGGTAACAGAACCTGGTCCGAGCCACACAAGTCACCCCATCTTGGATTCCCCTAGGTCTCTAGTTTTCAGAAATGCACAGGTTTGGTAGGTTTCAATAGGTGGCGGCTGAGCTACAGGCCAAAATCTACAGGTAGGCACTTTGCAAAAAACACCTCTGTTTTCTTTCAAAAATTTGGATGTGTCCACGTTGCGCTTTGGGGCGTTTCCTGTCGCGGGCGCTAGGCCTACCCACACAAGTAAGGTATAATTTTTATCGGCAGACGTGGGGGAACGCTGGGTGGAAGGAAATTTGTGGCTCCTCTCAGATTCCAGAACTTTCTGCCACAGAAATGTGAGGAACATGTGTTTTTTTAGCCAAATTTTGAGGTTTGCAAAGGATTCTGGGTAACAGAACCTGGTCCGAGCCACACAAGTCACCCCATTTTGGATTCCCCTAGGTCTCTAGTTTTCAGAAATGCACAGGTTTGGTAGGTTTCCCTAGGTGGCGGCTGAGCTACAGTCCAAAATCTACAGGTAGGCACTTTGTAAAAAACACCTCTGTTTTCTTTCAAAAATTTGGATGTGTCCACGTTGCGTTTTGGGGCGTTTCCTGCCGCGGGCGCTAGGCCTACCCACACAAGTGAGGTATCATTTTTATCGGGAGACGTGGGGGAACGCTGGGTGGAAGGAAATTTGTGGCTCCTCTCAGATTCCAGAACTTTCTGCCACAGAAATGTGAGGAACATGTGTTTTTTTAGCCAAATTTTGAGGTTTGCAAAGGATTCTGGGTAACAGAACCTGGTCCGAGACACACAAGTCACCCCATCTTGGATTCCCCTGGTCTCTAGTTTTCAGAAATGCACAGGTTTAGTAGGTTTCCCTAGGTGGCGTCTGAGCTACAGGCCAAAATCTACAGGTAGGCACTTTGCAAAAAACACCTCTGTTTTCTTTCAAAAATTTGGATGTGTCCACGTTGCGCTTTGGGGCGTTTCCTGTCGCGGCGCTAGGCCTACCCACACAAGTGAGGTATCATTTTTAACGGGAGACGTGGGGGAACGCTGGGTGGAAGGACATTTGTGGCTCCTCTCAGATTCCAGAACTTTCTGCCACAGAAATGTGAGGAACATGTGTTTTTTTAGCCAAATTTTGAGGTTTGCAAAGGATTCTGGGTAACAGAACCTGGTCCGAGCCACACAAGTCAGCCAATATTGGATTCCCCTAGGTCTCTAGTTTTCAGAAATGCACAGGTTTGGTAGGTTTCCCTAGGTGGCGGCTGAGCTACAGGCCAAAATCTACAGGTAGGCACTTTACAAAAAACACCTCTGTTTTCTTTCAAAAATTTGGATGTGTCCACGTTGCGCTTTGGGGCGTTTCCTGTCGCGGGCGCTAGCCCTACCCACACAAGTGAGGTATCATTTTTATCGGGAGACGTGGGGGAACGCTGGGTGGAAGGAAATTTGTGGCTCCTCTCAGATTCCAGAACTTTCTGCCACAGAAATGTGAGGAACATGTGTTTTTTTAGCCAAATTTTGAGGTTTGCAAAGGATTCTGGGTAACAGAACCTGGTCCGAGCCACACAAGTCACCCCATCTTGGATTCCCCTAGGTCTCTAGTTTTCAGAAATGCACAGGTTTGGTAGGTTTCAATAGGTGGCGGCTGAGCTACAGGCCAAAATCTACAGGTAGACACTTTGCAAAAAACACCTCTGTTTTCTTTCAAAAATTTAGATGTGTCCACGTTGCGCTTTGGGGCGCTTCCTGTCGCGGGCGCTAGGCCTACCCACACAAGTGAGGTATCATTTTTATCGGGAGACGTGGGGGAACGCTGGGTGGAAGGAAATTTGTGGCTCCTCTCAGATTCCAGAACTTTCTGCCACAGAAATGTGAGGAACATGTGTTTTTTTAGCCAAATTTTGAGGTTTGCAAAGGATTCTGGGTAACAGAACCTGGTCCGAGCCACACAAGTCAGCCCATATTGGATTCCCCTAGGTCTCTAGTTTTCAGAAATGCACAGGTTTGGTAGGTTTCCCTAGGTGGCGGCTGAGCTACAGGCCAAAATCTACAGGTAGGCACTTTGCAAAAAACACCTCTGTTTTCTGAAAAAAATTTGAATGTGTCCACGTTGCGCTTTGGGGCGTTTCCTGTCGCGGGCGCTAGGCCTACCCACACAAGTGAGGTATCAGTTTTATCGCGAGACGTGGGGGAACGCTGCGTGGAAGGAAATTTGTGGCTCCTCTCAGATTCCACAACTTTCTGCCACAGAAATGTGAGGAACATGTGTTTTTTTAGCCAAATTTTGAGGGTTGCAAAGGATTCTGGGTAACAGAACCTGGTCCGAGCCACACAAGTCAGCCCATCTTGGATTCCCCTAGGTCTCTAGTTTTCAGAAATGCACAGGTTTGGTAGGTTTCAATAGGTGGCGGCTGAGCTACAGGCCAAAATCTACAGGTAGACACTTTGCAAAAAACACCTCTGTTTTCTTTCAAAAATTTAGATGTGTCCACGTTGCGCTTTGGGGCGCTTCCTGTCGCGGGCGCTAGGCCTACCCACACAAGTGAGGTATCATTTTTATCGGGAGACGTGGGGGAACGCTGGGTGGAAGTAAATTTGTGGCTCATCTCAGATTCCAGAACTTTCTGCCACGGAAATGTGAGGAACATGTGTTTTTTTAGCCAAATTTTGATGTTTGGAAAGGATTCTGGGTAACAGGACCTGGTCCGACCCACACAAGTCACCCCATCTTGGATTCCCCTAGGTCTCTAGTTTTCAGAAATGCACAGGTTTGGTAGGTTTCCCTAGGAGGCGGCAGAGCTACAGGCCAAAATCTACAGGTAGGCACTTTGCAAAAAACACCTCTGTTTTCTTTAAAAATGTGGATGTGTCCACGTTGCGCTTTGGGGCGTTTCCTGTCGCGGGCGCTAGGCCTACCCACACAAGTGAGGTATCATTTTTATCGGGAGACGTGGGGGAACGCTGGGTGAAAGGACATTTGTGGCTCCTCTCAGATTCCAGAACTTTCTGCCACAGAAATGTGAGGAACATGTGTTTTTTTGGCCAAATTTTGAGGTTTGCAAAGGATTCTGGGTAACAGAACCTGGTCCGAGCCACACAAGTCAGCCCATATTGGATTCCCCTAGGTCTCTAGTTTTCAGAAATGCACAGGTTTGGTAGGTTTCCCTAGGTGGCGGCTGAGCTACAGGCCAAAATCTACAGGTAGGCACTTTACAAAAAACACCTCTGTTTTCTTTCAAAAATTTGGATGTGTCCACGTTGCGCTTTGGGGCGTTTCCTGTCGCGGGCGCTAGGCCTACCCACACAAGTGAGGTATCATTTTTATCGGGAGACGTGGGGGAACGCTGGGTGGAAGGAAATTTGTGGCTCCTCTCAGATTCCAGAACTTTCTGCCACAGAAATGTGAGGAACATGTGTTTTTTTAGCCAAATTTTGAGGTTTGCAAAGGATTCTGGGTAACAGAACCTGGTCCGAGCCACACAAGTCACCCCATCTTGGATTCCCCTAGGTCTCTAGTTTTCAGAAATGCACAGGTTTGGTAGGTTTCAAAAGGTGGCGGCTGAGCTACAGGCCAAAATCTACAGGTAGGCACTTTGCAAAAAACACCTCTGTTTTCTTTCAAAAATTTGGATGTGTCCACGTTGCGCTTTGGGGCGTTTCCTGTCGCGGGCGCTAGGCCTACCCACACAAGTGAGGTATAATTTTTATCGGCAGACGTGGGGGAACGCTGGGTGGAAGGAAATTTGTGGCTCCTCTCAGATTCCAGAACTTTCTGCCACAGAAATGTGAGGAACATGTGTTTTTTTAGCCAAATTTTGAGGTTTGCAAAGGATTCTGGGTAACAGAACCTGGTCCGAGCCACACAAGTCACCCCATTTTGGATTCCCCTAGGTCTCTAGTTTTCAGAAATGCACAGGTTTGGTAGGTTTCCCTAGGTGGCGGCTGAGCTACAGTCCAAAATCTACAGGTAGGCACTTTGTAAAAAACACCTCTGTTTTCTTTCAAAAATTTGGATGTGTCCACGTTGCGTTTTGGGGCGTTTCCTGCCGCGGGCGCTAGGCCTACCCACACAAGTGAGGTATCATTTTTATCGGGAGACGTGGGGGAACGCTGCGTGGAAGGAAATTTGTGGCTCCTCTCAGATTCCAGAACTTTCTGCCACAGAAATGTGAGGAACATGTGTTTTTTTAGCCAAATTTTGAGGTTTGCAAAGGATTCTGGGTAACAGAACCTGGTCCGAGACACACAAGTCACCCCATCTTGGATTCCCCTAGGTCTCTAGTTTTCAGAAATGCACAGGTTTAGTAGGTTTCCCTAGGTGGCGTCTGAGCTACAGGCCAAAATCTACAGGTAGGCACTTTGCAAAAAACACCTCTGTTTTCTTTCAAAAATTTGGATGTGTCCACGTTGCGCTTTGGGGCGTTTCCTGTTGCGGCGCTAGGCCTACCCACACAAGTGAGGTATCATTTTTAACGGGAGACGTGGGGGAACGCTGGGTGGAAGGACATTTGTGGCTCCTCTCAGATTCCAGAACTTTCTGCCACAGAAATGTGAGGAACATGTGTTTTTTTAGCCAAATTTTGAGGTTTGCAAAGGATTCTGGGTAACAGAACCTGGTCCGAGCCACACAAGTCACCCCATTTTGGATTCCCCTAGGTCTCTAGTTTTCAGAAATGCACAGGTTTGGTAGGTTTCCCTAGGTAGCGGCTGAGCTACAGGCCAAAATCTACAGGTAGGCACTTTGCAAAAAACACCTCTGTTTACTTTCAAAAATTTGGATGTGTCCACATTGCGCTTTGGGGCGTTTCCTGTCGCGGGCGCTAGGCCTACCCACACAAGTGAGGTACCATTTTTATCGGGAGACGTGGGGAAATGCTGGGTGGAAGGAAATTTGTGGCTCCTCTCAGATTCCAGAACATTCTGCCACAGACATGTGAGGAACATGTGTTTTTTTAGCCAAATTTTGAGGTTTGCAAAGGATTCTGGGTAACAGAACCTGGTCCGAGCCACACAAGTCACCCCATTTTGGATTCCCCTAGGTCTCTAGTTTTCAGAAATGCACAGGTTTGGTAGGTTTCCCTAGGTGGCGGCTGAGCTACAGGCCAAAATCTACAGGTTGGCCCTTTGCAAAAAACACCTCTGTTTTCTTTCAAAAATTTGGATGTGTCTACGTTGCGTTTTGGGGCGTTTCCAGTCGCGGGCGCTAGGCCTACCCACACAAGTGAGGTATCATTTTTATCGGGAGACGTGGGGGAACGCTGGGTGGAAGGAAATTTGTGGCTCCTCTCAGATTCCAGAACTTTCTGCCACAGAAATGTGAGGAACATGTGTTTTTTTAGCCAAATTTTGAGGTTTGCAAAGGATTCTGGGTAACAGAACCTTGTCCGAGCCACACAAGTCACCCCATCTTGGATTCCCCTAGGTCTCTAGTTTTCAGAATTGCACAGGTTTGGTAGGTTTCAATAGGTGGCGGCTGAGCTACAGGCCAAAATCTACAGGTATACACTTTGCAAAAAACACCTCTGTTTTCTTTCAAAAATTTCGATGTGTCCACGTTGCGCTTTGGGGCGCTTCCTGTCGCGGGCGCTAGGCCTACCCACACAAGTGAGGTATCATTTTTATCGGGAGACGTGGGGCAACGCTGGGTGGAAGGAAATTTGTGGCTCCTCTCAGATTCCAGAACTTTCTGCCACAGAAATGTGAGGAACATGTGTTTTTTTAGCCAAATTTTGAGGTTTGCAAAGGATTCTGGGTAACAGAACCTGGTCCGAGCCACACAAGTCAGCCAATATTGGATTCCCCTAGGTCTCTAGTTTTCAGAAATGCACAGGTTTGGTAGGTTTCCCTAGGTGGCGGCTGAGCTACAGGCCAAAATCTACAGGTAGGCACTTTACAAAAAACACCTCTGTTTTCTTTCAAAAATTTGGATGTGTCCACGTTGCGCTTTGGGGCGCTTCCTGTCGCGGGCGCTAGGCCTACCCACACAAGTGAGGTATCATTTTTATCGGGAGACGTGGGGGAACGCTGGGTGGAAGGAAATTTGTGGCTCCTCTCAGATTCCAGAACTTTCTGCCACAGAAATGTGAGGAACATGTGTTTTTTTAGCCAAATTTTGAGGTTTGCAAATGATTCTGGGTAACAGAACCTGGTCCGAGCCACACAAGTCAGCCCATATTGGATTCCCCTAGGTCTCTAGTTTTCAGAAATGCACAGGTTTGGTAGGTTTCCCTAGGTGGCGGCTGAGCTACAGGCCAAAATCTACAGGTAGGCACTTTGCAAAAAACACCTCTGTTTTCTTAAAAAAATGTGAATGTGTCCACGTTGCGCTTTGGGGCGTTTCCTGTCGCGGGCGCTATGCCTACCCACACAAGTGAGGTATAAGTTTTATCGCGAGACGTGGGGGAACGCTGCGTGGAAGGAAATTTGTGGCTCCTCTCAGATTCCAGAACTTTCTGCCACAGAAATGTGAGGAACATGTGTTTTTTTAGCCAAATTTTGAGGGTTGCAAAGGATTCTGGGTAACAGAACCTGGTCCGAGCCACACAAGTCAGCCCATATTGGATTCCCCTAGGTCTCTAGTTTTCAGGAATGCACAGGTATGGTAGGTTTCCCTAGGTGGCGGCTGAGCTACAGGCCAAAATCTACAGGTAGACACTTCCCAAAAAACACCTCTGTTTTCTTTCAAAAATTTGGATGTGTCCACGTTGCGCTTTGGGGCGCTTCCTGTCGCGGGCGCTAGGCCTACCCACACAAGTGAGGTATCATTTTTATCAGGAGACGTGGGGGAACGCTGGGTGGAAGGACATTTGTGGCTCCTCTCAGATTACAGAACTTTCTGCCACAGAAATGTGAGGAACATGTGTTTTTTTAGCCAAATTTTGAGGTTTGCAAAGGATTCTGGGTAACAGAACCTGGTCCGAGCCACACAAGTCAGCCCATATTGGATTCCCCTAGGTCTCTAGTTTTCAGAAATGCACAGGTTTGGTAGGTTTCCCTAGGTGGCGGCTGAGCTACAGGCCAAAATCTACAGGTAGGCACTTTACAAAATACACCTCTGTTTTCTTTCAAAAATGTGGATGTGTCCACGTTGCGCTTTGGGGCGTTTCCTGTCGCGGGCGCTAGGCCTACCCACACAAGTGAGGTATCATTTTTATCGGGAGACGTGGGGCAACGCTGGGTGGAAGGAAATTTGTGGCTCCTCTCAGATTCCAGAACTTTCTGCCACAGAAATGTGAGGAACATGTGTTTTTTTAGCCAAATTTTTAGGTTTGCAAAGGATTCTGGGTAACAGAACCTGGTCCGAGCCACACAAGTCAGCCAATATTGGATTCCCCTAGGTCTCTAGTTTTCAGAAATGCACAGGTTTGGTAGGTTTCCCTAGGTGGCGGCTGAGCTACAGGCCAAAATCTACAGGTAGGCACTTTACAAAAAACACCTCTGTTTTCTTTCAAAAATTTGGATGTGTCCACGTTGCGCTTTGGGGCGTTTCCTGTCGCGGGCGCTAGCCCTACCCACACAAGTGAGGTATCATTTTTATCGGGAGACGTGGGGGAACGCTGGGTGGAAGGAAATTTGTGGCTCCTCTCAGATTCCAGAACTTTCTGCCACAGAAATGTGAGGAACATGTGTTTTTTTAGCCAAATTTTGAGGTTTGCAAAGGATTCTGGGTAACAGAACCTGGTCCGAGCCACACAAGTCACCCCATTTTGGATTCCCCTAGGTCTCTAGTTTTCAGAAATGCACAGGTTTGGTAGGTTTCCCTAGGTGGCGGCTGAGCTACAGGCCAAAATCTACAGGTTGGCACTTTGCAAAAAACACCTCTGTTTTCTTTCAAAAATTTGGATGTGTCTACGTTGCGTTTTGGGGCGTTTCCAGTCGCGGGCGCTAGGCCTACCCACACAAGTGAGGTATCATTTTTATCGGGAGACGTGGGGGAACGCTGGGTGGAAGGAAATTTGTGGCTCCTCTCAGATTCCAGAACTTTCTGCCACAGAAATGTGAGGAACATGTGTTTTTTTAGCCAAATTTTGAGGTTTGCAAAGGATTCTGGGTAACAGAACCTTGTCCGAGCCACACAAGTCACCCCATCTTGGATTCCCCTAGGTCTCTAGTTTTCAGAAATGCACAGGTTTGGTAGGTTTCAATAGGTGGCGGCTGAGCTACAGGCCAAAATCTACAGGTATACACTTTGCAAAAAACACCTCTGTTTTCTTTCAAAAATTTCGATGTGTCCACGTTGCGTTTTGGGGCGCTTCCTGTCGCGGGCGCTAAGCCTACCCACACAAGTGAGGTATCATTTTTATCGGGAGACGTGGGGCAACGCTGGGTGGAAGGAAATTTGTGGCTCCTCTCAGATTCCAGAACTTTCTGCCACAGAAATGTGAGGAACATGTGTTTTTTTAGCCAAATTTTGAGGTTTGCAAAGGATTCTGGGTAACAGAACCTGGTCCGAGCCACACAAGTCAGCCAATATTGGATTCCCCTAGGTCTCTAGTTTTCAGAAATGCACAGGTTTGGTAGGTTTCCCTAGGTGGCGGCTGAGCTACAGGCCAAAATCTACAGGTAGGCACTTTACAAAAAACACCTCTGTTTTCTTTCAAAAATTTGGATGTGTCCACGTTGCGCTTTGGGGCGTTTCCTGTCGCGGGCGCTAGCCCTACCCTCACAAGTGAGGTATCATTTTTATCGGGAGACGTGGGGGAACGCTGGGTGGAAGGAAATTTGTGGCTCCTCTCAGATTCCAGAACTTTCTGCCACAGAAATGTGAGGAACATGTGTTTTTTTAGCCAAATTTTGAGGTTTGCAAAGGATTCTGGGTAACAGAACCTGGTCCGAGCCACACAAGTCAGCCCATATTGGATTCCCCTAGGTCTCTAGTTTTCAGAAATGCACAGGTTTGGTAGGTTTCCCTAGGTGGCGGCTGAGCTACAGGCCAAAATCTACAGGTAGGCACTTTGCAAAAAACACCTCTGTTTTCTTAAAAAAATTTGAATGTGTCCACGTTGCGCTTTGGGGCGTTTCCTGTCGCGGGCGCTAGGCCTACCCACACAAGTGAGGTATCAGTTTTATCGCGAGACGTGGGGGAACGCTGCGTGGAAGGAAATTTGTGGCTCCTCTCAGATTCCAGAACTTTCTGCCACAGAAATGTGAGGAACATGTGTTTTTTTAGCCAAATTTTGAGGGTTGCAAAGGATTCTGGGTAACAGAACCTGGTCCGAGCCACACAAGTCAGCCCATATTGGATTCCCCTAGGTCTCTAGTTTTCAGGAATGCACAGGTATGGAAGGTTTCCCTAGGTGGCGGCTGAGCTACAGGCCAAAATCTACAGGTAGACACTTCGCAAAAAACACCTCTGTTTTCTTTCAAAAATTTGGATGTGTCCACGTTGCGCTTTGGGGCGCTTCCTGTCGCGGGCGCTAGGCCTACCCACACAAGTGAGGTATCATTTTTATCAGGAGACGTGGGGGAACGCTGGGTGGAAGGACATTTGTGGCTCCTCTCAGATTACAGAACTTTCTGCCACAGAAATGTGAGGAACATGTGTTTTTTTAGCCAAATTTTGAGGTTTGCAAAGGATTCTGGGTAACAGAACCTGGTCCGAGCCACACAAGTCAGCCCATATTGGATTCCCCTAGGTCTCTAGTTTTCAGAAATGCACAGGTTTGGTAGGTTTCCCTAGGTGGCGGCTGAGCTACAGGCCAAAATCTACAGGTAGGCACTTTACAAAATACACCTCTGTTTACTTTAAAAAATGTGGATGTGTCCACGTTGCGCTTTGGGGCGTTTCCTGTCGCGGGCGCTAGGCCTACCCACACAAGTGAGGTATCATTTTTATCGGGAGACGTGGGGCAACGCTGGGTGGAAGGAAATTTGTGGCTCCTCTCAGATTCCAGAACTTTCTGCCACAGAAATGTGAGGAACATGTGTTTTTTTAGCCAAATTTTGAGGTTTGCAAAGGATTCTGGGTAACAGAACCTGGTCCGAGCCACACAAGTCAGCCAATATTGGATTCCCCTAGGTCTCTAGTTTTCAGAAATGCACAGGTTTGGTAGGTTTCCCTAGGTGGCGGCTGAGCTACAGGCCAAAATCTACAGGTAGGCACTTTACAAAAAACACCTCTGTTTTCTTTCAAAAATTTGGATGTGTCCACGTTGCGCTTTGGGGCGTTTCCTGTCGCGGGCGCTAGCCCTACCCACACAAGTGAGGTATCATTTTTATCGGGAGACGTGGGGGAACGCTGGGTGGAAGGAAATTTGTGGCTCCTCTCAGATTCCAGAACTTTCTGCCACAGAAATGTGAGGAACATGTGTTTTTTTAGCCAAATTTTGAGGTTTGCAAAGGATTCTGGGTAACAGAACCTGGTCCGAGCCACACAAGTCACCCCATCTTGGATTCCCCTAGGTCTCTAGTTTTCAGAAATGCACAGGTTTGGTAGGTTTCAATAGGTGGCGGCTGAGCTACAGGCCAAAATCTACAGGTAGACACTTTGCAAAAAACACCTCTGTTTTCTTTCAAAAATTTAGATGTGTCCACGTTGCGCTTTGGGGCGCTTCCTGTCGCGGGCGCTAGGCCTACCCACACAAGTGAGGTATCATTTTTATCGGGAGACGTGGGGGAACGCTGGGTGGAAGGAAATTTGTGGCTCCTCTCAGATTCCAGAACTTTCTGCCACAGAAATGTGAGGAACATGTGTTTTTTTAGCCAAATTTTGAGGTTTGCAAATGATTCTGGGTAACAGAACCTGGTCCGAGCCACACAAGTCAGCCCATATTGGATTCCCCTAGGTCTCTAGTTTTCAGAAATGCACAGGTTTGGTAGGTTTCCCTAGGTGGCGGCTGAGCTACAGGCCAAAATCTACAGGTAGGCACTTTGCAAAAAACACCTCTGTTTTCTTAAAAAAATTTGAATGTGTCCACGTTGCGCTTTGGGGCGTTTCCTGTCGCGGGCGCTAGGCCTACCCACACAAGTGAGGTATCAGTTTTATCGCGAGACGTGGGGGAACGCTGCGTGGAAGGAAATTTGTGGCTCCTCTCAGATTCCAGAACTTTCTGCCACAGAAATGTGAGGAACATGTGTTTTTTTAGCCAAATTTTGAGGGTTGCAAAGGATTCTGGGTAACAGAACCTGGTCCGAGCCACACAAGTCAGCCCATATTGGATTCCCCTAGGTCTCTAGTTTTCAGAAATGCACAGGTTTGGTAGGTTTCCCTAGGTGGCGGCTGAGCTACAGGCCAAAATCTACAGGTAGACACTTCGCAAAAAACACCTCTGTTTTCTTTCAAAAATTTGGATGTGTCCACGTTGCGCTTTGGGGCGCTTCCTGTCGCGGGCGCTAGGCCTACCCACACAAGTGAGGTATCATTTTTATCAGGAGACGTGGGGGAACGCTGGGTGGAAGGACATTTGTGGCTCCTCTCAGATTACAGAACTTTCTGCCACAGAAATGTGAGGAACATGTGTTTTTTTAGCCAAATTTTGAGATTTGCAAAGGATTCTGGGTAACAGAACCTGGTCCGAGCCACACAAGTCAGCCCATATTGGATTCCCCTAGGTCTCTAGTTTTCAGAAATGCACAGGTTTGGTAGGTTTCCATAGGTGGCGGCTGAGCTACAGGCCAAAATCTACAGGTAGGCACTTTACAAAATACACCTCTGTTTTCTTTCAAAAATGTGGATGTGTCCACGTTGCGTTTTGGGGCGTTTCCTGTCGCGGGCGCTAGGTCTACCCACACAAGTGAGGTATCATTTTTATCGGGAGACGTGGGGGAACGCTGGGTGGAAGTAAATTTGTGGCTCCTCTCAGATTCCAAAACTTTCTGCCACAGAAATGTGATGAACATGTGTTTTTTTAGCCAAATTTTGAGGTTTGCAAAGGATTCTGGGTAACAGAACCTGGTCCGTGCCACACAAGTCAGTCCATATTGGATTCCCCTAGGTCTCTAGTTTTCAGAAATGCACAGGTTTGGTAGGTTTCCCTAGGTGGCGGCTGAGCTACAGGCCAAAATCTACAGGTAGGCACTTTACAAAAAACACCTCTGTTTTCTTTCAAAAATTTGGATGTGTCCACGTTGCGCTTTGGGGCGTTTCCTGTCGCGGGCGCTAGGCCTACCCACACAAGTGAGGTATCATTTTTATCGGGAGACGTGGGGGAACGCTGGGTGGAAGGAAATGTGTGGCTCCTCTCAGATTCCAGAACTTTTTGCCACAGAAATATGAGGAACATGTGTTTTTTTAGCCAAATTTTGAGGTTTGCAAAGGATTCTGGGTAACAGAACCTGGTCCGAGCCACACAAGTCACCCCATTTTGGATTCCCCTAGGTCTCTAGTTTTCAGAAATGCACAGGTTTGGTAGGTTTCCCTAGGTAGCGGCTGAGCTACAGGCCAAAATCTACAGGTAGGCACTTTGCAAAAAACACCTCTGTTTACTTTCAAAAATTTGGATGTGTCCACATTGCGCTTTGGGGCGTTTCCTGTCGCGGGCGCTAGGCCTACCCACACAAGTGAGGTACCATTTTTATCGGGAGACGTGGGGAAATGCTGGGTGGAAGGAAATTTGTGGCTCCTCTCAGATTCCAGAACATTCTGTCACAGAAATGTGAGGAACATGTGTTTTTTTAGCCAAATTTTGAGGTTTGCAAAGGATTCTGGGTAACAGAACCTGGTCCGAGCCACACAAGTCACCCCATTTTGGATTCCCCTAGGTCTCTAGTTTTCAGAAATGCACAGGTTTGGTAGGTTTCCCTAGGTAGCGGCTGAGCTACAGGCCAAAATCTACAGGTAGGCACTTTGCAAAAAACACCTCTGTTTACTTTAAAAAATTTGGATGTGTCCACATTGCGCTTTGGGGCGTTTCCTGTCGCGGGCGCTAGGCCTACCCACACAAGTGAGGTACCATTTTTATCGGGAGACGTGGGGAAATGCTGGGTGGAAGGAAATTTGTGGCTCCTCTCAGATTCCAGAACATTCTGCCACAGAAATGTGAGGAACATGTGTTTTTTTAGCCAAATTTTGAGGTTTGCAAAGGATTCTGGGTAACAGAACCTGGTCCGAGCCACACAAGTCACCCCATTTTGGATTCCCCTAGGTCTCTAGTTTTCAGAAATGCACAGGTTTGGTAGGTTTCCCTAGGTGGCGGCTGAGCTACAGGCCAAAATCTACAGGTTGGCACTTTGCAAAAAACACCTCTGTTTTCTTTCAAAAATTTGGATGTGTCCACGTTGCGTTTTGGGGCGTTTCCAGTCGCGGGCGCTAGGCCTACCCACACAAGTGAGGTATCATTTTTATCGGGAGACGTGGGGGAACGCTGGGTGGAAGGAAATTTGTGGCTCCTCTCAGATTCCAGAACTTTCTGCCACAGAAATGTGAGGAACATGTGTTTTTTTAGCCAAATTTTGAGGTTTGCAAAGGATTCTGGGTAACATAACCTTGTCCGAGCCAGACAAGTCACCCCATCTTGGATTTCCCTAGGTCTCTAGTTTTCAGAAATGCACAGGTTTGGTAGGTTTCAATAGGTGGCGGCTGAGCTACAGGCCAAAATCTACAGGTATACACTTTGCAAAAAACACCTCTGTTTTCTTTCAAAAATTTCGATGTGTCCACGTTGCGCTTTGGGGCGCTTCCTGTCGCGGGCGCTAGGCCTACCCACACAAGTGAGGTATCATTTTTATCGGGAGACGTGGGGGAACGCTGGGTGGAAGGAAATTTGTGGCTCCTCTCAGATTCCAGAACTTTCTGCCACAGAAATGTGAGGAACATGTGTTTTTTTAGCCAAATTTTGAGGTTTGCAAAGGATTCTGGGTAACAGAACCTGGTCCGAGCCACACAAGTCACCCCATTTTGGATTCCCCTAGGTCTCTAGTTTTCAGAAATGCACAGGTTTGGTAGGTTTCCCTAGGTGGCGGCTGAGCTACAGGCCAAAATCTACAGGTTGGCACTTTGCAAAAAACACCTCTGTTTTCTTTTAAAAATTTGGATGTGTCCACGTTGCGTTTTGGGGCGTTTCCAGTCGCGGGCGCTAGGCCTACCCACACAAGTGAGGTATCATTTTTATCGGGAGACGTGGGGGAACGCTGGGTGGAAGGAAATTTGTGGCTCCTCTCAGATTCCAGAACTTTCTGCCACAGAAATGTGAGGAACATGTGTTTTTTTAGCCAAATTTTGAGGTTTGCAAAGGATTCTGGGTAACAGAACCTTGTCCGAGCCACACAAGTCACCCCATCTTGGATTCCCCTAGGTCTCTAGTTTTCAGAAATGCACAGGTTTGGTAGGTTTCAATAGGTGGCGGCTGAGCTACAGGCCAAAATCTACAGGTATACACTTTGCAAAAAACACCTCTGTTTTCTTTCAAAAATTTCGATGTGTCCACGTTGCGCTTTGGGGCGCTTCCTGTCGCGGGCGCTAGGCCTACCCACACAAGTGAGGTATCATTTTTATCGGGAGACGTGGGGGAACGCTGGGTGGAAGGAAATTTGTGGCTCCTCTCAGATTCCAGAACTTTCTGCCACAGAAATGTGAGGAACATGTGTTTTTTTAGCCAAATTTTGAGGTTTGCAAAGGATTCTGGGTAACAGAACCTGGTCCGAGCCACACAAGTCACCCCATTTTGGATTCCCCTAGGTCTCTAGTTTTCAGAAATGCACAGGTTTGGTAGGTTTCCCTAGGTGGCGGCTGAGCTACAGGCCAAAATCTACAGGTTGGCACTTTGCAAAAAACACCTCTGTTTTCTTTCAAAAATTTGGATGTGTCCACGTTGCGTTTTGGGGCGTTTCCAGTCGCGGGCGCTAGGCCTACCCACACAAGTGAGGTATCATTTTTATCGGGAGACGTGGGGGAACGCTGGGTGGAAGGAAATTTGTGGCTCCTCTCAGATTCCAGAACTTTCTGCCACAGAAATGTGAGGAACATGTGTTTTTTTAGCCAAATTTTGAGGTTTGCAAAGGATTCTGGGTAACAGAACCTGGTCCGAGCCACACAAGTCACCCCATTTTGGATTCCCCTAGGTCTCTAGTTTTCAGAAATGCACAGGTTTAGTAGGTTTCCCTAGGTAGCGGCTGAGCTACAGGCCAAAATCTACAGGTAGGCACTTTGCAAAAAACACCTCTGTTTACTTTAAAAAATTTGGATGTGTCCACATTGCGCTTTGGGGCGTTTCCTGTCGCGGGCGCTAGGCCTACCCACACAAGTGAGGTACCATTTTTATCGGGAGACGTGGGGAAATGCTGGGTGGAAGGAAATTTGTGGCTCCTCTCAGATTCCAGAACATTCTGCCACAGAAATGTGAGGAACATGTGTTTTTTTAGCCAAATTTTGAGGTTTGCAAAGGATTCTGGGTAACAGAACCTGGTCCGAGCCACACAAGTCACCCCATTTTGGATTCCCCTAGGTCTCTAGTTTTCAGAAATGCACAGGTTTGGTAGGTTTCCCTAGGTGGCGGCTGAGCTACAGGCCAAAATCTACAGGTTGGCACTTTGCAAAAAACACCTCTGTTTTCTTTCAAAAATTTGGATGTGTCCACGTTGCGTTTTGGGGCGTTTCCAGTCGCGGGCGCTAGGCCTACCCACACAAGTGAGGTATCATTTTTATCGGGAGACGTGGGGGAACGCTGGGTGGAAGGAAATTTGTGGCTCCTCTCAGATTCCAGAACTTTCTGCCACAGAAATGTGAGGAACATGTGTTTTTTTAGCCAAATTTTGAGGTTTGCAAAGGATTCTGGGTAACATAACCTTGTCCGAGCCAGACAAGTCACCCCATCTTGGATTTCCCTAGGTCTCTAGTTTTCAGAAATGCACAGGTTTGGTAGGTTTCAATAGGTGGCGGCTGAGCTACAGGCCAAAATCTACAGGTATACACTTTGCAAAAAACACCTCTGTTTTCTTTCAAAAATTTCGATGTGTCCACGTTGCGCTTTGGGGCGCTTCCTGTCGCGGGCGCTAGGCCTACCCACACAAGTGAGGTATCATTTTTATCGGGAGACGTGGGGGAACGCTGGGTGGAAGGAAATTTGTGGCTCCTCTCAGATTCCAGAACTTTCTGCCACAGAAATGTGAGGAACATGTGTTTTTTTAGCCAAATTTTGAGGTTTGCAAAGGATTCTGGGTAACAGAACCTGGTCCGAGCCACACAAGTCACCCCATTTTGGATTCCCCTAGGTCTCTAGTTTTCAGAAATGCACAGGTTTGGTAGGTTTCCCTAGGTGGCGGCTGAGCTACAGGCCAAAATCTACAGGTTGGCACTTTGCAAAAAACACCTCTGTTTTCTTTTAAAAATTTGGATGTGTCCACGTTGCGTTTTGGGGCGTTTCCAGTCGCGGGCGCTAGGCCTACCCACACAAGTGAGGTATCATTTTTATCGGGAGACGTGGGGGAACGCTGGGTGGAAGGAAATTTGTGGCTCCTCTCAGATTCCAGAACTTTCTGCCACAGAAATGAGAGGAACATGTGTTTTTTTAGCCAAATTTTGAGGTTTGCAAAGGATTCTGGGTAACAGAACCTTGTCCGAGCCACACAAGTCACCCCATCTTGGATTCCCCTAGGTCTCTAGTTTTCAGAAATGCACAGGTTTGGTAGGTTTCAATAGGTGGCGGCTGAGCTACAGGCCAAAATCTACAGGTATACACTTTGCAAAAAACACCTCTGTTTTCTTTCAAAAATTTCGATGTGTCCACGTTGCGCTTTGGGGCGCTTCCTGTCGCGGGCGCTAGGCCTACCCACACAAGTGAGGTATCATTTTTATCGGGAGACGTGGGGGAACGCTGGGTGGAAGGAAATTTGTGGCTCCTCTCAGATTCCAGAACTTTCTGCCACAGAAATGTGAGGAACATGTGTTTTTTTAGCCAAATTTTGAGGTTTGCAAAGGATTCTGGGTAACAGAACCTGGTCCGAGCCACACAAGTCACCCCATTTTGGATTCCCCTAGGTCTCTAGTTTTCAGAAATGCACAGGTTTGGTAGGTTTCCCTAGGTGGCGGCTGAGCTACAGGCCAAAATCTACAGGTTGGCACTTTGCAAAAAACACCTCTGTTTTCTTTCAAAAATTTGGATGTGTCCACGTTGCGTTTTGGGGCGTTTCCAGTCGCGGGCGCTAGGCCTACCCACACAAGTGAGGTATCATTTTTATCGGGAGACGTGGGGGAACGCTGGGTGGAAGGAAATTTGTGGCTCCTCTCAGATTCCAGAACTTTCTGCCACAGAAATGTGAGGAACATGTGTTTTTTAAGCCAAATTTTGAGGTTTGCAAAGGATTCTGGGTAACAGAACCTTGTCCGAGCCACACAAGTCACCCCATCTTGGATTCCCCTAGGTCTCTAGTTTTCAGAAATGCACAGGTTTGGTAGGTTTCAATAGGTGGCGGCTGAGCTACAGGCCAAAATCTACAGGTATACACTTTGCAAAAAACACCTCTGTTTTCTTTCAAAAATTTCGATGTGTCCACGTTGCGCTTTGGGGCGCTTCCTGTCGCGGGCGCTAGGCCTACCCACACAAGTGAGGTATCATTTTTATCGGGAGACGTGGGGGAACGCTGGGTGGAAGGAAATTTGTGGCTCCTCTCAGATTCCAGAACTTTCTGCCACAGAAATGTGAGGAACATGTGTTTTTTTAGCCAAATTTTGAGGTTTGCAAAGGATTCTGGGTAACAGAACCTGGTCCGAGCCACACAAGTCAGCCAATATTGGATTCCCCTAGGTCTCTAGTTTTCAGAAATGCACAGGTTTGGTAGGTTTCCCTAGGTGGCGGCTGAGCTACAGGCCAAAATCTACAGGTAGGCACTTTACAAAAAACACCTCTGTTTTCTTTCAAAAATTTGGATGTGTCCACGTTGCGCTTTGGGGCGTTTCCTGTCGCGGGCGCTAGCCCTACCCACACAAGTGAGGTATCATTTTTATCGGGAGACGTGGGGGAACGCTGGGTGGAAGGACATTTGTGGCTCCTCTCAGATTCCAGAACTTTCTGCCACAGAAATGTGAGGAACATGTGTTTTTTTAGCCAAATTTTGAGGTTTGCAAAGGATTCTGGGTAACAGAACCTGGTCCGAGCCACACAAGTCACCCCATTTTGGATTCCCCTAGGTCTCTACTTTTCAGAAATGCACAGGTTTGGTAGGTTTCCCTAGGTGGCGGCTGAGCTACAGGCCAAAATCTACAGGTTGGCACTTTGCAAAAAACACCTCTGTTTTCTTTCAAAAATTTCGATGTGTCCACGTTGCGCTTTGGGGCGCTCCCTGTCGCGGGCGCTAGGCCTACCCACACAAGTGAGGTATCATTTTTATCGGGAGATGTGGGGGAACGCTGGGTGGAAGGAAATTTGTGGCTCCTCTCAGATTCCAGAACTTTCTGCCACAGAAATGTGAGGAACATGTGTTTTTTTAGCCAAATTTTTAGGTTTGCAAATGATTCTGGGTAACAGAACCTGGTCCGAGCCACACAAGTCAGCCCATATTGGATTCCCCTAGGTCTCTAGTTTTCAGAAATGCACAGGTTTGGTAGGTTTCCCTAGGTGGCGGCTGAGCTACAGGCCAAAATCTACAGGTTGGCACTTTGCAAAAAACACCTCTGTTTTCTTAAAAAAAATTGAATGTGTCCACGTTGCGCTTTGGGGCGTTTCCTGTCGCGGGCGCTAGGCCTACCCACACAAGTGAGGTATCAGTTTTATCGCGAGACGTGGGGGAACGCTGCGTGGAAGGAAATTTGTGGCTCCTCTCAGATTCCAGAACTTTCTGCCACAGAAATGTGAGGAACATGTGTTTTTTTAGCCAAATTTTGAGGGTTGCAAAGGATTCTGGGTAACAGAACCTGGTCCGAGCCACACAAGTCAGCCCATATTGGATTCCCCTAGGTCTCTAGTTTTCAGGAATGCACAGGTATGGTAGGTTTCCCTAGGTGGCGGCTGAGCTACAGGCCAAAATCTACAGGTAGACACTTCGCAAAAACACCTCTGTTTTCTTTCAAAAATTTGGATGTGTCCACGTTGCGCTTTGGGGCGCTTCCTGTCGCGGGCGCTAGGCCTACCCACACAAGTGAGGTATCATTTTTATCAGGAGACGTGGGGGAACGCTGGGTGGAAGGACATTTGTGGCTCCTCTCAGATTCCAGAACTTTCTGCCCCAGAAATGTGAGGAACATGTGTTTTTTTAGCCAAATTTTGAGGTTTGCAAAGGATTCTGGGTAACAGAACCTGGTCCGAGCCACACAAGTCAGCCCATATTGGATTCCCCTAGGTCTCTAGTTTTCAGAAATGCACAGGTTTGGTAGGTTTCCCTAGGTGGCGGCTGAGCTACAGGCCAAAATCTACAGGTAGGCACTTTACAAAATACACCTCTGTTGTCTTTCAAAAATGTGGATGTGTCCACGTTGCGCTTTGGGGCGTTTCCTGTCGCGGGCGCTAGGTCTACCCACACAAGTGAGGTATCATTTTTATCGGGAGACGTGGGGGAACGCAGGGTGGAAGTAAATTTGTGGCTCCTCTCAGATTCCAAAACTTTCTGCCACAGAAATGTGAGGAACATGTGTTTTTTTAGCCAAATTTTGAGGTTTGCAAAGGATTCTGGGTAACAGAACCTGGTCCGAGCCACACAAGTCACCCCATCTTGGATTCCCCTAGGTCTCTAGTTTTCAGAAATGCACAGGTTTGGTAGGTTTCAATAGGTGGCGGCTGAGCTACAGGCCAAAATCTACAGGTAGACACTTTGCAAAAAACACCTCTGTTTTCTTTCAAAAATTTAGATGTGTCCACGTTGCGCTTTGGGGCGCTCCCTGTCGCGGGCGCTAGGCCTACCCACACAAGTGAGGTATCATTTTTATCGGGAGACGTGGGGGAACGCTGGGTGGAAGGAAATTTGTGGCTCCTCTCAGATTCCAGAACTTTCTGCCACAGAAATGTGAGGAACATGTGTTTTTTTAGCCAAATTTTGAGGTTTGCAAATGATTCTGGGTAACAGAACCTGGTCCGAGCCACACAAGTCAGCCCATATTGGATTCCCCTAGGTCTCTAGTTTTCAGAAATGCACAGGTTTGGTAGGTTTCCCTAGGTGGCGGCTGAGCTACAGGCCAAAATCTACAGGTTGGCACTTTGCAAAAAACACCTCTGTTTTCTTAAAAAAATTTGAATGTGTCCACGTTGCGCTTTGGGGCGTTTACTGTCGCGGGCGCTAGGCCTACCCACACAAGTGAGGTATCAGTTTTATCGCGAGACGTGGGGGAACGCTGCGTGGAAGGAAATTTGTGGCTCCTCTCAGATTCCAGAACTTTCTGCCACAGAAATGTGAGGAACATGTGTTTTTTTAGCCAAATTTTGAGGGTTGCAAAGGATTCTGGGTAACAGAACCTGGTCCGAGCCACACAAGTCAGCCCATATTGGATTCCCCTAGGTCTCTAGTTTTCAGGAATGCACAGGTATGGTAGGTTTCCCTAGGTGGCGGCTGAGCTACAGGCCAAAATCTACAGGTAGACACTTCGCAAAAAACACCTCTGTTTTCTTTCAAAAATTTGGATGTGTCCACGTTGCGCTTTGGGGCGCTTCCTGTCACGGGCGCTAGGCCTACCCACACAAGTGAGGTATCATTTTTATCAGGAGACGTGGGGGAACGCTGGGTGGAAGGACATTTGTGGCTCCTCTCAGATTCCAGAACTTTCTGCCCCAGAAATGTGAGGAACATGTGTTTTTTTAGCCAAATTTTGAGGTTTGCAAAGGATTCTGGGTAACAGAACCTGGTCCGAGCCACACAAGTCAGCCCATATTGGATTCCCCTAGGTCTCTAGTTTTCAGAAATGCACAGGTTTGGTAGGTTTCAATAGGTGGCGGCTGAGCTACAGGCCAAAATCTACAGGTATACACTTTGCAAAAAACACCTCTGTTTTCTTTCAAAAATTTCGATGTGTCCACGTTGCGCTTTGGGGCGCTTCCTGTCGCGGGCCCTAGGCCTACCCACACAAGTGAGGTATCATTTTTATCGGGAGACGTGGGGGAACGCTGGGTGGAAGGAAATTTGTGGCTCCTCTCAGATTCCAGAACTTTCTGCCACAGAAATGTGAGGAACATGTGTTTTTTTAGCCAAATTTTGAGGTTTGCAAAGGATTCTGGGTAACAGAACCTGGTCCGAGCCACACAAGTCAGCCAATATTGGATTCCCCTAGGTCTCTAGTTTTCAGAAATGCACAGGTTTGGTAGGTTTCCCTAGGTGGCGGCTGAGCTACAGGCCAAAATCTACAGGTAGGCACTTTACAAAAAACACCTCTGTTTTCTTTCAAAAATTTGGATGTGTCCACGTTGCGCTTTGGGGCGTTTCCTGTCGCGGGCGCTAGCCCTACCCACACAAGTGAGGTATCATTTTTATCGGGAGACGTGGGGGAACGCTGGGTGGAAGGACATTTGTGGCTCCTCTCAGATTCCAGAACTTTCTGCCACAGAAATGTGAGGAACATGTGTTTTTTTAGCCAAATTTTGAGGTTTGCAAAGGATTCTGGGTAACAGAACCTGGTCCGAGCCACACAAGTCACCCCATTTTGGATTCCCCTAGGTCTCTAGTTTTCAGAAATGCACAGGTTTGGTAGGTTTCCCTAGGTGGCGGCTGAGCTACAGGCCAAAATCTACAGGTTGGCACTTTGCAAAAAACACCTCTGTTTTCTTTCAAAAATTTCGATGTGTCCACGTTGCGTTTTGGGGCGTTTCCAGTCGCGGGCGCTAGGCCTACCCACACAAGTGAGGTATCATTTTTATCGGGAGACGTGGGGGAACGCTGGGTGGAAGGTTATTTGTGGCTCCTCTCAGATTCCAGAACTTTCTGCCACAGAAATGTGAGGAACATGTGTTTTTTTAGCCAAATTTTGAGGTTTGCAAAGGATTCTGGTAACAGAACCTGGTCCGAGCCACACAAGTCAGCCAATATTGGATTCCCCTAGGTCTCTAGTTTTCAGAAATGCACAGGTTTGGTAGGTTTCCCTAGGTGGCGGCTGAGCTACAGGCCAAAATCTACAGGTAGGCACTTTACAAAAAACACCTCTGTTTTCTTTAAAAAATTTGGATGTGTCCACGTTGCGCTTTGGGGCGTTTCCTGTTGCGGGTGCTAGCCCTACCCACACAAGTGAGGTATCATTTTTATCGGGAGACGTGGAGGAACGCTGGGTGGAAGGACATTTGTGGCTCCTCTCAGATTCCAGAACTTTCTGCCACAGAAATGTGAGGAACATGTGTTTTTTTAGCCAAATTTTGAGGTTTGCAAAGGATTCTGGGTAACAGAACCTGGTCCGAGCCACACAAGTCACCCCATCTTGGATTTCCCTAGGTCTCTAGTTTTCAGAAATGCACAGGTTTGGTAGGTTTCAATAGGTGGCGGCTGAGCTACAGGCCAAAATCTACAGGTAGACACTTTGCAAAAAACACCTCTGTTTTCTTTCAAAAATTTAGATGTGTCCACGTTGCGCTTTGGGGCGCTCCCTGTCGCGGGCGCTAGGCCTACCCACACAAGTGAGGTATCATTTTTATCGGGAGACGTGGGGGAACGCTGGGTGGAAGGAAATTTGTGGCTCCTCTCAGATTCCAGAACTTTCTGCCACAGAAATGTGAGGAACATGTGTTTTTTTAGCCAAATTTTGAGGTTTGCAAATGATTCTGGGTAACAGAACCTGGTCCGAGCCACACAAGTCAGCCCATATTGGATTCCCCTAGGTCTCTAGTTTTCAGAAATGCACAGGTTTGGTAGGTTTCCCTAGGTGGCGGCTGAGCTACAGTCCAAAATCTACAGGTAGGCACTTTGTAAAAAACACCTCTGTTTTCTTTCAAAAATTTGGATGTGTCCACGTTGCGTTTTGGGGCGTTTCCTGCCACGGGCGCTAGGCCTACCCACACAAGTGAGGTATCATTTTTATCGGGAGACGTGGGGGAACGCTGGGTGGAAGGAAATTTGTGGCTCCTCTCAGATTCCAGAACTTTCTGCCACAGAAATGTGAGGAACATGTGTTTTTTTAGCCAAATTTTGAGGTTTGCAAAGGATTCTGGGTAACAGAACCTGGTCCGAGACACACAAGTCACCCCATCTTGGATTCCCCTAGGTCTCTAGTTTTCAGAAATGCACAGGTTTAGTAGGTTTCCCTAGGTGGCGTCTGAGCTACAGGCCAAAATCTACAGGTAGGCACTTTGCAAAAAACACCTCTGTTTTCTTTCAAAAATTTGGATGTGTCCACGTTGCGCTTTGGGGCGTTTCCTGTCGCGGCGCTAGGCCTACCCACACAAGTGAGGTATCATTTTTAACGGGAGACGTGGGGGAACGCTGGGTGGAAGGACATGTGTGGCTCCTCTCAGATTCCAGAACTTTCTGCCACAGAAATGTGAGGAACATGTGTTTTTTTAGCCAAATTTTGAGGTTTGCAAAGGATTCTGGGTAACAGAACCTGGTCCGAGCCACACAAGTCAGCCAATATTGGATTCCCCTAGGTCTCTAGTTTTCAGAAATGCACAGGTTTGGTAGGTTTCCCTAGGTGGTGGCTGAGCTACAGGCCAAAATCTACAGGTAGGCACTTTACAAAAAACACCTCTGTTTTCTTTCAAAAATTTGGATGTGTCCACGTTGCGCTTTGGGGCGTTTCCTGTCGCGGGCGCTAGGCCTACCCACACAAGTGAGGTATCATTTTTATCGGGAGACGTGGGGGAACACTGGGTGGAAGGAAATTTGTGGCTCCTCTCAGATTCCAGAACTTTCTGCCACAGAAATGTGAGGAACATGTGTTTTTTTAGCCAAATTTTGAGGTTTGCAAAGGATTCTGGGTAACAGAACCTGGTCCGAGCCACACAAGTCACCCCATTTTGGATTCCCCTAGGTCTCTAGTTTTCAGAAATGCACAGGTTTGGTAGGTTTCCCTAGGTGGCGGCTGAGCTACAGGCCAAAATCTACAGGTTGGCACTTTGCAAAAAACACCTCTGTTTTCTTTTAAAAATTTGGATGTGTCCACGTTGCGTTTTGGGGCGTTTCCAGTCGCGGGCGCTAGGCCTACCCACACAAGTGAGGTATCATTTTTATCGGGAGACGTGGGGGAACGCTGGGTGGAAGGAAATTTGTGGCTCCTCTCAGATTCCAGAACTTTCTGCCACAGAAATGTGAGGAACATGTGTTTTTTTAGCCAAATTTTGAGGTTTGCAAAGGATTCTGGGTAACAGAACCTTGTCCGAGCCACACAAGTCACCCCATCTTGGATTCCCCTAGGTCTCTAGTTTTCAGAAATGCACAGGTTTGGTAGGTTTCAATAGGTGGCGGCTGAGCTACAGGCCAAAATCTACAGGTATACACTTTGCAAAAAACACCTCTGTTTTCTTTCAAAAATTTCGATGTGTCCACGTTGCGCTTTGGGGCGCTTCCTGTCGCGGGCGCTAGGCCTACCCACACAAGTGAGGTATCATTTTTATCGGGAGACGTGGGGGAACGCTGGGTGGAAGGAAATTTGTGGCTCCTCTCAGATTCCAGAACTTTCTGCCACAGAAATGTGAGGAACATGTGTTTTTTTAGCCAAATTTTGAGGTTTGCAAAGGATTCTGGGTAACAGAACCTGGTCCGAGCCACACAAGTCACCCCATTTTGGATTCCCCTAGGTCTCTAGTTTTCAGAAATGCACAGGTTTGGTAGGTTTCCCTAGGTGGCGGCTGAGCTACAGGCCAAAATCTACAGGTTGGCACTTTGCAAAAAACACCTCTGTTTTCTTTCAAAAATTTGGATGTGTTCACGTTGCGTTTTGGGGCGTTTCCAGTCGCGGGCGCTAGGCCTACCCACACAAGTGAGGTATCATTTTTATCGGGAGACGTGGGGGAACGCTGGGTGGAAGGAAATTTGTGGCTCCTCTCAGATTCCAGAACTTTCTGCCACAGAAATGTGAGGAACATGTGTTTTTTTAGCCAAATTTTGAGGTTTGCAAAGGATTCTGGGTAACAGAACCTTGTCCGAGCCACACAAGTCACCCCATCTTGGATTCCCCTAGGTCTCTAGTTTTCAGAAATGCACAGGTTTGGTAGGTTTCAATAGGTGGCGGCTGAGCTACAGGCCAAAATCTACAGGTATACACTTTGCAAAAAACACCTCTGTTTTCTTTCAAAAATTTCGATGTGTCCACGTTGCGCTTTGGGGCGCTTCCTGTCGCGGGCGCTAGGCCTACCCACACAAGTGAGGTATCATTTTTATCGGGAGACGTGGGGGAACGCTGGGTGGAAGGAAATTTGTGGCTCCTCTCAGATTCCAGAACTTTCTGCCACAGAAATGTGAGGAACATGTGTTTTTTTAGCCAAATTTTGAGGTTTGCAAAGGATTCTGGGTAACAGAACCTGGTCCGAGCCACACAAGTCAGCCAATATTGGATTCCCCTAGGTCTCTAGTTTTCAGAAATGCACAGGTTTGGTAGGTTTCCCTAGGTGGCGGCTGAGCTACAGGCCAAAATCTACAGGTAGGCACTTTACAAAAAACACCTCTGTTTTCTTTCAAAAATTTGGATGTGTCCACGTTGCGCTTTGGGGCGTTTCCTGTCGCGGGCGCTAGCCCTACCCACACAAGTGAGGTATCATTTTTATCGGGAGACGTGGGGGAACGCTGGGTGGAAGGACATTTGTGGCTCCTCTCAGATTCCAGAACTTTCTGCCACAGAAATGTGAGGAACATGTGTTTTTTTAGCCAAATTTTGAGGTTTGCAAAGGATTCTGGGTAACAGAACCTGGTCCGAGCCACACAAGTCACCCCATTTTGGATTCCCCTAGGTCTCTACTTTTCAGAAATGCACAGGTTTGGTAGGTTTCCCTAGGTGGCGGCTGAGCTACAGGCCAAAATCTACAGGTTGGCACTTTGCAAAAAACACCTCTGTTTTCTTTCAAAAATTTCGATGTGTCCACGTTGCGCTTTGGGGCGCTCCCTGTCGCGGGCGCTAGGCCTACCCACACAAGTGAGGTATCATTTTTATCGGGAGATGTGGGGGAACGCTGGGTGGAAGGAAATTTGTGGCTCCTCTCAGATTCCAGAACTTTCTGCCACAGAAATGTGAGGAACATGTGTTTTTTTAGCCAAATTTTTAGGTTTGCAAATGATTCTGGGTAACAGAACCTGGTCCGAGCCACACAAGTCAGCCCATATTGGATTCCCCTAGGTCTCTAGTTTTCAGAAATGCACAGGTTTGGTAGGTTTCCCTAGGTGGCGGCTGAGCTACAGGCCAAAATCTACAGGTTGGCACTTTGCAAAAAACACCTCTGTTTTCTTAAAAAAAATTGAATGTGTCCACGTTGCGCTTTGGGGCGTTTCCTGTCGCGGGCGCTAGGCCTACCCACACAAGTGAGGTATCAGTTTTATCGCGAGACGTGGGGGAACGCTGCGTGGAAGGAAATTTGTGGCTCCTCTCAGATTCCAGAACTTTCTGCCACAGAAATGGGAGGAACATGTGTTTTTTTAGCCAAATTTTGAGGGTTGCAAAGGATTCTGGGTAACAGAACCTGGTCCGAGCCACACAAGTCAGCCCATATTGGATTCCCCTAGGTCTCTAGTTTTCAGGAATGCACAGGTATGGTAGGTTTCCCTAGGTGGCGGCTGAGCTACAGGCCAAAATCTACAGGTAGACACTTCGCAAAAACACCTCTGTTTTCTTTCAAAAATTTGGATGTGTCCACGTTGCGCTTTGGGGCGCTTCCTGTCGCGGGCGCTAGGCCTACCCACACAAGTGAGGTATCATTTTTATCAGGAGACGTGGGGGAACGCTGGGTGGAAGGACATTTGTGGCTCCTCTCAGATTCCAGAACTTTCTGCCCCAGAAATGTGAGGAACATGTGTTTTTTTAGCCAAATTTTGAGGTTTGCAAAGGATTCTGGGTAACAGAACCTGGTCCGAGCCACACAAGTCAGCCCATATTGGATTCCCCTAGGTCTCTAGTTTTCAGAAATGCACAGGTTTGGTAGGTTTCCCTAGGTGGCGGCTGAGCTACAGGCCAAAATCTACAGGTAGGCACTTTACAAAATACACCTCTGTTGTCTTTCAAAAATGTGGATGTGTCCACGTTGCGCTTTGGGGCGTTTCCTGTCGCGGGCGCTAGGTCTACCCACACAAGTGAGGTATCATTTTTATCGGGAGACGTGGGGGAACGCAGGGTGGAAGTAAATTTGTGGCTCCTCTCAGATTCCAAAACTTTCTGCCACAGAAATGTGAGGAACATGTGTTTTTTTAGCCAAATTTTGAGGTTTGCAAAGGATTCTGGGTAACAGAACCTGGTCCGAGCCACACAAGTCACCCCATCTTGGATTCCCCTAGGTCTCTAGTTTTCAGAAATGCACAGGTTTGGTAGGTTTCAATAGGTGGCGGCTGAGCTACAGGCCAAAATCTACAGGTAGACACTTTGCAAAAAACACCTCTGTTTTCTTTCAAAAATTTAGATGTGTCCACGTTGCGCTTTGGGGCGCTCCCTGTCGCGGGCGCTAGGCCTACCCACACAAGTGAGGTATCATTTTTATCGGGAGACGTGGGGGAACGCTGGGTGGAAGGAAATTTGTGGCTCCTCTCAGATTCCAGAACTTTCTGCCACAGAAATGTGAGGAACATGTGTTTTTTTAGCCAAATTTTGAGGTTTGCAAAGGATTCTGGGTAACAGAACCTGGTCCGAGCCACACAAGTCAGCCCATATTGGATACCCCTAGGTCTCTAGTTTTCAGAAATGCACAGGTTTGGTAGGTTTCCCTAGGTGGCGGCTGAGCTACAGGCCAAAATCTACAGGTTGGCACTTTGCAAAAAACACCTCTGTTTTCTTAAAAAAATTTGAATGTGTCCACGTTGCGCTTTGGGGCGTTTACTGTCGCGGGCGCTAGGCCTACCCACACAAGTGAGGTATCAGTTTTATCGCGAGACGTGGGGGAACGCTGCGTGGAAGGAAATTTGTGGCTCCTCTCAGATTCCAGAACTTTCTGCCACAGAAATGTGAGGAACATGTGTTTTTTTAGCCAAATTTTGAGGGTTGCAAAGGATTCTGGGTAACAGAACCTGGTCCGAGCCACACAAGTCAGCCCATATTGGATTCCCCTAGGTCTCTAGTTTTCAGGAATGCACAGGTATGGTAGGTTTCCCTAGGTGGCGGCTGAGCTACAGGCCAAAATCTACAGGTAGACACTTCGCAAAAAACACCTCTGTTTTCTTTCAAAAATTTGGATGTGTCCACGTTGCGCTTTGGGGCGCTTCCTGTCACGGGCGCTAGGCCTACCCACACAAGTGAGGTATCATTTTTATCAGGAGACGTGGGGGAACGCTGGGTGGAAGGACATTTGTGGCTCCTCTCAGATTCCAGAACTTTCTGCCCCAGAAATGTGAGGAACATGTGTTTTTTTAGCCAAATTTTGAGGTTTGCAAAGGATTCTGGGTAACAGAACCTGGTCCGAGCCACACAAGTCAGCCCATATTGGATTCCCCTAGGTCTCTAGTTTTCAGAAATGCACAGGTTTGGTAGGTTTCAATAGGTGGCGGCTGAGCTACAGGCCAAAATCTACAGGTATACACTTTGCAAAAAACACCTCTGTTTTCTTTCAAAAATTTTGATGTGTCCACGTTGCGCTTTGGGGCGCTTCCTGTCGCGGGCCCTAGGCCTACCCACACAAGTGAGGTATCATTTTTATCGGGAGACGTGGGGGAACGCTGGGTGGAAGGAAATTTGTGGCTCCTCTCAGATTCCAGAACTTTCTGCCACAGAAATGTGAGGAACATGTGTTTTTTTTAGCCAAATTTTGAGGTTTGCAAAGGATTCTGGGTAACAGAACCTGGTCCGAGCCACACAAGTCAGCCAATATTGGATTCCCCTAGGTCTCTAGTTTTCAGAAATGCACAGGTTTGGTAGGTTTCCCTAGGTGGCGGCTGAGCTACAGGCCAAAATCTACAGGTAGGCACTTTACAAAAAACACCTCTGTTTTCTTTCAAAAATTTGGATGTGTCCACGTTGCGCTTTGGGGCGTTTCCTGTCGCGGGCGCTAGCCCTACCCACACAAGTGAGGTATCATTTTTATCGGGAGACGTGGGGGAACGCTGGGTGGAAGGACATTTGTGGCTCCTCTCAGATTCCAGAACTTTCTGCCACAGAAATGTGAGGAACATGTGTTTTTTTAGCCAAATTTTGAGGTTTGCAAAGGATTCTGGGTAACAGAACCTGGTCCGAGCCACACAAGTCACCCCATTTTGGATTCCCCTAGGTCTCTAGTTTTCAGAAATGCACAGGTTTGGTAGGTTTCCCTAGGTGGCGGCTGAGCTACAGGCCAAAATCTACAGGTTGGCACTTTGCAAAAAACACCTCTGTTTTCTTTCAAAAATTTCGATGTGTCCACGTTGCGTTTTGGGGCGTTTCCAGTCGCGGGCGCTAGGCCTACCCACACAAGTGAGGTATCATTTTTATCGGGAGACGTGGGGGAACGCTGGGTGGAAGGTTATTTGTGGCTCCTCTCAGATTCCAGAACTTTCTGCCACAGAAATGTGAGGAACATGTGTTTTTTTAGCCAAATTTTGAGGTTTGCAAAGGATTCTGGTAACAGAACCTGGTCCGAGCCACACAAGTCAGCCAATATTGGATTCCCCTAGGTCTCTAGTTTTCAGAAATGCACAGGTTTGGTAGGTTTCCCTAGGTGGCGGCTGAGCTACAGGCCAAAATCTACAGGTAGGCACTTTACAAAAAACACCTCTGTTTTCTTTCAAAAATTTGGATGTGTCCACGTTGCGCTTTGGGGCGTTTCCTGTCGCGGGTGCTAGCCCTACCCACACAAGTGAGGTATCATTTTTATCGGGAGACGTGGAGGAACGCTGGGTGGAAGGACATTTGTGGCTCCTCTCAGATTCCAGAACTTTCTGCCACAGAAATGTGAGGAACATGTGTTTTTTTAGCCAAATTTTGAGGTTTGCAAAGGATTCTGGGTAACAGAACCTGGTCCGAGCCACACAAGTCACCCCATCTTGGATTTCCCTAGGTCTCTAGTTTTCAGAAATGCACAGGTTTGGTAGGTTTCAATAGGTGGCGGCTGAGCTACAGGCCAAAATCTACAGGTAGACACTTTGCAAAAAACACCTCTGTTTTCTTTCAAAAATTTAGATGTGTCCACGTTGCGCTTTGGGGCGCTCCCTGTCGCGGGCGCTAGGCCTACCCACACAAGTGAGGTATCATTTTTATCGGGAGACGTGGGGGAACGCTGGGTGGAAGGAAATTTGTGGCTCCTCTCAGATTCCAGAACTTTCTGCCACAGAAATGTGAGGAACATGTGTTTTTTTAGCCAAATTTTGAGGTTTGCAAATGATTCTGGGTAACAGAACCTGGTCCGAGCCACACAAGTCAGCCCATATTGGATTCCCCTAGGTCTCTAGTTTTCAGAAATGCACAGGTTTGGTAGGTTTCCCTAGGTGGCGGCTGAGCTACAGTCCAAAATCTACAGGTAGGCACTTTGTAAAAAACACCTCTGTTTTCTTTCAAAAATTTGGATGTGTCCACGTTGCGTTTTGGGGCGTTTCCTGCCACGGGCGCTAGGCCTACCCACACAAGTGAGGTATCATTTTTATCGGGAGACGTGGGGGAACGCTGGGTGGAAGGAAATTTGTGGCTCCTCTCAGATTCCAGAACTTTCTGCCACAGAAATGTGAGGAACATGTGTTTTTTTAGCCAAATTTTGAGGTTTGCAAAGGATTCTGGGTAACAGAACCTGGTCCGAGACACACAAGTCACCCCATCTTGGATTCCCCTAGGTCTCTAGTTTTCAGAAATGCACAGGTTTAGTAGGTTTCCCTAGGTGGCGTCTGAGCTACAGGCCAAAATCTACAGGTAGGCACTTTGCAAAAAACACCTCTGTTTTCTTTCAAAAATTTGGATGTGTCCACGTTGCGCTTTGGGGCGTTTCCTGTCGCGGCGCTAGGCCTACCCACACAAGTGAGGTATCATTTTTAACGGGAGACGTGGGGGAACGCTGGGTGGAAGGACATGTGTGGCTCCTCTCAGATTCCAGAACTTTCTGCCACAGAAATGTGAGGAACATGTGTTTTTTTTAGCCAAATTTTGAGGTTTGCAAAGGATTCTGGGTAACAGAACCTGGTCCGAGCCACACAAGTCAGCCAATATTGGATTCCCCTAGGTCTCTAGTTTTCAGAAATGCACAGGTTTGGTAGGTTTCCCTAGGTGGTGGCTGAGCTACAGGCCAAAATCTACAGGTAGGCACTTTACAAAAAAACACCTCTGTTTTCTTTCAAAAATTTGGATGTGTCCACGTTGCGCTTTGGGGCGTTTCCTGTCGCGGGCGCTAGGCCTACCCACACAAGTGAGGTATCATTTTTATCGGGAGATGTGGAGGAACGCTGGGTGGAAGGAAATTTGTGGCTCCTCTCAGATTCCAGAACTTTCTGCCACAGAAATGTGAGGAACATGTGTTTTTTTAGGCAAATTTTGAGGTTTGCAAAGGATTCTGGGTAACAGAACCTGGTCCGAGCCACACAAGTAACCCCATCTTGGATTCCCCTAGGTCTCTAGTTTTCAGAAATGCACAGGTTTGGTAGGTTTCAATAGGTGGCGGCTGAGCTACAGGCCAAAATCTACAGGTAGACACTTTGCAAAAAACACCTCTGTTTTCTTTCAAAAATTTAGATGTGTCCACGTTGCGCTTTGGGGCGCTTCCTGTCGCGGGCGCTAGGCCTACCCACAAAAGTGGGGTATCATTTTTATCGGGAGACGTGGGGGAACGCTGGGTGGAAGGAAATTTGTGGCTCCTCTCAGATTCCAGAACTTTCTGCCACAGAAATGTGAGGAACATGTGTTTTTTTAGCCAAATTTTGCAGTTTGCAAAGGATTCTGGGTAACAGGACCTGGTCCGACCCACTCAAGTCACCCCATCTTGGATTCCCCTAGGTCTCTAGTTTTCAGAAATGCACAGGTTTGGTAGGTTTCCCTAGGTGGCGGCTGAGCTACAGGCCAAAATCTACAGGTAGGCACTTTGCAAAAAACACCTCTGTTTTCTTTAAAAATGTGGATGTGTCCACGTTGCGCTTTGGGGCGCTTTCCTGTCGCGGGCGCTAGGCCTACCCACACAAGTGAGGTATCATTTTTATCGGGAGACGTGGGGGAACGCTGGGTGAAAGGACATTTGTGGCTCCTCTCAGATTCCAGAACTTTCTGCCACAGAAATGTGAGGAACATGTGTTTTTTTGGCCAAATTTTGAGGTTTGCAAAGGATTCTGGGTAACAGAACCTGGTCCGAGCCACACAAGTCAGCCCATATTGGATTCCCCTAGGTCTCTAGTTTTCAGAAATGCACAGGTTTGGTAGGTTTCCCTAGGTGGCGGCTGAGCTACAGGCCAAAATCTACAGGTAGGCACTTTACAAAAAACACCTCTGTTTTCTTTCAAAAATTTGGATGTGTCCACGTTGCACTTTGGGGCGTTTCCTGTTGCGGGCGCTAGGCCTACCCACACAAGTGAGGTATCATTTTTATCGGGAGACGTGGGGGAACGCTGGGTGGAAGGAAATTTGTGGCTCCTCTCAGATTCCAGAACTTTCTGCCACAGAAATGTGAGGAACATGTGTTTTTTTAGCCAAATTTTGAGGTTTGCAAAGGATTCTGGGTAACAGAACCTGGTCCGAGCCACACAAGTCACCCCATCTTGGATTCCCCTAGGTCTCTAGTTTTCAGAAATGCACAGGTTTGGTAGGTTTCAATAGGTGGCGGCTGAGCTACAGGCCAAAATCTACAGGTAGGCACTTTGAAAAAACACCTCTGTTTTCTTTCAAAAATTTGGATGTGTCCACGTTGCGCTTTGGGGCGTTTCCTGTCGCGGGCGCTAGGCCTACCCACACAAGTAAGGTATAATTTTTATCGGCAGACGTGGGGGAACGCTGGGTGGAAGGAAATTTGTGGCTCCTCTCAGATTCCAGAACTTTCTGCCACAGAAATGTGAGGAACATGTGTTTTTTTAGCCAAATTTTGAGGTTTGCAAAGGATTCTGGGTAACAGAACCTGGTCCGAGCCACACAAGTCACCCCATTTTGGATTCCCCTAGGTCTCTAGTTTTCAGAAATGCACAGGTTTGGTAGGTTTCCCTAGGTGGCGGCTGAGCTACAGTCCAAAATCTACAGGTAGGCACTTTGTAAAAAACACCTCTGTTTTCTTTCAAAAATTTGGATGTGTCCACGTTGCGTTTTGGGGCGTTTCCTGCCGCGGGCGCTAGGCCTACCCACACAAGTGAGGTATCATTTTTATCGGGAGACGTGGGGGAACGCTGGGTGGAAGGAAATTTGTGGCTCCTCTCAGATTCCAGAACTTTCTGCCACAGAAATGTGAGGAACATGTGTTTTTTTAGCCAAATTTTGAGGTTTGCAAAGGATTCTGGGTAACAGAACCTGGTCCGAGACACACAAGTCACCCCATCTTGGATTCCCCTGGTCTCTAGTTTTCAGAAATGCACAGGTTTAGTAGGTTTCCCTAGGTGGCGTCTGAGCTACAGGCCAAAATCTACAGGTAGGCACTTTGCAAAAAACACCTCTGTTTTCTTTCAAAAATTTGGATGTGTCCACGTTGCGCTTTGGGGCGTTTCCTGTCGCGGCGCTAGGCCTACCCACACAAGTGAGGTATCATTTTTAACGGGAGACGTGGGGGAACGCTGGGTGGAAGGACATTTGTGGCTCCTCTCAGATTCCAGAACTTTCTGCCACAGAAATGTGAGGAACATGTGTTTTTTTAGCCAAATTTTGAGGTTTGCAAAGGATTCTGGGTAACAGAACCTGGTCCGAGCCACACAAGTCAGCCAATATTGGATTCCCCTAGGTCTCTAGTTTTCAGAAATGCACAGGTTTGGTAGGTTTCCCTAGGTGGCGGCTGAGCTACAGGCCAAAATCTACAGGTAGGCACTTTACAAAAAACACCTCTGTTTTCTTTCAAAAATTTGGATGTGTCCACGTTGCGCTTTGGGGCGTTTCCTGTCGCGGGCGCTAGCCCTACCCACACAAGTGAGGTATCATTTTTATCGGGAGACGTGGGGGAACGCTGGGTGGAAGGAAATTTGTGGCTCCTCTCAGATTCCAGAACTTTCTGCCACAGAAATGTGAGGAACATGTGTTTTTTTAGCCAAATTTTGAGGTTTGCAAAGGATTCTGGGTAACAGAACCTGGTCCGAGCCACACAAGTCACCCCATCTTGGATTCCCCTAGGTCTCTAGTTTTCAGAAATGCACAGGTTTGGTAGGTTTCAATAGGTGGCGGCTGAGCTACAGGCCAAAATCTACAGGTAGACACTTTGCAAAAAACACCTCTGTTTTCTTTCAAAAATTTAGATGTGTCCACGTTGCGCTTTGGGGCGCTTCCTGTCGCGGGCGCTAGGCCTACCCACACAAGTGAGGTATCATTTTTATCGGGAGACGTGGGGGAACGCTGGGTGGAAGGAAATTTGTGGCTCCTCTCAGATTCCAGAACTTTCTGCCACAGAAATGTGAGGAACATGTGTTTTTTTAGCCAAATTTTGAGGTTTGCAAAGGATTCTGGGTAACAGAACCTGGTCCGAGCCACACAAGTCAGCCCATATTGGATTCCCCTAGGTCTCTAGTTTTCAGAAATGCACAGGTTTGGTAGGTTTCCCTAGGTGGCGGCTGAGCTACAGGCCAAAATCTACAGGTAGGCACTTTGCAAAAAACACCTCTGTTTTCTGAAAAAAATTTGAATGTGTCCACGTTGCGCTTTGGGGCGTTTCCTGTCGCGGGCGCTAGGCCTACCCACACAAGTGAGGTATCAGTTTTATCGCGAGACGTGGGGGAACGCTGCGTGGAAGGAAATTTGTGGCTCCTCTCAGATTCCACAACTTTCTGCCACAGAAATGTGAGGAACATGTGTTTTTTTAGCCAAATTTTGAGGGTTGCAAAGGATTCTGGGTAACAGAACCTGGTCCGAGCCACACAAGTCAGCCCATCTTGGATTCCCCTAGGTCTCTAGTTTTCAGAAATGCACAGGTTTGGTAGGTTTCAATAGGTGGCGGCTGAGCTACAGGCCAAAATCTACAGGTAGACACTTTGCAAAAAACACCTCTGTTTTCTTTCAAAAATTTAGATGTGTCCACGTTGCGCTTTGGGGCGCTTCCTGTCGCGGGCGCTAGGCCTACCCACACAAGTGAGGTATCATTTTTATCGGGAGACGTGGGGGAACGCTGGGTGGAAGGACATTTGTGGCTCCTCTCAGATTCCAGAACTTTCTGCCACAGAAATGTGAGGAACATGTGTTTTTTTGGCCAAATTTTGATGTTTGGAAAGGATTCTGGGTAACAGGACCTGGTCCGACCCACACAAGTCACCCCATCTTGGATTCCCCTAGGTCTCTAGTTTTCAGAAATGCACAGGTTTGGTAGGTTTCCCTAGGAGGCGGCAGAGCTACAGGCCAAAATCTACAGGTAGGCACTTTGCAAAAAACACCTCTGTTTTCTTTAAAAATGTGGATGTGTCCACGTTGCGCTTTGGGGCGTTTCCTGTCGCGGGCGCTAGGCCTACCCACACAAGTGAGGTATCATTTTTATCGGGAGACGTGGGGGAACGCTGGGTGAAAGGACATTTGTGGCTCCTCTCAGATTCCAGAACTTTCTGCCACAGAAATGTGAGGAACATGTGTTTTTTTGGCCAAATTTTGAGGTTTGCAAAGGATTCTGGGTAACAGAACCTGGTCCGAGCCACACAAGTCAGCCCATATTGGATTCCCCTAGGTCTCTAGTTTTCAGAAATGCACAGGTTTGGTAGGTTTCCCTAGGTGGCGGCTGAGCTACAGGCCAAAATCTACAGGTAGGCACTTTACAAAAAACACCTCTGTTTTCTTTCAAAAATTTGGATGTGTCCACGTTGCGCTTTGGGGCGTTTCCTGTCGCGGGCGCTAGGCCTACCCACACAAGTGAGGTATCATTTTTATCGGGAGACGTGGGGGAACGCTGGGTGGAAGGAAATTTGTGGCTCCTCTCAGATTCCAGAACTTTCTGCCACAGAAATGTGAGGAACATGTGTTTTTTTAGCCAAATTTTGAGGTTTGCAAAGGATTCTGGGTAACAGAACCTGGTCCGAGCCACACAAGTCACCCCATCTTGGATTCCCCTAGGTCTCTAGTTTTCAGAAATGCACAGGTTTGGTAGGTTTCAAAAGGTGGCGGCTGAGCTACAGGCCAAAATCTACAGGTAGGCACTTTGCAAAAAACACCTCTGGTTTCTTTCAAAAATTTGGATGTGTCCACGTTGCGCTTTGGGGCGTTTCCTGTCGCGGGCGCTAGGCCTACCCACACAAGTGAGGTATAATTTTTATCGGCAGACGTGGGGGAACGCTGGGTGGAAGGAAATTTGTGGCTCCTCTCAGATTCCAGAACTTTCTGCCACAGAAATGTGAGGAACATGTGTTTTTTTAGCCAAATTTTGAGGTTTGCAAAGGATTCTGGGTAACAGAACCTGGTCCGAGCCACACAAGTCACCCCATTTTGGATTCCCCTAGGTCTCTAGTTTTCAGAAATGCACAGGTTTGGTAGGTTTCCCTAGGTGGCGGCTGAGCTACAGTCCAAAATCTACAGGTAGGCACTTTGTAAAAAACACCTCTGTTTTCTTTCAAAAATTTGGATGTGTCCACGTTGCGTTTTGGGGCGTTTCCTGCCGCGGGCGCTAGGCCTACCCACACAAGTGAGGTATCATTTTTATCGGGAGACGTGGGGGAACGCTGCGTGGAAGGAAATTTGTGGCTCCTCTCAGATTCCAGAACTTTCTGCCACAGAAATGTGAGGAACATGTGTTTTTTTAGCCAAATTTTGAGGTTTGCAAAGGATTCTGGGTAACAGAACCTGGTCCGAGACACACAAGTCACCCCATCTTGGATTCCCCTAGGTCTCTAGTTTTCAGAAATGCACAGGTTTAGTAGGTTTCCCTAGGTGGCGTCTGAGCTACAGGCCAAAATCTACAGGTAGGCACTTTGCAAAAAACACCTCTGTTTTCTTTCAAAAATTTGGATGTGTCCACGTTGCGCTTTGGGGCGTTTCCTGTTGCGGCGCTAGGCCTACCCACACAAGTGAGGTATCATTTTTAACGGGAGACGTGGGGGAACGCTGGGTGGAAGGACATTTGTGGCTCCTCTCAGATTCCACAACTTTCTGCCACAGAAATGTGAGGAACATGTGTTTTTTTAGCCAAATTTTGAGGTTTGCAAAGGATTCTGGGTAACAGAACCTGGTCCGAGCCACACAAGTCACCCCATTTTGGATTCCCCTAGGTCTCTAGTTTTCAGAAATGCACAGGTTTGGTAGGTTTCCCTAGGTGGCGGCTGAGCTACAGGCCAAAATCTACAGGTAGGCACTTTACAAAAAACACCTCTGTTTTCTTTCAAAAATTTGGATGTGTCCACGTTGCGCTTTGGGGCGTTTCCTGTCGCGGGCGCTAGGCCTACCCACACAAGTGAGGTATCATTTTTATCGGGAGACGTGGGGGAACGCTGGGTGGAAGGAAATTTGTGGCTCCTCTCAGATTCCAGAACTTTCTGCCACAGAAATGTGAGGAACATGTGTTTTTTTAGCCAAATTTTGAGGTTTGCAAAGGATTCTGGGTAACAGAACCTGGTCCGAGCCACACAAGTCAGCCCATATTGGATTCCCCTAGGTCTCTAGTTTTCAGAAATGCACAGGTTTGGTAGGTTTCCCTAGGTGGCGGCTGAGCTACAGGCCAAAATCTACAGGTAGGCACTTTGCAAAAAACACCTCTGTTTTCTGAAAAAAATTTGAATGTGTCCACGTTGCGCTTTGGGGCGTTTCCTGTCGCGGGCGCTAGGCCTACCCACACAAGTGAGGTATCAGTTTTATCGCGAGACGTGGGGGAACGCTGCGTGGAAGGAAATTTGTGGCTCCTCTCAGATTCCACAACTTTCTGCCACAGAAATGTGAGGAACATGTGTTTTTTTAGCCAAATTTTGAGGTTTGCAAAGGATTCTGGGTAACAGAACCTGGTCCGAGCCACACAAGTCAGCCCATCTTGGATTCCCCTAGGTCTCTAGTTTTCAGAAATGCACAGGTTTGGTAGGTTTCCCTAGGTAGCGGCTGAGCTACAGGCCAAAATCTACAGGTAGGCACTTTGCAAAAAACACCTCTGTTTACTTTCAAAAATTTGGATGTGTCCACATTGCGCTTTGGGGCGTTTCCTGTCGCGGGCGCTAGGCCTACCCACACAAGTGAGGTACCATTTTTATCGGGAGACGTGGGGAAATGCTGGGTGGAAGGAAATTTGTGGCTCCTCTCAGATTCCAGAACATTCTGCCACAGACATGTGAGGAACATGTGTTTTTTTAGCCAAATTTTGAGGTTTGCAAAGGATTCTGGGTAACAGAACCTGGTCCGAGCCACACAAGTCACCCCATTTTGGATTCCCCTAGGTATCTAGTTTTCAGAAATGCACAGGTTTGGTAGGTTTCCCTAGGTGGCGGCTGAGCTACAGGCCAAAATCTACAGGTTGGCCCTTTGCAAAAAACACCTCTGTTTTCTTTCAAAAATTTGGATGTGTCTACGTTGCGTTTTGGGGCGTTTCCAGTCGCGGGCGCTAGGCCTACCCACACAAGTGAGGTATCATTTTTATCGGGAGACGTGGGGGAACGCTGGGTGGAAGGAAATTTGTGGCTCCTCTCAGATTCCAGAACTTTCTGCCACAGAAATGTGAGGAACATGTGTTTTTTTAGCCAAATTTTGAGGTTTGCAAAGGATTCTGGGTAACAGAACCTTGTCCGAGCCACACAAGTCACCCCATCTTGGATTCCCCTAGGTCTCTAGTTTTCAGAATTGCACAGGTTTGGTAGGTTTCAATAGGTGGCGGCTGAGCTACAGGCCAAAATCTACAGGTATACACTTTGCAAAAAACACCTCTGTTTTCTTTCAAAAATTTCGATGTGTCCACGTTGCGCTTTGGGGCGCTTCCTGTCGCGGGCGCTAGGCCTACCCACACAAGTGAGGTATCATTTTTATCGGGAGACGTGGGGCAACGCTGGGTGGAAGGAAATTTGTGGCTCCTCTCAGATTCCAGAACTTTCTGCCACAGAAATGTGAGGAACATGTGTTTTTTTAGCCAAATTTTGAGGTTTGCAAAGGATTCTGGGTAACAGAACCTGGTCCGAGCCACACAAGTCAGCCAATATTGGATTCCCCTAGGTCTCTAGTTTTCAGAAATGCACAGGTTTGGTAGGTTTCCCTAGGTGGCGGCTGAGCTACAGGCCAAAATCTACAGGTAGGCACTTTACAAAAAACACCTCTGTTTTCTTTCAAAAATTTGGATGTGTCCACGTTGCGCTTTGGGGCGCTTCCTGTCGCGGGCGCTAGGCCTACCCACACAAGTGAGGTATCATTTTTATCGGGAGACGTGGGGGAACGCTGGGTGGAAGGAAATTTGTGGCTCCTCTCAGATTCCAGAACTTTCTGCCACAGAAATGTGAGGAACATGTGTTTTTTTAGCCAAATTTTGAGGTTTGCAAATGATTCTGGGTAACAGAACCTGGTCCGAGCCACACAAGTCAGCCCATATTGGATTCCCCTAGGTCTCTAGTTTTCAGAAATGCACAGGTTTGGTAGGTTTCCCTAGGTGGCGGCTGAGCTACAGGCCAAAATCTACAGGTAGGCACTTTGCAAAAAACACCTCTGTTTTCTTAAAAAAATGTGAATGTGTCCACGTTGCGCTTTGGGGCGTTTCCTGTCGCGGGCGCTATGCCTACCCACACAAGTGAGGTATAAGTTTTATCGCGAGACGTGGGGGAACGCTGCGTGGAAGGAAATTTGTGGCTCCTCTCAGATTCCAGAACTTTCTGCCACAGAAATGTGAGGAACATGTGTTTTTTTAGCCAAATTTTGAGGGTTGCAAAGGATTCTGGGTAACAGAACCTGGTCCGAGCCACACAAGTCAGCCCATATTGGATTCCCCTAGGTCTCTAGTTTTCAGGAATGCACAGGTATGGTAGGTTTCCCTAGGTGGCGGCTGAGCTACAGGCCAAAATCTACAGGTAGACACTTCCCAAAAAACACCTCTGTTTTCTTTCAAAAATTTGGATGTGTCCACGTTGCGCTTTGGGGCGCTTCCTGTCGCGGGCGCTAGGCCTACCCACACAAGTGAGGTATCATTTTTATCAGGAGACGTGGGGGAACGCTGGGTGGAAGGACATTTGTGGCTCCTCTCAGATTACAGAACTTTCTGCCACAGAAATGTGAGGAACATGTGTTTTTTTAGCCAAATTTTGAGGTTTGCAAAGGATTCTGGGTAACAGAACCTGGTCCGAGCCACACAAGTCAGCCCATATTGGATTCCCCTAGGTCTCTAGTTTTCAGAAATGCACAGGTTTGGTAGGTTTCCCTAGGTGGCGGCTGAGCTACAGGCCAAAATCTACAGGTAGGCACTTTACAAAATACACCTCTGTTTTCTTTCAAAAATGTGGATGTGTCCACGTTGCGCTTTGGGGCGTTTCCTGTCGCGGGCGCTAGGCCTACCCACACAAGTGAGGTATCATTTTTATCGGGAGACGTGGGGCAACGCTGGGTGGAAGGAAATTTGTGGCTCCTCTCAGATTCCAGAACTTTCTGCCACAGAAATGTGAGGAACATGTGTTTTTTTAGCCAAATTTTTAGGTTTGCAAAGGATTCTGGGTAACAGAACCTGGTCCGAGCCACACAAGTCAGCCAATATTGGATTCCCCTAGGTCTCTAGTTTTCAGAAATGCACAGGTTTGGTAGGTTTCCCTAGGTGGCGGCTGAGCTACAGGCCAAAATCTACAGGTAGGCACTTTACAAAAAACACCTCTGTTTTCTTTCAAAAATTTGGATGTGTCCACGTTGCCCTTTGGGGCGTTTCCTGTCGCGGGCGCTAGCCCTACCCACACAAGTGAGGTATCATTTTTATCGGGAGACGTGGGGGAACGCTGGGTGGAAGGAAATTTGTGGCTCCTCTCAGATTCCAGAACTTTCTGCCACAGAAATGTGAGGAACATGTGTTTTTTTAGCCAAATTTTGAGGTTTGCAAAGGATTCTGGGTAACAGAACCTGGTCCGAGCCACACAAGTCACCCCATTTTGGATTCCCCTAGGTCTCTAGTTTTCAGAAATGCACAGGTTTGGTAGGTTTCCCTAGGTGGCGGCTGAGCTACAGGCCAAAATCTACAGGTTGGCACTTTGCAAAAAACACCTCTGTTTTCTTTCAAAAATTTGGATGTGTCTACGTTGCGTTTTGGGGCGTTTCCAGTCGCGGGCGCTAGGCCTACCCACACAAGTGAGGTATCATTTTTATCGGGAGACGTGGGGGAACGCTGGGTGGAAGGAAATTTGTGGCTCCTCTCAGATTCCAGAACTTTCTGCCACAGAAATGTGAGGAATATGTGTTTTTTTAGCCAAATTTTGAGGTTTGCAAAGGATTCTGGGTAACAGAACCTTGTCCGAGCCACACAAGTCACCCCATCTTGGATTCCCCTAGGTCTCTAGTTTTCAGAAATGCACAGGTTTGGTAGGTTTCAATAGGTGGCGGCTGAGCTACAGGCCAAAATCTACAGGTATACACTTTGCAAAAAACACCTCTGTTTTCTTTCAAAAATTTCGATGTGTCCACGTTGCGTTTTGGGGCGCTTCCTGTCGCGGGCGCTAAGCCTACCCACACAAGTGAGGTATCATTTTTATCGGGAGACGTGGGGCAACGCTGGGTGGAAGGAAATTTGTGGCTCCTCTCAGATTCCAGAACTTTCTGCCACAGAAATGTGAGGAACATGTGTTTTTTTAGCCAAATTTTGAGGTTTGCAAAGGATTCTGGGTAACAGAACCTGGTCCGAGCCACACAAGTCAGCCAATATTGGATTCCCCTAGGTCTCTAGTTTTCAGAAATGCACAGGTTTGGTAGGTTTCCCTAGGTGGCGGCTGAGCTACAGGCCAAAATCTACAGGTAGGCACTTTACAAAAAACACCTCTGTTTTCTTTCAAAAATTTGGATGTGTCCACGTTGCGCTTTGGGGCGTTTCCTGTCGCGGGCGCTAGCCCTACCCTCACAAGTGAGGTATCATTTTTATCGGGAGACGTGGGGGAACGCTGGGTGGAAGGAAATTTGTGGCTCCTCTCAGATTCCAGAACTTTCTGCCACAGAAATGTGAGGAACATGTGTTTTTTTAGCCAAATTTTGAGGTTTGCAAAGGATTCTGGGTAACAGAACCTGGTCCGAGCCACACAAGTCAGCCCATATTGGATTCCCCTAGGTCTCTAGTTTTCAGAAATGCACAGGTTTGGTAGGTTTCCCTAGGTGGCGGCTGAGCTACAGGCCAAAATCTACAGGTAGGCACTTTGCAAAAAACACCTCTGTTTTCTTAAAAAAATTTGAATGTGTCCACGTTGCGCTTTGGGGCGTTTCCTGTCGCGGGCGCTAGGCCTACCCACACAAGTGAGGTATCAGTTTTATCGCGAGACGTGGGGGAACGCTGCGTGGAAGGAAATTTGTGGCTCCTCTCAGATTCCAGAACTTTCTGCCACAGAAATGTGAGGAACATGTGTTTTTTTAGCCAAATTTTGAGGGTTGCAAAGGATTCTGGGTAACAGAACCTGGTCCGAGCCACACAAGTCAGCCCATATTGGATTCCCCTAGGTCTCTAGTTTTCAGGAATGCACAGGTATGGAAGGTTTCCCTAGGTGGCGGCTGAGCTACAGGCCAAAATCTACAGGTAGACACTTCGCAAAAAACACCTCTGTTTTCTTTCAAAAATTTGGATGTGTCCACGTTGCGCTTTGGGGCGCTTCCTGTCGCGGGCGCTAGGCCTACCCACACAAGTGAGGTATCATTTTTATCAGGAGACGTGGGGGAACGCTGGGTGGAAGGACATTTGTGGCTCCTCTCAGATTACAGAACTTTCTGCCACAGAAATGTGAGGAACATGTGTTTTTTTAGCCAAATTTTGAGGTTTGCAAAGGATTCTGGGTAACAGAACCTGGTCCGAGCCACACAAGTCAGCCCATATTGGATTCCCCTAGGTTTCTAGTTTTCAGAAATGCACAGGTTTGGTAGGTTTCCCTAGGTGGCGGCTGAGCTACAGGCCAAAATCTACAGGTAGGCACTTTACAAAATACACCTCTGTTTACTTTAAAAAATGTGGATGTGTCCACGTTGCGCTTTGGGGCGTTTCCTGTCGCGGGCGCTAGGCCTACCCACACAAGTGAGGTATCATTTTTATCGGGAGACGTGGGGCAACGCTGGGTGGAAGGAAATGTGTGGCTCCTCTCAGATTCCAGAACTTTCTGCCACAGAAATGTGAGGAACATGTGTTTTTTTAGCCAAATTTTGAGGTTTGCAAAGGATTCTGGGTAACAGAACCTGGTCCGAGCCACACAAGTCAGCCAATATTGGATTCCCCTAGGTCTCTAGTTTTCAGAAATGCACAGGTTTGGTAGGTTTCCCTAGGTGGCGGCTGAGCTACAGGCCAAAATCTACAGGTAGGCACTTTACAAAAAACACCTCTGTTTTCTTTCAAAAATTTGGATGTGTCCACGTTGCGCTTTGGGGCGTTTCCTGTCGCGGGCGCTAGCCCTACCCACACAAGTGAGGTATCATTTTTATCGGGAGACGTGGGGGAACGCTGGGTGGAAGGAAATTTGTGGCTCCTCTCAGATTCCAGAACTTTCTGCCACAGAAATGTGAGGAACATGTGTTTTTTTAGCCAAATTTTGAGGTTTGCAAAGGATTCTGGGTAACAGAACCTGGTCCGAGCCACACAAGTCACCCCATCTTGGATTCCCCTAGGTCTCTAGTTTTCAGAAATGCACAGGTTTGGTAGGTTTCAATAGGTGGCGGCTGAGCTACAGGCCAAAATCTACAGGTAGACACTTTGCAAAAAACACCTCTGTTTTCTTTCAAAAATTTAGATGTGTCCACGTTGCGCTTTGGGGCGCTTCCTGTCGCGGGCGCTAGGCCTACCCACACAAGTGAGGTATCATTTTTATCGGGAGACGTGGGGGAACGCTGGGTGGAAGGAAATTTGTGGCTCCTCTCAGATTCCAGAACTTTCTGCCACAGAAATGTGAGGAACATGTGTTTTTTTAGCCAAATTTTGAGGTTTGCAAATGATTCTGGGTAACAGAACCTGGTCCGAGCCACACAAGTCAGCCCATATTGGATTCCCCTAGGTCTCTAGTTTTCAGAAATGCACAGGTTTGGTAGGTTTCCCTAGGTGGCGGCTGAGCTACAGGCCAAAATCTACAGGTAGGCACTTTGCAAAAAACACCTCTGTTTTCTTAAAAAAATTTGAATGTGTCCACGTTGCGCTTTGGGGCGTTTCCTGTCGCGGGCGCTAGGCCTACCCACACAAGTGAGGTATCAGTTTTATCGCGAGACGTGGGGGAACGCTGCGTGGAAGGAAATTTGTGGCTCCTCTCAGATTCCAGAACTTTCTGCCACAGAAATGTGAGGAACATGTGTTTTTTTAGCCAAATTTTGAGGGTTGCAAAGGATTCTGGGTAACAGAACCTGGTCCGAGCCACACAAGTCAGCCCATATTGGATTCCCCTAGGTCTCTAGTTTTCAGAAATGCACAGGTTTGGTAGGTTTCCCTAGGTGGCGGCTGAGCTACAGGCCAAAATCTACAGGTAGACACTTCGCAAAAAACACCTCTGTTTTCTTTCAAAAATTTGGATGTGTCCACGTTGCGCTTTGGGGCGCTTCCTGTCGCGGGCGCTAGGCCTACCCACACAAGTGAGGTATCATTTTTATCAGGAGACGTGGGGGAACGCTGGGTGGAAGGACATTTGTGGCTCCTCTCAGATTACAGAACTTTCTGCCACAGAAATGTGAGGAACATGTGTTTTTTTAGCCAAATTTTGAGATTTGCAAAGGATTCTGGGTAACAGAACCTGGTCCGAGCCACACAAGTCAGCCCATATTGGATTCCCCTAGGTCTCTAGTTTTCAGAAATGCACAGGTTTGGTAGGTTTCCATAGGTGGCGGCTGAGCTACAGGCCAAAATCTACAGGTAGGCACTTTACAAAATACACCTCTGTTTTCTTTCAAAAATTTGGATGTGTCCACGTTGCGCTTTGGGGCGTTTCCTGTCGCGGGCGCTAGGCCTACCCACACAAGTGAGGTATCATTTTTATCGGGAGACGTGGGGGAACGCTGGGTGGAAGGAAATGTGTGGCTCCTCTCAGATTCCAGAACTTTTTGCCACAGAAATATGAGGAACATGTGTTTTTTTAGCCAAATTTTGAGGTTTGCAAAGGATTCTGGGTAACAGAACCTGGTCCGAGCCACACAAGTCACCCCATTTTGGATTCCCCTAGGTCTCTAGTTTTCAGAAATGCACAGGTTTGGTAGGTTTCCCTAGGTAGCGGCTGAGCTACAGGCCAAAATCTACAGGTAGGCACTTTGCAAAAAACACCTCTGTTTACTTTCAAAAATTTGGATGTGTCCACATTGCGCTTTGGGGCGTTTCCTGTCGCGGGCGCTAGGCCTACCCACACAAGTGAGGTACCATTTTTATCGGGAGACGTGGGGAAATGCTGGGTGGAAGGAAATTTGTGGCTCCTCTCAGATTCCAGAACATTCTGTCACAGAAATGTGAGGAACATGTGTTTTTTTAGCCAAATTTTGAGGTTTGCAAAGGATTCTGGGTAACAGAACCTGGTCCGAGCCACACAAGTCACCCCATTTTGGATTCCCCTAGGTCTCTAGTTTTCAGAAATGCACAGGTTTGGTAGGTTTCCCTAGGTAGCGGCTGAGCTACAGGCCAAAATCTACAGGTAGGCACTTTGCAAAAAACACCTCTGTTTACTTTAAAAAATTTGGATGTGTCCACATTGCGCTTTGGGGCGTTTCCTGTCGCGGGCGCTAGGCCTACCCACACAAGTGAGGTACCATTTTTATCGGGAGACGTGGGGAAATGCTGGGTGGAAGGAAATTTGTGGCTCCTCTCAGATTCCAGAACATTCTGCCACAGAAATGTGAGGAACATGTGTTTTTTTAGCCAAATTTTGAGGTTTGCAAAGGATTCTGGGTAACAGAACCTGGTCCGAGCCACACAAGTCACCCCATTTTGGATTCCCCTAGGTCTCTAGTTTTCAGAAATGCACAGGTTTGGTAGGTTTCCCTAGGTGGCGGCTGAGCTACAGGCCAAAATCTACAGGTTGGCACTTTGCAAAAAACACCTCTGTTTTCTTTCAAAAATTTGGATGTGTCCACGTTGCGTTTTGGGGCGTTTCCAGTCGCGGGCGCTAGGCCTACCCACACAAGTGAGGTATCATTTTTATCGGGAGACGTGGGGGAACGCTGGGTGGAAGGAAATTTGTGGCTCCTCTCAGATTCCAGAACTTTCTGCCACAGAAATGTGAGGAACATGTGTTTTTTTAGCCAAATTTTGAGGTTTGCAAAGGATTCTGGGTAACATAACCTTGTCCGAGCCAGACAAGTCACCCCATCTTGGATTTCCCTAGGTCTCTAGTTTTCAGAAATGCACAGGTTTGGTAGGTTTCAATAGGTGGCGGCTGAGCTACAGGCCAAAATCTACAGGTATACACTTTGCAAAAAACACCTCTGTTTTCTTTCCAAAATTTCGATGTGTCCACGTTGCGCTTTGGGGCGCTTCCTGTCGCGGGCGCTAGGCCTACCCACACAAGTGAGGTATCATTTTTATCGGGAGACGTGGGGGAACGCTGGGTGGAAGGAAATTTGTGGCTCCTCTCAGATTCCAGAACTTTCTGCCACAGAAATGTGAGGAACATGTGTTTTTTTAGCCAAATTTTGAGGTTTGCAAAGGATTCTGGGTAACAGAACCTGGTCCGAGCCACACAAGTCACCCCATTTTGGATTCCCCTAGGTCTCTAGTTTTCAGAAATGCACAGGTTTGGTAGGTTTCCCTAGGTGGCGGCTGAGCTACAGGCCAAAATCTACAGGTTGGCACTTTGCAAAAAACACCTCTGTTTTCTTTTAAAAATTTGGATGTGTCCACGTTGCGTTTTGGGGCGTTTCCAGTCGCGGGCGCTAGGCCTACCCACACAAGTGAGGTATCATTTTTATCGGGAGACGTGGGGGAACGCTGGGTGGAAGGAAATTTGTGGCTCCTCTCAGATTCCAGAACTTTCTGCCACAGAAATGTGAGGAACATGTGTTTTTTTAGCCAAATTTTGAGGTTTGCAAAGGATTCTGGGTAACAGAACCTTGTCCGAGCCACACAAGTCACCCCATCTTGGATTCCCCTAGGTCTCTAGTTTTCAGAAATGCACAGGTTTGGTAGGTTTCAATAGGTGGCGGCTGAGCTACAGGCCAAAATCTACAGGTATACACTTTGCAAAAAACACCTCTGTTTTCTTTCAAAAATTTCGATGTGTCCACGTTGCGCTTTGGGGCGCTTCCTGTCGCGGGCGCTAGGCCTACCCACACAAGTGAGGTATCATTTTTATCGGGAGACGTGGGGGAACGCTGGGTGGAAGGAAATTTGTGGCTCCTCTCAGATTCCAGAACTTTCTGCCACAGAAATGTGAGGAACATGTGTTTTTTTAGCCAAATTTTGAGGTTTGCAAAGGATTCTGGGTAACAGAACCTGGTCCGAGCCACACAAGTCACCCCATTTTGGATTCCCCTAGGTCTCTAGTTTTCAGAAATGCACAGGTTTGGTAGGTTTCCCTAGGTGGCGGCTGAGCTACAGGCCAAAATCTACAGGTTGGCACTTTGCAAAAAACACCTCTGTTTTCTTTCAAAAATTTGGATGTGTCCACGTTGCGTTTTGGGGCGTTTCCAGTCGCGGGCGCTAGGCCTACCCACACAAGTGAGGTATCATTTTTATCGGGAGACGTGGGGGAACGCTGGGTGGAAGGAAATTTGTGGCTCCTCTCAGATTCCAGAACTTTCTGCCACAGAAATGTGAGGAACATGTGTTTTTTTAGCCAAATTTTGAGGTTTGCAAAGGATTCTGGGTAACAGAACCTTGTCCGAGCCACACAAGTCACCCCATCTTGGATTCCCCTAGGTCTCTAGTTTTCAGAAATGCACAGGTTTGGTAGGTTTCAATAGGTGGCGGCTGAGCTACAGGCCAAAATCTACAGGTATACACTTTGCAAAAAACACCTCTGTTTTCTTTCAAAAATTTCGATGTGTCCACGTTGCGCTTTGGGGCGCTTCCTGTCGCGGGCGCTAGGCCTACCCACACAAGTGAGGTATCATTTTTATCGGGAGACGTGGGGGAACGCTGGGTGGAAGGAAATTTGTGGCTCCTCTCAGATTCCAGAACTTTCTGCCACAGAAATGTGAGGAACATGTGTTTTTTTAGCCAAATTTTGAGGTTTGCAAAGGATTCTGGGTAACAGAACCTGGTCCGAGCCACACAAGTCAGCCAATATTGGATTCCCCTAGGTCTCTAGTTTTCAGAAATGCACAGGTTTGGTAGGTTTCCCTAGGTGGCGGCTGAGCTACAGGCCAAAATCTACAGGTAGGCACTTTACAAAAAACACCTCTGTTTTCTTTCAAAAATTTGGATGTGTCCACGTTGCGCTTTGGGGCGTTTCCTGTCGCGGGCGCTAGCCCTACCCACACAAGTGAGGTATCATTTTTATCGGGAGACGTGGGGGAACGCTGGGTGGAAGGACATTTGTGGCTCCTCTCAGATTCCAGAACTTTCTGCCACAGAAATGTGAGGAACATGTGTTTTTTTAGCCAAATTTTGAGGTTTGCAAAGGATTCTGGGTAACAGAACCTGGTCCGAGCCACACAAGTCACCCCATTTTGGATTCCCCTAGGTCTCTACTTTTCAGAAATGCACAGGTTTGGTAGGTTTCCCTAGGTGGCGGCTGAGCTACAGGCCAAAATCTACAGGTTGGCACTTTGCAAAAAACACCTCTGTTTTCTTTCAAAAATTTCGATGTGTCCACGTTGCGCTTTGGGGCGCTCCCTGTCGCGGGCGCTAGGCCTACCCACACAAGTGAGGTATCATTTTTATCGGGAGATGTGGGGGAACGCTGGGTGGAAGGAAATTTGTGGCTCCTCTCAGATTCCAGAACTTTCTGCCACAGAAATGTGAGGAACATGTGTTTTTTTAGCCAAATTTTTAGGTTTGCAAATGATTCTGGGTAACAGAACCTGGTCCGAGCCACACAAGTCAGCCCATATTGGATTCCCCTAGGTCTCTAGTTTTCAGAAATGCACAGGTTTGGTAGGTTTCCCTAGGTGGCGGCTGAGCTACAGGCCAAAATCTACAGGTTGGCACTTTGCAAAAAACACCTCTGTTTTCTTAAAAAAAATTGAATGTGTCCACGTTGCGCTTTGGGGCGTTTCCTGTCGCGGGCGCTAGGCCTACCCACACAAGTGAGGTATCAGTTTTATCGCGAGACGTGGGGGAACGCTGCGTGGAAGGAAATTTGTGGCTCCTCTCAGATTCCAGAACTTTCTGCCACAGAAATGTGAGGAACATGTGTTTTTTTAGCCAAATTTTGAGGGTTGCAAAGGATTCTGGGTAACAGAACCTGGTCCGAGCCACACAAGTCAGCCCATATTGGATTCCCCTAGGTCTCTAGTTTTCAGGAATGCACAGGTATGGTAGGTTTCCCTAGGTGGCGGCTGAGCTACAGGCCAAAATCTACAGGTAGACACTTCGCAAAAACACCTCTGTTTTCTTTCAAAAATTTGGATGTGTCCACGTTGCGCTTTGGGGCGCTTCCTGTCGCGGGCGCTAGGCCTACCCACACAAGTGAGGTATCATTTTTATCAGGAGACGTGGGGGAACGCTGGGTGGAAGGACATTTGTGGCTCCTCTCAGATTCCAGAACTTTCTGCCCCAGAAATGTGAGGAACATGTGTTTTTTTAGCCAAATTTTGAGGTTTGCAAAGGATTCTGGGTAACAGAACCTGGTCCGAGCCACACAAGTCAGCCCATATTGGATTCCCCTAGGTCTCTAGTTTTCAGAAATGCACAGGTTTGGTAGGTTTCCCTAGGTGGCGGCTGAGCTACAGGCCAAAATCTACAGGTAGGCACTTTACAAAATACACCTCTGTTGTCTTTCAAAAATGTGGATGTGTCCACGTTGCGCTTTGGGGCGTTTCCTGTCGCGGGCGCTAGGTCTACCCACACAAGTGAGGTATCATTTTTATCGGGAGACGTGGGGGAACGCAGGGTGGAAGTAAATTTGTGGCTCCTCTCAGATTCCAAAACTTTCTGCCACAGAAATGTGAGGAACATGTGTTTTTTTAGCCAAATTTTGAGGTTTGCAAAGGATTCTGGGTAACAGAACCTGGTCCGACCAACACAAGTCACCCCATCTTGGATTCCCCTAGGTCTCTAGTTTTCAGAAATGCACAGGTTTGGTAGGTTTCAATAGGTGGCGGCTGAGCTACAGGCCAAAATCTACAGGTAGACACTTTGCAAAAAACACCTCGGTTTTCTTTCAAAAATTTAGATGTGTCCACGTTGCGCTTTGGGGCGCTCCCTGTCGCGGGCGCTAGGCCTACCCACACAAGTGAGGTATCATTTTTATCGGGAGACGTGGGGGAACGCTGGGTGGAAGGAAATTTGTGGCTCCTCTCAGATTCCAGAACTTTCTGCCACAGAAATGTGAGGAACATGTGTTTTTTTAGCCAAATTTTGAGGTTTGCAAATGATTCTGGGTAACAGAACCTGGTCCGAGCCACACAAGTCAGCCCATATTGGATTCCCCTAGGTCTCTAGTTTTCAGAAATGCACAGGTTTGGTAGGTTTCCCTAGGTGGCGGCTGAGCTACAGGCCAAAATCTACAGGTAGGCACTTTGCAAAAAACACCTCTGTTTTCTTAAAAAAATTTGAATGTGTCCACGTTGCGCTTTGGGGCGTTTCCTGTCGCGGGCGCTAGGCCTACCCACACAAGTGAGGTATCAGTTTTATCGCGAGACGTGGGGGAACGCTGCGTGGAAGGAAATTTGTGGCTCCTCTCAGATTCCAGAACTTTCTGCCACAGAAATGTGAGGAACATGTGTTTTTTTAGCCAAATTTTGAGGGTTGCAAAGGATTCTGGGTAACAGAACCTGGTCCGAGCCACACAAGTCAGCCCATATTGGATTCCCCTAGGTCTCTAGTTTTCAGAAATGCACAGGTTTGGTAGGTTTCCCTAGGTGGCGGCTGAGCTACAGGCCAAAATCTACAGGTAGACACTTCGCAAAAAACACCTCTGTTTTCTTTCAAAAATTTGGATGTGTCCACGTTGCGCTTTGGGGCGCTTCCTGTCGCGGGCGCTAGGCCTACCCACACAAGTGAGGTATCATTTTTATCAGGAGACGTGGGGGAACGCTGGGTGGAAGGACATTTGTGGCTCCTCTCAGATTACAGAACTTTCTGCCACAGAAATGTGAGGAACATGTGTTTTTTTAGCCAAATTTTGAGATTTGCAAAGGATTCTGGGTAACAGAACCTGGTCCGAGCCACACAAGTCAGCCCATATTGGATTCCCCTAGGTCTCTAGTTTTCAGAAATGCACAGGTTTGGTAGGTTTACATAGGTGGCGGCTGAGCTACAGGCCAAAATCTACAGGTAGGCACTTTACAAAATACACCTCTGTTTTCTTTCAAAAATGTGGATGTGTCCACGTTGCGTTTTGGGGCGTTTCCTGTCGCGGGCGCTAGGTCTACCCACACAAGTGAGGTATCATTTTTATCGGGAGACGTGGGGGAACGCTGGGTGGAAGTAAATTTGTGGCTCCTCTCAGATTCCAAAACTTTCTGCCACAGAAATGTGAGGAACATGTGTTTTTTTAGCCAAATTTTGAGGTTTGCAAAGGATTCTGGGTAACAGAACCTGGTCCGAGCCACACAAGTCAGTCCATATTGGATTCCCCTAGGTCTCTAGTTTTCAGAAATGCACAGGTTTGGTAGGTTTCCCTAGGTGGCGGCTGAGCTACAGGCCAAAATCTACAGGTAGGCACTTTACAAAAAACACCTCTGTTTTCTTTCAAAAATTTGGATGTGTCCACGTTGCGCTTTGGGGCGTTTCCTGTCGCGGGCGCTAGGCCTACCCACACAAGTGAGGTATCATTTTTATCGGGAGACGTGGGGGAACGCTGGGTGGAAGGAAATGTGTGGCTCCTCTCAGATTCCAGAACTTTTTGCCACAGAAATATGAGGAACATGTGTTTTTTTAGCCAAATTTTGAGGTTTGCAAAGGATTCTGGGTAACAGAACCTGGTCCGAGCCATACAAGTCACCCCATTTTGGATTCCCCTAGGTCTCTAGTTTTCAGAAATGCACAGGTTTGGTAGGTTTCCCTAGGTAGCGGCTGAGCTACAGGCCAAAATCTACAGGTAGGCACTTTGCAAAAAACACCTCTGTTTACTTTCAAAAATTTGGATGTGTCCACATTGCGCTTTGGGGCGTTTCCTGTCGCGGGCGCTAGGCCTACCCACACAAGTGAGGTACCATTTTTATCGGGAGACGTGGGGAAATGCTGGGTGGAAGGAAATTTGTGGCTCCTCTCAGATTCCAGAACATTCTGTCACAGAAATGTGAGGAACATGTGTTTTTTTAGCCAAATTTTGAGGTTTGCAAAGGATTCTGGGTAACAGAACCTGGTCCGAGCCACACAAGTCACCCCATTTTGGATTCCCCTAGGTCTCTAGTTTTCAGAAATGCACAGGTTTGGTAGGTTTCCCTAGGTAGCGGCTGAGCTACAGGCCAAAATCTACAGGTAGGCACTTTGCAAAAAACACCTCTGTTTACTTTAAAAAATTTGGATGTGTCCACATTGCGCTTTGGGGCGTTTCCTGTCGCGGGCGCTAGGCCTACCCACACAAGTGAGGTACCATTTTTATCGGGAGACGTGGGGAAATGCTGGGTGGAAGGAAATTTGTGGCTCCTCTCAGATTCCAGAACATTCTGCCACAGAAATGTGAGGAACATGTGTTTTTTTAGCCAAATTTTGAGGTTTGCAAAGGATTCTGGGTAACAGAACCTGGTCCGAGCCACACAAGTCACCCCATTTTGGATTCCCCTAGGTCTCTAGTTTTCAGAATGCACAGGTTTGGTAGGTTTCCCTAGGTGGCGGCTGAGCTACAGGCCAAAATCTACAGGTTGGCACTTTGCAAAAAACACCTCTGTTTTCTTTCAAAAATTTGGATGTGTCCACGTTGCGTTTTGGGGCGTTTCCAGTCGCGGGCGCTAGGCCTACCCACACAAGTGAGGTATCATTTTTATCGGGAGACGTGGGGGAACGCTGGGTGGAAGGAAATTTGTGGCTCCTCTCAGATTCCAGAACTTTCTGCCACAGAAATGTGAGGAACATGTGTTTTTTTTAGCCAAATTTTGAGGTTTGCAAAGGATTCTGGGTAACATAACCTTGTCCGAGCCAGACAAGTCACCCCATCTTGGATTTCCCTAGGTCTCTAGTTTTCAGAAATGCACAGGTTTGGTAGGTTTCAATAGGTGGCGGCTGAGCTACAGGCCAAAATCTACAGGTATACACTTTGCAAAAAACACCTCTGTTTTCTTTCAAAAATTTCGATGTGTCCACGTTGCGCTTTGGGGCGCTTCCTGTCGCGGGCGCTAGGCCTACCCACACAAGTGAGGTATCATTTTTATCGGGAGACGTGGGGGAACGCTGGGTGGAAGGAAATTTGTGGCTCCTCTCAGATTCCAGAACTTTCTGCCACAGAAATGTGAGGAACATGTGTTTTTTTAGCCAAATTTTGAGGTTTGCAAAGGATTCTGGGTAACAGAACCTGGTCCGAGCCACACAAGTCACCCCATTTTGGATTCCCCTAGGTCTCTAGTTTTCAGAAATGCACAGGTTTGGTAGGTTTCCCTAGGTGGCGGCTGAGCTACAGGCCAAAATCTACAGGTTGGCACTTTGCAAAAAACACCTCTGTTTTCTTTTAAAAATTTGGATGTGTCCACGTTGCGTTTTGGGGCGTTTCCAGTCGCGGGCGCTAGGCCTACCCACACAAGTGAGGTATCATTTTTATCGGGAGACGTGGGGGAACGCTGGGTGGAAGGAAATTTGTGGCTCCTCTCAGATTCCAGAACTTTCTGCCACAGAAATGTGAGGAACATGTGTTTTTTTAGCCAAATTTTGAGGTTTGCAAAGGATTCTGGGTAACAGAACCTTGTCCGAGCCACACAAGTCACCCCATCTTGGATTCCCCTAGGTCTCTAGTTTTCAGAAATGCACAGGTTTGGTAGGTTTCAATAGGTGGCGGCTGAGCTACAGGCCAAAATCTACAGGTATACACTTTGCAAAAAACACCTCTGTTTTCTTTCAAAAATTTCGATGTGTCCACGTTGCGCTTTGGGGCGCTTCCTGTCGCGGGCGCTAGGCCTACCCACACAAGTGAGGTATCATTTTTATCGGGAGACGTGGGGGAACGCTGGGTGGAAGGAAATTTGTGGCTCCTCTCAGATTCCAGAACTTTCTGCCACAGAAATGTGAGGAACATGTGTTTTTTTAGCCAAATTTTGAGGTTTGCAAGGATTCTGGGTAACAGAACCTGGTCCGAGCCACACAAGTCACCCCATTTTGGATTCCCCTAGGTCTCTAGTTTTCAGAAATGCACAGGTTTGGTAGGTTTCCCTAGGTGGCGGCTGAGCTACAGGCCAAAATCTACAGGTTGGCACTTTGCAAAAAACACCTCTGTTTTCTTTCAAAAATTTGGATGTGTCCACGTTGCGTTTTGGGGCGTTTCCAGTCGCGGGCGCTAGGCCTACCCACACAAGTGAGGTATCATTTTTATCGGGAGACGTGGGGGAACGCTGGGTGGAAGGAAATTTGTGGCTCCTCTCAGATTCCAGAACTTTCTGCCACAGAAATGTGAGGAACATGTGTTTTTTTAGCCAAATTTTGAGGTTTGCAAAGGATTCTGGGTAACAGAACCTTGTCCGAGCCACACAAGTCACCCCATCTTGGATTCCCCTAGGTCTCTAGTTTTCAGAAATGCACAGGTTTGGTAGGTTTCAATAGGTGGCGGCTGAGCTACAGGCCAAAATCTACAGGTATACACTTTGCAAAAAACACCTCTGTTTTCTTTCAAAAATTTCGATGTGTCCACGTTGCGCTTTGGGGCGCTTCCTGTCGCGGGCGCTAGGCCTACCCACACAAGTGAGGTATCATTTTTATCGGGAGACGTGGGGGAACGCTGGGTGGAAGGAAATTTGTGGCTCCTCTCAGATTCCAGAACTTTCTGCCACAGAAATGTGAGGAACATGTGTTTTTTTAGCCAAATTTTGAGGTTTGCAAAGGATTCTGGGTAACAGAACCTGGTCCGAGCCACACAAGTCAGCCAATATTGGATTCCCCTAGGTCTCTAGTTTTCAGAAATGCACAGGTTTGGTAGGTTTCCCTAGGTGGCGGCTGAGCTACAGGCCAAAATCTACAGGTAGGCACTTTACAAAAAACACCTCTGTTTTCTTTCAAAAATTTGGATGTGTCCACGTTGCGCTTTGGGGCGTTTCCTGTCGCGGGCGCTAGCCCTACCCACACAAGTGAGGTATCATTTTTATCGGGAGACGTGGGGGAACGCTGGGTGGAAGGACATTTGTGGCTCCTCTCAGATTCCAGAACTTTCTGCCACAGAAATGTGAGGAACATGTGTTTTTTTAGCCAAATTTTGAGGTTTGCAAAGGATTCTGGGTAACAGAACCTGGTCCGAGCCACACAAGTCACCCCATTTTGGATTCCCTAGGTCTCTACTTTTCAGAAATGCACAGGTTTGGTAGGTTTCCCTAGGTGGCGGCTGAGCTACAGGCCAAAATCTACAGGTTGGCACTTTGCAAAAAACACCTCTGTTTTCTTTCAAAAATTTCGATGTGTCCACGTTGCGCTTTGGGGCGCTCCCTGTCGCGGGCGCTAGGCCTACCCACACAAGTGAGGTATCATTTTTATCGGGAGATGTGGGGGAACGCTGGGTGGAAGGAAATTTGTGGCTCCTCTCAGATTCCAGAACTTTCTGCCACAGAAATGTGAGGAACATGTGTTTTTTTAGCCAAATTTTTAGGTTTGCAAATGATTCTGGGTAACAGAACCTGGTCCGAGCCACACAAGTCAGCCCATATTGGATTCCCCTAGGTCTCTAGTTTTCAGAAATGCACAGGTTTGGTAGGTTTCCCTAGGTGGCGGCTGAGCTACAGGCCAAAATCTACAGGTTGGCACTTTGCAAAAAACACCTCTGTTTTCTTAAAAAAAATTGAATGTGTCCACGTTGCGCTTTGGGGCGTTTCCTGTCGCGGGGCGCTAGGCCTACCCACACAAGTGAGGTATCAGTTTTATCGCGAGACGTGGGGGAACGCTGCGTGGAAGGAAATTTGTGGCTCCTCTCAGATTCCAGAACTTTCTGCCACAGAAATGTGAGGAACATGTGTTTTTTTAGCCAAATTTTGAGGGTTGCAAAGGATTCTGGGTAACAGAACCTGGTCCGAGCCACACAAGTCAGCCCATATTGGATTCCCCTAGGTCTCTAGTTTTCAGGAATGCACAGGTATGGTAGGTTTCCCTAGGTGGCGGCTGAGCTACAGGCCAAAATCTACAGGTAGACACTTCGCAAAAACACCTCTGTTTTCTTTCAAAAATTTGGATGTGTCCACGTTGCGCTTTGGGGCGCTTCCTGTCGCGGGCGCTAGGCCTACCCACACAAGTGAGGTATCATTTTTATCAGGAGACGTGGGGGAACGCTGGGTGGAAGGACATTTGTGGCTCCTCTCAGATTCCAGAACTTTCTGCCCCAGAAATGTGAGGAACATGTGTTTTTTTAGCCAAATTTTGAGGTTTGCAAAGGATTCTGGGTAACAGAACCTGGTCCGAGCCACACAAGTCAGCCCATATTGGATTCCCCTAGGTCCTCTAGTTTTCAGAAATGCACAGGTTTGGTAGGTTTCCCTAGGTGGCGGCTGAGCTACAGGCCAAAATCTACAGGTAGGCACTTTACAAAATACACCTCTGTTGTCTTTCAAAAATGTGGATGTGTCCACGTTGCGCTTTGGGGCGTTTCCTGTCGCGGGCGCTAGGTCTACCCACACAAGTGAGGTATCATTTTTATCGGGAGACGTGGGGGAACGCAGGGTGGAAGTAAATTTGTGGCTCCTCTCAGATTCCAAAACTTTCTGCCACAGAAATGTGAGGAACATGTGTTTTTTTAGCCAAATTTTGAGGTTTGCAAAGGATTCTGGGTAACAGAACCTGGTCCGAGCCACACAAGTCACCCCATCTTGGATTCCCCTAGGTCTCTAGTTTTCAGAAATGCACAGGTTTGGTAGGTTTCAATAGGTGGCGGCTGAGCTACAGGCCAAAATCTACAGGTAGACACTTTGCAAAAAACACCTCTGTTTTCTTTCAAAAATTTAGATGTGTCCACGTTGCGCTTTGGGGCGCTCCCTGTCGCGGGCGCTAGGCCTACCCACACAAGTGAGGTATCATTTTTATCGGGAGACGTGGGGGAACGCTGGGTGGAAGGAAATTTGTGGCTCCTCTCAGATTCCAGAACTTTCTGCCACAGAAATGTGAGGAACATGTGTTTTTTTAGCCAAATTTTGAGGTTTGCAAATGATTCTGGGTAACAGAACCTGGTCCGAGCCACACAAGTCAGCCCATATTGGATTCCCCTAGGTCTCTAGTTTTCAGAAATGCACAGGTTTGGTAGGTTTCCCTAGGTGGCGGCTGAGCTACAGGCCAAAATCTACAGGTTGGCACTTTGCAAAAAACACCTCTGTTTTCTTAAAAAAATTTGAATGTGTCCACGTTGCGCTTTGGGGCGTTTACTGTCGCGGGCGCTAGGCCTACCCACACAAGTGAGGTATCAGTTTTATCGCGAGACGTGGGGGGAACGCTGCGTGGAAGGAAATTTGTGGCTCCTCTCAGATTCCAGAACTTTCTGCCACAGAAATGTGAGGAACATGTGTTTTTTTTAGCCAAATTTTGAGGGTTGCAAAGGATTCTGGGTAACAGAACCTGGTCCGAGCCACACAAGTCAGCCCATATTGGATTCCCCTAGGTCTCTAGTTTTCAGGAATGCACAGGTATGGTAGGTTTCCCTAGGTGGCGGCTGAGCTACAGGCCAAAATCTACAGGTAGACACTTCGCAAAAAACACCTCTGTTTTCTTTCAAAAATTTGGATGTGTCCACGTTGCGCTTTGGGGCGCTTCCTGTCACGGGCGCTAGGCCTACCCACACAAGTGAGGTATCATTTTTATCAGGAGACGTGGGGGAACGCTGGTGGAAGGACATTTGTGGCTCCTCTCAGATTCCAGAACTTTCTGCCCCAGAAATGTGAGGAACATGTGTTTTTTTAGCCAAATTTTGAGGTTTGCAAAGGATTCTGGGTAACAGAACCTGGTCCGAGCCACACAAGTCAGCCCATATTGGATTCCCCTAGGTCTCTAGTTTTCAGAAATGCACAGGTTTGGTAGGTTTCAATAGGTGGCGGCTGAGCTACAGGCCAAAATCTACAGGTATACACTTTGCAAAAAACACCTCTGTTTTCTTTCAAAAATTTCGTTTGGGGCGCTTCCTGTCGCGGGCCCTAGGCCTACCCACACAAGTGAGGTATCATTTTTATCGGGAGACGTGGGGGAACGCTGGGTGGAAGGAAATTTGTGGCTCCTCTCAGATTCCAGAACTTTCTGCCACAGAAATGTGAGGAACATGTGTTTTTTTAGCCAAATTTTGAGGTTTGCAAAGGATTCTGGGTAACAGAACCTGGTCCGAGCCACACAAGTCAGCCAATATTGGATTCCCCTAGGTCTCTAGTTTTCAGAAATGCACAGGTTTGGTAGGGTTTCCCTAGGTGGCGGCTGAGCTACAGGCCAAAATCTACAGGTAGGCACTTTACAAAAAACACCTCTGTTTTCTTTCAAAAATTTGGATGTGTCCACGTTGCGCTTTGGGGCGTTTCCTGTCGCGGGCGCTAGCCCTACCCACACAAGTGAGGTATCATTTTTATCGGGAGACGTGGGGGAACGCTGGGTGGAAGGACATTTGTGGCTCCTCTCAGATTCCAGAACTTTCTGCCACAGAAATGTGAGGAACATGTGTTTTTTTAGCCAAATTTTGAGGTTTGCAAAGGATTCTGGGTAACAGAACCTGGTCCGAGCCACACAAGTCACCCCATTTTGGATTCCCCTAGGTCTCTAGTTTTCAGAAATGCACAGGTTTGGTAGGTTTCCCTAGGTGGCGGCTGAGCTACAGGCCAAAATCTACAGGTTGGCACTTTGCAAAAAACACCTCTGTTTTCTTTCAAAAATTTCGATGTGTCCACGTTGCGTTTTGGGGCGTTTCCAGTCGCGGGGCGCTAGGCCTACCCACACAAGTGAGGTATCATTTTTATCGGGAGACGTGGGGGAACGCTGGGTGGAAGGTTATTTGTGGCTCCTCTCAGATTCCAGAACTTTCTGCCACAGAAATGTGAGGAACATGTGTTTTTTTAGCCAAATTTTGAGGTTTGCAAAGGATTCTGGTAACAGAACCTGGTCCGAGCCACACAAGTCAGCCAATATTGGATTCCCCTAGGTCTCTAGTTTTCAGAAATGCACAGGTTTGGTAGGTTTCCCCTAGGTGGCGGCTGAGCTACAGGCCAAAATCTACAGGTAGGCACTTTACAAAAAACACCTCTGTTTTCTTTCAAAATTTGGATGTGTCCACGTTGCGCTTTGGGGCGTTTCCTGTCGCGGGTGCTAGCCCTACCCACACAAGTGAGGTATCATTTTTATCGGGAGACGTGGAGGAACGCTGGGTGGAAGGACATTTGTGGCTCCTCTCAGATTCCAGAACTTTCTGCCACAGAAATGTGAGGAACATGTGTTTTTTTAGCCAAATTTTGAGGTTTGCAAAGGATTCTGGGTAACAGAACCTGGTCCGAGCCACACAAGTCACCCCATCTTGGATTTCCCTAGGTCTCTAGTTTTCAGAAATGCACAGGTTTGGTAGGTTTCAATAGGTGGCGGCTGAGCTACAGGCCAAAATCTACAGGTAGACACTTTGCAAAAAACACCTCTGTTTTCTTTCAAAAATTTAGATGTGTCCACGTTGCGCTTTGGGGCGCTCCCTGTCGCGGGCGCTAGGCCTACCCACACAAGTGAGGTATCATTTTTATCGGGAGACGTGGGGGGAACGCTGGGTGGAAGGAAATTTGTGGGCTCCTCTCAGATTCCAGAACTTTCTGCCACAGAAATGTGAGGAACATGTGTTTTTTTAGCCAAATTTTGAGGTTTGCAAATGATTCTGGGTAACAGAACCTGGTCCGAGCCACACAAGTCAGCCCATATTGGATTCCCCCTAGGTCTCTAGTTTTCAGAAATGCACAGGTTTGGTAGGTTTCCCTAGGTGGCGGCTGAGCTACAGGCCAAAATCTACAGGTTGGCACTTTGCAAAAAACACCTCTGTTTTCTTAAAAAAATTTGAATGTGTCCACGTTGCGCTTTGGGGCGTTTCCTGTCGCGGGCGCTAGGCCTACCCACACAAGTGAGGTATCAGTTTTATCGCGAGACGTGGGGGGAACGCTGCGTGGAAGGAAATTTGTGGCTCCTCTCAGATTCCAGAACTTTCTGCCCCAGAAATGTGAGGAACATGTGTTTTTTTAGCCAAATTTTGAGGTTTGCAAAGGATTCTGGGTAACAGAACCTGGTCCGAGCCACACAAGTCAGCCCATATTGGATTCCCCTAGGTCTCTAGTTTTCAGAAATGCACAGGTTTGGTAGGTTTCCCTAGGTGGCGGCTGAGCTACAGGCCAAAATCTACAGGTAGGCACTTTACAAAATACACCTCTGTTTTCTTTCAAAAATGTGGATGTGTCCACGTTGCGCTTTGGGGCGTTTCCTGTCGCGGGCGCTAGGTCTACTCACACAAGTGAGGTATCATTTTTATCGGGAGACGTGGGGGAACGCTGGGTGGAAGTAAATTTGTGGCTCCTCTCAGATTCCAAAACGTTCTGCCACAGAAATGTGAGGAACATGTGTTTTTTTAGCCAAATTTTGAGGTTTGCAAAGGATTCTGGGTAACAGAACCTGGTCCGAGCCACACAAGTCAGCCCATATTGGATTCCCCTACGTCTCTAGTTTTCAGGAATGCACAGGTATGGTAGGTTTCCCTAGGTGGGCGGCTGAGCTACAGGCCAAAATCTACAGGTAGACACTTCGCAAAAAACACCTCTGTTTTCTTTCAAAAATTTGGATGTGTCCACGTTGCGCTTTGGGGCGCTTCCTGTCGCGGGCGCTAGGCCTACCCACACAAGTGAGGTATCATTTTTATCAGGAGACGTGGGGGAACGCTGGGTGGAAGGACATTTGTGGCTACTCTCAGATTACAGAACTTTCTGCCACAGAAATGTGAGGAACATGTGTTTTTTTAGCCAAATTTTGAGGTTTGCAAAGGATTCTGGGTAACAGAACCTGGTCCGAGCCACACAAGTCAGCCCATATTGGATTCCCCTAGGTCTCTAGTTTTCAGAAATGCACAGGTTTGGTAGGTTTCCCTAGGTGGCGGCTGAGCTACAGGCCAAAATCTACAGGTAGGCACTTTACAAAATACACCTCTGTTTTCTTTCAAAAATGTGGATGTGTCCACGTTGCGCTTTGGGGCGTTTCCTGTCGCGGGCGCTAGGTCTACCCACACAAGTGAGGTATCATTTTTATCGGGAGACGTGGGGGAACGCTGGGTGGAAGTAAATTTGTGGCTCCTCTCAGATTCCAAAACTTTCTGCCACAGAATGTGAGGAACATGTGTTTTTTTAGCCAAATTTTGAGGTTTGCAAAGGATTCTGGGTAACAGAACCTGGTCCGAGCCACACAAGTCAGTCCATATTGGATTCCCCTAGGTCTCTAGTTTTCAGAAATGCACAGGTTTGGTAGGTTTCCCTAGGTGGCGGCTGAGCTACAGGCCAAAATCTACAGGTAGGCTCTTTACAAAAAACACCTCTGTTTTCTTTCAAAAATTTGGATGTGTCCACGTTGCGCTTTGGGGCGTTTCCTGTCGCGGGCACTAGGCCTACCCACACAAGTGAGGTATCATTTTTATCGGGAGACGTGGGGAAACGCTGGGTGGAAGGAAATGTGTGGCTCCTCTCAGATTCCAGAACTTTTTGCCACAGAAATATGAGGAACATGTGTTTTTTTAGCCAAATTTTGAGGTTTGCAAAGGATTCTGGGTAACAGAACCTGGTCCGAGCCACACAAGTCACCCCATTTTGGATTCCCCTAGGTCTCTAGTTTTCAGAAATGCACAGGTTTGGTAGGTTTCCCTAGGTAGCGGCTGAGCTACAGGCCAAAATCTACAGGTAGGCACTTTGCAAAAAACACCTCTGTTTACTTTCAAAAATTTGGATGTGTCCACATTGCGCTTTGGGGCATTTCCTGTAGCGGGCGCTAGGCCTACCCACACAAGTGAGGTACAATTTTTATCGGGAGACGTGGGGAAATGCTGGGTGGAAGGAAATTTGTGGCTCCTCTCAGATTCCAGAACATTCTGCCACAGAAATGTGAGGAACATGTGTTTTTTTAGCCAAATTTTGAGGTTTGCAAAGGATTCTGGGTAACAGAACCTGGTCCGAGCCACACAAGTCAGTCCATATTGGATTCCCCTAGGTCTCTAGTTTTCAGGAATGCACAGGTATGGTAGGTTTCCCTAGGTGGCGGCTGAGCTACAGGCCAAAATCTACAGGTAGACACTTCGCAAAAAACACCTCTGTTTTCTTTCAAAAATTTGGATGTGTCCATATTGCGCTTTGGGGCGCTTCCAGTCGCAGGCGCTAGGCCTACCCACACAAGTGAGGTATCATTTTTATCGGGAGACGTGAGGGAACGCTGGGTGGAAGGAAATTTGTGGCTCCTCTCAGATTCCAGAACTTTCTGCCACAGAAATGTGAGGAACATGTGTTTTTTTAGCCAAATTTTGAGGTTTGCAAAGGATTCTGGGTAACAGGACCTGGTCCGAGCCACACAAGTCACCCCATCTTGGATTCCCCTAGGTCTCTAGTTTTCAGAAATGCACAGGTTTGGTAATTTTCCCTAGGTGGCGGCTGAGCTACAGGCCAAAATCTACAGGTAGGCTCTTTGAAAAAAACACCTCTGTTTTCTTTAAAAAATTTGAATGTGTCCACGTTGCGCTTTGGGGCGTTTCCTGTCGCGGGCGCTAGGCCAACCCAAACACGTGAGGTATCATTTTTATCGCGAGATGTGGGGGAACGCTGGGTGGAAGGAAATTTGTGGCTCCTCTCAGATTCCAGAACTTTCTGCCACAGAAATGTGAGGAACATGTGTTTTTTTTAGCCAAATTTTGAGGTTTGCAAAGGATTCTGGGTAACAGAACCTGGTCCGAGCCACACAACTCACCCCATCTTGGATTCCCCTAGGTCTCTAGTTTTCAGAAATGCACAGGTTTGGTAGGTTTCCCTAGGTGGCGGCTGAGCTACAGGCCAAAATCTACAGGTAGGCACTTTGCAAAAAACACCTCTGTTTTCTTTAAAAAATTTGGATGTGTCCACGTTGCGCTTTGGGGCGTTTCCTGTCGCGGGCGCTAGGCCTACCCACACAAGTGAGGTACATTTTTATCGGCAAGACGTGGGGGAACGCTGGGTGGAAGGAAATTTGTGGCTCCTCTCAGATTCCAGAACTTTCTGCCACAGAAATGTGAGGAACATGTGTTTTTTTTAGCCAAATTTTGAGGTTTGCAAAGGATTCTGGGTAACAGAACCTGGTCCGAGCCACACAACTCACCCCATCTTGGATTCCCCTAGGTCTCTAGTTTTCAGAAATGCACAGGTTTGGTAGGTTTCCCTAGGTGGCGGCTGAGCTACAGGCCAAAATCTACAGGTAGGCACTTTGCAAAAAACATCTCTGTTTTCTTTCAAAAATTTGGATGTGTCCACGTTGCGCTTTGGGGCGTTTCCTGTCGCGGGCGCTAGGCCTACCCACACAAGTGAGGTATCATTTTTATCGGCAGACGTGGGGGAACGCTGGGTGGATGGAAATTTGTGGCTCCTCTCAGATTCCAGAACTTTCTGCCACAGAAATGTGAGGAACATGTATTTTTTTAGCCAAATTTTGAGGTTTGCAAAGGATTCTGGGTAACAGAACCTGGTCCGAGCCACACAAGTCACCCCATCTTGGATTCCCCTAGGTCTCTAGTTTTCAGAAATGCACAGGTTTGGTAGGTTTCCCTAGGTGGCGGCTGAGCTACAGGCCAAAATCTACAGGTTGGCACTTTGCAAAAAACACCTCTGTTTTCTTTCAAAAATTTGGATGTGTCCACGTTGCGTTTTGGGGCGTTTCCAGTCACGGGCGCTAGGCCTACCCACACAAGTGAGGTATCATTTTTATCGGGAGACGTGGGGGAACGCTGGGTGGAAGGAAATTTGTGGCTCCTCTCAGATTCCAGAACTTTCTGCCACAGAAATGTGAGGAACATGTGTTTTTTTAGCCAAATTTTGAGGTTTGCAAAGGATTCTCGGTAACAGAACCTGGTCCGAGCCACACAAGTCACCCCATCTTGGATTCCCCTAAGTCTCTAGTTTTCAGAAATGCACAGGTTTAGTAGGTTTCCCTAGGTGGCGGCTGAGCTACAGGCCAAAATCTACAGGTAGGCACTTTGCAAAAAACACCTCTGTTTTCTTTCAAAAATTTGGATGTGTCCACGTTGCGCTTTGGGGCGTTTCCTGTCGCGGGCGCTAGGCCTACCCACACAAGTGAGGTATCATTTTTATCGGGAGATGTGGGGGAACGCTGGGTGGAAGGACATTTGTGGCTCCTCTCAGATTCCAGAACTTTCTGCCACAGAAATGTGAGGAACATGTGTTTTTTTAGCCAAATTTTGAGGTTTGCAAAGGATTCTGGGTAACAGAACCTGGTCCGAGCCACACAAGTCAGCCAATATTGGATTCCCCTAGGTCTCTAGTTTTCAGAAATGCACAGGTTTGGTAGGTTTCCCTAGGTGGCGGCTGAGCTACAGGCCAAAATCTACAGGTAGGCACTTTACAAAAAACACCTCTGTTTTCTTTTAAAAATTTGGATGTGTCCACGTTGCGCTTTGGGGCGTTCCCTGTCGCGGGCGCTAGGCCTACCCACACAAGTGAGGTATCATTTTTATCGGGAGACGTGGGGGAACGCTGGGTGGAAGGAAATTTGTGGCTCCTCTCAGAGTCCAGAACTTTCTGCCACAGAAATGTGAGGAACATGTGTTTTTTTTAGCCAAATTTTGAGGTTTGCAAAGGATTCTGGGTAACAGAACCTGGTCCGAGCCACACAAGTCACCCCATCTTGGATTCCCCTAGGTCTCTAGTTTTCAGAAATGCACAGGTTTGGTAGGTTTCCCTAGGTGGCGGCTGAGCTACAGGCCAAAATCTACAGGTAGACACTTTGCAAAAAACACCTCTGTTTTCTTTCAAAAATTTCGATGTGTCCACGTTGCGCTTTGGGGTGCTTCCTGTCGCAGGCGCTAGGCCTACCCACACAAGTGAGGTACCATTTTTATCGGGAGACGTGGGGGAACGCTGGGTGGAAGGAAATTTGTGGCTCCTCTCAGATTCCAGAACTTTCTGCCACAGAAATGTGAGGAACATGTGTTTTTTTAGCCAAATTTTGAGGTTTGCAAAGGATTCTGGGTAACAGAACCTGGTCCGAGCCACACAAGTCACCCCATTTTGGATTCCCCTAGGTCTCTAGTTTTCAGAAATGCACAGGTTTGGTAGGTTTCCCTAGTTGGCGGCTGAGCTACAGGCCAAAATCTACAGGTAGGCACTTTGCAAAAAACACCTCTGTTTACTTTAAAAAATTTGGATGTGTCCACGTTGCGCTTTGGGGCGTTTCCTGTCGCGGGCGCTAGGCCTACCCACACAAGTGAGGTACCATTTTTATCGGGAGACTTAGGGAAATGCTGGGTGGAAGGAAATTTGTGGCTCCTCTCAGATTCCAGAACATTCTGCCACAGAAATGTGAGGAACATGTGTTTTTTTAGCCAAATTTTGAGGTTTGCAAAGGATTCTGGGTAACAGAACCTGGTCCGAGCCACACAAGTCACCCCATTTTGGATTCCCCTAGGTCTCTAGTTTTCAGAAATGCACAGGTTTGGTAGGTTTCCATAGGTGGCGGCTGAGCTACAGGCCAAAATCTACAGGTTGGCACTTTGCAAAAAACACCTCTGTTTTCTTTCAAAAATTTGGATGTGTCCACGTTGCGCTTTGGGGCGTTTCCTGTCGCGGGCGCTAGGCCAACCCAAACACGTGAGGTATCATTTTTATCGCGAGATGTGGGGGAACGCTGGGTGGAAGGAAATTTGTGACTCCTCTCAGATTCCAGAACTTTCTGCCACAGAAATGTGAGGAACATGTGTTTTTTTAGCCAAATTTTGAGGTTTGCAAAGGATTCTGGGTAACAGAACCTGGTCCGAGCCACACAACTCACCCCATCTTGGATTCCCCTAGGTCTCTAGTTTTCAGAAATGCACAGGTTTGGTAGGTTTCCCTAGGTGGCGGCTGAGCTACAGGCCAAAATCTACAGGTAGGCACTTTGCAAAAAACACCTCTGTTTTCTTTCAAAAATTTGGATGTGTCCACGTTGCGCTTTGGGGCGTTTCCTGTCGCGGGCGCTAGGCCTACCCACACAAGTGAGGTATCATTTTTATCGGCAGACGTGGGGGAACGCTGGGTGGAAGGAAATTTGTGGCTCCTCTCAGATTCCAGAACTTTCTGCCACAGAAATGTGAGGAACATGTATTTTTTTAGCCAAATTTTGAGGTTTGCAAAGGATTCTGGGTAACAGAACCTGGTCCGAGCCACACAAGTCACCCCATCTTGGATTCCCCTAGGTCTCTAGTTTTCAGAAATGCACAGGTTTGGTAGGTTTCCCTAGGTGGCGGCTGAGCTACAGGCCAAAATCTACAGGTTGGCACTTTGCAAAAAACACCTCTGTTTTCTTTCAAAAATTTGGATGTGTCCACGTTGCGTTTTGGGGCGTTTCCAGTCACGGGCGCTAGGCCTACCCACACAAGTGAGGTATCATTTTTATCGGGAGACGTGGGGGAACGCTGGGTGGAAGGAAATTTGTGGCTCCTCTCAGATTCCAGAACTTTCTGCCACAGAAATGTGAGGAACATATGTTTTTTTAGCCAAATTTTGAGGTTTGCAAAGGATTCTCGGTAACAGAACCTGGTCCGAGCCACACAAGTCACCCCATCTTGGATTCCCCTAGGTCTCTAGTTTTCAGAAATGCACAGGTTTAGTAGGTTTCCCTAGGTGGCGGCTGAGCTACAGGCCAAAATCTACAGGTAGGCACTTTGCAAAAAACACCTCTGTTTTCTTTCAAAAATTTGGATGTGTCCACGTTGCGCTTTGGGGCGTTTCCTGTCGCGGGCGCTAGGCCTACCCACACAAGTGAGGTATCATTTTTATCGGCAGACGTGGGGGAACGCTGGGTGGAAGGAAATTTGTGGCTCCTCTCAGATTCCAGAACTTTCTGCCACAGAAATGTGAGGAACATGTGTTTTTTTAGCCAAATTTTGAGGTTTGCAAAGGATTCTGGGTAACAGAACCTGGTCCGAGCCACACAACTCACCCCATCTTGGATTCCCCTAGGTCTCTAGTTTTCAGAAATGCACAGGTTTGGTAGGTTTCCCTAGGTGGCGGCTGAGCTACAGGCCAAAATCTACAGGTAGGCACTTTGCAAAAAACATCTCTGTTTTCTTTCAAAAATTTGGATGTGTCCACGTTGCGCTTTGGGGCGTTTCCTGTCGCGGGCGCTAGGCCTACCCACACAAGTGAGGTATCATTTTTATCGGCAGACGTGGGGGAACGCTGGGTGGATGGAAATTTGTGGCTCCTCTCAGATTCCAGAACTTTCTGCCACAGAAATGTGAGGAACATGTATTTTTTTAGCCAAATTTTGAGGTTTGCAAAGGATTCTGGGTAACAGAACCTGGTCCGAGCCACACAAGTCACCCCATCTTGGATTCCCCTAGGTCTCTAGTTTTCAGAAATGCACAGGTTTGGTAGGTTTCCCTAGGTGGCGGCTGAGCTACAGGCCAAAATCTACAGGTTGGCACTTTGCAAAAAACACCTCTGTTTTCTTTCAAAAATTTGGATGTGTCCACGTTGCGTTTTGGGGCGTTTCCAGTCACGGGCGCTAGGCCTACCCACACAAGTGAGGTATCATTTTTATCGGGAGACGTGGGGGAACGCTGGGTGGAAGGAAATTTGTGGCTCCTCTCAGATTCCAGAACTTTCTGCCACAGAAATGTGAGGAACATGTGTTTTTTTAGCCAAATTTTGAGGTTTGCAAAGGATTCTCGGTAACAGAACCTGGTCCGAGCCACACAAGTCACCCCATCTTGGATTCCCCTAAGTCTCTAGTTTTCAGAAATGCACAGGTTTAGTAGGTTTCCCTAGGTGGCGGCTGAGCTACAGGCCAAAATCTACAGGTAGGCACTTTGCAAAAAACACCTCTGTTTTCTTTCAAAAATTTGGATGTGTCCACGTTGCGCTTTGGGGCGTTTCCTGTCGCGGGCGCTAGGCCTACCCACACAAGTGAGGTATCATTTTTATCGGGAGATGTGGGGGAACGCTGGGTGGAAGGACATTTGTGGCTCCTCTCAGATTCCAGAACTTTCTGCCACAGAAATGTGAGGAACATGTGTTTTTTTAGCCAAATTTTGAGGTTTGCAAAGGATTCTGGGTAACAGAACCTGGTCCGAGCCACACAAGTCAGCCAATATTGGATTCCCCTAGGTCTCTAGTTTTCAGAAATGCACAGGTTTGGTAGGTTTCCCTAGGTGGCGGCTGAGCTACAGGCCAAAATCTACAGGTAGGCACTTTACAAAAAACACCTCTGTTTTCTTTTAAAAATTTGGATGTGTCCCTGTTGCGCTTTGGGGCGTTCCCTGTCGCGGGCGCTAGGCCTACCCACACAAGTGAGGTATCATTTTTATCGGGAGACGTGGGGGAACGCTGGGTGGAAGGAAATTTGTGGCTCCTCTCAGAGTCCAGAACTTTCTGCCACAGAAATGTGAGGAACATGTGTTTTTTTTAGCCAAATTTTGAGGTTTGCAAAGGATTCTGGGTAACAGAACCTGGTCCGAGCCACACAAGTCACCCCATCTTGGATTCCCCTAGGTCTCTAGTTTTCAGAAATGCACAGGTTTGGTAGGTTTCCCTAGGTGGCGGCTGAGCTACAGGCCAAAATCTACAGGTAGACACTTTGCAAAAAACACCTCTGTTTTCTTTCAAAAATTTCGATGTGTCCACGTTGCGCTTTGGGGTGCTTCCTGTCGCAGGCGCTAGGCCTACCCACACAAGTGAGGTACCATTTTTATCGGGAGACGTGGGGGAACGCTGGGTGGAAGGAAATTTGTGGCTCCTCTCAGATTCCAGAACTTTCTGCCACAGAAATGTGAGGAACATGTGTTTTTTTAGCCAAATTTTGAGGTTTGCAAAGGATTCTGGGTAACAGAACCTGGTCCGAGCCACACAAGTCACCCCATTTTGGATTCCCCTAGGTCTCTAGTTTTCAGAAATGCACAGGTTTGGTAGGTTTCCCTAGTTGGCGGCTGAGCTACAGGCCAAAATCTACAGGTAGGCACTTTGCAAAAAACACCTCTGTTTACTTTCAAAAATTTGGATGTGTCCACGTTGCGCTTTGGGGCGTTTCCTGTCGCGGGCGCTAGGCCTACCCACACAAGTGAGGTACCATTTTTATCGGGAGACTTAGGGAAATGCTGGGTGGAAGGAAATTTGTGGCTCCTCTCAGATTCCAGAACATTCTGCCACAGAAATGTGAGGAACATGTGTTTTTTTAGCCAAATTTTGAGGTTTGCAAAGGATTCTGGGTAACAGAACCTGGTCCGAGCCACACAAGTCACCCCATTTTGGATTCCCCTAGGTCTCTAGTTTTCAGAAATGCACAGGTTTGGTAGGTTTCCATAGGTGGCGGCTGAGCTACAGGCCAAAATCTACAGGTTGGCACTTTGCAAAAAACACCTCTGTTTTCTTTCAAAAATTTGGATGTGTCCACGTTGCGCTTTGGGGCGTTTCCTGTCGCGGGCGCTAGGCCAACCCAAACACGTGAGGTATCATTTTTATCGCGAGGTGTGGGGGAACGCTGGGTGGAAGGAAATTTGTGACTCCTCTCAGATTCCAGAACTTTCTGCCACAGAAATGTGAGGAACATGTGTTTTTTTTAGCCAAATTTTGAGGTTTGCAAAGGATTCTGGGTAACAGAACCTGGTCCGAGCCACACAACTCACCCCATCTTGGATTCCCCTAGGTCTCTAGTTTTCAGAAATGCACAGGTTTGGTAGGTTTCCCTAGGTGGCGGCTGAGCTACAGGCCAAAATCTACAGGTAGGCACTTTGCAAAAAACACCTCTGTTTTCTTTCAAAAATTTGGATGTGTCCACGTTGCGCTTTGGGGCGTTTCCTGTCGCGGGCGCTAGGCCTACCCACACAAGTGAGGTATCATTTTTATCGGCAGACGTGGGGGAACGCTGGGTGGAAGGAAATTTGTGGCTCCTCTCAGATTCCAGAACTTTCTGCCACAGAAATGTGAGGAACATGTATTTTTTTAGCCAAATTTTGAGGTTTGCAAAGGATTCTGGGTAACAGAACCTGGTCCGAGCCACACAAGTCACCCCATCTTGGATTCCCCTAGGTCTCTAGTTTTCAGAAATGCACAGGTTTGGTAGGTTTCCCTAGGTGGCGGCTGAGCTACAGGCCAAAATCTACAGGTTGGCACTTTGCAAAAAACACCTCTGTTTTCTTTCAAAAATTTGGATGTGTCCACGTTGCGTTTTGGGGCGTTTCCAGTCACGGGCGCTAGGCCTACCCACACAAGTGAGGTATCATTTTTATCGGGAGACGTGGGGGAACGCTGGGTGGAAGGAAATTTGTGGCTCCTCTCAGATTCCAGAACTTTCTGCCACAGAAATGTGAGGAACATATGTTTTTTTAGCCAAATTTTGAGGTTTGCAAAGGATTCTCGGTAACAGAACCTGGTCCGAGCCACACAAGTCACCCCATCTTGGATTCCCCTAGGTCTCTAGTTTTCAGAAATGCACAGGTTTAGTAGGTTTCCCTAGGTGGCGGCTGAGCTACAGGCCAAAATCTACAGGTAGGCACTTTGCAAAAAACACCTCTGTTTTCTTTCAAAAATTTGGATGTGTCCACGTTGCGCTTTGGGGCGTTTCCTGTCGCGGGCGCTAGGCCTACCCACACAAGTGAGGTATCATTTTTATCGGGAGATGTGGGGGAACGCTGGGTGGAAGGACATTTGTGGCTCCTCTCAGATTCCAGAACTTTCTGCCACAGAAATGTGAGGAACATGTGTTTTTTTAGCCAAATTTTGAGGTTTGCAAAGGATTCTGGGTAACAGAACCTGGTCCGAGCCACACAAGTCAGCCAATATTGGATTCCCCTAGGTCTCTAGTTTTCAGAAATGCACAGGTTTGGTAGGTTTCCCTAGGTGGCGGCTGAGCTACAGGCCAAAATCTACAGGTAGGCACTTTACAAAAAACACCTCTGTTTTCTTTTAAAAATTTGGATGTGTCCACGTTGCGCTTTGGGGCGTTTCCTGTCGCGGGCGCTACGCCTACCCACACAAGTGAGGTATCATTTTTATCGGGAGACGTGGGGGAACGCTGGGTGGAAGGAAATTTGTGGCTCCTCTCAGATTCCAGAACTTTCTGCCACAGAAATGTGAGGAACATGTGTTTTTTTAGCCAAATTTTGAGGTTTGCAAAGGATTATCGGTAACAGAACCTGGTCCGAGCCACACAAGTCACCCCATCTTGGATTCCCCTAGGTCTCTAGTTTTCAGAAATGCACAGGTTTAGTAGGTTTCCCTAGGTGGCGGCTGAGCTACAGGCCAAAATCTACAGGTAGGCACTTTGCAAAAAACACCTCTGTTTTCTTTAAAAAATTTGGATTTGTCCACGTTGCGCTTTGGGGCGTTTCCTGTCGCGGGCGCTAGGCCTACCCACACAAGTGAGGTATCATTTTTATCGGGAGATGTGGGGGAACGCTGGGTGGAAGGACATTTGTGGCTCCTCTCAGATTCCAGAACTTTCTGCCACAGAAATGTGAGGAACATGTGTTTTTTTAGCCAAATTTTGAGGTTTGCAAAGGATTCTGGGTAACAGAACCTGGTCCGATCCACACAAGTCAGCCAATATTGGATTCCCCTAGGTCTCTAGTTTTCAGAAATGCACAGGTTTGGTAGGTTTCCCTAGGTGGCGGCTGAGCTACAGGCCAAAATCTACAGGTAGGCACTTTACAAAAAACACCTCTGTTTTCCTTTAAAAATTTGGATGTGTCCACGTTGCGCTTTGGGGCGTTTCCTGTCGCGGGCGCTAGGCCTACCCACACAAGTGAGGTATCATTTTTATCGGGAGACGTGGGGGAACGCTGGGTGGAAGGAAATTTGTGGCTCCTCTCAGAGTCCAGAACTTTCTGCCACAGAAATGTGATGAACATGTGTTTTTTTAGCCAAATTTTGAGGTTTGCAAAGGATTCTGGGTAACAGAACCTGGTCCGAGCCACACAAGTCACCCCATCTTGGATTCCCCTAGGTCTCTAGTTTTCAGAAATGCACAGGTTTGGTAGGTTTCAATAGGTGGCGGCTGAGCTACAGGCCAAAATCTACAGGTAGACACTTTGCAAAAAACACCTCTGTTTTCTTTCAAAAATTTCGATGTGTCCACGTTGCGCTTTGGGGTGCTTCCTGTCGCGGGCGCTAGGCCTACCCACACAAGTGAGGTATCATTTTTATCGGGAGACGTGGGGGAACGCTGGGTGGAAGGAAATTTGTGGCTCCTCTCAGATTCCAGAACTTTCTGCCACAGAAATGTGAGGAACATGTGTTTTTTTAGCCAAATTTTGAGGTTTGCAAAGGATTCTGGGTAACAGAACCTGGTCCGAGCCACACAAGTCACCCCATCTTGGATTCCCCTAGGTCTCTAGTTTTCAGAAATGCACAGGTTTGGTAGGTTTCCCTAGGTGGCGACTGAGCTACAGGCCAAAATCTACAGGTAGGCACTTTGCAAAAAACACCTCTGTTTACTTTCAAAAATTTGGATGTGTCCACGTTGCGCTTTGGGGCGTTTCCTGTCGCGGGCGCTAGGCCTACCCACACAAGTGAGGTACCATTTTTATCGGGAGACGTGGGGAAATGCTGGGTGGAAGGAAATTTGTGGCTCCTCTCAGATTCCAGAACATTCTGCCACAGAAATGTGAGGAACATGTGTTTTTTTAGCCAAATTTTGAGGTTTGCAAAGGATTCTGGGTAACAGAACCTGGTCCGAGCCACACAAGTCACCCCATTTTGGATTCCCCTAGGTCTCAAGTTTTCAGAAATGCACAGGTTTGGTAGGTTTCCCTAGGTGGCGGCTGAGCTACAGGCCAAAATCTACAGGTTGGCACTTTGCAAAAAACACCTCTGTTTTCTTTCAAAAATTTGGATGTGTCCACGTTGCGCTTTGGGGCGTTTCCTGTCGCGGGCGCTAGGCCAACCCAAACACGTGAGGTATCATTTTTATCGCGAGATGTGGGGGAACGCTGGGTGGAAGGAAATTTGTGGCTCCTCTCAGATTCCAGAACTTTCTGCCACAGAAATGTGAGGAACATGTGTTTTTTTAGCCAAATTTTGAGGTTTGCAAAGGATTCTGGGTAACAGAACCTGGTCCGAGCCACACAAGTCAGCCAATATTGGATTCCCCTAGGTCTCTAGTTTTCAGAAATGCACAGGTTTGGTAGGTTTCCCTAGGTGGCGGCTGAGCTACAGGCCAAAATCTACAGGTAGGCACTTTACAAAAAACACCTCTGTTTTCTTTTAAAAATTTGGATGTGTCCACGTTGCGCTTTGGGGCGTTTCCTGTCGCGGGCGCTAGGCCTACCCACACAAGTGAGGTATCATTTTTATCGGGAGACGTGGGGGAACGCTGGGTGGAAGGAAATTTGTGGCTCCTCTCAGATTCCAGAACTTTCTGCCACAGAAATGTGAGGAACATGTGTTTTTTTAGCCAAATTTTGAGGTTTGCAAAGGATTCTCGGTAACAGAACCTGGTCCGAGCCACACAAGTCACCCCATCTTGGATTCCCCTAGGTCTCTAGTTTTCAGAAATGCACAGGTTTAGTAGGTTTCCCTAGGTGGCGGCTGAGCTACAGGCCAAAATCTACAGGTAGGCACTTTGCAAAAAACACCTCTGTTTTCTTTAAAAAATTTGGATGTGTCCACGTTGCGCTTTGGGGCGTTTCCTGTCGCGGGCGCTAGGCCTACCCACACAAGTGAGGTATCATTTTTATCGGGAGATGTGGGGGAACGCTGGGTGGAAGGACATTTGTGGCTCCGCTCAGATTCCAGAACTTTCTGCCACAGAAATGTGAGGAACATGTGTTTTTTTAGCCAAATTTTGAGGTTTGCAAAGGATTCTGGGTAACAGAACCTGGTCCGAGCCACACAAGTCAGCCAATATTGGATTCCCCTAGGTCTCTAGTTTTCAGAAATGCACAGGTTTGGTAGGTTTCCCCAGGTGGCGGCTGAGCTACAGGCCAAAATCTACAGGTAGGCACTTTACAAAAAACACCTCTGTTTTCTTTTAAAAATTTGGATGTGTCCACGTTGCGCTTTGGGGCGTTTCCTGTCGCGGGCGCTAGGCCTACCCACACAAGTGAGGTATCATTTTTATCGGGAGACGTGGGGGAACGCTGGGTGGAAGGAAATTTGTGGCTCCTCTCAGAGTCCAGAACTTTCTGCCACAGAAATGTGAGGAACATGTGTTTTTTTAGCCAAATTTTGAGGTTTGCAAAGGATTCTGGGTAACAGAACCTGGTCCGAGCCACACAAGTCACCCCATCTTGGATTCCCCTAGGTCTCTAGTTTTCAGAAATGCACAGGTTTGGTAGGTTTCCCTAGGTGGCGGCTGAGCTACAGGCCAAAATCTACAGGTAGGCACTTTGCAAAAAACACCTCTGTTTACTTTCAAAAATTTGGATGTGTCCACGTTGCGCTTTGGGGCGGTTCCTGTCGCGGGCGCTAGGCCTACCCACACAAGTGAGGTACCATTTTTATCGGGAGACGTGGGGAAATGCTGGGTGGAAGGAAATTTGTGGCTCCTCTCAGATTCCAGAACATTCTGCCACAGAAATGTGAGGAACATGTGTTTTTTTAGCCAAATTTTGAGGTTTGCAAAGGATTCTGGGTAACAGAACCTGGTCCGAGCCACACAAGTCACTCCATTTTGGATTCCCCTAGGTCTCAAGTTTTCAGAAATGCACAGGTTTGGTAGGTTTCCCTAGGTGGCGGCTGAGCTACAGGCCAAAATCTACAGGTTGGCACTTTGCAAAAAACACCTCTGTTTTCTTTCAAAAATTTGGATGTGTCCACGTTGCGCTTTGGGGCGTTTCCTGTCGCGGGCGCTAGGCCAACCCAAACACGTGAGGTATCATTTTTATCGCGAGATGTGGGGGAACGCTGGGTGGAAGGAAATTTGTGGCTCCTCTCAGATTCCAGAACTTTCTGCCACAGAAATGTGAGGAACATGTGTTTTTGTAGCCAAATTTTGAGGTTTGCAAAGGATTCTGGGTAACAGAACCTGGTCCGAGCCACACAAGTCAGCCAATATTGGATTCCCCTAGGTCTCTAGTTTTCAGAAATGCACAGGTTTGGTAGGTTTCCCTAGGTGGCGGCTGAGCTACAGGCCAAAATCTACAGGTAGGCACTTTACAAAAAACACCTCTGTTTTCTTTTAAAAATTTGGATGTGTCCACGTTGCGCTTTGGGGCGTTTCCTGTCGCGGGCGCTAGGCCTACCCACACAAGTGAGGTATCATTTTTATCGGGAGACGTGGGGGAACGCTGGGTGGAAGGAAATTTGTGGCTCCTCTCAGATTCCAGAACTTTCTGCCACAGAAATGTGAGGAACATGTGTTTTTTTAGCCAAATTTTGAGGTTTGCAAAGGATTCTCGGTAACAGAACCTGGTCCGAGCCACACAAGTCACCCCATCTTGGATTCCCCTAGGTCTCTAGTTTTCAGAAATGCACAGGTTTAGTAGGTTTCCCTAGGTGGCGGCTGAGCTACAGGCCAAAATCTACAGGTAGGCACTTTGCAAAAAACACCTCTGTTTTCTTTAAAAAATGTGGATGTGTCCACGTTGCGCTTTGGGGCGTTTCCTGTCGCGGGCGCTAGGCCTACCCACACAAGTGAGGTATCATTTTTATCGGGAGATGTGGGGGAACGCTGGGTGGAAGGACATTTGTGGCTCCTCTCAGATTCCAGAACTTTCTGCCACAGAAATGTGAGGAACATGTGTTTTTTTAGCCAAATTTTGAGGTTTGCAAAGGATTCTGGGTAACAGAACCTGGTCCGAGCCACACAAGTCAGCCAATATTGGATTCCCCTAGGTCTCTAGTTTTCAGAAATGCACAGGTTTGGTAGGTTTCCCCAGGTGGCGGCTGAGCTACAGGCCAAAATCTACAGGTAGGCACTTTACAAAAAACACCTCTGTTTTCTTTTAAAAATTTGGATGTGTCCACGTTGCGCTTTGGGGCGTTTCCTGTCGCGGGCGCTAGGCCTACCCACACAAGTGAGGTATCATTTTTATCGGGAGACGTGGGGGAACGCTGGGTGGAAGGAAATTTGTGGCTCCTCTCAGAGTCCAGAACTTTCTGCCACAGAAATGTGAGGAACATGTGTTTTTTTAGCCAAATTTTGAGGTTTGCAAAGGATTCTGGGTAACAGAACCTGGTCCGAGCCACACAAGTCACCCCATCTTGGATTCCCCTAGGTCTCTAGTTTTCAGAAATGCACAGGTTTGGTAGGTTTCAATAGGTGGCGGCTGAGCTACAGGCCAAAATCTACAGGTAGACACTTTGCAAAAAACACCTCTGTTTTCTTTCAAAAATTTCGATGTGTCCACGTTGCGCTTTGGGGTGCTTCCTGTCGCAGGCGCTAGGCCTACCCACACAAGTGAGGTATAATTTTTATCGGGAGACGTGGGGGAACGCTGGGTGGAAGGAAATTTGTGGCTCCTCTCAGATTCCAGAACTTTCTGCCACAGAAATGTGAGGAACATGTGTTTTTTTAGCCAAATTTTGAGGTTTGCAAAGGATTCTGGGTAACAGAACCTGGTCCGAGCCACACAAGTCACCCCATTTTGGATTCCCCTAGGTCTCTAGTTTTCAGAAATGCACAGGTTTGGTAGGTTTCCCTAGTTGGCGGCTGAGCTACAGGCCAAAATCTACAGGTAGGCACTTTGCAAAAAACACCTCTGTTTTCTTTCAAAAATTTGGATGTGTCCACGTTGCGCTTTGGGGCGTTTCCTGTCGCGGGCGCTAGGCCAACCCAAACACGTGAGGTATCATTTTTATCGCGAGATGTGGGGGAACGCTGGGTGGAAGGAAATTTGTGGCTCCTCTCAGATTCCAGAACTTTCTGCCACAGAAATGTGAGGAACATGTGTTTTTGTAGCCAAATTTTGAGGTTTGCAAAGGATTCTGGGTAACAGAACCTGGTCCGAGCCACACAAGTCAGCCAATATTGGATTCCCCTAGGTCTCTAGTTTTCAGAAATGCACAGGTTTGGTAGGTTTCCCTAGGTGGCGGCTGAGCTACAGGCCAAAATCTACAGGTAGGCACTTTACAAAAAACACCTCTGTTTTCTTTTAAAAATTTGGATGTGTCCACGTTGCGCTTTGGGGCGTTTCCTGTCGCGGGCGCTAGGCCTACCCACACAAGTGAGGTATCATTTTTATCGGGAGACGTGGGGGAACGCTGGGTGGAAGGAAATTTGTGGCTCCTCTCAGATTCCAGAACTTTCTGCCACAGAAATGTGAGGAACATGTGTTTTTTTAGCCAAATTTTGAGGTTTGCAAAGGATTCTCGGTAACAGAACCTGGTCCGAGCCACACAAGTCACCCCATCTTGGATTCCCCTAGGTCTCTAGTTTTCAGAAATGCACAGGTTTAGTAGGTTTCCCTAGGTGGCGGCTGAGCTACAGGCCAAAATCTACAGGTAGGCACTTTGCAAAAAACACCTCTGTTTTCTTTAAAAAATGTGGATGTGTCCACGTTGCGCTTTGGGGCGTTTCCTGTCGCGGGCGCTAGGCCTACCCACACAAGTGAGGTATCATTTTTATCGGGAGATGTGGGGGAACGCTGGGTGGAAGGACATTTGTGGCTCCTCTCAGATTCCAGAACTTTCTGCCACAGAAATGTGAGGAACATGTGTTTTTTTAGCCAAATTTTGAGGTTTGCAAAGGATTCTGGGTAACAGAACCTGGTCCGAGCCACACAAGTCAGCCAATATTGGATTCCCCTAGGTCTCTAGTTTTCAGAAATGCACAGGTTTGGTAGGTTTCCCCAGGTGGCGGCTGAGCTACAGGCCAAAATCTACAGGTAGGCACTTTACAAAAAACACCTCTGTTTTCTTTTAAAAATTTGGATGTGTCCACGTTGCGCTTTGGGGCGTTTCCTGTCGCGGGCGCTAGGCCTACCCACACAAGTGAGGTATCATTTTTATCGGGAGACGTGGGGGAACGCTGGGTGGAAGGAAATTTGTGGCTCCTCTCAGAGTCCAGAACTTTCTGCCACAGAAATGTGAGGAACATGTGTTTTTTTAGCCAAATTTTGAGGTTTGCAAAGGATTCTGGGTAACAGAACCTGGTCCGAGCCACACAAGTCACCCCATCTTGGATTCCCCTAGGTCTCTAGTTTTCAGAAATGCACAGGTTTGGTAGGTTTCAATAGGTGGCGGCTGAGCTACAGGCCAAAATCTACAGGTAGACACTTTGCAAAAAACACCTCTGTTTTCTTTCAAAAATTTCGATGTGTCCACGTTGCGCTTTGGGGTGCTTCCTGTCGCAGCCGCTAGGCCTACCCACACAAGTGAGGTATAATTTTTATCGGGAGACGTGGGGGAACGCTGGGTGGAAGGAAATTTGTGGCTCCTCTCAGATTCCAGAACTTTCTGCCACAGAAATGTGAGGAACATGTGTTTTTTTAGCCAAATTTTGAGGTTTGCAAAGGATTCTGGGTAACAGAACCTGGTCCGAGCCACACAAGTCACCCCATTTTGGATTCCCCTAGGTCTCTAGTTTTCAGAAATGCACAGGTTTGGTAGGTTTCCCTAGTTGGCGGCTGAGCTACAGGCCAAAATCTACAGGTAGGCACTTTGCAAAAAACACCTCTGTTTACTTTCAAAAATTTGGATGTGTCCACGTTGCGCTTTGGGGCGTTTCCTGTCGCGGGCGCTAGGCCTACCCACACAAGTGAGGTACCATTTTTATCGGGAGACGTGGGGAAATGCTGGGTGGAAGGAAATTTGTGGCTCCTCTCAGATTCCAGAACATTCTGCCACAGAAATGTGAGGAACATGTGTTTTTTTAGCCAAATTTTGAGGTTTGCAAAGGATTCTGGGTAACAGAACCTGGTCCGAGCCACACAAGTCACCCCATTTTGGATTCCCCTACGTCTCTAGTTTTCAGAAATGCACAGGTTTGGTAGGTTTCCCTAGGTGGCGGCTGAGCTACAGGCCAAAATCTACAGGTTGGCACTTTGCAAAAAACACCTCTGTTTTCTTTCAAAAATTTGGATGTGTCCACGTTGCGCTTTGGGGCGTTTCCTGTCGCGGGCGCTAGGCCAACCCAAACACGTGAGGTATCATTTTTATCGCGAGATGTGGGGGAACGCTGGGTGGAAGGAAATTTGTGGCTCCTCTCAGATTCCAGAACTTTCTGCCACAGAAATGTGAGGAACATGTGTTTTTTTAGCCAAATTTTGAGGTTTGCAAAGGATTCTGGGTAACAGAACCTGGTCCGATCCACACAAGTCAGCCAATATTGGATTCCCCTAGGTCTCTAGTTTTCAGAAATGCACAGGTTTGGTAGGTTTCCCTAGGTGGCGGCTGAGCTACAGGCCAAAATCTACAGGTAGGCACTTTACAAAAAACACCTCTGTTTTCCTTTAAAAATTTGGATGTGTCCACGTTGCGCTTTGGGGCGTTTCCTGTCGCGGGCGCTAGGCCTACCCACACAAGTGAGGTATCATTTTTATCGGGAGACGTGGGGGAACGCTGGGTGGAAGGAAATTTGTGGCTCCTCTCAGAGTCCAGAACTTTCTGCCACAGAAATGTGATGAACATGTGTTTTTTTAGCCAAATTTTGAGGTTTGCAAAGGATTCTGGGTAACAGAACCTGGTCCGAGCCACACAAGTCACCCCATCTTGGATTCCCCTAGGTCTCTAGTTTTCAGAAATGCACAGGTTTGGTAGGTTTCAATAGGTGGCGGCTGAGCTACAGGCCAAAATCTACAGGTAGACACTTTGCAAAAAACACCTCTGTTTTCTTTCAAAAATTTCGATGTGTCCACGTTGCGCTTTGGGGTGCTTCCTGTCGCGGGCGCTAGGCCTACCCACACAAGTGAGGTATCATTTTTATCGGGAGACGTGGGGGAACGCTGGGTGGAAGGAAATTTGTGGCTCCTCTCAGATTCCAGAACTTTCTGCCACAGAAATGTGAGGAACATGTGTTTTTTTAGCCAAATTTTGAGGTTTGCAAAGGATTCTGGGTAACAGAACCTGGTCCGAGCCACACAAGTCACCCCATCTTGGATTCCCCTAGGTCTCTAGTTTTCAGAAATGCACAGGTTTGGTAGGTTTCCCTAGGTGGCGACTGAGCTACAGGCCAAAATCTACAGGTAGGCACTTTGCAAAAAACACCTCTGTTTACTTTCAAAAATTTGGATGTGTCCACGTTGCGCTTTGGGGCGTTTCCTGTCGCGGGCGCTAGGCCTACCCACACAAGTGAGGTACCATTTTTATCGGGAGACGTGGGGAAATGCTGGGTGGAAGGAAATTTGTGGCTCCTCTCAGATTCCAGAACATTCTGCCACAGAAATGTGAGGAACATGTGTTTTTTTAGCCAAATTTTGAGGTTTGCAAAGGATTCTGGGTAACAGAACCTGGTCCGAGCCACACAAGTCACCCCATTTTGGATTCCCCTAGGTCTCAAGTTTTCAGAAATGCACAGGTTTGGTAGTTTTCCCTAGGTGGCGGCTGAGCTACAGGCCAAAATCTACAGGTTGGCACTTTGCAAAAAACACCTCTGTTTTCTTTCAAAAATTTGGATGTGTCCACGTTGCGCTTTGGGGCGTTTCCTGTCGCGGGCGCTAGGCCAACCCAAACACGTGAGGTATCATTTTTATCGCGAGATGTGGGGGAACGCTGGGTGGAAGGAAATTTGTGGCTCCTCTCAGATTCCAGAACTTTCTGCCACAGAAATGTGAGGAACATGTGTTTTTTTAGCCAAATTTTGAGGTTTGCAAAGGATTCTGGGTAACAGAACCTGGTCCGAGCCACACAAGTCAGCCAATATTGGATTCCCCTAGGTCTCTAGTTTTCAGAAATGCACAGGTTTGGTAGGTTTCCCTAGGTGGCGGCTGAGCTACAGGCCAAAATCTACAGGTAGGCACTTTACAAAAAACACCTCTGTTTTCTTTTAAAAATTTGGATGTGTCCACGTTGCGCTTTGGGGCGTTTCCTGTCGCGGGCGCTAGGCCTACCCACACAAGTGAGGTATCATTTTTATCGGGAGACGTGGGGGAACGCTGGGTGGAAGGAAATTTGTGGCTCCTCTCAGATTCCAGAACTTTCTGCCACAGAAATGTGAGGAACATGTGTTTTTTTAGCCAAATTTTGAGGTTTGCAAAGGATTCTCGGTAACAGAACCTGGTCCGAGCCACACAAGTCACCCCATCTTGGATTCCCCTAGGTCTCTAGTTTTCAGAAATGCACAGGTTTAGTAGGTTTCCCTAGGTGGCGGCTGAGCTACAGGCCAAAATCTACAGGTAGGCACTTTGCAAAAAACACCTCTGTTTTCTTTAAAAAATTTGGATGTGTCCACGTTGCGCTTTGGGGCGTTTCCTGTCGCGGGCGCTAGGCCTACCCACACAAGTGAGGTATCATTTTTATCGGGAGATGTGGGGGAACGCTGGGTGGAAGGACATTTGTGGCTCCTCTCAGATTCCAGAACTTTCTGCCACAGAAATGTGAGGAACATGTGTTTTTTTAGCCAAATTTTGAGGTTTGCAAAGGATTCTGGGTAACAGAACCTGGTCCGAGCCACACAAGTCAGCCAATATTGGATTCCCCTAGGTCTCTAGTTTTCAGAAATGCACAGGTTTGGTAGGTTTCCCCAGGTGGCGGCTGAGCTACAGGCCAAAATCTACAGGTAGGCACTTTACAAAAAACACCTCTGTTTTCTTTTAAAAATTTGGATGTGTCCACGTTGCGCTTTGGGGCGTTTCCTGTCGCGGGCGCTAGGCCTACCCACACAAGTGAGGTATCATTTTTATCGGGAGACGTGGGGGAACGCTGGGTGGAAGGAAATTTGTGGCTCCTCTCAGAGTCCAGAACTTTCTGCCACAGAAATGTGAGGAACATGTGTTTTTTTAGCCAAATTTTGAGGTTTGCAAAGGATTCTGGGTAACAGAACCTGGTCCGAGCCACACAAGTCACCCCATCTTGGATTCCCCTAGGTCTCTAGTTTTCAGAAATGCACAGGTTTGGTAGGTTTCCCTAGGTGGCGGCTGAGCTACAGGCCAAAATCTACAGGTAGGCACTTTGCAAAAAACACCTCTGTTTACTTTCAAAAATTTGGATGTGTCCACGTTGCGCTTTGGGGCGGTTCCTGTCGCGGGCGCTAGGCCTACCCACACAAGTGAGGTACCATTTTTATCGGGAGACGTGGGGAAATGCTGGGTGGAAGGAAATTTGTGGCTCCTCTCAGATTCCAGAACATTCTGCCACAGAAATGTGAGGAACATGTGTTTTTTTAGCCAAATTTTGAGGTTTGCAAAGGATTCTGGGTAACAGAACCTGGTCCGAGCCACACAAGTCACTCCATTTTGGATTCCCCTAGGTCTCAAGTTTTCAGAAATGCACAGGTTTGGTAGGTTTCCCTAGGTGGCGGCTGAGCTACAGGCCAAAATCTACAGGTTGGCACTTTGCAAAAAACACCTCTGTTTTCTTTCAAAAATTTGGATGTGTCCACGTTGCGCTTTGGGGCGTTTCCTGTCGCGGGCGCTAGGCCAACCCAAACACGTGAGGTATCATTTTTATCGCGAGATGTGGGGGAACGCTGGGTGGAAGGAAATTTGTGGCTCCTCTCAGATTCCAGAACTTTCTGCCACAGAAATGTGAGGAACATGTGTTTTTGTAGCCAAATTTTGAGGTTTGCAAAGGATTCTGGGTAACAGAACCTGGTCCGAGCCACACAAGTCAGCCAATATTGGATTCCCCTAGGTCTCTAGTTTTCAGAAATGCACAGGTTTGGTAGGTTTCCCTAGGTGGCGGCTGAGCTACAGGCCAAAATCTACAGGTAGGCACTTTACAAAAAACACCTCTGTTTTCTTTTAAAAATTTGGATGTGTCCACGTTGCGCTTTGGGGCGTTTCCTGTCGCGGGCGCTAGGCCTACCCACACAAGTGAGGTATCATTTTTATCGGGAGACGTGGGGGAACGCTGGGTGGAAGGAAATTTGTGGCTCCTCTCAGATTCCAGAACTTTCTGCCACAGAAATGTGAGGAACATGTGTTTTTTTAGCCAAATTTTGAGGTTTGCAAAGGATTCTCGGTAACAGAACCTGGTCCGAGCCACACAAGTCACCCCATCTTGGATTCCCCTAGGTCTCTAGTTTTCAGAAATGCACAGGTTTAGTAGGTTTCCCTAGGTGGCGGCTGAGCTACAGGCCAAAATCTACAGGTAGGCACTTTGCAAAAAACACCTCTGTTTTCTTTAAAAAATGTGGATGTGTCCACGTTGCGCTTTGGGGCGTTTCCTGTCGCGGGCGCTAGGCCTACCCACACAAGTGAGGTATCATTTTTATCGGGAGATGTGGGGGAACGCTGGGTGGAAGGACATTTGTGGCTCCTCTCAGATTCCAGAACTTTCTGCCACAGAAATGTGAGGAACATGTGTTTTTTTAGCCAAATTTTGAGGTTTGCAAAGGATTCTGGGTAACAGAACCTGGTCCGAGCCACACAAGTCAGCCAATATTGGATTCCCCTAGGTCTCTAGTTTTCAGAAATGCACAGGTTTGGTAGGTTTCCCCAGGTGGCGGCTGAGCTACAGGCCAAAATCTACAGGTAGGCACTTTACAAAAAACACCTCTGTTTTCTTTTAAAAATTTGGATGTGTCCACGTTGCGCTTTGGGGCGTTTCCTGTCGCGGGCGCTAGGCCTACCCACACAAGTGAGGTATCATTTTTATCGGGAGACGTGGGGGAACGCTGGGTGGAAGGAAATTTGTGGCTCCTCTCAGAGTCCAGAACTTTCTGCCACAGAAATGTGAGGAACATGTGTTTTTTTAGCCAAATTTTGAGGTTTGCAAAGGATTCTGGGTAACAGAACCTGGTCCGAGCCACACAAGTCACCCCATCTTGGATTCCCCTAGGTCTCTAGTTTTCAGAAATGCACAGGTTTGGTAGGTTTCAATAGGTGGCGGCTGAGCTACAGGCCAAAATCTACAGGTAGACACTTTGCAAAAAACACCTCTGTTTTCTTTCAAAAATTTCGATGTGTCCACGTTGCGCTTTGGGGTGCTTCCTGTCGCAGGCGCTAGGCCTACCCACACAAGTGAGGTATAATTTTTATCGGGAGACGTGGGGGAACGCTGGGTGGAAGGAAATTTGTGGCTCCTCTCAGATTCCAGAACTTTCTGCCACAGAAATGTGAGGAACATGTGTTTTTTTAGCCAAATTTTGAGGTTTGCAAAGGATTCTGGGTAACAGAACCTGGTCCGAGCCACACAAGTCACCCCATTTTGGATTCCCCTAGGTCTCTAGTTTTCAGAAATGCACAGGTTTGGTAGGTTTCCCTAGTTGGCGGCTGAGCTACAGGCCAAAATCTACAGGTAGGCACTTTGCAAAAAACACCTCTGTTTTCTTTAAAAAATGTGGATGTGTCCACGTTGCGCTTTGGGGCGTTTCCTGTCGCGGGCGCTAGGCCTACCCACACAAGTGAGGTATCATTTTTATCGGGAGATGTGGGGGAACGCTGGGTGGAAGGACATTTGTGGCTCCTCTCAGATTCCAGAACTTTCTGCCACAGAAATGTGAGGAACATGTGTTTTTTTAGCCAAATTTTGAGGTTTGCAAAGGATTCTGGGTAACAGAACCTGGTCCGAGCCACACAAGTCAGCCAATATTGGATTCCCCTAGGTCTCTAGTTTTCAGAAATGCACAGGTTTGGTAGGTTTCCCCAGGTGGCGGCTGAGCTACAGGCCAAAATCTACAGGTAGGCACTTTACAAAAAACACCTCTGTTTTCTTTTAAAAATTTGGATGTGTCCACGTTGCGCTTTGGGGCGTTTCCTGTCGCGGGCGCTAGGCCTACCCACACAAGTGAGGTATCATTTTTATCGGGAGACGTGGGGGAACGCTGGGTGGAAGGAAATTTGTGGCTCCTCTCAGAGTCCAGAACTTTCTGCCACAGAAATGTGAGGAACATGTGTTTTTTTAGCCAAATTTTGAGGTTTGCAAAGGATTCTGGGTAACAGAACCTGGTCCGAGCCACACAAGTCACCCCATCTTGGATTCCCCTAGGTCTCTAGTTTTCAGAAATGCACAGGTTTGGTAGGTTTCAATAGGTGGCGGCTGAGCTACAGGCCAAAATCTACAGGTAGACACTTTGCAAAAAACACCTCTGTTTTCTTTCAAAAATTTCGATGTGTCCACGTTGCGCTTTGGGGTGCTTCCTGTCGCAGGCGCTAGGCCTACCCACACAAGTGAGGTATAATTTTTATCGGGAGACGTGGGGGAACGCTGGGTGGAAGGAAATTTGTGGCTCCTCTCAGATTCCAGAACTTTCTGCCACAGAAATGTGAGGAACATGTGTTTTTTTAGCCAAATTTTGAGGTTTGCAAAGGATTCTGGGTAACAGAACCTGGTCCGAGCCACACAAGTCACCCCATTTTGGATTCCCCTAGGTCTCTAGTTTTCAGAAATGCACAGGTTTGGTAGGTTTCCCTAGTTGGCGGCTGAGCTACAGGCCAAAATCTACAGGTAGGCACTTTGCAAAAAACACCTCTGTTTACTTTCAAAAATTTGGATGTGTCCACGTTGCGCTTTGGGGCGTTTCCTGTCGCGGGCGCTAGGCCTACCCACACAAGTGAGGTACCATTTTTATCGGGAGACGTGGGGAAATGCTGGGTGGAAGGAAATTTGTGGCTCCTCTCAGATTCCAGAACATTCTGCCACAGAAATGTGAGGAACATGTGTTTTTTTAGCCAAATTTTGAGGTTTGCAAAGGATTCTGGGTAACAGAACCTGGTCCGAGCCACACAAGTCACCCCATTTTGGATTCCCCTAGGTCTCTAGTTTTCAGAAATGCACAGGTTTGGTAGGTTTCCCTAGGTGGCGGCTGAGCTACAGGCCAAAATCTACAGGTTGGCACTTTGCAAAAAACACCTCTGTTTTCTTTCAAAAATTTGGATGTGTCCACGTTGCGCTTTGGGGCGTTTCCTGTCGCGGGCGCTAGGCCAACCCAAACACGTGAGGTATCATTTTTATCGCGAGATGTGGGGGAACGCTGGGTGGAAGGAAATTTGTGGCTCCTCTCAGATTCCAGAACTTTCTGCCACAGAAATGTGAGGAACATGTGTTTTTTTAGCCAAATTTTGAGGTTTGCAAAGGATTCTGGGTAACATAACCTGGTCCGAGCCACACAACTCACCCCATCTTGCATTCCCCTAGGTCTCTAGTTTTCAGAAATGCACAGGTTTGGTAGGTTTCCCTAGGTGGCGGCTGAGCTACAGGCCAAAATCTACAGGTAGGCACTTTGCAAAAAACACCTCTGTTTTCTTTCAAAAATTTGGATGTGTCCACGTTGCGCTTTGGGGCGTTTCCTGTCGCGGGCGCTAGGCCTACCCACACAAGTGAGGTATCATTTTTATCGGCAGACGTGGGGGAACGCTGGGTGGAAGGAAATTTGTGGCTCCTATCAGATTCCAGAACTTTCTGCCACAGAAATGTGAGGAACATGTATTTTTTTAGCCAAATTTTGAGGTTTGCAAAGGATTCTGGGTAACAGAACCTGGTCCGAGCCACACAAGTCACCCCATCTTGGATTCCCCTAGGTCTCTAGTTTTCATAAATGCACAGGTTTGGTAGGTTTCCCTAGGTGGCGGCTGAGCTACAGGCCAAAATCTACAGGTTGGCACTTTGCAAAAAACACCTCTGTTTTCTTTCAAAAATTTGGATGTGTCCACGTTGCGTTTTGGGGCGTTTCCAGTCACGGGCGCTAGGCCTACCCACACAAGTGAGGTATCATTTTTATCGGGAGACGTGGGGGAACGCTGGGTGGAAGGAAATTTGTGGCTCCTCTCAGATTCCAGAACTTTCTGCCACAGAAATGTGAGGAACATATTTTTTTTTAGCCAAATTTTGAGGTTTGCAAAGGATTCTCGGTAACAGAACCTGGTCCGAGCCACACAAGTCACCCCATCTTGGATTCCCCTAGGTCTCTAGTTTTCAGAAATGCACAGGTTTAGTAGGTTTCCCTAGGTGGCGGCTGAGCTACAGGCCAAAATCTACAGGTAGGCACTTTGCAAAAAACACCTCTGTTTTCTTTCAAAAATTTGGATGTGTCCACGTTGCGCTTTGGGGCGTTTCCTGTCGCGGGCGCTAGGCCTACCCACACAAGTGAGGTATCATTTTTATCGGGAGATTTGGGGGAACGCTGGGTGGAAGGACATTTGTGGCTCCTCTCAGATTCCAGAACTTTCTGCCACAGAAATGTGAGGAACATGTGTTTTTTTAGCCAAATTTTGAGGTTTGCAAAGGATTCTGGGTAACAGAACCTGGTCCGAGCCACACAAGTCAGCCAATATTGGATTCCCCTAGGTCTCTAGTTTTCAGAAATGCACAGGTTTGGTAGGTTTCCCTAGGTGGCGGCTGAGCTACAGGCCAAAATCTACAGGTAGGCACTTTACAAAAAACACCTCTGTTTTCTTTTAAAAATTTGGATGTGTCCACGTTGCGCTTTGGGGCGTTTCCTGTCGCGGGCGCTAGGCCTACCCACACAAGTGAGGTATCATTTTTATCGGGAGACGTGGGGGAACGCTGGGTGGAAGGAAATTTGTGGCTCCTCTCAGATTCCAGAACTTTCTGCCACAGAAATGTGAGGAACATGTGTTTTTTTAGCCAAATTTTGAGGTTTGCAAAGGATTCTCGGTAACAGAACCTGGTCCGAGCCACACAATTCACCCCATCTTGGATTCCCCTAGGTCTCTAGTTTTCAGAAATGCACAGGTTTAGTAGGTTTCCCTAGGTGGCGGCTGAGCTACAGGCCAAAATCTACAGGTAGGCACTTTGCAAAAAACACCTCTGTTTTCTTTAAAAAATTTGGATGTGTCCACGTTGCGCTTTGGGGCGTTTCCTGTCGCGGGCGCTAGGCCTACCCACACAAGTGAGGTATCATTTTTATCGGGAGATGTGGGGGAACGCTGTGTGGAAGGACATTTGTGGCTCCTCTCAGATTCCAGAACTTTCTGCCACAGAAATGTGAGGAACATGTGTTTTTTTAGCCAAATTTTGAGGTTTGCAAAGGATTCTGGGTAACAGAACCTGGTCCGAGCCACACAAGTCAGCCAATATTGGATTCCCCTAGGTCTCTAGTTTTCAGAAATGCACAGGTTTGGTAGGTTTCCCTAGGTGGCGGCTGAGCTACAGGCCAAAATCTACAGGTAGGCACTTTACAAAAAACACCTCTGTTTTCCTTTAAAAATTTGGATGTGTCCACGTTGCGCTTTGGGGCGTTTCCTGTCGCGGGCGCTAGGCCTACCCACACAAGTGAGGTATCATTTTTATCGGGAGACGTGGGGGAACGCTGGGTGGAAGGAAATTTGTGGCTCCTCTCAGAGTCCAGAACTTTCTGCCACAGAAATGTGAGGAACATGTGTTTTTTTAGCCAAATTTTGAGGTTTGCAAAGGATTCTGGGTAACAGAACCTGGTCCGAGCCACACAAGTCACCCCATCTTGGATTCCCCTAGGTCTCTAGTTTTCAGAAATGCACAGGTTTGGTAGGTTTCAATAGGTGGCGGCTGAGCTACAGGCCAAAATCTACAGGTAGACACTTTGCAAAAAACACCTCTGTTTTCTTTCAAAAATTTCGATGTGTCCACGTTGCGCTTTGGGGTGCTTCCTGTCGCGGGCGCTAGGCCTACCCACACAAGTGAGGTATCATTTTTATCGGGAGACGTGGGGGAACGCTGGGTGGAAGGAAATTTGTGGCTCCTCTCAGATTCCAGAACTTTCTGCCACAGAAATTTGAGGAACATGTGTTTTTTTAGCCAAATTTTGAGGTTTGCAAAGGATTCTGGGTAACAGAACCTGGTCCGAGCCACACAAGTCACCCCATCTTGGATTCCCCTAGGTCTCTAGTTTTCAGAAATGCACAGGTTTGGTAGGTTTCCCTAGGTGGCGGCTGAGCTACAGGCCAAAATCTACAGGTAGGCACTTTGCAAAAAACACCTCTGTTTACTTTCAAAAATTTGGATGTGTCCACGTTGCGCTTTGGGGCGTTTCCTGTCGCGGGCGCTAGGCCTACCCACACAAGTGAGGTACCATTTTTATCGGGAGACGTGGGGAAATGCTGTGTGGAAGGAAATTTGTGGCTCCTCTCAGATTCCAGAACATTCTGCCACAGAAATGTGAGGAACATGTGTTTTTTTATCCAAATTTTGAGGTTTGCAAAGGATTCTGGGTAACAGAACCTGGTCCGAGCCACACAAGTCACCCCATTTTGGATTCCCCTAGGTCTCAAGTTTTCAGAAATGCACAGGTTTGGTAGGTTTCCCTAGGTGGCGGCTGAGCTACAGGCCAAAATCTACAGGTTGGCACTTTGCAAAAAACACCTCTGTTTTCTTTCAAAAATTTGGATGTGTCCACGTTGCGCTTTGGGGCGTTTCCTGTCGCGGGCGCTAGGCCAACCCAAACACGTGAGGTATCATTTTTATCGCGAGATGTGGGGGAACGCTGGGTGGAAGGAAATTTGTGGCTCCTCTCAGATTCCAGAACTTTCTGCCACAGAAATGTGAGGAACATGTGTTTTTGTAGCCAAATTTTGAGGTTTGCAAAGGATTCTGGGTAACAGAACCTGGTCCGAGCCACACAAGTCAGCCAATATTGGATTCCCCTAGGTCTCTAGTTTTCAGAAATGCACAGGTTTGGTAGGTTTCCCTAGGTGGCGGCTGAGCTACAGGCCAAAATCTACAGGTAGGCACTTTACAAAAAACACCTCTGTTTTCTTTTAAAAATTTGGATGTGTCCACGTTGCGCTTTGGGGCGTTTCCTGTCGCGGGCGCTAGGCCTACCCACACAAGTGAGGTATCATTTTTATCGGGAGACGTGGGGGAACGCTGGGTGGAAGGAAATTTGTGGCTCCTCTCAGATTCCAGAACTTTCTGCCACAGAAATGTGAGGAACATGTGTTTTTTTAGCCAAATTTTGAGGTTTGCAAAGGATTCTCGGTAACAGAACCTGGTCCGAGCCACACAAGTCACCCCATCTTGGATTCCCCTAGGTCTCTAGTTTTCAGAAATGCACAGGTTTAGTAGGTTTCCCTAGGTGGCGGCTGAGCTACAGGCCAAAATCTACAGGTAGGCACTTTGCAAAAAACACCTCTGTTTTCTTTAAAAAATGTGGATGTGTCCACGTTGCGCTTTGGGGCGTTTCCTGTCGCGGGCGCTAGGCCTACCCACACAAGTGAGGTATCATTTTTATCGGGAGATGTGGGGGAACGCTGGGTGGAAGGACATTTGTGGCTCCTCTCAGATTCCAGAACTTTCTGCCACAGAAATGTGAGGAACATGTGTTTTTTTAGCCAAATTTTGAGGTTTGCAAAGGATTCTGGGTAACAGAACCTGGTCCGAGCCACACAAGTCAGCCAATATTGGATTCCCCTAGGTCTCTAGTTTTCAGAAATGCACAGGTTTGGTAGGTTTCCCCAGGTGGCGGCTGAGCTACAGGCCAAAATCTACAGGTAGGCACTTTACAAAAAACACCTCTGTTTTCTTTTAAAAATTTGGATGTGTCCACGTTGCGCTTTGGGGCGTTTCCTGTCGCGGGCGCTAGGCCTACCCACACAAGTGAGGTATCATTTTTATCGGGAGACGTGGGGGAACGCTGGGTGGAAGGAAATTTGTGGCTCCTCTCAGAGTCCAGAACTTTCTGCCACAGAAATGTGAGGAACATGTGTTTTTTTAGCCAAATTTTGAGGTTTGCAAAGGATTCTGGGTAACAGAACCTGGTCCGAGCCACACAAGTCACCCCATCTTGGATTCCCCTAGGTCTCTAGTTTTCAGAAATGCACAGGTTTGGTAGGTTTCAATAGGTGGCGGCTGAGCTACAGGCCAAAATCTACAGGTAGACACTTTGCAAAAAACACCTCTGTTTTCTTTCAAAAATTTCGATGTGTCCACGTTGCGCTTTGGGGTGCTTCCTGTCGCGGGCGCCAGGCCTACCCACACAAGTGAGGTATCATTTTTATCGGGAGACGTGGGGGAACGCTGGGTGGAAGGAAATTTGTGGCTCCTCTCAGATTCCAGAACTTTCTGCCACAGAAATGTGAGGAACATGTGTTTTTATAGCCAAATTTTGAGGTTTGCAAAGGATTCTGGGTAACAGAACCTGGTCCGAGCCACACAAGTCACCCCATCTTGGATTCCCCTAGGTCTCTAGTTTTCAGAAACGCACAGGTTTGGTAGGTTTCCCTAGGTGGCGGCTGAGCTACAGGCCAAAATCTACAGGTAGGCACTTTGCAAAAAACACCTCTGTTTACTTTAAAAAATTTGGATGTGTCCACGTTGCGCTTTGGGGCGTTTCCTGTCGCGGGCGCTAGGCCTACCCACACAAGTGAGGTACCATTTTTATCGGGAGACGTGGGGAAATGCTGGGTGGAAGGAAATTTGTGGCTCCTCTCAGATTCCAGAACATTCTGCCACAGAAATGTGAGGAACATGTGTTTTTTTAGCCAAATTTTGAGGTTTGCAAAGGATTCTGGGTAACAGAACCTGGTCCGAGCCACACAAGTCACCCCATTTTGGATTCCCCTAGGTCTCAAGTTTTCAGAAATGCACTGGTTTGGTAGGTTTCCCTAGGTGGCGGCTGAGCTACAGGCCAAAATCTACAGGTTGGCACTTTGCAAAAAACACCTCTGTTTTCTTTAAAAAATTTGGATGTGTCCACGTTGCGCTTTGGGGCATTTCCTGTCGCGGGCGCTAGGCCAACCCAAACACGTGAGGTATCATTTTTATCGCGAGATGTGGGGGAACGCTGGGTGGAAGGAAATTTGTGGCTCCTCTCAGATTCCAGAACTTTCTGCCACAGAAATGTGAGGAACATGTGTTTTTTTAGCCAAATTTTGAGGTTTGCAAAGGATTCTGGGTAACAGAACCTGGTCCGAGCCACACAAGTCAGCCAATATTGGATTCCCCTAGGTCTCTAGTTTTCAGAAATGCACAGGTTTGGTAGGTTTCCCTAGGTGGCGGCTGAGCTACAGGCCAAAATCTACAGGTAGGCACTTTACAAAAAACACCTCTGTTTTCTTTAAAAAATTTGGATGTGTCCACGTTGCGCTTTGGGGCGTTCCCTGTCGCGGGCGCTAAGCCTACCCACACAAGTGAGGTATCATTTTTATCGGGAGACGTGGGGGAACGCTGGGTGGAAAGAAATGTGTGGCTCCTCTCAGAGTCCAGAACTTTCTGCCACAGAAATGTGAGGAACATGTGTTTTTTTATCCAAATTTTGAGGTTTGCAAAGGATTCTGGGTAACAGAACCTGGTCCGAGCCACACAAGTCACCCCATCTTGGATTCCCCTAGGTCTCTTGTTTTCAGAAATGCACAGGTTTGGTAGGTTTCAATAGGTGGCGGCTGAGCTACAGGCCAAAATCTACAGGTAGACACTTTGCAAAAAACACCTCTGTTTTCTTTCAAAAATTTTGATGTGTCCACGTTGCGCTTTGGGGTGCTTCCTGTCGCGGGCGCTAGGCCTACCCACACAAGTGAGGTATCATTTTTATCGGGAGACGTGGGGGACCCTGGGTGGAAGGAAATTTGTGGCTCCTCTCAGATTCCAGAACTTTCTGCCACAGAAATGTGAGGAACATGTGTTTTTTTAGCCAAATTTTGAGGTTTGCAAAGGATTCTGGGTAACAGAACCTGGTCCGAGCCACACAAGTCACCCCATCTTGGATTCCCCTAGGTCTCTAGTTTTCAGAAATGCACAGGATTGGTAGGTTTCAATAGGTGGCGGCTGAGCTACAGGCCAAAATCTACAGGTAGACACTTTGCAAAAAACACCTCTGTTTTCTTTCAAAAATTTCGATGTGTCCACGTTGCGCTTTGGGGTGCTTCCTGTCGCGGGCGCCAGGCCTACCCACACAAGTGAGGTATCATTTTTATCGGGAGACGTGGGGGAACGCTGGGTGGAAGGAAATTTGTGGCTCCTCTCAGATTCCAGAACTTTCTGCCACAGAAATGTGAGGAACATGTGTTTTTATAGCCAAATTTTGAGGTTTGCAAAGGATTCTGGGTAACAGAACCTGGTCCGAGCCACACAAGTCACCCCATCTTGGATTCCCCTAGGTCTCTAGTTTTCAGAAATGCACAGGTTTGGTAGGTTTCCCTAGGTGGCGGCTGAGCTACAGGCCAAAATCTACAGGTAGGCACTTTGCAAAAAACACCTCTGTTTACTTTAAAAAATTTGGATGTGTCCACGTTGCGCTTTGGGGCGTTTCCTGTCGCGGGCGCTAGGCCTACCCACACAAGTGAGGTACCATTTTTATCGGGAGACGTGGGGAAATGCTGGGTGGAAGGAAATTTGTGGCTCCTCTCAGATTCCAGAACATTCTGCCACAGAAATGTGAGGAACATGTGTTTTTTTAGCCAAATTTTGAGGTTTGCAAAGGATTCTGGGTAACAGAACCTGGTCCGAGCCACACAAGTCACCCCATTTTGGATTCCCCTAGGTCTCAAGTTTTCAGAAATGCACAGTTTTGGTAGGTTTCCCTAGGTGGCGGCTGAGCTACAGGCCAAAATCTACAGGTTGGCACTTTGCAAAAAACACCTCTGTTTTCTTTAAAAAATTTGGATGTGTCCACGTTGCGCTTTGGGGCGTTTCCTGTCGCGGGCGCTAGGCCAACCCAAACACGTGAGGTATCATTTTTATCGTGAGATGTGGGGGAACGCTGGGTGGAAGGAAATTTGTGGCTCCTCTCAGATTCCAGAACTTTCTGCCACAGAAATGTGAGGAACATGTGTTTTTTTAGCCAAATTTTGAGGTTTGCAAAGGATTCTGGGTAACAGAACCTGGTCCGAGCCACACAAGTCAGCCAATATTGGATTCCCCTAGGTCTCTAGTTTTCAGAAATGCACAGGTTTGGTAGGTTTCCCTAGGTGGCGGCTGAGCTACAGGCCAAAATCTACAGGTAGGCACTTTACAAAAAACACCTCTGTTTTCTTTAAAAAATTTGGATGTGTCCACGTTGCGCTTTGGGGCGTTCCCTGTCGCGGGCGCTAGGCCTACCCACACAAGTGAGGTATCATTTTTATCGGGAGACGTGGGGGAACGCTGGGTGGAAAGAAATTTGTGGCTCCTCTCAGAGTCCAGAACTTTCTGCCACAGAAATGTGAGGAACATGTGTTTTTTTATCCAAATTTTGAGGTTTGCAAAGGATTCTGGGTAACAGAACCTGGTCCGAGCCACACAAGTCACCCCATCTTGGATTCCCCTAGGTCTCTAGTTTTCAGAAATGCACAGGTTTGGTAGGTTTCAATAGGTGGCGGCTGAGCTACAGGCCAAAATCTACAGGTAGACACTTTGCAAAAAACACCTCTGTTTTCTTTCAAAAATTTCAATGTGTCCACGTTGCGCTTTGGGGTGCTTCCTGTCGCGGGCGCTATGCCTACCCACACAAGTGAGGTATCATTTTTATCGGGAGACGTGGGGGAACGCTGGGTGGAAGGAAATTTGTGGCTCCTCTCAGATTCCAGAACTTTCTGCCACAGAAATGTGAGGAACATGTGTTTTTTTAGCCAAATTTTGAGGTTTGCAAAGGATTCTGGGTAACAGAACCTGGTCCGAGCCACACAAGTCACCCCATTTTGGATTCCCCTAGGTCTCTAGTTTTCAGAAATGCACAGGTTTGGTAGGTTTCCCTAGGTGGCGGCTGAGCTACAGGCCAAAATCTACAGGTTGGCACTTTGCAAAAAACACCTCTGTTTTCTTTCAAAAATTTGGATGTGTCCACGTTGCGTTTTGGGACGTTTCCAGTCGCGGGCGCTAGGCCTACCCACACAAGTGAGGCATCATTTTTATCGGGAGACGTGGGGGAACGCTGGGTGGAAGGAAATTTGTGTCTCCTCTCAGATTCCAGAACTTTCTGCCACAGAAATGTGAGGAACATGTGTTTTTTTAGCCAAATTTTGAGGTTTGCAAAGGATTCTGGGTAACAGAACCTTGTCCGAGCCACACAAGTCACCCCATCTTGGATTCCCCTAGGTCTCTAGTTTTCAGAAATGCACAGGTTTGGTAGGTTTCAATAGGTGGCGGCTGAGCTACAGGCCAAAATCTACAGGTATACACTTTGCAAAAAACACCTCTGTTTTCTTTCAAAAATTTCGATGTGTCCACGTTGCGCTTTGGGGCGCTTCCTGTCGCGGGCGCAAGGCCTACCCACACAAGTGAGGTATCATTTTTATCGGGAGACGTGGGGGAACGCTGGGTGGAAGGAAATTATTGGCTCCTCTCAGATTCCAGAACTTTCTGCCACAGAAATGTGAGGAACATGTGTTTTTTTAGCCAAATTTTGAGGTTTGCAAAGGATTCTGGGTAACAGAACCTGGTCCGAGCCACACAAGTCAGTCCATATTGGATTCCCCTAGGTCTCTAGTTTTCAGAAATGCACAAGTTTGGTAGGTTTCCCTAGGTGGCGGCTGAGCTACAGGCCAAAATCTACAGGTAGGCACTTTACAAAAAACACCTCTGTTTTCTTTCAAAAATTTGGATGTGTCCACGTTGCGCTTTGGGGCGTTTCCTGTCGCGGGCGCTAGGCCTACGCACACTAGTGAGGTATCATTTTTATCGGGAGACGTGGGGGAACGCTGGGTGGAAGGAAATGTGTGGCTCCTCTCAGATTCCAGAACTTTTTGCCACAGAAATGTGAGGAACATGTGTTTTTTTAGCCAAATTTTGAGGTTTGCAAAGGATTCTGGGTAACAGAACCTGGTCCGAGCCACACAACTCACCCCATCTTGGATTCTCCGAGGTCTCTAGTTTTCAGAAATGCACAGGTATGGTAGGTTTCCCTAGGTGGCGGCTGAGCTACAGGCCAAAATCTACAGGTAGGCACTTTGCAAAAAACACCTCTGTTTTCTTTCAAAAATTTGGATGTGTCCATATTGCGCTTTGGGGCGTTTCCTGTCGCGGGCGCTAGGCCTACCTACACAAGTGAGGTATAATTTTTATCGGGAGACGTGGGGGAACGCTGGGTGGAAGGAAATTTGTGGCTCCTCTCAGATTCCAGAACTTTCTGCCACAGAAATGTGAGGAACATGTGTTTTTTTAGCCAAATTTTGAGGTTTGCAAAGGATTCTGGGTAACAGAACCTGGTCCGAGCCACACAAGTCACCCCATCTTGGATTCCCCTAGGTCTCTAGTTTTCAGAAATGCACAGGTTTGGTAGGTTTCAATAGGTGGCGGCTGAGCTACAGGCCAAAATCTACAGGTAGACACTTTGCAAAAAACACCTCTGTTTTCTTTCAAAAATTTCGATGTGTCCACGTTGCGCTTTGGGGTGCTTCCTGTCGCGGGCGCTAGGCCTACCCACACAAGTGAGGTATCATTTTTATCGGGAGACGTGGGGGAACGCTGGGTGGAAGGAAATTTGTGGCTCCTCTCAGATTCCAGAACTTTCTGCCACAGAAATGTGAGGAACATGTGTTTTTTTAGCCAAATTTTGAGGTTTGCAAAGGATTCTGGGTAACAGAACCTGGTCCGAGCCACACAAGTCACCCCATCTTGGATTCCCCTAGGTCTCTAGTTTTCAGAAATGCACAGGTTTGGTAGGTTTCCCTAGGTGGCGGCTGAGCTACAGGCCAAAATCTACAGGTAGGCACTTTGCAAAAAACACCTCTGTTTACTTTCAAAAATTTGGATGTGTCCACGTTGCGCTTTGGGGCGTTTCCTGTCGCGGGCGCTAGGCCTACCCACACAAGTGAGGTACCATTTTTATCGGGAGACGTGGGGAAATGCTGTGTGGAAGGAAATTTGTGGCTCCTCTCAGATTCCAGAACATTCTGCCACAGAAATGTGAGGAACATGTGTTTTTTTAGCCAAATTTTGAGGTTTGCAAAGGATTCTGGGTAACAGAACCTGGTCCGAGCCACACAAGTCACCCCATTTTGGATTCCCCTTGGTCTCAAGTTTTCAGAAATGCACAGGTTTGGTAGGTTTCCCTAGGTGGCGGCTGAGCTACAGGCCAAAATCTACAGGTTGGCACTTTGCAAAAAACACCTCTGTTTTCTTTCAAAAATTTGGATGTGTCCACGTTGTGCTTTGGGGCGTTTCCTGTCGCGGGCGCTAGGCCAACCCAAACACGTGAGGTATCATTTTTATCGCGAGATGTGGGGGAACGCTGGGTGGAAGGAAATTTGTGGCTCCTCTCAGATTCCAGAACTTTCTGCCACAGAAATGTGAGGAACATGTGTTTTTTTAGCCAAATTTTGAGGTTTGCAAAGGATTCTGGGTAACAGAACCTTGTCCGAGCCACACAAGTCACCCCATCTTGGATTCCCCTAGGTCTCTAGTTTTCAGAAATGCACAGGTTTGGTAGGTTTCAATAGGTGGCGGCTGAGCTACAGGCCAAAATCTACAGGTATACACTTTGCAAAAAACACCTCTGTTTTCTTTCAAAAATTTCGATGTGTCCACGTTGCGCTTTGGGGCGCTTCCTGTCGCGGGCGCAAGGCCTACCCACACAAGTGAGGTATCATTTTTATCGGGAGACGTGGGGGAACGCTGGGTGGAAGGAAATTATTGGCTCCTCTCAGATTCCAGAACTTTCTGCCACAGAAATGTGAGGAACATGTGTTTTTTTAGCCAAATTTTGAGGTTTGCAAAGGATTCTGGGTAACAGAACCTGGTCCGAGCCACACAAGTCAGTCCATATTGGATTCCCCTAGGTCTCTAGTTTTCAGAAATGCACAAGTTTGGTAGGTTTCCCTAGGTGGCGGCTGAGCTACAGGCCAAAATCTACAGGTAGGCACTTTACAAAAAACACCTCTGTTTTCTTTCAAAAATTTGGATGTGTCCACGTTGCGCTTTGGGGCGTTTCCTGTCGCGGGCGCTAGGCCTACGCACACTAGTGAGGTATCATTTTTATCGGGAGACGTGGGGGAACGCTGGGTGGAAGGAAATGTGTGGCTCCTCTCAGATTCCAGAACTTTTTGCCACAGAAATGTGAGGAACATGTGTTTTTTTAGCCAAATTTTGAGGTTTGCAAAGGATTCTGGGTAACAGAACCTGGTCCGAGCCACACAACTCACCCCATCTTGGATTCTCCGAGGTCTCTAGTTTTCAGAAATGCACAGGTATGGTAGGTTTCCCTAGGTGGCGGCTGAGCTACAGGCCAAAATCTACAGGTAGGCACTTTGCAAAAAACACCTCTGTTTTCTTTCAAAAATTTGGATGTGTCCATATTGCGCTTTGGGGCGTTTCCTGTCGCGGGCGCTAGGCCTACCTACACAAGTGAGGTATAATTTTTATCGGGAGACGTGGGGGAACGCTGGGTGGAAGGAAATTTGTGGCTCCTCTCAGATTCCAGAACTTTCTGCCACAGAAATGTGAGGAACATGTGTTTTTTTAGCCAAATTTTGAGGTTTGCAAAGGATTCTGGGTAACAGAACCTGGTCCGAGCCACACAAGTCACCCCATCTTGGATTCCCCTAGGTCTCTAGTTTTCAGAAATGCACAGGTTTGGTAGGTTTCAATAGGTGGCGGCTGAGCTACAGGCCAAAATCTACAGGTAGACACTTTGCAAAAAACACCTCTGTTTTCTTTCAAAAATTTCGATGTGTCCACGTTGCGCTTTGGGGTGCTTCCTGTCGCGGGCGCTAGGCCTACCCACACAAGTGAGGTATCATTTTTATCGGGAGACGTGGGGGAACGCTGGGTGGAAGGAAATTTGTGGCTCCTCTCAGATTCCAGAACTTTCTGCCACAGAAATGTGAGGAACATGTGTTTTTTTAGCCAAATTTTGAGGTTTGCAAAGGATTCTGGGTAACAGAACCTGGTCCGAGCCACACAAGTCACCCCATCTTGGATTCCCCTAGGTCTCTAGTTTTCAGAAATGCACAGGTTTGGTAGGTTTCCCTAGGTGGCGGCTGAGCTACAGGCCAAAATCTACAGGTAGGCACTTTGCAAAAAACACCTCTGTTTACTTTCAAAAATTTGGATGTGTCCACGTTGCGCTTTGGGGCGTTTCCTGTCACGGGCGCTAGGCCTACCCACACAAGTGAGGTACCATTTTTATCGGGAGACGTGGGGAAATGCTGTGTGGAAGGAAATTTGTGGCTCCTCTCAGATTCCAGAACATTCTGCCACAGAAATGTGAGGAACATGTGTTTTTTTAGCCAAATTTTGAGGTTTGCAAAGGATTCTGGGTAACAGAACCTGGTCCGAGCCACACAAGTCACCCCATTTTGGATTCCCCTTGGTCTCAAGTTTTCAGAAATGCACAGGTTTGGTAGGTTTCCCTAGGTGGCGGCTGAGCTACAGGCCAAAATCTACAGGTTGGCACTTTGCAAAAAACACCTCTGTTTTCTTTCAAAAATTTGGATGTGTCCACGTTGTGCTTTGGGGCGTTTCCTGTCGCGGGCGCTAGGCCAACCCAAACACGTGAGGTATCATTTTTATTGCGAGATGTGGGGGAACGCTGGGTGGAAGGAAATTTGTGGCTCCTCTCAGATTCCAGAACTTTCTGCCACAGAAATGTGAGGAACATGTGTTTTTTTAGCCAAATTTTGAGGTTTGCAAAGGATTCTGGGTAACAGAACCTGGTCCGAGCCACACAAGTCAGCCAATATTGGATTCCCCTAGGTCTCTAGTTTTCAGAAATGCACAGGTTTGGTAGGTTTCCCTAGGTGGCGGCTGAGCTACAGGCCAAAATCTACAGGTAGGCACTTTACAAAAAACACCTCTGTTTTCTTTTAAAAATTTGGATGTGTCCACGTTGCGCTTTGGGGCGTTTCCTGTCGCGGGGGCTAGGCCTACCCACACAAGTGAGGTATCATTTTTATCGGGAGACGTGGGGGAACGCTGGGTGGAAGGAAATTTGTGGCTCCTCTCAGATTCCAGAACTTTCTGCCACAGAAATGTGAGGAACATGTGTTTTTTTAGCCAAATTTTGAGGTTTGCAAAGGATTCTCGGTAACAGAACCTGGTCCGAGCCACACAAGTCACCCCATCTTGGATTCCCCTAGGTCTCTAGTTTTCAGAAATGCACAGGTTTAGTAGGTTTCCCTAGGTGGCGGCTGAGCTACAGGCCAAAATCTACAGGTAGGCACTTTGCAAAAAACACCTCTGTTTTCTTTAAAAAATTTGGATGTGTCCACGTTGCGCTTTGGGGCGTTTCCTGTCGCGGGCGCTAGGCCTACCCACACAAGTGAGGTATCATTTTTATCGGGAGATGTGGGGGAACGCTGGGTGGAAGGACATTTGTGGCTCCTCTCAGATTCCAGAACTTTCTGCCACAGAAATGTGAGGAACATGTGTTTTTTTAGCCAAATTTTGAGGTTTGCAAAGGATTCTGGGTAACAGAACCTGGTCCGAGCCACACAAGTCAGCCAATATTGGATTCCCCTAGGTCTCTAGTTTTCAGAAATGCACAGGTTTGGTAGGTTTCCCCAGGTGGCGGCTGAGCTACAGGCCAAAATCTACAGGTAGGCACTTTACAAAAAACACCTCTGTTTTCTTTTAAAAATTTGGATGTGTCCACGTTGCGCTTTGGGGCGTTTCCTGTCGCGGGCGCTAGGCCTACCCACACAAGTGAGGTATCATTTTTATCGGGAGACGTGGGGGAACGCTGGGTGGAAGGAAATTTGTGGCTCCTCTCAGAGTCCAGAACTTTCTGCCACAGAAATGTGAGGAACATGTGTTTTTTTAGCCAAATTTTGAGGTTTGCAAAGGATTCTGGGTAACAGAACCTGGTCCGAGCCACACAAGTCACCCCATCTTGGATTCCCCTAGGTCTCTAGTTTTCAGAAATGCACAGGTTTGGTAGGTTTCAATAGGTGGCGGCTGAGCTACAGGCCAAAATCTACAGGTAGACACTTTGCAAAAAACACCTCTGTTTTCTTTCAAAAATTTCGATGTGTCCACGTTGCGCTTTGGGGTGCTTCCTGTCGCGGGCGCCAGGCCTACCCACACAAGTGAGGTATCATTTTTATCGGGAGACGTGGGGGAACGCTGGGTGGAAGGAAATTTGTGGCTCCTCTCAGATTCCAGAACTTTCTGCCACAGAAATGTGAGGAACATGTGTTTTTATAGCCAAATTTTGAGGTTTGCAAAGGATTCTGGGTAACAGAACCTGGTCCGAGCCACACAAGTCACCCCATCTTGGATTCCCCTAGGTCTCTAGTTTTCAGAAACGCACAGGTTTGGTAGGTTTCCCTAGGTGGCGGCTGAGCTACAGGCCAAAATCTACAGGTAGGCACTTTGCAAAAAACACCTCTGTTTACTTTAAAAAATTTGGATGTGTCCACGTTGCGCTTTGGGGCGTTTCCTGTCGCGGGCGCTAGGCCTACCCACACAAGTGAGGTACCATTTTTATCGGGAGACGTGGGGAAATGCTGGGTGGAAGGAAATTTGTGGCTCCTCTCAGATTCCAGAACATTCTGCCACAGAAATGTGAGGAACATGTGTTTTTTTAGCCAAATTTTGAGGTTTGCAAAGGATTCTGGGTAACAGAACCTGGTCCGAGCCACACAAGTCACCCTATTTTGGATTCCCCTAGGTCTCAAGTTTTCAGAAATGCACAGGTTTGGTAGGTTTCCCTAGGTGGCGGCTGAGCTACAGGCCAAAATCTACAGGTTGGCACTTTGCAAAAAACACCTCTGTTTTCTTTAAAAAATTTGGATGTGTCCACGTTGCGCTTTGGGGCATTTCCTGTCGCGGGCGCTAGGCCAACTCAAACACGTGAGGTATCATTTTTATCGCGAGATGTGGGGGAACACTGGGTGGAAGGAAATTTGTGGCTCCTCTCAGATTCCAGAACTTTCTGCCACAGAAATGTGAGGAACATGTGTTTTTTTAGCCAAATTTTGAGGTTTGCAAAGGATTCTGGGTAACAGAACCTGGTCCGAGCCACACAAGTCAGCCAATATTGGATTCCCCTAGGTCTCTAGTTTTCAGAAATGCACAGGTTTGGTAGGTTTCCCTAGGTGGCGGCTGAGCTACAGGCCAAAATCTACAGGTAGGCACTTTACAAAAAACACCTCTGTTTTCTTTAAAAAATTTGGATGTGTCCACGTTGCGCTTTGGGGCGTTCCCTGTCGCGGGCGCTAGGCCTACCCACACAAGTGAGGTATCATTTTTATCGGGAGACGTGGGGGAACGCTGGGTGGAAAGAAATTTGTGGCTCCTCTCAGAGTCCAGAACTTTCTGCCACAGAAATGTGAGGAACATGTGTTTTTTTATCCAAATTTTGAGGTTTGCAAAGGATTCTGGGTAACAGAACCTGGTCCGAGCCACACAAGTCACCCCATCTTGGATTCCCCTAGGTCTCTTGTTTTCAGAAATGCACAGGTTTGGTAGGTTTCAATAGGTGGCGGCTGAGCTACAGGCCAAAATCTACAGGTAGACACTTTGCAAAAAACACCTCTGTTTTCTTTCAAAAATTTCGATGTGTCCACGTTGCGCTTTGGGGTGCTTCCTGTCGCGGGCGCTAGGCCTACCCACACAAGTGAGGTATCATTTTTATCGGGAGACGTGGGGGAACGCTGGGTGGAAGGAAATTTGTGGCTCCTCTCAGATTCCAGAACTTTCTGCCACAGAAATGTGAGGAACATGTGTTTTTTTAGCCAAATTTTGAGGTTTGCAAAGGATTCTGGGTAACAGAACCTGGTCCGAGCCACACAAGTCACCCCATCTTGGATTCCCCTAGGTCTCTAGTTTTCAGAAATGCACAGGTTTGGTAGGTTTCAATAGGTGGCGGCTGAGCTACAGGCCAAAATCTACAGGTAGACACTTTGCAAAAAACACCTCTGTTTTCTTTCAAAAATTTCGATGTGTCCACGTTGCGCTTTGGGGTGCTTCCTGTCGCGGGCGCCAGGCCTACCCACACAAGTGAGGTATCATTTTTATCGGGAGACGTGGGGGAACGCTGGGTGGAAGGAAATTTGTGGCTCCTCTCAGATTCCAGAACTTTCTGCCACAGAAATGTGAGGAACATGTGTTTTTATAGCCAAATTTTGAGGTTTGCAAAGGATTCTGGGTAACAGAACCTGGTCCGAGCCACACAAGTCACCCCATCTTGGATTCCCCTAGGTCTCTAGTTTTCAGAAATGCACAGGTTTGGTAGGTTTCCCTAGGTGGCGGCTGAGCTACAGGCCAAAATCTACAGGTAGGCACTTTGCAAAAAACACCTCTGTTTACTTTCAAAAATTTGGATGTGTCCACGTTGCGCTTTGGGGCGTTTCCTGTCGCGGGCGCTAGGCCTACCCACACAAGTGAGGTACCATTTTTATCGGGAGACGTGGGGAAATGCTGGGTGGAAGGAAATTTGTGGCTCCTCTCAGATTCCAGAACATTCTGCCACAGAAATGTGAGGAACATGTGTTTTTTTAGCCAAATTTTGAGGTTTGCAAAGGATACTGGGTAACAGAACCTGGTCCGAGCCACACAAGTCATCCCATTTTGGATTCCCCTAGGTCTCAAGTTTTCAGAAATGCACAGGTTTGGTAGGTTTCCCTAGGTGGCGGCTGAGCTACAGGCCAAAATCTACAGGTTGGCACTTTGCAAAAAACACCTCTGTTTTCTTTAAAAAATTTGGATGTGTCCACGTTGCGCTTTGGGGCGTTTCCTGTCGCGGGCGCTAGGCCAACCCAAACACTTGAGGTATCATTTTTATCGCGAGATGTGGGGGAACGCTGGGTGGAAGGAAATTTGTGGCTCCTCTCAGATTCCAGAACTTTCTGCCACAGAAATGTGAGGAACATGTGTTTTTTTAGCCAAATTTTGAGGTTTGCAAAGGATTCTGGGTAACAGAACCTGGTCCGAGCCACACAAGTCAGCCAATATTGGATTCCCCTAGGTCTCTAGTTTTCAGAAATGCACAGGTTTGGTAGGTTTCCCTAGGTGGCGGCTGAGCTACAGGCCAAAATCTACAGGTAGGCACTTTACAAAAAACACCTCTGTTTTCTTTAAAAAATTTGGATGTGTCCACGTTGCGCTTTGGGGCGTTCCCTGTCGCGGGCGCTAGGCCTACCCACACAAGTGAGGTATCATTTTTATCGGGAGACGTGGGGGAACGCTGGGTGGAAAGAAATTTGTGGCTCCTCTCAGAGTCCAGAACTTTCTGCCACAGAAATGTGAGGAACATGTGTTTTTTTATCCAAATTTTGAGGTTTGCAAAGGATTCTGGGTAACAGAACCTGGTCCGAGCCACACAAGTCACCCCATCTTGGATTCCCCTAGGTCTCTAGTTTTCAGAAATGCACAGGTTTGGTAGGTTTCAATAGGTGGCGGCTGAGCTACAGGCCAAAATCTACAGGTAGACACTTTGCAAAAAACACCTCTGTTTTCTTTCAAAAATTTCGATGTGTCCACGTTGCGCTTTGGGGTGCTTCCTGTCGCGGGCGCTAGGCCTACCCACACAAGTGAGGTATCATTTTTATCGGGAGACGTGGGGGAACGCTGGGTGGAAGGAAATTTGTGGCTCCTCTCAGATTCCAGAACTTTCTGCCACAGAAATGTGAGGAACATGTGTTTTTTTAGCCAAATTTTGAGGTTTGCAAAGGATTCTGGGTAACAGAACCTGGTCCGAGCCACACAAGTCACCCCATTTTGGATTCCCCTAGGTCTCTAGTTTTCAGAAATGCACAGGTTTGGTAGGTTTCCCTAGGTGGCGGCTGAGCTACAGGCCAAAATCTACAGGTTGGCACTTTGCAAAAAACACCTCTGTTTTCTTTCAAAAATTTGGATGTGTCCACGTTGCGTTTTGGGACGTTTCCAGTCGCGGGCGCTAGGCCTACCCACACAAGTGAGGCATCATTTTTATCGGAAGACGTGGGGGAACGCTGGGTGGAAGGAAATTTGTGTCTCCTCTCAGATTCCAGAACTTTCTGCCACAGAAATGTGAGGAACATGTGTTTTTTTAGCCAAATTTTGAGGTTTGCAAAGGATTCTGGGTAACAGAACCTTGTCCGAGCCACACAAGTCACCCCATCTTGGATTCCCCTAGGTCTCTAGTTTTCAGAAATGCACAGGTTTGGTAGGTTTCAATAGGTGGCGGCTGAGCTACAGGCCAAAATCTACAGGTATACACTTTGCAAAAAACACCTCTGTTTTCTTTCAAAAATTTCGATGTGTCCACGTTGCGCTTTGGGGCGCTTCCTGTCGCGGGCGCAAGGCCTACCCACACAAGTGAGGTATCATTTTTATCGGGAGACGTGGGGGAACGCTGGGTGGAAGGAAATTATTGGCTCCTCTCAGATTCCAGAACTTTCTGCCACAGAAATGTGAGGAACATGTGTTTTTTTAGCCAAATTTTGAGGTTTGCAAAGGATTCTGGGTAACAGAACCTGGTCCGAGCCACACAAGTCAGTCCATATTGGATTCCCCTAGGTCTCTAGTTTTCAGAAATGCACAAGTTTGGTAGGTTTCCCTAGGTGGCGGCTGAGCTACAGGCCAAAATCTACAGGTAGGCACTTTACAAAAAACACCTCTGTTTTCTTTCAAAAATTTGGATGTGTCCACGTTGCGCTTTGGGGCGTTTCCTGTCGCGGGCGCTAGGCCTACGCACACTAGTGAGGTATCATTTTTATCGGGAGACGTGGGGGAACGCTGAGTGGAAGGAAATGTGTGGCTCCTCTCAGATTCCAGAACTTTTTGCCACAGAAATGTGAGGAACATGTGTTTTTTTAGCCAAATTTTGAGGTTTGCAAAGGATTCTGGGTAACAGAACCTGGTCCGAGCCACACAACTCACCCCATCTTGGATTCTTCGAGGTCTCTAGTTTTCAGAAATGCACAGGTATGGTAGGTTTCCCTAGGTGGCGGCTGAGCTACAGGCCAAAATCTACAGGTAGGCACTTTGCAAAAAACACCTCTGTTTTCTTTCAAAAATTTGGATGTGTCCATATTGCGCTTTGGGGCGTTTCCTGTCGCGGGCGCTAGGCCTACCTACACAAGTGAGGTATAATTTTTATCGGGAGACGTGGGGGAACGCTGGGTGGAAGGAAATTTGTGGCTCCTCTCAGATTCCAGAACTTTCTGCCACAGAAATGTGAGGAACATGTGTTTTTTTAGCCAAATTTTGAGGTTTGCAAAGGATTCTGGGTAACAGAACCTGGTCCGAGCCACACAAGTCACCCCATCTTGGATTCCCCTAGGTCTCTAGTTTTCAGAAATGCACAGGTTTGGTAGGTTTCCCTAGGTGGCGGCTGAGCTACAGGCCAAAATCTACAGGTAGGCACTTTACATAAAACACCTTTGTTTTCTTTCAAAAATGTGGATGTGTCCACGTTGCGCTTTGCGGCGTTTCCTGTCGCGGGCGCTAGGTCTACCCACACAAGTGAGGTATCATTTTTATCGGGAGACGTGGGGGAACGCTGGGTGGAAGGAAATGTGTGGCTCCTCTCAGATTCCAGAACTTTTTGCCACAGAAATGTGAGGAACATGTGTTTTTTTAGCCAAATTTTGAGGTTTGCAAAGGATTCTGGGTAACAGAACCTGGTCCGAGCCACACAAGTCAGCCCATATTGGATTCCCCTAGGTCTCTAGTTTTCAGAAATGCACAGGTTTGGTAGGTTTCCCTAGGTGGCGGCTGAGCTACAGGCCAAAATCTACAGGTAGGCACTTTACAAAAAACACCTCTGTTTTCTTTCAAAAATGTGGATGTGTCCACGTTGCGCTTTGGGGCGTTTCCTGTCGCGGGCGCTAGGTCTACCCACACAAGTGAGGTATCATTTTTATCGGGAGACGTGGGGGAACGCTGGGTGGAAGGAAATTTGTGGCTCCTCTCAGATTCCAGAACTTTCTGCCACAGAAATGTGAGGAACATGTGTTTTTTTAGCCAAATTTTGAGGTTTGCAAAGGATTCTGGGTAACAGAACCTGGTCCGACCCACACAAGTCACCCCATCTTGGATTCCCCTAGGTCTCTAGTTTTCAGAAATGCACAGGTTTAGTAGGTTTCCCTAGGTGGCGGCTGAGCTACAGGCCAAAATCTACAGGTAGACACTTTGCAAAAAACACCTCTGTTTTCTTTCAAAAATTTGGATGTGTCCACGTTGCGCTTTGGGGCGCTTCCTGTCGCGGGCGCTAGGCCTACCCACACAAGTGAGGTATCATTTTTATCGGGAGACGTGGGGGAACGCTGGGTAAAAGGACATTTGTGGCTCCTCTCAGATTCCAGAACTTTCTGCCACAGAAATGTGAGGAACATGTGTTTTTTTGGCCAAATTTTGAGGTTTGCAAAGGATTCTGGGTAACAGAACCTGGTCCGAGCCACACAAGTCAGCCCATATTGGATTCCCCTAGGTCTCTAGTTTTCAGAAATGCACAGGTTTGGTAGGTTTCCCTAGGTGGTGGCTGAGCTACAGGCCAAAATCTACAGGTAGGCACTTTACAAAAAACACCTCTGTTTTCTTTCAAAAATGTGGATGTGTCCACGTTGCGCTTTGGGGCGTTTCCTGTCGCGGGCGCTAGGTCTACCCACACAAGTGAGGTATCATTTTTATCGGGAGACGTGGGGGAACGCTGGGTGGAAGGAAATTTGTGGCTCCTCTCAGATTCCAGAACTTTCTGCCACAGAAATGTGAGGAACATGTGTTTTTTTAGCCAAATTTGAAGGTTTGCAAAGGATTCTGGGTAACAGAACCTGGTCCGAGCCACACAAGTCAGCCCATATTGGATTCCCCTAGGTCCCTAGTTTTCAGAAATGCACAGGTTTGGTAGGTTTCCCTAGGTGGCGGCTGAGCTACAGGCCATAATCTACAGGTAGGCACTTTACAAAAAACACCTCTGTTTTCTTTCAAAAATGTGGATGTGTCCACGTTGCGCTTTGGGGCGTTTCCTGTCGCGGGCGCTAGGCCTACCCACACAAGTGAGGTATCATTTTTATCGGGAGACGTGGGGGAACGCTGGGTGGAAGGAAATTTGTGGCTCCTCTCAGATTCCAGAACTTTCTGCCACAGAAATGTGAGGAACATGTGTTTTTTTAGCCAAATTTTGAGGTTTGCAAAGGATTCTGGGTAACAGAACCTGGTCCGAGCCACACAAGTCAGCCCATATTGGATTCCCCTAGGTCTCTAGTTTTCAGAAATGCATAGGTTTGGTAGGTTTCCCTAGGTGGCGGCTGAGCTACAGGCCAAAACCTACAGGTAGGCACTTTACAAAAAACACCTCTGTTTTCTTTCAAAAATGTGGATGTGTCCACGTTGCGCTTTGGGGCGTTTCCTGTCGCGGGCGCTAGGTCTACCCACACAAGTGAGGTATCATTTTTATCGGGAGACGTGGGGGAACGCTGGGTGGAAGGAAATTTGTGGCTCCTCTCAGATTCCAGAACTTTCTGCCACAGAAATGTGAGGAACATGTGTTTTTTTAGCCAAATTTTGAGGTTTGCAAAGGATTCTGGGTAACAGAACCTGGTCCGAGCCACACAAGTCAGCCCATATTGGATTCCCCTAGGTCTCTAGTTTTCAGAAATGCATAGGTTTGGTAGGTTTCCCTAGGTGGTGGATGAGCTACAGGCCAAAACCAACAGGTAGGCACTTTACAAAAAACACCTCTGTTTTCTTTCAAAAATGTGGATGTGTCCACGTTGCGCTTTGGGGCGTTTCCTGTCGCGGGCGCTAGGTCTACCCACACAAGTGAGGTATCATTTTTATCGGGAGACGTGGGGGAACGTTGAGTGGAAGTAAATTTGTGGCTCCTCTCAGATTCCAGAACTTTCTGCCACAGAAATGTGAAGAACATGTGTTTTTTTAGCCAAATTTTGAGGTTTGCAAGGGATTCTGGGTAACAGGACCAGGTCCGAGCCACACAAGTCACCCCATCTTGGATTCCCCTAGGTCTCTAGTTTTCAGAAATGCACAGGTTTGGTAGGTTTCATTAGGTGGCTGCTGAGCTACAGGCCAAAATCTACAGGTAGGCACTTTGCAAAATACACCTCTGTTTTCTTAAAAAAATTTGAATGTGTCCACGTTGCGCATTGGGGCGTTTCCTGTCGCGGGCGCTAGGCCTACCCAAACAAGTGAGGTATCATTTTTATCGCGAGATGTGGGGGGAAGGAAATTTGTGGCTCCTCTCAGATTCCAGAACTTTCTGCCACAGAAATGTGAGTAACGTGTTTTTTTAGCCAAATTTTGAGGTTTGCAAAGGATTCTGGGTAACAGAACCTGGTCCGAGCCACACAAGTCACCCCATCTTGGATTCCCCTAGGTCTCTAGTTTTCAGAAATGCACAGGTTTGGTAGGTTTCCCTAGGTGGCGGCTGATCTACAGGCCAAAATCTACAGGTAGGCACTTTGCAAAAAACACCTCTGTTTACTTTCAAAAATTTGGATGTGTCCACGTTGCGCTTTGGGGCGTTTCCTGTCGCGGGCGCTAGGCCTACCCACACAAGTGAGGTACCATTTTTATCGGGAGACGTGGGGAAACGCTGGGTGGAAGGAAATTTGTGGCTCCTCTCAGATTCCAGAACTTTCTGCCACAGAAATGTGAGGAACATGTGTTTTTTTAGCCAAATTTTGAGGTTTGCAAAGGATTCTGGGTAACAGAACCTGGTCCGAGCCACACAAGTCACCCCATTTTGGATTCCCCTAGGTCTCTAGTTTTCAGAAATGCACAGGTTTAGTAGGTTTCCCTACGTGGCGGCTGAGCTACAGGCCAAAATCTACAGGTAGGCACTTTGCTAAAAACACCTCTGTTTTCTTAAAAAAATTTGGATGTGTCCACGTTGCGCTTTGGGGCGTTTCCTGTCGCGGGCGCTAGGCCTACCCACACAAGTGAGGTATCATTTTTAACGGGAGACGTGGGGGAACGCTGGGTGGAAGGACATTTGTGGCTCCTCTCAGATTCCAGAACTTTCTGCCACAGAAATGTGAGGAAAATGTGTTTTTTTAGCCAAATTTTGAGGTTTGCAAAGGATTCTGGGTAACAGAACCTGGTCCGAGCCACACAAGTAACCCCATCTTGGATTCCCCTAGGTCTCTAGTTTTCAGAAATGCACAGGTTTGGTAGGTTTCAATAGGTGGCGGCTGAGCTACAGGCCAAAATCTACAGGTAGACACTTTGCAAAAAACACCTCTGTTTTCTTTAAAAAATTTAGATGTGTCCACGTTGCGCTTTGGGGCGCTTCCTGTCGCGGGCACTAGGCCTACCCACACAAGTGGGGTATCATTTTTATCGGGAGACGTGGGGGAACGCTGGGTGGAAGGAAATTTGTGGCTCCTCTCAGATTCCAGAACTTTCTGCGACAGAAATGTGAGGAACATGTGTTTTTTTAGCCAAATTTTGCGGTTTGCAAAGGATTCTGGGTAACAGAACCTGGTCCGAGCCACACAAGTCAGCCCATATTGGATTCCCCTAGGTCTCTAGTTTTCAGAAATGCAAAGGTTTGGTAGGTTTCCCTAGGTGGCGGCTGAGCTACAGGCCAAAATCTACAGGTAGGCACTTTACAAAAAACACCTCTGTTTTCTTTCAAACATTTGGATGTGTCCACGTTGCGCTTTGGGGCGTTTCCTGTCGCGGGCTCTAGGTCTACCCACACAAGTGAGGTATCATTTTTATCGGGAGACGTGGGGGAACGCTGGGTGGAAGTAAATTTGTGGCTCATCTCAGATTCCAGAACTTTCTGCCACGGAAATGTGAGGAACATGTGTTTTTTTAGCCAAATTTTGATGTTTGCAAAGGATTCTGGGTAACAGGACCTGGTCCGACCCACACAAGTCACCCCATCTTGGATTCCCCTAGGTCTCTAGTTTTCAGAAATGCACAGGTTTGGTAGGTTTCCCTAGGTGGCGGCTGAGCTACAGGCCAAAATCTACAGGTAGGCACTTTGCAAAAAACACCTCTGTTTTCTTTAAAAATGTGGATGTGTCCACGTTGCGCTTTGGGGCGTTTCCTGTCGCGGGCGCTAGGCCTACCCACACAAGTGAGGTATCATTTTTATCGGGAGACGTGGGGGAACGCTGGGTGGAAGGAAATTTGTGGCTCCTCTCAGATTCCAGAACTTTCTGCCACAGAAATGTGAGGAAAATGTGTTTTTTTATCCAAATTTTGAGGTTTGCAAAGGATTCTGGGTAACAGAACCTGGTCCGAGCCACACAAGTCACCCAATTTTGGATTCCCCTAGGTCTCTAGTTTTCAGAAATGCACAGGTATGGTAGGTTTCCCTAGGTGGCGGCTGAGCTACAGTCCAAAATCTACAGGTAGGCACTTTGCAAAAAACACCTCTGTTTTCTTTCAAAAATTTGGATGTGTCCACGTTGCGCTTTGGGGCGTTTCCTGTCGCGGCGCTAGGCCTACCCACGCAAGTGAGGTATCATTTTTAACGGGAGACGTGGGGGAACGCTGGGTGGAAGGACATTTGTGGCTCCTCTCAGATTCCAGAACTTTCTGCCACAGAAATGTGAGGAACATGTGTTTTTTTAGCCAAATTTTGAGGTTTGCAAAGGATTCTGGGTAACAGAACCTGGTCCGAGCCACACAAGTCAGCCAATATTGGATTCCCCTACGTCTCTAGTTTTCAGAAATGCACAGGTTTGGTAGGTTTCCCTAGGTGGCGGCTGAGCTACAGGCCAAAATCTACAGGTAGGCACTTTACAAAAAACACCTCTGTTTTCTTTCAAAAATTTGGATGTGTCCACGTTGCGCTTTGGGGCGTTTCCTGTCGCGGGCGCTAGCCCTACCCACACAAGTGAGGTATCATTTTTATCGGGAGACGTGGGGGAACGCTGGGTGGAAGGAAATTTGTGGCTCCTCTCAGATTCCAGAACTTTCTGCCACAGAAATGTGAGGAACATGTGTTTTTTTAGCCAAATTTTGAGGTTTGCAAAGGATTCTGGGTAACAGAACCTGGTCCGAGCCACACAAGTCACCCCATCTTGGATTCCCCTAGGTCTCTAGTTTTCAGAAATGCACAGGTTTGGTAGGTTTCAATAGGTGGCGGCTGAGCTACAGGCCAAAATCTACAGGTAGACACTTTGCAAAAAACACCTCTGTTTTCTTTCAAAAATTTAGATGTGTCCACGTTGCGCTTTGGGGCGCTTCCTGTCGCGGGCGCTAGGCCTACCCACACAAGTGAGGTATCATTTTTATCGGGAGACGTGGGGGAACGCTGGGTGGAAGGAAATTTGTGGCTCCTCTCAGATTCCAGAACTTTCTGTCACAAAAATGTGAGGAACATGTGTTTTTTTAGCCAAATTTTGAGGTTTGCAAAGGATTCTGGATAACAGAACCTGGTCCGAGCCACACAAGTCAGCCCATATTGGATTCCCCTAGGTCTCTAGTTTTCAGAAATGCACAGGTTTGGTAGGTTTCCCTAGGTGGCGGCTGAGCTACAGGCCAAAATCTACAGGTAGGCACTTTGCAAAAAACACCTCTGTTTTCTTAAAAAAATTTGAATGTGTCCACGTTGCGCTTTGGGGCGTTTCCTGTCGCGGGCGCTAGGCCTACCCACACAAGTGAGGTATCAGTTTTATCGCGAGACGTGGGGGAACGCTGCGTGGAAGGAAATTTGTGGCTCCTCTCAGATTCCAGAACTTTCTGCCACAGTAATGTGAGGAACGTGTGTTTTTTTAGACAAATTTTGAGGGTTGCAAAGGATTCTGGGTAACAGAACCTGGTCCGAGCCACACAAGTCAGCCCATATTGGATTCCCCTAGGTCTCTAGTTTTCAGAAGTGCACAGGTTTGGTAGGTTTATCTAGGTGGCAGCTGAGCTACAGGCCAAAATCTACAGGTAGGCACTTTACAAAAAACACCTCTGTTTTCTTTAAAAAATGTGGATGTGTCCACGTTGCGCTTTGGGGCATTTCCTGTCGCGGGCGCTAGGCCTACCCACACAAGTGAGGTATCATTTTTATCGGGAGACGTGGGGGAACGCTGGGTGGAAGGAAATGTGTGGCTCCTCTCAGATTCCAGAACTTTCTGCCACAGAAATGAGAGGAACATGTGGTTTTTTTAGCCAGATTTTGAGGTTTGCAAAGGATTCTGGGTAACAGAACCTGGTCCGAGCCACACAACTCACCCCATCTTGGATTCCCCTAGGTCTCTAGTTTTCAGGAATGCACAGGTATGGTAGGTTTCCCTAGGTGGCGGCTGAGCTACAGGCCAAAATCTACAGGTAGACACGTTGCAAAAAACAACTCTGTTTTCTTTCAAAAATTTGGATGTGTCCACGTTGCGCTTTGGGGCGCTTCCTGTCGCGGGCGCTAGGCCTACCCACACAAGTGAGGTATCATTTTTATCAGGAGACGTGGGGGAACGCTGGGTGGAAGGACATTTGTGGCTCCTCTCAGATTCCAGAACTTTCTGCCACAGAAATGTGAGGAACATGTGTTTTTTTAGCCAAATTTTGAGGTTTGCAAAGGATTCTGGGTAACAGAACCTGGTCCGAGCCACACAAGTCAGCCCATATTGGATTCCCCTAGGTCTCTAGTTTTCAGAAATGCACAGGTTTGGTAGGTTTCCCTAGGTGGCGGCTGAGCTACAGGCCAAAATCTACAGGTAGGCACTTTACAAAATACACCTCTGTTTTCTTTCAAAAATGTGGATGTGTCCACGTTGCGCTTTGGGGCGTTTCCTGTCGCGGGCGCTAGGTCTACCCACACAAGTGAGGTATCATTTTTATCGGGAGACGTGGGGGAACGCTGGCTGGAAGTAAATTTGTGGCTCCTCTCAGATTCCAAAACTTTCTGCCACAGAAATGTGAGGAACATGTGTTTTTTTAGCCAAATTTTGAGGTTTGCAAAGGATTCTGGGTAACAGAACCTAGTCCGAGCCACACAAGTCAGCCCATATTGGATTCCCCTAGGTCTCTAGTTTTCAGAAATGCACAGGTTTGGTAGGTTTCCCTAGGTGGCAGCTGAGCTACAGGCCAATATCTACAGGTAGGCACTTTACAAAAAACACCTCTGTTTTCTTTCAAAAATGTGGATTTGTCCACGTTGCGCTTTGGGGCGTTTCCTGTCGCTGGCGCTAGGTCTACCCACACAAGTGAGGTATAATTTTTATCGGGAGACGTGGGGGAACGCTGTGTGGAAGTAAATTTGTGGCTCCTCTCAGATTCCAGAACTTTCTGCCACAGAAATGTGAGGAACATGTGTTTTTTTAGCCAAATTTTGAGGTTTGCAAAGGATTCTGGGTAACAGGACCTGGTCCGAGCCACACAAGTCACCCCATCTTGGATTCCCCTAGGTCTCTAGTTTTCAGAAATGCACAGGTTTGGTCATTTTCCCTAGGTGGCGGCTGAGCTACAGGCCAAAATCTACAGGTAGGCACTTTGCAAAAAACACCTCTGTTTTCTTTAAAAAATTTGAATGTGTCCACGTTGCGCTTTGAGGCGTTTCCTGTCGCGGGCGCTAGGCCTACCAAAACAAGTGAGGTATGATTTTTATCGCGAGATGTGGGGGAACGCTGGGTGGAAGGAAATTTGTGGCTCCTCTCAGATTCCAGAACTTTCTGCCACAGAAATGTGAGGAACATGTGTTTTTTTAGCCAAATTTTGAGGTTTGCAAAGGATTCTGGGTAACAGAACCTGGTCCGATCCACACAACTCACCCCATCTTGGATTCCCCTAGGTCTCTAGTTTTCAGAAATGCACAGGTTTGGTAGGTTTCCCTAGGTGGCGGCTGAGCTACAGGCCAAAATCTACAGGTAGGCACTTTGCAAAAAACACCTCTGTTTTCTTTAAAAAATGTGGATGTGTCCACGTTGCGTTTTGGGGCGTTTCCTGTCGCGGGCGCTAGGCATACTCACACAAGTGAGGTATCATTTTTATCGGGAGACGTGGGGGAACGCTAGGTGGAAGGAAATTTGTGGCTCCTCTCAGATTCCAGAACTTTCTGCCACAGAAATGTGAGGAACATGTGTTTTTTTAGCCAAATTTTGAGGTTTGCAAAGGATTCTGGGTAACAGAACCTGGTCCGAGCCACACAAGTCACCCCATCTTGGATTCCCCTAGGTCTCTAGTTTTCAGAAATGCACAGGTTTAGTAGGTTTCCCTAGGTGGCGGCTGAGCTACAGGCCAAAATCTACAGGTAGGCACTTTGCAAAAAACACCTCTGTTTTCTTTCAAAAATTTGGATGTGTCCACGTTGCGCTTTGGGGCGTTTCCTGTCGCGGGCGCTAGGCCTACCCACACAAGTGAGGTATCATTTTTATCGGGAGACGTGGGGGAACGCTAGGTGGAAGGAAATTTGTGGCTCCTCTCAGATTCCAGAACTTTCTGCCACAGAAATGTGAGGAACATGTGTTTTTTTAGCCAAATTTTGAGGTTTGCAAAGGATTCTCGGTAACAGAACCTGGTCCGAGCCACACAAGTCACCCCATATTGGATTCCCCTAGGTCTCTAGTTTTCAGAAATGCACAGGTTTGGTAGGTTTCCCTAGGTGGCGGCTGAGCTACAGGCCAAAATCTACAGGTAGGCACTTTACAAAATACACCTCTGTTTTCTTTCAAAAATGTGGATGTGTCCACGTTGCGCTTTGGGGCGTTTCCTGTCGCGGGCGCTAGGTCTACCCACACAAGTGAGGTATCATTTTTATCGGGAGACGTGGGGGAACGCTGGCTGGAAGTAAATTTGTGGCTCCTCTCAGATTCCAAAACTTTCTGCCACAGAAATGTGAGGAACATGTGTTTTTTTAGCCAATTTTGAGGTTTGCAAAGGATTCTGGGTAACAGAACCTGGTCCGAGCCACACAAGTCAGCCCATATTGGATTCCCCTAGGTCTCTAGTTTTCAGAAATGCACAGGTTTGGTAGGTTTCCCTAGGTGGCGGCTGAGCTACAGGCCAAAATCTACAGGTAGGCACTTTACAAAAAACACCTCTGTTTTCTTTCAAAAATGTGGATTTGTCCACGTTGCGCTTTGGGGCGTTTCCTGTCGCTGGCGCTAGGTCTACCCACACAAGTGAGGTATCATTTTTATCGGGAGACGTGGGGGAACGCTGGGTGGAAGTAAATTTGTGGCTCCTCTCAGATTCCAGAACTTTCTGCCACAGAAATGTGAGGAACATGTGTTTTTTTAGCCAAATTTTGAGGTTTGCAAAGGATTCTGGGTAACAGAACCTGGTACGAGCCACACAAGTCACCCCATCTTGGATTCCCCTAGGTCTCTAGTTTTCAGAAATGCACAGGTTTGGTCATTTTCCCTAGGTGGCGGCTGAGCTACAGGCCAAAATCTACAGGTAGGCACTTTGCAAAAAACACCTCTGTTTTCTTTAAAAAATTTGAATGTGTCCACGTTGCGCTTTGGGGCGTTTCCTGTCGCGGGCGCTAGGCCTACCCAAACAAGTGAGGTATGATTTTTATCGCGAGATGTGGGGGAACGCTGGGTGGAAGGAAATTTGTGGCTCCTCTCAGATTCCAGAACTTTCTGCCACAGAAATGTGAGGAACATGTGTTTTTTTAGCCAAATTTTGAGGTTTGCAAAGGATTCTGGGTAACAGAACCTGGTCCGATCCACACAACTCACCCCATCTTGGATTCCCCTAGGTCTCTAGTTTTCAGAAATGCACAGGTTTGGTAGGTTTCCCTAGGTGGCGGCTGAGCTACAGGCCAAAATCTACAGGTAGGCACTTTGCAAAAAACACCTCTGTTTTCTTTAAAAAATGTGGATGTGTCCACGTTGCGTTTTGGGGCGTTTCCTGTCGCGGGCGCTAGGCATACTCACACAAGTGAGGTATCATTTTTATCGGGAGACGTGGGGGAACGCTAGGTGGAAGGAAATTTGTGGCTCCTCTCAGATTCCAGAACTTTCTGCCACAGAAATGTGAGGAACATGTATTTTTTTAGCCAAATTTTGAGGTTTGCAAAGGATTCTGGGTAACAGAACCTGGTCCGAGCCACACAAGTCACCCCATCTTGGATTCCCCTAGGTCTCTAGTTTTCAGAAATGCACAGGTTTAGTAGGTTTCCCTAGGTGGCGGCTGAGCTACAGGCCAAAATCTACAGGTAGGCACTTTGCAAAAAACACCTCTGTTTTCTTTCAAAAATTTGGATGTGTCCACGTTGCGCTTTGGGGCGTTTCCTGTCGCGGGCGCTAGGCCTACCCACACAAGTGAGGTATCATTTTTATCGGGAGACGTGGGGGAACGCTAGGTGGAAGGAAATTTGTGGCTCCTCTCAGATTCCAGAACTTTCTGCCACAGAAATGTGAGGAACATGTGTTTTTTTAGCCAAATTTTGAGGTTTGCAAAGGATTCTCGGTAACAGAACCTGGTCCGAGCCACACAAGTCACCCCATCTTGGATTCCCCTAGGTCTCTAGTTTTCAGAAATGCACAGGTTTAGTAGGTTTCCCTAGGTGGCGGCTGAGCTACAGGCCAAAATCTACAGGTAGGCACTTTGCAAAAAACACCTCTGTTTTCTTTCAAAAATTTGGATGTGTCCACGTTGCGCTTTGGGGCGTTTCCTGTCGCGGGCGCTAGGCCTACCCACACAAGTGAGGTATCATTTTTATCGGGAGATGTGGGGGAACGCTGGGTGGAAGGAAATTTGTGGCTCCTCTCAGATTCCAGAACTTTCTGCCACAGAAATGTGAGGAACATGTGTTTTTTTAGCCAAATTTTGAGGTCTGCAAAGGATTCTGGGTAACAGAACCTGGTCCGAGCCACACAAGTCACCCCATCTTGGATTCCCCTAGGTCTCTAGTTTTCAGAAATGCACATATTTGGTAGGTTTCAATAGGTGGCGGCTGAGCTACATGCCAAAATCTACAGGTAGACACTTTGCAAAAAACACCTCTGTTTTCTTTCAAAAATTTGGATGTGTCCACGTTGCGCTTTGGGGCGCTTCCTGTCGCGGGCGCTAGACCTACCCACACAAGTGAGGTATCATTTTTATCGGGAGACGTTGGGGAACGCTGGGTGGAAGGAAATTTGTGGCTCCTCTCAGATTCCAGAACTTTCTGCCACAGAAATGTGAGGAACATGTGTTTTTTTAGCCAAATTTTGAGGTTTGCAAAGGATTCTGGGTAACAGAACCTGGTCCGAGCCACACAAGTCACCCCATCTTGGATTCCCCTAGGTCTCTAGTTTTCAGAAATGCACAGGTTTAGTAGGTTTCCCTAGGTGGCGGCTGAGCTACAGGCCAAAATCTACAGGTAGGCACTTTGCAAAAAACACCTCTGTTTTCTTTCAAAAATTTGGATGTGTCCACGTTGCGCTTTGGGGCGTTTCCTGTCGCGGGCGCTAGGCCTACCCACACAAGTGAGGTATCATTTTTATCGGGAGATGTGGGGGAACGCTGGGTGGAAGGAAATTTGTGGCTCCTCTCAGATTCCAGAACTTTCTGCCACAGAAATGTGAGGAACATGTGTTTTTTTAGCCAAATTTTGAGGTTTGCAAAGGATTCTGGGTAACAGAACCTGGTCCGATCCACACAACTCACCCCATCTTGGATTCCCCTAGGTCTCTAGTTTTCAGAAATGCACAGGTTTGGTAGGTTTCCCTAGGTGGCGGCTGAGCTACAGGCCAAAATCTACAGGTAGGCACTTTGCAAAAAACACCTCTGTTTTCTTTAAAAAATGTGGATGTGTCCACGTTGCGTTTTGGGGCGTTTCCTGTCGCGGGCGCTAGGCATACTCACACAAGTGAGGTATCATTTTTATCGGGAGACGTGGGGGAACGCTAGGTGGAAGGAAATTTGTGGCTCCTCTCAGATTCCAGAACTTTCTGCCACAGAAATGTGAGGAACATGTGTTTTTTTAGCCAAATTTTGAGGTTTGCAAAGGATTCTGGGTAACAGAACCTGGTCCGAGCCACACAAGTCACCCCATCTTGGATTCCCCTAGGTCTCTAGTTTTCAGAAATGCACAGGTTTAGTAGGTTTCCCTAGGTGGCGGCTGAGCTACAGGCCAAAATCTACAGGTAGGCACTTTGCAAAAAACACCTCTGTTTTCTTTCAAAAATTTGGATGTGTCCACGTTGCGCTTTGGGGCGTTTCCTGTCGCGGGCGCTAGGCCTACCCACACAAGTGAGGTATCATTTTTATCGGGAGACGTGGGGGAACGCTAGGTGGAAGGAAATTTGTGGCTCCTCTCAGATTCCAGAACTTTCTGCCACAGAAATGTGAGGAACATGTGTTTTTTTAGCCAAATTTTGAGGTTTGCAAAGGATTCTCGGTAACAGAACCTGGTCCGAGCCACACAAGTCACCCCATATTGGATTCCCCTAGGTCTCTAGTTTTCAGAAATGCACAGGTTTGGTAGGTTTCCCTAGGTGGCGGCTGAGCTACAGGCCAAAATCTACAGGTAGGCACTTTACAAAATACACCTCTGTTTTCTTTCAAAAATGTGGATGTGTCCACGTTGCGCTTTGGGGCGTTTCCTGTCGCGGGCGCTAGGTCTTCCCACACAAGTGAGGTATCATTTTTATCGGGAGACGTGGGGGAACGCTGGCTGGAAGTAAATTTGTGGCTCCTCTCAGATTCCAAAACTTTCTGCCACAGAAATGTGAGGAACATGTGTTTTTTTAGCCAAATTTTGAGGTTTGCAAAGGATTCTGGGTAACAGAACCTGGTCCGAGCCACACAAGTCAGCCCATATTGGATTCCCCTAGGTCTCTAGTTTTCAGAAATGCACAGGTTTGGTAGGTTTCCCTAGGTGGCGGCTGAGCTACAGGCCAAAATCTACAGGTAGGCACTTTACAAAAAACACCTCTGTTTTCTTTCAAAAATGTGGATTTGTCCACGTTGCGCTTTGGGGCGTTTCCTGTCGCTGGCGCTAGGTCTACCCACACAAGTGAGGTATCATTTTTATCGGGAGACGTGGGGGAACGCTGGGTGGAAGTAAATTTGTGGCTCCTCTCAGATTCCAGAACTTTCTGCCACAGAAATGTGAGGAACATGTGTTTTTTTAGCCAAATTTTGAGGTTTGCAAAGGATTCTGGGTAACAGAACCTGGTACGAGCCACACAAGTCACCCCATCTTGGATTCCCCTAGGTCTCTAGTTTTCAGAAATGCACAGGTTTGGTCATTTTCCCTAGGTGGCGGCTGAGCTACAGGCCAAAATCTACAGGTAGGCACTTTGCAAAAAACACCTCTGTTTTCTTTAAAAAATTTGAATGTGTCCACGTTGCGCTTTGGGGCGTTTCCTGTCGCGGGCGCTAGGCCTACCCAAACAAGTGAGGTATGATTTTTATCGCGAGATGTGGGGGAACGCTGGGTGGAAGGAAATTTGTGGCTCCTCTCAGATTCCAGAACTTTCTGCCACAGAAATGTGAGGAACATGTGTTTTTTTAGCCAAATTTTGAGGTTTGCAAAGGATTCTGGGTAACAGAACCTGGTCCGATCCACACAACTCACCCCATCTTGGATTCCCCTAGGTCTCTAGTTTTCAGAAATGCACAGGTTTGGTAGGTTTCCCTAATTGGCGGCTGAGCTACAGGCCAAAATCTACAGGTAGGCACTTTGCAAAAAACACCTCTGTTTTCTTTAAAAAATGTGGATGTGTCCACGTTGCGTTTTGGGGCGTTTCCTGTCGCGGGCGCTAGGCATACTCACACAAGTGAGGTATCATTTTTATCGGGAGACGTGGGGGAACGCTAGGTGGAAGGAAATTTGTGGCTCCTCTCAGATTCCAGAACTTTCTGCCACAGAAATGTGAGGAACATGTATTTTTTTAGCCAAATTTTGAGGTTTGCAAAGGATTCTGGGTAACAGAACCTGGTCCGAGCCACACAAGTCACCCCATCTTGGATTCCCCTAGGTCTATAGTTTTCAGAAATGCACAGGTTTAGTAGGTTTCCCTAGGTGGCGGCTGAGCTACAGGCCAAAATCTACAGGTAGACACTTTGCAAAAAACACCTCTGTTTTCTTTCAAAAATTTGGATGTGTCCACGTTGCGCTTTGGGGCGCTTCCTGTCGCGGGCGCTAGACCTACCCACACAAGTGAGGTATCATTTTTATCGGGAGACGTTGGGGAACGCTGGGTGGAAGGAAATTTGTGGCTCCTCTCAGATTCCAGAACTTTCTGCCACAGAAATGTGAGGAACATGTGTTTTTTTAGCCAAATTTTGAGGTTTGCAAAGGATTCTGGGTAACAGAACCTGGTCCGAGCCACACAAGTCAGCCCATATTGGATTCCCCTAGGTCTCTAGTTTTCAGAAATGCACAGGTTTGGTAGGTTTCCCTAGGTGGCGGCTGAGCTACAGGCCAAAATCTACAGGTAGGCACTTTACAAAAAACAACTCTGTTTTCTTTCAAACATTTGGATGTGTCCACGTTGCGCTTTGGGGCGTTTCCTGTCGCGGGCGCTAGGTCTACCCACACAAGTGAGGTATCATTTTTATCGGGAGACATGGGAGAACGCTGGGTGGAAGGACATTTGTGGCTCCTCTCAGATTCCAGAACTTTCTGCCACAGAAATGTGAGGAACATGTGTTTTTTTAGCCAAATTTTGAGGTTTGCAAAGGATTCTGGGTAACAGAACCTGGTCCGAGCCACACAAGTCTGCCCATATTGGATTCCCCTAGGTCTCTAGTTTTCAGAAATGCACAGGTTTGGTAGGTTTCCCTAGGTGGCGGCTGAGCTACAGGCCAAAATCTACAGGTAGGCACTTTACAAAATACACCTCTGTTTTCTTTCAAAAATGTGGATTTGTCCACTTTGCGCTTTGGGGCGTTTCCTGTCGCGGGCGCTAGGTCTACCCACACAAGTGAGGTATCATTTTTATCGGGAGACGTGGGGGAACGCTGGGTGGAAGTAAATTTGTGGCTCCTCTCAGATTCCAAAACTTTCTGCCACAGAGATGTGAGGAACATGTGTTTTTTTAGCCAAATTTTGAGGTTTGCAAAGGATTCTGGGTAACAGAACCTGGTCCGAGCCACACAAGTCAGCCCATATTGGATTCCCCTAGGTCTCTAGTTTTTAGAAATGCACAGGTTTGGTAGGTTTCCCTAGGTGGCGGCTGAGCTACAGGCCAAAATCTACAGGTAGGCACTTTACAAAAAACACCTCTGTTTTCTTTAAAAAATGTGGATGTGTCCACGTTGCGCTTTGGGGCGTTTCCTGTTGCGGGCGCTAGGTCTACCCACACAAGTGAGGTATCATTTTTATCAGGCGACGTGGGGGAACGCTGGGTGGAAGTAAATTTGTGGCTCCTCTCAGATTCCAGAACTTTCTGCCACAGAAATGTGAGGAACATGTGTTTTTTTAGCCAAATTTTGAGGTTTGCAAAGGATTCTGGGTAACAGGACCTGGTCCGAGCCTCACAAGTCACCCCATCTTGGATTCCCCTAGGTCTCTAGTTTTCAGAAATGCACAGGTATGGTAATTTTCCCTAGGTGGCGGCTGAGCTACAGGCCAAAATCTACAGGTAGGCACTTTGCAAAAAACACCTCTGTTTTCTTTAAAAAATTTGAATGTGTCCACGTTGCGCTTTGGGGCGTTTCCTGTCGCGGGCTCTAGGCCTACCCAAACAAGTGAGGTATCATTTTTATCGCGAGATGTGGGGGAACGCTGGGTGGAAGGAAATTTGTGGCTCCTCTCAGATTCCAGAACTTTACGCCACAGAAATTTGAGGAACATGTGTTTTTTTAGCCAAATTTTGAGGTTTGCAAAGGATTCTGGGTAACAGAACCTGGTCCGAGCTACACAACTCACCCCATCTTGGATTCCCCTAGGTCTCTAGTTTTCAGAAATGCACAGGTTTGGTAGGTTTCCCTAGGTGGCGGCTGAGCTACAGGCCAAAATCTACAGGTAGGCACTTTGCAAAAAACACCTCTGTTTTCTTTAAAAAATTTGGATGTGCCCACGTTGCGTTTTGGGGCGTTTCCTGTCGCGGGCGCTAGGCCTACCCACACAAGTGAGGTATCATTTTTATCGGGAGACGTGGGGGAACGCTGGGTGGAAGGAAATTTGTGGCTCCTCTCAGATTCCAGAACTTTCTGCCACAGAAATGTGAGTAACATGTGTTTTTTTAGCCAAATTTTGAGGTTTGCAAAGGATTCTGGGTAACAGAACCTGGTCCGAGCCACACAAGTCACCCCATCTTGGATTCCCCTAGGTCTCTAGTTTTCAGAAATGCACAGGTTTAGTAGGTTTCCCTAGGTGGCGGCTGACCTACAGGCCAAAATCTACAGGTAGGCACTTTGCAAAAAACACCTCTGTTTTCTTTCAAAAATTTGGATGTGTCCACGTTGCGCTTTGGGGCGTTTCCTGTCACGGGCGCTAGGCCTACCCACACAAGTGAGGTATCATTTTTATCGGGAGACGTGGGGGAACGCTGGGTGGAAGGACATTTGTGGCTCCTCTCAGATTCCAGAACTTTCTGCCACAGAAATGTGAGGAACATGTGTTTTTTTAGCCAAATTTTGAGGTTTGCAAAGGATTCTGGGTAACAGAACCTGGTCCGAGCCACACAAGTCAGCCAATATTGGATTCCCCTAGGTATCTAGTTTTCAGAAATGCACAGGTTTGGTAGGTTTCCCTAGGTGGCGGCTGAGCTACAGGCCAAAATTTACAGGTAGGCACTTTACAAAAAACACCTCTGTTTTCTTTTAAAAATTTGGATGTGTCCACGTTGCGCTTTGGGGCGTTTCCTGTCGCGGGCGCTAGGCCTACCCACACAAGTGAGGTATCATTTTTATCGGGAGATGTGGGGGAACGCTGGGTGGAAGGAAATTTGTGGCTCCTCTCAGATTCCAGAACTTTCTGCCACAGAAATGTGAGGAACATGTGTTTTTTTAGCCAAATTTTGAAGTCTGCAAAGGATTCTGGGTAACAGAACCTGGTCCGAGCCACACAAGTCACCCCATTTTGGATTCCCCTAGGTCTCTAGTTTTCAGAAATGCACAGGTTTGGTAGGTTTCAATAGTTGGCGGCTGAGCTACAGGCCAAAATCTACAGGTAGACACTTTGCAAAAAACACCTCTGTTTTCTTTCAAAAATTTGGATGTGTCCACGTTGCGCTTTGGGGCGCTTCCTGTCACGGGTGCTAGGCCTACCCACACAAGTGAGGTATCATTTTTATCGGGAGACGTGGGGGAACGCTGGGTGGAAGGAAATTTGTGGCTCCTCTCAGATTCCAGAACTTTCTGCCACAGAAATGTGAGGAACATGTGTTTTTTTAGCCAAATTTTGAGGTTTGCAAAGGATTCTGGGTAACAGGACCTGGTCCGACCCACACAAGTCACCCCATCTTGGATTCCCCTAGGTCTCTAGTTTTCAGAAATGCACAGGTTTGGTAGGTTTCCCTAGGTGGCAGCTGAGCTACAGGCCAAAATCTACAGGTAGGCACTTTGCAAAAAACACCTCTGTTTTCTTTAAAAAATTTGAATGTGTCCACGTTGCGCATTGGGGCGTTTCCTGTCGCGGGAGCTAGGCCTACCCACACAAGTGAGGTATCATTTTTATCGCGAGACGTGGGGGAACGCTGGGTGGAAGGAAATTTGTGGCTCCTCTCAGATTCCAGAACTTTCTGCCACAGAAATATGAGGAACATGTGTTTTTTTAGCCAAATTTTGAGGTTTGCAAAGGATTCTGGGTAACAGAACCTGGTCCGAGCCACACAAGTCAGCCAATATTGGATTCCCCTAGGTCTCTAGTTTTCAGAAATGCACAGGTTTGGTAGGTTTCCCTAGGTGGCGGCTGAGCGTCAGGCCAAAATCTACAGGTAGGCACTTTACAAAAAACACCTCTGTTTTCTTTCAAAAATTTGGATGTGTCCACGTTGCGCTTTGGGGCGTTTCCTGTCGCGGGCGCTAGGCCTACCCACACAAGTGAGGTATCATTTTTATCGGGAGATGTGGGGGAACGCTGGGTGGAAGGAAATTTGTGGCTCCTCTCAGATTCCAGAACTTTCTGCCACAGAAATGTGAGGAACATGTGTTTTTTTAGCCAAATTTTGAGGTTTGCAAAGGATTCTGGGTAACAGAACCTGGTCCGAGCCACACAAGTCACCCCATCTTGGATTCCCCTAGGTCTCTAGTTTTCAGAAATGCACAGGTTTGGTAGGTTTCCCTAGGTGGCGGCTGAGCTACAGGCCAAAATCTACAGGTAGGCACTTTGCAAAAAACACCTCTGTTTTTTTTCAAAAATTTGGATGTGTCCACGTTGCGCTTTGGGGCGTTTCCTGTCCCGGGCGCTAGGCCTACCCACACAAGTGAGGTATGATTTTTATCGGGAGATGTGGGGGAACGCTGGGTGGAAGGAAATTTGTGGCTCCTCTCAGATTCCAGAACTTTCTGCCACAGAAGTGTGAGGAACATGTGTTTTTTTAACCAAATTTTGAGGTTTGCAAAGGATTCTGGGTAACAGAACCTGGTCCGAGCCACACAAGTCACCCCATCTTGGATTCCCCTAGGTCTCTAGTTTTCAGAAATGCACAGGTTTAGTAGGTTTCCCTAGGTGGCGGCTGACCTACAGGCCAAAATCTACAGGTAGGCACTTTGCAAAAAACACCTCTGTTTTCTTTCAAAAATTTGGATGTGTCCACGTTGCGCTTTGGGGCGTTTCCTGTCACGGGCGCTAGGCCTACCCACACAAGTGAGGTATCATTTTTATCGGGAGACGTGGGGGAACGCTGGGTGGAAGGACATTTGTGGCTCCTCTCAGATTCCAGAACTTTCTGCCACAGAAATGTGAGGAACATGTGATTTTTTAGCCAAATTTTGAGGTTTGCAAAGGATTCTGGGTAACAGAACCTGGTCCGAGCCACACAAGTCAGCCAATATTGGATTCCCCTAGGTCTCTAGTTTTCAGAAATGCACAGGTTTGGTAGGTTTCCCTAGGTGGCGGCTGAGCTACAGGCCAAAATTTACAGGTAGGCACTTTACAAAAAACACCTCTGTTTTCTTTTAAAAATTTGGATGTGTCCACGTTGCGCTTTGGGGCGTTTCCTGTCGCGGGCGCTAGGCCTACCCACACAAGTGAGGTATCATTTTTATCGGGAGATGTGGGGGAACGCTGGGTGGAAGGAAATTTGTGGCTCCTCTCAGATTCCAGAACTTTCTGCCACAGAAATGTGAGGAACATGTGTTTTTTTAGCCAAATTATGAAGTCTGCAAAGGATTCTGGGTAACAGAACCTGGTCCGAGCCACACAAGTCACCCCATTTTGGATTCCCCTCGGTCTCTAGTTTTCAGAAATGCACAGGTTTGGTAGGTTTCAATAGGTGGCGGCTGAGCTACAGGCCAAAATCTACAGGTAGACACTTTGCAAAAAACACCTCTGTTTTCTTTCAAAAATTTGGATGTGTCCACGTTGCGCTTTGGGGCACTTCCTGTCACGGGCGCTAGGCCTACCCACACAAGTGAGGTATCATTTTTATCGGGAGACGTGGGGGAACGCTGGGTGGAAGGAAATTTGTGGCTCCTCTCAGATTCCAGAACTTTCTGCCACAGAAATGTGAGGAACATGTGATTTTTTAGCCAAATTTTGAGGTTTGCAAAGGATTCTGGGTAACAGAACCTGGTCCGAGCCACACAAGCCATCCCATATTGGATTCCCCTAGGTCTCTAGTTTTCAGAAATGCACAGGTTTGGTAGGTTTCCCTAGGTGGCGGCTGAGCTACAGGCCAAAATCTACAGGTAGGCACTTTACAAAAAACAACTCTGTTTTCTTTCAAACATTTGGATGTGTCCACGTTGCGCTTTGGGGCGTTTCCTGTCGCGGGTGCTAGGTCTACCCACACAAGTGAGGTATCATTTTTATCGGGAGACGTGGGGGAACGCTGGGTGGAAGTAAATTTGTGGCTCCTCTCAGATTCCAGAACTTTCTGCCACGGAAATGTGAGGAACATGTGTTTTTTTAGCCAAATTTTGATGTTTGCAAAGGATTCTGGGTAACAGGACCTGGTCCGACCCACACAAGTCACCCCATCTTGGATTCCCCTAGGTCTCTAGTTTTCAGAAATGCACAGGTTTGGTAGGTTTCCCTAGGTGGCAGCTGAGCTACAGGCCAAAATCTACAGGTAGGCACTTTGCAAAAAACACCTCTGTTTTCTTTAAAAAATTTGAATGTGTCCACGTTGCGCATTGGGGCGTTTCCTGTCGCGGGAGCTAGGCCTACCCACACAAGTGAGGTATCATTTTTATCGCGAGACGTGGGGGAACGCTGGGTGGAAGGAAATTTGTGGCTCCTCTCAGATTCCAGAACTTTCTGCAACAGAAATATGAGGAACATGTTTTTTTTTAGCCAAATTTTGAGGTTTGCAAAGGATTCTGGGTAACAGAACCTGGTCCGAGCCACACAAGTCAGCCAATATTGGATTCCCCTAGGTCTCTAGTTTTCAGAAATGCACAGGTTTGGTAGGTTTCCCTAGGTGGCGGCTGAGCTTCAGGCCAAAATCTACAGGTAGGCACTTTACAAAAAACACCTCTGTTTTCTTTCAAAAATTTGGATGTGTCCACGTTGCGCTTTAGGGCGTTTCCTGTCGCGGGCGCTAGGCCTACCCACACAAGTGAGGTATCATTTTTATCGGGAGATGTGGGGGAACGCTGGGTGGAAGGAAATTTGTGGCTCCTCTCAGATTCCAGAACTTTCTGCCACAGAAATGTGAGGAACATGTGTTTTTTTAGCCAAATTTTGAGGTTTGCAAAGGATTCTGGGTAACAGAAACTGGTCCGAGCCACAAAAGGCACCCCATCTTGGATTCCCCTAGGTCTCTAGTGTAGGAAGTTGGCTCTGTATGTGCTATTTCAAAGTAAGGAATAGCATGCACAGAGTCCAAGGGTTCCCCTTAGAGGTAAAATAGTGGTAAAAAGAGATAATACTAATGCTCTATTTTGTGGTAGTGTGGTCGAGCAGTAGGCTTATCCAAGGAGTAGTGTTAAGCATTTGTTGTACATACACATAGACAATAAATGAGGTACACACACTCAGAGACAAATCCAGCCAATAGGTTTTTATATAGAAAAAATATCTTTTCTTAGTTTATTTTAAGAACCACAGGTTCAAATTCTACATGTAATATCTCATTCGAAAGGTATTGCAGGTAAGTACTTTAGGAACTTCAAATCATCAAAATTGCATGTATACTTTTCAAGTTATTCACAAATAGCTGTTTTAAAAGTGGACAATTAGTGCAATTTTCACAGTTCCTAGGGGAGGTAAGTATTTGTTAGGTTAACCAGGTAAGTAAGACACTTACAGGGCTTAGTTCTTGGTCCAAGGTAGCCCACCGTTGGGGGTTCAGAGCGACCCCAAAGTCACAACACCAGCAGCTCAAGGCCGGTCAGGTGCAGAGTTCAAAGTGGTGCCCAAAACGCATAGGCTAGAATGGAGAGAAGGGGGTGCCCCGGTTCCGGTCTGCTTGCAGGTAAGTACCCGCGTCTTCGGAGGGCAGACCAGGGGGGATTTGTAGGGCACCGGGGGGGACACAAGCCCACACAGAAATTTCACCCTCAGCAGCGCGGGGGCGGCCGGGTGCAGTGTAGAAACAAGCGTCGGGTTTGTAATGGAAGTCAATGGGAGATCTAGGGATCTCTTCAGCGCTGCAGGCAGGCAAGGGGGGGGTTCCTCGGGGAAACCTCCACTTGATCAAGGGAGAGGGACTCCTGGGGGTCACTCCTCCAGTGAAAGTCCGGTCCTTCAGGTCCTGGGGGCTGCGGGTGCAGGGTCTCTCCCAGGTGTCGGGACTTAGGATTCAAAGAGTCGCGGTCAGGGGAAGCCTCGGGATTCCCTCTGCAGGCGGCGCTGTGGGGGCTCAGGGGGGACAGGTTTTTGTACTCACAGTCTTAGAGTAGTCCTGGGGTCCCTCCTGAGGTGTTGGATCGCCACCAGCCGAGTCGGGGTCGCCGGGTGCAGTGTTGCAAGTCTCACGCTTCTTGCGGGGAGCTTGCAGGGTTCTTTAAAGCTGCTGGAAACAAAGTTGCAGCTTTTCTTGGAGCAGGTCCGCTGTCCTCGGGAGTTTCTTGTCTTTTCGAAGCCGGGGCAGTCCTCAGAGGATGTCGAGGTCGCTGGTCCCTTTGGAAGGCGTCGCTGGAGCAGGATCTTTGGAAGGCAGGAGACAGGCCGGTGAGTTTCTGGAGCCAAGGCAGTTGTCGTCTTCTGGTCTTCCTCTGCAGGGGTTTTCAGCTAGGCAGTCCTTCTTCTTGTAGTTGCAGGAATCTAATTTTCTAGGGTTCAGGGTAGCCCTTAAATACTAAATTTAAGGGCGTGTTTAGGTCTGGGGGGTTAGTAGCCAATGGCTACTAGCCCTGAGGGTGGGTACACCCTCTTTGTGCCTCCTCCCAAGGGGAGGGGGTCACAATCCTAACCCTATTGGGGGAATCCTCCATCTGCAAGATGGAGGATTTCTAAAAGTTAGAGTCACTTCAGCTCAGGACACCTTAGGGGCTGTCCTGACTGGCCAGTGACTCCTCCTTGTTGCTTTCTTTGTTCCCTCCAGCCTTGCCGCCAAAAGTGGGGGCCGTGGCCGGAGGGGGCGGGCAACTCCACTAAGCTGGAGTGCCCTGCTGGGCTGTGACAAAGGGGTGAGCCTTTGAGGCTCACCGCCAGGTGTCACAGCTCCTGCCTGGGGGAGGTGTTAGCATCTCCACCCAGTGCAGGCTTTGTTACTGGCCTCAGAGTGACAAAGGCACTCTCCCCATGGGGCCAGCAACATGTCTCTGGTGTGGCAGGCTGCTGGAACTAGTCAGCCTACACAGACAGTCGGTTAAGTTTCAGGGGGCACCTCTAAGGTGCCCACTGTGGTGTATTTTACAATAAAATGTACACTGGCATCAGTGTGCATTTATTGTGCTGAGAAGTTTGATACCAAACTTCCCAGTTTTCAGTGTAGCCATTATGGTGCTGTGGAGTTCGTGTTTGACAGACTCCCAGACCATATACTCTTATGGCTACCCTGCACTTACAATGTCTAAGGTTTTGTTTAGACACTGTAGGGGTACCATGCTCATGCACTGGTACCCTCACCTATGGTATAGTGCACCCTGCCTTAGGGCTGTAAGGCCTGCTAGAGGGGTGTCTTACCTATACTGCATAGGCAGTGAGAGGCTGGCATGGCACCCTGAGGGGAGTGCCATGTCGACTTACTCGTTTTGTCCTCACTAGCACACACAAGCTGGCAAGCAGTGTGTCTGTGCTGAGTGAGAGGTCTCCAGGGTGGCATAAGACATGCTGCAGCCCTTAGAGACCTTCCTTGGCATCAGGGCCCTTGGTACTAGAAGTACCAGTTACAAGGGACTTATCTGGATGCCAGGGTCTGCCAATTGTGGATACAAAAGTACAGGTTAGGGAAAGAACACTGGTGCTGGGGCCTGGTTAGCAGGCCTCAGCACACTTTCAATTGTAAACATAGCATCAGCAAAGGCAAAAAGTCAGGGGGCAACCATGCCAAGGAGGCATTTCCTTACACAACCCCCCCCCAAACGAAAGAGGATGAGACTAACCTTTCCCAAGAGAGTCTTCATTTTCTAAGTGGAAGAACCTGGAAAGGCCATCTGCATTGGCATGGGCAGTCCCAGGTCTGTGTTCCACTATAAAGTCCATTCCCTGTAGGGAGATGGACCACCTCAACAGTTTAGGATTTTCACCTTTCATTTGCATCAGCCATTTGAGAGGTCTGTGGTCAGTTTGAACTAGGAAGTGAGTCCCAAAGAGGTATGGTCTCAGCTTCTTCAGGGACCAAACCACAGCAAAGGCCTCCCTCTCAATGGCACTCCAACGCTGCTCCCTGGGGAGTAACCTCCTGCTAATGAAAGCAACAGGCTGGTCAAGGCCATCATCATTTGTTTGGGACAAAACTGCCCCTATCCCATGTTCAGAGGCATCAGTCTGCACAATGAACTGCTTAGAATAATCTGGAGCTTTTAGAACTGGTGCTGAGCACATTGCTTGTTTCAGGGTGTCAAAGGCCTGTTGGCATTCCACAGTCCAGTTCACTTTCTTGGGCATTTTCTTGGAGGTGAGTTCAGTGAGGGCTGTCACAATGGATCCATATCCCTTCACAAACCTCCTGTAATACCCAGTCAAGCCAAGGAATGCCCTGACTTGAGTCTGGGTTTTTGGAGCTACCCAGTCCAGAATAGTCTGGATCTTGGGTTGGAGTGGCTGAACTTGGCCTCCACCTACAAGGTGGCCCAAGTAAACCACAGTTCCCTGCCCTATCTGGCATTTGGATGCCTTGATAGAGAGGCCTGCAGATTGCAGAGCCTTCAAAACCTTCTTCAGGTGGACCAGGTGATCCTGCCAGGTGGAGCTAAAGACAGCAATATCATCAAGATAAGCTGTGCTAAAGGACTCCAAGCCAGCAAGGACTTGATTCACCAACCTTTGGAAGGTGGCAGGGGCATTCTTTAAACCAAAGGGCATAACAGTAAACTGATAATGCCCATCAGGTGTGGAGAATGCTGTTTTCTCTTTTGCTCCAGGTGCCATTTTTATTTGCCAGTACCCTGCTGTCAAGTCAAAGGTACTTAAGAATTTGGCAGCACCTAATTTATCTATGAGCTCATCAGCTCTTGGAATTGGATGAGCATCTGTCTTGGTGACAGAATTGAGCCCTCTGTAGTCCACACAAAACCTCATCTCTTTCTTTCCATCTTTGGTGTGAGGTTTGGGGACTAAGACCACTGGGCTAGCCCAGGGGCTGTCAGAGCGCTCAATGACTCCCAATTCCAGCATCTTGTGGACTTCCACCTTGATGCTTTCCTTAACATGGTCAGACTGTCTAAAGATTTTGTTTTTGACAGGCATGCTGTCTCCTGTGTCCACATCATGGGTACACAGGTGTGTCTGACCAGGGGTTAAGGAGAAGAGTTCAGGAAACTGTTGTAGGACTCTCCTACAATCAGCTTGCTGTTGGCCAGAGAGGGTGTCTGAGTAGATCACTCCATCTACTGTGCCATCTTTTGGGTCTGATGACAGAAGATCAGGGAGAGGTTCACTCTCTGCCTCCTGATCCTCATCTGTTACCATCAACAGATTCACATCAGCCCTGTCATGGAAGAGCTTAAGGCGGTTCACATGGATCACCCTCTTGGGGCTCCTGCTTGTGCCCAGGTCCACCAGGTAGGTGACCTGACTCTTCCTTTCTAGTACTGGGTAAGGGCCACTCCATTTGTCCTGGAGTGCCCTGGGAGCCACAGGCTCCAGAACCCAGACTTTCTGCCCTGGTTGGAACTCAACCAGTGCAGCCTTTTGGTCATACCAAAACTTCTGGAGCTGTTGGCTGGCCTCAAGGTTTTTGGTTGCCTTTTCCATGTACTCTGCCATTCTAGAGCGAAGGCCAAGTACATAGTCCACTATGTCTTGTTTTGGCTCATGGAGAGGTCTCTCCCAGCCTTCTTTAACAAGAGCAAGTGGTCCTCTTACAGGATGACCAAACAGAAGTTCAAAGGGTGAGAATCCTACTCCCTTCTGTGGCACCTCTCTGTAAGCGAAAAGCAGACATGGCAAGAGGACATCCCATCTCCTTTTGAGCTTTTCTGGGAGCCCCATGATCATGCCTTTTAATGTCTTGTTGAATCTCTCAACCAAGCCATTAGTTTGTGGATGGTATGGTGTAGTGAATTTATAAGTCACTCCACACTCATTCCACATGTGCTTTAGGTATGCTGACATGAAGTTGGCACCTCTGTCAGACACCACCTCCTTAGGGAAACCCACTCTGGTAAAGATACCAATGAGGGCCTTGGCTACTGCAGGGGCAGTAGTCGACCTAAGGGGAATAGCTTCAGGATACCTGGTAGCATGATCCACTACTACCAGGATATACATATTTCCTGAGGCTGTGGGAGGTTCTAGTGGACCAACTATGTCCACACCCACTCTTTCAAAGGGGACCCCCACCACTGGAAGTGGAATGAGGGGGGCCTTTGGGTGCCCACCTGTCTTACCACTGGCTTGACAGGTGGGGCAGGAGAGGCAAAACTCCTTAACCATGTTGGACATATTGGGCCAGTAGAAGTGGTTGACTAACCTCTCCCACGTCTTGGTTTGTCCCAAATGTCCAGCAAGGGGAATGTCATGGGCCAATGTTAGGATGAACTCTCTGAACAGCTGAGGCACTACCACTCTCCTAGTGGCACCAGGTTTGGGGTCCCTGGCCTCAGTGTACAGGAGCCCATCTTCCCAATAGACCCTATGCGTTCCATTTTTCTTGCCTTTGGACTCTTCAGCAGCTTGCTGCCTAAGGCCTTCAAGAGAGGGACAGGTTTCTTGTCCCTTACACAGCTCCTCCCTTGAGGGTCCCCCTGGGCCTAAGAGCTCAACCTGATAAGGTTCAAGCTCCAAAGGCTCAGTTCCCTCAGAGGGCAGAACTTCTTCCTGAGAAGAGAGGTTCCCTTTCTTTTGCTGTGTTGCAGTTGGTTTCCCAACTGACTTTCCTGTTCTCTTGGTAGGCTGGGCCATTCTTCCAGACTCCAGCTCTACTTGTTCACCCTGTGCCTTGCACTGTGCTCTTGTTTTCACACACACCAGTTCAGGGTTACCCAGCATTGCTGCATGGGTTTTTAGTTCTACCTCAGCCCATGCTGAGGACTCCAGGTCATTTCCAAGCAGACAGTCCACTGGGATATTTGAGGAGACCACCACCTGTTTCAGGCCATTGACCCCTCCCCATTCTAAAGTAACCATTGCCATGGGATGTACTTTTCTCTGATTGTCAGCGTTGGTGACTGTGTAAGTTTTTCCAGTCAGGTATTGGCCAGGGGAAACCAGTTTCTCTGTCACCATGGTGACACTGGCACCTGTATCCCTCAGGCCCTCTATTCTAGTCCCATTAATTAAGAGTTGCTGTCTGTATTTTTGCATGTTAGGCGGCCAGACAGCTAGTGTGGCTAAATCCACCCCACCCTCAGAAACTAGAGTAGCTTCAGTGTGGACCCTGATTTGCTCTGGGCACACTGTTGATCCCACTTGGAGACTAGCCATACCAGTGTTACCTGGATGGGAGTTTGGAGTGGAACCTTTCTTGGGACAGGCCTTGTCTCCAGTTTGGTGTCCATGCTGTTTACAGCTATGACACCAGGCCTTTTTGGGATCAAAGTTTTTACCCTTGTACCCATTGTTTTGTGAAGAGGCTCTGGGCCCACCCTCCTGTGCAGGTTTTTGGGGGCCTGTAGAAGACTCTTTACTATTTTTAGTTTTGGTTGTCTCATCACCCTTCCCCTGGGGAGTCTTTGTGACCCCTTTCTTTTGGTCACCCCCTGTTGAAGTCTTGGACACCCTTGTCTTGACCCAATGGTCCACCTTCTTTCCCAATTCTTGGGGAGAAATTGGTCCTAGGTCTACCAGATGCTGATGCAGTTTATCATTGAAACAATTACTCAATAGGTGTTCTTTCACAAATAAATTGTACAGCCCATCATAATTACTTACACCACTGCCTTGAATCCAACCATCTAGTGTTTTCACTGAGTAGTCAACAAAGTCAACCCAGGTCTGGCTCGAGGATTTTTGAGCCCCCCTGAACCTAATCCTGTACTCCTCAGTGGAGAATCCAAAGCCCTCAATCAGGGTACCCTTCATGAGGTCATAAGATTCTGCATCTTTTCCAGAGAGTGTGAGGAGTCTATCCCTACACTTTCCAGTGAACATTTCCCAAAGGAGAGCACCCCAGTGAGACCTGTTCACTTTTCTGGTTACACAAGCCCTCTCAAAAGCTGTGAACCATTTGGTGATGTCATCACCATCTTCATATTTTGTCACAATCCCTTTGGGGATTTTTAACATGTCAGGAGAATCTCTGACCCTATTTATATTGCTGCCACCATTGATGGGTCCTAGGCCCATCTCTTGTCTTTCCCTTTCTATGGCTAGGAGCTGTCTCTCTAAAGCCAATCTTTTGGCCATCCTGGCTAACAGGAGGTCATCTTCACTGAGAGCATCCTCAGTGATTTCAGAAATGTGGGACCCTCCTGTGAGGGACTCACTATTTCTGACTAACACAGTTGGAGACAGGACTTGAGGGGTCCTGTTCTCCCTATTTAGGACTGGAGGAGGGACATTGGCCTCCAAGTCACTAATTTCTTCCTCTGTGAGGTCATCATCAGAGGGGTTGGCTTTTTCAAACTCTGCCAACAGCTCCTGGAGCTGAATTTTGGTAGGTCTGGAGCCAATGGTTATTTTTTTGATATTACAGAGAGACCTTAGCTCCCTCATCTTAAGATGGAGGTAAGGTGTGGTGTCGAGTTCCACCACATTCATCTCTGTATCAGACATTATTTTGCTAAGAGTTGGAAGACTTTTTAAAGAATCTAAAACTGTTTCTAGAATCTAATTTCAAACTTTTAACAAACTTTTAAACTCTAAAAGACAATGCTAAACAGGGACTTAACACACAAGGCCCTAGCAGGACTTTTAAGAATTTAGAAAAATTTCAAATTGCAAAAATGAATTTCTAATGACAATTTTGGAATTTGTCGTGTGATCAGGTATTGGCTGAGTAGTCCAGCAAATGCAAAGTCTTGTACCCCACCGCTGATCCACCAATGTAGGAAGTTGGCTCTGTATGTGCTATTTCAAAGTAAGGAATAGCATGCACAGAGTCCAAGGGTTCCCCTTAGAGGTAAAATAGTGGTAAAAAGAGATAATACTAATGCTCTATTTTGTGGTAGTGTGGTCGAGCAGTAGGCTTATCCAAGGAGTAGTGTTAAGCATTTGTTGTACATACACATAGACAATAAATGAGGTACACACACTCAGAGACAAATCCAGCCAATAGGTTTTTATATAGAAAAAATATCTTTTCTTAGTTTATTTTAAGAACCACAGGTTCAAATTCTACATGTAATATCTCATTCGAAAGGTATTGCAGGTAAGTACTTTAGGAACTTCAAATCATCAAAATTGCATGTATACTTTTCAAGTTATTCACAAATAGCTGTTTTAAAAGTGGACACAGTGCAATTTTCACAGTTCCTAGGGGAGGTAAGTATTTGTTAGGTTAACCAGGTAAGTAAGACACTTACAGGGCTTAGTTCTTGGTCCAAGGTAGCCCACCGTTGGGGGTTCAGAGCGACCCCAAAGTCACCACACCAGCAGCTCAAGGCCGGTCAGGTGCAGAGTTCAAAGTGGTGCCCAAAACGCATAGGCTAGAATGGAGAGAATGGGGTGCCCCGGTTCCGGTCTGCTTGCAGGTAAGTACCCGCGTCTTCGGAGGGCAGACCAGGGGGGTTTTGTAGGGCACCGGGGGGACACAAGCCCACACAGAAATTTCACCCTCAGCAGCGCGGGGGCGGCCGGGTGCAGTGTAGAAACAAGCGTCGGGTTTGTAATGGAAGTCAATGGGAGATCTAGGGATCTCTTCAGCGCTGCAGGCAGGCAAGGGGGGGGTTCCTCGGGGAAACCTCCACTTGATCAAGGGAGAGGGACTCCTGGGGGTCACTCCTCCAGTGAAAGTCCGGTCCTTCAGGTCCTGGGGGCTGCGGGTGCAGGGTCTCTCCCAGGTGTCGGGACTTAGGATTCAAAGAGTCGCGGTCAGGGGAAGCCTCGGGATTCCCTCTGCAGGCGGCGCTGTGGGGGCTCAGGGGGGACAGGTTTTTGTACTCACAGTCTTAGAGTAGTCCTGGGGTCCCTCCTGAGGTGTTGGATCACCACCAGCCGAGTCGGGGTCGCCGGGTGCAGTGTTGCAAGTCTCACGCTTCTTGCGGGGAGCTTGCAGGGTTCTTTAAAGCTGCTGGAAACAAAGTTGCAGCTTTTCTTGGAGCAGGTCCGCTGTCCTCGGGAGTTTCTTATCTTTTCGAAGCCGGGGCAGTCCTCAGAGGATGTCGAGGTCGCTGGTCCCTTTGGAAGGCGTCGCTGGAGCAGGATCTTTGGAAGGCAGGAGACAGGCCGGTGAGTTTCTGGAGCCAAGGCAGTTGTCGTCTTCTGGTCTTCCTCTGCAGGGGTTTTCAGCTAGGCAGTCCTTCTTCTTGTAGTTGCAGGAATCTAATTTTCTAGGGTTCAGGGTAGCCCTTAAATACTAAATTTAAGGGCGTGTTTAGGTCTGGGGGGTTAGTAGCCAATGGCTACTAGCCCTGAGGGTGGGTACACCCTCTTTGTGCCTCCTCCCAAGGGGAGGGGGTCACAATCCTAACCCTATTGGGGGAATCCTCCATCTGCAAGATGGAGGATTTCTAAAAGTTAGAGTCACTTCAGCTCAGGACACCTTAGGGGCTGTCCTGACTGGCCAGTGACTCCTCCTTGTTGCTTTCTTTGTTCCCTCCAGCCTTGCCGCCAAAAGTGGGGGCCGTGGCCGGAGGGGGCGGGCAACTCCACTAAGCTGGAGTGCCCTGCTGGGCTGTGACAAAGGGGTGAGCCTTTGAGGCTCACCGCCAGGTGTCACAGCTCCTGCCTGGGGGAGGTGTTAGCATCTCCACCCAGTGCAGGCTTTGTTACTGGCCTCAGAGTGACAAAGGCACTCTCCCCATGGGGCCAGTAACATGTCTCTGGTGTGGCAGGCTGCTGGAACTAGTCAGCCTACACAGACAGTCGGTTAAGTTTCAGGGGGCACCTCTAAGGTGCCCTCTGTGGTGTATTTTACAATACAATGTACACTGGCATCAGTGTGCATTTATTGTGCTGAGAAGTTTGATACCAAACTTCCCAGTTTTCAGTGTAGCCATTATGGTGCTGTGGAGTTCGTGTTTGACAGACTCCCAGACCATATACTCTTATGGCTACCCTGCACTTACAATGTCTAAGGTTTTGTTTAGACACTGTAGGGGTACCATGCTCATGCACTGGTACCCTCACCTATGGTATAGTGCACCCTGCCTTAGGGCTGTAAGGCCTGCTAGAGGGGTGTCTTACCTATACTGCATAGGCAGTGAGAGGCTGGCATGGCACCCTGAGGGGAGTGCCATGTCGACTTACTCGTTTTGTCCTCACTAGCACACACAAGCTGGCAAGCAGTGTGTCTGTGCTGAGTGAGAGGTCTCCAGGGTGGCATAAGACATGCTGCAGCCCTTAGAGACCTTCCTTGGCATCAGGGCCCTTGGTACTAGAAGTACCAGTTACAAGGGACTTATCTGGATGCCAGGGTCTGCCAATTGTGGATACAAAAGTACAGGTTAGGGAAAGAACACTGGTGCTGGGGCCTGGTTAGCAGGCCTCAGCACACTTTCAATTGTAAACATAGCATCAGCAAAGGCAAAAAGTCAGGGGGCAACCATGCCAAGGAGGCATTTCCTTACATCTAGTTTTCAGAAATGCACAGGTTTGGTAGGTTTCCCTAGGTGGCGGCTGAGCTACAGGCCAAAATCTACAGGTAGGCACTTTGCAAAAAAAACCTCTGTTTTCTTTAAAAAATTTGGATGTGTCCACGTTGCGCTTTGGGGCGTTTCCTGTCGCGGGCGCTAGGCCTACCCACACAAGTGAGGTATGATTTTTATCGGGAGACGTGGGGGAACACTGGGTGGAAGGAAATTTGTGGCTCCTCTCATATTCCAGAACTTTCTGCCACAGAAATGTGAGGAACATGTGTTTTTTTAGCCAAATTTTGAGGTTTGCAAAGGATTCTGGGTAACAGAACCTGGTCCGAGCCACACAAGTCACCCCATCTTGGATTCCCCTAGGTCTCTAGTTTTCAGAAATGCACAGGTTTGGTAGGTTTCAATATGTGGCGGCTGAGCTACAGGCCAAAATCTACAGGTAGGCACTTTGCAAAAAACACCTCTGTTTTCTTTCAAAAATTTGGATGTGTCCACGTTGCGCTTTGGGGCGTTTCCTGTCGCGGGCGCTAGGCCTACCCACACAAGTGAGGTATAATTTTTATCGGCAGACGTGGGGGAACGCTGGGTGGAAGTAAATTTGTGGCTCCTCTCAGATTCCAGAACTTTCTGCCACAGAAATGTGAGGAACATGTTTTTTTTAGCCAAATTTTGAGGTTTGCAAAGGATTCTGGGTAACAGAACCAGGTCCGAGCCACACAAGTCACCCCATCTTGGATTCCCCTAGGTCTCTAGTTTTCAGAAATGCACAGGTTTGGTAGGTTTCCCTAGGTGGCGGCTGAGCTACAGGCCAAAATCTACAGGTAGGCACTTTGCAAAAAACACCTCTGTTTACTTTCAAAAATTTGGATGTGTCCACGTTGCGCTTTGGGGCATTTCCTGTCGCGGGCGCTAGGCCTACCCACACAAGTGAGGTACCATTTTTATCGGGAGACGTGGGGAAACGCTGGGTGGAAGGAAATTTGTGGCTCCTCTCAGATTCCAGAACTTTCTGCCACAGAAATGTGAGGAACATGTGTTTTTTTAGCCAAATTTTGAGGTTTGCAAAGGATTCTGGGTAACAGAACCTGGTCCGAGCCACACAAGTCACCCCATTTTGGATTCCCCTAGGTCTCTAGTTTTCAGAAATGCCGGGGTTTGGTAGGTTTCCCTAGGTGGCGGCTGAGCTACAGTCCAAAATCTACAGGTAGGCACTTTGCAAAAAACACCTCTGTTTTCTTTCAAAAATTTGGATGTGTCCACGTTGCGTTTTGGGGCGTTTCCTGCCGCGGGCGCTAGGCCTACCCACACAAGTGAGGTATCATTTTTATCGGGAGACGTGGGGGAACGCTGGGTGGAAGGAAATTTGTGGCTCCTCTCAGATTACAGAACTTTCTGCCACAGAAATGTGAGGAACATGTGTTTTTTTAGCCAAATTTTGAGGTTTGCAAAGGATTCTGGGTAACAGAACCTGGTCCGAGCCACACAAGTCAGCCAATATTGGATTCCCCTTGGTCTCTAGTTTTCAGAAATGCACAGGTTTGGTAGGTTTCCCTAGGTGGCGGCTGAGCTACAGGCCAAAATCTACAGGTAGGCACTTTACAAAAAACACCTCTGTTTTCTTTCAAAAATTTGGATGTGTCCACGTTGCGCTTTGGGGCGTTTCCTGTCGCGGGCGCTAGCCCTACCCACACAAGTGAGGTATCATTTTTATCGGGAGACGTGGGGGAACACTGGGTGGAAGGAAATTTGTGGCTCCTCTCAGATTCCAGAACTTTCTGCCACAGAAATGTGAGGAACATGTGTTTTTTTAGCCAAATTTTGAGGTTTGCAAAGGATTCTGGGTAACAGAACCTGGTCCGAGCCACACAAGTCACCCCATCTTGGATTCCCCTAGGTCTCTAGTTTTCAGAAATGCACAGGTTTGGTAGGTTTCAATAGGTGGCGGCTGAGCTACAGGCCAAAATCTACAGGTAGGCACTTTACAAAAAACACCTCTGTTTTCTTTCAAAAATTTAGATGTGTCCACGTTGCGCTTTGGGGCGCTTCCTGTCGCGGGCGCTAGGCCTACCCACACAAGTGAGGTATCATTTTTATCGGGAGACGTGGGGGAACGCTGGGTGGAAGGAAATTTGTGGCTCCTCTCAGATTCCAGAACTTTCTGCCACAGAAATGTGAGGAACATGTGTTTTTTTAGCCAAATTTTGAGGTTTGCAAAGGATTCTGGGTAACAGAACCTGGTCCGAGCCACACAAGTCAGCCCATATTGGATTCCCCTAGGTCTCTAGTTTTCAGAAATGCACAGGTTTGGTCATTTTCCCTAGGTGGCGGCTGAGCTACAGGCCAAAATCTACAGGTAGGCACTTTGCAAAAAACACCTCTGTTTTCTTAAAAAAATTTGAATGTGTCCACGTTGCGCTTTGGGGCGTTTCCTGTCGCGGGCGCTAGGTCTACCCACACAAGTGAGGTATCATTTTTATCGGGAGACGTGGGGGAACGCTGGGTGGAAGGACATTTGTGGCTCCTCTCAGATTCCAGATCTTTCTGCCACAGAAATGTGAGGAACATGTGTTTTTTTAGCCAAATTTTGAGGTTTGCAAAGGATTCTGGGTAACAGAACCTGGTCCGAGCCACACAAGTCAGCCAATATTGGATTCCCCTAGGTCTCTAGTTTTCAGAAATGCACAGGTTTGGTAGGTTTCCCTAGGTGGCGGCTGAGCTACAGGCCAAAATCTACAGGTAGGCACTTTACAAAAAACACCTCTGTTTTCTTTCAAAAATTTGGATGTGTCCACGTTGCGCTTTGGGGCGTTTCCTGTCGCGGGCGCTAGGCCTACCCACACAAGTGAGGTATCATTTTTATCGGGAGACGTGGGGAAACGCTGGGTGGAAGGAAATTTGTGGCTCCTCTCAGATTCCAGAACTTTCTGCCACAGAAATGTGATGAACATGTGTTTTTTTAGCCAAATTTTGAGGTTTGCAAAGGATTCTGGGTAACAGGACCTGGTCCGACCCACACAAGTCACCCCATCTTGGATTCCCCTAGGTCTCTAGTTTTCAGAAATGCACAGGTTTGGTAGGTTTCCCTAGGTGGCGGCTGAGCTACAGGCCAAAATCTACAGGTAGGCACTTTGCAAAAAACACCTCTGTTTTCTTTAAAAAATTTGAATGTGTCCACGTTGCGCTTTGGGGTGTTTCCTGTCACGGGCGATAGGCCTACCCACACAAGTGAGGTATCATTTTTATCGCGAGACGTGGGGGAACGCTGCGTGGAAGGAAATTTGTGGCTCCTCTCAGATTCCAGAACTTTCTGCCACAGAAATTTGAGGAACATGTGTTTTTTTAGCCAAATTTTGAGGGTTGCAAAGGATTCTGGGTAACAGAACCTGGTCCGAGCCACACAAGTCAGCCCATATTTTATTCCCCTAGGTCTCTAGTTTTCAGAAATGCACAGGTTTGGTAGGTTTATCTAGGTGGCAGCTGAGCTACAGGCCAAAATCTACAGGTAGGCACTTTACAAAAAACACCTCTGTTTTCTTTCAAAAATTTGGATGTGTCCACGTTGCGCTTTGGGACGTTTCCTGTCGCGGGCGCTAGGCCTACCCACACAAGTGAGGTATCATTTTTATCGGGAGACGTGGGGGAACGCTGGGTGGAAGGAAATGTGTGGCTCCTCTCAGATTCCAGAACTTTTTGCCACAGAAATGTGAGGAACATGTGTTTTTTTAGCCAAATTTTGAGGTTTGCAAAGGATTCTGGGTAACAGAACCTGGTCCAAGCCACACAAGTCAGCCCATATTGGATTCCCCTAGGTCTCTAGTTTTTAGAAATGCACAGGTTTGGTAGGTTTCCCTAGGTGGCGGCTGAGCTACAGGCCAAAATCTACAGGTAGTCACTTTACAAAAAACACCTCTGTTTTCTTTCAAAAATGTGGATGTGTCCACGTTGCGCTTTGGGGCGTTTCCTGTCGCGGGCGCTAGGTCTACCCACACAAGTGAGGTATCATTTTTATCGGGAGACGTGGGGGAACGCTGGGTGGAAGTAAATGTGTGGCTCCTCTCAGATTCCAGAACTTTCTGCCACAGAAATGTGAGGAACATGTGTTTTTTTAGCCAAATTTTGAGGTTTGCAAAGGATTCTGGGTAACAGGACCTGGTCCGAGCCACACAAGTCACCCCATCTTGGATTCCCCTAGGTCTCTAGTTTTCAGAAATACACAGGTTTGGTAATTTTCCCTAGGTGGCGGCTGAGCTACAGGCCAAAATCTACAGGTAGGCACTTTGCAAAAAACACCTCTGTTTTCTGTAAAAAATTTGAATGTGTCCACGTTGCGCTTTGGGGCGTTTCCTGTCGCGGGCTCTAGGCCTACCCAAACAAGTGAGGTATCATTTTTATCGCGAGATGTGGGGGAACGCTGGGTGGAAGGAAATTTGTGGCTCCTCTCAGATTCCAGAACTTTCTGCCACAGAAATTTGAGGAACATGTGTTTTTTTAGCCAAATTTTGAGGTTTGCAAAGGATTCTGGGTAACAGAACCTGGTCCGAGCCACACAACTCACCCCATCTTGGATTCCCCTAGGTCTCTAGTTTTCAGAAATTCACAGGTTTGGTAGGTTTCCCTAGGTGGCGGCTGAGCTACAGGCCAAAATCTACAGGTAGGCACTTTGCAAAAAACACCTCTGTTTTCTTTAAAAAATTTGGATGTGACCATGTTGCGTTTTGGGGCGTTTCCTGTCGTGGGCGCTAGACCTACCCACACAAGTGAGGTATCATTTTTATCGGGAGACGTGGGGGAACGCTGGGTGTAAGGAAATTTGTGGCTCCTCTCAGATTCCAGAACTTTCTGCCACAGAAATGTGAGGAACATGTGTTTTTTTAGCCAAATTTTGAGGTTTGCAAAGGATTCTGGGTAACAGAACCTGGTCTGAGCCACACAAGTCACCCCATCTTGGATTCCCCTAGGTCTCTAGTTTTCAGAAATGCACAGGTTTGGTAGGTTTCTCTAGGTGGCGGCTGAGCTACAGGCCAAAATCTACAGGTAGGCACTTTACAAAAAACACCTCTGTTTTCTTTCAAAAATGTGGATGTGTCCACGTTGCGCTTTGGGGCGTTTCCTGTCGCGGGCGCTAGGTCTACCCACACAAGTGAGGTATCATTTTTATCGGGAGACGTGGGGGAACGCTGGGTGGAAGTAAATTTGTGGCTCCTCTCAGATTCCAGAACTTTCTGCCACAGAAATGTGAGGAACATGTGTTTTTTTAGCCAAATTTTGAGGTTTGCAAAGGATTCTGGGTAAAGAGGACCTGGTCCGAGCCACACAAGTCACCCCATCTTGGATTCCCCTAGATCTCTAGTTTTCAGAAATGCACAGGTTTGGTCATTTTCCCTAGGTGGCGGCTGAGCTACAGGCCAAAATCTACAGGTAGGCACTTTGCAAAAAACACCTCTGTTTTCTTTAAAAAATTTGAATGTGTCCACGTTGCGCTTTGGGGCGTTTCCTGTCGCGGGCTCTAAGCCTACCCAAACAAGTGAGGTATCATTTTTATCGCGAGATGTGGGGGAACGCTGGATGGAAGGAAATTTGTGGCTCCTCTCAGATTCCAGAACTTTCTGCCACAGAAATTTGAGGAACATGTGTTTTTTTAGCCAAATTTTGAGGTTTGCAAAGGATTCTGGGTAACAGAACCTGGTCCGAGCCACACAACTCACCCCATCTTGGATTCCCCTAGGTCTCTAGTTTTCAGAAATGCACAGGTTTAGTAGGTTTCCCTAGGTGGCGGCTGAGCTACAGGCCAAAATCTACAGGTAGGCACTTTGCAAAAAACACCTCTGTTTTCTTTAAAAAATTTGGATGTGCCCATGTTGCGTTTTGGGGCGGTTCCTGTCGCGGGCGCTAGGCCTACCCACACAAGTGAGGTATCATTTTTATCGGGAGACGTGGGGGAACGCTGGGTGGAAGGAAATTTGTGGCTCCTCTCAGATTCCAGAACTTTCTGCCACAGAAATGTGAGGAACATGTGTTTTTTAGCCAAATTTTGAGGTTTGCAAAGGATTCTGGGTAACAGGACCTGGTCCGAGCCACACAAGTCACCCCATCTTGGATTCCCCTAGGTCTCTAGTTTTCAGAAATGCACAGGTTTGGTAGGTTTCAATAGGTGGCGGCTGAGCTACATGCCAAAATCTACAGGTAGACACTTTGCAAAAAACACCTCTGTTTTCTTTCAAAAATTTGGATGTGTCCACGTTGCGCTTTGGGGCGCTTCCTGTCGCGGGCGCTAGGCCTACCCACACAAGTGAGGTATCATTTTTATCGGGAGACGTGGGGGAACGCTGGGTGGAAGGAAATTTGTGGCTCCTCTCAGATTCCAGAACTTTCTGCCACAGAAATGTGAGGAACATGTGTTTTTTTAGCCAAATTTTGAGGTTTGCAAAGGATTCTGGGTAACAGAACCTGGTCCGAGCCACACAAGTCAGCCCATATTGGATACCCCTAGGTCTCTAGTTTTCAGAAATGCACAGGTTTGGTAGGTTTCCCTAGGTGGCGGCTGAGCTACAGGCCAAAATCTACAGGTAGGCTTTTACAAAAAACAACTCTGTTTTCTTTTAAACATTTGGATGTGTCCACGTTGCGCTTTGGGGCGTTTCCTGTCGCGGGCGCTAGGTCTACCCACACAAGTGAGGTATAATTTTTATCGGGAGACGTGGGGGAACGCTGGGTGGAAGGACATTTGTGGCTCCTCTCAGATTCCAGATCTTTCTGCCACAGAAATGTGAGGAACATGTGTTTTTTTAGCCAAATTTTGAGGTTTGCAAAGGATTCTGGGTAACAGAACCTGGTCCGAGCCACACAAGTCAGCCAATATTGGATTCCCATAGGTCTCTAGTTTTCAGAAATGCACAGGTTTGGTAGGTTTCCCTAGGTGGCGGCTGAGCTACAGGCCAAAATCTACAGGTAGCCACTTTATAAAAAACACCTCTGTTTTCTTTCAAAAATTTGGATGTGTCCACGTTGCACTTTGGGGCGTTTCCTGTCGCGGGCGCTAGGCCTACCCACACAAGTGAGGTATCATTTTTATCGGGAGACGTGGGGAAACGCTGGGTGGAAGGAAATTTGTGGCTCCTCTCAGATTCCAGAACTTTCTGCCACAGAAATTTGAGGAACATGTGTTTTTTTAGCCAAATTTTGAGGTTTGCAAAGGATTCTGGGTAACAGGACCTGGTCCGACCCACACAAGTCACCCCATCTTGGATTCCCCTAGGTCTCTAGTTTTCAGAAATGCACAGGTTTGGTAGGTTTCCCTAGGTGGCGGCTGAGCTACAGGCCAAAATCTACAGGTAGGCACTTTGCAAAAAACACCTCTGTTTTCTTTAAAAAATTTGAATGTGTCCACGTTGCGCTTTGGGGTGTTTCCTGTCGCGGGCGCTAGGCCTACCCACACAAGTGAGGTATCATTTTTATCGCGAGACGTGGGGGAACGCTGCGTGGAAGGAAATTTGTGGCTCCTCTCAGATTCCAGAACTTTCTGCCACAGAAATTTGAGGAACATGTGTTTTTTTAGCCAAATTTTGAGGGTTGCAAAGGATTCTGGGTAACAGAACCTGGTCCGAGCCACACAAGTCAGCCCATATTGGATTCCCCTAGGTCTCTAGTTTTCAGAAATGCACAGGTTTGGTAGGTTTATCTAGGTGGCAGCTGAGCTACAGGCCAAAATCTACAGGTAGGCACTTTACAAAAAACACCTCTGTTTTCTTTCAAAAATGTGGATATGTCCACGTTGCGCTTTGGGACGTTTCCTGTCACGGGCGCTAGGCCTACCCACACAAGTGAGGTATCATTTTTATCGGGAGACGTGGGGGAACGCTGGGTGGAAGGAAATGTGTGGCTCCTCTCAGATTCCAGAACTTTTTGCCACAGAAATGTGAGGAACATTTGGTTTTTTTAGCCAGATTTTGAGGTTTGCAAAGGATTCTGGGTAACAGAACCTGGTCCGAGCCACACAACTCACCCCATCTTGGATTCCCCTAGGTCTCTAGTTTTCAGGAATGCACAGGTATGGTAGGTTTCCCTAGGTGGCGGCTGAGCTACAGGCCAAAATCTACAGGTAGACACTTTGCAAAAAACACCTCTGTTTTCTTTCAAAAATTTGGATGTGTCCACGTTGCGCTTTGGGGCGCTTCCTGTCGCGGGCGCTAGGCCTACCCACACAAGTGAGGTATCATTTTTATCGGGAGACGTGGGGGAACGCTGGGTGGAAGGACATTTGTGGCTCCTCTCAGATTCCAGAACTTTCTGCCACAGAAATGTGAGGAACATGTGTTTTTTTAGCCAAATTTTGAGGTTTGCAAAGGATTCTGGGTAACAGAACCTGGTCCGAGCCACACAAGTCAGCCCATATTGGATTCCCCTAGGTCTCTAGTTTTCAGAAATGCACAGGTTTGGTAGGTTTCCCTAGGTGGCGGCTGAGCTACAGGCCAAAATCTACAGGTAGGCACTTTACAAAATACACCTCTGTTTTCTTTCAAAAATGTGGATGTGTCCACATGCGCTTTGGGGCGTTTCCTGTCGTGGGCGCTAGATCTACCCACACAAGTGAGGTATCATTTTTATCGGGAGACGTAGGGGAACGCTGGGTGGAAGTAAATTGTGGCTCCTCTCAGATTCTAAAACTTTCTGAAACAGAAATGTGAGGAACATGTGTTTTTTTAGCCAAATTTTGAGGTTTGCAAAGGATTCTGGGTAACAGAACCTGGTCCGAGCCACACAAGTCAGCCCATATTGGATTCCCCTAGGTCTCTAGTTTTTAGAAATGCACAGGTTTGGTAGGTTTATCTAGGTGGCGGCTGAGCTACAGGCCAAAATCTACAGGTAGGCACTTTACAAAAAACACCTCTGTTTTCTTTCAAAAATGTGGATGTGTCCACGTTGCGCTTTGGGGCGTTTCCTGTCGCGGGCGCTAGGTCTACCCACACAAGTGAGGTATCATTTTTATCGGGAGACGTGGGGGAACGCTGGGTGGAAGTAAATTTGTGGCTCCTCTCAGATTCCAGAACTTTCTGCCACAGAAATGTGAGGAACATGTGTTTTTATAGCCAAATTTTGAGGTTTGCAAAGGATTCTGGGTAACAGGACCTGGTCCGAGCCACACAAGTCACCCCATCTTGGATTCCCCTAGGTCTCTAGTTTTCAGAAATGCACAGGTTTGGTAATTTTCCCTAGGTGGCGGCTGAGCTACAGGCCAAAATCTACAGGTAGGCACTTTGCAAAAAACACCTCTGTTTTCTTTAAAAAATTTGAATGTGTCCACGTTGCGCTTTGGGGCGTTTCCTGTCGCGGGCTCTAGGCCTACCCAAACAAGTGAGGTATCATTTTTATCGCGAGATGTGGGGGAACGCTGGGTGGAAGGACATTTGTGGCTCCTCTCAGATTCCAGAACTTTCTGCCACAGAAATGTGAGGAACATGTGATTTTTTAGCCAAATTTTGAGGTTTGCAAAGGATTCTGGGTAACAGAACCTGGTCCGAGCCACACAAGTCAGCCAACATTGGATTCCCCTAGGTCTCTAGTTTTCAGAAATGCACAGGTTTGGTAGGTTTCCCTAGGTGGCGGCTGAGCTACAGGCCAAAATTTACAGGTAGGCACTTTACAAAAAACACCTCTGTTTTCTTTTAAAAATGTTGATGTGTCCACGTTGCGCTTTGGGGCGTTTCCTGTCGCGGGCGCTAGGCCTACCCACACAAGTGAGGTATCATTTTTATCGGGAGATGTGGGGGAACGCTGGGTGGAAGGAAATTTGTGGCTCCTCTCAGATTCCAGAACTTTCTGCCACAGAAATGTGAGGAACATGTGTTTTTTTAGCCAAATTTTGAAGTCTGCAAAGGATTCTGGGTAACAGAACCTGGTCCGAGCCACACAAGTCACCCCATCTTGGATTCCCCTAGGTCTCTAGTTTTCAGAAATGCACAGGTTTGGTAGATTTCAATAGGTGGCGGCTGAGCTACAGGCCAAAATCTACAGGTAGACACTTTGCAAAAAACACCTCTGTTTTCTTTAAAAAATTTGAATGTGTCCACGTTGCGCATTGGGGCGTTTCCTGTCACGGGAGCTAGGCCTACCCACACAAGTGAGGTATCATTTTTATCGCGAGACGTGGGGGAACGCTGGGTGGAAGGAAATTTGTGGCTCCTCTCAGATTCCAGAACTTTCTGCCACAGAAATATGAGGAACATGTGTTTTTTTAGCCAAATTTTGAGGTTTGCAAAGGATTCTGGGTAACAGAACCTGGTCCGAGCCACACAAGTCAGCCAATATTGGATTCCCCTAGGTCTCTAGTTTTCAGAAATGCACAGGTTTGGTAGGTTTCCCTAGGTGGCGGCTGAGCTTCAGGCCAAAATCTACAGGTAGGCACTTTACAAAAAACACCTCTGTTTTCTTTCAAAAATTTGGATGTGTCCACGTTGCGCTTTGGGGCGTTTCCTGTCGCGGGCGCTAGGCCTACCCACACAAGTGAGGTATCATTTTTATCGGGAGATGTGGGGGAACGCTGGGTGGAAGGAAATTTGTGGCTCCTCTCAGATTCCAGAACTTTCTGCCACAGAAATGTGAGGAACATGTGTTTTTTTAGCCAAATTTTGAGGTTTGCAAAGGATTCTGGGTAACAGAACCTGGTCCGAGCCACACAAGTCACCCCATCTTGGATTTCCCTAGGTCTCTAGTTTTCAGAAATGCACAGGTTTGGTAGGTTTCAATAGGTGGCGGCTGAGCTACAGGCCAAAATCTACAGGTAGGCACTTTGCAAAAAACACCTCTGTTTTCTTTCAAACATTTGGATGTGTCCACGTTGCGCTTTGGGGCGTTTCCTGTTGCGGGCGCTAGGCCTACCCACACAAGTGAGGTATAATTTTTATCGGCAGACGTGGGGGAACGCTGGGTGGAAGGAAATTTGTGGCTCCTCTCAGATTCCAGAACTTTCTGCCACAGAAATGTGAGGAACATGTGTTTTTTTAGCCAAATTTTGAGGTTTGCAAAGGATTCTGGGTAACAGAACCTGGTCCGAGCCACACAAGTCACCCCATCTTGGATTCCCCTAGGTCTCTAGTTTTCAGAAATGCACAGGTTTGGTAGGATTCCCTAGGTGGCGGCTGAGCTACAGTCCAAAATCTACAGGTAGTCACTTTGCAAAAAACACCTCTGTTTTCTTTCAAAAATTTGGATGTGTCCACGTTGCGTTTTGGGGCGTTTCCTGCCGCGGGCGCTAGGCCTACCCACACAAGTGAGGTATCATTTTTATCGGGAGACGTGGGGGAACGCTGGGTGGAAGTAAATTTGTGGCTCCTCTCAGATTCCAGAACTTTCTGCCACAGAAATGTGAGGAACATGTGTTTTTTTAGCCAATTTTTGAGGTATGCAAAGGATTCTGTTAACAGAACCTGGTCCGAGACACACAAGTCACCCCATCTTGGATTCCCCTAGGTCTCTAGTTTTCAGAAATGCACAGGTTTAGTAGGTTTCCCTAGGTGGCGTCTGAGCTACAGGCCAAAATCTACAGGTAGGCACTTTGCAAAAAACACCTCTGTTTTCTTTCAAAAATTTGGATGTGTCCACGTTGCGCTTTGGGGCGTTTCCTGTCGCGGGCGCTAGGCCTACCCACACAAGTGAGGTATCATTTTTATCGGGAGACGTGGGGGAACGCTGGGTGGAAGGAAATTTGTGGCTCCTCTCAGATTCCAGAACTTTCTGCCACAGAAATGTGAGGAACATGTGTTTTTTTAGCCAAATTTTGAGGTTTGCAAAGGATTCTGGGTAACAGAACCTGGTCCGAGACACACAAGTCACCCCATCTTGGATTCCCCTAGGTCTCTAGTTTTCAGAAATGCACAGGTTTGGTAGGTTTCCCTAGGTGGCGGCTGAGCTACAGGCCAAAATCTACAGGTAGGCACTTTGCAAAAAACACCTCTGTTTTCTTTAAAAAATTTGGATGTGTCCATGTTGCGCTTTGGGGTGTTTCCTGTCAAGGGCGATAGGCCTACCCACACAAGTGAGGTATCATTTTTATCGCGAGACGTGGGGGAACGCTGCGTGGAAGGAAATTTGTGGCTCCTCTCAGATTCCAGAACTTTCTGCCACAGAAATTTGAGGAACATGTGTTTTTTTAGCCAAATTTTGAGGGTTGCAAAGGATTCTGGGTAACAGAACCTGGTCCGAGCCACACAAGTCAGCCCATATTGGATTCCCCTAGGTCTCTAGTTTTCAGAAATGCACAGGTTTGGTAGGTTTATCTAGGTGGCAGCTGAGCTACAGGCCAAAATCTACAGGTAGGCAGTTTACAAAAAACACCTCTGTTTTCTTTCAAAAATTTGGATGTGTCCACGTTGCGCTTTGGGACGTTTCCTGTCGCGGGCGCTAGGCCTACCCACACAAGTGAGGTATCATTTTTATCGGGAGACGTGGGGGAACGCTGGGTGGAAGGAAATGTGTGGCTCCTCTCAGATTCCAGATCTTTTTGCCACAGAAATGTGAGGAACATGTGTTTTTTTAGCCAATTTTTGAGGTATGCAAAGGATTCTGGGTAACAGAACCTGGTCCGAGACACACAAGTCACCCCATCTTGGATTCCCCTAGGTCTCTAGTTTTCAGAAATGCACAGGTTTGGTAGGTTTCCCTAGGTGGCGGCTGAGCTACAGGCCAAAATCTACAGGTAGGCACTTTACAAAAAACACCTCTGTTTTCTTTCAAAAATTTGGATGTGTCCACGTTGCGCTTTGGGACGTTTCCTGTCGCGGGCGCTAGGCCTACCCACACAAGTGAGGTATCATTTTTATCGGGAGACGTGGGGGAACGCAGGGTCGAAGTAAATTTGTGGCTCCTCTCAGATTCCAGAACTTTCTGCCACAGAAATGTGAGGAACATGTGTTTTTTTAGCCAAATTTTGAGGTTTGCAAAGGATTCTGGGTAACAGGACCTGGTCCGAGCCACACAAGTCACCCCATCTTGGATTCCCCTAGGTCTCTAGTTTTCAGAAATACACAGGTTTGGTAATTTTCCCTAGGTGGCGGCTGAGCTACAGGCCAAAATCTACAGGTAGGCACTTTGCAAAAAACACCTCTGTTTTCTTTAAAAAATTTGAATGTGTCCACGTTGCGCTTTGGGGCGTTTCCTGTCGCGGGCTCTAGGCCTACCCAAACAAGTGAGGTATCATTTTTATCGCGAGATGTGGGGGAACGCTGGGTGGAAGGAAATTTGTGGCTCCTCTCAGATTCCAGAACTTTCTGCCACAAAAATTTGAGGAACATGTGTTTTTTTAGCCAAATTTTGAGGTTTGCAAAGGATTCTGGGTAACAGAACCTGGCCCGAGCCACACAACTCACCCCATCTTGGATTCCCCTAGGTCTCTAGTTTTCAGAAATGCACAGGTTTGGTAGGTTTCCCTAGGTGGCGGCTGAGCTACAGGCCAAAATCTACAGGTAGGCACTTTGCAAAAAAAACACCTCTGTTTTCTTTAAAAAATTTGGATGTGCCCATGTTGCGTTTTGGGGCGTTTCCTGTCGCGGGCGCTAGGCCTACCCACACAAGTGAGGTATCATTTTTATCGGGAGACGTGGGGGAACGCTCGGTGGAAGGAAATTTGTGGCTCCTCTCAGATTCCAGAACTTTCTGCCACAGAAATGTGAGGAACATATGTTTTTTTAGCCAAATTTTGAGGTTTGCAAAGGATTCTGGGTAACAGAACCTGGTCCGAGCCACACAAGTCACCCCATCTTGGATTCCCCTAGGTCTCTAGTTTTCAGAAATGCACAGGTTTGGTAGGTTTCCCTAGGTGGCGGCTGAGCTACAGGCCAAAATCTACAGGTAGGCACTTTACAAAAAACACCTCTGTTTTCTTTCAAAAATGTGGATGTGTCCACGTTGCGCTTTGGGGCGTTTCCTGTCGCGGGCGCTAGGTCTACCCACACAAGTGAGGTATCATTTTTATCGGGAGACGTGGGGGAACGCTGGGTGGAAGTAAATTTGTGGCTCCTCTCAGATTCCAGAACTTTCTGCCACAGAAATGTGAGAAACATGTGTTTTTTTAGCCAAATTTTGAGGTTTGCAAAGGATTCTGGGTAAAGAGGACCTGGTCCGAGCCACACAAGTCACCCCATCTTGGATTCCCCTAGGTCTCTAGTTTTCAGAAATGCACAGGTTTGGTCATTTTCCCTAGGTGGCGGCTGAGCTACAGGCCAAAATCTACAGGTAGGCACTTTGCAAAAAACACCTCTGTTTTCTTTAAAAAATTTGAATGTGTCCACGTTGCGCTTTGGGGCGTTTCCTGTCGCGGGCTCTAAGCCTACCCAAACAAGTGAGGTATCATTTTTATCGCGAGATGTGGGGGAACGCTGGGTGGAAGGAAATTTGTGGCTCCTCTCAGATTCCAGAACTTTCTGCCACAGAAATTTGAGGAACATGTGTTTTTTTAGCCAAATTTTGAGGTTTGCAAAGGATTCTGGGTAACAGAACCTGGTCCGAGCCACACAACTCACCCCATCTTGGATTCCCCTAGGTCTCTAGTTTTCAGAAATGCACAGGTTTGGTAGGTTTCCCTAGGTGGCGGCTGAGCTACAGGCCAAAATCTACAGGTAGGCACTTTGCAAAAAACAACTCTGTTTTCTTTAAAAAATTTGGATGTGCCCATGTTGCGTTTTGGGGTGGTTCCTGTCGCGGGCGCTAGGCCTACCCACACAAGTGAGGTATCATTTTTATCGGGAGACGTGGGGGAACGCTGGGTGGAAGGAAATTTGTGGCTCCTCTCAGATTCCAGAACTTTCTGCCACAGAAATGTGAGGAACATGTGTTTTTTTAGCCAACTTTTGAGTTTTGCAAAGGATTCTGGGTAACAGGACCTGGTCCGAGCCACACAAGTCACCCCATCTTGGATTCCCCTAGGTCTCTAGTTTTCAGAAATGCACAGGTTTGGTAGGTTTCAATAGGTGGTGGCTGAGCTACATGCCAAAATCTACAGGTAGACACTTTGCAAAAAACACCTCTGTTTTCTTTCAAAAATTTGGATGTGTCCACGTTGCGCTTTGGGGCGCTTCCTGTCGCGGGCGCTAGGCCTACCCACACAAGTGAGGTATCATTTTTATCGGGAGACGTGGGGGAACGCTGGGTGGAAGGACATTTGTGGCTCCTCTCAGATTCCAGAACTTTCTGCCACAGAAATGTGAGGAACATGTGTTTTTTTAGCCAAATTTTGAGGTTTGCAAAGGATTCTGGGTAACAGAACCTGGTCCGAGCCACACAAGTCAGCCCATATTGGATTCCCCTAGGTCTCTAGTTTTCAGAAATGCACAGGTTTGGTAGGTTTCCCTAGGTGGCGGCTGAGCTACAGGCCAAAATCTACAGGTAGGCACTTTACAAAAAACAACTCTGTTTTCTTTCAAAAATTTGGATGTGTCCACGTTGCGCTTTGGGGCGTTTCCTGTCGCGGGCGCTAGGTCTACCCACACAAGTGAGGTATCATTTTTATCGGGAGACGTGGGGGAACGCTGGGTGGAAGGACATTTGTGGCTCCTCTCAGATTCCAGATCTTTCTGCCACAGAAATGTGAGGAACATGTGTTTTTTTAGCCAAATTTTGAGGTTTGCAAAGGATTCTGGGTAACAGAACCTGTTCCGAGCCACACAAGTCAGCCAATATTGGATTCCCATAGGTCTCTAGTTTTCAGAAATGCACAGGTTTGGTAGGTTTCCCTAGGTGGCGGCTGAGCTACAGGCCAAAATCTACAGGTAGCCACTTTATAAAAAACACCTCTGTTTTCTTTCAAAAATTTGGATGTGTCCACGTTGCGCTTTGGGGCGTTTCCTGTTGCGGGCGCTAGGCCTACCCACACAAGTGAGGTATCATTTTTATCGGGAGACGTGGGGAAACGCTGGGTGGAAGGAAATTTGTGGCTCCTCTCAGATTCCAGAACTTTCTGCCACAGAAATTTGAGGAACATGTGTTTTTTTAGCCAAATTTTGAGGTTTGCAAAGGATTCTGGGTAACAGGACCTGGTCCGACCCACACAAGTCACCCCATCTTGGATTCCCCTAGGTCTCTAGTTTTCAGAAATGCACAGGTTTGGTAGGTTTCCCTAGGTGGTGGCTGAGCTACAGGCCAATATCTACAGGTAGGCACTTTGCAAAAAACACCTCTGTTTTCTTTAAAAAATTTGAATGTGTCCACGTTGCGCTTTGGGGTGTTTCCTGTCGCGGGCGCTAGGCCTACCCACACAAGTGAGGTATCATTTTTATCGCGAGACGTGGGGGAACGCTGCGTGGAAGGAAAGTTGTGGCTCCTCTCAGATTCCAGAACTTTCTGCCACAGAAATTTGAGGAACATGTGTTTTTTTAGCCAAATTTTGAGGGTTGCAAAGGATTCTGGGAAACAGAACCTGGTCCGAGCCACACAAGTCAGCCCATATTGGATTCCCCTAGGTCTCTAGTTTTCAGAAATGCACAGGTTTGGTAGGTTTATGTAGGTGGCAGCTGAGCTACAGGCCAAAATCTACAGGTAGGCACTTTACAAAAAACACCTCTGTTTTCTTTCAAAAATTTGGATACGTCCACGTTGCGCTTTGGGACGTTTCCTGTCGCGGGCGCTAGGCCTACCCACACAAGTGAGGTATAATTTTTATCGCGAGACGTGGGGGAACGCTGCGTGGAAGGAAATTTGTGGCTCCTCTCAGATTCCAGAACTTTCTGCCACAGAAATTTGAGGAACATGTGTTTTTTTAGCCAAATTTTGAGGGTTGCAAAGGATTCTGGGTAACAGAACCTGGTCCGAGCCACACAACTCACCCCATCTTGGATTCCCCTAGGTCTCTAGTTTTCAGGAATGCACAGGTATGGTAGGTTTCCCTAGGTGGCGGCTGAGCTACAGGCCAAAATCTACAGGTAGACACTTTGCAAAAAACACCTCTGTTTTCTTTAAAAAATTTGGATGTGTCCACGTTGCGCTTTGGGGCGCTTCCTGTCGCGGGCACTAGGCCTACCCACACAAGTGAGGTATCATTTTTATCGGGAGACGTGGGGGAACGCTGGGTGGAAGGACATTTGTGGCTCCTCTCAGATTCCAGAACTTTCTGCCACAGAAATGTGAGGAACATGTGTTTTTTTAGCCAAATTTTGAGGTTTGCAAAGGATTCTGGGTAACAGAACCTGGTCCGAGCCACACAAGTCAGCCCATATTGGATTCCCCTAGGTCTCTAGTTTTCAGAAATGCACAGGTTTGGTAGGTTTCCCTAGGTGGCGGCTGAGCTACAGGCCAAAATCTACAGGTAGGCACTTTACAAAATACACCTCTGTTTTCTTTCAAAAATTTGGATGTGTCCACGTTGCGCTTTGGGGCGTTTCCTGTCGTGGGCGCTAGATCTACCCACACAAGTGAGGTATCATTTTTATCGGGAGACGTAGGGGAACGCTGGGTGGAAGTAAATTGTGGCTCCTCTCAGATTCTAAAACTTTCTGCCACAGAAATGTGAGGAACATGTGTTTTTATAGCCAAATTTTGAGGTTTGCAAAGGATTCTGGGTAACAGGACCTGGTCCGAGCCACACAAGTCACCCCATCTTGGATTCCCCTAGGTCTCTAGTTTTCAGAAATGCACAGGTTTGGTAATTTTCCCTAGGTGGCGGCTGAGCTACAGGCCAAAATCTACAGGTAGGCACTTTGCAAAAAACACCTCTGTTTTCTTTAAAAAATTTGAATGTGTCCACGTTGCGCTTTGGGGCGTTTCCTGTCGCGGGCTCTAGGCCTACCCAAACAAGTGAGGTATCATTTTTATCGCGAGATGTGGGGGAACGCTGGGTGGAAGGACATTTGTGGCTCCTCTCAGATTCCAGAACTTTCCGCCACAGAAATGTGAGGAACATGTGATTTTTTAGCCAAATTTTGAGGTTTGCAAAGGATTCTGGGTAACAGAACCTGGTCCGAGCCACACAAGTCAGCCAATATTGGATTCCCCTAGGTCTCTAGTTTTCAGAAATGCACAGGTTTGGTAGGTTTCCCTAGGTGGCGGCTGAGCTACAGGCCAAAATTTACAGGTAGGCACTTTACAAAAAACACCTCTGTTTTCTTTAAAAAATTTTGATGTGTCCACGTTGCGCTTTGGGGCGTTTCCTGTCGCGGGTGCTAGGCCTACCCACACAAGTGAGGTATCATTTTTATCGGGAGATGTGGGGGAACGCTGGGTGGAAGGAAATTTGTGGCTCCTCTCAGATTCCAGAACTTTCTGCCACAGAAATGTGAGGAACATGTGTTTTTTTAGCCAAATTTTGAAGTCTGCAAAGGATTCTGGGTAACAGAACCTGGTCCGAGCCACACAAGTCACCCCATCTTGGATTCCCCTAGGTCTCTAGTTTTCAGAAATGCACAGGTTTGGTAGGTTTCAATAGGTGGCGGCTGAGCTACAGGCCAAAATCTCCAGGTAGGCACTTTACAAAAAACACCTCTGTTTTCTTTTAAAAATTTTGATGTGTCCACGTTGCGCTTTGGGGCGTTTCCTGTCGCGGGCGCTAGGTCTACTCACACAAGTGAGGTATCATTTTTATCGGGAGACGTGGGGGAACGCTGGGTGGAAGTAAATTTGTGGCTCCTCTCAGATTCCAGAACTTTCTGCCACGGAAATGTGAGGAACATGTGTTTTTTTAGCCAAATTTTGATGTTTGCAAAGGATTCTGGGTAACAGGACCTGGTCCGACCCACACAAGTCACCCCATCTTGGATTCCCCTAGGTCTCTAGTTTTCAGAAATGCACAGGTTTGGTAGGTTTCCCTAGGTGGCAGCTGAGCTACAGGCCAAAATCTACAGGTAGGCACTTTTTAAAAAACACCTCTGTTTTCTTTAAAAAATTTGAATGTGTCCACGTTGCGCATTGGGGCGTTTCCTGTCACGGGAGCTAGGCCTACCCACACAAGTGAGGTATCATTTTTATCGCGAGACGTGGGGGAACGCTGGGTGGAAGGAAATTTGTGGCTCCTCTCAGATTCCAGAACTTTCTGCCACAGAAATATGAGGAACATGTGTTTTTTTAGCCAAATTTTGAGGTTTGCAAAGGATTCTGGGTAACAGAACCTGGTCCGAGCCACACAAGTCAGCCAATATTGGATTCCCCTAGGTCTCTAGTTTTCAGAAATGCACAGGTTTGGTAGGTTTCCCTAGGTGGCGGCTGAGCTTCAGGCCAAAATCTACAGGTAGGCACTTTACAAAAAACACCTCTGTTTTCTTTCAAAAATTTTGATGTGTCCACGTTGCGCTTTGGGGCGTTTCCTGTCGCGGGTGCTAGGCCTACCCACACAAGTGAGGTATCATTTTTATCGGGAGATGTGGGGGAACGCTGGGTGGAAGGAAATTTGTGGCTCCTCTCAGATTCCAGAACTTTCTGCCACAGAAATGTGAGGAACATGTGTTTTTTTAGCCAAATTTTGAAGTCTGCAAAGGATTCTGGGTAACAGAACCTGGTCCGAGCCACACAAGTCACCCCATCTTGGATTCCCCTAGGTCTCTAGTTTTCAGAAATGCACAGGTTTGGTAGGTTTCAATAGGTGGCGGCTGAGCTACAGGCCAAAATCTCCAGGTAGGCACTTTACAAAAAACACCTCTGTTTTCTTTTAAAAATTTTGATGTGTCCACGTTGCGCTTTGGGGCGTTTCCTGTCGCGGGCGCTAGGTCTACTCACACAAGTGAGGTATCATTTTTATCGGGAGACGTGGGGGAACGCTGGGTGGAAGTAAATTTGTGGCTCCTCTCAGATTCCAGAACTTTCTGCCACGGAAATGTGAGGAACATGTGTTTTTTTAGCCAAATTTTGATGTTTGCAAAGAATTCTGGGTAACAGGACCTGGTCCGACCCACACAAGTCACCCCATCTTGGATTCCCCTAGGTCTCTAGTTTTCAGAAATGCACAGGTTTGGTAGGTTTCCCTAGGTGGCAGCTGAGCTACAGGCCAAAATCTACAGGTAGGCACTTTTTAAAAAACACCTCTGTTTTCTTTAAAAAATTTGAATGTGTCCACGTTGCGCATTGGGGCGTTTCCTGTCACGGGAGCTAGGCCTACCCACACAAGTGAGGTATCATTTTTATCGCGAGACGTGGGGGAACGCTGGGTGGAAGGAAATTTGTGGCTCCTCTCAGATTCCAGAACTTTCTGCCACAGAAATATGAGGAACATGTGTTTTTTTAGCCAAATTTTGAGGTTTGCAAAGGATTCTGGGTAACAGAACCTGGTCCGAGCCACACAAGTCAGCCAATATTGGATTCCCCTAGGTCTCTAGTTTTCAGAAATGCACAGGTTTGGTAGGTTTCCCTAGGTGGCGGCTGAGCTTCAGGCCAAAATCTACAGGTAGGCACTTTACAAAAAACACCTCTGTTTTCTTTCAAAAATTTGGATGTGTCCACGTTGCGCTTTGGGGCGTGTCCTGTCGCGGGCGCTAGGCCTACCCACACAAGTGAGGTATCATTTTTATCGGGAGATGTGGGGGAACGCTGGGTGGAAGGAAATTTGTGGCTCCTCTCAGATTCCAGAACTTTCTGCCACAGAAATGTGAGGAACATGTGTTTTTTTAGCCAAATTTTGAGGTTTGCAAAGGATTCTGGGTAACAGAACCTGGTCCGAGCCACACAAGTCACCCCATCTTGGATTTCCCTAGGTCTCTAGTTTTCAGAAATGCACAGGTTTGGTAGGTTTCAATAGGTGGCGGCTGAGCTACAGGCCAAAATCTACAGGTAGGCACTTTGCAAAAAACACCTCTGTTTTCTTTCAAAAATTTGGATGTGTCCACGTTGCGCTTTGGGGCGTGTCCTGTCGCGGGCGCTAGGCCTACCCACACAAGTGAGGTATAATTTTTATCGGCAGACGTGGGGGAACGCTGGGTGGAAGGAAATTTGTGGCTCCTCTCAGATTCCAGAACTTTCTGCCACAGAAATGTGAGGAACATGTGTTTTTTTAGCCAAATTTTGAGGTTTGCAAAGGATTCTGGGTAACAGAACCTGGTCCGAGCCACACAAGTCACCCCATCTTGGATTCCCCTAGGTCTCTAGTTTTCAGAAATGCACAGGTTTGGTAGGTTTCCCTAGGTGGCGGCTGAGCTACAGTCCAAAATCTACAGGTAGTCACTTTGCAAAAAACACCTCTGTTTTCTTTCAAAAATTTGGATGTGTCCACGTTGCATTTTGGGGCGTTTCCTGCCGCGGGCGCTAGGCCTACCCACACAAGTGAGGTATCATTTTTATCGGGAGACGTGGGGGAACGCTGGGTGGAAGGAAATTTGTGGCTCCTCTCAGATTCCAGAACTTTCTGCCACAGAAATGTGAGGAACATGTGTTTTTTTAGCCAATTTTTGAGGTATGCAAAGGATTCTGGGTAACAGAACCTGGTCCGAGACACACAAGTCACCCCATCTTGGATTCCCCTAGGTCTCTAGTTTTCAGAAATGCACAGGTTTAGTAGGTTTCCCTAGGTGGCGTCTGAGCTACAGGCCAAAATCTACAGGTAGGCACTTTGCAAAAAACACCTCTGTTTTCTTTCAAAAATTTGGATGTGTCCACGTTGCGCTTTGGGGCGTTTCCTGTCGCGGGCGCTAGGCCTACCCACACAAGTGAGGTATCATTTTTATCGGGAGACGTGGGGGAACGCTGGGTGGAAGGAAATTTGTGGCTCCTCTCAGATTCCAGAACTTTCTGCCACAGAAATGTGAGGAACATGTGTTTTTTTAGCCAAATTTTGAGGTTTGCAAAGGATTCTGGGTAACAGAACCTGGTCCGAGACACACAAGTCACCCCATCTTGGATTCCCCTACGTCTCTAGTTTTCAGAAATGCACAGGTTTGGTAGGTTTCCCTAGGTGGCGGCTGAGCTACAGGCCAAAATCTACAGGTAGGCACTTTGCAAAAAACACCTCTGTTTTCTTTAAAAAATTTGGATGTGTCCACGTTGCGCTTTGGGGCGCTTCCTGTCGCGGGCGCTAGGCCTACCCACACAAGTGAGGTATCATTTTTATCGGGAGACGTGGGGGAACGCTGGGTGGAAGTAAATTTGTGGCTCCTCTCAGATTCCAGAACTTTCTGCCACGGAAATGTGACGAACATGTGTTTTTTTAGCCAAATTTTGATGTTTGCAAAGGATTCTGGGTAACAGGACCTGGTCCGACCCACACAAGTCACCCCATCTTGGATTCCCCTAGGTCTCTAGTTTTCAGAAATGCACAGGTTTGGTAGGTTTCCCTAGGTGGCAGCTGAGCTACAGGCCAAAATCTACAGGTAGGCACTTTGCAAAAAACACCTCTGTTTTCTTTAAAAAATTTGAATGTGTCCACGTTGCGCATTGGGGCGTTTCCTGTCACGGGAGCTAGGCCTACCCACACAAGTGAGGTATCATTTTTATCGCGAGACGTGGGGGAACGCTGGGTGGAAGGAAATTTGTGGCTCCTCTCAGATTCCAGAACTTTCTGCCACAGAAATATGAGGAACATGTGTTTTTTTAGCCAAATTTTGAGGTTTGCAAAGGATTCTTGGTAACAGAACCTGGTCCGAGCCACACAAGTCAGCCAATATTGGATTCCCCTAGGTCTCTAGTTTTCAGAAATGCACAGGTTTGGTAGGTTTCCCTAGGTGGCGGCTGAGCTTCAGGCCAAAATCTACAGGTAGGCACTTTACAAAAAACACCTCTGTTTTCTTTCAAAAATTTGGATGTGTCCACGTTGCGCTTTGGGGCGTTTCCTGTCGCGGGCGCTAGGCCTACCCACACAAGTGAGGTATCATTTTTATCGGGAGATGTGGGGGAACGCTGGGTGGAAGGAAATTTGTGGCTCCTCTCAGATTCCAGAACTTTCTGCCACAGAAATGTGAGGAACATGTGTTTTTTTAGCCAAATTTTGAAGTCTGCAAAGGATTCTGGGTAACAGAACCTGGTCCGAGCCACACAAGTCACCCCATCTTGGATTCCCCTAGGTCTCTAGTTTTCAGAAATGCACAGGTTTGGTAGGTTTCAATAGGTGGCGGCTGAGCTACAGGCCAAAATCTCCAGGTAGGCACTTTACAAAAAACACCTCTGTTTTCTTTTAAAAATTTTGATGTGTCCACGTTGCGCTTTGGGGCGTTTCCTGTCGCGGGCGCTAGGTCTACTCACACAAGTGAGGTATCATTTTTATCGGGAGACGTGGGGGAACGCTGGGTGGAAGTAAATTTGTGGCTCCTCTCAGATTCCAGAACTTTCTGCCACGGAAATGTGAGGAACATGTGTTTTTTTAGCCAAATTTTGATGTTTGCAAAGGATTCTGGGTAACAGGACCTGGTCCGACCCACACAAGTCACCCCATCTTGGATTCCCCTAGGTCTCTAGTTTTCAGAAATGCACAGGTTTGGTAGGTTTCCCTAGGTGGCAGCGGAGCTACAGGCCAAAATCTACAGGTAGGCACTATTTAAAAAACACCTCTGTTTTCTTTAAAAAATTTGAATGTGTCCACGTTGCGCATTGGGGCGTTTCCTGTCACGGGAGCTAGGCCTACCCACACAAGTGAGGTATCATTTTTATCGCGAGACGTGGGGGAACGCTGGGTGGAAGGAAATTTGTGGCTCCTCTCAGATTCCAGAACTTTCTGCCACAGAAATATGAGGAACATGTGTTTTTTTAGCCAAATTTTGAGGTTTGCAAAGGATTCTGGGTAACAGAACCTGGTCCGAGCCACACAAGTCAGCCAATATTGGATTCCCCTAGGTCTCTAGTTTTCAGAAATGCACAGGTTTGGTAGGTTTCCCTAGGTGGCGGCTGAGCTTCAGGCCAAAATCTACAGGTAGGCACTTTACAAAAAACACCTCTGTTTTCTTTCAAAAATTTGGATGTGTCCACGTTGCGCTTTGGGGCGTTTCCTGTCGCGGGCGCTAGGCCTACCCACACAAGTGAGGTATCATTTTTATCGGGAGATGTGGGGGAACGCTGGGTGGAAGGAAATTTGTGGCTCCTCTCAGATTCCAGAACTTTCTGCCACAGAAATGTGAGGAACATGTGTTTTTTTAGCCAAATTTTGAAGTCTGCAAAGGATTCTGGGTAACAGAACCTGGTCCGAGCCACACAAGTCACCCCATCTTGGATTCCCCTAGGTCTCTAGTTTTCAGAAATGCACAGGTTTGGTAGGTTTCAATAGGTGGCGGCTGAGCTACAGGCCAAAATCTCCAGGTAGGCACTTTTCAAAAAACACCTCTGTTTTCTTTTAAAAATTTTGATGTGTCCACGTTGCGCTTTGGGGCGTTTCCTGTCGCGGGCGCTAGGTCTACTCACACAAGTGAGGTATCATTTTTATCGGGAGACGTGGGGGAACGCTGGGTGGAAGTAAATTTGTGGCTCCTCTCAGATTCCAGAACTTTCTGCCACGGAAATGTGAGGAACATGTGTTTTTTTAGCCAAATTTTGATGTTTGCAAAGGATTCTGGGTAACAGGACCTGGTCCGACCCACACAAGTCACCCCATCTTGGATTCCCCTAGGTCTCTAGTTTTCAGAAATGCACAGGTTTGGTAGGTTTCCCTAGGTGGCAGCTGAGCTACAGGCCAAAATCTACAGGTAGGCACTTTTTAAAAAACACCTCTGTTTTCTTTAAAAAATTTGAATGTGTCCACGTTGCGCATTGGGGCGTTTCCTGTCACGGGAGCTAGGCCTACCCACACAAGTGAGGTATCATTTTTATCGCGAGACGTGGGGGAACGCTGGGTGGAAGGAAATTTGTGGCTCCTCTCAGATTCCAGAACTTTCTGCCACAGAAATATGAGGAACATGTGTTTTTTTAGCCAAATTTTGAGGTTTGCAAAGGATTCTGGGTAACAGAACCTGGTCCGAGCCACACAAGTCATCCAATATTGGATTCCCCTAGGTCTCTAGTTTTCAGAAATGCACAGGTTTGGTAGGTTTCCCTAGGTGGCGGCTGAGCTTCAGGCCAAAATCTACAGGTAGGCACTTTACAAAAAACACCTCTGTTTTCTTTCAAAAATTTGGATGTGTCCACGTTGCGCTTTGGGGCGTGTCCTGTCGCGGGCGCTAGGCCTACCCACACAAGTGAGGTATCATTTTTATCGGGAGATGTGGGGGAACGCTGGGTGGAAGGAAATTTGTGGCTCCTCTCAGATTCCAGAACTTTCTGCCACAGAAATGTGAGGAACATGTGTTTTTTTATCCAAATTTTGAGGTTTGCAAAGGATTCTGGGTAACAGAACCTGGTCCGAGCCACACAAGTCACCCCATCTTGGATTTCCCTAGGTCTCTAGTTTTCAGAAATGCACAGGTTTGGTAGGTTTCAATAGGTGGCGGCTGAGCTACAGGCCAAAATCTACAGGTAGGCACTTTGCAAAAAACACCTCTGTTTTCTTTCAAAAATTTGGATGTGTCCACGTTGCGCTTTGGGGCGTTTCCTGTTGCGGGCACTAGGCCTACCCACACAAGTGAGGTATAATTTTTATCGGCAGACGTGGGGTGGGTGGAAGGAAATTTGTGGCTCCTCTCAGATTCCAGAACTTTCTGCCACAGAAATGTGAGGAACATGTGTTTTTTTAGCCAAATTTTGAGGTTTGCAAAGGATTCTGGGTAACAGAACCTGGTCCGAGCCACACAAGTCACCCCATCTTGGATTCCCCTAGGTCTCTAGTTTTCAGAAATGCACAGGTTTGGTAGGTTTCCCTAGGTGGGGGCTGAGCTACAGTCCAAAATCTACAGGTAGTCACTTTGCAAAAAACACCTCTGTTTTCTTTCAAAAATTTGGATGTGTCCACGTTGCGTTTTGGGGCGTTTCCTGCCGCGGGCGCTAGGCCTACCCACACAAGTGAGGTATCATTTTTATCGGGAGACGTGGGGGAACGCTGGGTGGAAGGAAATTTGTGGCTCCTCTCAGATTCCAGAACTTTCTGCCACAGAAATGTGAGGAACATGTGTTTTTTTAGCCAATTTTTGAGGTATGCAAAGGATTCTGGGTAACAGAACCTGGTCCGAGACACACAAGTCACCCCATCTTGGATTCCCCTAGGTCTCTAGTTTTCAGAAATGCACAGGTTTAGTAGGTTTCCCTAGGTGGCGTCTGAGCTACAGGCCAAAATCTACAGGTAGGCACTTTGCAAAAAACACCTCTGTTTTCTTTCAAAAATTTGGATGTGTCCACGTTGCGCTTTGGGGCGTTTCCTGTCGCGGGCGCTAGGCCTACCCACACAAGTGAGGTATCATTTTTATCGGGAGACGTGGGGGAACGCTGGGTGGAAGGAAATTTGTGGCTCCTCTTAGATTCCAGAACTTTCTGCCACAGAAATGTGAGGAACATGTGTTTTTTTAGCCAAATTTTGAGGTTTGCAAAGGATTCTGGGTAACAGAACCTGGTCCGAGACACACAAGTCACCCCATCTTGGATTCCCCTAGGTCTCTAGTTTTCAGAAATGCACAGGTTTGGTAGGTTTCCCTAGGTGGCGGCTGAGCTACAGGCCAAAATCTACAGGTAGGCACTTTGCAAAAAACACCTCTGTTTTCTTTAAAAAATTTGGATGTGTCCACGTTGCGCTTTGGGGCGCTTCCTGTCGCGGGCGCTAGGCCTACCCACACAAGTGAGGTATCATTTTTATCGGGAGACGTGGGGGAACGCTGGGTGGAAGTAAATTTGTGGCTCCTCTCAGATTCCAGAACTTTCTGCCACGGAAATGTGACGAACATGTGTTTTTTTAGCCAAATTTTGATGTTTGCAAAGGATTCTGGGTAACAGGACCTGGTCCGACCCACACAAGTCACCCCATCTTGGATTCCCCTAGGTCTCTAGTTTTCAGAAATGCACAGGTTTGGTAGGTTTCCCTAGGTGGCAGCTGAGCTACAGGCCAAAATCTACAGGTAGGCACTTTGCAAAAAACACCTCTGTTTTCTTTAAAAAATTTGAATGTGTCCACGTTGCGCATTGGGGCGTTTCCTGTCACGGGAGCTAGGCCTACCCACACAAGTGAGGTATCATTTTTATCGCGAGACGTGGGGGAACGCTGGGTGGAAGGAAATTTGTGGCTCCTCTCAGATTCCAGAACTTTCTGCCACAGAAATATGAGGAACATGTGTTTTTTTAGCCAAATTTTGAGGTTTGCAAAGGATTCTGGGTAACAGAACCTGGTCCGAGCCACACAAGTCAGCCAATATTGGATTCCCCTAGGTCTCTAGTTTTCAGAAATGCACAGGTTTGGTAGGTTTCCCTAGGTGGCGGCTGAGCTTCAGGCCAAAATCTACAGGTAGGCACTTTACAAAAAACACCTCTGTTTTCTTTCAAAAATTTGGATGTGTCCACGTTGCGCTTTGGGGCGTTTCCTGTCGCGGGCGCTAGGCCTACCCACACAAGTGAGGTATCATTTTTATCGGGAGATGTGGGGGAACGCTGGGTGGAAAGAAATTTGTGGCTCCTCATAGATTCCAGAACTTTCTGCCACAGAAATGTGAGGAACATGTGTTTTTTTAGCCAAATTTTGAGGTTTGTAAAGGATTCTGGGTAACAGAACCTGGTCCGAGCCACACAAGTCACACCATCTTGGATTTCACTAGGTCTCTAGTTTTCAGAAATGCACAGGTTTGGTAGGTTTCAATAGGTGGCGGCTGAGCTACAGGCCAAAATCTACAGGTAGGCACTTTGCAAAAAACACCTCTGTTTTCTTTCAAAAATTTGGATGTGTCCACGTTGCGCTTTGGGGCGTTTCCTGTTGCGGGCGCTAGGCCTACCCACACAAGTGAGGTATCATTTTTATCGGCAGACGTGGGGGAACGCTGGGTGGAAGGAAATTTGTGGCTCCTCTCAGATTCCAGAACTTTCTGCCACAGAAATGTGAGGAACATGTGTTTTTTTAGCCAAATTTTGAGGTTTGCAAAGGATTCTGGGTAACAGAACCTGGTCCGAGCCACACAAGTCACCCCATCTTGGATTTCCCTAGGTCTCTAGTTTTCAGAAATGCACAGGTTTGGTAGGTTTCCCTAGGTGGCGGCTGAGCTACAGTCCAAAATCTACAGGTAGTCACTTTGCAAAAAACACCTCTGTTTTCTTTCAAAAATTTGGATGTGTCCACGTTGCGTTTTGGGGCGTTTCCTGCCGCGGGCGCTAGGCCTACCCACACAAGTGAGGTATCATTTTTATCGGGAGACGTGGGGGAACGCTGGGTGGAAGGAAATTTGTGGCTCCTCTCAGATTCCAGAACTTTCTGCCACAGAAATGTGAGGAACATGTGTTTTTTTAGCCAATTTTTGAGGTATGCAAAGGATTCTGGGTAACAGAACCTGGTCCGAGACACACAAGTCACCCCATCTTGGATTCCCCTAGGTCTCTAGTTTTCAGAAATGCACAGGTTTAGTAGGTTTCCCTAGGTGGCGTCTGAGCTACAGGCCAAAATCTACAGGTAGGCACTTTGCAAAAAACACCTCTGTTTTCTTTCAAAAATTTGGATGTGTCCACGTTGCGCTTTGGGGCGTTTCCTGTCGCGGGCGCTAGGCCTACCCACACAAGTGAGGTATCATTTTTATCGGGAGACGTGGGGGAACGCTGGGTGGAAGGAAATTTGTGGCTCCTCTCAGATTCCAGAACTTTCTGCCACAGAAATGTGAGGAACATGTGTTTTTTTAGCCAAATTTTGAGGTTTGCAAAGGATTCTGGGTAACAGAACCTGGTCCGAGACACACAAGTCACCCCATCTTGGATTCCCCTAGGTCTCTAGTTTTCAGAAATGCACAGGTTTGGTAGGTTTCCCTAGGTGGCGGCTGAGCTACAGGCCAAAATCTACAGGTAGGCACTTTGCAAAAAACACCTCTGTTTACTTTAAAAAATTTGGATGTGTCCACGTTGCGCTTTGGGGCGTTTCCTGTCGCGGGCGCTAGGCCTACCCACACAAGTGAGGTACCATTTTTATCGGGAGACGTGGGGAAACGCTGGGTGGAAGGAAATTTGTGGCTCCTCTCAGATTCCAGAACTTTCTGCCACAGAAATGTGAGGAACATGTGTTTTTTTAGCCAAATTTTGAGGTTTGCAAAGGATTCTGGGTAACAGAACCTGGTCCGAGCCACACAAGTCACCCCATTTTGGATTCCCCTAGGTCTCTAGTTTTCAGAAATGCACAGGTTTGGTAGGTTTCCCTAGTTGGCGGCTGAGCTTCAGGCCAAAATCTACAGGTAGGCACTTTACAAAAAACACCTCTGTTTTCTTTCTAAAATTTGGATGTGTCCACGTTGCGCTTTGGGGCGTTTCCTGTCGCGGGCGCTAGGCCTACCCACACAAGTGAGGTATCATTTTTATCGGGAGATGTGGGGGAACGCTGGGTGGAAGGAAATTTGTGGCTCCTCTCAGATTCCAGAACTTTCTGCCACAGAAATGTGAGGAACATGTGTTTTTTTAGCCAAATTTTGAGGTTTGCAAAGGATTCTGGGTAACAGAACCTGGTCCGAGCCACACAAGTCACCCCATTTTGGATTCCCCTAGGTCTCTAGTTTTCAGAAATGCACAGGTTTGGTAGGTTTCCCTAGGTGGCGGCTGAGCTACAGTCCAAAATCTACAGGTAGGCACTTTGCAAAAAACACCTCTGTTTTCTTTCAAAAATTTGGATGTGTCCACGTTGCGCTTTGGGACGTTTCCTGTCGCGGGCGCTAGGCCTACCCACACAAGTGAGGTATCATTTTTATCGGGAGACGTGGGGGAACGCAGGGTCGAAGTAAATTTGTGGCTCCTCTCAGATTCCAGAACTTTCTGCCACAGAAATGTGAGGAACATGTGTTTTTTTAGCCAAATTTTGAGGTTTGCAAAGGATTCTGGGTAACAGGACCTGGTCCGAGCCACACAAGTCACCCCATCTTGGATTCCCCTAGGTCTCTAGTTTTCAGAAATACACAGGTTTGGTAATTTTCCCTAGGTGGCGGCTGAGCTACAGGCCAAAATCTACAGGTAGGCACTTTGCAAAAAACACCTCTGTTTTCTTTAAAAAATTTGAATGTGTCCACGTTGCGCTTTGGGGCGTTTCCTGTCGCGGGCTCTAGGCCTACCCAAACAAGTGAGGTATCATTTTTATCGCGAGATGTGGGGGAACGCTGGGTGGAAGGAAATTTGTGGCTCCTCTCAGATTCCAGAACTTTCTGCCACAAAAATTTGAGGAACATGTGTTTTTTTAGCCAAATTTTGAGGTTTGCAAAGGATTCTGGGTAACAGAACCTGGCCCGAGCCACACAACTCACCCCATCTTGGATTCCCCTAGGTCTCTAGTTTTCAGAAATGCACAGGTTTGGTAGGTTTCCCTAGGTGGCGGCTGAGCTACAGGCCAAAATCTACAGGTAGGCACTTTGCAAAAAAAACACCTCTGTTTTCTTTAAAAAATTTGGATGTGCCCATGTTGCGTTTTGGGGCGTTTCCTGTCGCGGGCGCTAGGCCTACCCACACAAGTGAGGTATCATTTTTATCGGGAGACGTGGGGGAACGCTCGGTGGAAGGAAATTTGTGGCTCCTCTCAGATTCCAGAACTTTCTGCCACAGAAATGTGAGGAACAAATGTTTTTTTAGCCAAATTTTGAGGTTTGCAAAGGATTCTGGGTAACAGAACCTGGTCCGAGCCACACAAGTCACCCCATCTTGGATTCCCCTAGGTCTCTAGTTTTCAGAAATGCACAGGTTTGGTAGGTTTCCCTAGGTGGCGGCTGAGCTACAGGCCAAAATCTACAGGTAGACACTTTACAAAAAACACCTCTGTTTTCTTTCAAAAATGTGGATGTGTCCACGTTGCGCTTTGGGGCGTTTCCTGTCGCGGGCGCTAGGTCTACCCACACAAGTGAGGTATCATTTTTATCGGGAGACGTGGGGGAACGCTGGGTGGAAGTAAATTTGTGGCTCCTCTCAGATTCCAGAACTTTCTGCCACAGAAATGTGAGAAACATGTGTTTTTTTAGCCAAATTTTGAGGTTTGCAAAGGATTCTGGGTAAAGAGGACCTGGTCCGAGCCACACAAGTCACCCCATCTTGGATTCCCCTAGGTCTCTAGTTTTCAGAAATGCCCAGGTTTGGTCATTTTCCCTAGGTGGCGGCTGAGCTACAGGCCAAAATCTACAGGTAGGCACTTTGCAAAAAACACCTCTGTTTTCTTTAAAAAATTTGAATGTGTCCACGTTGCGCTTTGGGGCGTTTCCTGTCGCGGGCTCTAAGCCTACCCAAACAAGTGAGGTATCATTTTTATCGCGAGATGTGGGGGAACGCTGGGTGGAAGGAAATTTGTGGCTCCTCTCAGATTCCAGAACTTTCTGCCACAGAAATTTGAGGAACATGTGTTTTTTTAGCCAAATTTTGAGGTTTGCAAAGGATTCTGGGTAACAGAACCTGGTCCGAGCCACACAACTCACCCCATCTTGGATTCCCCTAGGTCTCTAGTTTTCAGAAATGCACAGGTTTGGTAGGTTTCCCTAGGTGGCGGCTGAGCTACAGGCCAAAATCTACAGGTAGGCACTTTGCAAAAAACACCTCTGTTTTCTTTAAAAAATTTGGATGTGCCCATGTTGCGTTTTGGGGCGGTTCCTGTCGCGGGCGCTAGGCCTACCCACACAAGTGAGGTATCATTTTTATCGGGAGACGTGGGGGAACGCTGGGTGGAAGGAAATTTGTGGCTCCTCTCAGATTCCAGAACTTTCTGCCACAGAAATGTGAGGAACATGTGTTTTTTTAGCCAAATTTTGAGTTTTGCAAAGGATTCTGGGTAACAGGACCTGGTCCGAGCCACACAAGTCACCCCATCTTGGATTCCCCTAGGTCTCTAGTTTTCAGAAATGCACAGGTTTGGTAGGTTTCAATAGGTGGTGGCTGAGCTACATGCCAAAATCTACAGGTAGACACTTTGCAAAAAACACCTCTGTTTTCTTTCAAAAATTTGGATGTGTCCACGTTGCGCTTTGGGGCGCTTCCTGTCGCGGGCGCTAGGCCTACCCACACAAGTGAGGTATCATTTTTATCGGGAGACGTGGGGGAACGCTGGGTGGAAGGACATTTGTGGCTCCTCTCAGATTCCAGAACTTTCTGCCACAGAAATGTGAGGAACATGTGTTTTTTTAGCCAAATTTTGAGGTTTGCAAAGGATTCTGGGTAACAGAACCTGGTCCGAGCCACACAAGTCAGCCCATATTGGATTCCCCTAGGTCTCTAGTTTTCAGAAATGCACAGGTTTGGTAGGTTTCCCTAGGTGGCGGCTGAGCTACAGGCCAAAATCTACAGGTAGGCACTTTACAAAAAACAACTCTGTTTTCTTTCAAAAATTTGGATGTGTCCACGTTGCGCTTTGGGGCGTTTCCTGTCGCGGGCGCTAGGTCTACCCACACAAGTGAGGTATCATTTTTATCGGGAGACGTGGGGGAACGCTGGGTGGAAGGACATTTGTGGCTCCTCTCAGATTCCAGATCTTTCTGCCACAGAAATGTGAGGAACATGTGTTTTTTTAGCCAAATTTTGAGGTTTGCAAAGGATTCTGGGTAACAGAACCTGTTCCGAGCCACACAAGTCAGCCAATATTGGATTCCCATAGGTCTCTAGTTTTCAGAAATGCACAGGTTTGGTAGGTTTCCCTAGGTGGCGGCTGAGCTACAGGCCAAAATCTACAGGTAGCCACTTTATAAAAAACACCTCTGTTTTCTTTCAAAAATTTGGATGTGTCCACGTTGCGCTTTGGGGCGTTTCCTGTTGCGGGCGCTAGGCCTACCCACACAAGTGAGGTATCATTTTTATCGGGAGACGTGGGGAAACGCTGGGTGGAAGGAAATTTGTGGCTCCTCTCAGATTCCAGAACTTTCTGCCACAGAAATTTGAGGAACATGTGTTTTTTTAGCCAAATTTTGAGGTTTGCAAAGGATTCTGGGTAACAGGACCTGGTCCGACCCACACAAGTCACCCCATCTTGGATTCCCCTAGGTCTCTAGTTTTCAGAAATGCACAGGTTTGGTAGGTTTCCCTAGGTGGTGGCTGAGCTACAGGCCAATATCTACAGGTAGGCACTTTGCAAAAAACACCTCTGTTTTCTTTAAAAAATTTGAATGTGTCCACGTTGCGCTTTGGGGTGTTTCCTGTCGCGGGCGCTAGGCCTACCCACACAAGTGAGGTATCATTTTTATCGCGAGACGTGGGGGAACGCTGCGTGGAAGGAAAGTTGTGGCTCCTCTCAGATTCCAGAACTTTCTGCCACAGAAATTTGAGGAACATGTGTTTTTTTAGCCAAATTTTGAGGGTTGCAAAGGATTCTGGGAAACAGAACCTGGTCCGAGCCACACAAGTCAGCCCATATTGGATTCCCCTAGGTCTCTAGTTTTCAGAAATGCACAGGTTTGGTAGGTTTATGTAGGTGGCAGCTGAGCTACAGGCCAAAATCTACAGGTAGGCACTTTACAAAAAACACCTCTGTTTTCTTTCAAAAATTTGGATACGTCCACGTTGCGCTTTGGGACGTTTCCTGTCGCGGGCGCTAGGCCTACCCACACAAGTGAGGTATCATTTTTATCGCGAGACGTGGGGGAACGCTGCGTGGAAGGAAATTTGTGGCTCCTCTCAGATTCCAGAACTTTCTGCCACAGAAATTTGAGGAACATGTGTTTTTTTAGCCAAATTTTGAGGGTTGCAAAGGATTCTGGGTAACAGAACCTGGTCCGAGCCACACAACTCACCCCATCTTGGATTCCCCTAGGTCTCTAGTTTTCAGGAATGCACAGGTATGGTAGGTTTCCCTAGGTGGCGGCTGAGCTACAGGCCAAAATCTACAGGTAGACACTTTGCAAAAAACACCTCTGTTTTCTTTAAAAAATTTGGATGTGTCCACGTTGCGCTTTGGGGCGCTTCCTGTCGCGGGCACTAGGCCTACCCACACAAGTGAGGTATCATTTTTATCGGGAGACGTGGGGGAACGCTGGGTGGAAGGACATTTGTGGCTCCTCTCAGATTCCAGAACTTTCTGCCACAGAAATGTGAGGAACATGTGTTTTTTTAGCCAAATTTTGAGGTTTGCAAAGGATTCTGGGTAACAGAACCTGGTCCGAGCCACACAAGTCAGCCCATATTGGATTCCCCTAGGTCTCTAGTTTTCAGAAATGCACAGGTTTGGTAGGTTTCCCTAGGTGGCGGCTGAGCTACAGGCCAAAATCTACAGGTAGGCACTTTACAAAATACACCTCTGTTTTCTTTCAAAAATTTGGATGTGTCCACGTTGCGCTTTGGGGCGTTTCCTGTCGTGGGCGCTAGATCTACCCACACAAGTGAGGTATCATTTTTATCGGGAGTCGTAGGGGAACGCTGGGTGGAAGTAAATTGTGGCTCCTCTCAGATTCTAAAACTTTCTGCCACAGAAATGTGAGGAACATGTGTTTTTATAGCCAAATTTTGAGGTTTGCAAAGGATTCTGGGTAACAGGACCTGGTCCGAGCCACACAAGTCACCCCATCTTGGATTCCCCTAGGTCTCTAGTTTTCAGAAATGCACAGGTTTGGTAATTTTCCCTAGGTGGCGGCTGAGCTACAGGCCAAAATCTACAGGTAGGCACTTTGCAAAAAACACCTCTGTTTTCTTTAAAAAATTTGAATGTGTCCACGTTGCGCTTTGGGGCGTTTCCTGTCGCGGGCTCTAGGCCTACCCAAACAAGTGAGGTATCATTTTTATCGCGAGATGTGGGGGAACGCTGGGTGGAAGGACATTTGTGGCTCCTCTCAGATTCCAGAACTTTCCGCCACAGAAATGTGAGGAACATGTGATTTTTTAGCCAAATTTTGAGGTTTGCAAAGGATTCTGGGTAACAGAACCTGGTCCGAGCCACACAAGTCAGCCAATATTGGATTCCCCTAGGTCTCTAGTTTTCAGAAATGCACAGGTTTGGTAGGTTTCCCTAGGTGGCGGCTGAGCTACAGGCCAAAATTTACAGGTAGGCACTTTACAAAAAACACCTCTGTTTTCTTTAAAAAATTTTGATGTGTCCACGTTGCGCTTTGGGGCGTTTCCTGTCGCGGGTGCTAGGCCTACCCACACAAGTGAGGTATCATTTTTATCGGGAGATGTGGGGGAACGCTGGGTGGAAGGAAATTTGTGGCTCCTCTCAGATTCCAGAACTTTCTGCCACAGAAATGTGAGGAACATGTGTTTTTTTAGCCAAATTTTGAAGTCTGCAAAGGATTCTGGGTAACAGAACCTGGTCCGAGCCACACAAGTCACCCCATCTTGGATTCCCCTAGGTCTCTAGTTTTCAGAAATGCACAGGTTTGGTAGGTTTCAATAGGTGGCGGCTGAGCTACAGGCCAAAATCTCCAGGTAGGCACTTTACAAAAAACACCTCTGTTTTCTTTTAAAAATTTTGATGTGTCCACGTTGCGCTTTGGGGCGTTTCCTGTCGCGGGCGCTAGGTCTACTCACACAAGTGAGGTATCATTTTTATCGGGAGACGTGGGGGAACGCTGGGTGGAAGTAAATTTGTGGCTCCTCTCAGATTCCAGAACTTTCTGCCACGGAAATGTGAGGAACATGTGTTTTTTTAGCCAAATTTTGATGTTTGCAAAGGATTCTGGGTAACAGGACCTGGTCCGACCCACACAAGTCACCCCATCTTGGATTCCCCTAGGTCTCTAGTTTTCAGAAATGCACAGGTTTGGTAGGTTTCCCTAGGTGGCAGCTGAGCTACAGGCCAAAATCTACAGGTAGGCACTTTTTAAAAAACACCTCTGTTTTCTTTAAAAAATTTGAATGTGTCCACGTTGCGCATTGGGGCGTTTCCTGTCACGGGAGCTAGGCCTACCCACACAAGTGAGGTATCATTTTTATCGCGAGACGTGGGGGAACGCTGGGTGGAAGGAAATTTGTGGCTCCTCTCAGATTCCAGAACTTTCTGCCACAGAAATATGAGGAACATGTGTTTTTTTAGCCAAATTTTGAGGTTTGCAAAGGATTCTGGGTAACAGAACCTGGTCCGAGCCACACAAGTCAGCCAATATTGGATTCCCCTAGGTCTCTAGTTTTCAGAAATGCACAGGTTTGGTAGGTTTCCCTAGGTGGCGGCTGAGCTTCAGGCCAAAATCTACAGGTAGGCACTTTACAAAAAACACCTCTGTTTTCTTTCAAAAATTTTGATGTGTCCACGTTGCGCTTTGGGGCGTTTCCTGTCGCGGGTGCTAGGCCTACCCACACAAGTGAGGTATCATTTTTATCGGGAGATGTGGGGGAACGCTGGGTGGAAGGAAATTTGTGGCTCCTCTCAGATTCCAGAACTTTCTGCCACAGAAATGTGAGGAACATGTGTTTTTTTAGCCAAATTTTGAAGTCTGCAAAGGATTCTGGGTAACAGAACCTGGTCCGAGCCACACAAGTCACCCCATCTTGGATTCCCCTAGGTCTCTAGTTTTCAGAAATGCACAGGTTTGGTAGGTTTCAATAGGTGGCGGCTGAGCTACAGGCCAAAATCTCCAGGTAGGCACTTTACAAAAAACACCTCTGTTTTCTTTTAAAAATTTTGATGTGTCCACGTTGCGCTTTGGGGCGTTTCCTGTCGCGGGCGCTAGGTCTACTCACACAAGTGAGGTATCAATTTTATCGGGAGACGTGGGGGAACGCTGGGTGGAAGTAAATTTGTGGCTCCTCTCAGATTCCAGAACTTTCTGCCACGGAAATGTGAGGAACATGTGTTTTTTTAGCCAAATTTTGATGTTTGCAAAGGATTCTGGGTAACAGGACCTGGTCCGACCCACACAAGTCACCCCATCTTGGATTCCCCTAGGTCTCTAGTTTTCAGAAATGCACAGGTTTGGTAGGTTTCCCTAGGTGGCAGCTGAGCTACAGGCCAAAATCTACAGGTAGGCACTTTTTAAAAAACACCTCTGTTTTCTTTAAAAAATTTGAATGTGTCCACGTTGCGCATTGGGGCGTTTCCTGTCACGGGAGCTAGGCCTACCCACACAAGTGAGGTATCATTTTTATCGCGAGACGTGGGGGAACGCTGGGTGGAAGGAAATTTGTGGCTCCTCTCAGATTCCAGAACTTTCTGCCACAGAAATATGAGGAACATGTGTTTTTTTAGCCAAATTTTGAGGTTTGCAAAGGATTCTGGGTAACAGAACCTGGTCCGAGCCACACAAGTCAGCCAATATTGGATTCCCCTAGGTCTCTAGTTTTCAGAAATGCACAGGTTTGGTAGGTTTCCCTAGGTGGCGGCTGAGCTTCAGGCCAAAATCTACAGGTAGGCACTTTACAAAAAACACCTCTGTTTTCTTTCAAAAATTTGGATGTGTCCACGTTGCGCTTTGGGGCGTGTCCTGTCGCGGGCGCTAGGCCTACCCACACAAGTGAGGTATCATTTTTATCGGGAGATGTGGGGGAACGCTGGGTGGAAGGAAATTTGTGGCTCCTCTCAGATTCCAGAACTTTCTGCCACAGAAATGTGAGGAACATGTGTTTTTTTAGCCAAATTTTGAGGTTTGCAAAGGATTCTGGGTAACAGAACCTGGTCCGAGCCACACAAGTCACCCCATCTTGGATTTCCCTAGGTCTCTAGTTTTCAGAAATGCACAGGTTTGGTAGGTTTCAATAGGTGGCGGCTGAGCTACAGGCCAAAATCTACAGGTAGGCACTTTGCAAAAAACACCTCTGTTTTCTTTCAAAAATTTGGATGTGTCCACGTTGCGCTTTGGGGCGTGTCCTGTCGCGGGCGCTAGGCCTACCCACACAAGTGAGGTATAATTTTTATCGGCAGACGTGGGGGAACGCTGGGTGGAAGGAAATTTGTGGCTCCTCTCAGATTCCAGAACTTTCTGCCACAGAAATGTGAGGAACATGTGTTTTTTTAGCCAAATTTTGAGGTTTGCAAAGGATTCTGGGTAACAGAACCTGGTCCGAGCCACACAAGTCACCCCATCTTGGATTCCCCTAGGTCTCTAGTTTTCAGAAATGCACAGGTTTGGTAGGTTTCCCTAGGTGGCGGCTGAGCTACAGTCCAAAATCTACAGGTAGTCACTTTGCAAAAAACACCTCTGTTTTCTTTCAAAAATTTGGATGTGTCCACGTTGCGTTTTGGGGCGTTTCCTGCCGCGGGCGCTAGGCCTACCCACACAAGTGAGGTATCATTTTTATCGGGAGACGTGGGGGAACGCTGGGTGGAAGGAAATTTGTGGCTCCTCTCAGATTCCAGAACTTTCTGCCACAGAAATGTGAGGAACATGTGTTTTTTTAGCCAATTTTTGAGGTATGCAAAGGATTCTGGGTAACAGAACCTGGTCCGAGACACACAAGTCACCCCATCTTGGATTCCCCTAGGTCTCTAGTTTTCAGAAATGCACAGGTTTAGTAGGTTTCCCTAGGTGGCGTCTGAGCTACAGGCCAAAATCTACAGGTAGGCACTTTGCAAAAAACACCTCTGTTTTCTTTCAAAAATTTGGATGTGTCCACGTTGCGCTTTGGGGCGTTTCCTGTCGCGGGCGCTAGGCCTACCCACACAAGTGAGGTATCATTTTTATCGGGAGACGTGGGGGAACGCTGGGTGGAAGGAAATTTGTGGCTCCTCTCAGATTCCAGAACTTTCTGCCACAGAAATGTGAGGAACATGTGTTTTTTTAGCCAAATTTTGAGGTTTGCAAAGGATTCTGGGTAACAGAACCTGGTCCGAGACACACAAGTCACCCCATCTTGGATTCCCCTAGGTCTCTAGTTTTCAGAAATGCACAGGTTTGGTAGGTTTCCCTAGGTGGCGGCTGAGCTACAGGCCAAAATCTACAGGTAGGCACTTTGCAAAAAACACCTCTGTTTTCTTTAAAAAATTTGGATGTGTCCACGTTGCGCTTTGGGGCGCTTCCTGTCGCGGGCGCTAGGCCTACCCACACAAGTGAGGTATCATTTTTATCGGGAGACGTGGGGGAACGCTGGGTGGAAGTAAATTTGTGGCTCCTCTCAGATTCCAGAACTTTCTGCCACGGAAATGTGACGAACATGTGTTTTTTTAGCCAAATTTTGATGTTTGCAAAGGATTCTGGGTAACAGGACCTGGTCCGACCCACACAAGTCACCCCATCTTGGATTCCCCTAGGTCTCTAGTTTTCAGAAATGCACAGGTTTGGTAGGTTTCCCTAGGTGGCAGCTGAGCTACAGGCCAAAATCTACAGGTAGGCACTTTGCAAAAAACACCTCTGTTTTCTTTAAAAAATTTGAATGTGTCCACGTTGCGCATTGGGGCGTTTCCTGTCACGGGAGCTAGGCCTACCCACACAAGTGAGGTATCATTTTTATCGCGAGACGTGGGGGAACGCTGGGTGGAAGGAAATTTGTGGCTCCTCTCAGATTCCAGAACTTTCTGCCACAGAAATATGAGGAACATGTGTTTTTTTAGCCAAATTTTGAGGTTTGCAAAGGATTCTTGGTAACAGAACCTGGTCCGAGCCACACAAGTCAGCCAATATTGGATTCCCCTAGGTCTCTAGTTTTCAGAAATGCACAGGTTTGGTAGGTTTCCCTAGGTGGCGGCTGAGCTTCAGGCCAAAATCTACAGGTAGGCACTTTACAAAAAACACCTCTGTTTTCTTTCAAAAATTTGGATGTGTCCACGTTGCGCTTTGGGGCGTTTCCTGTCGCGGGCGCTAGGCCTACCCACACAAGTGAGGTATCATTTTTATCGGGAGATGTGGGGGAACGCTGGGTGGAAGGAAATTTGTGGCTCCTCTCAGATTCCAGAACTTTCTGCCACAGAAATGTGAGGAACATGTGTTTTTTTAGCCAAATTTTGAAGTCTGCAAAGGATTCTGGGTAACAGAACCTGGTCCGAGCCACACAAGTCACCCCATCTTGGATTCCCCTAGGTCTCTAGTTTTCAGAAATGCACAGGTTTGGTAGGTTTCAATAGGTGGCGGCTGAGCTACAGGCCAAAATCTCCAGGTAGGCACTTTACAAAAAACACCTCTGTTTTCTTTTAAAAATTTTGATGTGTCCACGTTGCGCTTTGGGGCGTTTCCTGTCGCGGGCGCTAGGTCTACTCACACAAGTGAGGTATCATTTTTATCGGGAGACGTGGGGGAACGCTGGGTGGAAGTAAATTTGTGGCTCCTCTCAGATTCCAGAACTTTCTGCCACGGAAATGTGAGGAACATGTGTTTTTTTAGCCAAATTTTGATGTTTGCAAAGGATTCTGGGTAACAGGACCTGGTCCGACCCACACAAGTCACCCCATCTTGGATTCCCCTAGGTCTCTAGTTTTCAGAAATGCACAGGTTTGGTAGGTTTCCCTAGGTGGCAGCTGAGCTACAGGCCAAAATCTACAGGTAGGCACTTTTTAAAAAACACCTCTGTTTTCTTTAAAAAATTTGAATGTGTCCACGTTGCGCATTGGGGCGTTTCCTGTCACGGGAGCTAGGCCTACCCACACAAGTGAGGTATCATTTTTATCGCGAGACGTGGGGGAACGCTGGGTGGAAGGAAATTTGTGGCTCCTCTCAGATTCCAGAACTTTCTGCCACAGAAATATGAGGAACATGTGTTTTTTTAGCCAAATTTTGAGGTTTGCAAAGGATTCTGGGTAACAGAACCTGGTCCGAGCCACACAAGTCAGCCAATATTGGATTCCCCTAGGTCTCTAGTTTTCAGAAATGCACAGGTTTGGTAGGTTTCCCTAGGTGGCGGCTGAGCTTCAGGCCAAAATCTACAGGTAGGCACTTTACAAAAAACACCTCTGTTTTCTTTAAAAAATTTGGATGTGTCCACGTTGCGCTTTGGGGCGTTTCCTGTCGCGGGCGCTAGGCCTACCCACACAAGTGAGGTATCATTTTTATCGGGAGATGTGGGGGAACGCTGGGTGGAAGGAAATTTGTGGCTCCTCTCAGATTCCAGAACTTTCTGCCACAGAAATGTGAGGAACATGTGTTTTTTTAGCCAAATTTTGAAGTCTGCAAAGGATTCTGGGTAACAGAACCTGGTCCGAGCCACACAAGTCACCCCATCTTGGATTCCCCTAGGTCTCTAGTTTTCAGAAATGCACAGGTTTGGTAGGTTTCAATAGGTGGCGGCTGAGCTACAGGCCAAAATCTCCAGGTAGGCACTTTACAAAAAACACCTCTGTTTTCTTTTAAAAATTTTGATGTGTCCACGTTGCGCTTTGGGGCGTTTCCTGTCGCGGGCGCTAGGTCTACTCACACAAGTGAGGTATCATTTTTATCGGGAGACGTGGGGGAACGCTGGGTGGAAGTAAATTTGTGGCTCCTCTCAGATTCCAGAACTTTCTGCCACGGAAATGTGAGGAACATGTGTTTTTTTAGCCAAATTTTGATGTTTGCAAAGGATTCTGGGTAACAGGACCTGGTCCGACCCACACAAGTCACCCCATCTTGGATTCCCCTAGGTCTCTAGTTTTCAGAAATGCACAGGTTTGGTAGGTTTCCCTAGGTGGCAGCTGAGCTACAGGCCAAAATCTACAGGTAGGCACTTTTTAAAAAACACCTCTGTTTTCTTTAAAAAATTTGAATGTGTCCACGTTGCGCATTGGGGCGTTTCCTGTCACGGGAGCTAGGCCTACCCACACAAGTGAGGTATCATTTTTATCGCGAGACGTGGGGGAACGCTGGGTGGAAGGAAATTTGTGGCTCCTCTCAGATTCCAGAACTTTCTGCCACAGAAATATGAGGAACATGTGTTTTTTTAGCCAAATTTTGAGGTTTGCAAAGGATTCTGGGTAACAGAACCTGGTCCGAGCCACACAAGTCATCCAATATTGGATTCCCCTAGGTCTCTAGTTTTCAGAAATGCACAGGTTTGGTAGGTTTCCCTAGGTGGCGGCTGAGCTTCAGGCCAAAATCTACAGGTAGGCACTTTACAAAAAACACCTCTGTTTTCTTTCAAAAATTTGGATGTGTCCACGTTGCGCTTTGGGGCGTGTCCTGTCGCGGGCGCTAGGCCTACCCACACAAGTGAGGTATCATTTTTATCGGGAGATGTGGGGGAACGCTGGGTGGAAGGAAATTTGTGGCTCCTCTCAGATTCCAGAACTTTCTGCCACAGAAATGTGAGGAACATGTGTTTTTTTATCCAAATTTTGAGGTTTGCAAAGGATTCTGGGTAACAGAACCTGGTCCGAGCCACACAAGTCACCCCATCTTGGATTTCCCTAGGTCTCTAGTTTTCAGAAATGCACAGGTTTGGTAGGTTTCAATAGGTGGCGGCTGAGCTACAGGCCAAAATCTACAGGTAGGCACTTTGCAAAAAACACCTCTGTTTTCTTTCAAAAATTTGGATGTGTCCACGTTGCGCTTTGGGGCGTTTCCTGTTGCGGGCACTAGGCCTACCCACACAAGTGAGGTATAATTTTTATCGGCAGACGTGGGGGAACGCTGGGTGGAAGGAAATTTGTGGCTCCTCTCAGATTCCAGAACTTTCTGCCACAGAAATGTGAGGAACATGTGTTTTTTTAGCCAAATTTTGAGGTTTGCAAAGGATTCTGGGTAACAGAACCTGGTCCGAGCCACACAAGTCACCCCATCTTGGATTCCCCTAGGTCTCTAGTTTTCAGAAATGCACAGGTTTGGTAGGTTTCCCTAGGTGGGGGCTGAGCTACAGTCCAAAATCTACAGGTAGTCACTTTGCAAAAAACACCTCTGTTTTCTTTCAAAAATTTGGATGTGTCCACGTTGCGTTTTGGGGCGTTTCCTGCCGCGGGCGCTAGGCCTACCCACACAAGTGAGGTATCATTTTTATCGGGAGACGTGGGGGAACGCTGGGTGGAAGGAAATTTGTGGCTCCTCTCAGATTCCAGAACTTTCTGCCACAGAAATGTGAGGAACATGTGATTTTTTAGCCAATTTTTGAGGTATGCAAAGGATTCTGGGTAACAGAACCTGGTCCGAGACACACAAGTCACCCCATCTTGGATTCCCCTAGGTCTCTAGTTTTCAGAAATGCACAGGTTTAGTAGGTTTCCCTAGGTGGCGTCTGAGCTACAGGCCAAAATCTACAGGTAGGCACTTTGCAAAAAACACCTCTGTTTTCTTTCAAAAATTTGGATGTGTCCACGTTGCGCTTTGGGGCGTTTCCTGTCGCGGGCGCTAGGCCTACCCACACAAGTGAGGTATCATTTTTATCGGGAGACGTGGGGGAACGCTGGGTGGAAGGAAATTTGTGGCTCCTCTTAGATTCCAGAACTTTCTGCCACAGAAATGTGAGGAACATGTGTTTTTTTAGCCAAATTTTGAGGTTTGCAAAGGATTCTGGGTAACAGAACCTGGTCCGAGACACACAAGTCACCCCATCTTGGATTCCCCTAGGTCTCTAGTTTTCAGAAATGCACAGGTTTGGTAGGTTTCCCTAGGTGGCGGCTGAGCTACAGGCCAAAATCTACAGGTAGGCACTTTGCAAAAAACACCTCTGTTTTCTTTAAAAAATTTGGATGTGTCCACGTTGCGCTTTGGGGCGCTTCCTGTCGCGGGCGCTAGGCCTACCCACACAAGTGAGGTATCATTTTTATCGGGAGACGTGGGGGAACGCTGGGTGGAAGTAAATTTGTGGCTCCTCTCAGATTCCAGAACTTTCTGCCACGGAAATGTGACGAACATGTGTTTTTTTAGCCAAATTTTGATGTTTGCAAAGGATTCTGGGTAACAGGACCTGGTCCGACCCACACAAGTCACCCCATCTTGGATTCCCCTAGGTCTCTAGTTTTCAGAAATGCACAGGTTTGGTAGGTTTCCCTAGGTGGCAGCTGAGCTACAGGCCAAAATCTACAGGTAGGCACTTTGCAAAAAACACCTCTGTTTTCTTTAAAAAATTTGAATGTGTCCACGTTGCGCATTGGGGCGTTTCCTGTCACGGGAGCTAGGCCTACCCACACAAGTGAGGTATCATTTTTATCGCGAGACGTGGGGGAACGCTGGGTGGAAGGAAATTTGTGGCTCCTCTCAGATTCCAGAACTTTCTGCCACAGAAATATGAGGAACATGTGTTTTTTTAGCCAAATTTTGAGGTTTGCAAAGGATTCTGGGTAACAGAACCTGGTCCGAGCCACACAAGTCAGCCAATATTGGATTCCCCTAGGTCTCTAGTTTTCAGAAATGCACAGGTTTGGTAGGTTTCCCTAGGTGGCGGCTGAGCTTCAGGCCAAAATCTACAGGTAGGCACTTTACAAAAAACACCTCTGTTTTCTTTCAAAAATTTGGATGTGTCCACGTTGCGCTTTGGGGTGTTTCCTGTCGCGGGCGCTAGGCCTACCCACACAAGTGAGGTATCATTTTTATCGGGAGATGTGGGGGAACGCTGGGTGGAAGGAAATTTGTGGCTCCTCATAGATTCCAGAACTTTCTGCCACAGAAATGTAAGGAACATGTGTTTTTTTAGCCAAATTTTGAGGTTTGCAAAGGATTCTGGGTAACAGAACCTGGTCCGAGCCACACAAGTCACACCATCTTGGATTTCACTAGGTCTCTAGTTTTCAGAAATGCACAGGTTTGGTAGGTTTCAATAGGTGGCGGCTGAGCTACAGGCCAAAATCTACAGGTAGGCACTTTGCAAAAAACACCTCTGTTTTCTTTCAAAAATTTGGATGTGTCCACGTTGCGCTTTGGGGCGTTTCCTGTTGCGGGCGCTAGGCCTACCCACACAAGTGAGGTATCATTTTTATCGGCAGACGTGGGGGAACGCTGGGTGGAAGGAAATTTGTGGCTCCTCTCAGATTCCAGAACTTTCTGCCACAGAAATGTGAGGAACATGTGTTTTTTTAGCCAAATTTTGAGGTTTGCAAAGGATTCTGGGTAACAGAACCTGGTCCGAGCCACACAAGTCACCCCATCTTGGATTTCCCTAGGTCTCTAGTTTTCAGAAATGCACAGGTTTGGTAGGTTTCCCTAGGTGGCGGCTGAGCTACAGTCCAAAATCTACAGGTAGTCACTTTGCAAAAAACACCTCTGTTTTCTTTCAAAAATTTGGATGTGTCCACGTTGCGTTTTGGGGCGTTTCCTGCCGCGGGCGCTAGGCCTACCCACACAAGTGAGGTATCATTTTTATCGGGAGACGTGGGGGAACGCTGGGTGGAAGGAAATTTGTGGCTCCTCTCAGATTCCAGAACTTTCTGCCACAGAAATGTGAGGAACATGTGTTTTTTTAGCCAATTTTTGAGGTATGCAAAGGATTCTGGGTAACAGAACCTGGTCCGAGACACACAAGTCACCCCATCTTGGATTCCCCTAGGTCTCTAGTTTTCAGAAATGCACAGGTTTAGTAGGTTTCCCTAGGTGGCGTCTGAGCTACAGGCCAAAATCTACAGGAAGGCACTTTGCAAAAAACACCTCTGTTTTCTTTCAAAAATTTGGATGTGTCCACGTTGCGCTTTGGGGCGTTTCCTGTCGCGGGCGCTAGGCCTACCCACACAAGTGAGGTATCATTTTTATCGGGAGACGTGGGGGAACGCTGGGTGGAAGGAAATTTGTGGCTCCTCTCAGATTCCAGAACTTTCTGCCACAGAAATGTGAGGAACATGTGTTTTTTTAGCCAAATTTTGAGGTTTGCAAAGGATTCTGGGTAACAGAACCTGGTCCGAGACACACAAGTCACCCCATCTTGGATTCCCCTAGGTCTCTAGTTTTCAGAAATGCACAGGTTTGGTAGGTTTCCCTAGGTGGCGGCTGAGCTACAGGCCAAAATCTACAGGTAGGCACTTTGCAAAAAACACCTCTGTTTACTTTAAAAAATTTGGATGTGTCCACGTTGCGCTTTGGGGCATTTCCTGTCGCGGGCGCTAGGCCTACCCACACAAGTGAGGTACCATTTTTATCGGGAGACGTGGGGAAACGCTGGGTGGAAGGAAATTTGTGGCTCCTCTCAGATTCCAGAACTTTCTGCCACAGAAATGTGAGGAACATGTGTTTTTTTAGCCAAATTTTGAGGTTTGCAAAGGATTCTGGGTAACAGAACCTGGTCCGAGCCACACAAGTCACCCCATTTTGGATTCCCCTAGGTCTCTAGTTTTCAGAAATGCACAGGTTTGGTAGGTTTCCCTAGTTGGCGGCTGAGCTTCAGGCCAAAATCTACAGGTAGGCACTTTACAAAAAACACCTCTGTTTTCTTTCTAAAATTTGGATGTGTCCACGTTGCGCTTTGGGGCGTTTCCTGTCGCGGGCGCTAGGCCTACCCACACAAGTGAGGTATCATTTTTATCGGGAGATGTGGGGGAACGCTGGGTGGAAGGAAATTTGTGGCTCCTCTCAGATTCCAGAACTTTCTGCCACAGAAATGTGAGGAACATGTGTTTTTTTAGCCAAATTTTGAGGTTTGCAAAGGATTCTGGGTAACAGAACCTGGTCCGAGCCACACAAGTCACCCCATTTTGGATTCCCCTAGGTCTCTAGTTTTCAGAAATGCACAGGTTTGGTAGGTTTCCCTAGGTGGCGGCTGAGCTACAGTCCAAAATCTACAGGTAGGCACTTTGCAAAAAACACCTCTGTTTTCTTTCAAAAATTTGGATGTGTCCACGTTGCGTTTTGGGGCGTTTCCTGCCGCGGGCGCTAGGCCTACCCACACAAGTGAGGTATCATTATTATCGGGAGACGTGGGGGAACGCTGGGTGGAAGGAAATGTGTGGCTCCTCTAAGATTCCAGAACTTTCTGCCACAGAAATGTGAGGAACATGTGTTTTTTTAGCCAAATTTTGAGGTTTGCAAAGGATTCTGGGTAACAGAACGTGGTCCGAGACACACAAGTCACCCCATCTTGGATTCCCCATGGTCTCTAGTTTTCAGAAATGCACAGGTTTAGTAGGTTTCCCTAGGTGGCGTCTGAGCTACAGGCCAAAATCTACAGGTAGGCACTTTGCAAAAAACACCTCTGTTTTCTTTCAAAAATTTGGATGTGTCCACGTTGCGCTTTGGGGCTTTTCCTGTCGCGGGCGCTAGGCCTACCCACACAAGTGAGGTATCATTTTTATCGGGAGACGTGGGGGAACGCTGGGTGGAAGGAAATTTGTGGCTCCTCTCAGATTCCAGAACTTTCTGCCACAGAAATGTGAGGAACATGTGTTTTTTTAGCCAAATTTTGAGGTTTGCAAAGGATTCTGGGTAACAGAACCTGGTCCGAGACACACAAGTCACCCCATCTTGGATTCCTCTAGGTCTCTAGTTTTCAGAAATGCACAGGTTTGGTAGGTTTCCCTAGGTGGCGGCTGAGCTACAGGCCAAAATTTACAGGTAGGCACTTTGCAAAAAACACCTCTGTTTACTTTAAAAAATTTGGATGTGTCCACGTTGCGCTTTGGGGCGTTTCCTGTCGCGGGCGCTAGGCCTACCCACACAAGTGAGGTATCATTTATATCGGGAGATGTGGGGGAACGCTGGGTGGAAGGAAATTTGTGGCTCCTCTCAGATTCCAGAACTTTCTGCCACAGAAATGTGAGGAACATGTGTTTTTTTAGCCAAATTTTGAGGTTTGCAAAGGATTCTGGGTAACAGAACCTGGTCCGAGCCACACAAGGCACCCCATCTTGGATTCCCCTAGGTCTCTAGTTTTCAGAAATGCACAGGTTTGGTAGGTTTCAATAGGTGGCGGCTGAGCTACAGGCCATAATCTACAGGTAGGCACTTTGCAAAAAACACCTCTGTTTTCTTTCAAAAATTTGGATGTGTCCACGTTGCGCTTTGGGGCGTTTCCTGTCGCGGGCGCTAGGCCTACCCACACAAGTGAGGTATTACTTTCATCGGCAGACGTGGGGGAACGCTGGGTGGAAGGAAATTTGTGGCTCCTCTCAGATTCCAGAACTTTCTGCCACAGAAATGTGAGGAACATGTGTTTTTTTAGCCAAATTTTGAGGTTTGCAAAGGATTCTGGGTAACAGAACCTGGTCCGAGCCACACAAGTCACCCCATCTTGGATTCCCCTAGGTCTCTAGTTTTCAGAAATGCACAGGTTTGGTAGGTTTCCCTAGGTGGCGGCTGAGCTACAGGCCAAAATCTACAGGTAGGCACTGTGCAAAAAACACCTCTGTTTACTTTCAAAAATTTGGATGTGTCCACGTTGCGCTTTGGGGCGTTTCCTGTCGCGGGCGCTAGGCCTACCCACACAAGTGAGGTATCATTTTTATCGGGAGACGTGGGGGAACGCTGGGTGGAAGGAAATTTGTGGCTCCTCTCAGATTCCAGAACTTTCTGCCACAGAAATGTGAGGAACATGTGTTTTTTTAGCCAAATTTTGAGGTTTGCAAAGGATTCTGGGTAACAGAACCTGGTCCGAGACACACAAGTCACCCCATCTTGGATTCCCCTAGGTCTCTAGTTTTCAGAAATGCACAGGTTTAGTAGGTTTCCCTAGGTGGCGTCTGAGCTACAGGCCAAAATCTACAGGTAGGCACTTTGCAAAAAACACCTCTGTTTTCTTTCAAAAATTTGGATGTGTCCATGTTGCGCTTTGGGGCGTTTCCTGTCGCGGGCGCTAGGCCTACCCACACAAGTGAGGTATCATTTTTAACAGGAGACGTGGGGGAACGCTGGGTGGAAGGACATTTGTGGCTCCTCTCAGATTCCAGAACTTTCTGCCACAGAAATGTGAGGAACATGTGTTTTTTTAGCCAAATTTTGAGGTTTGCAAAGGATTCTGGGTAACAGAACCTGGTCCGAGCCACACAAGTCAGCCAATATTGGATTCCCCTAGGTCTCTAGTTTTCAGAAATGCACAGGTTTGGTAGGTTTCCCTAGGTGGCGGCTGAGCTACAGGCCAAAATCTACAGGTAGGCACTTTACAAAAAACACCTCTGTTTTCTTTCAAAAATTTGGATGTGTCCACATTGCGCTTTGGGGCGTTTCCTGTCGCGGGCGCTAGGCCTACCTACACAAGTGAGGTATCATTTTTATCGGGAGATGTGGGGGAACGCTGGGTGGAAGGAAATTTGTGGCTCCTCTCAGATTCCAGAACTTTCTGCCACAGAAATGTGAGGAACATGTGTTTTTTTAGCCAAATTTTGAGGTTTGCAAAGGATTCTGGGTAACAGAACCTGGTCCGAGCCACACAAGTCACCCCATCTTGGATTCCCCTAGGTCTCTAATTTTCAGAAATGCACAGGTTTGGTAGGTTTGAATAGGTGGCGGCTGAGCTACAGGCCAAAATCTACAGGTAGACACTTTGCAAAAAACACCTCTGTTTTCTTTCAAAAATGTAGATGTGTCCACGTTGCGCTTTGGGGCGCTTCCTGTCGCGGGCGCTAGGCCTATCCACACAAGTGAGGTATCATTTTTATCGTGAGACGTGGGGGAACGCTGGGTGGAAGGAAATTTGTGGCTCCTCTCAGATTCCAGAACTTTCTGCCACAGAAATGTGAGGAACATGTGTTTTTTTAGCCAAATTTTGAGGTTTGCAAAGGATTCTGGGTAACAGAACCTGGTCCGAGCCACACAAGTCAGCCCATCTTGGATTCCCCTAGGTCTCTAGTTTTCAGAAATGCACAGGTTTGGTAGGTTTCCCTAGGTGGCGGCTGAGCTACAGGCCAAAATCTACAGGTAGGCACTTTACAAAAAACACCTCTGTTTTCTTTCAAACATTTGGATGTGTCCACGTTGCGCTTTAGGGTGTTTCCTGTCGCGGGCGCTAGGTCTACCCACACAAGTGAGGTATCATTTTTATCGGGAGACGTGGGGGAACGCTGGGTGGAAGGACATTTGTGGCTCCTCTCAGATTCCAGAACTTTCTGCCACGGAAATGTGAGGAACATTTGTTTTTTTAGCCAAATTTTGATGTTTGCAAAGGATTCTGGGTAACAGGACCTGGTCCGACCCACACAAGTCACCCCATCTTGGATTCCCCTAGGTCTCTAGTTTTCAGAAATGCACAGGTTTGGTAGGTTTCCCTAGGTGGCGGCTGAGCTACAGGCCAAAATCTACAGGTAGGCACTTTGCAAAAAACACCTCTGTTTTCTTTCAAAAATTTGGATGTGTCCATGTTGCGCTTTGGGGCGTTTCCTGTCGCGGGCGCTAGGCCTACCCACACAAGTGAGGTATCATTTTTAACAGGAGACGTGGGGGAACGCTGGGTGGAAGGACATTTGTGGCTCCTCTCAGATTCCAGAACTTTCTGCCACAGAAATGTGAGGAACATGTGTTTTTTTAGCCAAATTTTGAGGTTTGCAAAGGATTCTGGGTAACAGAACCTGGTCCGAGCCACACAAGTCACCCCATCTTGGATTCCCCTAGGTCTCTAGTTTTCAGAAATGCACAGGTTTGGTAGGTTTCCCTAGGTGGCGGCTGAGCTACAGGCCAAAATCTACAGGTAGGCACTGTGCAAAAAACACCTCTGTTTACTTTCAAAAATTTGGATGTGTCCACGTTGCGCTTTGGGGCGTTTCCTGTCGCGGGCGCTAGGCCTACCCACACAAGTGAGGTATCATTTTTATCGGGAGACGTGGGGGAACGCTGGGTGGAAGGAAATTTGTGGCTCCTCTCAGATTCCAGAACTTTCTGCCACAGAAATGTGAGGAACATGTGTTTTTTTAGCCAAATTTTGAGGTTTGCAAAGGATTCTGGGTAACAGAACCTGGTCCGAGACACACAAGTCACCCCATCTTGGATTCCCCTAGGTCTCTAGTTTTCAGAAATGCACAGGTTTAGTAGGTTTCCCTAGGTGGCGTCTGAGCTACAGGCCAAAATCTACAGGTAGGCACTTTGCAAAAAACACCTCTGTTTTCTTTCAAAAATTTGGATGTGTCCATGTTGCGCTTTGGGGCGTTTCCTGTCGCGGGCGCTAGGCCTACCCACACAAGTGAGGTATCATTTTTAACAGGAGACGTGGGGGAACGCTGGGTGGAAGGACATTTGTGGCTTCTCTCAGATTCCAGAACTTTCTGCCACAGAAATGTGAGGAACATGTGTTTTTTTAGCCAAATTTTGAGGTTTGCAAAGGATTCTGGGTAACAGAACCTGGTCCGAGCCACACAAGTCAGCCAATATTGGATTCCCCTAGGTCTCTAGTTTTCAGAAATGCACAGGTTTGGTAGGTTTCCCTAGGTGGTGGCTGAGCTACAGGCCAAAATCTACAGGTAGGCACTTTACAAAAAACACCTCTGTTTTCTTTCAAAAATTTGGATGTGTCCACGTTGCGCTTTGGGGCGTTTCCTGTCGCGGGCGCTAGGCCTACCCACACAAGTGAGGTATCATTTTTATCGGGAGATGTGGGGGAACGCTGGGTGGAAGGAAATTTGTGGCTCCTCTCAGATTCCAGAACTTTCTGCCACAGAAATGTGAGGAACATGTGTTTTTTTAGCCAAATTTTGAGGTTTGCAAAGGATTCTGGGTAACAGAACCTGGTCCGAGCCACACAAGTCACCCCATCTTGGATTCCCCTAGGTCTCTAGTTTTCAGAAATGCACAGGTTTGGTAGGTTTGAATAGGTGGCGGCTGAGCTACAGGCCAAAATCTACAGGTAGACACTTTGCAAAAAACACCTCTGTTTTCTTTCAAAAATGTAGATGTGTCCACGTTGCGCTTTGGGGCGCTTCCTGTCGCGGGCGCTAGGCCTATCCACACAAGTGAGGTATCATTTTTATCGTGAGACGTGGGGGAACGCTGGGTGGAAGGAAATTTGTGGCTCCTCTCAGATTCCAGAACTTTCTGCCACAGAAATGTGAGGAACATGTGTTTTTTTAGCCAAATTTTGAGGTTTGCAAAGGATTCTGGGTAACAGAACCTGGTCCGAGCCACACAAGTCAGCCCATCTTGGATTCCCCTAGGTCTCTAGTTTTCAGAAATGCACAGGTTTGGTAGGTTTCCCTAGGTGGCGGCTGAGCTACAGGCCAAAATCTACAGGTAGGCACTTTACAAAAAACACCTCTGTTTTCTTTCAAACATTTGGATGTGTCCACGTTGCGCTTTAGGGCGTTTCCTGTCGCGGGCGCTAGGTCTACCCACACAAGTGAGGTATCATTTTTATCGGGAGACGTGGGGGAACGCTGGGTGGAAGGACATTTGTGGCTCCTCTCAGATTCCAGAACTTTCTGCCACGGAAATGTGAGGAACATTTGTTTTTTTAGCCAAATTTTGATGTTTGCAAAGGATTCTGGGTAACAGGACCTGGTCCGACCCACACAAGTCACCCCATCTTGGATTCCCCTAGGTCTCTAGTTTTCAGAAATGCACAGGTTTGGTAGGTTTCCCTAGGTGGCGGCTGAGCTACAGGCCAAAATCTACAGGTAGGCACTTTACAAAAAACACCTCTGTTTTCTTTCAAAAATTTGGATGTGTCCACGTTGCGCTTTGGGGCGTTTCCTGTCGCGGGCGCTAGGCCTACCCACACAAGTGAGGTATCATTTTTATCGGGAGACGTGGGGGAACGCTGGGTGGAAGGAAATTTGTGGCTCCTCTCAGATTCCAGAACTTTCTGCCACAGAAATGTGAGGAACATGTGTTTTTTTAGCCAAATTTTGAGGTTTGCAAAGGATTCTGGGTAACAGAACCTGGTCCGAGCCACACAAGTCACCACATCTTGGATTCCCCTAGGTCTCTAGTTTTCAGAAATGCACAGGTTTAGTAGGTTTCCCTAGGTGGCGGCTGAGCTACAGGCCAAAATCTACAGGTAGGCACTTTACAAAAAACACCTCTGTTTTCTTTCCAAAATTTGGATGTGTCCACGTTGCGCTTTGGGGCGTTTCCTGTCGCGGGCGCTAGGCCTACCCACACAAGTGAGGTATCATTTTTATCGGGAGACGTGGGGGAACGCTGGGTGGAAGGAAATTTGTGGCTCCTCTCAGATTCCAGAACTTTCTGCCACAGAAATGTGAGGAACATGTGTTTTTTTAGCCAAATTTTGAGGTTTGCAAAGGATTCTGGGTAACAGAACCTGGTCCGAGACACACAAGTCACCCCATCTTGGATTCCCCTAGGTCTCTAGTTTTCAGAAATGCACAGGTTTGGTAGGTTTCCCTAGGTGGCGGCTGAGCTACAGGCCAAAATCTACAGGTAGGCACTTTGCAAAAAAACACCTCTGTTTTCTTTAAAAAATTTGGATGTGTCCACGTTGCGCTTTGGGGCGCTTCCTGTCGCGGGCGCTAGGCCTACCCACACAAGTGAGGTATCATTTTTATCGGGAGACGTGGGGGAACGCTGGGTGGAAGTAAATTTGTGGCTCCTCTCAGATTCCAGAACTTTCTGCCACGGAAATGTGACGAACATGTGTTTTTTTAGCCAAATTTTGATGTTTGCAAAGGATTCTGGGTAACAGGACCTGGTCCGACCCACACAAGTCACCCCATCTTGGATTCCCCTAGGTCTCTAGTTTTCAGAAATGCACAGGTTTGGTAGGTTTCCCTAGGTGGCAGCTGAGCTACAGGCCAAAATCTACAGGTAGGCACTTTGCAAAAAACACCTCTGTTTTCTTTAAAAAATTTGAATGTGTCCACGTTGCGCATTGGGGCGTTTCCTGTCACGGGAGCTAGGCCTACCCACACAAGTGAGGTATCATTTTTATCGCGAGACGTGGGGGAACGCTGGGTGGAAGGAAATTTGTGGCTCCTCTCAGATTCCAGAACTTTCTGCCACAGAAATATGAGGAACATGTGTTTTTTTAGCCAAATTTTGAGGTTTGCAAAGGATTCTGGGTAACAGAACCTGGTCCGAGCCACACAAGTCAGCCAATATTGGATTCCCCTAGGTCTCTAGTTTTCAGAAATGCACAGGTTTGGTAGGTTTCCCTAGGTGGCGGCTGAGCTTCAGGCCAAAATCTACAGGTAGGCACTTTACAAAAAACACCTCTGTTTTCTTTCAAAAATTTGGATGTGTCCACGTTGCGCTTTGGGGCGTTTCCTGTCGCGGGCGCTAGGCCTACCCACACAAGTGAGGTATCATTTTTATCGGGAGATGTGGGGGAACGCTGGGTGGAAGGAAATTTGTGGCTCCTCTCAGATTCCAGAACTTTCTGCCACAGAAATGTGAGGAACATGTGTTTTTTTAGCCAAATTTTGAGGTTTGCAAAGGATTCTGGGTAACAGAACCTGGTCCGAGCCACACAAGTCACACCATCTTGGATTTCACTAGGTCTCTAGTTTTCAGAAATGCACAGGTTTGGTAGGTTTCAATAGGTGGCGGCTGAGCTACAGGCCAAAATCTACAGGTAGGCACTTTGCAAAAAACACCTCTGTTTTCTTTCAAAAATTTGGATGTGTCCACGTTGCGCTTTGGGGCGTTTCCTGTTGCGGGCGCTAGGCCTACCCACACAAGTGAGGTATCATTTTTATCGGCAGACGTGGGGGAACGCTGGGTGGAAGGAAATTTGTGGCTCCTCTCAGATTCCAGAACTTTCTGCCACAGAAATGTGAGGAACATGTGTTTTTTTAGCCAAATTTTGAGGTTTGCAAAGGATTCTGGGTAACAGAACCTGGTCCGAGCCACACAAGTCACCCCATCTTGGATTTCCCTAGGTCTCTAGTTTTCAGAAATGCACAGGTTTGGTAGGTTTCCCTAGGTGGCGGCTGAGCTACAGTCCAAAATCTACAGGTAGTCACTTTGCAAAAAACACCTCTGTTTTCTTTTAAAAATTTGGATGTGTCCACGTTGCGTTTTGGGGCGTTTCCTGCCGCGGGCGCTAGGCCTACCCACACAAGTGAGGTATCATTTTTATCGGGAGACGTGGGGGAACGCTGGGTGGAAGGAAATTTGTGGCTCCTCTCAGATTCCAGAACTTTCTGCCACAGAAATGTGAGGAACATGTGTTTTTTTAGCCAATTTTTGAGGTATGCAAAGGATTCTGGGTAACAGAACCTGGTCCGAGACACACAAGTCACCCCATCTTGGATTCCCCTAGGTCTCTAGTTTTCAGAAATGCACAGGTTTAGTAGGTTTCCCTAGGTGGCGTCTGAGCTACAGGCCAAAATCTACAGGTAGGCACTTTGCAAAAAACACCTCTGTTTTCTTTCAAAAATTTGGATGTGTCCACGTTGCGCTTTGGGGCGTTTCCTGTCGCGGGCGCTAGGCCTACCCACACAAGTGAGGTATCATTTTTATCGGGAGACGTGGGGGAACGCTGGGTGGAAGGAAATTTGTGGCTCCTCTCAGATTCCAGAACTTTCTGCCACAGAAATGTGAGGAACATGTGTTTTTTTAGCCAAATTTTGAGGTTTGCAAAGGATTCTGGGTAACAGAACCTGGTCCGAGACACACAAGTCACCCCATCTTGGATTCCCCTAGGTCTCTAGTTTTCAGAAATGCACAGGTTTGGTAGGTTTCCCTAGGTGGCGGCTGAGCTACAGGCCAAAATCTACAGGTAGGTACTTTGCAAAAAACACCTCTGTTTACTTTAAAAAATTTGGATGTGTCCACGTTGCGCTTTGGGGCGTTTCCTGTCGCGGGCGCTAGGCCTACCCACACAAGTGAGGTACCATTTTTATCGGGAGACGTGGGGAAACGCTGGGTGGAAGGAAATTTGTGGCTCCTCTCAGATTCCAGAACTTTCTGCCACAGAAATGTGAGGAACATGTGTTTTTTTAGCCAAATTTTGAGGTTTGCAAAGGATTCTGGGTAACAGAACCTGGTCCGAGCCACACAAGTCACCCCATTTTGGATTCCCCTAGGTCTCTAGTTTTCAGAAATGCACAGGTTTGGTAGGTTTCCCTAGTTGGCGGCTGAGCTTCAGGCCAAAATCTACAGGTAGGCACTTTACAAAAAACACCTCTGTTTTCTTTCTAAAATTTGGATGTGTCCACGTTGCGCTTTGGGGCGTTTCCTGTCGCGGGCGCTAGGCCTACCCACACAAGTGAGGTATCATTTTTATCGGGAGATGTGGGGGAACGCTGGGTGGAAGGAAATTTGTGGCTCCTCTCAGATTCCAGAACTTTCTGCCACAGAAATGTGAGGAACATGTGTTTTTTTAGCCAAATTTTGAGGTTTGCAAAGGATTCTGGGTAACAGAACCTGGTCCGAGCCACACAAGTCACCCCATTTTGGATTCCCCTAGGTCTCTAGTTTTCAGAAATGCACAGGTTTGGTAGGTTTCCCTAGGTGGCGGCTGAGCTACAGTCCAAAATCTACAGGTAGGCACTTTGCAAAAAACACCTCTGTTTTCTTTCAAAAATTTGGATGTGTCCACGTTGCGTTTTGGGGCGTTTCCTGCCGCGGGCGCTAGGCCTACCCACACAAGTGAGGTATCATTATTATCGGGAGACGTGGGGGAACGCTGGGTGGAAGGAAATGTGTGGCTCCTCTAAGATTCCAGAACTTTCTGCCACAGAAATGTGAGGAACATGTGTTTTTTTAGCCAAATTTTGAGGTTTGCAAAGGATTCTGGGTAACAGAACCTGGTCCGAGACACACAAGTCACCCCATCTTGGATTCCCCATGGTCTCTAGTTTTCAGAAATGCACAGGTTTAGTAGGTTTCCCTAGGTGGCGTCTGAGCTACAGGCCAAAATCTACAGGTAGGCACTTTGCAAAAAACACCTCTGTTTTCTTTCAAAAATTTGGATGTGTCCACGTTGCGCTTTGGGGCTTTTCCTGTCGCGGGCGCTAGGCCTACCCACACAAGTGAGGTATCATTTTTATCGGGAGACGTGGGGGAACGCTGGGTGGAAGGAAATTTGTGGCTCCTCTCAGATTCCAGAACTTTCTGCCACAGAAATGTGAGGAACATGTGTTTTTTTAGCCAAATTTTGAGGTTTGCAAAGGATTCTGGGTAACAGAACCTGGTCCGAGACACACAAGTCACCCCATCTTGGATTCCTCTAGGTCTCTAGTTTTCAGAAATGCACAGGTTTGGTAGGTTTCCCTAGGTGGCGGCTGAGCTACAGGCCAAAATTTACAGGTAGGCACTTTGCAAAAAACACCTCTGTTTACTTTAAAAAATTTGGATGTGTCCACGTTGCGCTTTGGGGCGTTTCCTGTCGCGGGCGCTAGGCCTACCCACACAAGTGAGGTATCATTTATATCGGGAGATGTGGGGGAACGCTGGGTGGAAGGAAATTTGTGGCTCCTCTCAGATTCCAGAACTTTCTGCCACAGAAATGTGAGGAACATGTGTTTTTTTAGCCAAATTTTGAGGTTTGCAAAGGATTCTGGGTAACAGAACCTGGTCCGAGCCACACAAGGCACCCCATCTTGGATTCCCCTAGGTCTCTAGTTTTCAGAAATGCACAGGTTTGGTAGGTTTCAATAGGTGGCGGCTGAGCTACAGGCCAAAATCTACAGGTAGGCACTTTGCAAAAAACACCTCTGTTTTCTTTCAAAAATTTGGATGTGTCCACGTTGCGCTTTGGGGCGTTTCCTGTCGCGGGCGCTAGGCCTACCCACACAAGTGAGGTATTACTTTCATCGGCAGACGTGGGGGAACGCTGGGTGGAAGGAAATTTGTGGCTCCTCTCAGATTCCAGAACTTTCTGCCACAGAAATGTGAGGAACATGTGTTTTTTTAGCCAAATTTTGAGGTTTGCAAAGGATTCTGGGTAACAGAACCTGGTCCGAGCCACACAAGTCACCCCATCTTGGATTCCCCTAGGTCTCTAGTTTTCAGAAATGCACAGGTTTGGTAGGTTTCCCTAGGTGGCGGCTGAGCTACAGGCCAAAATCTACAGGTAGGCACTGTGCAAAAAACACCTCTGTTTACTTTCAAAAATTTGGATGTGTCCACGTTGCGCTTTGGGGCGTTTCCTGTCGCGGGCGCTAGGCCTACCCACACAAGTGAGGTATCATTTTTATCGGGAGACGTAGGGGAACGCTGGGTGGAAGGAAATTTGTGGCTCCTCTCAGATTCCAGAACTTTCTGCCACAGAAATGTGAGGAACATGTGTTTTTTTAGCCAAATTTTGAGGTTTGCAAAGGATTCTGGGTAACAGAACCTGGTCCGAGACACACAAGTCACCCCATCTTGGATTCCCCTAGGTCTCTAGTTTTCAGAAATGCACAGGTTTAGTAGGTTTCCCTAGGTGGCGTCTGAGCTACAGGCCAAAATCTACAGGTAGGCACTTTGCAAAAAACACCTCTGTTTTCTTTCAAAAATTTGGATGTGTCCATGTTGCGCTTTGGGGCGTTTCCTGTCGCGGGCGCTAGGCCTACCCACACAAGTGAGGTATCATTTTTAACAGGAGACGTGGGGGAACGCTGGGTGGAAGGACATTTGTGGCTCCTCTCAGATTCCAGAACTTTCTGCCACAGAAATGTGAGGAACATGTGTTTTTTTAGCCAAATTTTGAGGTTTGCAAAGGATTCTGGGTAACAGAACCTGGTCCGAGCCACACAAGTCAGCCAATATTGGATTCCCCTAGGTCTCTAGTTTTCAGAAATGCACAGGTTTGGTAGGTTTCCCTAGGTGGCGGCTGAGCTACAGGCCAAAATCTACAGGTAGGCACTTTACAAAAAACACCTCTGTTTTCTTTCAAAAATTTGGATGTGTCCACGTTGCGCTTTGGGGCGTTTCCTGTCGCGGGCGCTAGGCCTACCCACACAAGTGAGGTATCATTTTTATCGGGAGATGTGGGGGAACGCTGGGTGGAAGGAAATTTGTGGCTCCTCTCAGATTCCAGAACTTTCTGCCACAGAAATGTGAGGAACATGTGTTTTTTTAGCCAAATTTTGAGGTTTGCAAAGGATTCTGGGTAACAGAACCTGGTCCGAGCCACACAAGTCACCCCATCTTGGATTCCCCTAGGTCTCTAGTTTTCAGAAATGCACAGGTTTGGTAGGTTTGAATAGGTGGCGGCTGAGCTACAGGCCAAAATCTACAGGTAGACACTTTGCAAAAAACACCTCTGTTTTCTTTCAAAAATGTAGATGTGTCCACGTTGCGCTTTGGGGCGCTTCCTGTCGCGGGCGCTAGGCCTATCCACACAAGTGAGGTATCATTTTTATCGTCAGACGTGGGGGAACGCTGGGTGGAAGGAAATTTGTGGCTCCTCTCAGATTCCAGAACTTTCTGCCACAGAAATGTGAGGAACATGTGTTTTTTTAGCCAAATTTTGAGGTTTGCAAAGGATTCTGGGTAACAGAACCTGTTCCGAGCCACACAAGTCAGCCCATCTTGGATTCCCCTAGGTCTCTAGTTTTCAGAAATGCACAGGTTTGGTAGGTTTCCCTAGGTGGCGGCTGAGCTACAGGCCAAAATCTACAGGTAGGCACTTTACAAAAAACACCTCTGTTTTCTTTCAAACATTTGGATGTGTCCACGTTGCGCTTTAGGGCGTTTCCTGTCGCGGGCGCTAGGTCTACCCACACAAGTGAGGTATCATTTTTATCGGGAGACGTGGGGGAACGCTGGGTGGAAGGACATTTGTGGCTCCTCTCAGATTCCAGAACTTTCTGCCACGGAAATGTGAGGAACATTTGTTTTTTTAGCCAAATTTTGATGTTTGCAAAGGATTCTGGGTAACAGGACCTGGTCCGACCCACACAAGTCACCCCATCTTGGATTCCCCTAGGTCTCTAGTTTTCAGAAATGCACAGGTTTGGTAGGTTTCCCTAGGTGGCGGCTGAGCTACAGGCCAAAATCTACAGGTAGGCACTTTGCAAAAAACACCTCTGTTTTCTTTCAAAAATTTGGATGTGTCCATGTTGCGCTTTGGGGCGTTTCCTGTCGCGGGCGCTAGGCCTACCCACACAAGTGAGGTATCATTTTTAACAGGAGACGTGGGGGAACGCTGGGTGGAAGGACATTTGTGGCTCCTCTCAGATTCCAGAACTTTCTGCCACAGAAATGTGAGGAACATGTGTTTTTTTAGCCAAATTTTGAGGTTTGCAAAGGATTCTGGGTAACAGAACCTGGTCCGAGCCACACAAGTCACCCCATCTTGGATTCCCCTAGGTCTCTAGTTTTCAGAAATGCACAGGTTTGGTAGGTTTCCCTAGGTGGCGGCTGAGCTACAGGCCAAAATCTACAGGTAGGCACTGTGCAAAAAACACCTCTGTTTACTTTCAAAAATTTGGATGTGTCCACGTTGCGCTTTGGGGCGTTTCCTGTCGCGGGCGCTAGGCCTACCCACACAAGTGAGGTATCATTTTTATCGGGAGACGTGGGGGAACGCTGGGTGGAAGGAAATTTGTGGCTCCTCTCAGATTCCAGAACTTTCTGCCACAGAAATGTGAGGAACATGTGTTTTTTTAGCCAAATTTTGAGGTTTGCAAAGGATTCTGGGTAACAGAACCTGGTCCGAGACACACAAGTCACCCCATCTTGGATTCCCCTAGGTCTCTAGTTTTCAGAAATGCACAGGTTTAGTAGGTTTCCCTAGGTGGCGTCTGAGCTACAGGCCAAAATCTACAGGTAGGCACTTTGCAAAAAACACCTCTGTTTTCTTTCAAAAATTTGGATGTGTCCATGTTGCGCTTTGGGGCGTTTCCTGTCGCGGGCGCTAGGCCTACCCACACAAGTGAGGTATCATTTTTAACAGGAGACGTGGGGGAACGCTGGGTGGAAGGACATTTGTGGCTCCTCTCAGATTCCAGAACTTTCTGCCACAGAAATGTGAGGAACATGTGTTTTTTTAGCCAAATTTTGAGGTTTGCAAAGGATTCTGGGTAACAGAACCTGGTCCGAGCCACACAAGTCAGCCAATATTGGATTCCCCTAGGTCTCTAGTTTTCAGAAATGCACAGGTTTGGTAGGTTTCCCTAGGTGGCGGCTGAGCTACAGGCCAAAATCTACAGGTAGGCACTTTACAAAAAACACCTCTGTTTTCTTTCAAAAATTTGGATGTGTCCACGTTGCGCTTTGGGGCGTTTCCTGTCGCGGGCGCTAGGCCTACCCACACAAGTGAGGTATCATTTTTATCGGGAGATGTGGGGGAACGCTGGGTGGAAGGAAATTTGTGGCTCCTCTCAGATTCCAGAACTTTCTGCCACAGAAATGTGAGGAACATGTGTTTTTTTAGCCAAATTTTGAGGTTTGCAAAGGATTCTGGGTAACAGAACCTGGTCCGAGCCACACAAGTCACCCCATCTTGGATTCCCCTAGGTCTCTAGTTTTCAGAAATGCACAGGTTTGGTAGGTTTGAATAGGTGGCGGCTGAGCTACAGGCCAAAATCTACAGGTAGACACTTTGCAAAAAACACCTCTGTTTTCTTTCAAAAATGTAGATGTGTCCACGTTGCGCTTTGGGGCGCTTCCTGTCGCGGGCGCTAGGCCTATCCACACAAGTGAGGTATCATTTTTATCGTGAGACGTGGGGGAACGCTGGGTGGAAGGAAATTTGTGGCTCCTCTCAGATTCCAGAACTTTCTGCCACAGAAATGTGAGGAACATGTGTTTTTTTAGCCAAATTTTGAGGTTTGCAAAGGATTCTGGGTAACAGAACCTGGTCCGAGCCACACAAGTCAGCCCATCTTGGATTCCCCTAGGTCTCTAGTTTTCAGAAATGCACAGGTTTGGTAGGTTTCCCTAGGTGGCGGCTGAGCTACAGGCCAAAATCTACAGGTAGGCACTTTACAAAAAACACCTCTGTTTTCTTTCAAACATTTGGATGTGTCCACGTTGCGCTTTAGGGCGTTTCCTGTCGCGGGCGCTAGGTCTACCCACACAAGTGAGGTATCATTTTTATCGGGAGACGTGGGGGAACGCTGGGTGGAAGGACATTTGTGGCTCCTCTCAGATTCCAGAACTTTCTGCCACGGAAATGTGAGGAACATTTGTTTTTTTAGCCAAATTTTGATGTTTGCAAAGGATTCTGGGTAACAGGACCTGGTCCGACCCACACAAGTCACCCCATCTTGGATTCCCCTAGGTCTCTAGTTTTCAGAAATGCACAGGTTTGGTAGGTTTCCCTAGGTGGCGGCTGAGCTACAGGCCAAAATCTACAGGTAGGCACTTTGCAAAAAACACCTCTGTTTTCTTTCAAAAATTTGAATGTGTCCACGTTGCGCTTTGGGGCGTTTCCTGTCGCGGGCGCTAGGCCTACCCACACAAGTGAGGTATCATTTGTATCGCGAGACGTGGGGGAACGCTGCGTGGAAGGAAATTTGTGGCTCCTCTCAGATTCCAGAACTTTCTGCCACAGAAATGTGAGGAACATGTGTTTTTTTAGCCAAATTTTGAGGGTTGCAAAGGATTCTGGGTAACAGAACCTGGTCCGAGTCACACAAGTCAGCCCATATTGGATTCCCCTAGGTCTCTAGTTTTCAGAAATGCACAGGTTTGGTAGGTTTATCTAGGTGGCAGCTGAGCTACAGGCCAAAATCTACAGGTAGGCACTTTACAAAAAACACCTCTGTTTTCTTTCAAAAATTTGAATGTGTCCACGTTGCGCTTTGGGGCGTTTCCTGTCGCGGGCGCTAGGCCTACCCACACAAGTGAGGTATCATTTTTATCGGGAGACGTGCGGGAACGCTGGGTGGAAGGAAATGTGTGGCTCCTCTCAGATTCCAGAACTTTTTGCCACAGAAATGTGAGGAACATGTGTTTTTTTTAGCCAGATTTTGAGGTTTGCACAGGATTCTGGGTAACAGAACCTGGTCCGAGCCACACAACTCACCCCATCTTGGATTCCCCTAGGTCTCTAGTTTTCAGGAATGCACAGGTATGGTAGGTTTCCCTAGGTGGCGGCTGAGCTACAGGCCAAAATCTACAGGTAGACACTTTGCAAAAAACACCTCTGTTTTCTTTCAAAAATTTGGATGTGTCCACGTTGCGCTTTGGGGCGCTTCCTGTCGCGGGCGCTAGGCCTACCCACACAAGTGAGGTATCATTTTTATCGGGAGACGTGGGGGAACGCTGGGTGGAAGGACATTTGTGGCTCCTCTCAGATTCCAGAACTTTCTGCCACAGAAATGTGAGGAACATGTGTTTTTTTAGCCAAATTTTGAGGTTTGCAAAGGATTCTGGGTAACAGGACCTGGTCCGAGCCACACAAGTCACCCCATCTTGGATTCCCCTAGGTCTCTAGTTTTCAGAAATGCACAGGTTTGGTAATTTTCCCTAGGTGGCGGCTGAGCTACAGGCCAAAATCTACAGGTAGGCACTTTGCAAAAAACACCTCTGTTTTCTTTATAAAATTTGAATGTGTCCACGTTGCGCTTTGGGGCGTTTCCTGTCGCGGGCGCTAGGCCTACCCAAACAAGTGAGGTATCATTTTTATCGCGAGATGTGGGGGAACGCTGGGTGGAAGGAAATTTGTGGCTCCTCTCAGATTCCAGAACTTTCTGCCACAGAAATGTGAGGAACATGTGTTTTTTTAGCCAAATTTTGAGGTTTGCAAAGGATTCTGGGTAACAGAACATGGTCCGAGCCACACAACTCACCCTATCTTGGATTCCCCTAGGTCTCTAGTTTTCAGAAATGCACAGGTTTGGTAGGTTTCCCTAGGTGGCGGCTGAGCTACAGGCCAAAATCTACAGGTAGGCACTTTGCAAAAACACCTCTGTTTTCTTTAAAAAATTTGGATGTCTCCACGTTGCGTTTTGGGGCGTTTCCTGTTGCGGGCGCTAGGCATACCCACACAAGTGAGGTATCATTTTTATCGGGAGACGTGGGGGAACGCTGGGTGAAAGGAAATTTGTGGCTCCTCTCAGATTCCAGAACTTTCTGCCACAGAAAAGTGAGGAACATGTGATTTTTTAGCCAAATTTTGAGGTTTGCAAAGGATTCTGGGTAACAGAACCTGGTCCGAGCCACACAAGTCCGCCAATATTGGATTCCCCTAGGTCTCTAGTTTTCAGAAATGCACAGGTTTGGTAGGTTTCCCTAGGTGGCGGCTGAGCTACAGGCCAAAATTTACAGGTAGGCACTTTACAAAAAACACCTCTGTTTTATTTTAAAAATGTGGATGTGTCCACGTTGCGCTTTGGGGCGTTTCCTGTCGCGGGCGCTAGGCCTACCCACACAAGTGAAGTATCATTTTTATCGGGAGATGTGGGGGAACGCTGGGTGGAAGGAAATTTGTGGCTCGTCTCAGATTCCAGAACTTTCTGCCACAGAAATGAGAGGAACATGTGTTTTTTTAGCCAAATTTTGAAGTCTGCAAAGGATTCTGGGTAACAGAACCTGGTCCGAGCCACACAAGTCACCCCATCTTGGATTCCCGTAGGTCTCTAGTTTTCAGAAATGCACAGGTTTGGTAGGTTTCAATAGGTGGCGGCTGAGCTACAGGCCAAAATCTACAGGTAGACACTTTGCAAAAAACACCTCTGTTTTCTTTAAAAAATTTGGATGTGTCCACGTTGCGCTTTGGGGCGCTTCCTGTCGCGGGCGCTAGGCCTACCCACACAAGTGAGGTATCATTTTTATCGGGAGACGTGGGGGAACGCTGGCTGGAAGGAAATTTGTGGCTCCTCTCAGATTCCAGAACTTTCTGCCACAGAAATGTGAGGAACATGTGTTTTTTTAGCCAAATTTTGAGGTTTGCAAAGGATTCTGGGTAACAGAACCTGGTCCGAGCCACACAAGCCAGCCCATATTGGATTCCCCTAGGTCTCTAGTTTTCAGAAATGCACAGGTTTGGTAGGTTTCCCTAGGTGGCGGCTGAGCTACAGGCCAAAATCTACAGGTAGGCACTTTACAAAAAACAACTCTGTTTTCTTTCAAACATTTGGATGTGTCCACGTTGCGCTTTGGGGCGTTTCCTGTCGCGGGCGCTAAGTCTACCCACACAAGTGAGGTATCATTTTTATCGGGAGACGTGGGGGAACGCTGGGTGGAAGTAAATTTGTGGCTCTTCTCAGATTCCAGAACTTTCTGCCACGGAAATGTGAGGAACATGTGTTTTTTTAGCCAAATTTTGATGTTTGCAAAGGATTCTGGGTAACAGAACCTGGTCCGAGCCACACAAGTCACCCCATTTTGGATTCCCCTAGGTCTCTAGTTTTCAGAAATGCACAGGTTTAGTAGGTTTCCCTAGGTGGCGGCTGAGCTACAGACCAAAATCTACAGGTAGGCACTTTGCAAAAAACACCTCTGTTTTCTTTCAAAAATTTGGATGTGTCCACGTTGCGCTTTGGGGCGTTTCCTGTCACGGGCGCTAGGCCTACCCACACAAGTGAGGTATCATTTTTATCGGGAGACGTGGGGGATCGCTGGGTGGAAGGACATTTGTGGCTCCTCTCAGATTCCAGAACTTTCTGCCACAGAAATGTGAGGAACATGTGTTTTTTTAGCCAAATTTTGAGGTTTGCAAAGGATTCTGGGTAACAGAACCTGGTCCGAGCCACACAAGTCAGCCAATATTGGATTCCCCTAGGTCTCTAGTTTTTAGAAATGCACAGGTTTGGTAGGTTTCCCTAGGTGGCGGCTGAGCTACAGGCCAAAATTTACAGGTAGGCACTTTACAAAAAACACCTCTGTTTTCTTTTAAAAATTTGGATAGTGTCCACGTTGCGCTTTGGGGCGTTTCCTGTCACGGGCGCTAGGCCTACCCACACAAGTGAGGTATCATTTTTATCGGGAGATGTGGGGGAACGCTGGGTGGAAGGAAATTTGTGGCTCCTCTCAGATTCCAGAACTTTCTGCCACAGAAATGTGAGGAACATGTGTTTTTTTAGCCAAATTTTGAGGTCTGCAAAGAATTCTGGGTAACAGAACCTGGTCCGAACCACACAAGTCACCCCATCTTGGATTCCCCTAGGTCTCTAGTTTTCAGAAATGCACAGGTTTGGTAGGTTTCAATAGGTGGCGGCTGAGCTACATGCCAAAATCTACAGGTAGACACTTTACAAAAAACACCTCTGTTTTCTTTCAAACATTTGGATGTGTCCACGTTGCGCTTTGGGGCGTTTCCTGTCGCGGGCGCTAGGTCTACCCACACAAGTGAGGTATCATTTTTATCGGGAGACGTGGGGGAACGCTGGGTGGAAGTAAATTTGTGGCTCCTCTCAGATTCCAGAACTTTCTGCCACGGAAATGTGAGGAACATGTGTTTTTTTAGCCAAATTTTGTTGTTTGCAAAGGATTCTGGGTAACAGGACCTGGTCCGACCCACACAAGTCACCCCATCTTGGATTCCCCTAGGTCTCTAGTTTTCAGAAAAGCACAGGTTTGGTAGGTTTCCCTAGGTGGCGGCTGAGCTACAGGCCAAAATCTACAGGTAGGCACTTTGCAAAAAACACCTCTGTTTTCTTTAAAAAATTTGAATGTGTCCACGTTGCGCTTTGGGGCGTTTCCTGTCGCGGGCGCTAGGCCTACCCACACAAGTGAGGTATCATTTTTATCGCAAGACGTGGGGGAACGCTGCGTGGAAGGAAATTTGTGGCTCCTCTCAGATTCCAGAACTTTCTGCCACAGAAATGTGAGGAACATGTGTTTTTTTAGCCAAATTTTGAGGGTTGCAAAGGATTCTCGGTAACAGAACCTGGTCCGAGCCACACAAGTCAGCCCATATTGGATTCCCCTAGGTCTCTAGTTTTCAGAAATGCACAGGTTTGGTAGGATTATCTAGGTGGCAGCTGAGCTACAGGCCAAAATCTACAGGTAGGCACTTTACAAAAAACACCTCTGTTTTCTTTCAAAAATTTGGATGTGTCCACGTTGCGCTTTGGGACGTTCCCTGTCGCGGGCGCTAGGCCTACCCACACAAGTGAGGTATCATTTTTATCGGGAGACGTGGGGGAACGCTGGGTGGAAGGAAATGTGTGGCTCCTCTCAGATTCCAGAACTTTTTGCCACAGAAATGTGAGGAACATGTGTTTTTTTTAGCCAGATTTTGAGGTTTGCAAAGGATTCTGTGTAACAGAACCTGGTCCGAGCCACACAACTCACCCCATCTTGGATTCCCCTAGGTCTCTAGTTTTCAAGAATGCACAGGTATGGTAGGTTTCCCTAGGTGGCGGCTGAGCTACAAGCCAAAATCTACAGGTAGACACTTTGCAAAAAACACCTCTGTTTTCTTTCAAAAATGTGGATGTGTCCACATTGCGCTTTGGGGCGCTTCCTGTCGCGGGAGCTAGGCCTACCCACACAAGTGAGGTATCATTTTTATCGGGAGACGTGGGGGAACGCTGGGTGGAAGGACATTTGTGGCTCCTCTCACATTCCAGAACTTTCTGCCACAGAAATGTGAGGAACATGTGTTTTCTTAGCCAAATTTTGAGGTTTGCAAAGGATTCTGGGTAACAGAACCTGGTCCGAGCCACACAAGTCAGCCCATATTGGATTCCCCTAGGTCTCTAGTTTTCAGAAATGCACAGGTTTGGTAGGTTTCCCTAGGTGGCGGCTGAGCTACAGGCCAAAATCTACAGGTAGGCACTTTACAAAATACACCTCTGTTTTCTTTCAAAAATGTGGATGTGTCCACGCTGCGCTTTGGGGCGTTTCCTGTCGCGGGCGCTAGGTCTACCCACACAAGTGAGGTATCATTTTTATCGGGAGATGTGGGGGAACGCTGGGTGGAAGGAAATTTGTGGCTCCTCTCAGATTCCAGAACTTTCTGCCACAGAAATGTGAGGAACATGTGTTTTTTTAGCCAAATTTTGAGGTCTGCAAAGGATTCTGGGTAACAGAACCTGGTCCGAGCCACACAAGTCACCCCATCTTGGATTCCCCTAGGTCTCTAGTTTTCAGAAATGCACAGGTTTGGTAGGTTTCAATAGGTGGCGGCTGAGCTACAGGCTAAAATCTACAGGTAGACACTTTGCAAAAAACACCTCTGTTTTCTTTCAAAAATTTGGATGTGTCCACGTTGCGCTTTGGGGCGCTTCCTGTCGCGGGCGCTAGGCCTACCCACACAAGTGAGGTATCATTTTTATCGGGAGACGTGGAGGAACGCTGGGTGGAAGGAAATTTGTGGCTCCTCTCAGATTCCAGAACTTTCTGCCACAGAAATGTGAGGAACATGTGTTTTTTTAGCCAAATTTTGAGGTTTGCAAAGGATTCTGGGTAACAGAACCTGGTCCGAGCCACACAAGTCAGCCCATATTGGATTCCCCTAGGTCTCTAGTTTTCAGAAATGCACAGGTTTGGTAGGTTTCCCTAGGTGGCGGCTGAGCTACAGGCCAAAATCTACAGGTAGGCACTTTATAAAAAACAACTCTGTTTTCTTTCAAACATTTGGATGTGTCCACGTTGCGCTTTGGGGCGTTTCCTGTCGCGGGCGCTAGGTCTACCCACACAAGTGAGGTATCATTTTTATCGGGAGACGTGGGGGAACGCTGGGTGGAAGTAAATTTGTGGCTCCTCTCAGATTCCAGAACTTTTTGCCACGGAAATGTGAGGAACATGTGTTTTTTTAGCCAAATTTTGATGTTTGCAAAGGATTCTGGGTAACAGGACCTGGTCCGACCCACACAAGTCACCCCATCTTGGATTCCCCTAAGTCTCTAGTTTTCAGAAATGCACAGGTTTGGTAGGTTTCCCTAGGTGGCGGCTGAGCTACAGGCCAAAATCTACAGGTAGGCACTTTGCAAAAAACACCTCTGTTTTCTTAAAAAAATTTGAATGTGTCCACGTTGCGCATTGGGGCGTTTCCTGTCGCAGGAGCTAGGCCTACCCACACAAGTGAGGTATCATTTTTATCGCGAGACGTGGGGGAACGCTGGGTGGAAGGAAATGTGTGGCTCGTCTCAGATTCCAGAACTTTCTGCCACAGAAATATGAGGAACATGTGTTTTTTTAGCCAAATTTTGAGGTTTGCAAAGGATTCTGGGTAACAGAACATGGTCCGAGCCACACAAGTCAGTCAATATTGGATTCCCCTAGGTCTCTAGTTTTCAGAAATGCACAGGTTTGGTAGGTTTCCCTAGGTGGCGGCTGAGCTACAGGCCAAAATCTACAGGTAGGCACTTTACAAAAAACACCTCTGTTTTCTTTCAAAAATTTGGATGTGTCCACGTTGCGCTTTGGGGCGTTTCCTGTCGCGGGCGCTAGGCCTACCCACACAAGTGAGGTATCATTTTTATCGGGAGACGTGGGGGAACGCTGGGTGGAAGGAAATTTGTGGCTCCTCTCAGATTCCAGAACTTTCTGCCACAGAAATGTGAGGAACATGTGTTTTTTTAGCCAAATTTTGAGGTTTGCAAAGGATTCTGGGTAACAGAACCTGGTCCGAGCCACACAAGTCACCACATCTTGGATTCCCCTAGGTCTCTAGTTTTCAGAAATGCACAGGTTTAGTAGGTTTCCCTAGGTGGCGGCTGAGCTACAGGCCAAAATCTACAGGTAGGCACTTTACAAAAAACACCTCTGTTTTCTTTCAAAAATTTGGATGTGTCCACGTTGCGCTTTGGGGCGTTTCCTGTCGCGGGCGCTAGGCCTACCCACACAAGTGAGGTATCATTTTTATCGGGAGACGTGGGGGAACGCTGGGTGGAAGGAAATTTGTGGCTCCTCTCAGATTCCAGAACTTTCTGCCACAGAAATGTGAGGAACATGTGTTTTTTTAGCCAAATTTTGAGGTTTGCAAAGGATTCTGGGTAACAGAACCTGGTCCGAGCCACAGAAGTCACCCCATCTTGGATTCCCCAAGGTCTCTAGTTTTTAGAAATGCACAGGTTTGGTAGGTTTCAATAGGTGGCGGCTGAGCTACAGGCCAAAATCTACAGGTAGACACTTTGCAAAAAACACCTCTGTTTTCTTTAAAAAATTTAGATGTGTCCACGTTGCGCTTTGGGGCGCTTCCTGTCGCGGGCGCTAGGCCTACCCACACAAGTGAGGTATCATTTTTATCGGGAGACGTGGGGGAACGCTGGGTGGAAGTAAATTTGTGGCTCCTCTCAGATTCCAGAACTTTCTGCCACGGAAATGTGAGGAACATGTGTTTTTTTAGCCAAATTTTGATGTTTGCAAAGGATTCTGGGTAACAGGACCTGGTCCGACACACACAAGTCACCCCATCTTGGATTCTCTAGGTCTCTAGTTTTCAGTAATGCACAGGTTTGGTAGGTTTCCATAGGTGGCGGCTGAGCTACAGACCAAAATCTACAGGTAGGCACTTTGCAAAAAACACCTCTGTTTTCTTTAAAAAATTTGAATGTGTCCACGTTGCGCTTTGGGGCGTTTCCTGTCGCGGGCGCTAGGCCTACCCACACAAGTGAGGTATCATTTTTATCGCGAGACGTGGGGGAACGCTGCATGGAAGGAAATGTGTGGCTCCTCTCAGATTCCAGAATTTTTTGCCACAGAAATGTGAGGAACATGTGGTTTTTTAGCCAAATTTTGAGGTTTGCAAAGGATTCTGGGTAACAGAACCTGGTCCGAGCCACACAACTCACCCCATCTTGGATTCCCCTAGGTCTCTAGTTTTCAGGAATGCACAGGTATGGTAGGTTTCCCTAGGTGGCGGCTGAGCTACAGGCCAAAATCTACAGGTAGACACTTTGCAAAAAACACCTCTGTTTTCTTTCAAAAATTTGGATGTGTCCACGTTGCGCTTTGGGGCGCTTCCTGTCGCGGGCGCTAGGCCTACCCACACAAGTGAGGTATCATTTTTATCGGGAGACGTGGGGGAACGCTGGGTGGAAGGACATTTGTGGCTCCTCTCAGATTCCAGAACTTTCTGCCACAGAAATGTGAGGAACATGTGTTTTTTTAGCCAAATTTTGAGGTTTGCAAAGGATTCTGGGTAACAGAACCTGGTCCGAGCCACACAAGTCAGCCTATATTGGATTCCCCTCGGTCTCTAGTTTTCAGAAATGCACAGGTTTGGTAGGTTTATCTAGGTGGCAGCTGAGCTACAGGCCAAAATCTACAGGTAGGCACATTACAAAATACACCTCTGTTTTCTTTCAAAAATGTGGATGTGTCCACGTTGCGCTTTGGGGCGTTTCCTGTCGCGGGCGCTAGGTCTACCCACACAAGTGAGGTATCATTTTTATCGGGAGACGTGGGGGAATGCTGGGTGGAAGTAAATTTGTGGCTCCTCTCAGATTCCAGAACTTTCTGCCACAGAAATGTGAGGAACATGTGTTTTTTTAGCCAAATTTTGAGGTTTGCAAAGGATTCTGGATAGCAGAACCTGGTCCGAGCCACACAAGTCAGCCCATATTGGATTCCCCTAGGTCTCTAGTTTTCAGAAATGCACAGGTTTGGTAGGTTTCCCTGGGTGGCGGCTGAGCTACAGGCCAAAATCTACAGGTAGGCACTTTGCAAAAAACACCTCTGTTTTCTTTCAAAAATTTGGATGTGTCCACGTTGCGCTTTGGGGCGTTTCCTGTCGCGGGCGCTAGGTCTACCCACACAAGTGAGGTATCATTTTTATCGGGAGACGTGGGGGAACGCTGGGTGGAAGTAAATTTGTGGCTCCTCTCAGATTCCAGAACTTTCTGACACAGAAATGTGAGGAACATGTGTTGTTTTAGCCAAATTTTGAGGTTTGCAAAGGATTCTGGGTATCAGGACCTGGTCCGAGCCACACAAGTCACCCCATCTTGGATTCCCCTAGGTCTCTAGTTTTCAGAAATGCACAGGTTTGGTCATTTTCCCTAGGTGGCGGCTGAGCTACAGGCCAAAATCTACAGGTAGGCACTTTGCAAAAAACACCTCTGTTTTCTTTAAAAAATTTGAATGTGTCCACGTTGCGCTTTGGGGCGCTTCCTGTCGTGGGTGCTAGGCCTACCCACACAAGTGAGGTATCATTTTTATCGGGAGACGTGGGGGAACGCTGGGTGGAAGGAAATGTGTGGCTCCTCTCAGATTCCAGAACTTTTTGCCACAGAAATGTGAGGAACATGTGTTTTTTTAGCCAAATTTTGAGGTTTGCAAAGGATTCTGGGTAACAGAACCTGGTCCGAGCCACACAACTCACCCCATCTTGGATTCCCCTAGGTCTCTAGTTTTCAGAAATGCACAGGTATGGTAGGTTTCCCTAGGTGGGGGCTGAGCTACAGGCCAAAATCTACAGGTAGGCACTTTGCAAAAAACACCTCTGTTTTCTTTCAAAAATTTGGATGTGTCCATATTGCGCTTTGGGGCGTTTCCTGTCGCGGGCGCTAGGCCTACCCACACAAGTGAGGTATCATTTTTATCGGGAGACGTGGGGGAACGCTGGATGGAAGGAAATTTGTGGCTCCTCTCAGATTCCAGAACTTTCTGCCACAGAAATGTGAGGAACATGTGTTTTTTTAGCCAAATTTTGAGGTTTGCAAAGGATTCTGGGTAACAGAACCTGGTCCGAGCCACACAAGTCACCCCATCTTGGATTCCCCTAGGTCTCTAGTTTTCAGAAATGCACAGGTTTAGTAGGTTTCCCTAGGTGGCGGCTGTGCTACAGGCCAAAATCTACAGGTAGACACTTTTCAAAAAACACCTCTGTTTTCTTTCAAAAATTTGGATGTGTCCACGTTGCGCTTTGGGGCGCTTCCTGTCGTGGGCGATAGGCCTACCCACACAAGTGAGGTATCATTTTTATCGGGAGACGTGGGGGAACGCTGGGTGAAAGGACATTTGTGGCTCCTCTCAGATTCCAGAACTTTCTGCCACAGAAATGTGAGGAACATGTGTTTTTTTGGCCAAATTTTATGGTTTGCAAAGGATTCTGGGTAACAGAACCTGGTCCAAGCCACACAAGTCAGCCCATATTGGATTCCCCTAGGTCTCTAGTTTTCAGAAATGCACAGGTTTGGTAGGTTTCCCTAGGTGGCGGCTGAGCTACAGGCCAAAATCTACAGGTAGGCACTTTACAAAAAACACCTCTGTTTTCTTTCAAAAATGTGGATGTGTCCACGTTGCGCTTTGGGGCGTTTCCTGTCGCAGGCGCTAGGTCTACCCACACAAGTGAGGTATCATTTTTATCGGGAGACGTGGGGTAACGCTTGGTGGAAGTAAATTTGTGGCTCCTCTCAGATTCCAGAACTTTCTGCCACAGAAATGTGAGGAACATGTGTTTTTTTAGCCAAATTTTTAGGTTTGCAAAGGATTCTGGGTAACAGAACCTGGTCCGAGCCACACAAGTCAGCCCATATTGGATTCCCCTAGGTCTCTAGTTTTCAGAAATGCACAGGTTTGGTAGGTTTCCCTAGGTGGCGGCTGAGCTACAGGCCAGAATCTACAGGTAGGCACTTTACAAAAAACACCTCTGTTTTCTTTAAAAAATGTGGATGTGTCCACGTTGCGCTTTGGGGCGTTTCCTGTCGCGGGCGCTAGGTCTACCCACACAAGTGAGGTATCATTTTTATCGGGAGACGTGGGGGAACGCTGGGTGAAAGTAAATTTGTGGCTCCTCTCAGATTCCAGAACTTTCTGCCACAGAAATGTGAGGAACATGTGTTTTTTTAGCCAAATTTTGAGGTTTGCAAAGGATTCTGGGTAACAGAACCGGGTCCGAGCCACACAAGTCAGCCCATATTGGATACCCCTAGGTCTCTAGTTTTCAGAATTGCACAGGTTTGGTAGGTTTTCCTAGGTGGCGGCTGAGCTACAGGCCAAAATCTACAGGTAGGCACTTTACAAAAAACACCTCTGTTTTCTTTCAAAAATGTGGATGTGTCCACGTTGCGCTTTGGGGCGTTTCCTGTCGAGGGCGCTAGGTCTACCCACACAAGTGAGGTATCATTTTTATCGGGAGACATAGGGGAACGCTGGGTGGAAGTAAATTTGTGGCTCCTCTCAGATTCCAGAACTTTCTGCCACAGAAATGTGAGGAACATGTGTTTTTTTAGCCAAATTTTGAGGTTTGCAAAGGATTCTGGGTAACAGGACCTGGTCCGAGCCACACAAGTCACCCCATCTTGGATTCCCCTAGGTCTCTAGTTTTCAGAAATGCACAGGTTTGGTAGGTTTCCCTAGGTGCTGCTGAGCTACAGGCCAAAATCTACAGGTAGGCACTTTGCAAAAAACACCTCTGTTTTCTTTAAAAAATGTGAATGTGTCCACGTTGCGCTTTGGGGCGTTTCCTGTCGCGGGCGCTAGGCCTACCCAAACAAGTGAGGTATCATTTTTATCGGGAGACGTGGGGGAACGCTGGGTGGAAGGAAATTTGTGGCTCCTCTCAGATTCCAGAACTTTTTCCCACAGAAATGTGAGGAACATGTGGTTTTTTAGCCAAATTTTGAGGTTTGCAAAGGATTCTGGGTAACAGAACCTGGTCCGAGCCACACAACTCACCCCATCTTGGATTCCCCTAGGTCTCTAGTTTTCAGAAATGCACAGGTTTGATAGGTTTCAATAGGTGGCGGCTGAGCTACAGGCCAAAATCTACAGGTAGGCACTTTGCAAAAAACACCTCTGTTTTCTTTCAAAAATTTGGATGTGTCCACGTTGCGCTTTGGGGCGTTTCCTGTCGCGGGCGCTAGGCCTACCCACACAAGTGAGGTATCATTTTTATCGGCAGACGTGGGGGAACGCTGGGTGGAAGGAAATTTGTGGCTCCTCTCAGATTCCAGAACTTTCTGCCACAGAAATGTGAGGAACATGTGTTTTTTTAGCCAAATTTTGAAGTTTGCAAAGGATTCTGGGTAACAGAACCTTGTCCGAGCCACACAAGTCACCCCATCTTGGATTCCCCTAGGTCTCTAGTTTTCAGAAATGCACAGGTTTGGTAGGTTTCCCTAGGTGGCGGCTGAGCTACAGGCCCAAATCTACAGGTAGGCACTTTGCAAAAAACACCTCTGTTTTCTTTCAAAAATTTGGATGTGTCCACATTGCGCTTTGGGGCGTTTCCTGTCGCGGGCTCTAGGCCTACCCACACAAGTGAGGTATCATTTTTAATGGGAGACGTGGGGGAACGCTGGGTGGAAGGACATTTGTGGCTCCTCTCAGATTCCAGAACTTTCTGCCACAGAAATGTGAGGAACATGTGCTTTTTTAGCCAAATTTTGAGGTTTGCAAAGGATTCTGGGTAACAGAACCTGGTCCGAGCCACACAAGTCAGCCAATATTGGATTCCCCTAGGTCTCTAGTTTTTAGAAATGCACAGGTTTGGTAGGTTTCCCTAGTTGGCGGCTGAGCTACAGGCCAAAATCTACAGTTAGGCACTTTACAAAAAACACCTCTGTTTTCTTTCAAAAATTTGGATGTGTCCACGTTGCGCTTTGGGGCGTTTCCTGTCGAGGGCGCTAGGCCTACCCACACAAGTGAGGTATCATTTTTATCGGGAGACGTGGGGGAACGCTGGGTGGAAGGAAATTTGTGGCTCCTCTCAGATTCCAGAACTTTCTGCCACAGAAATGTGAGGAACATGTGTATTTTTAGCCAAATTTTGAGGTTTGCAAAGGATTCTGGGTAACAGAACCTGGTCCGAGCCACACAAGACACCCCATCTTGGATTCCCCTAGGTCTCTAGTTTTCAGAAATGCACAGGTTTGGTAGGTTTCAATAGGTGGCGGCTGAGCTACAGGCCAAAATCTACAGGTAGACACTTTGCAAAAAACACCTCTGTTTTCTTTCAAAAATTTAGATGTGTCCACGTTGCGCTTTGGGGCGCTTCCTGTCGCGGGCGCTAGGCCTACCCACACAAGTGAGGTATCATTTTTATCGGGTGACGTGGGGGAACGCTGGGTGGAAGGACATTTGTGGCTCCTCTCAGATTCCAGAACTTTCTGCCACAGAAATGTGAGGAACATGGGTTTTTTTAGCCAAATTTTGAGGTTTGCAAAGGATTCTGGGTAACAGAATCTGGTCCGAGCCGCACAAGTCAGCCCATATTGGATTCCCCTAGGTCTCTAGATTTCAGAAATGCACAGGTTTGGTAGGTTTCCCTAGGTGGCGGCTGAGCTACAGGCCAAAATCTACAGGTAGGCACATTACAAAAAACACCTCTGTTTTCTTTTAAACATTTGGATGTGTCCACGTTGCGCTTTGGGGCGTTTCCTGTCGCGGGCGCAAGGTCTACCCACACAAGTGAGGTATCATTTTTATCGGGAGACGTGGGGGAACGCTGGGTGGAAGTAAATTTGTGGCTCCTCTCAGATTCCAGAACTTTCTGCCACGGAAATGTGAGGAACATGTGTTTTTTTAGCCAAATTTTGATGTTTGCAAAGGATTCTGGGTAACAGGACCTGGTCCGACCCATACAAGTCACCCCATCTTGGATTCCCCTAGGTCTCTAGTTTTCAGAAATGCACAGGTTTGGTAGCTTTCCCTAGGTGGCGGCTGAGCTACAGGCCAAAATCTACAGGTAGGCACTTTGCAAAAAACACCTCTGTTTTCTTTAAAAAATTTGAATGTGTCCACGTTGCGCTTTGGGGCGTTTCCTGTCGCGGGCGCTAGGCCTACCCACACAAGTGAGGTATCATTTTTATCGTGAGACGTGGGGGAACGCTGCGTGGAAGGAAATTTGTGGCTCCTCTCAGATTCCAGAACTTTCTGCCACAGAAATGTGAGGAACATGTGTTTTTTTATTCAAATTTTGAGGTTTGCAAAGGATTCTGGGTAACAGAACCTGGTCCGAGCCACACAAGTCACCCCATCTTGGATTCCCCTAGGTCTCTAGTTTTCAGAAATGCACATGTTTGGTAGGTTTCAATAGGTGGCGGCTGAGCTACAGGCCAAAATCTACAGGTAGGCACTTTGCAAAAAACACCTCTGTTTTCTTTCAAAAATTTGGATGTGTCCACGTTGCGCTTTGGGGCGTTTCCTGTCGCGGGCGCTAGGCCTACCCACACAAGTGAGGTATCATTTTTATCGGCAGACGTGGGGGAACGCTGGGTGGAAGGAAATTTGTGGCTCCTCTCAGATTCCAGAACTTTCTGCCACAGAAATGTGAGGAACATGTGTTTTTTTAGCCAAATTTTGAGGTTTGCAAAGGATTCTGGGTAACAGAACCTGGTCCGAGCCACACAAGTCACCCCATCTTGGATTCCCCTAGGTCTCTAGTTTTCAGAAATGCACAGGTTTGGTAGGTTTCCCTAGGTGGCGGCTGAGCTACAGGCCAAAATCTACAGGTAGGCACTTTGCAAAAAAAACACCTCTGTTTACTTTCAAAAATTTGGATGTGTCCACGTTGCGCTTTGGGGCGTTTCCTGTCGCGGGCGCTAGGCCTACCCACACAAGTGAGGTATCATTTTTATCGGCAGACGTGGGGGAACGCTGGGTGGAAGGAAATTTGTGGCTCCTCTCAGATTCCAGAACTTTCTGCCACAGAAATGTGAGGAACATGTGTTTTTTTAGCCAAATTTTGAGGTTTGCAAAGGATTCTGGGTAACAGAACCTGGTCCGAGCCACACAAGTCACCCCATCTTGGATTCCCCTAGGTCTCTAGTTTTCAGAAATGCACAGGTTTAGTAGGTTTCCCTAGGTGGCGGCTGAGCTACAGGCCAAAATCTACAGGTAGGCACTTTGCAAAAAACACCTCTGTTTTCTTTCAAAAATTTGGATGTGTCCACGTTTCGCTTTGGGGCGTTTCCTGTCGCGGGCTCTAGGCCTACCCACACAAGTGAGGTATAATTTTTAATGGGAGACGTGGGGGAACGCTGGGTGGAAGGAAATTTGTGGCTCCTCTCAGATTCCAGAACTTTCTGCCACAGAAATGTGAGGAACATGTGTTTTTTTAGCCAAATTTTGAGGTTTGCAAAGGATTCTGGGTAACAGAACCTGGTCCGAGCCACACAAGTCAGCCCATATTGGATTCCCCTAGGTCTCTAGTTTTCAGAAATGCACAGGTTTGGTAGGTTTCCCTAGGTGGCGGCTGAGCTACAGGCCAAAATCTACAGGTAGGCACTCTATAAAAAACAACTCTGTTTTCTTTCAAACATTTGGATGTGTCCACGTTGCGCTTTGGGGCGTTTCCTGTCGCGGGCGCTAGGTCTACCCACACAAGTGAGGTATCATTTTTATCGGGAGACGTGGGGGAATGCTGGGTGGAAGTAAATTTGTGGCTCCTCTCAGATTCCAGAACTTTCTGCCACAGAAATGTGAGGAACATGTGTTTTTTTAGCCAAATTTTGAGGTTTGCAAAGGATTCTGGATAGCAGAACCTGGTCCGAGCCACACAAGTCAGCCCATATTGGATTCCCCTAGGTCTCTAGTTTTCAGAAATGCACAGGTTTGGTAGGTTTCCCTGGGTGGTGGCTGAGCTACAGGCCAAAATCTACAGGTAGGCACTTTGCAAAAAACACCTCTGTTTTCTTTCAAAAATTTGGATGTGTCCACGTTGCGCTTTGGGGCGTTTCCTGTCGCGGGCGCTAGGTCTACCCACACAAGTGAGGTATCATTTTTATCGGGAGACGTGGGGGAACGCTGGGTGGAAGTAAATTTGTGGCTCCTCTCAGATTCCAGAACTTTCTGACACAGAAATGTGAGGAACATGTGTTGTTTTAGCCAAATTTTGAGGTTTGCAAAGGATTCTGGGTATCAGGACCTGGTCCGAGCCACACAAGTCACCCCATCTTGGATTCCCCTAGGTCTCTAGTTTTCAGAAATGCACAGGTTTGGTCATTTTCCCTAGGTGGCGGCTGAGCTACAGGCCAAAATCTACAGGTAGGCACTTTGCAAAAAACACCTCTGTTTTCTTTAAAAAATTTGAATGTGTCCACGTTGCGCTTTGGGGCGCTTCCTGTCGTGGGTGCTAGGCCTACCCACACAAGTGAGGTATCATTTTTATCGGGAGACGTGGGGGAACGCTGGGTGGAAGGAAATGTGTGGCTCCTCTCAGATTCCAGAACTTTTTGCCACAGAAATGTGAGGAACATGTGTTTTTTTAGCCAAATTTTGAGGTTTGCAAAGGATTCTGGGTAACAGAACCTGGTCCGAGCCACACAACTCACCCCATCTTGGATTCCCCTAGGTCTCTAGTTTTCAGAAATGCACAGGTATGGTAGGTTTCCCTAGGTGGGGGCTGAGCTACAGGCCAAAATCTACAGGTAGGCACTTTGCAAAAAACACCTCTGTTTTCTTTCAAAAATTTGGATGTGTCCATATTGCGCTTTGGGGCGTTTCCTGTCGCGGGCGCTAGGCCTACCCACACAAGTGAGGTATCATTTTTATCGGGAGACGTGGGGGAACGCTGGATGGAAGGAAATTTGTGGCTCCTCTCAGATTCCAGAACTTTCTGCCACAGAAATGTGAGGAACATGTGTTTTTTTAGCCAAATTTTGAGGTTTGCAAAGGATTCTGGGTAACAGAACCTGGTCCGAGCCACACAAGTCACCCCATCTTGGATTCCCCTAGGTCTCTAGTTTTCAGAAATGCACAGGTTTAGTAGGTTTCCCTAGGTGGCGGCTGTGCTACAGGCCAAAATCTACAGGTAGACACTTTTCAAAAAACACCTCTGTTTTCTTTCAAAAATTTGGATGTGTCCACGTTGCGCTTTGGGGCGCTTCCTGTCGTGGGCGATAGGCCTACCCACACAAGTGAGGTATCATTTTTATCGGGAGACGTGGGGGAACGCTGGGTGAAAGGACATTTGTGGCTCCTCTCAGATTCCAGAACTTTCTGCCACAGAAATGTGAGGAACATGTGTTTTTTTGGCCAAATTTTATGGTTTGCAAAGGATTCTGGGTAACAGAACCTGGTCCAAGCCACACAAGTCAGCCCATATTGGATTCCCCTAGGTCTCTAGTTTTCAGAAATGCACAGGTTTGGTAGGTTTCCCTAGGTGGCGGCTGAGCTACAGGCCAAAATCTACAGGTAGGCACTTTACAAAAAACACCTCTGTTTTCTTTCAAAAATGTGGATGTGTCCACGTTGCGCTTTGGGGCGTTTCCTGTCGCAGGCGCTAGGTCTACCCACACAAGTGAGGTATCATTTTTATCGGGAGACGTGGGGGAACGCTTGGTGGAAGTAAATTTGTGGCTCCTCTCAGATTCCAGAACTTTCTGCCACAGAAATGTGAGGAACATGTGTTTTTTTAGCCAAATTTTTAGGTTTGCAAAGGATTCTGGGTAACAGAACCTGGTCCGAGCCACACAAGTCAGCCCATATTGGATTCCCCTAGGTCTCTAGTTTTCAGAAATGCACAGGTTTGGTAGGTTTCCCTAGGTGGCGGCTGAGCTACAGGCCAGAATCTACAGGTAGGCACTTTACAAAAAACACCTCTGTTTTCTTTAAAAAATGTGGATGTGTCCACGTTGCGCTTTGGGGCGTTTCCTGTCGCGGGCGCTAGGTCTACCCACACAAGTGAGGTATCATTTTTATCGGGAGACGTGGGGGAACGCTGGGTGAAAGTAAATTTGTGGCTCCTCTCAGATTCCAGAACTTTCTGCCACAGAAATGTGAGGAACATGTGTTTTTTTAGCCAAATTTTGAGGTTTGCAAAGGATTCTGGGTAACAGAACCGGGTCCGAGCCACACAAGTCAGCCCATATTGGATACCCCTAGGTCTCTAGTTTTCAGAATTGCACAGGTTTGGTAGGTTTTCCTAGGTGGCGGCTGAGCTACAGGCCAAAATCTACAGGTAGGCACTTTACAAAAAACACCTCTGTTTTCTTTCAAAAATGTGGATGTGTCCACGTTGCGCTTTGGGGCGTTTCCTGTCGAGGGCGCTAGGTCTACCCACACAAGTGAGGTATCATTTTTATCGGGAGACATAGGGGAACGCTGGGTGGAAGTAAATTTGTGGCTCCTCTCAGATTCCAGAACTTTCTGCCACAGAAATGTGAGGAACATGTGTTTTTTTAGCCAAATTTTGAGGTTTGCAAAGGATTCTGGGTAACAGGACCTGGTCCGAGCCACACAAGTCACCCCATCTTGGATTCCCCTAGGTCTCTAGTTTTCAGAAATGCACAGGTTTGGTAGGTTTCCCTAGGTGCTGCTGAGCTACAGGCCAAAATCTACAGGTAGGCACTTTGCAAAAAACACCTCTGTTTTCTTTAAAAAATGTGAATGTGTCCACGTTGCGCTTTGGGGCGTTTCCTGTCGCGGGCGCTAGGCCTACCCAAACAAGTGAGGTATCATTTTTATCGGGAGACGTGGGGGAACGCTGGGTGGAAGGAAATTTGTGGCTCCTCTCAGATTCCAGAACTTTTTCCCACAGAAATGTGAGGAACATGTGGTTTTTTAGCCAAATTTTGAGGTTTGCAAAGGATTCTGGGTAACAGAACCTGGTCCGAGCCACACAACTCACCCCATCTTGGATTCCCCTAGGTCTCTAGTTTTCAGAAATGCACAGGTATGGTAGGTTTCCCTAGGTGGGGGCTGAGCTACAGGCCAAAATCTACAGGTAGGCACTTTGCAAAAAACACCTCTGTTTTCTTTCAAAAATTTGGATGTGTCCATATTGCGCTTTGGGGCGTTTCCTGTCGCGGGCGCTAGGCCTACCCACACAAGTGAGGTATCATTTTTATCGGGAGACGTGGGGGAACGCTGGATGGAAGGAAATTTGTGGCTCCTCTCAGATTCCAGAACTTTCTGCCACAGAAATGTGAGGAACATGTGTTTTTTTAGCCAAATTTTGAGGTTTGCAAAGGATTCTGGGTAACAGAACCTGGTCCGAGCCACACAAGTCACCCCATCTTGGATTCCCCTAGGTCTCTAGTTTTCAGAAATGCACAGGTTTAGTAGGTTTCCCTAGGTGGCGGCTGTGCTACAGGCCAAAATCTACAGGTAGACACTTTTCAAAAAACACCTCTGTTTTCTTTCAAAAATTTGGATGTGTCCACGTTGCGCTTTGGGGCGCTTCCTGTCGTGGGCGATAGGCCTACCCACACAAGTGAGGTATCATTTTTATCGGGAGACGTGGGGGAACGCTGGGTGAAAGGACATTTGTGGCTCCTCTCAGATTCCAGAACTTTCTGCCACAGAAATGTGAGGAACATGTGTTTTTTTGGCCAAATTTTATGGTTTGCAAAGGATTCTGGGTAACAGAACCTGGTCCAAGCCACACAAGTCAGCCCATATTGGATTCCCCTAGGTCTCTAGTTTTCAGAAATGCACAGGTTTGGTAGGTTTCCCTAGGTGGCGGCTGAGCTACAGGCCAAAATCTACAGGTAGGCACTTTACAAAAAACACCTCTGTTTTCTTTCAAAAATGTGGATGTGTCCACGTTGCGCTTTGGGGCGTTTCCTGTCGCAGGCGCTAGGTCTACCCACACAAGTGAGGTATCATTTTTATCGGGAGACGTGGGGGAACGCTTGGTGGAAGTAAATTTGTGGCTCCTCTCAGATTCCAGAACTTTCTGCCACAGAAATGTGAGGAACATGTGTTTTTTTAGCCAAATTTTTAGGTTTGCAAAGGATTCTGGGTAACAGAACCTGGTCCGAGCCACACAAGTCAGCCCATATTGGATTCCCCTAGGTCTCTAGTTTTCAGAAATGCACAGGTTTGGTAGGTTTCCCTAGGTGGCGGCTGAGCTACAGGCCAGAATCTACAGGTAGGCACTTTACAAAAAACACCTCTGTTTTCTTTAAAAAATGTGGATGTGTCCACGTTGCGCTTTGGGGCGTTTCCTGTCGCGGGCGCTAGGTCTACCCACACAAGTGAGGTATCATTTTTATCGGGAGACGTGGGGGAACGCTGGGTGAAAGTAAATTTGTGGCTCCTCTCAGATTCCAGAACTTTCTGCCACAGAAATGTGAGGAACATGTGTTTTTTTAGCCAAATTTTGAGGTTTGCAAAGGATTCTGGGTAACAGAACCGGGTCCGAGCCACACAAGTCAGCCCATATTGGATACCCCTAGGTCTCTAGTTTTCAGAATTGCACAGGTTTGGTAGGTTTTCCTAGGTGGCGGCTGAGCTACAGGCCAAAATCTACAGGTAGGCACTTTACAAAAAACACCTCTGTTTTCTTTCAAAAATGTGGATGTGTCCACGTTGCGCTTTGGGGCGTTTCCTGTCGAGGGCGCTAGGTCTACCCACACAAGTGAGGTATCATTTTTATCGGGAGACATAGGGGAACGCTGGGTGGAAGTAAATTTGTGGCTCCTCTCAGATTCCAGAACTTTCTGCCACAGAAATGTGAGGAACATGTGTTTTTTTAGCCAAATTTTGAGGTTTGCAAAGGATTCTGGGTAACAGGACCTGGTCCGAGCCACACAAGTCACCCCATCTTGGATTCCCCTAGGTCTCTAGTTTTCAGAAATGCACAGGTTTGGTAGGTTTCCCTAGGTGCTGCTGAGCTACAGGCCAAAATCTACAGGTAGGCACTTTGCAAAAAACACCTCTGTTTTCTTTAAAAAATGTGAATGTGTCCACGTTGCGCTTTGGGGCGTTTCCTGTCGCGGGCGCTAGGCCTACCCAAACAAGTGAGGTATCATTTTTATCGGGAGACGTGGGGGAACGCTGGGTGGAAGGAAATTTGTGGCTCCTCTCAGATTCCAGAACTTTTTCCCACAGAAATGTGAGGAACATGTGGTTTTTTAGCCAAATTTTGAGGTTTGCAAAGGATTCTGGGTAACAGAACCTGGTCCGAGCCACACAACTCACCCCATCTTGGATTCCCCTAGGTCTCTAGTTTTCAGAAATGCACAGGTTTGATAGGTTTCAATAGGTGGCGGCTGAGCTACAGGCCAAAATCTACAGGTAGGCACTTTGCAAAAAACACCTCTGTTTTCTTTCAAAAATTTGGATGTGTCCACGTTGCGCTTTGGGGCGTTTCCTGTCGCGGGCGCTAGGCCTACCCACACAAGTGAGGTATCATTTTTATCGGCAGACGTGGGGGAACGCTGGGTGGAAGGAAATTTGTGGCTCCTCTCAGATTCCAGAACTTTCTGCCACAGAAATGTGAGGAACATGTGTTTTTTTAGCCAAATTTTGAAGTTTGCAAAGGATTCTGGGTAACAGAACCTTGTCCGAGCCACACAAGTCACCCCATCTTGGATTCCCCTAGGTCTCTAGTTTTCAGAAATGCACAGGTTTGGTAGGTTTCCCTAGGTGGCGGCTGAGCTACAGGCCCAAATCTACAGGTAGGCACTTTGCAAAAAACACCTCTGTTTTCTTTCAAAAATTTGGATGTGTCCACATTGCGCTTTGGGGCGTTTCCTGTCGCGGGCTCTAGGCCTACCCACACAAGTGAGGTATCATTTTTAATGGGAGACGTGGGGGAACGCTGGGTGGAAGGACATTTGTGGCTCCTCTCAGATTCCAGAACTTTCTGCCACAGAAATGTGAGGAACATGTGCTTTTTTAGCCAAATTTTGAGGTTTGCAAAGGATTCTGGGTAACAGAACCTGGTCCGAGCCACACAAGTCAGCCAATATTGGATTCCCCTAGGTCTCTAGTTTTTAGAAATGCACAGGTTTGGTAGGTTTCCCTAGTTGGCGGCTGAGCTACAGGCCAAAATCTACAGTTAGGCACTTTACAAAAAACACCTCTGTTTTCTTTCAAAAATTTGGATGTGTCCACGTTGCGCTTTGGGGCGTTTCCTGTCGAGGGCGCTAGGCCTACCCACACAAGTGAGGTATCATTTTTATCGGGAGACGTGGGGGAACGCTGGGTGGAAGGAAATTTGTGGCTCCTCTCAGATTCCAGAACTTTCTGCCACAGAAATGTGAGGAACATGTGTATTTTTAGCCAAATTTTGAGGTTTGCAAAGGATTCTGGGTAACAGAACCTGGTCCGAGCCACACAAGACACCCCATCTTGGATTCCCCTAGGTCTCTAGTTTTCAGAAATGCACAGGTTTGGTAGGTTTCAATAGGTGGCGGCTGAGCTACAGGCCAAAATCTACAGGTAGACACTTTGCAAAAAACACCTCTGTTTTCTTTCAAAAATTTAGATGTGTCCACGTTGCGCTTTGGGGCGCTTCCTGTCGCGGGCGCTAGGCCTACCCACACAAGTGAGGTATCATTTTTATCGGGTGACGTGGGGGAACGCTGGGTGGAAGGACATTTGTGGCTCCTCTCAGATTCCAGAACTTTCTGCCACAGAAATGTGAGGAACATGGGTTTTTTTAGCCAAATTTTGAGGTTTGCAAAGGATTCTGGGTAACAGAATCTGGTCCGAGCCGCACAAGTCAGCCCATATTGGATTCCCCTAGGTCTCTAGATTTCAGAAATGCACAGGTTTGGTAGGTTTCCCTAGGTGGCGGCTGAGCTACAGGCCAAAATCTACAGGTAGGCACATTACAAAAAACACCTCTGTTTTCTTTTAAACATTTGGATGTGTCCACGTTGCGCTTTGGGGCGTTTCCTGTCGCGGGCGCAAGGTCTACCCACACAAGTGAGGTATCATTTTTATCGGGAGACGTGGGGGAACGCTGGGTGGAAGTAAATTTGTGGCTCCTCTCAGATTCCAGAACTTTCTGCCACGGAAATGTGAGGAACATGTGTTTTTTTAGCCAAATTTTGATGTTTGCAAAGGATTCTGGGTAACAGGACCTGGTCCGACCCATACAAGTCACCCCATCTTGGATTCCCCTAGGTCTCTAGTTTTCAGAAATGCACAGGTTTGGTAGCTTTCCCTAGGTGGCGGCTGAGCTACAGGCCAAAATCTACAGGTAGGCACTTTGCAAAAAACACCTCTGTTTTCTTTAAAAAATTTGAATGTGTCCACGTTGCGCTTTGGGGCGTTTCCTGTCGCGGGCGCTAGGCCTACCCACACAAGTGAGGTATCATTTTTATCGTGAGACGTGGGGGAACGCTGCGTGGAAGGAAATTTGTGGCTCCTCTCAGATTCCAGAACTTTCTGCCACAGAAATGTGAGGAACATGTGTTTTTTTATTCAAATTTTGAGGTTTGCAAAGGATTCTGGGTAACAGAACCTGGTCCGAGCCACACAAGTCACCCCATCTTGGATTCCCCTAGGTCTCTAGTTTTCAGAAATGCACATGTTTGGTAGGTTTCAATAGGTGGCGGCTGAGCTACAGGCCAAAATCTACAGGTAGGCACTTTGCAAAAAACACCTCTGTTTTCTTTCAAAAATTTGGATGTGTCCACGTTGCGCTTTGGGGCGTTTCCTGTCGCGGGCGCTAGGCCTACCCACACAAGTGAGGTATCATTTTTATCGGCAGACGTGGGGGAACGCTGGGTGGAAGGAAATTTGTGGCTCCTCTCAGATTCCAGAACTTTCTGCCACAGAAATGTGAGGAACATGTGTTTTTTTAGCCAAATTTTGAGGTTTGCAAAGGATTCTGGGTAACAGAACCTGGTCCGAGCCACACAAGTCACCCCATCTTGGATTCCCCTAGGTCTCTAGTTTTCAGAAATGCACAGGTTTGGTAGGTTTCCCTAGGTGGCGGCTGAGCTACAGGCCAAAATCTACAGGTAGGCACTTTGCAAAAAAAACACCTCTGTTTACTTTCAAAAATTTGGATGTGTCCACGTTGCGCTTTGGGGCGTTTCCTGTCGCGGGCGCTAGGCCTACCCACACAAGTGAGGTATCATTTTTATCGGCAGACGTGGGGGAACGCTGGGTGGAAGGAAATTTGTGGCTCCTCTCAGATTCCAGAACTTTCTGCCACAGAAATGTGAGGAACATGTGTTTTTTTAGCCAAATTTTGAGGTTTGCAAAGGATTCTGGGTAACAGAACCTGGTCCGAGCCACACAAGTCACCCCATCTTGGATTCCCCTAGGTCTCTAGTTTTCAGAAATGCACAGGTTTAGTAGGTTTCCCTAGGTGGCGGCTGAGCTACAGGCCAAAATCTACAGGTAGGCACTTTGCAAAAAACACCTCTGTTTTCTTTCAAAAATTTGGATGTGTCCACGTTTCGCTTTGGGGCGTTTCCTGTCGCGGGCTCTAGGCCTACCCACACAAGTGAGGTATAATTTTTAATGGGAGACGTGGGGGAACGCTGGGTGGAAGGAAATTTGTGGCTCCTCTCAGATTCCAGAACTTTCTGCCACAGAAATGTGAGGAACATGTGTTTTTTTAGCCAAATTTTGAGGTTTGCAAAGGATTCTGGGTAACAGAACCTGGTCCGAGCCACACAAGTCAGCCCATATTGGATTCCCCTAGGTCTCTAGTTTTCAGAAATGCACAGGTTTGGTAGGTTTCCCTAGGTGGCGGCTGAGCTACAGGCCAAAATCTACAGGTAGGCACTCTATAAAAAACAACTCTGTTTTCTTTCAAACATTTGGATGTGTCCACGTTGCGCTTTGGGGCGTTTCCTGTCGCGGGCGCTAGGTCTACCCACACAAGTGAGGTATCATTTTTATCGGGAGACGTGGGGGAACGCTGGGTGGAAGTAAATTTGTGGCTCCTCTCAGATTCCAGAACTTTCTGCCACGGAAATGTGAGGAACATGTGTTTTTTTAGCCAAATTTTGATGTTTGCAAAGGATTCTGGGTAACAGGACCTGGTCCGACCCACACAAGTCACCCCATCTTGGATTCCCCTAGGTCTCTAGTTTTCAGAAATGCACAGGTTTGGTAGGTTTCCCTAGGTGGCGGCTGAGCTACAGGCCAAAATCTACAGGTAGGCACTTTACAAAAAACACCTCTGTTTTCTTAAAAAAATTTGAATGTGTCCACGTTGCGCTTTGGGGTGTTTCCTGTCGCAGGAGCTAGGCCTACCCACACAAGTGAGGTATCATTTTTATCGCGAGACGTGGGGGAACGCTGGGTGGAAGGAAATTTGTGGCTCGTCTCAGATTCCAGAACTTTCTGCCACAGAAATATGAGGAACATGTGTTTTTTTAGCCAAATTTTGAGGTTTGCAAAGGATTCTGGGTAACAGAACCTGGTCCGAGCCACACAAGTCAGTCAATATTGGATTCCCCTAGGTCTCTAGTTTTCAGAAATGCACAGGTTTGGTAGGTTTCCCTAGGTGGCGGCTGAGCTACAGGCCAAAATCTACAGGTAGGCACTTTACAAAAAACACCTCTGTTTTCTTTCAAAAATTTGGATGTGTCCACGTTGCGCTTTGGGGCGTTTCCTGTCGCGGGCGCTAGGCCTACCCACACAAGTGAGGTATCATTTTTATCGGGAGACGTGGGGGAACGCTGGGTGGAAGGAAATTTGTGGCTCCTCTCAGATTCCAGAACTTTCTGCCACAGAAATGTGAGGAACATGTGTTTTTTTAGCCAAATTTTGAGGTTTGCAAAGGATTCTGGGTAACAGAACCTGGTCCGAGCCACACAAGTCACCACATCTTGGATTCCCCTAGGTCTCTAGTTTTCAGAAATGCACAGGTTTAGCAGGTTTCCCTAGGTGGCGGCTGAGCTACAGGCCAAAATCTACAGGTAGGCACTTTACAAAAAACACCTCTGTTTTCTTTCAAAAATTTGGATGTGTCCACGTTGCGCTTTGGGGCGTTTCCTGTCGCGGGCGCTAGGCCTACCCACACAAGTGAGGTATCATTTTTATCGGGAGACGTGGGGGAACGCTGGGTGGAAGGAAATTTGTGGCTCCTCTCAGATTCCAGAACTTTCTGCCACAGAAATGTGAGGAACATGTGTTTTTTTAGCCAAATTTTGAGGTTTGCAAAGGATTCTGGGTAACAGAACCTGGTCCGAGCCACACAAGTCACCCCATCTTGGATTCCCCTAGGTCTCTAGTTTTCAGAAATGCACAGGTTTGGTAGGTTTCAATAGGTGGCGGCTGAGCTACAGGCCAAAATCTACAGGTAGACACTTTGCAAAAAACACCTCTGTTTTCTTTAAAAAATTTAGATGTGTCCACGTTGCGCTTTGGGGCGCTTCCTGTCGCGGGCGCTAGGCCTACCCACACAAGTGAGGTATCATTTTTATCGGGAGACGTGGGGGAACGCTGGGTGGAAGTAAATTTGTGGCTCCTCTCAGATTCCAGAACTTTCTGCCACGGAAATGTGAGGAACATGTGTTTTTTTAGCCAAATTTTGATGTTTGCAAAGGATTCTGGGTAACAGGACCTGGTCCGACACACACAAGTCACCCCATCTTGGATTCTCTAGGTCTCTAGTTTTCAGTAATGCACAGGTTTGGTAGGTTTCCATAGGTGGCGGCTGAGCTACAGACCAAAATCTACAGGTAGGCACTTTGCAAAAAACACCTCTGTTTTCTTTAAAAAATTTGAATGTGTCCACGTTGCGCTTTGGGGCGTTTCCTGTCGCGGGCGCTAGGCCTACCCACACAAGTGAGGTATCATTTTTATCGCGAGACGTGGGGGAACGCTGCATGGAAGGAAATGTGTGGCTCCTCTCAGATTCCAGAACTTTTTGCCACAGAAATGTGAGGAACATGTGGTTTTTTAGCCAAATTTTGAGGTTTGCAAAGGATTCTGGGTAACAGAACCTGGTCCGAGCCACACAACTCACCCCATCTTGGATTCCCCTAGGTCTCTAGTTTTCAGGAATGCACAGGTATGGTAGGTTTCCCTAGGTGGCGGCTGAGCTACAGGCCAAAATCTACAGGTAGACACTTTGCAAAAAACACCTCTGTTTTCTTTCAAAAATTTGGATGTGTCCACGTTGCGCTTTGGGGCGCTTCCTGTCGCGGGCGCTAGGCCTACCCACACAAGTGAGGTATCATTTTTATCGGGAGACGTGGGGGAACGCTGGGTGGAAGGACATTTGTGGCTCCTCTCAGATTCCAGAACTTTCTGCCACAGAAATGTGAGGAACATGTGTTTTTTTAGCCAAATTTTGAGGTTTGCAAAGGATTCTGGGTAACAGAACCTGGTCCGAGCCACACAAGTCAGCCTATATTGGATTCCCCTCGGTCTCTAGTTTTCAGAAATGCACAGGTTTGGTAGGTTTATCTAGGTGGCAGCTGAGCTACAGGCCAAAATCTACAGGTAGGCACATTACAAAATACACCTCTGTTTTCTTTCAAAAATGTGGATGTGTCCACGTTGCGCTTTGGGGCGTTTCCTGTCGCGGGCGCTAGGTCTACCCACACAAGTGAGGTATCATTTTTATCGGGAGACGTGGGGGAATGCTGGGTGGAAGTAAATTTGTGGCTCCTCTCAGATTCCAGAACTTTCTGCCACAGAAATGTGAGGAACATGTGTTTTTTTAGCCAAATTTTGAGGTTTGCAAAGGATTCTGGATAGCAGAACCTGGTCCGAGCCACACAAGTCAGCCCATATTGGATTCCCCTAGGTCTCTAGTTTTCAGAAATGCACAGGTTTGGTAGGTTTCCCTGGGTGGCGGCTGAGCTACAGGCCAAAATCTACAGGTAGGCACTTTGCAAAAAACACCTCTGTTTTCTTTCAAAAATTTGGATGTGTCCACGTTGCGCTTTGGGGCGTTTCCTGTCGCGGGCACTAGGTCTACCCACACAAGTGAGGTATCATTTTTATCGGGAGACGTGGGGGAACGCTGGGTGGAAGTAAATTTGTGGCTCCTCTCAGATTCCAGAACTTTCTGACACAGAAATGTGAGGAACATGTGTTGTTTTAGCCAAATTTTGAGGTTTGCAAAGGATTCTGGGTAACAGGACCTGGTCCGAGCCACACAAGTCACCCCATCTTGGATTCCCCTAGGTCTCTAGTTTTCAGAAATGCACAGGTTTGGTCATTTTCCCTAGGTGGCGGCTGAGCTACAGGCCAAAATCTACAGGTAGGCACTTTGCAAAAAACACCTCTGTTTTCTTTAAAAAATTTGAATGTGTCCACGTTGCGCTTTGGGGCGCTTCCTGTCGTGGGTGCTAGGCCTACCCACACAAGTGAGGTATCATTTTTATCGGGAGACGTGGGGGAACGCTGGGTGGAAGGAAATGTGTGGCTCCTCTCAGATTCCAGAACTTTTTGCCACAGAAATGTGAGGAACATGTGTTTTTTTAGCCAAATTTTGAGGTTTGCAAAGGATTCTGGGTAACAGAACCTGGTCCGAGCCACACAACTCACCCCATCTTGGATTCCCCTAGGTCTCTAGTTTTCAGAAATGCACAGGTATGGTAGGTTTCCCTAGGTGGGGGCTGAGCTACAGGCCAAAATCTACAGGTAGGCACTTTGCAAAAAACACCTCTGTTTTCTTTCAAAAATTTGGATGTGTCCATATTGCGCTTTGGGGCGTTTCCTGTCGCGGGCGCTAGGCCTACCCACACAAGTGAGGTATCATTTTTATCGGGAGACGTGGGGGAACGCTGGATGGAAGGAAATTTGTGGCTCCTCTCAGATTCCAGAACTTTCTGCCACAGAAATGTGAGGAACATGTGTTTTTTTAGCCAAATTTTGAGGTTTGCAAAGGATTCTGGGTAACAGAACCTGGTCCGAGCCACACAAGTCACCCCATCTTGGATTCCCCTAGGTCTCTAGTTTTCAGAAATGCACAGGTTTAGTAGGTTTCCCTAGGTGGCGGCTGTGCTACAGGCCAAAATCTACAGGTAGACACTTTTCAAAAAACACCTCTGTTTTCTTTCAAAAATTTGGATGTGTCCACGTTGCGCTTTGGGGCGCTTCCTGTCGTGGGCGCTAGGCCTACCCACACAAGTGAGGTATCATTTTTATCGGGAGACGTGGGGGAACGCTGGGTGAAAGGACATTTGTGGCTCCTCTCAGATTCCAGAACTTTCTGCCACAGAAATGTGAGGAACATGTGTTTTTTTGGCCAAATTTTATGGTTTGCAAAGGATTCTGGGTAACAGAACCTGGTCCAAGCCACACAAGTCAGCCCATATTGGATTCCCCTAGGTCTCTAGTTTTCAGAAATGCACAGGTTTGGTAGGTTTCCCTAGGTGGCGGCTGAGCTACAGGCCAAAATCTACAGGTAGGCACTTTACAAAAAACACCTCTGTTTTCTTTAAAAAATGTGGATGTGTCCACGTTGCGCTTTGGGGCGTTTCCTGTCGCGGGCGCTAGGTCTACCCACACAAGTGAGGTATCATTTTTATCGGGAGACGTGGGGGAACGCTTGGTGGAAGTAAATTTGTGGCTCCTCTCAGATTCCAGAACTTTCTGCCACAGAAATGTGAGGAACATGTGTTTTTTTAGCCAAATTTTTAGGTTTGCAAAGGATTCTGGGTAACAGAACCTGGTCCGAGCCACACAAGTCAGCCCATATTGGATTCCCCTAGGTCTCTAGTTTTCAGAAATGCACAGGTTTGGTAGGTTTCCCTAGGTGGCGGCTGAGCTACAGGCCAGAATCTACAGGTAGGCACTTTACAAAAAACACCTCTGTTTTCTTTCAAAAATGTGGATGTGTCCACGTTGCGCTTTGGGGTGTTTCCTGTCGCGGGCGCTAGGTCTACCCACACAAGTGAGGTATCATTTTTATCGGGAGACGTGGGGGAACGCTGGGTGAAAGTAAATTTGTGGCTCCTCTCAGATTCCAGAACTTTCTGCCACAGAAATGTGAGGAACATGTGTTTTTTTAGCCAAATTTTGAGGTTTGCAAAGGATTCTGGGTAACAGAACCGGGTCCGAGCCACACAAGTCAGCCCATATTGGATACCCCTAGGTCTCTAGTTTTCAGAATTGCACAGGTTTGGTAGGTTTTCCTAGGTGGCGGCTGAGCTACAGGCCAAAATCTACAGGTAGGCACTTTACAAAAAACACCTCTGTTTTCTTTCAAAAATGTGGATGTGTCCACGTTGCGCTTTGGGGCGTTTCCTGTCGAGGGCGCTAGGTCTACCCACACAAGTGAGGTATCATTTTTATCGGGAGACATAGGGGAACGCTGGGTGGAAGTAAATTTGTGGCTCCTCTCAGATTCCAGAACTTTCTGCCACAGAAATGTGAGGAACATGTGTTTTTTTAGCCAAATTTTGAGGTTTGCAAAGGATTCTGGGTAACAGGACCTGGTCCGAGCCACACAAGTCACCCCATCTTGGATTCCCCTAGGTCTCTAGTTTTCAGAAATGCACAGGTTTGGTAGGTTTCCCTAGGTGCTGCTGAGCTACAGGCCAAAATCTACAGGTAGGCACTTTGCAAAAAACACCTCTGTTTTCTTTAAAAAATTTGAATGACTCCACGTTGCGCTTTGGGGCATTTCCTATCGCGGGCGCTAGGCCTACCCAAACAAGTGAGGTATCATTTTTATCGGGAGACGTGGGGGAACGCTGGGTGGAAGGAAATTTGTGGCTCCTCTCAGATTCCAGAACTTTTTCCCACAGAAATGTGAGGAACATGTGGTTTTTTAGCCAAATTTTGAGGTTTGCAAAGGATTCTGGGTAACAGAACCTGGTCCGAGCCACACAACTCACCCCATCTTGGATTCCCCTAGGTCTCTAGTTTTCAGGAATGCACAGGTATGGTAGGTTTCCCTAGGTGGCGGCTGAGCTACAGGCCAAAATCTACAGGTAGACACTGCAAAAAACACCTCTGTTTTCTTTCAAAAATTTGGATGTGTCCACGTAGCGCTTTGGGGCGCTTCCTGTCGCGGGCGCTAGGCCTACCCACACAAGTGAGGTATCATTTTTATCGGGAGACGTGGGGGAACGCTGGGTGGAAGGACATTTGTGGCTCCTCTCAGATTCCAGAACTTTCTGCCACAGAAATGTGAGGAACATGTGTTTTTTTAGCCAAATTTTGAGGTTTGCAAAGGATTCTGGGTAACAGAACCTGGTCCGAGCCACACAAGTCAGCCTATATTGGATTCCCCTCGGTCTCTAGTTTTCAGAAATGCACAGGTTTGGTAGGTTTCCCTAGGTGGCGGCTGAGCTACAGGCCAAAATCTACAGGTAGGCACATTACAAAATACACCTCTGTTTTCTTTCAAAAATGTGGATGTGTCCACGTTGCGCTTTGGGGCGTTTCCTGTCGCGGGCGCTAGGTCTACCCACACAAGTGAGGTATCATTTTTATCGGGAGACGTGGGGGAATGCTGGGTGGAAGTAAATTTGTGGCTCCTCTCAGATTCCAGAACTTTCTGCCACAGAAATGTGAGGAACATGTGTTTTTTTATCCAAATTTTGAGGTTTGCAAAGGATTCTGGATAACAGAACCTGGTCAGAGCCACACAAGTCAGCCCATATTGGATTCCCCTAGGTCTCTAGTTTTCAGAAATGCACAGGTTTGGTAGGTTTCCCTAGGTGGCGGCTGAGCTACAGGCCAAAATCTACAGGTAGGCACTTTGCAAAAAACACCTCTGTTTTCTTTCAAAAATTTGGATGTGTCCACGTTGCGCTTTGGGGCGTTTCCTGTCGCGGGCGCTAGGTCTACCCACACAAGTGAGGTATCATTTTTATCGGGAGACGTGGGGGAACGCTGGGTGGAAGTAAATTTGTGGCTCCTCTCAGATTCCAGAACTTTCTGACACAGAAATGTGAGGAACATGTGTTGTTTTAGCCAAATTTTGAGGTTTGCAAAGGATTCTGGGTAACAGGACCTGGTCCGAGCCACACAAGTCACCCCATCTTGGATTCCCCTAGGTCTCTAGTTTTCAGAAATGCACGGGTTTGGTCATTTTCCCTAGGTGGCGGCTGAGCTACAGGCCAAAATCTACAGGTAGGAACTTTGCAAAAAACACCTCTGTTTTCTTTAAAAAATTTGAATGTGTCCACGTTGCGCTTTGGGGCTCTTCCTGTCGTGGGTGCTAGGCCTACCCACACAAGTGAGGTATCATTTTTATCGGGAGACGTGGGGGAACGCTGGGTGGAAGGAAATGTGTGGCTCCTCTCAGATTCCAGAACTTTTTGCCACAGAAATGTGAGGAACATGTGTTTTTTTAGCCAAATTTTGAGGTTTGCAAAGGATTCTGGGTAACAGAACCTGGTCCGAGCCACACAACTCACCCCATCTTGGATTCCCCTAGGTCTCTAGTTTTCAGAAATGCACAGGTATGGTAGGTTTCCCTAGGTGGGGGCTGAGCTACAGGCCAAAATCTACAGGTAGGCACTTTTCAAAAAACACCTCTGTTTTCTTTCAAAAATTTGGATGTGTCCACGTTGCGCTTTGGGGCGCTTCCTGTCGTGGGCGCTAGGCCTACCCACACAAGTGAGGTATCATTTTTATCGGGAGACGTGGGGGAACGCTGGGTGAAAGGACATTTGTGGCTCCTCTCAGATTCCAGAACTTTCTGCCACAGAAATGTGAGGAACATGTGTTTTTTTGGCCAAATTTTAAGGTTTGCAAAGGATTCTGGGTAACAGAACCTGGTCCAAGCCACACAAGTCAGCCCATATTGGATTCCCCTAGGTCTCTAGTTTTCAGAAATGCACAGGTTTGGTAGGTTTCCCTAGGTGGCGGCTGAGCTACAGGCCAAAATCTACAGGTAGGCACTTTACAAAAAACACCTCTGTTTTCTTTCAAAAATGTGGATGTGTCCACGTTGCGCTTTGGGGCGTTTCCTGTCGCAGGCGCTAGGTCTACCCACACAAGTGAGGTATCATTTTTATCGGGAGACGTGGGGGAACGCTTGGTGGAAGTAAATTTGTGGCTCCTCTCAGATTCCAGAACTTTCTGCCACAGAAATGTGAGGAACATGTGTTTTTTTAGCCAAATTTTTAGGTTTGCAAAGGATTCTGGGTAACAGAACCTGGTCCGAGCCACACAAGTCAGCCCATATTGGATTCCCCTAGGTCTCTAGTTTTCAGAAATGCACAGGTTTGGTAGGTTTCCCTAGGTGGAGGCTGAGCTACAGGCCAGAATCTACAGGTAGGCACTTTACAAAAAACACCTCTGTTTTCTTTAAAAAATGTGGATGTGTCCACGTTGCGCTTTGGGGCGTTTCCTGTCGCGGGCGCTAGGTCTACCCACACAAGTGAGGTATCATTTTTATCGGGAGACGTGGGGGAACGCTGGGTGAAAGTAAATTTGTGGCTCCTCTCAGATTCCAGAACTTTCTGCCACAGAAATGTGAGGAACATGTGTTTTTTTAGCCAAATTTTGAGGTTTGCAAAGGATTCTGGGTAACAGAACCGGGTCCGAGCCACACAAGTCAGCCCATATTGGATACCCCTAGGTCTCTAGTTTTCAGAATTGCACAGGTTTGGTAGGTTTTCCTAGGTGGCGGCTGAGCTACAGGCCAAAATCTACAGGTAGGCACTTTACAAAAAACACCTCTGTTTTCTTTCAAAAATTTGGATGTGTCCACGTTGCGCTTTGGGGCGTTTCCTGTCGAGGGCGCTAGGTCTACCCACACAAGTGAGGTATCATTTTTATCGGGAGACATAGGGGAACGCTGGGTGGAAGTAAATTTGTGGCTCCTCTCAGATTCCAGAACTTTCTGCCACAGAAATGTGAGGAACATGTGTTTTTTTAGCCAAATTTTGAGGTTTGCAAAGGATTCTGGGTAACAGGACCTGGTCCGAGCCACACAAGTCACCCCATCTTGGATTCCCCTAGGTCTCTAGTTTTCAGAAATGCACAGGTTTGGGAGGTTTCCCTAGGTGCTGCTGAGCTACAGGCCAAAATCTACAGGTAGGCACTTTGCAAAAAACACCTCTGTTTTCTTTAAAAAATTTGAATGTGTCCACGTTGCGCTTTGGGGCGTTTCCTGTCGCGGGCGCTAGGCCTACCCACACAAGTGAGGTATCATTTTTATCGGCAGACGTGGGGGAACGCTGGGTGGAAGGAAATTTGTGGCTCCTCTCAGATTCCAGAACTTTCTGCCACAGAAATGTGAGGAACATGTGTTTTTTTAGCCAAATTTTGAAGTTTGCAAAGGATTCTGGGTAACAGAACCTTGTCCGAGCCACACAAGTCACCCCATCTTGGATTCCCCTAGGTCTCTAGTTTTCAGAAATGCACAGGTTTGGTACTTTTCCCTAGGTGGCGGCTGAGCTACAGGCCAAAATCTACAGGTAGGCACTTTGCAAAAAACACCTCTGTTTTCTTTCAAAAATTTGGATGTGTCCACATTGCGCTTTGGGGCGTTTCCTGTCGCGGGCTCTAGGCCTACCCACACAAGTGAGGTATCATTTTTAATGGGAGACGTGGGGGAACGCTGGGTGGAAGGACATTTGTGGCTCCTCTCAGATTCCAGAACTTTCTGCCACAGAAATGTGAGGAACATGTGCTTTTTTAGCCAAATTTTGAGGTTTGCAAAGGATTCTGGGTAACAGAACCTGGTCCGAGCCACACAAGTCAGCCAATATTGGATTCCCCTAGGTCTCTAGTTTTTAGAAATGCACAGGTTTGGTAGGTTTCCCTAGGTGGCGGCTGAGCTACAGGCCAAAATCTACAGGTAGGCACATTACAAAAAACACCTCTGTTTTCTTTTATACATTTGGATGTGTCCACGTTGCGCTTTGGGGCGTTTCCTGTCGCGGGCGCAAGGTCTACCCACACAAGTGAGGTATCATTTTTATCGGGAGACGTGGGGGAACGCTGGGTGGAATAAATTTGTGGCTCCTCTCAGATTCCAGAACTTTCTGCCACGGAAATGTGAGGAACATGTGTTTTTTTAGCCAAATTTTGAGGTTTGCAAAGGATTCTGGGTAACAGGACCTGGTCCGACCCATACAAGTCACCCCATCTTGGATTCCCCTAGGACTCTAGTTTTCAGAAATGCACAGGTTTGGTAGGTTTCCCTAGGTGGCGGCTGAGCTACAGGCCAAAATCTACAGGTAGGCACTTTGCAAAAAACACCTCTGTTTTCTTTAAAAAATTTGAATGTGTCCACGTTGCGCTTTGGGGCGTTTCCTGTCGCGGGCGCTAGGCCTACCCACACAAGTGAGGTATCATTTTTATCGTGAGACGTGGGGGAACGCTGCGTGGAAGGAAATTTGTGGCTCCTCTCAGATTCCAGAACTTTCTGCCACAGAAATGTGAGGAACATGTGTTTTTTTATTCAAATTTTGAGGTTTGCAAAGGATTCTGGGTAACAGAACCTGGTCCGAGCCACACAAGTCACCCCATCTTGGATTCCCCTAGGTCTCTAGTTTTCAGAAATGCACAGGTTTGGTAGGTTTCAATAGGTGGCGGCTGAGCTACAGGCCAAAATCTACAGGTAGGCACTTTGCAAAAAACACCTCTGTTTTCTTTCAAAAATTTGAATGTGTCCACGTTGCGCTTTGGGGCGTTTCCTGTCGCGGGCGCTAGGCCTACCCACACAAGTGAGGTATCATTTTTATCGGCAGACGTGGGGGAACGCTGGGTGGAAGGAAATTTGTGGCTCCTCTCAGATTCCAGAACTTTCTGCCACAGAAATGTGAGGAACATGTGTTTTTTTAGCCAAATTTTGAGGTTTGCAAAGGATTCTGGGTAACAGAACCTGGTCCGAGCCACACAAGTCACCCCATCTTGGATTCCCCTAGGTCTCTAGTTTTCAGAAATGCACAGGTTTGGTAGGTTTCCCTAGGTGGCGGCTGAGCTACAGGCCAAAATCTACAGGTAGGCACTTTGCAAAAAAAACACCTCTGTTTACTTTCAAAAATTTGGATGTGTCCACGTTGCGCTTTGGGGCGTTTCCTGTCGCGGGCGCTAGGCCTACCCACACAAGTGAGGTATCATTTTTATCGGCAGACGTGGGGGAACGCTGGGTGGAAGGAAATTTGTGGCTCCTCTCAGATTCCAGAACTTTCTGCCACAGAAATGTGAGGAACATGTGTTTTTTTAGCCAAATTTTGAGGTTTGCAAAGGATTCTGGGTAACAGAACCTGGTCCGAGCCACACAAGTCACCCCATCTTGGATTCCCCTAGGTCTCTAGTTTTCAGAAATGCACAGGTTTAGTAGGTTTCCCTAGGTGGCGGCTGAGCTACAGGCCAAAATCTACAGGTAGGCACTTTGCAAAAAACACCTCTGTTTTCTTTCAAAAATTTGGATGTGTCCACGTTTCGCTTTGGGGCGTTTCCTGTCGCGGGCTCTAGGCCTACCCACACAAGTGAGGTATAATTTTTAATTTGAGACGTGGGGGAACGCTGGGTGGAAGGACATTTGTGGCTCCTCTCAGATTCCAGAACTTTCTGCCACAGAAATGTGAGGAACATGTGCTTTTTTAGCCAAATTTTGAGGTTTGCAAAGGATTCTGGGTAACAGAACCTGGTCCGAGCCACACAAGTCAGCCAATATTGGATTCCCCTAGGTCTCTAGTTTTCAGAAATGCACAGGTTTGGTAGGTTTCCCTAGGTGGCGGCTGAGCTACAGGCCAAAATCTACAGGAAGGCACTTTACAAAAAACACCTCTGTTTTCTTTCAAAAATTTGGATGTGTCCACGTTGCGCTTTGGGGCGTTTCCTGTCGAGGGCGCTAGGCCTACCCACACAAGTGAGGTATCATTTTTATCGGGAGACGTGGGGGAACGCTGGGTGGAAGTAAATTTGTGGCTCCTCTCAGATTCCAGAACTTTCTGCTACGGAAATGTGTGGAACATGTGTTTTTTTAGCCAAATTTTGATGTTTGCAAAGGATTCTGGGTAACAGGACCTGGTCCGACCCACACAAGTCACCCCATCTTGGATTCCCCTAGGTCTCTAGTTTTCAGACATGCATAGGTTTGGTAGGTTTCCCTAGGTGGCAGCTGAGCTACAGGCCAAAATCTACAGGTAGGCACTTTGCAAAAAACACCTCTGTTTTCTTTAAAAAATTTGAATGTGTCCACGTTGCGCTTTGGGGCGTTTCCTGTCGCGGGCGCTAGGCCTACCCAAACAAGTGAGGTATGATTTTTATCGCGAGATGTGGGGGAACGCTGGGTGGAAGGAAATTTGTGGCTCCTCTCAGATTCCAGAACTTTCTGCCACAGAAATGTGAGGAACATGTGTTTTTTTAGCCAAATTTTGAGGTTTGCAAAGGATTCTGGGTAACAGAACCTGGTCCGATCCACACAAGTCACCCCATCTTGGATTCCCCTAGGTCTCTAGTTTTCAGAAATGCACAGGTTTGGTAGGTTTCCCTAGGTGGCGGCTGAGCTACAGGCCAAAATCTACAGGTAGGCACTTTGCAAAAAACACCTCTGTTTTCTTTCAAAAATTTGGATGTGTCCACGTTGCGCTTTGGGGCGTTTCCTGTCGCGGGCGCTAGGCCTACCCACACAAGTGAGGTATCATTTTTATCGGCAGACGTGGGGGAACGCTGGGTGGAAGGAAATTTGTGGCTCCTCTCAGATTCCAGAACTTTCTGCCACAGAAATGTGAGGAACATGTGTTTTTTTAGCCAAATTTTGAAGTTTGCAAAGGATTCTGGGTAACAGAACCTTGTCCGAGCCACACAAGTCACCCCATCTTGGATTCCCCTAGGTCTCTAGTTTTCAGAAATGCACAGGTTTGGTAGGTTTCCCTAGGTGGCGGCTGAGCTACAGGCCAAAATCTACAGGTAGGCACTTTGCAAAAAACACCTCTGTTTTCTTTAAAAAATTTGAATGTGTCCACGTTGCGCTTTGGGGCGTTTCCTGTCGCGGGCGCTAGGCCTACCCACACAAGTGAGGTATCATTTTTATCGCGAGACGTGGGGGAACGCTGCGTGGAAGTAAATTTGTGGCTCCTCTCAGATTCCAGAACTTTCTGCCACAGAAATGTGAGGAACATGTGTTTTTTTAGCCAAATTTTGAGGTTTGCAAAGGATTCTGGGTAACAGAACCTGGTCCGAGCCACACAAGTCAGCCCATATTGGATTCCCCTAGGTCTCTAGTTTTCAGAAATGCACAGGTTTGGTAGGTTTATCTAGGTGGCAGCTGAGCTACAGGCCAAAATCTACAGGTAGGCACTTTGCAAAAAACACCTCTGTTTTCTTTAAAAAATTTGAATGTGTCCACGTTGCGCTTTGGGGCGTTTCCTGTCGCGGGCGCTAGGCCTACCCAAACAAGTGAGGTATGATTTTTATCGCGAGATGTGGGGGAACGCTGGGTGGAAGGAAATTTGTGGCTCCTCTCAGATTCCAGAACTTTCTGCCACAGAAATGTGAGGAACATGTGTTTTTTTAGCCAAATTTTGAGGTTTGCAAAGGATTCTGGGTAACAGAACCTGGTCCGATCCACACAAGTCACCCCATCTTGGATTCCCCTAGGTCTCTAGTTTTCAGAAATGCACAGGTTTGGTAGGTTTCCCTAGGTGGCGGCTGAGCTACAGGCCAAAATCTACAGGTAGGCACTTTGCAAAAAACACCTCTGTTTTCTTTCAAAAATTTGGATGTGTCCACGTTGCGCTTTGGGGCGTTTCCTGTCGCGGGCGCTAGGCCTACCCACACAAGTGAGGTATCATTTTTATCGGCAGACGTGGGGGAACGCTGGGTGGAAGGAAATTTGTGGCTCCTCTCAGATTCCAGAACTTTCTGCCACAGAAATGTGAGGAACATGTGTTTTTTTAGCCAAATTTTGAAGTTTGCAAAGGATTCTGGGTAACAGAACCTTGTCCGAGCCACACAAGTCACCCCATCTTGGATTCCCCTAGGTCTCTAGCTTTCAGAAATGCACAGGTTTGGTAGGTTTCCCTAGGTGGCGGCTGAGCTACAGGCCAAAATCTACAGGTAGGCACTTTGCAAAAAACACCTCTGTTTTCTTTCAAAAATTTGGATGTGTCCACATTGCGCTTTGGGGCGTTTCCTGTCGCGGGCTCTAGGCCTACCCACACAAGTGAGGTATCATTTTTAATGGGAGACGTGGGGGAACGCTGGGTTGAAGGACATTTGTGGCTCCTCTCAGATTCCAGAACTTTCTGCCACAGAAATGTGAGGAACATGTGCTTTTTTAGCCAAATTTTGAGGTTTGCAAAGGATTCTGGGTAACAGAACCTGGTCCGAGCCACACAAGTCAGCCAATATTGGATTCCCCTAGGTCTCTAGTTTTTAGAAATGCACAGGTTTGGTAGGTTTCCCTAGGTGGCGGCTGAGCTACAGGCCAAAATCTACAGTTAGGCACTTTACAAAAAACACCTCTGTTTTCTTTCAAAAATTTGGATGTGTCCACGTTGCGCTTTGGGGCGTTTCCTGTCGAGGGCGCTAGGCCTACCCACACAAGTGAGGTATCATTTTTATCGGGAGACGTGGGGGAACGCTGGGTGGAAGGAAATTTGTGGCTCCTCTCAGATTCCAGAACTTTCTGCCACAGAAATGTGAGGAACATGTGTTTTTTTAGCCAAATTTTGAGGTTTGCAAAGGATTCTGGGTAACAGAACCTGGTCCGAGCCACACAAGTCACCCCATCTTGGATTCCCCTAGGTCTCTAGTTTTCAGAAATGCACAGGTTTGGTAGGTTTCAATAGGTGGCGGCTGAGCTACAGGCCAAAATCTACAGGTAGACACTTTGCAAAAAACACCTCTGTTTTCTTTCAAAAATTTAGATGTGTCCACGTTGCGCTTTGGGGCGCTTCCTGTCGCGGGCGCTAGGCCTACCCACACAAGTGAGGTATCATTTTTATCGGGTGACGTGGGGGAACGCTGGGTGGAAGGACATTTGTGGCTCCTCTCAGATTCCAGAACTTTCTGCCACAGAAATGTGAGGAACATGGGTTTTTTTAGCCAAATTTTGAGGTTTGCAAAGGATTCTGGGTAACAGAACCTGGTCCGAGCCACACAAGTCAGCCCATATTGGATTCCCCTAGGTCTCTAGATTTCAGAAATGCACAGGTTTGGTAGGTTTCCCTAGGTGGCGGCTGAGCTACAGGCCAAAATCTACAGGTAGGCACATTACAAAAAACACCTCTGTTTTCTTTTATACATTTGGATGTGTCCACGTTGCGCTTTGGGGCGTTTCCTGTCGCGGGCGCAAGGTCTACCCACACAAGTGAGGTATCATTTTTATCGGGAGACGTGGGGGAACGCTGGGTGGAATAAATTTGTGGCTCCTCTCAGATTCCAGAACTTTCTGCCACGGAAATGTGAGGAACATGTGTTTTTTTAGCCAAATTTTGATGTTTGCAAAGGATTCTGGGTAACAGGACCTGGTCCGACCCATACAAGTCACCCCATCTTGGATTCCCCTAGGTCTCTAGTTTTCAGAAATGCACAGGTTTGGTAGGTTTCCCTAGGTGGCGGCTGAGCTACAGGCCAAAATCTACAGGTAGGCACTTTGCAAAAAACACCTCTGTTTTCTTTAAAAAATTTGAATGTGTCCACGTTGCGCTTTGGGGCGTTTCCTGTCGCGGGCGCTAGGCCTACCCACACAAGTGAGGTATCATTTTTATCGTGAGACGTGGGGGAACGCTGCGTGGAAGGAAATTTGTGGCTCCTCTCAGAATCCATAACTTTCTGCCACAGAAATGTGAGGAACATGTGTTTTTTTATTCAAATTTTGAGGTTTGCAAAGGATTCTGGGTAACAGAACCTGGTCCGAGCCACACAAGTCACCCCATCTTGGATTCCCCTAGGTCTCTAGTTTTCAGAAATGCACAGGTTTGGTAGGTTTCAATAGGTGGCGGCTGAGCTACAGGCCAAAATCTACAGGTAGGCACTTTGCAAAAAACACCTCTGTTTTCTTTCAAAAATTTGAATGTGTCCACGTTGCGCTTTGGGGCGTTTCCTGTCGCGGGCGCTAGGCCTACCCACACAAGTGAGGTATCATTTTTATCGGCAGACGTGGGGGAACGCTGGGTGGAAGGAAATTTGTGGCTCCTCTCAGATTCCAGAACTTTCTGCCACAGAAATGTGAGGAACATGTGTTTTTTTAGCCAAATTTTGAGGTTTGCAAAGGATTCTGGGTAACAGAACCTGGTCCGAGCCACACAAGTCACCCCATCTTGGATTCCCCTAGGTCTCTAGTTTTCAGAAATGCACAGGTTTGGTAGGTTTCCCTAGGTGGCGGCTGAGCTACAGGCCAAAATCTACAGGTAGGCACTTTGCAAACAAAACACCTCTGTTTACTTTCAAAAATTTGGATGTGTCCACGTTGCGCTTTGGGGCGTTTCCTGTCGCGGGCGCTAGGCCTACCCACACAAGTGAGGTATCATTTTTATCGGCAGACGTGGGGGAACGCTGGGTGGAAGGAAATTTGTGGCTCCTCTCAGATTCCAGAACTTTCTGCCACAGAAATGTGAGGAACATGTGTTTTTTTAGCCAAATTTTGAGGTTTGCAAAGGATTCTGGGTAACAGAACCTGGTCCGAGCCACACAAGTCACCCCATCTTGGATTCCCCTAGGTCTCTAGTTTTCAGAAATGCACAGGTTTAGTAGGTTTCCCTAGGTGGCGGCTGAGCTACAGGCCAAAATCTACAGGTAGGCACTTTGCAAAAAACACCTCTGTTTTCTTTCAAAAATTTGGATGTGTCCACGTTTAGCTTTGGGGCGTTTCCTGTCGCGGGCTCTAGGCCTACCCACACAAGTGAGGTATAATTTTTAATGGGAGACGTGGGGGAACGCTGGGTGGAAGGACATTTGTGGCTCCTCTCAGATTCCAGAACTTTCTGCCACAGAAATGTGAGGAACATGTGCTTTTTTAGCCAAATTTTGAGGTTTGCAAAGGATTCTGGGTAACAGAACCTGGTCCGAGCCACACAAGTCAGCCAATATTGGATTCCCCTAGGTCTCTAGTTTTCAGAAATGCACAGGTTTGGTAGGTTTCCCTAGGTGGCGGCTGAGCTACAGGCCAAAATCTACAGGTAGGCACTTTACAAAAAACACCTCTGTTTTCTTTCAAAAATTTGGATGTGTCCACGTTGCGCTTTGGGGCGTTTCCTGTCGAGGGCGCTAGGCCTACCCACACAAGTGAGGTATCATTTTTATCTGGAGACGTGGGGGAACGCTGGGTGGAAGTAAATTTGTGGCTCCTCTCAGATTCCAGAACTTTCTGCCACAGAAATGTGAGGAACATGTGTTTTTTTAGCCACATTTTGAGGTTTGCAAAGGATTCTGGGTAACAGAACCTGGTCCGAGACACACAAGTCAGCCCATATTGGATTCCCCTAGGTCTCTAGTTTTCAGAAATGCACAGGTTTGGTAGGTTTCCCTAGGTGGCGGCTGAGCTACAGGCCAAAATCTACAGGTAGGCACTTTACAAAAAACACCTCTGTTTTCTTTAAAAAATGTGGATGTGTCCACGTTGCGCTTTGGGGCGTTTCCTGTCGCGGGCGCTAGGTCTACCCACACAAGTGAGGTATCATTTTTATCTGGAGACGTGGGGAACGCTGGGTGGAAGTAAATTTGTGGCTCCTCTCAGATTCCAGAACTTTCTGCCACAGAAATGTGAGGAACATGTGTTTTTTTAGCCAAATTTTGAGGTTTGCAAAGGATTCTGGGTAACAGAACCTGGTCCGAGCCACACAAGTCAGCCCATATTGGATTCCCCTAGGTCTCTAGTTTTCAGAAATGCACAGGTTTGGTAGGTTTATCTAGGTGGCAGCTGAGCTACAGGCCAAAATCTACACGTAGGCACTTTACAAAAAACACCTCTGTTTTCTTTCAAAAATTTGGATGTGTCCACGTTGCGCTTTGGGGCCCTTCCTGTCGCGGGCGCTAGGCCTACCCACACAAGTGAGGTATCATTTTTATCGGGAGACGTGGGGGAACGCTGGGTGGAAGGAAATTTGTGGCTCCTCTCAGAATCAAGAACTTTCTGCCACTTTTTAGCCAAATTTTGAGGTTTGCAAAGGATTCTGGGTAACAGAACCTGGTCCGAGCCACACAAGTCAGCCCATATTGGATTCCCCTAGGTCTCTAGTTTTCAGAAATGCACAGGTTTGGTAGGTTTCCCTAGGTGGCGGCTGAGCTACAGGCCAAAATCTACAGGTAGGCACTTTACAAAAAACACCTCTGTTTTCTTTCAAACATTTGGATGTGTCCACGTTGCGCTTTGGGGCGTTTCCTGTCGCGGGCGCTAGGTCTACCCACACAAGTGAGGTATAATTTTTATAGGGAGACGTGGGGGAACGCTGGGTGGAAGTAAATTTGTGGCTCCTCTCAGATTCCAGAACTTTCTGCCACGGAAATGTGAGGAACATGTGTTTTTTTAGCCAAATTTTGATGTTTGCAAAGGATTCTGGGTAACAGGACCTGGTCCGACCCTCACAAGTCACCCCATCTTGGATTCCCCTAGGTCTCTAGTTTTCAGAAATGCACAGGTTTGGTAGGTTTCCCTAAGTGGCGGCTGAGCTACAGGCCAAAATCTACAGGTAGGCACTTTGCAAAAAACACCTCTGTTTTCTTTAAAAAATTTAAATGTGTCCACGTTGCGCATTGGGGCGTTTCCTGTCGCGGGAGCTAAGCCTACCCACACAAGTGAGGTATCATTTTTATCGCGAGACGTGGGGGAAAGCTGGGTGGAAGGAAATTTGTGGCTCCTCTCAGATTCCAGAACTTTCTGCCACAGAAATGTGAGGAACATGTGTTTTTTTAGCCAAATTTTGAGGTTTGCAAAGGATTCTGGGTAACAGAACCTGGTCCGAGCCACACAAGTCAGCCAATATTGGATTCCCCTAGGTCTCTAGTTTTCAGAAATGCACAGGTTTGGTAGGTTTCCCTAGGTGGCGGCTGAGCTACAGGCCAAAATCTACAGGTAGGCACTTTACAAAAAACACCTCTGTTTTCTTTCAAAAATTTGGATGTGTCCATGTTGCGCTTTGGGGCGTTTCCTGTCGCGGGCGCTAGGCCTACCCACACAAGTGAGGTATCATTTTTATCGGGAGACGTGGGGGAACGCTGGGTGGAAGTAAATTTGTGGCTCCTCTCAGATTCCAGAACTTTCTGCCACAGAAATGTGAGGAACATGTGTTTTTTTAGCCAAATTTTGAGGTTTGCAAAGGATTCTGGGTAACAGAACCTGGTCCGAGCCACACAAGTCACCCCATCTTGCATTCCCCTAGGTCTCTAGTTTTCAGAAATGCACAGGTTTGGTAGGTTTCAATAGGTGGCGGCTGAGCTACAGGCCAAAATCTACAGGTAGACACTTTGCAAAAAACACCTGTTTTCTTTCAAAAATGTAGATGTGTCCACGTTGCGCTTTGGGGCGCTTCCTGTCGCTGGCGCTAGGCCTACCCACACAAGTGAGGTATCATTTTTATCGGGAGACGTGGGGGAACGCTGGGTGGAAGGAAATTTGTGGCTCCTCTCAGATTCCAGAACTTTCGGCCACAGAAATGTGAGGAACATGTGTTTTTTTAGCCAAATTTTGAGGTTTGCAAAGGATTCTGGGTAACAGAACCTCGTCCGAGCTACACAAGTCAGCCCATATTGGATTCCCCTAGGTCTCTAGTTTTCAGAAATGCACAGGTTTGGTAGGTTTCCCTAGGTGGCGGCTGAGCTACAGGCCAAAATCTACAGGTAGGCACTTTGCAAAAAACACCTCTGTTTTCTTTAAAAAATTTGAATGTGTCCACGTTGCGCTTTGGGGCGTTTCCTGTCGCGGGCGCTAGGCCTACCCACACAAGTGAGGTATCATTTTTATCGCGAGACGTGGGGGAACGCTGGGTGGAAGGAAATTTGTGGCTCCTCTCAGATTCCAGAACTTTCTGCCACAGAAATGTGAGGAACATGTGTTTTTTTAGCCAAATTTTGAGGGTTGCAAAGGATTCTGGGTAACAGAACCTGGTCCGAGCCACACAAGTCAGCCCATATTGGATTCCCCTAGGTCTATAGTTTTCAGAAATGCACAGGTTTGGTAGGTTTCAATAGGTGGCGGCTGAGCTACAGGCCAAAATTTACAGGTAGACACTTTGCAAAAAACACCTCTGTTTTCTTTCAAAAATTTAGATGTGTCCACGTTGCGCTTTGGGGCGCTTCCTGTCGCGGGCGCTAGGCCTACCCACACAAGTGAGGTATCATTTTTATCGGGAGACGTGGGGGAACGCTGGGTGGAAGGAAATTTGTGGCTCCTCTCAGATTCCAGAACTTTCTGCCACAGAAATGTGAGGAACATATGTTTTTTTAGCCAAATTTTGAGGTTTGCAAAGGAGTCTGGGTAACAGAACCTGGTCCGAGCCACACAAGTCAGCCCATATTGGATTCCCCTAGGTCTCTAGTTTTCAGAAATGCCTAGGTTTGGTAGGTTTCCCTAGGTGGCGGCTGAGCTACAGGCCAAAATCTACAGGTAGGCACTTTACAAAAAACACCTCTGTTTTCTTTCAAACATTTAGATGTGTCCACGTTGCGCTTTGGGGCGTTTCCTGTCGCGGGCGCTAGGTCTACCCACACAAGTGAGGTATCATTTTTATCGGGAGACGTGGGGGAACGCTGGATGGAAGTAAATTTGTGGCTCCTCTCAGATTCCAGAACTTTCTGCTACGGAAATGTGTGGAACATGTGTTTTTTTAGCCAAATTTTGATGTTTGCAAAGGATTCTGGGTAACAGGACCTGGTCCGACCCACACAAGTCACCCCATCTTGGATTCCCCTAGGTCTCTAGTTTTCAGAAATGCATAGGTTTGGTAGGTTTCCCTAGGTGGCAGCTGAGCTACAGGCCAAAATCTACAGGTAGGCACTTTGCAAAAAACACCTCTGTTTTCTTGAAAAAATTTGAATGTGTCCACGTTGCGCTTTGGGGCGTTTCCTGTCGCGGGCGCTAGGCCTACCCACACAAGTGAGGTATCATTTTTATCGCGAGACGTGGGGGAACGCTGCGTGGAAGTAAATTTGTGGCTCCTCTCAGATTCCAGAACTTTCTGCCACAGAAATGTGAGGAACATGTGTTTTTTTAGCCAAATTTTGAGGTTTGCAAAGGATTCTGGGTAACAGAACCTGGTCCGAGCCACACAAGTCAGCCCATATTGGATTCCCCTAGGTCTCTAGTTTTCAGAAATGCACAGGTTTGGTAGGTTTATCTAGGTGGCAGCTGAGCTACAGGCCAAAATCTACAGGTAGGCACTTTACAAAAAACACCTCTGTTTTCTTTCAAAAATTTGGATGTGTCCACGTTGCGCTTTGGGGCGTTTCCTGTCGCGGGCGCTAGGCCTACCCACACAAGTGAGGTATCATTTTTATCGGGAGACGTGTGGGAATGCTGGGTGGAAGGAAATGTGTGGCTCCTCTCAGATTCCAGAACTTTTTGCCACAGAAATGTGAGCAACATGTGGTTTTTTAGCCAAATTTTGAGGTTTGCAAAGGATTCTGGGTAACAGAACCTGGTCCGAGCCACACAACTCACACCATCTTGGATTCCCCTAGGTCTCTAGTTTTCAGGAATGCACAGGTATGGTAGGTTTCCCTAGGTGGCGGCTGAGCTACAGGCCAAAATCTACAGGTAGACACTTTGCAAAAAACACCTCTGTTTTCTTTCAAAAATTTGGATGTGTCCACGTTGCGCTTTGGGGCGTTTCCTGTCGCGGGCGCTAGGTCTACCCACACAAGTGAGGTATCATTTTTATCGGGAGACGTGGGGGAACGCTGGGTGGAAGTAAATTTGTGGCTCCTCTCAGATTCCAGAACTTTCTGCCACGGAAATGTGAGGAACATGTGTTTTTTTAGCCAAATTTTGAGGTTTGCAAAGGATTCTGGGTAACAGGACCTGGTCCGAGCCACACAAGTCACCCCATCTTGGATTCCCCTAGGTCTCTAGTTTTCAGAAATGCACAGGTTTGCTAATTTTCCCTAGGTGGCGGCTGAGCTACAGGCCAAAATCTACAGGTAGGCACTTTGCAAAAAACACCTCTGTTTTCTTTTAAAAATTTGAATGTGTCCACGTTGCGCTTTGGGGCATTTCCTGTTGCGGGCGCTAGGCCGACCCAAACAAGTGAGGTATCATTTTTATCGCGAGATGTGGGGGAACGCTGAGTGGAAGGAAATTTGTGGCTCCTCTCAGATTCCAGAACTTTCTGCCACAGAAATGTGAGGAACATGTGTTTTTTAGCCAAATTTTGAGGTTTGCAAAGGATTCTGGGTAACAGAACCTGGTCCGAGCCACACAACTCACCCCATCTTGGATTCCCCTAGGTCTCTAGTTTTCAGAAATGCACAGGTTTGGTAGGTTTCCTTAGGTGGCGGCTGAGCTACAGGCCAAAATCTACAGGTAGGCACTTTGCAAAAAACACCTCTGTTTTCTTTAAAAAATGTGGATGTGTCCACGTTGCGTTTTGGGGCGTTTCCTGTAGCGGGCGCTAGGCCTACCCACACAAGTGAGGTATCATTTTTATCGGGAGACGTGGGGGAACGCTGGGTGGAAGGAAATTTGTGGCTCCTCTCAGATTCCAGAACTTTCTGCCACAGAAATGTGAGGAACATGTGTTTTTTTAGCCAAATTTTGAGGTTTGCAAAGGATTCTGGGTAACAGAACCTGGTCCGAGCCACACAAGTCAGCCAATATTGGATTCCCCTAGGTCTCTAGTTTTCAGAAATGCACAGGTTTGGTAGGTTTCCTTAGGTGGCGGCTGAGCTACAGGCCAAAATTTACAGGTAGGCACTATACAAAAAACACCTCTGTTTTCTTTTAAAAATTTGGATGTGTCCACGTTGCGCTTTGGGGCGTTTCCTGTTGCGGGCGCTAGACCTACCCACACAAGTGAGGTATCATTTTTATCAGGAGATGTGGGGGAACGCTGGGTGGAAGGAAATTTGTGGCTCCTCTCAGATTCCAGAACTTTCTGCCACAGAAATGCGAGGAACATGTGTTTTTTTAGCCAAATTTTGAGGTTTGCAAAGGATTCTGGGTAACAGAACCTGGTCCTCGCCACACAAGTCACCCCATCTTGGATTCCCCTACGTCTCTAGTTTACAGAAATGCACAGGTTTGGTAGGTTTCAATAGGTGGCGACTGAGCTACAGGTAAAAATCTACAGGTAGACACTTTGCAAAAAACACCTCTGTTTTATTTCAAAAATTTGGATGTGTCCACGTTGAGCTTTGGGGCGCTTCCTGTCGCGGGCGCTAGGCCTACCCACACAAGTGAGGTATCATTTTTATCGGGAGACGTGGGAGAACGCTGGGTGGAAGGAAATTTGTGGCTCCTCTCAGATTCCAGAACTTTCTGCCACAGAAATGTGAGGAACATTTGTTTTTTTAGCCAAATTTTGAGGTTTGCAAAGGATTCTGGGTAACAGAATCTGGTCCGAGCCACACAAGTCACCCCATATTGGATTCCCCTAGGTCTCTAGTTTTCAGAAATGCACAGGTTTGGTAGGTTTCCCTAGGTGGCGGCTGAGCTACAGGCCAAAATCTACAGGTAGGCACTTTGCAAAAAACACCTCTGTTTTCTTTAAAAAATTTGAATGTGTCCACTATGCGCATTGGGGCGTTTCCTGTCGCGGGAGCTAGGCCTACCCACACAAGTGAGGTATCATTTTTATCGCGAGACATGGGGGAACGCTGGGTGGAAGGAAATTTGTGGCTCCTCTCAGATTCCAGAACTTTCTGCCACAGAAATGTGAGAAACATGTGTTTTTTTAGCCAAATTTTGAGGTTTGCAAAGGATTCTGGGTAACAGAACCTGGTCCGAGCCACACAACTCACCCCATCTTGGATTCCCCTAGGTCTCTAGTTTTCAGGAATGCACAGGTATGGTAGGTTTCCCTAGGTGGCGGCTGAGCTACAGGCCAAAATCTACAGGTAGACACTTTCCAAAAAACACCTCTGTTTTCTTTCAAAAATTTGGATGTGTCCACGTTACGCTTTGGGGCGTTTCCTGTCGCGGGCGCTAGGTCTACCTACAGAAGTGAGGTATCATTTTTATCGGGAGACGTGGGGGAACGCTGGGTGGAAGTAAATTTGTGGCTCCTCTCAGATTCCAGAACTTTCTGCCACAGAAATGTGAGGAACATGTGTTTTTTTAGCCACATTTTGAGGTTTGCAAAGGATTCTGGGTAACAGAACCTGGTCCGAGACACACAAGTCAGCCCATATTGGATTTCCCTAGGTCTCTAGTTTTCAGAAATGCACAGGTTTGGTAGGTTTCCCTAGGTGGCGGCTGAGCTACAGGCCAAAATCTACAGGTAGGCACTTTGCAAAAAACACCTCTGTTTTCTTTTAAAAATTTGAATGTGTCCACGTTGCGCTTTGGGGCATTTCCTGTTGCGGGCGCTAGGCCGACCCAAACAAGTGAGGTATCATTTTTATCGCGAGATGTGGGGGAACGCTGGGTGGAAGGAAATTTGTGGCTCCTCTCAGATTACAGAACTTTCTGCCACAGAAATGTGAGGAACATGTGTTTTTTAGCCAAATTTTGAGGTTTGCAAAGGATTCTGGGTAACAGAACCTGGTCCGAGCCACACAACTCACCCCATCTTGGATTCCCCTAGGTCTCTAGTTTTCAGAAATGCACAGGTTTGGTAGGTTTCCTTAGGTGGCGGCTGAGCTACAGGCCAAAATCTACAGGTAGGCACTTTGCAAAAAACACCTCTGTTTTCTTTAAAAAATTTGGATGTGTCCACGTTGCGTTTTGGGGCGTTTCCTGTAGCGGGCGCTAGGCCTACCCACACAAGTGAGGTATCATTTTTATCGGGAGACGTGGGGGAACGCTGGGTGGAAGGAAATTTGTGGCTCCTCTCAGATTCCAGAACTTTCTGCCACAGAAATGTGAGGAACATGTGTTTTTTTAGCCAAATTTTGAGGTTTGCAAAGGATTCTGGGTAACAGAACCTGGTCCGAGCCACACAAGTCACCCCATCTTGGATTCCCCTAGGTCTCTAGTTTTCAGAAATGCACAGGTTTGGTAGGTTTCCCTAGGTGGCGGCTGAGCTACAGGCCAAAATCTACAGGTAGGCACTTTGCAAAAAACACCTCTGTTTTCTTTAAAAAATTTGAATGTGTCCACTATGCGCATTGGGGCGTTTCCTGTCGCGGGAGCTAGGCCTACCCACACAAGTGAGGTATCATTTTTATCGCGAGACATGGGGGAACGCTGGGTGGAAGGAAATTTGTGGCTCCTCTCAGATTCCAGAACTTTCTGCCACAGAAATGTGAGAAACATGTGTTTTTTTAGCCAAATTTTGAGGTTTGCAAAGGATTCTGGGTAACAGAACCTGGTCCGAGCCACACAACTCACCCCATCTTGGATTCCCCTAGGTCTCTAGTTTTCAGGAATGCACAGGTATGGTAGGTTTCCCTAGGTGGCGGCTGAGCTACAGGCCAAAATCTACAGGTAGACACTTTCCAAAAAACACCTCTGTTTTCTTTCAAAAATTTGGATGTGTCCACGTTACGCTTTGGGGCGTTTCCTGTCGCGGGCGCTAGGTCTACCTACAGAAGTGAGGTATCATTTTTATCGGGAGACGTGGGGGAACGCTGGGTGGAAGTAAATTTGTGGCTCCTCTCAGATTCCAGAACTTTCTGCCACAGAAATGTGAGGAACATGTGTTTTTTTAGCCACATTTTGAGGTTTGCAAAGGATTCTGGGTAACAGAACCTGGTCCGAGACACACAAGTCAGCCCATATTGGATTTCCCTAGGTCTCTAGTTTTCAGAAATGCACAGGTTTGGTAGGTTTCCCTAGGTGGCGGCTGAGCTACAGGCCAAAATCTACAGGTAGGCACTTTGCAAAAAACACCTCTGTTTTCTTTTAAAAATTTGAATGTGTCCACGTTGCGCTTTGGGGCATTTCCTGTTGCGGGCGCTAGGCCGACCCAAACAAGTGAGGTATCATTTTTATCGCGAGATGTGGGGGAACGCTGGGTGGAAGGAAATTTGTGGCTCCTCTCAGATTACAGAACTTTCTGCCACAGAAATGTGAGGAACATGTGTTTTTTAGCCAAATTTTGAGGTTTGCAAAGGATTCTGGGTAACAGAACCTGGTCCGAGCCACACAACTCACCCCATCTTGGATTCCCCTAGGTCTCTAGTTTTCAGAAATGCACAGGTTTGGTAGGTTTCCTTAGGTGGCGGCTGAGCTACAGGCCAAAATCTACAGGTAGGCACTTTGCAAAAAACACCTCTGTTTTCTTTAAAAAATTTGGATGTGTCCACGTTGCGTTTTGGGGCGTTTCCTGTAGCGGGCGCTAGGCCTACCCACACAAGTGAGGTATCATTTTTATCGGGAGACGTGGGGGAACGCTGGGTGGAAGGAAATTTGTGGCTCCTCTCAGATTCCAGAACTTTCTGCCACAGAAATGTGAGGAACATGTGTTTTTTTAGCCAAATTTTGAGGTTTGCAAAGGATTCTGGGTAACAGAACCTGGTCCGAGCCACACAAGTCACCCCATCTTGGATTCCCCTAGGTCTCTAGTTTTCAGAAATGCACAGGTTTAGTAGGTTTCCCTAGGTGGCGGCTGAGCTACAGGCCAAAATCTACAGGTAGGCACTTTGCAAAAAACACCTCTGTTTTCTTTCAAAAATTTGGATGTGTCCACGTTGCGCTTTGGGGCGTTTCCTGTCACGGGCGCTAGGCCTACCCACACAAGTGAGGTATCATTTTTATCGGGAGACGTGGGGGAACGCTGGGTGGAAGGACATTTGTGGCTCCTCTCAGATTCCAGAACTTTCTGCCACAGAAATGTGAGGAACATGTGTTTTTTTAGCCAAATTTTGAGGTTTGCAAAGGATTCTGGGTAACAGAACCTGGTCCGAGCCACACAAGTCAGCCAATATTGGATTCCCCTAGGTCTCTAGTTTTCAGAAATGCACAGGTTTGGTAGGTTTCCCTAGGTGGCGGCTGAGCTACAGGCCATAATTTACAGGTAGGCACTTTACAAAAAACACCTCTGTTTTCTTTTAAAAATTTGGATGTGTCCACGTTGCGCTTTGGGGCGTTTCCTGTTGCGGGCGCTAGACCTACCCACACAAGTGAGGTATCATTTTTATCAGGAGATATGGGGGAACGCTGGGTGGAAGGAAATTTGTGGCTCCTCTCAAATTCCAGAACTTTCTGCCACAGAAATGCGAGGAACATGTGTTTTTTTAGCCAAATTTTGAGGTTTGCAAAGGATTCTGGGTAACAGAACCTGGTCCTCGCCACACAAGTCACCCCATCTTGGATTCCCCTACGTCTCTAGTTTTCAGAAATGCACAGGTTTGGTAGGTTTCAATAGGTGGCGACTGAGCTACAGGCCAAAATCTACAGGTAGACACGTTGCAAAAAACACCTCTGTTTTATTTCAAAAATTTGGATGTGTCCACGTTGAGCTTTGGGGCGCTTCCTGTCGCGGGCGCTAGGCCTACCCACACAAGTGAGGTATCATTTTTATCGGGAGACGTGGGGGAACGCTGGGTGGAAGGAAATTTGTGGCTCCTCTCAGATTCCAGAACTTTCTGCCACAGAAATGTGAGGAACATTTGTTTTTTTAGCCAAATTTTGAGGTTTGCAAAGGATTCTGGGTAACAGAATCTGGTCCGAGCCACACAAGTCACCCCATATTGGATTCCCCTAGGTCTCTAGTTTTCAGAAATGCACAGGTTTGGTAGGTTTCCCTAGGTGGCGGCTGAGCTACAGGCCAAAATCTACAGGTCGGCACTTTGCAAAAAACACCTCTGTTTTCTTTAAAAAATTTGAATGTGTCCACGTTGCGCATTGGGGCGTTTCCTGTCGCGGGAGCTAGGCCTACCCACACAAGTGAGGTATCATTTTTATCGCGAGACATGGGGGAACGCTGGGTGGAAGGAAATTTGTGGCTCCTCTCAGATTCCAGAACTTTCTGCCACAGAAATGTGAGAAACATGTGTTTTTTTAGCCAAATTTTGAGGTTTGCAAAGGATTCTGGGTAACAGAACCTGGTCCGAGCCACACAACTCACCCCATCTTGGATTCCCCTAGGTCTCTAGTTTTCAGGAATGCACAGGTATGGTAGGTTTCCCTAGGTGGCGGCTGAGCTACAGGCCAAAATCTACAGGTAGACACTTTCCAAAAAACACCTCTGTTTTCTTTCAAAAATTTGGATGTGTCCACGTTACGCTTTGGGGCGTTTCCTGTCGCGGGCGCTAGGTCTACCTACAGAAGTGAGGTATCATTTTTATCGGGAGACGTGGGGGAACGCTGGGTGGAAGTAAATTTGTGGCTCCTCTCAGATTCCAGAACTTTCTGCCACAGAAATGTGAGGAACATGTGTTTTTTTAGCCACATTTTGAGGTTTGCAAAGGATTCTGGGTAACAGAACCTGGTCCGAGACACACAAGTCAGCCCATATTGGATTCCCCTAGGTCTCTAGTTTTCAGAAATGCACAGGTTTGGTAGGTTTCCCTAGGTGGCGGCTGAGCTACAGGCCAAAATCTACAGGTAGGCACTTTACAAAAAACACCTCTGTTTTCTTTCAAAAATGTGGATGTGTCCACGTTGCGCTTTGGGGCGTTTCCTGTCGCGGGCGCTAGGTCTACCCACACAAGTGAGGTATCATTTTTATCTGGAGACATGGGGGAACGCTGGGTGGAAGTAAATTTGTGGCTCCTCTCAGATTCCAGAACTTTCTGCCACAGAAATGTGAGGAACATGTGTTTTTTTAGCCAAATTTTGAGGTTTGCAAAGGATTCTGGGTAACAAAACCTGGTCCGAGCCACACAAGTCACCCCATCTTGGATTCCCCTAGGTCTCTAGTTTTCAGAAATGCACAGGTTTGGTAATTTTCCCTAGGTGGCGGCTGAGCTACAGGCCAAAATCTACAGGTAGGCATTTTGCAAAAAACACCTCTGTTTTCTTTAAAAAATTTGAATGTGTCCACGTTGTGCTTTGGGGCATTTCCTGTCGCGGGCGCTAGGCCTACCCAAACAAGTGAGGTATCATTTTTATCGCGAGATTTGGGGGAACGCTGGGTGGAAGGAAATTTGTGGCTCCTCTCAGATTCCAGAACTTTCTGCCACAGAAATGTGAGGAACATGTGTTTTTTAGCCAAATTTTGAGGTTTGCAAAGGATTCTGGGTAACAGAACCTGGTCCGAGCCACACAACTCACCCCATCTTGGATTCCCCTAGGTCTCTTGTTTTTAGAAATGCACAGGTTTGGTTGGTTTCCCTAGGTGGCGGCTGAGCTACAGGCCAAAATCTACAGGTAGGCACTTTGCAAAAAACACCTCTGTGTTCTTTAAAAAATTTGGATGTGTCCACGTTGCGTTTTGGGGCGTTTCCTGTTGCGGGCGCTAGGCCTACCCACACAAGTGAGGTATCATTTTTATCGGGAGACGTGGGGGAACGCTGGGTGGAAGGAAATTTGTGGCTCCTCTCAGATTCCAGAACTTTCTGCCACAGAAATGTGAGGAACATGTGTTTTTTTAGCCAAATTTTGAGGTTTGCAAAGGATTCTGGGTAACAGAACCTGGTCCGAGCCACACAAGTCACCCCATCTTGGATTCCCCTAGGTCTCTAGTTTTCAGAAATGCACAGGTTTATTAGGTTTCCCTAGGTGGCGGCTGAGCTACAGTCCAAAATCTACAGGTAGGCACTTTGCAAAAAACACCTCTGTTTTCTTTCAAAAATTTGGATGTGTCCACGTTGCGCTTTGGGGCGTTTCCTGTCACGGGCGCTAGGCCTACCCACACAAGTGAGGTATCATTTTTATCGGGAGACGTGGGGGAACGCTGGGTGGAAGGACATTTGTGGCTCCTCTCAGATTCCAGAACTTTCTGCCACAGAAATGTGAGGAACATGTGTTTTTTTAGCCAAATTTTGAGGTTTGCAAAGGATTCTGGGTAACAGAACATGGTCCGAGCCACACAAGTCAGCCAATATTGGATTCCCCTAGGTCTCTAGTTTTCAGAAATGCACAGGTTTGGTAGGTTTCCCTAGGTGGCGGCTGAGCTACAGGCCAAAATTTACAGTTAGGCACTTTACAAAAAACACCTCTTTTTTCTTTTAAAAATTTGGATGTGTCCACGTTGCGCTTTGGGGCGTTTCCTGTCACGGGCGCTAGGCCTACCCACACAAGTGAGGTATCATTTTTATCAGGAGATGTGGGGGAACGCTGGGTGGAAGGAAATTTGTGGCTCCTCTCAGATTCCAGAACTTTCTGCCACAGAAATGTGAGGAACATGTGTTTTTTAGCCAAATTTTGAGGTTTGCAAAGGATTCTGGGTAACAGAACCTGGTCCGAGCCACACAACTCACCCCATCTTGGATTCCCCTAGGTCTCTAGTTTTTAGAAATGCACAGGTTTGGTTGGTTTCCCTAGGTGGCGGCTGAGCTACAGGCCAAAATCTACAGGTAGGCACTTTGCAAAAAACACCTCTGTGTTCTTTAAAAAATTTGGATGTGTCCACGTTGCGTTTTGGGGCGTTTCCTGTTGCGGGCGCTAGGCCTACCCACACAAGTGAGGTATCATTTTTATCGGGAGACGTGGGGGAACGCTGGGTGGAAGGACATTTGTGGCTCCTCTCAGATTCCAGAACTTTCTGCCACAGAAATGTGAGGAACATGTGTTTTTTTAGCCAAATTTTGAGGTTTGCAAAGGATTCTGGGTAACAGAACCTGGTCCGAGCCACACAAGTCAGCCAATATTGGATTCCCCTAGGTCTCTAGTTTTCAGAAATGCACAGGTTTGGTAGGTTTCAATAGGTGGCGGCTGAGCTACAGGCCAAAATCTACAGGTAGACACTTTGCAAAAAACACCTCTGTTTTCTTTCAAAAATTTGGATGTGTCCACGTTGAGCTTTGGGGTGCTTCCTGTCGCGGGCGCTAGGCCTACCCACACAAGTGAGGTATCATTTTTATCGGGAGACGTGGGGGAACGCTGGGTGGAAGTAAATTTGTGGCTCCTCTCAGATTCCAGAACTTTCTGCCACAGAAATGTGAGGAACATGTGTTTTTTTAGCCAAATTTTGAGGTTTGCAAAGGATTCTGGGTAACAGAACCTGGTCCGAGCCACACAACTCACCCCCTCTTGCATTGCCCTAGGACTCTAGTTTTCAGAAATGCACAGGTTTGGTAGGTTTCCCTAGGTGGCGGCTGAGCTACAGGCCAAAATCTACAGGTAGGCACTTTACAAAAAACACCTCGGTTTTCTTTCAAACATTTGGATGTGTCCTTGTTGCGCTTTGGGGCGTTTCCTGTCGCGGGCGCTAGGTCTACCCACACAAGTGAGGTATAATTTTTATCGGGAGACGTGGGGGAACGCTGGGTGGAAGTAAATTTGTGGCTCCTCTCAGATTCCAGAACTTTCTGCCACGGAAATGTGAGGAACATGTGTTTTTTTAGCCAAATTTTGATGTTTGCAAAGGATTCTGGGTAACAGGACCTGGTCCGACCCACACAAGTCACCCCATCTTGGATTCCCCTAGGTCTCTAGTTTTCAGAAATGCACAGGTTTTGTAGGTTTCCCTAGGTGGCGGCTGAGCTACAGGCCAAAATCTACAGGTAGGCACTTTGTAAAAAACACCTCTGTTTTCTTTAAAAAATTTGAATGTGTCCACTATGCGCATTGGGGCGTTTCCTGTCGCGGGAGCTAGGCCTACCCACACAAGTGAGGTATCATTTTTATCGCGAGACATGGGGGAACGCTGGGTGGAAGGAAATTTGTGGCTCCTCTCAGATTCCAGAACTTTCTGCCACAGAAATGTGAGAAACATGTGTTTTTTTAGCCAAATTTTGAGGTTTGCAAAGGATTCTGGGTAACAGAACCTGGTCCGAGCCACACAACTCACCCCATCTTGGATTCCCCTATGTCTCTAGTTTTCAGGAATGCACAGGTATGGTAGGATTCCCTAGGTGGCGGCTGAGCTACAGGCCAAAATCTACAGGTAGACACTTTCCAAAAAACACCTCTGTTTTCTTTCAAAAATTTGGATGTGTCCACGTTACGCTTTGGGGCGTTTCCTGTCGCGGGCGCTAGGTCTACCTACAGAAGTGAGGTATCATTTTTATCGGGAGACGTGGGGGAACGCTGGGTGGAAGTAAATTTGTGGCTCCTCTCAGATTCCAGAACTTTCTGCCACAGAAATGTGAGGAACATGTGTTTTTTTAGCCAAATTTTGAGGTTTGCAAAGGATTCTGGGTAACAGAACCTGGTCCGAGACACACAAGTCAGCCCATATTGGATTCCCCTAGGTCTCTAGTTTTCAGAAATGCACAGGTTTGGTAGGTTTCCCTAGGTGGCGGCTGAGCTACAGGCCAAAATCTACAGGTAGGCACTTTACAAAAAACACCTCTGTTTTCTTTCAAAAATGTGGATGTGTCCACGTTGCGCTTTGGGGCGTTTCCTGTCGCGGGCGCTAGGTCTACCCACACAAGTGAGGTATCATTTTTATCTGGAGACGTGGGGGAACGCTGGGTGGAAGTAAATTTGTGGCTCCTCTCAGATTCCAGAACTTTCTGCCACAGAAATGTGAGGAACATGTGTTTTTTTAGCCAAATTTTGAGGTTTGCAAAGGATTCTGGGTAACAAAACCTGGTCCGAGCCACACAAGTCACCCCATCTTGGATTCCCCTAGGTCTCTAGTTTTCAGAAATGCACAGGTTTGGTAATTTTCCCTAGGTGGCGGCTGAGCTACAGGCCAAAATCTACAGGTAGGCATTTTGCAAAAAACACCTCTGTTTTCTTTAAAAAATTTGAATGTGTCCACGTTGTGCTTTGGGGCATTTCCTGTCGCGGGCGCTAGGCCTACCCAAGCAAGTGAGGTATCATTTTTATCGCGAGATTTGGGGGAACGCTGGGTGGAAGGAAATTTGTGGCTCCTCTCAGATTCCAGAACTTTCTGCCACAGAAATGTGAGGAACATGTGTTTTTTAGCCAAATTTTGAGGTTTGCAAAGGATTCTGGGTAACAGAACCTGGTCCGAGCCACACAACTCACCCCATCATGGATTCCCCTAGGTCTCTAGTTTTTAGAAATGCACAGGTTTGGTTGGTTTCCCTAGGTGGCGGCTGAGCTACAGGCCAAAATCTACAGGTAGGCACTTTGCAAAAAACACCTCTGTTTTCTTTAAAAAATTTGGATGTGTCCACGTTGCGTTTTGGGGCGTTTCCTGTCGCGGGCGCTAGGCCTACCCACACAAGTGAGGTATCATTTTTATCGGGAGACGTGGGGGAACGCTGGGTGGAAGGAAATTTATGGCTCCTCTCAGATTCCAGAACTTTCTGCCACAGAAATGTGAGGAACATGTGTTTTTTTAACCAAATTTTGAGGTTTGCAAAGGATTCTGGGTAACAGAACCTGGTCCGAGCCACACAAGTCACCCCATCTTGGATTCCCCTAGGTCTCTAGTTTTCAGAAATGCACAGATTTATTAGGTTTCCCTAGGTGGCGGCTGTGCTACAGTCCAAAATCTACAGGTAGGCACTTTGCAAAAAACACCTCTGTTTTCTTTCAAAAATTTAGATGTGTCCACGTTGCGCTTTGGGGCGTTTCCTGTCACGGGCGCTAGGCCTACCCACACAAGTGAGGTATCATTTTTATCGGGAGACGTGGGGGAACGCTGGGTGGAAGGACATTTGTGGCTCCTCTCAGATTCCAGAACTTTCTGCCACAGAAATGTGAGGAACATGTGTTTTTTTAGCCAAATTTTGAGGTTTGCAAAGGATTCTGGGTAACAGAACCTGGTCCGAGCCACACAAGTCACCCCATCTTGGATTCCCCTAGGTCTCTAGTTTTCAGAAATGCACAGGTTTGGTAGGTTTCAATAGGTGGCGGCTGAGCTACAGGCCAAAATCTACAGGTAGACACTTTGCAAAAAACACCTCTGTTTTCTTTCAAAAATTTGGATGTGTCCACGTTGCGCTTTGGGGCGCTTCCTGTCGCGGGCGCTAGGCCTACCCACACAAGTGAGGTATCATTTTTATCAGGAGACGTGGGGGAACGCTGGGTGGAAGGAAATTTGTGGCTCCTCTCAGATTCCAGAACTTTCTGCCACAGAAATGTGAGGAACATGTGTTTTTTTAGCCAAATTTTGAGGTTTGCAAAGGATTCTGGGTAACAGAACCTGGTCCGAGCCACACAAGTCACCCCATCTTTGATTCCCCTAGGTCTCTAGTTTTCAGAAATGCACAGGTTTGGTAGGTTTCCCTAGGTGGCGGCTGAGCTACAGGCCAAAATTTACAGGTAGGCACTTTACAAAAAACACCTCTGTTTTCTTTTAAAAATTTGGATGTGTCCACGTTGCGCTTTGGGGCGTTTCCTGTCGCGGGCGCTAGGCCTACCCACACAAGTGAGGTACATTTTTATCAGGAGATGTGGGGGAACACTGGGTGGAAGGAAATTTGTGGCTCCTCTCAGATTCCAGAACTTTCTGTCACAGAAATGCGAGGAACATGTGTTTTTTTAGCCAAATTTTGAGGTTTGCAAAGGATTCTGGGTAACAGAACCTGGTCCGAGCCACACAAGTCACCCCATCTTGGATTCCCCTAGGTCTCTAGTTTTCAGAAATGCACAGGTTTGGTAGGTTTCAATAGGTGGCGGCTGAGCTACAGGCCAAAATCTACAGGTAGACACTTTGCAAAAAACACCTCTGTTTTCTTTCAAAAATTTGGATGTGTCCACGTTGAGCTTTGGGGCGCTTCCTGTCGCGGGCGCTAGGCCTACCCACACAAGTGAGGTATCATTTTTATCGGGAGACGTGGGGGAACGCTGGGTGGAAGGAAATTTGTGGCTCCTCTCAGATTCCAGAACTTTCTGCCACAGAAATGTGAGGAACATGTGTTTTTTTAGCCAAATTTTGAGGTTTGCAAAGGATTCTGGGTAACAGAACCTGGTCCGAGCCACACAACTCACCGCATCTTGCATTGCCCTAGGTCTCTAGTTTTCAGAAATGCACAGGTTTGGTAGGTTTCCCTAGGTGGCGGCTGAGCTACAGGCCAAAATCTACAGGTAGGCACTTTGCAAAAAACACCTCTGTTTTCTTTAAAAAATTTGGATGTGTCCACGTTGCGTTTTGGGGCGTTTCCTGTCGCGGGCGCTAGGCTTACCCACACAAGTGAGGTATCATTTTTATCGGGAGACGTGGGGGAACGCTGGGTGGAAGGAAATTTGTGGCTCCTCTCAGATTCCAGAACTTTCTGCCACAGAAATGTGAGGAACATGTTTTTTTTAGCCAAATTTTGAGGTTTGCAAAGGATTCAGGGTAACAGAACCTGGTCCAAGCCACACAAGTCACCCCATCTTGGATTCCCCTAGGTCTCTAGTTTTCAGAAATGCACAGGTTTAGTAGGTTTCCCTAGGTGGCGGCTGAGCTACAGGCCAAAATCTACAGGTATGCACTTTGCAAAAAACACCTCTGTTTTCTTTCAAAAATTTGGATGTGTCCACGTTGCGCTTTGGGGCGTTTCCTGTCACGGGCGCTAGGCCTACCCACACAAGTGAGGTATCATTTTTATCGGGAGACGTGGGGGAACGCTGGGTGGAAGGACATTTGTGGCTCCTCTCAGATTCCAGAACTTTCTGCCACAGAAATGTGAGGAACATGTGTTTTTTTAGCCACATTTTGAGGTTTGCAAAGGATTCTGGGTAACAGAACCTGGTCCGAGCCACACAAGTCACCCCATCTTGGATTCCCCTAGGTCTCTAGTTTTCAGAAATGCACAGGTTTGGTAGGTTTCCCTAGGTGGCGGCTGAGCTACAGGCCAAAATCTACAGGTAGGCACTTTGCAAAAAACACCTCTGTTTTCTTACAAAAATTTGGATGTGTCCACGTTGCGCTTTGGGGCGTTTCCTGTCGCGGGCGCTAGGTCTACCCACACAAATGAGGTATCATTTTCATCGGGAGACGTGGGCGAACGCTGGGTGGAAGGAAATTTGTGGCTCCTCTCAGATTCCAGAACTTTCTGCCACAGAAATGTGAGGAACATGTGTTTTTTTAGCCAAATTTTGAAGTTTGCAAAGGATTCTGGGTAACAGAACCTGGTCCGAGCCACACAAGTCACCCCATATTGGATTCCCCTAGGTCCCTAGTTTTCAGAAATGAACAGGTTTGGTAGGTTTCCCTAGGTGGCGGCTGAGCTACAGGCCAAAATCTAAAGGTAGGCACTTTGCAAAAAACACCTCTGTTTTCTTTCAAAAAGTTGGATGTGTCCACGTTACGCTTTGGGGCGTTTCCTGTCGCGGGCGCTAGGCCTACCCACACAAGTGAGGTATCATTTTTATCGGGAGACGTGGGGGAACGCTGGGTGGAAGGAAATTTGTGGCTCCTCTCAGATTCCAGAACTTTCTGCCACGGAAATGTGAGGAACATGTGTTTTTTTAGCCAAATTTTGAGGTTTGCAAAGGATTCTGGGTAACAGAACCTGGTCCAAGCCACACAAGTCACCCCATTTTGGATTCCCCTAGGTCTCTAGTTTTCAGAAATGCACAGGTTTGGTAGGTTTCCCTAGGTGGCGGCTGAGCTACAGGCCAAAATCTACAGGTAGGCACTTTGCAAAAAACACCTCTGTTTTCTTTCAAAAATTTGGATGTGTCCACGTTGCGCTTTGGGGCGTTACCTGTCGCGGGCGCTAGGCCTACCCACACAAGTGAGGTATCATTTTTATCGGGAGACGTGGGGAAACGCTGGGTGAAAGGACATTTGTGGCTCCTCTCATATTCCAGAACTTTCTGCCACAGAAATGTGAGGAACATGTGTTTTTTTAGCCAAATTTTGAGGTTTGCAAAGGATTCTGGGTAACAGAACCTGGTCCGAGCCACACAAGTCACCCCATCTTGGATTCCCCTAGGTCTCTAGTTTTTAGAAATGCACAGGTTTGGTAGGTTTCAATAGGTGGCGGCTGAGCTACAGGCCAAAATCTACAGGTAGACATTTTGTAAAAAACACCTCTGTTTTCTTTCAAAAATTTGGATGTGTCCACGTTGAGCTTTGGGGCGCTTCCTGTCGCGGGCGCTAGGCCTACCCACACAAGTGAGGTATCATTTTTATCGGGAGAAGTGGGGGAATGCTGGGTGGAAGGAAATTTGTGGCTCCTCTCAGATTCCAGAACTTTCTGCCACAGAAATGTGAGGAACATGTGTTTTTTTAGCCAAATTTTGAGGTTTGCAAAGGATTCTGGGTAACAGAACCTGGTCCGAGCCACACAAGTCACCCCATCTTGGATTCCCCTAGGTCTCTAGTTTTCAGAAATGCACAGGTTTATTAGGTTTCCCTAGGTGGCGGCTGAGCTACAGTCCAAAATCTACAGGTAGGCACTTTGCAAAAAACACCTCTGTTTTCTTTCAAAAATTTAGATGTGTCCACGTTGCGCTTTGGGGCGTTACCTGTCGCGGGCGCTAGGCCTACCCACACAAGTGAGGTATCATTTTTATCGGGAGACGTGGGGAAACGCTGGGTGAAAGGACATTTGTGGCTCCTCTCAGATTCCAGAACTTTCTGCCACAGAAATGTGAGGAACATGTGTTTTTTTAGCCAAATTTTGAGGTTTGCAAAGGATTCTGGGTAACAGAACCTGGTCCGAGCCACACAAGTCACCCCATCTTGGATTCCCCTAGGTCTCTAGTTTTTAGAAATGCACAGGTTTGGTAGGTTTCAATAGGTGGCGGCTGAGCTACAGGCCAAAATCTACAGGTAGACATTTTGTAAAAAACACCTCTGTTTTCTTTCAAAAATTTGGATGTGTCCACGTTGCGCTTTGGGGCGCTTCCTGTCGCGGGCGCTAGGCCTACCCACACAAGTGAGGTATCATTTTTATCAGGAGACGTGGGGGAACGCTGGGTGGAAGGAAATTTGTGGCTCCTCTCAGATTCCAGAACTTTCTGCCACAGAAATGTGAGGAACATGTGTTTTTTTAGCCAAATTTTGAGGTTTGCAAAGGATTCTGGGTAACAGAACCTGGTCCGAGCCACACAAGTCACCCCATCTTTGATTCCCCTAGGTCTCTAGTTTTCAGAAATGCACAGGTTTATTAGGTTTCCCTAGGTGGCGGCTGAGCTACAGTCCAAAATCTACAGGTAGGCACTTTGCAAAAAACACCTCTGTTTTCTTTCAAAAATTTGGATGTGTCCACGTTGCGCTTTGGGGCGTTTCCTGTCGCGGGCGCTAGGCCTACCCACACAAGTGAGGTACATTTTTATCAGGAGATGTGGGGGAACACTGGGTGGAAGGAAATTTGTGGCTCCTCTCAGATTCCAGAACTTTCTGCCACAGAAATGTGAGGAACATGTGTTTTTTTAGCCAAATTTTGAGGTTTGCAAAGGATTCTGGGTAACAGAACCTGGTCCGAGCCACACAAGTCACCCCATCTTGGATTCCCCTAGGTCTCTAGTTTTCAGAAATGCACAGGTTTGGTAGGTTTCAATAGGTGGCGGCTGAGCTACAGGCCAAAATCTACAGGTAGACACTTTGCAAAAAACACCTCTGTTTTCTTTCAAAAATTTGGATGTGTCCACGTTGCGCTTTGGGGCGCTTCCTGTCGCGGGCGCTAGGCCTACCCACACAAGTGAGGTATCATTTTTATCAGGAGACGTGGGGGAACGCTGGGTGGAAGGAAATTTGTGGCTCCTCTCAGATTCCAGAACTTTCTGCCACAGAAATGTGAGGAACATGTGTTTTTTTAGCCAAATTTTGAGGTTTGCAAAGGATTCTGGGTAACAGAACCTGGTCCGAGCCACACAAGTCACCCCATCTTTGATTCCCCTAGGTCTCTAGTTTTCAGAAATGCACAGGTTTGGTAGGTTTCCCTAGGTGGCGGCTGAGCTACAGGCCAAAATTTACAGGTAGGCACTTTACAAAAAACACCTCTGTTTTCTTTTAAAAATTTGGATGTGTCCACGTTGCGCTTTGGGGCGTTTCCTGTCGCGGGCGCTAGGCCTACCCACACAAGTGAGGTACATTTTTATCGGGAGATGTGGGGGAACACTGGGTGGAAGGAAATTTGTGGCTCCTCTCAGATTCCAGAACTTTCTGTCACAGAAATGCGAGGAACATGTGTTTTTTTAGCCAAATTTTGAGGTTTGCAAAGGATTCTGGGTAACAGAACCTGGTCCGAGCCACACAAGTCACCCCATCTTGGATTCCCCTAGGTCTCTAGTTTTCAGAAATGCACAGGTTTGGTAGGTTTCAATAGGTGGCGGCTGAGCTACAGGCCAAAATCTACAGGTAGACACTTTGCAAAAAACACCTCTGTTTTCTTTCAAAAATTTGGATGTGTCCACGTTGAGCTTTGGGGCGCTTCCTGTCGCGGGCGCTAGGCCTACCCACACAAGTGAGGTATCATTTTTATCGGGAGACGTGGGGGAACGCTGGGTGGAAGGAAATTTGTGGCTCCTCTCAGATTCCAGAACTTTCTGCCACAGAAATGTGAGGAACATGTGTTTTTTTAGCCAAATTTTGAGGTTTGCAAAGGATTCTGGGTAACAGAACCTGGTCCGAGCCACACAACTCACCGCATCTTGCATTGCCCTAGGTCTCTAGTTTTCAGAAATGCACAGGTTTGGTAGGTTTCCCTAGGTGGCGGCTGAGCTACAGGCCAAAATCTACAGGTAGGCACTTTGCAAAAAACACCTCTGTTTTCTTAAAAAAATTTGGATGTGTCCACGTTGCGTTTTGGGGCGTTTCCTGTCGCGGGCGCTAGGCTTACCCACACAAGTGAGGTATCATTTTTATCGGGAGACGTGGGGGAACGCTGGGTGGAAGGAAATTTGTGGCTCCTCTCAGATTCCAGAACTTTCTGCCACAGAAATGTGAGGAACATGTGTTTTTTTAGCCAAATTTTGAGGTTTGCAAAGGATTCTGGGTAACAGAACCTGGTCCAAGCCACACAAGTCACCCCATCTTGGATTCCCCTAGGTCTCTAGTTTTCAGAAATGCACAGGTTTAGTAGGTTTCCCTAGGTGGCGGCTGAGCTACAGGCCAAAATCTACAGGTATGCACTTTGCAAAAAACACCTCTGTTTTCTTTCAAAAATTTGGATGTGTCCACGTTGCGCTTTGGGGCGTTTCCTGTCACGGGCGCTAGGCCTACCCACACAAGTGAGGTATCATTTTTATCAGGAGACGTGGGGGAACGCTGGGTGGAAGGACATTTGTGGCTCCTCTCAGATTCCAGAACTTTCTGCCACAGAAATGTGAGGAACATGTGTTTTTTTAGCCACATTTTGAGGTTTGCAAAGGATTCTGGGTAACAGAACCTGGTCCGAGCCACACAAGTCACCCCATCTTGGATTCCCCTAGGTCTCTAGTTTTCAGAAATGCACAGGTTTGGTAGGTTTCCTTAGGTGGCGGCTGAGCTACAGGCCAAAATCTACAGGTAGGCACTTTGCAAAAAACACCTCTGTTTTCTTACAAAAATTTGGATGTGTCCACGTTGCGCTTTGGGGCGTTTCCTGTCGCGGGCGCTAGGTCTACCCACACAAATGAGGTATCATTTTCATCGGGAGACGTGGGCGAACGCTGGGTGGAAGGAAATTTGTGGCTCCTCTCAGATTCCAGAACTTTCTGCCACAGAAATGTGAGGAACATGTGTTTTTTTAGCCAAATTTTGAAGTTTGCAAAGGATTCTGGGTAACAGAACCTGGTCCGAGCCACACAAGTCACCCCATATTGGATTCCCCTAGGTCCCTAGTTTTCAGAAATGAACAGGTTTGGTAGGTTTCCCTAGGTGGCGGCTGAGCTACAGGCCAAAATCTAAAGGTAGGCACTTTGCAAAAAACACCTCTGTTTTCTTTCAAAAAGTTGGATGTGTCCACGTTACGCTTTGGGGCGTTTCCTGTCGCGGGCGCTAGGCCTACCCACACAAGTGAGGTATCATTTTTATCGGGAGACGTGGGGGAACGCTGGGTGGAAGGAAATTTGTGGCTCCTCTCAGATTCCAGAACTTTCTGCCACGGAAATGTGAGGAACATGTGTTTTTTTAGCCAAATTTTGAGGTTTGCAAAGGATTCTGGGTAACAGAACCTGGTCCAAGCCACACAAGTCACCCCATTTTGGATTCCCCTAGGTCTCTAGTTTTCAGAAATGCACAGGTTTGGTAGGTTTCCCTAGGTGGCGGCTGAGCTACAGGCCAAAATCTACAGGTAGGCACTTTGCAAAAAACACCTCTGTTTTCTTTCAAAAATTTGGATGTGTCCACGTTGCGCTTTGGGGCGTTACCTGTCGCGGGCGCTAGGCCTACCCACACAAGTGAGGTATCATTTTTATCGGGAGACGTGGGGAAACGCTGGGTGAAAGGACATTTGTGGCTCCTCTCATATTCCAGAACTTTCTGCCACAGAAATGTGAGGAACATGTGTTTTTTTAGCCAAATTTTGAGGTTTGCAAAGGATTCTGGGTAACAGAACCTGGTCCGAGCCACACAAGTCACCCCATCTTGGATTCCCCTAGGTCTCTAGTTTTTAGAAATGCACAGGTTTGGTAGGTTTCAATAGGTGGCGGCTGAGCTACAGGCCAAAATCTACAGGTAGACATTTTGTAAAAAACACCTCTGTTTTCTTTCAAAAATTTGGATGTGTCCACGTTGAGCTTTGGGGCGCTTCCTGTCGCGGGCGCTAGGCCTACCCACACAAGTGAGGTATCATTTTTATCGGGAGAAGTGGGGGAACGCTGGGTGGAAGGAAATTTGTGGCTCCTCTCAGATTCCAGAACTTTCTGCCACAGAAATGTGAGGAACATGTGTTTTTTTAGCCAAATTTTGAGGTTTGCAAAGGATTCTGGGTAACAGAACCTGGTCCGAGCCACACAAGTCACCCCATCTTGGATTCCCCTAGGTCTCTAGTTTTCAGAAATGCACAGGTTTAGTAGATTTCCCTAGGTGGCGGCTGAGCGACAGGCCAAAATCTACAGGTAGGCACTTTGCAAAAAACACCTCTGTTTTCTTTCAAAAATGTTGATGTGTCCACGTTGCGCTTTGGGGCGTTTCCTGTCACGGGCGCTAGGCCTACCGACACAAGTGAGGTATCATTTTTATCGGGAGACGTGGGGGAACGCTGGGTGGAAGGAAATTTGTGGCTCCTCTCAGATTCAAGAACTTTCTGCCACGGAAATGTGAGGAACATGTGTTTTTTTAGCCAAATTTTGAGGTTTGCAAAGGATTCTGGGTAACAGAACCTGGTCCGAGCCACACAAGTCACCCCATTTTGGCTTCCCCTAGGTCTCTAGTTTTCAGAAATGCACAGGTTTGGTAGGTTTCCCTAGGTGGCGGCTGAGCTACAGGCCAAAATCTACAGGTAGGCACTTTGCAAAAAACACCTCTGTTTTCTTTCAAAAATTTGGATGTGTCCACGTTGCGCTTTGGGGCGTTACCTGTCGCGGGCGCTAGGCCTACCCACACAAGTGAGGTATCATTTTTATCGGGAGACGTGGGGAAACACTGGGTGAAAGGACATTTGTGGCTCCTCTCAGATTCCAGAACTTTCTGCCCAGAAATGTGAGGAACATGTGTTTTTTTAGCCAAATTTTGAGGTTTGCAAAGGATTCTGGGTAACAGAACCTGGTCCGAGCCACACAAGTCACCCCATCTTGGATTCCCCTAGGTCTCTAGTTTTCAGAAATGCACAGGTTTGGTAGGTTTCCTTAGGTGGCGGCTGAGCTACAGGCCAAAATCTACAGGTAGGCACTTTGCAAAAAACACCTCTGTTTTCTTACAAAAATTTGGATGTGTCCACGTTGCGCTTTGGGGCGTTTCCTGTCGCGGGCGCTAGGTCTACCCACACAAATGAGGTATCATTTTCATCGGGAGACGTGGGCGAACGCTGGGTGGAAGGAAATTTGTGGCTCCTCTCAGATTCCAGAACTTTCTGCCACAGAAATGTGAGGAACATGTGTTTTTTTAGCCAAATTTTGAAGTTTGCAAAGGATTCTGGGTAACAGAACCTGGTCCGAGCCACACAAGTCACCCCATATTGGATTCCCCTAGGTCCCTAGTTTTCAGAAATGAACAGGTTTGGTAGGTTTCCCTAGGTGGCGGCTGAGCTACAGGCCAAAATCTAAAGGTAGGCACTTTGCAAAAAACACCTCTGTTTTCTTTCAAAAAGTTGGATGTGTCCACGTTACGCTTTGGGGCGTTTCCTGTCGCGGGCGCTAGGCCTACCCACACAAGTGAGGTATCATTTTTATCGGGAGACGTGGGGGAACGCTGGGTGGAAGGAAATTTGTGGCTCCTCTCAGATTCCAGAACTTTCTGCCACGGAAATGTGAGGAACATGTGTTTTTTTAGCCAAATTTTGAGGTTTGCAAAGGATTCTGGGTAACAGAACCTGGTCCAAGCCACACAAGTCACCCCATTTTGGATTCCCCTAGGTCTCTAGTTTTCAGAAATGCACAGGTTTGGTAGGTTTCCCTAGGTGGCGGCTGAGCTACAGGCCAAAATCTACAGGTAGGCACTTTGCAAAAAACACCTCTGTTTTCTTTCAAAAATTTGGATGTGTCCACGTTGCGCTTTGGGGCGTTACCTGTCGCGGGCGCTAGGCCTACCCACACAAGTGAGGTATCATTTTTATCGGGAGACGTGGGGAAACGCTGGGTGAAAGGACATTTGTGGCTCCTCTCATATTCCAGAACTTTCTGCCACAGAAATGTGAGGAACATGTGTTTTTTTAGCCAAATTTTGAGGTTTGCAAAGGATTCTGGGTAACAGAACCTGGTCCGAGCCACACAAGTCACCCCATCTTGGATTCCCCTAGGTCTCTAGTTTTTAGAAATGCACAGGTTTAGTAGGTTTCCCTAGGTGGCGGCTGAGCTACAGGCCAAAATCTACAGGTATGCACTTTGCAAAAAACACCTCTGTTTTCTTTCAAAAATTTGGATGTGTCCACGTTGCGCTTTGGGGCGTTTCCTGTCACGGGCGCTAGGCCTACCCACACAAGTGAGGTATCATTTTTATCGGGAGACGTGGGGGAACGCTGGGTGGAAGGACATTTGTGGCTCCTCTCAGATTCCAGAACTTTCTGCCACAGAAATGTGAGGAACATGTGTTTTTTTAGCCACATTTTGAGGTTTGCAAAGGATTCTGGGTAACAGAACCTGGTCCGAGCCACACAAGTCACCCCATCTTGGATTCCCCTAGGTCTCTAGTTTTCAGAAATGCACAGGTTTGGTAGGTTTCCCTAGGTGGCGGCTGAGCTACAGGCCAAAATCTACAGGTAGGCACTTTGCAAAAAACACCTCTGTTTTCTTACAAAAATTTGGATGTGTCCACGTTGCGCTTTGGGGCGTTTCCTGTCGCGGGCGCTAGGTCTACCCACACAAATGAGGTATCATTTTCATCGGGAGACGTGGGCGAACGCTGGGTGGAAGGAAATTTGTGGCTCCTCTCAGATTCCAGAACTTTCTGCCACAGAAATGTGAGGAACATGTGTTTTTTTAGCCAAATTTTGAAGTTTGCAAAGGATTCTGGGTAACAGAACCTGGTCCGAGCCACACAAGTCACCCCATATTGGATTCCCCTAGGTCCCTAGTTTTCAGAAATGAACAGGTTTGGTAGGTTTCCCTAGGTGGCGGCTGAGCTACAGGCCAAAATCTAAAGGTAGGCACTTTGCAAAAAACACCTCTGTTTTCTTTCAAAAAGTTGGATGTGTCCACGTTACGCTTTGGGGCGTTTCCTGTCGCGGGCGCTAGGCCTACCCACACAAGTGAGGTATCATTTTTATCGGGAGACGTGGGGGAACGCTGGGTGGAAGGAAATTTGTGGCTCCTCTCAGATTCCAGAACTTTCTGCCACGGAAATGTGAGGAACATGTGTTTTTTTAGCCAAATTTTGAGGTTTGCAAAGGATTCTGGGTAACAGAACCTGGTCCAAGCCACACAAGTCACCCCATTTTGGATTCCCCTAGGTCTCTAGTTTTCAGAAATGCACAGGTTTGGTAGGTTTCCCTAGGTGGCGGCTGAGCTACAGGCCAAAATCTACAGGTAGGCACTTTGCAAAAAACACCTCTGTTTTCTTTCAAAAATTTGGATGTGTCCACGTTGCGCTTTGGGGCGTTACCTGTCGCGGGCGCTAGGCCTACCCACACAAGTGAGGTATCATTTTTATCGGGAGACGTGGGGAAACGCTGGGTGAAAGGACATTTGTGGCTCCTCTCATATTCCAGAACTTTCTGCCACAGAAATGTGAGGAACATGTGTTTTTTTAGCCAAATTTTGAGGTTTGCAAAGGATTCTGGGTAACAGAACCTGGTCCGAGCCACACAAGTCACCCCATCTTGGATTCCCCTAGGTCTCTAGTTTTTAGAAATGCACAGGTTTGGTAGGTTTCAATAGGTGGCGGCTGAGCTACAGGCCAAAATCTACAGGTAGACATTTTGTAAAAAACACCTCTGTTTTCTTTCAAAAATTTGGATGTGTCCACGTTGAGCTTTGGGGCGCTTCCTGTCGCGGGCGCTAGGCCTACCCACACAAGTGAGGTATCATTTTTATCGGGAGAAGTGGGGGAATGCTGGGTGGAAGGAAATTTGTGGCTCCTCTCAGATTCCAGAACTTTCTGCCACAGAAATGTGAGGAACATGTGTTTTTTTAGCCAAATTTTGAGGTTTGCAAAGGATTCTGGGTAACAGAACCTGGTCCGAGCCACACAAGTCACCCCATCTTGGATTCCCCTAGGTCTCTAGTTTTCAGAAATGCACAGGTTTATTAGGTTTCCCTAGGTGGCGGCTGAGCTACAGTCCAAAATCTACAGGTAGGCACTTTGCAAAAAACACCTCTGTTTTCTTTCAAAAATTTAGATGTGTCCACGTTGCGCTTTGGGGCGTTACCTGTCGCGGGCGCTAGGCCTACCCACACAAGTGAGGTATCATTTTTATCGGGAGACGTGGGGAAACGCTGGGTGAAAGGACATTTGTGGCTCCTCTCAGATTCCAGAACTTTCTGCCACAGAAATGTGAGGAACATGTGTTTTTTTAGCCAAATTTTGAGGTTTGCAAAGGATTCTGGGTAACAGAACCTGGTCCGAGCCACACAAGTCACCCCATCTTGGATTCCCCTAGGTCTCTAGTTTTTAGAAATGCACAGGTTTGGTAGGTTTCAATAGGTGGCGGCTGAGCTACAGGCCAAAATCTACAGGTAGACATTTTGTAAAAAACACCTCTGTTTTCTTTCAAAAATTTGGATGTGTCCACGTTGCGCTTTGGGGCGCTTCCTGTCGCGGGCGCTAGGCCTACCCACACAAGTGAGGTATCATTTTTATCAGGAGACGTGGGGGAACGCTGGGTGGAAGGAAATTTGTGGCTCCTCTCAGATTCCAGAACTTTCTGCCACAGAAATGTGAGGAACATGTGTTTTTTTAGCCAAATTTTGAGGTTTGCAAAGGATTCTGGGTAACAGAACCTGGTCCGAGCCACACAAGTCACCCCATCTTTGATTCCCCTAGGTCTCTAGTTTTCAGAAATGCACAGGTTTATTAGGTTTCCCTAGGTGGCGGCTGAGCTACAGTCCAAAATCTACAGGTAGGCACTTTGCAAAAAACACCTCTGTTTTCTTTCAAAAATTTGGATGTGTCCACGTTGCGCTTTGGGGCGTTTCCTGTCGCGGGCGCTAGGCCTACCCACACAAGTGAGGTACATTTTTATCAGGAGATGTGGGGGAACACTGGGTGGAAGGAAATTTGTGGCTCCTCTCAGATTCCAGAACTTTCTGCCACAGAAATGTGAGGAACATGTGTTTTTTTAGCCAAATTTTGAGGTTTGCAAAGGATTCTGGGTAACAGAACCTGGTCCGAGCCACACAAGTCACCCCATCTTGGATTCCCCTAGGTCTCTAGTTTTCAGAAATGCACAGGTTTGGTAGGTTTCAATAGGTGGCGGCTGAGCTACAGGCCAAAATCTACAGGTAGACACTTTGCAAAAAACACCTCTGTTTTCTTTCAAAAATTTGGATGTGTCCACGTTGCGCTTTGGGGCGCTTCCTGTCGCGGGCGCTAGGCCTACCCACACAAGTGAGGTATCATTTTTATCAGGAGACGTGGGGGAACGCTGGGTGGAAGGAAATTTGTGGCTCCTCTCAGATTCCAGAACTTTCTGCCACAGAAATGTGAGGAACATGTGTTTTTTTAGCCAAATTTTGAGGTTTGCAAAGGATTCTGGGTAACAGAACCTGGTCCGAGCCACACAAGTCACCCCATCTTTGATTCCCCTAGGTCTCTAGTTTTCAGAAATGCACAGGTTTGGTAGGTTTCCCTAGGTGGCGGCTGAGCTACAGGCCAAAATTTACAGGTAGGCACTTTACAAAAAACACCTCTGTTTTCTTTTAAAAATTTGGATGTGTCCACGTTGCGCTTTGGGGCGTTTCCTGTCGCGGGCGCTAGGCCTACCCACACAAGTGAGGTACATTTTTATCGGGAGATGTGGGGGAACACTGGGTGGAAGGAAATTTGTGGCTCCTCTCAGATTCCAGAACTTTCTGTCACAGAAATGCGAGGAACATGTGTTTTTTTAGCCAAATTTTGAGGTTTGCAAAGGATTCTGGGTAACAGAACCTGGTCCGAGCCACACAAGTCACCCCATCTTGGATTCCCCTAGGTCTCTAGTTTTCAGAAATGCACAGGTTTGGTAGGTTTCAATAGGTGGCGGCTGAGCTACAGGCCAAAATCTACAGGTAGACACTTTGCAAAAAACACCTCTGTTTTCTTTCAAAAATTTGGATGTGTCCACGTTGAGCTTTGGGGCGCTTCCTGTCGCGGGCGCTAGGCCTACCCACACAAGTGAGGTATCATTTTTATCGGGAGACGTGGGGGAACGCTGGGTGGAAGGAAATTTGTGGCTCCTCTCAGATTCCAGAACTTTCTGCCACAGAAATGTGAGGAACATGTGTTTTTTTAGCCAAATTTTGAGGTTTGCAAAGGATTCTGGGTAACAGAACCTGGTCCGAGCCACACAACTCACCGCATCTTGCATTGCCCTAGGTCTCTAGTTTTCAGAAATGCACAGGTTTGGTAGGTTTCCCTAGGTGGCGGCTGAGCTACAGGCCAAAATCTACAGGTAGGCACTTTGCAAAAAACACCTCTGTTTTCTTAAAAAAATTTGGATGTGTCCACGTTGCGTTTTGGGGCGTTTCCTGTCGCGGGCGCTAGGCTTACCCACACAAGTGAGGTATCATTTTTATCGGGAGACGTGGGGGAACGCTGGGTGGAAGGAAATTTGTGGCTCCTCTCAGATTCCAGAACTTTCTGCCACAGAAATGTGAGGAACATGTGTTTTTTTAGCCAAATTTTGAGGTTTGCAAAGGATTCTGGGTAACAGAACCTGGTCCAAGCCACACAAGTCACCCCATCTTGGATTCCCCTAGGTCTCTAGTTTTCAGAAATGCACAGGTTTAGTAGGTTTCCCTAGGTGGCGGCTGAGCTACAGGCCAAAATCTACAGGTATGCACTTTGCAAAAAACACCTCTGTTTTCTTTCAAAAATTTGGATGTGTCCACGTTGCGCTTTGGGGCGTTTCCTGTCACGGGCGCTAGGCCTACCCACACAAGTGAGGTATCATTTTTATCAGGAGACGTGGGGGAACGCTGGGTGGAAGGACATTTGTGGCTCCTCTCAGATTCCAGAACTTTCTGCCACAGAAATGTGAGGAACATGTGTTTTTTTAGCCACATTTTGAGGTTTGCAAAGGATTCTGGGTAACAGAACCTGGTCCGAGCCACACAAGTCACCCCATCTTGGATTCCCCTAGGTCTCTAGTTTTCAGAAATGCACAGGTTTGGTAGGTTTCCTTAGGTGGCGGCTGAGCTACAGGCCAAAATCTACAGGTAGGCACTTTGCAAAAAACACCTCTGTTTTCTTACAAAAATTTGGATGTGTCCACGTTGCGCTTTGGGGCGTTTCCTGTCGCGGGCGCTAGGTCTACCCACACAAATGAGGTATCATTTTCATCGGGAGACGTGGGCGAACGCTGGGTGGAAGGAAATTTGTGGCTCCTCTCAGATTCCAGAACTTTCTGCCACAGAAATGTGAGGAACATGTGTTTTTTTAGCCAAATTTTGAAGTTTGCAAAGGATTCTGGGTAACAGAACCTGGTCCGAGCCACACAAGTCACCCCATATTGGATTCCCCTAGGTCCCTAGTTTTCAGAAATGAACAGGTTTGGTAGGTTTCCCTAGGTGGCGGCTGAGCTACAGGCCAAAATCTAAAGGTAGGCACTTTGCAAAAAACACCTCTGTTTTCTTTCAAAAAGTTGGATGTGTCCACGTTACGCTTTGGGGCGTTTCCTGTCGCGGGCGCTAGGCCTACCCACACAAGTGAGGTATCATTTTTATCGGGAGACGTGGGGGAACGCTGGGTGGAAGGAAATTTGTGGCTCCTCTCAGATTCCAGAACTTTCTGCCACGGAAATGTGAGGAACATGTGTTTTTTTAGCCAAATTTTGAGGTTTGCAAAGGATTCTGGGTAACAGAACCTGGTCCAAGCCACACAAGTCACCCCATTTTGGATTCCCCTAGGTCTCTAGTTTTCAGAAATGCACAGGTTTGGTAGGTTTCCCTAGGTGGCGGCTGAGCTACAGGCCAAAATCTACAGGTAGGCACTTTGCAAAAAACACCTCTGTTTTCTTTCAAAAATTTGGATGTGTCCACGTTGCGCTTTGGGGCGTTACCTGTCGCGGGCGCTAGGCCTACCCACACAAGTGAGGTATCATTTTTATCGGGAGACGTGGGGAAACGCTGGGTGAAAGGACATTTGTGGCTCCTCTCATATTCCAGAACTTTCTGCCACAGAAATGTGAGGAACATGTGTTTTTTTAGCCAAATTTTGAGGTTTGCAAAGGATTCTGGGTAACAGAACCTGGTCCGAGCCACACAAGTCACCCCATCTTGGATTCCCCTAGGTCTCTAGTTTTTAGAAATGCACAGGTTTGGTAGGTTTCAATAGGTGGCGGCTGAGCTACAGGCCAAAATCTACAGGTAGACATTTTGTAAAAAACACCTCTGTTTTCTTTCAAAAATTTGGATGTGTCCACGTTGAGCTTTGGGGCGCTTCCTGTCGCGGGCGCTAGGCCTACCCACACAAGTGAGGTATCATTTTTATCGGGAGAAGTGGGGGAACGCTGGGTGGAAGGAAATTTGTGGCTCCTCTCAGATTCCAGAACTTTCTGCCACAGAAATGTGAGGAACATGTGTTTTTTTAGCCAAATTTTGAGGTTTGCAAAGGATTCTGGGTAACAGAACCTGGTCCGAGCCACACAAGTCACCCCATCTTGGATTCCCCTAGGTCTCTAGTTTTCAGAAATGCACAGGTTTAGTAGATTTCCCTAGGTGGCGGCTGAGCGACAGGCCAAAATCTACAGGTAGGCACTTTGCAAAAAACACCTCTGTTTTCTTTCAAAAATGTTGATGTGTCCACGTTGCGCTTTGGGGCGTTTCCTGTCACGGGCGCTAGGCCTACCGACACAAGTGAGGTATCATTTTTATCGGGAGACGTGGGGGAACGCTGGGTGGAAGGAAATTTGTGGCTCCTCTCAGATTCAAGAACTTTCTGCCACGGAAATGTGAGGAACATGTGTTTTTTTAGCCAAATTTTGAGGTTTGCAAAGGATTCTGGGTAACAGAACCTGGTCCGAGCCACACAAGTCACCCCATTTTGGCTTCCCCTAGGTCTCTAGTTTTCAGAAATGCACAGGTTTGGTAGGTTTCCCTAGGTGGCGGCTGAGCTACAGGCCAAAATCTACAGGTAGGCACTTTGCAAAAAACACCTCTGTTTTCTTTCAAAAATTTGGATGTGTCCACGTTGCGCTTTGGGGCGTTACCTGTCGCGGGCGCTAGGCCTACCCACACAAGTGAGGTATCATTTTTATCGGGAGACGTGGGGAAACACTGGGTGAAAGGACATTTGTGGCTCCTCTCAGATTCCAGAACTTTCTGCCCAGAAATGTGAGGAACATGTGTTTTTTTAGCCAAATTTTGAGGTTTGCAAAGGATTCTGGGTAACAGAACCTGGTCCGAGCCACACAAGTCACCCCATCTTGGATTCCCCTAGGTCTCTAGTTTTCAGAAATGCACAGGTTTGGTAGGTTTCCTTAGGTGGCGGCTGAGCTACAGGCCAAAATCTACAGGTAGGCACTTTGCAAAAAACACCTCTGTTTTCTTACAAAAATTTGGATGTGTCCACGTTGCGCTTTGGGGCGTTTCCTGTCGCGGGCGCTAGGTCTACCCACACAAATGAGGTATCATTTTCATCGGGAGACGTGGGCGAACGCTGGGTGGAAGGAAATTTGTGGCTCCTCTCAGATTCCAGAACTTTCTGCCACAGAAATGTGAGGAACATGTGTTTTTTTAGCCAAATTTTGAAGTTTGCAAAGGATTCTGGGTAACAGAACCTGGTCCGAGCCACACAAGTCACCCCATATTGGATTCCCCTAGGTCCCTAGTTTTCAGAAATGAACAGGTTTGGTAGGTTTCCCTAGGTGGCGGCTGAGCTACAGGCCAAAATCTAAAGGTAGGCACTTTGCAAAAAACACCTCTGTTTTCTTTCAAAAAGTTGGATGTGTCCACGTTACGCTTTGGGGCGTTTCCTGTCGCGGGCGCTAGGCCTACCCACACAAGTGAGGTATCATTTTTATCGGGAGACGTGGGGGAACGCTGGGTGGAAGGAAATTTGTGGCTCCTCTCAGATTCCAGAACTTTCTGCCACGGAAATGTGAGGAACATGTGTTTTTTTAGCCAAATTTTGAGGTTTGCAAAGGATTCTGGGTAACAGAACCTGGTCCAAGCCACACAAGTCACCCCATTTTGGATTCCCCTAGGTCTCTAGTTTTCAGAAATGCACAGGTTTGGTAGGTTTCCCTAGGTGGCGGCTGAGCTACAGGCCAAAATCTACAGGTAGGCACTTTGCAAAAAACACCTCTGTTTTCTTTCAAAAATTTGGATGTGTCCACGTTGCGCTTTGGGGCGTTACCTGTCGCGGGCGCTAGGCCTACCCACACAAGTGAGGTATCATTTTTATCGGGAGACGTGGGGAAACGCTGGGTGAAAGGACATTTGTGGCTCCTCTCATATTCCAGAACTTTCTGCCACAGAAATGTGAGGAACATGTGTTTTTTTAGCCAAATTTTGAGGTTTGCAAAGGATTCTGGGTAACAGAACCTGGTCCGAGCCACACAAGTCACCCCATCTTGGATTCCCCTAGGTCTCTAGTTTTTAGAAATGCACAGGTTTGGTAGGTTTCAATAGGTGGCGGCTGAGCTACAGGCCAAAATCTACAGGTAGACATTTTGTAAAAAACACCTCTGTTTTCTTTCAAAAATTTGGATGTGTCCACGTTGAGCTTTGGGGCGCTTCCTGTCGCGGGCGCTAGGCCTACCCACACAAGTGAGGTATCATTTTTATCGGGAGAAGTGGGGGAACGCTGGGTGGAAGGAAATTTGTGGCTCCTCTCAGATTCCAGAACTTTCTGCCACAGAAATGTGAGGAACATGTGTTTTTTTAGCCAAATTTTGAGGTTTGCAAAGGATTCTGGGTAACAGAACCTGGTCCGAGCCACACAAGTCACCCCATCTTGGATTCCCCTAGGTCTCTAGTTTTCAGAAATGCACAGGTTTAGTAGATTTCCCTAGGTGGCGGCTGAGCGACAGGCCAAAATCTACAGGTAGGCACTTTGCAAAAAACACCTCTGTTTTCTTTCAAAAATGTTGATGTGTCCACGTTGCGCTTTGGGGCGTTTCCTGTCACGGGCGCTAGGCCTACCGACACAAGTGAGGTATCATTTTTATCGGGAGACGTGGGGGAACGCTGGGTGGAAGGAAATTTGTGGCTCCTCTCAGATTCAAGAACTTTCTGCCACGGAAATGTGAGGAACATGTGTTTTTTTAGCCAAATTTTGAGGTTTGCAAAGGATTCTGGGTAACAGAACCTGGTCCGAGCCACACAAGTCACCCCATTTTGGCTTCCCCTAGGTCTCTAGTTTTCAGAAATGCACAGGTTTGGTAGGTTTCCCTAGGTGGCGGCTGAGCTACAGGCCAAAATCTACAGGTAGGCACTTTGCAAAAAACACCTCTGTTTTCTTTCAAAAATTTGGATGTGTCCACGTTGCGCTTTGGGGCGTTACCTGTCGCGGGCGCTAGGCCTACCCACACAAGTGAGGTATCATTTTTATCGGGAGACGTGGGGAAACACTGGGTGAAAGGACATTTGTGGCTCCTCTCAGATTCCAGAACTTTCTGCCCAGAAATGTGAGGAACATGTGTTTTTTTAGCCAAATTTTGAGGTTTGCAAAGGATTCTGGGTAACAGAACCTGGTCCGAGCCACACAAGTCACCCCATCTTGGATTCCCCTAGGTCTCTAGTTTTCAGAAATGCACAGGTTTGGTAGGTTTCAATAGGTGGCGGCTGAGCTACAGGCCAAAATCTACAGGTAGACACTTTGCAAAAAACACCTCTGTTTTCTTTCAAAAATTTGGATGTGTCCACGTTGAGCTTTGGGGCGCTTCCTGTCGCGGGCGCTAGGCCTACCCACACAAGTGAGGTATCATTTTTATCGGGAGACGTGGGGGGAACGCTGGGTGGAAGGAAATTTGTGGCTCCTCTCAGATTCCAGAACTTTCTGCCACAGAAATGTGAGGAACATGTGTTTTTTAAGCCAAATTTTGAGGTTTGCAAAGGATTCTGGGTAACAGAACCTGGTCCGAGCCACACAAGTCACCCCATCTTGGATTCCCCTAGGTCTCTAGTTTTCAGAAATGCACAGGTTTAGTAGGTTTCCCTAGGTGGCGGCTGAGCTACAGGCCAAAATCTACAGGTAGGCACTTTGCAAAAAACACCTCTGTTTTCTTTAAAAAATGTTGATGTGTCCACGTTGCGCTTTGGGGCGTTTCCTGTCACGGGCGCTAGGCCTACCCACACAAGTGAGGTATCATTTTTATCGGGAGACGTGGGGGAACGCTGGGTGGAAGGACATTTGTGGCTCCTCTCAGATTCCAGAACTTTCTGCCACAGAAATGTGAGGAACATGTGTTTTTTTAGCCAAATTTTGAGGTTTGCAAAGGATTCTGGGTAACAGAACCTGGTCCGAGCCACACAAGTCAGCCAATATTGGATTCCCCTAGGTATCTAGTTTTCAGAAATGCACAGGTTTGGTAGGTTTCCCTAGGTGGCGGCTGAGCTACAGGCCAAAATTTACAGGTAGGCACTTTACAAAAAACACCTCTGTTTTCTTTAAAAAATTTGGATGTGTCCACGTTGCGCTTTGGGGCGTTTCCTGTCGCGGGCGCTAGGCCTACCCACACAAGTGAGGTATCATTTTTATCGGGAGACGTGGGGGAACGCTGGGTGGAAGGAAATTTGTGGCTCCTCTCAGATTCCAGAACTTTCTGCCACAGAAATGCGAGGAACATGTGTTTTTTTAGCCAAATTTTGAGGTTTGCAAGGATTCTGGGTAACAGCACCTGGTCCGAGCCACACAAGTCACCCCATTTTGGATTCCCCTACGTCTCTAGTTTTCAGAAATGCACAGGTTTGATAGGTTTCAATAGGTGGCGCCTGAGCTACAGGCCAAAATCTACAGGTAGACACTTTGCAAAAAACACCTCTGTTTTCTTTAAAAAATTTGGATGTGTCCACGTTGAGCTTTGGGGCGCTTCCTGTCGCGGGCGCTATGCCTACCCACACAAGTGAGGTATCATTTTTATCAGGAGACGTGGGGGAACGCTGGGTGGAAGGAAATTTGTGGCTCCTCTCAGATTCCAGTACTTTCTGCCACAGAAATGTGAGGAACATGTGTTTTTTTAGCCAAATTTTGAGGTTTGCAAAGGATTCTGGGTAACAGAACCTGGTCCGAGCCACACAAGTCACCCCATATTGGATTCCCCTAGGTCTCTAGTTTTCAGAAATGCACAGGTTTGGTAGGTTTCCCTAGGTGGCGGCTGAGCTACAGGCCAAAATCTACAGGTAGGCACTTTACAAAAAACACCTCTGTTTTCTTTCAAACATTTGGATGTGTCCTTGTTGCGCTTTGGGGCGTTTCCTGTCGCGGGCGCTAGGCCTACCCAAACAAGTGAGGTATCATTTTTATCGCGAGATGTGGGGGAACGCTGGGTGGAAGGAAATTTGTGGCTTCTCTCAGATTCCAGAACTTTCTGCCACAGAAAAGTGAGGAACATGTGTTTTTTTAGCCAAATTTTGAGGTTTGCAAAGGATTCTGGGTAACAGAACCTGGTCCGAGCCACACAAGTCACCCCATTTTGGATTCCCCTACGTCTCTAGTTTTCAGAAATGCACAGGTTTGGTAGGTTTCAATAGGTGGCGCCTGAGCTACAGGCCAAAATCTACAGGTAGACACTTTGCAAAAAACACCTCTGTTTTCTTTCAAAAATTTGGATGTGTCCACGTTGAGCTTTGGGGCGCTTCCTGTCGCGGGCGCTATGCCTACCCACACAAGTGAGGTATCATTTTTATCAGGAGACGTGGGGGAACGCTGGGTGGAAGGAAATTTTTTGGCTCCTCTCAGATTCCAGAACTTTCTGCCACAGAAATGTGAGGAACATGTGTTTTTTTAGCCAAATTTTGAGGTTTGCAAAGGATTCTGGATAACAGAACCTGGTCCGAGCCACACAAGTCACCCCATCTTGGATTCCCCTAGGTCTCTAGTTTTCAGAAATGCACAGGTTTGGTAGGTTTCCCTAGGTGGCGGCTGAGCTACAGGCCAAAATCTACAGGTAGGCACTTTGCAAAAAACACCTCTGTTTTCTTACAAAAATTTGGATGTGTCCACGTTGCGCTTTGGGGCGTTTCCTGTCGCGGGCGCTAGGCCTACCCACACAAATGAGGTATCATTTTCATCGGGAGACGTGGGCGAACGCTGGGTGGAAGGAAATTTGTGGCTCCTCTCAGATTCCAGAACTTTCTGCCACAGAAATGTGAGGAACATGTGTTTTTTTAGCCAAATTTTGAAGTTTGCAAAGGATTCTGGGTAACAGAACCTGGTCCGAGCCACACAAGTCACCCCATATTGGATTCCCCTAGGTCCCTAGTTTTCAGAAATGAACAGGTTTGGTAGGTTTCCCTAGGTGGCGGCTGAGCTACAGGCCAAAATCTACAGGTAGGCACTTTGCAAAAAACACCTCTGTTTTCTTTCAAAAAGTTGGATGTGTCCACGTTGCGCTTTGGGGTGTTTCCTGTCGCGGGCGCTAGGCCTACCCACACAAGTGAGGTATCATTTTTATCGGGAGACGTGGGGGAACGCTGGGTGGAAGGAAATTTGTGGCTCCTCTCAGATTCCAGAACTTTCTGCCACAGAAATGTGAGGAACATGTGTTTTTTTAGCCAAATTTTGAGGTTTGCAAAGGATTCTGGGTAACAGAACCTGGTCCGAGCCACACAAGTCACCCCATCTTTGATTCCCCTAGGTCTCTAGTTTTTAGAAATGCACAGGTTTGGTAGGTTTCCCTAGGTGGAGGCTGAGCTACAGGCCAAAATCTACAGGTAGGCAGTTTGCAAAAAACACCTCTGTTTACTTTAAAAAATTTGGATGTGTCCACGTTGCGCTTTGGGGCGTTTCCTGTCGCGGGCGCTAGGCCTACCCACACAAGTGAGGTACCATTTTTATCGGGAGACGTGGGGAAACGCTGGGTGGAAGGAAATTTGTGGCTCCTCTCAGATTCCAGAACTTTCTGCCACGGAAATGTGAGGAACATGTGTTTTTTTAGCCAAATTTTGAGGTTTGCAAAGGATTCTGGGTAACAGAACCTGGTCCAAGCCACACAAGTCACCCCATTTTGGATTCCCCTAGGTCTCTAGTTTTCAGAAATGCACAGGTTTGGTAGGTTTCCCTAGGTGGCGGCTGAGCTACAGGCCAAAATCTACAGGTAGGCACTTTGCAAAAAACATCTCTGTTTTCTTTCAAAAATTTGGATGTGTCCACGTTGCGCTTTGGGGCGTTACCTGTCGCGCGCGCTAGGCCTACCCACACAAGTGAGGTATCATTTTTATCGGGAGACGTGGGGAAACGCTGGGTGAAAGGACATTTGTGGCTCCTCTCATATTCCAGAACTTTCTGCCACAGAAATGTGAGGAACATGTGTTTTTTTAGCCAAATTTTGAGGTTTGCAAAGGATTCTGGGTAACAGAACCTGGTCCGAGCCACACAAGTCACCCCATCTTGGATTCCCCTAGGTCTCTAGTTTTTAGAAATGCACAGGTTTGGTAGGTTTCAATAGGTGGCGGCTGAGCTACAGGCCAAAATCTACAGGTAGACACTTTGTAAAAAACACCTCTGTTTTCTTTCAAAAATTTGAATGTGTCCACGTTGAGCTTTGGGGCGCTTCCTGTCGCGGGCGCTAGGCCTACCCACACAAGTGAGGTATCATTTTTATCGGGAGACGTGGGGGAACGCTGGGTGGAAGGAAATTTGTGGCTCCTCTCAGATTCCAGAACTTTCTGCCACAGAAATGTGAGGAACATGTGTTTTTTTAGCCAAATTTTGAGGTTTGCAAAGGATTCTGGGTAACAGAACCTGGTCCGAGCCACACAAGTCACCCCATCTTGGATTCCCCTAGGTCTCTAGTTTTCAGAAATGCACAGGTTTAGTAGGTTTCCCTAGGTGGCGGGTGAGCTACAGGCCAAAATCTACAGGTAGGCACTTTGCAAAAAACACCTCTGTTTTCTTTCAAAAATGTTGATGTGTCCACGTTGCGCTTTGGGGCGTTTCCTGTCACGGGCGCTAGGCCTACCCACACAAGTGAGGTATAATTTTTATCGGGAGACGTGGGGGAACGCTGGGTGGAAGGAAATTTGTGGCTCCTCTCAGATTCCAGAACTTTCTGCCACAGAAATGTGAGGAACATGTGTTTTTTTAGCCAAATTTTGAGGTTTGCAAAGGATTCTGGGTAACAGAACCTGGTCCGAGCCACACAAGTCACCCCATCTTTGATTCCCCTAGGTCTCTAGTTTTCAGAAATGCACAGGTTTGGTAGGTTTCCCTAGGTGGAGGCTGAGCTACAGGCCAAAATCTACAGGTAGGCACTTTGCAAGAAACACCTCTGTTTACTTTAAAAAATTTGGATGTGTCCACGTTGCGCTTTGGGGCGTTACCTGTCATGGGCGCTAGGCCTACCCACACAAGTGAGGTACCATTTTTATCGGGAGACGTGGGGAAACGCTGGGTGGAAGGAAATTTGTGGCTCCTCTCCGATTCCAGAACTTTCTGCCACGGAAATGTGAGGAACATGTGATTTTTTAGCCAAATTTTGAGGTTTGAAAAGGATTCTGGGTAACAGAACCTGGTCCGAGCCACACAAGTCACCCCATTTTGGATTCCCCTAGGTCTCTAGTTTTCAGAAATGCACAGGTTTGGTAGGTTTCCCTAGGTGGCGGCTAAGCTACAGGCCAAAATCTACAGGTAGGCACTTTGCAAAAAACACCTCTGTTTTCTTTCAAAAATTTGGATGTGTCCACGTTGCGCTTTGGGGCGTTACCTGTCGCGGGCGCTAGGCCTACCCACACAAGTGAGGTATCATTTTTATCGGGAGACGTGGGGAAACACTGGGTGAAAGGACATTTGTGGCTCCTCTCAGATTCCAGAACTTTCTGCCACAGAAATGTGAGGAACATTTGTTTTTTTAGCCAAATTTTGAGGTTTGCAAAGGATTCTGGGTAACAGAACCTGGTCCGAGCCACACAAGTCACCCCATCTTGGATTCCCCTAGGTCTCTAGTTTTCAGAAATGCACAGGTTTGGTAGGTTTCAATAGGTGGCGGCTGAGCTACAGGCCAAAATCTACAGGTAGACACTTTGCAAAAAACACCTCTGTTTTCTTTCAAAAATTTGGATGTGTCCACGTTGAGCTTTGGGGCGCTTCCTGTCGCGGGCGCTAGGCCTACCCACACAAGTGAGGTATCATTTTTATCGGGAGACGTGGGGGAACGCTGGGTGGAAGGAAATTTGTGGCTCCTCTCAGATTCCAGAACTTTCTGCCACAGAAATGTGAGGAACATGTGTTTTTTTAGCCAAATTTTGAGGTTTGCAAAGGATTCTGGGTAACAGAACCTGGTCCGAGCCACACAAGTCACCCCATCTTGGATTCCCCTAGGTCTCTAGTTTTCAGAAATGCACAGGTTTAGTAGGTTTCCCTAGGTGGCGGCTGAGCTACAGGCCAAAATCTACAGGTAGGCACTTTGCAAAAAACACCTCTGTTTTCTTTCAAAAATGTTGATGTGTCCACGTTGCGCTTTGGGGCGTTTCCTGTCACGGGCGCTAGGCCTACCCACACAAGTGAGGTATCATTTTTATCTGGAGACGTGGGGGAACGCTGGGTGGAAGGACATTTGTGGCTCCTCTCAGATTCCAGAACTTTCTGCCACAGAAATGTGAGGAACATGTGTTTTTTTAGCCAAATTTTGAGGTTTGCAAAGGATTCTGGGTAACAGAACCTGGTCCGAGCCACACAAGTCAGCCAATATTGGATTCCCCTAGGTATCTAGTTTTCAGAAATGCACAGGTTTGGTAGGTTTCCCTAGGTGGCGGCTGAGCTACAGGCCAAAATTTACAGGTAGGCACTTTACAAAAAACACCTCTGTTTTCTTTTAAAAATTTGGATGTGTCCACGTTGCGCTTTGGGGCGTTTCCTGTCGCGGGCGCTAGGCCTACCCACACAAGTGAGGTATCATTTTTATTGGGAGACGTGGGGGAACGCTGGGTGGAAGGAAATTTGTGGCTCCTCTCAGATTCCAGAACTTTCTGCCACAGAAATGCGAGGAACATGTGTTTTTTTAGCCAAATTTTGAGGTTTGCAAGGATTCTGGGTAACAGAACCTGGTCCGAGCCACACAAGTCACCCCATTTTGGATTCCCCTACGTCTCTAGTTTTCAGAAATGCACAGGTTTGGTAGGTTTCAATAGGTGGCGCCTGAGCTACAGGCCAAAATCTACAGGTAGACACTTTGCAAAAAACACCTCTGTTTTCTTTCAAAAATTTGGATGTGTCCACGTTGAGCTTTGGGGCGCTTCCTGTCGCGGGCACTATGCCTACCCACACAAGTGAGGTATCATTTTTATCAGGAGACGTGGGGGAACGCTGGGTGGAAGGAAATTTGTGGCTCCTCTCAGATTCCAGTACTTTCTGCCACAGAAATGTGAGGAACATGTGTTTTTTTAGCCAAATTTTGAGGTTTGCAAAGGATTCTGGGTAACAGAACCTGGTCCGAGCCACACAAGTCACCCCATATTGGATTCCCCTAGGTCTCTAGTTTTCAGAAATGCACAGGTTTGGTAGGTTTCCCTAGGTGGCGGCTGAGCTACAGGCCAAAATCTACAGGTAGGCACTTTACAAAAAACACCTCTGTTTTCTTTCAAACATTTGGATGTGTCCTTGTTGCGCTTTGGGGCGTTTCCTGTCGCGGGCGCTAGGCCTACCCAAACAAGTGAGGTATCATTTTTATCGCGAGATGTGGGGGAACGCTGGGTGGAAGGAAATTTGTGGCTTCTCTCAGATTCCAGAACTTTCTGCCACAGAAAAGTGAGGAACATATGTTTTTTTAGCCAAATTTTGAGGTTTGCAAAGGATTCTGGGTAACAGAACCTGGTCCGAGCAACACAAGTCACCCCATTTTGGATTCCCCTACGTCTCTAGTTTTCAGAAATGCACAGGTTTGGTAGGTTTCAATAGGTGGCGCCTGAGCTACAGGCCAAAATCTACAGGTAGACACTTTGCAAAAAACACCTCTGTTTTCTTTCAAAAATTTGGATGTGTCCACGTTGAGCTTTGGGGCGCTTCCTGTCGCGGGCGCTATGCCTACCCACACAAGTGAGGTATCATTTTTATCAGGAGACGTGGGGGAACGCTGGGTGGAAGGAAATTTGTGGCTCCTCTCAGATTCCAGAACTTTCTGCCACAGAAATGTGAGGAACATGTGTTTTTTTAGCCAAATTTTGAGGTTTGCAAAGGATTCTGGGTAACAGAACCTGGTCCGAGCCACACAAGTCACCCCATATTGGATTCCCCTAGGTCTCTAGTTTTCAGAAATGCACAGGTTTGGTAGGTTTCAATAGGTGGCGGCTGAGCTACAGGCCAAAATCTACAGGTAGGCACTTTGCAAAAAACACCTCTGTTTTCTTTCAAAAATGTTGATGTGTTCACGTTGCGCTTTGGGGCGTTTCCTGTCACGGGCGCTAGGCCTACCCACACAAGTGAGGTATAATTTTTATCGGGAGACGTGGGGGAACGCTGGGTGGAAGGAAATTTGTGGCTCCTCTCAGATTCCAGAACTTTCTGCCACAGAAATGTGAGGAACATGTGTTTTTTTAGCCAAATTTTGAGGTTTGCAAAGGATTCTGGGTAACAGAACCTGGTCCGAGCCACACAAGTCACCCCATCTTTGATTCCCCTAGGTCTCTAGTTTTCAGAAATGCACAGGTTTGGTAGGTTTCCCTAGGTGGAGGCTGAGCTACAGGCCAAAATCTACAGGTAGGCACTTTGCAAAAAACACCTCTGTTTACTTTAAAAAATTTGGATGTTTCCACGTTGCGCTTTGGGGCGTTACCTGTCGTGGGCGCTAGGCCTACCCACACAAGTGAGGTACCATTTTTATCGGGAGACGTGGGGAAACGCTGGGTGGAAGGAAATTTGTGGCTCCTCTCCGATTCCAGAACTTTCTGCCACGGAAATGTGAGGAACATGTGTTTTTTTAGCCAAATTTTGAGGTTTGAAAAGGATTCTGGGTAACAGAACCTGGTCCGAGCCACACAAGTCACCCCATTTTGGATTCCCCTAGGTCTCTAGTTTTCAGAAATGCACAGGTTTGGTAGGTTTCCCTAGGTGGCGGCTAAGCTACAGGCCAAAATCTACAGGTATGCACTTTGCAAAAAACACCTCTGTTTTCTTTCAAAAATTTGGATGTGTCCACGTTGCGCTTTGTGGCGTTACCTGTCGCGGGCGCTAGGCCTACCCACACAAGTGAGGTATCATTTTTATCGGGAGACGTGGGGAAACACTGGGTGAAAGGACATTTGTGGCTCCTCTCAGATTCCAGAACTTTCTGCCACAGAAATGTGAGGAACATTTGTTTTTTTAGCCAAATTTTGAGGTTTGCAAAGGATTCTGGGTAACAGAACCTGGTCCGAGCCACACAAGTCACCCCATCTTGGATTCCCCTAGGTCTCTAGTTTTCAGAAATGCACAGGTTTGGTAGGTTTCAATAGGTGGCGGCTGAGCTACAGGCCAAAATCTACAGGTAGACACTTTGCAAAAAACACCTCTGTTTTCTTTCAAAAATTTGGATGTGTCCACGTTGAGCTTTGGGGCGCTTCCTGTCGCGGGCGCTAGGCCTACCCACACAAGTGAGGTATCATTTTTATCGGGAGACGTGGGGGAACGCTGGGTGGAAGGAAATTTGTGGCTCCTCTCAGATTCCAGAACTTTCTGCCACAGAAATGTGAGGAACATGTGTTTTTTTAGCCAAATTTTGAGGTTTGCAAAGGATTCTGGGTAACAGAACCTGGTCCGAGCCACACAAGTCACCCCATCTTGGATTCCCCTAGGTCTCTAGTTTTCAGAAATGCACAGGTTTAGTAGGTTTCCCTAGGTGGCGGCTGAGCTACAGGCCAAAATCTACAGGTAGGCACTTTGCAAAAAACACCTCTGTTTTCTTTCAAAAATGTTGATGTGTCCACGTTGCGCTTTGGGGCGTTTCCTGTCACGGGCGCTAGGCCTACCCACACAAGTGAGGTATCATTTTTATCGGGAGACGTGGGGGAACGCTGGGTGGAAGGACATTTGTGGCTCCTCTCAGATTCCAGAACTTTCTGCCACAGAAATGTGAGGAACATGTGTTTTTTTAGCCAAATTTTGAGGTTTGCAAAGGATTCTGGGTAACAGAACCTGGTCCGAGCCACACAAGTCAGCCAATATTGGATTCCCCTAGGTATCTAGTTTTCAGAAATGCACAGGTTTGGTAGGTTTCCCTAGGTGGCGGCTGAGCTACAGGCCAAAATTTACAGGTAGGCACTTTACAAAAAACACCTCTGTTTTCTTTTAAAAATTTGGATGTGTCCACGTTGCGCTTTGGGGCGTTTCCTGTCGCGGGCGCTAGGCCTACCCACACAAGTGAGGTATCATTTTTATTGGGAGACGTGGGGGAACGCTGGGTGGAAGGAAATTTGTGGCTCCTCTCAGATTCCAGAACTTTCTGCCACAGAAATGCGAGGAACATGTGTTTTTTTAGCCAAATTTTGAGGTTTGCAAGGATTCTGGGTAACAGAACCTGGTCCGAGCCACACAAGTCACCCCATTTTGGATTCCCCTACGTCTCTAGTTTTCAGAAATGCACAGGTTTGGTAGGTTTCAATAGGTGGCGCCTGAGCTACAGGCCAAAATCTACAGGTAGACACTTTGCAAAAAACACCTCTGTTTTCTTTCAAAAATTTGGATGTGTCCACGTTGAGCTTTGGGGCGCTTCCTGTCGCGGGCGCTATGCCTACCCACACAAGTGAGGTATAATTTTTATCAGGAGACGTGGGGGAACGCTGGGTGGAAGGAAATTTGTGGCTCCTCTCAGATTCCAGTACTTTCTGCCACAGAAATGTGAGGAACATGTGTTTTTTTAGCCAAATTTTGAGGTTTGCAAATGATTCTGGGTAACAGAACCTGGTCCGAGCCACACAGGTCACCCCATATTGGATTCCCCTAGGTCTCTAGTTTTCAGAAATGCACAGGTTTGGTAGGTTTCCCTAGGTGGCGGCTGAGCTACAGGCCAAAATCTACAGGTAGGCACTTTACAAAAAACACCTCTGTTTTCTTTCAAACATTTGGATGTGTCCTTGTTGCGCTTTGGGGCGTTTCCTGTCGCGGGCGCTAGGCCTACCCAAACAAGTGAGGTATCATTTTTATCGCGAGATGTGGGGGAACGCTGGGTGGAAGGAAATTTGTGGCTTCTCTCAGATTCCAGAACTTTCTGCCACAGAAAAGTGAGGAACATATGTTTTTTTAGCCAAATTTTGAGGTTTGCAAAGGATTCTGGGTAACAGAACCTGGTCCGAGCCACACAAGTCACCCCATTTTGGATTCCCCTACGTCTCTAGTTTTCAGAAATGCACAGGTTTGGTAGGTTTCAATAGGTGGCGCCTGAGCTACAGGCCAAAATCTACAGGTAGACACTTTGCAAAAAACACCTCTGTTTTCTTTCAAAAATTTGGATGTGTCCACGTTGAGCTTTGGGGCGCTTCCTGTCGCGGGCGCTATGCCTACCCACACAAGTGAGGTATCATTTTTATCAGGAGACGTGGGGGAACGCTGGGTGGAAGGAAATTTGTGGCTCCTCTCAGATTCCAGAACTTTCTGCCACAGAAATGTGAGGAACATGTGTTTTTTTAGCCAAATTTTGAGGTTTGCAAAGGATTCTGGGTAACAGAACCTGGTCCGAGCCACACAAGTCACCCCATATTGGATTCCCCTAGGTCTCTAGTTTTCAGAAATGCACAGGTTTGGTAGGTTTCCCTAGGTGGCGGCTGAGCTACAGGCCAAAATCTACAGGTAGGCACTTTACAAAAAACACCTCTGTTTTCTTTCAAACATTTGGATGTGTCCTTGTTGCGCTTTGGGGCGTTTCCTGTCGCGGGCGCTAGGCCTACCCAAACAAGTGAGGTATCATTTTTATCGCGAGATGTGGGGGAACGCTGGGTGGAAGGAAATTTGTGGCTTCTCTCAGATTCCAGAACTTTCTGCCACAGAAAAGTGAGGAACATTTGTTTTTTTAGCCAAATTTTGAGGTTTGCAAAGGATTCTGGGTAACAGAAACTGGTCCGAGCAACACAACTCACCCCATCTTGGATTCCCCTAGGTCTCTAGTTTTCAGAAATGCACAGGTTTGGTAGGTTTCCCTAGGTGGCGGCTGAGCTACAGGCCAAAATCTACAGGTAGACACTTTGCAAAAAACACCTCTGTTTTCTTTCAAAAATTTGGATGTGTCCACGTTGAGCTTTGGGGCGCTTCCTGTCGCGGGCGCTAGGCCTACCCACACAAGTGAGGTATCATTTTTATCGGGAGACGTGGGGGAACGCTGGGTGGAAGGAAATTTGTGGCTCCTCTCAGATTCCAGAACTTTCTGCCACAGAAATGTGAGGAACATGTGTTTTTTTAGCCAAATTTTGAGGTTTGCAAAGGATTCTGGGTAACAGAACCTGGTCCGAGCCACACAAGTCACCCCATCTTGGATTCCCCTAGGTCTCTAGTTTTCAGAAATGCACAGGTTTAGTAGGTTTCCCTAGGTGGCGGCTGAGCTACAGGCCAAAATCTACAGGTAGGCACTTTGCAAAAAACACCTCTGTTTTCTTTCAAAAATGTTGATGTGTCCACGTTGCGCTTTGGGGCGTTTCCTGTCACGGGCGCTAGGCCTACCCACACAAGTGAGGTATCATTTTTATCGGGAGACGTGGGGGAACGCTGGGTGGAAGGACATTTGTGGCTCCTCTCAGATTCCAGAACTTTCTGCCACAGAAATGTGAGGAACATGTGTTTTTTTAGCCAAATTTTGAGGTTTGCAAAGGATTCTGGGTAACAGAACCTGGTCCGAGCCACACAAGTCAGCCAATATTGGATTCCCCTAGGTATCTAGTTTTCAGAAATGCACAGGTTTGGTAGGTTTCCCTAGGTGGCGGCTGAGCTACAGGCCAAAATTTACAGGTAGGCACTTTACAAAAAACACCTCTGTTTTCTTTTAAAAATTTGGATGTGTCCACGTTGCGCTTTGGGGCGTTTCCTGTCGCGGGCGCTAGGCCTACCCACACAAGTGAGGTATCATTTTTATTGGGAGACGTGGGGGAACGCTGGGTGGAAGGAAATTTGTGGCTCCTCTCAGATTCCAGAACTTTCTGCCACAGAAATGCGAGGAACATGTGTTTTTTTAGCCAAATTTTGAGGTTTGCAAGGATTCTGGGTAACAGAACCTGGTCCGAGCCACACAAGTCACCCCATTTTGGATTCCCCTACGTCTCTAGTTTTCAGAAATGCACAGGTTTGGTAGGTTTCAATAGGTGGCGCCTGAGCTACAGGCCAAAATCTACAGGTAGACACTTTGCAAAAAACACCTCTGTTTTCTTTCAAAAATTTGGATGTGTCCACGTTGAGCTTTGGGGCGCTTCCTGTCGCGGGCGCTATGCCTACCCACACAAGTGAGGTATAATTTTTATCAGGAGACGTGGGGGAACGCTGGGTGGAAGGAAATTTGTGGCTCCTCTCAGATTCCAGTACTTTCTGCCACAGAAATGTGAGGAACATGTGTTTTTTTAGCCAAATTTTGAGGTTTGCAAAGGATTCTGGGTAACAGAACCTGGTCCGAGCCACACAGGTCACCCCATATTGGATTCCCCTAGGTCTCTAGTTTTCAGAAATGCACAGGTTTGGTAGGTTTCCCTAGGTGGCGGCTGAGCTACAGGCCAAAATCTACAGGTAGGCACTTTACAAAAAACACCTCTGTTTTCTTTCAAACATTTGGATGTGTCCTTGTTGCGCTTTGGGGCGTTTCCTGTCGCGGGCGCTAGGCCTACCCAAACAAGTGAGGTATCATTTTTATCGCGAGATGTGGGGGAACGCTGGGTGGAAGGAAATTTGTGGCTTCTCTCAGATTCCAGAACTTTCTGCCACAGAAAAGTGAGGAACATATGTTTTTTTAGCCAAATTTTGAGGTTTGCAAAGGATTCTGGGTAACAGAACCTGGTCCGAGCCACACAAGTCACCCCATTTTGGATTCCCCTACGTCTCTAGTTTTCAGAAATGCACAGGTTTGGTAGGTTTCAATAGGTGGCGCCTGAGCTACAGGCCAAAATCTACAGGTAGACACTTTGCAAAAAACACCTCTGTTTTCTTTCAAAAATTTGGATGTGTCCACGTTGAGCTTTGGGGCGCTTCCTGTCGCGGGCGCTATGCCTACCCACACAAGTGAGGTATCATTTTTATCAGGAGACGTGGGGGAACGCTGGGTGGAAGGAAATTTGTGGCTCCTCTCAGATTCCAGAACTTTCTGCCACAGAAATGTGAGGAACATGTGTTTTTTTAGCCAAATTTTGAGGTTTGCAAAGGATTCTGGGTAACAGAACCTGGTCCGAGCCACACAAGTCACCCCATATTGGATTCCCCTAGGTCTCTAGTTTTCAGAAATGCACAGGTTTGGTAGGTTTCCCTAGGTGGCGGCTGAGCTACAGGCCAAAATCTACAGGTAGGCACTTTACAAAAAACACCTCTGTTTTCTTTCAAACATTTGGATGTGTCCTTGTTGCGCTTTGGGGCGTTTCCTGTCGCGGGCGCTAGGCCTACCCAAACAAGTGAGGTATCATTTTTATCACGAGATGTGGGGGAACGCTGGGTGGAAGGAAATTTGTGGCTTCTCTCAGATTCCAGAACTTTCTGCCACAGAAAAGTGAGGAACATTTGTTTTTTTAGCCAAATTTTGAGGTTTGCAAAGGATTCTGGGTAACAGAAACTGGTCCGAGCAACACAACTCACCCCATCTTGGATTCCCCTAGGTCTCTAGTTTTCAGAAATGCACAGGTTTGGTAGGTTTCCCTAGGTGGCGGCTGAGCTACACGCCAAAATCTACAGGTAGGCACTTTGCAAAAAACACCTCTGTTTTCTTTAAAAAATTTGGATGTGTCCACGTTGCGTTTTGGGGCGTTTCCTGTCGCGGGCGCTAGGCCTACCCACACAAGTGAGGTATCATTTTTATCGGGAGACGTGGGGGAACGCTGGGTGGAAGGAAATTTGTGGCTCCTCTCAGATTCCAGAACTTTCTGCCACAGAAATGTGAGGAACATGTGTTTTTTTAGCCAAATTTTGAGGTTTGCAAAGGATTCTGGGTAACAGAACCTGGTCCGAGCCACACAAGTCACCCCATCTTGGATTCCCCTAGGTCTCTAGTTTTCAGAAATGCACAGGTTTAGTAGGTTTCCCTAGGTGGCGGCTGAGCTACAGGCCAAAATCTACAGGTAGGCACTTTGCAAAAAACACCTCTGTTTTCTTTCAAAAATGTTGATGTGTCCACGTTGCGCTTTGGGGCGTTTCCTGTCACGGGCGCTAGGCCTACCCACACAAGTGAGGTATCATTTTTATCGGGAGACGTGGGGGAACGCTGGGTGGAAGGACATTTGTGGCTCCTCTCAGATTCCAGAACTTTCTGCCACAGAAATATGAGGAACATGTGTTTTTTTAGCCAAATTTTGAGGTTTGCAAAGGATTCTGGGTAACAGAACCTGGTCCGAGCCACACAAGTCAGCCAATATTGGATTCCCCTAGGTATCTAGTTTTCAGAAATGCACAGGTTTGGTAGGTTTCCCTAGGTGGCGGCTGAGCTACAGGCCAAAATTTACAGGTAGGCACTTTACAAAAAACACCTCTGTTTTCTTTTAAAAATTTGGATGTGTCCACGTTGCGCTTTGGGGCGTTTCCTGTCGCGGGCGCTAGGCCTACCCACACAAGTGAGGTATCATTTTTATCGGGAGACGTGGGGGAACGCTGGGTGGAAGGAAATTTGTGGCTCCTCTCAGATTCCAGAACTTTCTGCCACAGAAATGCGAGGAACATGTGTTTTTTTAGCCAAATTTTGAGGTTTGCAAGGATTCTGGGTAACAGAACCTGGTCCGAGCCACACAAGTCACCCCATTTTGGATTCCCCTACGTCTCTAGTTTTCAGAAATGCACAGGTTTGGTAGGTTTCAATAGGTGGCGCCTGAGCTACAGGCCAAAATCTACAGGTAGACACTTTGCAAAAAACACCCTCTGTTTTCTTTCAAAAATTTGGATGTGTCCACGTTGAGCTTTGGGGCGCTTCCTGTCGTGGGCGCTATGCCTACCCACACAAGTGAGGTATCATTTTTATCAGGAGACGTGGGGGAACGCTGGGTGGAAGGAAATTTGTGGCTCCTCTCAGATTCCAGTACTTTCTGCCACAGAAATGTGAGGAACATGTGTTTTTTTAGCCAAATTTTGAGGTTTGCAAAGGATTCTGGGTAACAGAACCTGGTCCGAGCCACACAAGTCACCCCATATTGGATTCCCCTAGGTCTCTAGTTTTCAGAAATGCACAGGTTTGGTAGGTTTCCCTAGGTGGCGGCTGAGCTACAGGCCAAAATCTACAGGTAGGCACTTTACAAAAAACACCTCTGTTTTCTTTCAAACATTTGGATGTGTCCTTGTTGCGCTTTGGGGCGTTTCCTGTCGCGGGCGCTAGGCCTACCCAAACAAGTGAGGTATCATTTTTATCGCGAGATGTGGGGGAACGCTGGGTGGAAGGAAATTTGTGGCTTCTCTCAGATTCCAGAACTTTCTGCCACAGAAAAGTGAGGAACATGTGTTTTTTTAGCCAAATTTTGAGGTTTGCAAAGGATTCTGGGTAACAGAACCTGGTCCGAGCCACACAAGTCACCCCATTTTGGATTCCCCTACGTCTCTAGTTTTCAGAAATGCACAGGTTTGGTAGGTTTCAATAGGTGGCGCCTGAGCTACAGGCCAAAATCTACAGGTAGACACTTTGCAAAAAACACCTCTGTTTTCTTTCAAAAATTTGGATGTGTCCACGTTGAGCTTTGGGGCGCTTCCTGTCGCGGGCGCTATGCCTACCCACACAAGTGAGGTATCATTTTTATCAGGATACGTGGGGGAACGCTGGGTGGAAGGAAATTTGTGGCTCCTCTCAGATTCCAGAACTTTCTGCCACAGAAATGTGAGGAACATGTGTTTTTTTAGCCAAATTTTGAGGTTTGCAAAGGATTCTGGGTAACAGAACCTGGTCCGAGCCACACAAGTCACCCCATATTGGATTCCCCTAGGTCTCTAGTTTTCAGAAATGCACAGGTTTGGTAGGTTTCCCTAGGTGGCGGCTGAGCTACAGGCCAAAATCTACAGGTAGGCACTTTACAAAAAACACCTCTGTTTTCTTTCAAACATTTGGATGTGTCCTTGTTGCGCTTTGGGGCGTTTTCTGTCGCGGGCGCTAGGCCTACCCAAACAAGTGAGGTATCATTTTTATCGCGAGATGTGGGGGAACGCTGGGTGGAAGGAAATTTGTGGCTTCTCTCAGATTCCAGAACTTTCTGCCACAGAAAAGTGAGGAACATGTGTTTTTTTAGCCAAATTTTGAGGTTTGCAAAGGATTCTGGGTAACAGAACCTGGCCCGAGCCACACAACTCACCCCATCTTGTATTCCCCTAGGTCTCTAGTTTTCAGAAATGCACAGGTTTGGTAGGTTTCCCTAGGTGGCGGCTGAGCTACAGGCCAAAATCTACAGGTAGGCACTTTGCAAAAAACACCTCTGTTTTCTTTAAAAAATTTGGATGTGTCCACGTTGCGTTTTGGGGCGTTTCCTGTCGCGGGCGCTAGGCCTACCCACACAAGTGAGGTATCATTTTTATCGGGAGACGTGGGGGAACGCTGGGTGGAAGGAAATTTGTGGCTCCTCTCAGATTCCAGAACTTTCTGCCACAGAAATGTGAGGAACATGTGTTTTTTTAGCCAAATTTTGAGGTTTGCAAAGGATTCTGGGTAACAGAACCTGGTCCGAGCCACACAAGTCACCCCATCTTGGATTCCCCTAGGTCTCTAGTTTTCAGAAATGCAAAGGTTTAGTATGTTTCACTAGGTGGCGGCTGAGCTACAGGCCAAAATCTACAGGTAGGCACTTTGCAAAAAACACCTCTGTTTTCTTTAAAAAATTTGGATGTGTCCACGTTGCGCTTTGGGGCGTTTCCTGTCACGGGCGCTAGGTCTACCCACACAAGTGAGGTATCATTTTTATCGGGAGACGTGGGGGAACGCTGGGTGGAAGGACATTTGTGGCTCCTCTCAGATTCCAGAACCTTCTGCCACAGAAATGTGAGGAACATGTGTTTTTTTAGCCAAATTTTGAGGTTTGCAAAGGATTCTGGGTAACAGAACCTGGTCCGAGCCACACAAGTCAGCCAATATTGGATTCCCCTAGGTCTCTAGTTTTCAGAAATGCACAGGTTTGGTAGGTTTCCCTAGGTGGCGGCTGAGCTACAGGCCAAAATTTACAGGTAGGCACTTTACAAAAAACACCTCTGTTTTCTTTTAAAAATTTGGATGTGTCCACGTTGCGCTTTGGGGCGTTTCCTGTCGCGGGCGCTAGGCCTACCCACACAAGTGAGGTATCATTTTTATCAGGAGATGTGGGGGAACGCTGGGTGGAAGGAAATTTGTGGCTCCTCTCAGATTCCAGAACTTTCTGCCACAGAAATGCGAGGAACATGTGTTTTTTTAGCCAAATTTTGAGGTTTGCAAAGGATTCTGGGTAACAGAACCTGGTCCGAGCCACACAAGTCACCCCATCTTGGATTCCCCTAGGTCTCTAGTTTTCAGAAATGCACAGGTTTGGTAGGTTTCAATAGGTGGCGGCTGAGCTACAGGCCAAAATCTACAGGTAGACACTTTGCAAAAAACACCTCTGTTTTCTTTCAAAAATTTGGATGTGTCCACGTTGAGCTTTGGGGCGCTTCCTGTCGCGGGCGCTAGGCCTACCCACACAAGTGAGGTATCATTTTTATCGGGAGACGTGGGGGAACGCTGGGTGGAAGGAAATTTGTGGCTCCTCTCAGATTCCAGAACTTTCTGCCACAGAAATGTGAGGAACATGTGTTTTTTTAGCCAAATTTTGAGGTTTGCAAAGGATTCTGGGTAACAGAACCTGGTCCGAGCCACACAAGTCACCCCATCTTGGATTCCCCTAGGTCTCTAGTTTTCAGAAATGTTCAGGTTTAGTAGGTTTCCCTAGGTGGCGGCTGAGCTACAGGCCAAAATCTACAGGTAGGTACTTTGCAAAAAACACCTCTGTTTTCTTTCAAAAATGTTGATGTGTCCACGTTGCGCTTTGGGGCGTTTCCTGTCACGGGCGCTAGGCCTACCCACACAAGTGAGGTATCATTTTTATCGGGAGACGTGGGGGAACGCTGGGTGGAAGGACATTTGTGGCTCCTCTCAGATTCCAGAACTTTCTGCCACAGAAATGTGAGGAACATGTGTTTTTTTAGCCAAATTTTGAGGTTTGCAAAGGATTCTGGGTAACAGAACCTGGTCCGAGCCACACAAGTCAGCCAATATTGGATTCCCCTAGGTCTCTAGTTTTCAGAAATGCACAGGTTTGGTAGGTTTCCCTAGGTGGCGGCTGAGCTACAGGCCAAAATTTACAGGTAGGCACTTTACAAAAAACACCTCTGTTTTCTTTTAAAAATTTGGATGTGTCCACGTTGCGCTTTGGGGCGTTTCCTGTCGCGGGCGCTAGGCCTACCCACACAAGTGAGGTATCATTTTTATCGGGAGACGTGGGGGAACGCTGGGTGGAAGGAAATTTGTGGCTCCTCTCAGATTCCAGAACTTTCTGCCACAGAAATGCGAGGAACATGTGTTTTTTTAGCCAAATTTTGAGGTTTGCAAGGATTCTGGGTAACAGAACCTGGTCCGAGCCACACAAGTCACCCCATTTTGGATTCCCCTAGGTCTCTAGTTTTCAGAAATGCACAGGTTTGGTAGGTTTCAATAGGTGGCGCCTGAGCTACAGGCCAAAATCTACAGGTAGACACTTTGCAAAAAACACCTCTGTTTTCTTTCAAAAATTTGGATGTGTCCACGTTGAGCTTTGGGGCGCTTCCTGTCGCGGGCGCTAGGCCTACCCACACAAGTGAGGTATCATTTTTATCGGGAGACGTGGGGGAACGCTGGGTGGAAGGAAATTTGTGGCTCCTCTCAGATTCCAGAACTTTCTGCCACAGAAATATGAGGAACATGTGTTTTTTTAGCCAAATTTTGAGGTTTGCAAAGGATTCTGGGTAACAGAACCTGGTCCGAGCCACACAAGTCACCCCATATTGGATTCCCCTAGGTCTCTAGTTTTCAGAAATGCACAGGTTTGGTAGGTTTCCCTAGGTGGCGGCTGAGCTACAGGCCAAAATCTACAGGTAGGCACTTTACAAAAAACACATCTGTTTTCTTTCAAACATTTGGATGTGTCCTTGTTGCGCTTTGGGGCGTTTCCTGTCGCAGGCGCTAGGCCTACCCAAACAAGTGAGGTATCATTTTTATCGCGAGATGTGGGGGAACGCTGGGTGGAAGGAAATTTGTGGCTTCTCTCAGATTCCAGAACTTTCTGCCACAGAAATGTGAGGAACATGTGTTTTTTTAGCCAAATTTTGAGGTTTGCAAAGGATTCTGGGTAACAGAACCTGGTCCGAGCCACACAACTCACCCCATCTTGGTTTCCCCTAGGTCTCTAGTTTTCAGAAATGCACAGGTTTGGTAGGTTTCCCTAGGTGGCGGCTGAGCTACAGGCCAAAATCTACAGGTAGGCACTTTGCAAAAAACACCTCTGTTTTCTTTAAAAAATTTGGATGTGTCCACGTTGCGTTTTGGGGCGTTTCCTGTCGCGGGCGCTAGGCCTACCCACACAAGTGAGGTATCATTTTTATCGGGAGACGTGGGGGAACGCTGGGTGGAAGGAAATTTGTGGCTCCTCTCAGATTCCAGAACTTTCTGCCACAGAAATGTGAGGAACATGTGTTTTTTTAGCCAAATTTTGAGGTTTGCAAAGGATTCTGGGTAACAGAACCTGGTCCGAGCCACACAAGTCACCCCATCTTGAATTCCCCTAGGTCTCTAGTTTTCAGAAATGCACAGGTTTAGTAGGTTTCCCTAGGTGGCGGCTGAGCTACAGGCCAAAATCTTCAGGTAGGCACTTTGCAAAAAACACCTCTGTTTTCTTTCAAAAATTTGGATGTGTCCACGTTGCGCTTTGGGACGTTTCCTGTCAGGGGCGCTAGGCCTACCTACACAAGTGAGGTATCATTTTTATCGGGAGACGTGGGGGAACGCTGGGTGGAAGTACATTTGTGGCTCCTCTCAGATTCCAGAACTTTCTGCCACAGAAATGTGAGGAACATGTGTTTTTTTAGCCAAATTTTGAGGTTTGCAAAGGATTCTGGGTAACAGAACCTGGTCCGAGCCACACAAGTCAGCCAATATTGGATTCCCCTAGGTCTCTAGTTTTCAGAAATGCACAGGTTTGGTAGGTTTCCCTAGGTGGCGGCTGAGCTACAGGCCAAAGTTTACAGGTAGGCACTTTACAAAAAACACCTCTGTTTTCTTTTAAAAATTTGGATGTGTCCACGTTGCGCTTTGGGGCGTTTCCTGTCGCGGGCGCTAGGCCTACCCACACAAGTGAGGTATCATTTTTATCAGGAGATGTGGGGGAACGCTGGGTGGAAGGAAATTTGTGGCTCCTCTCAGATTCCAGAACTTTCTGCCACAGAAATGCGAGGAACATGTGTTTTTTTAGCCAAATTTTGAGGTTTGCAAAGGATTCTGGGTAACAGAACCTGGTCCGAGCCACACAAGTCACCCCATCTTGGATTCCCCTAGGTCTCTAGTTTTCAGAAATGCACAGGTTTGGTAGGTTTCAATAGGTGGCGGCTGAGCTACAGGCCAAAATCTACAGGTAGGCACTTTACAAAAAACACCTCTGTTTTCTTTCAAACATTTGGATGTGTCCTTGTTGCGCTTTGGGGCGTTTCCTGTCGCGGGCGCTAGGCCTACCCAAACAAGTGAGGTATCATTTTTATCGCGAGATGTGGGGGAACGCTGGGTGGAAGGAAATTTGTGGCTTCTCTCAGATTCCAGAACTTTCTGCCACAGAAAAGTGAGGAACATGTGTTTTTTTAGCCAAATTTTGAGGTTTGCAAAGGATTCTGGGTAACAGAACCTGGTCCGAGCCACACAAGTCACCCCATTTTGGATTCCCCTACGTCTCTAGTTTTCAGAAATGCACAGGTTTGGTAGGTTTCAATAGGTGGCGCCTGAGCTACAGGCCAAAATCTACAGGTAGACACTTTGCAAAAAACACCTCTGTTTTCTTTAAAAAATTTGGATGTGTCCACGTTGAGCTTTGGGGCGCTTCCTGTCGCGGGCGCTATGCCTACCCACACAAGTGAGGTATCATTTTTATCAGGAGACGTGGGGGAACGCTGGGTGGAAGGAAATTTGTGGCTCCTCTCAGATTCCAGAACTTTCTGCCACAGAAATGTGAGGAACATGTGTTTTTTTAGCCAAATTTTGAGGTTTGCAAAGGATTCTGGGTAACAGAACCTGGTCCGAGCCACACAAGTCACCCCATATTGGATTCCCCTAGGTCTCTAGTTTTCAGAAATGCACAGGTTTGGTAGGTTTCCCTAGGTGGCGGCTGAGCTACAGGCCAAAATCTACAGGTAGGCACTTTACAAAAAACACCTCTGTTTTCTTTCAAACATTTGGATGTGTCCTTGTTGCGCTTTGGGGCGTTTCCTGTCGCGGGCGCTAGGCCTACCCAAACAAGTGAGGTATCATTTTTATCGCGAGATGTGGGGGAACGCTGGGTGGAAGGAAATTTGTGGCTTCTCTCAGATTCCAGAACTTTCTGCCACAGAAAAGTGAGGAACATGTGTTTTTTTAGCCAAATTTTGAGGTTTGCAAAGGATTCTGGGTAACAGAACCTGGCCCGAGCCACACAACTCACCCCATCTTGGATTCCCCTAGGTCTCTAGTTTTCAGAAATGCACAGGTTTGGTAGGTTTCCCTAGGTGGCGGCTGAGCTACAGGCCAAAATCTACAGGTAGGCGCTTTGCAAAAAACACCTCTGTTTTCTTTAAAAAATTTGGATGTGTCCACGTTGCGTTTTGGGGCGTTTCCTGTCGCGGGCGCTAGGCCTACCCACACAAGTGAGGTATCATTTTTATCGGGAGACGTGGGGGAACGCTGGGTGGAAGGAAATTTGTGGCTCCTCTCAGATTCCAGAACTTTCTGCCACAGAAATGTGAGGAACATGTGTTTTTTTAGCCAAATTTTGAGGTTTGCAAAGGATTCTGGGTAACAGAACCTGGTCCGAGCCACACAAGTCACCCCATCTTGGATTCCCCTAGGTCTCTAGTTTTCAGAAATGCACAGGTTTGGTAGGTTTCAATAGGTGGCGGCTGAGCTACAGGCCAAAATCTACAGGTAGGCACTTTGCAAAAAACACCTCTGTTTTCTTTCAAAAATTTGGATGTGTCCACGTTGCGTTTTGGGGCGTTTCCTGTCGCGGGCGCTAGGCCTACCCACACAAGTGAGGTATCATTTTCATCGGGAGACGTGGGGGAATGCTGGGTGGAAGGAAATTTGTGGCTCCTCTCAGATTCCAGAACTTTCTGCCACAGAAATGTGAGGAACATGTGTTTTTTTAGCCAAATTTTGAAGTTTGCAAAGGATTCTGGGTAACAGAACCTGGTCCGAGCCACACAAGTCACCCCATATTGGATTCCCTTAGGTCCCTAGTTTTCAGAAATGAACAGGTTTGGTAGGTTTCCCTAGGTGGCGGCTGAGCTACAGGCCAAAATCTACAGGTAGGCACTTTGCAAAAAACACCTCTGTTTTCTTTCAAAAAGTTGGATGTGTCCACGTTGCGCTTTGGGGCGTTTCCTGTCGCGGGCGCTAGGCCTACCCACACAAGTGAGGTATCATTTTTATCGGGAGACGTGGGGGAACGCTGGGTGGAAGGAAATTTGTGGCTCCTCTCAGATTCCAGAACTTTCTGCCACAGAAATGCGAGGAACATGTGTTTTTTTAGCCAAATTTTGAGGTTTGCAAGGATTCTGGGTAACAGAACCTGGTCCGAGCCACACAAGTCACCCCATTTTGGATTCCCCTAGGTCTCTAGTTTTCAGAAATGCACAGGTTTGGTAGGTTTCAATAGGTGGCGCCTGAGCTACAGGCCAAAATCTACAGGTAGACACTTTGCAAAAAACACCTCTGTTTTCTTTAAAAAATTTGGATGTGTCCACGTTGCGTTTTGGGGCGTTTCCTGACGCGGGCGCAAGGCCTACCCACACAAGTGAGGTATCATTTTTATCGGGAGACGTGGGGGAACGCTGGGTGGAAGGAAATTTGTGGCTCCTCTCAGATTCCAGAACTTTCTGTCACAGAAATGTGAGGAACATGTGTTTTTTTAGCGAAATTTTGAGGTTTGCAAAGGATTCTGGGTAACAGAACCTGGTCCGAGCCACACAAGTCACCCCATCTTGGATTCCCCTAGGTCTCTAGTTTTCAGAAATGCACAGGTTTAGTAGGTTTCCCTAGGTGGCGGCTGAGCTACAGGCCAAAATCTTCAGGTAGGCACTTTGCAAAAAACACCTCTGTTTTCTTTCAAAAATTTGGATGTGTCCACGTTGCGCTTTGGGACGTTTCCTGTCAGGGGCGCTAGGCCTACCTACACAAGTGAGGTATAATTTTTATCGGGAGACGTGGGGGAACGCTGGGTGGAAGTACATTTGTGGCTCCTCTCAGATTCCAGAACTTTCTGCCACAGAAATGTGAGGAACATGTGTTTTTTTAGCCAAATTTTGAGGTTTGCAAAGGATTCTGGGTAACAGAACCTGGTCCGAGCCACACAAGTCAGCCAATATTGGATTCCCCTAGGTCTCTAGTTTTCAGAAATGCACAGGTTTGGTAGGTTTCCCTAGGTGGCGGCTGAGCTACAGGCCAAAGTTTACAGGTAGGCACTTTACAAAAAACACCTCTGTTTTCTTTTAAAAATTTGGATGTGTCCACGTTGCGCTTTGGGGCGTTTCCTGTCGCGGGCGCTATGCCTACCCACACAAGTGAGGTATCATTTTTATCAGGAGATGTGGGGGAACGCTGGGTGGAAGGAAATTTGTGGCTCCTCTCAGATTCCAGAACTTTCTGCCACAGAAATGCGAGGAACATGTGTTTTTTTAGCCAAATTTTGAGGTTTGCAAAGGATTCTGGGTAACAGAACCTGGTCCGAGCCACACAAGTCACCCCATCTTGGATTCCCCTAGGTCTCTAGTTTTCAGAAATGCACAGGTTTGGTAGGTTTCAATAGGTGGAGGCTGAGCTACAGGCCAAAATCTACAGGTAGAACTTTGCAAAAAACACCTCTGTTTTCTTTAAAAAATTTGGATGTGTCCACGTTGAGCTTTGGGGCGCTTCCTGTCGCGGGCGCTAGGCCTACCCACACAAGTGAGGTATCATTTTTATCAGGAGACGTGGGGGAACGCTGGGTGGAAGGAAATTTGTGGCTCCTCCCAGATTCCAGAACTTTCTGCCACAGAAATGTGAGGAACATGTGTTTTTTTAGCCAAATTTTGAGGTTTGCAAAGGATTCTGGGTAACAGAACCTGGTCCGAGCAACACAAGTCACCCCATATTGGATTCCCCTATGTCTCTAGTTTTCAGAAATGCACAGGTTTGGTAGGTTTCCCTAGGTGGCAGCTGAGCTACAGGCCAAAATCTACAGGTAGGCACTTTGCAAAAAACACATCTGTTTTCTTTAAAAAATTTGAATGTGTCCACGTTGCGCATTGGGGCGTTTCCTGTCGCGGGAGCTAGGCCTACCCACACAAGTGAGGTATCATTTTTATCGCGAGATGTGTGGGAACGCTGGGTGGAAGGAAATTTGTGGCTCCTCTCAGATTCCAGAACTTTCTGCCGCAGAAATGTGAGGAACATGTGTTTTTTTAGCCAAATTTTGAGGTTTGCAAAGGATTCTGGGTAACAGAACCTAGTCCGAGCCACACAAGTCAGTCCATATTGGATTCCCCTAGGTCTCTAGTTTTCAGAAATGCACAGGTTTGGTAGCTTTCCCTAGGTGGCGGCTGAGCTACAGGCCAAAATCTACAGGTAGGCACTTTACAAAAAACACCTCTGTTTTCTTTCAAAAATTTGGATGTGTCCCCGTTGCGCTTTGGGGCGTTTCCTGTCGCGGGCGCTAGGCAAACCCACACAAGTGAGGTATCATTTTTATCGGGAGATGTGGGGGAACGCTGGGTGGAAGGAAATGTGTGGCTCCTCTCAGATTCCACAACTTTTTGCCACAGAAATGTGAGGAACATGTGTTTTTTTAGCCAAATTTTGAGGTTTGCAAAGGATTCTGGGTAACAGAACATGATCCGAGCCACACAACTCACCCCATCTTGCATTCCCCTAGGTCTCTAGTTTTCAGAAATGCACAGGTATGGTAGGTTTCCCTAGGTGGCGGCTGAGCTACAGGCCAAAATCTACAGGTAGGCACTTTGCAAAAAACACCTCTGTTTTCTTTCAAAAAGTTGGATGTGTCCACGTTGCGCTTTGGGGCGTTTCCTGTCGCGGGCGCTAGGCCTACCCACACAAGTGAGGTATCATTTTTATCGGGAGATGTGGGGGAACGCTGGGTGGAAGGAAATTTGTGGCTCCTCTCAGATTCCAGAACTTTCTGCCACAGAAATGTGAGGAACATGTGTTTTTTTCGCCAAATTTTGAGTTTTGCAAAGGATTCTGGGTAACAGAACCTGGTCCGAGCCACACAAGTCACCCCATCTTTGATTCCCCTAGGTCTCTAGTTTTCAGAAATGCACAGGTTTGGTGGGTTTCCCTAGGTGGAGGCTGAGCTACAGGCCAAAATCTACAGGTAGGCACTTTGCAAAAAACACCTCTGTTTACTTTAAAAAATTTGGATGTGTCCACGTTGCGCTTTGGGGCGTTTCCTGTCGCGGGCGCTAGGCCTACCCACACAAGTGAGGTACCATTTTTATCGGGAGACGTGGGGAAACGCTGGGTGGAAGGAAATTTGTGGCTCCTCTCAGATTCCAGAACTTTCTGCCACGGAAATGTGAGGAACATGTGTTTTTTTAGCCAAATTTTGAGGTTTGCAAAGGATTCTGGGTAACAGAACCTGGTCCGAGCCACACAAGTCTCCGCATTTTGGATTCCCCTAGGTCTCTAGTTTTCAGAAATGCACAGGTTTGGTAGGTTTCCCTAGGTGGCGGCTGAGCTACAGGCCAAAATCTACAGGTAGGCACTTTGCAAAAAACACCTCTGTTTTCTTTCAAAAATTTGGATGTGTCCACGTTGCGTTTTGGGGCGTTTCCTGTCGCGGGCGCTAGGCCTACCCACACAAGTGAGGTATCATTTTCATCGGGAGACGTGGGGGAATGCTGGGTGGAAGGAAATTTGTGGCTCCTCTCAGATTCCAGAACTTTCTGCCACAGAAATGTGAGGAACATGTGTTTTTTTAGCCAAATTTTGAAGTTTGCAAAGGATTCTGGGTAACAGAACCTTGTCCGAGCCACACAAGTCACCCCATATTGGATTCCCTTAGGTCCCTAGTTTTCAGAAATGAACAGGTTTGGTAGGTTTCCCTAGGTGGCGGCTGAGCTACAGGCCAAAATCTACAGGTAGGCACTTTGCAAAAAACACCTCTGTTTTCTTTCAAAAAGTTGGATGTGTCCACGTTGCGCTTTGGGGCGTTTCCTGTAGCGGGCGCTAGGCCTACCCACACAAGTGAGGTATAATTTTTATCGGGAGACGTGGGGGAATGCTGGGTGGAAGGAAATTTGTGGCTCCTCTCAGATTCCAGAACTTTCTGCCACAGAAATGTGAGGAACATGTGTTTTTTTAGCCAAATTTTGAGGTTTGCAAAGGATTCTGGGTAACAGAACCTGGTCCGAGCCACACAAGTCACCCCATCTTTGATTCCCCTAGGTCTCTAGTTTTCAGAAATGCACAGGTTTGGTAGGTTTCCCTAGGTGGCAGCTGAGCTACAGGCCAAAATCTACAGGTAGGCACTTTGCAAAAAACACATCTGTTTTCTTTAAAAAATTTGAATGTGTCCACGTTGCGCATTGGGGCGTTTCCTGTCGCGGGAGCTAGGCCTACCCACACAAGTGAGGTATCATTTTTATCGCGAGATGTGTGGGAACGCTGGGTGGAAGGAAATTTGTGGCTCCTCTCAGATTCCAGAACTTTCTGCCGCAGAAATGTGAGGAACATGTGTTTTTTTAGCCAAATTTTGAGGTTTGCAAAGGATTCTGGGTAACAGAACCTGGTCCGAGCCACACAAGTCACCCCATTTTGGATTCCCCTAGGTCTCTAGTTTTCAGAAATGCACAGGTTTGGTAGGTTTCCCTAGGTGGCGGCTGAGCTACAGGCCAAAATCTACAGGTAGGCACTTTGCAAAAAACACCTCTGTTTTCTTTCAAAAATGTGGATGTGTCCACGTTGCGCTTTGGGGTGTTACCTGTCACGGGCGCTAGGCCTACCCACACAAGTTAGGTATCATTTTTATCGGGAGACGTGGGGAAACGCTGGGTGAAAGGACATTTGTGGCTCCTCTCAGATTCCAGAACTTTCTGCCACAGAAATGTGAGGAACATGTGTTTTTTTAGCCAAATTTTGAGGTTTGCAAAGGATTCTGGGTAACAGAACTTGGTCCGAGCCACACAAGTCACCCCATCTTGGATTCCCCTAGGTCTCTAGTTTTCAGAAATGCAGAGGTTTAGTAGGTTTCCCTAGGTGGCGGCTGAGCTACAGGCCAAAATCTACAGGTAGGCACTTTGCAAAAAACACCTCTGTTTTCTTTCAAAAATTTGGATGTGTCCACGTTGCCCTTTGGGGCGTTTCCTGTCACGGGCGCTAGGCCTACCCACACAAGTGAGGTATCATTTTTATCGGGAGACGTGGGGGAACGCTGGGTGGAAGGACATTTGTGGCTCCTCTCAGATTCCAGAACTTTCTGGCACAGAAATGTGAGGAACATGTGTTTTTTTAGCCAAATTTTGAGGTTTGCAAAGGATTCTGGGTAACAGAACATGGTCCGAGCCACACAAGTCAGCCAATATTGGATTCCCCTAGGTCTCTAGTTTTCAGAAATGCACAGGTTTGGTAGGTTTCCCTAGGTGGCGGCTGAGCTACAGGCCAAAATTTACAGTTAGGCACTTTACAAAAAACACCTCTGTTTTCTTTTAAAAATTTGGATGTGTCCACGTTGCGCTTTGGGGCGTTTCCTGTCACGGGCGCTAGGCCTACCCACACAAGTGAGGTATCATTTTTATCAGGAGATGTGGGGGAACGCTGGGTGGAAGGAAATTTGTGGCTCCTCTCAGATTCCAGAACTTTCTGCCACAGAAATGCGAGGAACATGTGTTTTTTTAGTCAAATTTTGAGGTTTGCAAAGGATTCTGGGTAACAGAACCTGGTCCGAGCCACACAAGTCACCCCATCTTGGATTCCCCTAGGTCTCTAGTTTTCAGAAATGCCCAGGTTTGGTAGGTTTCAATAGGTGGCGGCTGAGCTACAGGCCAAAATCTACAGGTAGACACTTTGCAAAAAACACCTCTGTTTTCTTTCAAAAATTTGGATGTGTCCACGTTGAGCTTTGGGGCGCTTCCTGTCGCGGGCGCTAGGCCTACCCACACAAGTGAGGTATCATTTTTATCGGGAGACGTGGGGGAACGCTGGGTGGAAGGAAATTTGTGGCTCCTTTTAGATTCCAGAACTTTCTGCCACAGAAATGTGAGGAACATGTGTTTTTTTAGCCAAATTTTGAGGTTTGCAAAGGATTCTGGGTAACAGAACCTGGTCCGAGCCACACAAGTCACCCCATCTTGGATTCCCCTAGGTCTCTAGTTTTCAGAAATGCACAGGTTTAGTAGGTTTCCCTAGGTGGCGGCTGAGCTACAGGCCAAAATCTACAGGTAGGCACTTTGCAAAAAACACCTCTGTTTTCTTTCAAAAATTTTGATGTGTCCACGTTGCGCTTTGGGGCGTTTCCTGTCACGGGCGCTAGGCCTACCCACACAAGTGAGGTATCATTTTTATCTGGAGACGTGGGGGAACGCTGGGTGGAAGGACATTTGTGGCTCCTCTCAGATTCCAGAACTTTCTGCCACAGAAATGTGAGGAACATGTGTTTTTTTAGCCAAATTTTGAGGTTTGCAAAGGATTCTGGGTAACAAAACCTGGTCCGAGCCACACAACTCACCCCATCTTGGATTCCCCTAGGTCTCTAGTTTTCAGAAATGCACAGGTTTGGTAGGTTTCCCTAGGTGGCGGCTGAGCTACAGGCCAAAATCTACAGGTAGGCACTTTACAAAAAACACTTCTGTTTTCTTTCAAACATTTGGATGTGTCCTTGTTGCGCTTTGGGGCGTTTCCTGTCGCGGGCGCTAGGCCTACCCAAACAAGTGAGGTATCATTTTTATCGCGAGATGTGGGGGAACGCTGGGTGGAAGGAAATGTGTGGCTCCTCTCAGATTCCAGAACTTTCTGCCACAGAAATGTGAGGAACATGTGTTTTTTTAGCCAAATTATGAGGTTTGCAAAGGATTCTGGGTAACAGAACCTGGTCCGAGCCACACAACTCACCCCATCTTGGATTCCCCTAGGTCTCTAGTTTTCAGAAATGCACAGGTTTGGTAGGTTTCCCTAGGTGGCGGCTGAGCTACAGGCCAAAATCTACAGGTAGGCACTTTGCAAAAAACACCTCTGTTTTCTTTAAAAAATTTGGATGTGTCCACGTTGCGTTTTGGGGCGTTTCCTGTCGCGGGCGCTAGGCCTACCCACACAAGTGAGGTATCATTTTTATCGGGAGACGTGGGGGAACGCTGGGTGGAAGGAAATTTGTGGCTCCTCTCAGATTCCAGAACTTTCTGGCACAGAAATGTGAGGAACATGTGTTTTTTTAGCCAAATTTTGAGGTTTGCAAAGGATTCTGGGTAACAGAACCTGGTCCGAGCCACACAAGTCACCCCATCTTGGATTCCCCTAGGTCTCTAGTTTTCAGAAATGCACAGATTTAGTAGGTTTCCATAGGTGGCGGCTGAGCTACAGGCCAAAATTTACAGGTAGGCACTTTACAAAAAACACCTCTGTTTTCTTTTAAAAATTTGGATGTGTCCACGTTGCGCTTTGGGGCGTTTCCTGTCACGGGCGCTAGGCCTACCTACACAAGTGAGGTATCATTTTTATCGGGAGACGTGGGGGAACGCTGGGTGGAAGGACATTTGTGGCTCCTCTCAGATTCCAGAACTTTCTGCCACAGAAATGTGAGGAACATGTGTTTTTTTAGCCAAATTTTGAGGTTTGCAAAGGATTCTGGGTAACAGAACCTGGTCCGAGCCACACAAGTCAGCCAATATTGGATTCCCCTAGGTCTCTAGTTTTCAGAAATGCACAGGTTTGGTAGGTTTCCCTAGGTGGCGGCTGAGCTACAGGCCAAAATTTACAGGTAGGCACTTTACAAAAAACACCTCTGTTTTCTTTTAAAAGTTTGGATGTGTCCACGTTGCGCTTTGGGGCGTTTCCTGTCGCGGGCGCTAGGCCTACCCACACAAGTGAGGTATCATTTTTATCAGGAGATGTGGGGGAACGCTGGGTGGAAGGAAATTTGTGGCTCCTCTCAGATTCCAGAACTTTCTGCCACAGAAATGCGAGGAACATGTGTTTTTTTAGCCAAATTTTGAGGTTTGCAAAGGATTCTGGGTAACAGAACCTGGTCCGAGCCACACAAGTCACCCCATCTTGGATTCCCCTAGGTCTCTAGTTTTCAGAAATGCACAGGTTTGGTAGGTTTCAATAGGTGGCGGCTGAGCTACAGGCCAAAATCTACAGGTAGACACTTTGCAAATAACACCTCTGTTTTCTTTCAAAAATTTGGATGTGTCCACGTTGAGCTTTGGGGCGCCTCCTGTCGCGGGCGCTAGGCCTACCCACACAAGTGAGGTATCATTTTTATCGGGAGACGTGGGGGAACGCTGGGTGGAAGGAAATTTGTGGCTCCTCTCAGATTCCAGAACTTTCTGCCACAGAAATGTGAGGAACATGTGTTTTTTTAGCCAAATTTTGAGGTTTGCAAAGGATTCTGGGTAACAGAACCTGGTCCGAGCAACACAAGTCACCCCATATTGGATTCCCCTATGTCTCTAGTTTTCAGAAATGCACAGGTTTGGTAGGTTTCCCTAGGTGGCGGCTGAGCTACAGGCCAAAATCTACAGGTAGGCACTTTACAAAAAACACCTCTGTTTTCTTTCAAACATTTGGATGTGTCCTTGTTGCGCTTTGGGGCGTTTCCTGTCGCGGGCGCTAGGTCTACCCACACAAGTGAGGTATCATTTTTATCGGGAGACGTGGGGGAACGCTGGGTGGAAGTAAATTTGTGGCTCCTCTCAGATTCCAGAACTTTCTGCCACGGAAATGTGAGGAACATGTGTTTTTTTAGCCAAATTTTGATGTTTGCAAAGGATTCTGGGTAACAGGACCTGGTCCGACCCACACAAGTCACCCCATCTTGGATTTCCCTAGGTCTCTAGTTTTCAGAAATGCACAGGTTTGGTAGGTTTCCCTAGGTGGCGGCTGAGCTACAGGCCAAAATCTACAGGTAGGCACTTTGCAAAAAACACATCTGCTTTCTTTAAAAAATTTGAATGTGTCCACGTTGCGCATTGGGGCGTTTCCTGTCGCGGGAGCTAGGCCTACCCACACAAGTGAGGTATCATTTTTATCGCGAGACGTGTGGGAACGCTGGGTGGAAGGAAATTTGTGGCTCCTCTCAGATTCCAGAACTTTCTGCCACAGAAATGTGAGGAACATGTGTTTTTATAGCCAAATTTTGAGGTTTGCAAAGGATTCTGGGTAACAGAACCTGGTCTGAGCCACACAAGTCAGTCCATATTGGATTCCCCTAGGTCTCTAGTTTTCAGAACAGCACAGGTTTGGTAGCTTTCCCTAGGTGGCGGCTGAGCTACAGGCCAAAATCTACAGGTAGGCACTTTACAAAAAACACCTCTGTTTTCTTTCAAAAATTTGGATGTGTCCACGTTGCGCTTTGGGGCGTTTCCTGTCGCGGGCGCTAGGCAAACCCACACAAGTGAGGTATCATTTTTATCGGGAGACGTGGGGGAACGCTGGGTGGAAGGAAATGTGTGGCTCCTCTCAGATTCCACAACTTTTTGCCACAGAAATGTGAGGAACATGTGTTTTTTTAGCCAAATTTTGAGGTTTGCAAAGGATTCTGGGTAACAGAACCTGGTCCGAGCCACACAACTCACCCCATCTTGCATTCCCCTAGGTCTCTAGTTTTCAGAAATGCACAGGTATGGTAGGTTTCCCTAGGTGGCGGCTGAGCTACAGGCCAAAATCTATAGGTAGGCACTCTGCAAAAAACACCTCTGTTTTCTTTCAAAAATTTGGATGTGTCCATATTGCGCTTTGGGGCGTTTCCTGTCGCGGGCGCTAGGCCTACCCACACAAGTGAGGTATCATTTTTATCGGGAGACGAGGGGGAACGCTGGGTGGAAGGAAATTTGTGGCTCCTCTCAGATTCCAGAACTTTCTGCCACAGAAATGTGAGGAACATGTGTTTTTTTAGCCACATTTTGAGGTTTGCAAAGGATTCTGGGTAACAGAACCTGGTCCGAGCCACACAAGTCACCCCATCTTGGATTCCCCTAGGTCTCTAGTTTTCAGAAATGCACAGGTTTAGTAGGTTTCCCTAGGTGGCGGCTGAGCTACAGGCCAAAATCTACAGGTAGACACTTTGCAAAAAACACCTCTGTTTTCTTTCAAAAATTTGGATGTGTCCACGTTGCGCTTTGGGGCGCTTCCTGTCGCGGGCGCTAGGCCTACCCACACAAGTGAGGTATCATTTTTATCGGGAGACGTGGGGGAACGCTGGGTGAAAGCACATTTGTGGCTCCTCTCAGATTCCAGAACTTTCTGCCACAGAAATGTGAGGAACATGTGTTTTTTTGGCCAAATTTTGAGGTTTGCAAAGGATTCTGGGTAACAGAACCTGGTCCGAGCCACACAAATCAGCCCATATTGGATTCCCCTAGGTCTCTAGTTTTCAGAAATGCACAGGTTTGGTAGGTTTCCCTAGGTGGCGGCTGAGCTACAGGCCAAAATCTACAGGTAGGCACTTAACAAAAAACACCTCTGTTTTCTTTCAAAAATGTGGATGTGTCCACGTTGCGCTTTGGGGCGTTTCCTGTTGCGTGCGCTAGGTCTACCCACACAAGTGAGGTATCATTTTTATCGGGAGACGTGGGGGAACGCTGGGTGGAAGGAAATGTGTGGCTCCTCTCAGATTCCAGAACTTTTTGCCACAGAAATGTGAGGAACATGTGTTTTTTTAGCCAGATTTTGAGGTTTGCAAAGGATTCTGGGTAACAGAACCTGGTCCGAGCCACACAACTCACCCCATCTTGGATTCCCCTAGGTCTCTAGTTTTCAGAAATGCACAGGTTTGGTAGGTTTCCCTAGGTGGCGGCTGAGCTACAGGCCAAAATCTACAGGTAGGCACTTAACAAAAAACACCTCTGTTTTCTTTCAAAAGTGTGGATGTGTCCACGTTGCGCTTTGGGGCGTTTCCTGTCGCGGGCGCTAGGTCTACCCACACAAGTGAGGTATCATTTTTATCGGGAGACGTGGGGGAACGCTGGGTGGAAGGAAATGTGTGGCTCCTCTCAGATTCCAGAACTTTTTGCCACAGAAATGTGAGGAACATGTGTTTTTTTAGCCAAATTTTGAGGTTTGCAAAGGATTCTGGGTAACAGAACCTGGTCCGAGCCACACAACTCACCCCATCTTGGATTCCCCTAGGTCTCTAGTTTTCAGAAATGCACAGGTTTGGTAGGTTTCCCTAGGTGGCGGCTGAGCTACAGGCCAAAATCTACAGGTAGGCACTTTGCAAAAAACACCTCTGTTTTCTTTAAAAAATTTGAATGTGTCCACGTTGCGCTTTGGGGCGTTTCCTGTCGCGGGAGCTAGGCCTACCCACACAAGTGAGGTATCATTTTTATCGCGAGATGTGGGGGAACGCTGGGTGGAAGGAAATTTGTGGCTCCTCTCAGATTCCAGAACTTTCTGCCACAGAAATGTGAGGAACATGTGTTTTTTTAGCCAAATTTTGAGGTTTGCAAAGGATTCTGGGTAACAGAACCTGGTCCGAGCCACACAAGTCAGTCCATATTGGATTCCCCTAGGTCTCTAGTTTTCAGAAATGCACAGGATTGGTAGGGTTCCCTAGGTGGCGGCTGAGCTACAGGCCAAAATCTACAGGTAGGCACTTTGCAAAAAACACCTCTGTTTTCTTTAAAAAATTTGAATGTGTCCATGTTGCGCTTTGGGGCGTTTCCTGTCGTGGGCGCTAGGCCTACCCACACAAGTGAGGTATCATTTTTATCGCTAGATGTGGGGGAACGCTGGGTGGAAGGAAATTTGTGGCTCCTCTCAGATTCCAGAACTTTCTGCCACAGAAATGTGAGGAACATGTGTTTTTTTAGCCAAATTTTGAGGTTTGCAAAGGATTCTGGGTAACAGAACCTGGTCCGAGCCACACAAGTCACCCCATCTTGGATTCCCCTAGGTCTCTAGTTTTCAGAAATGCACAGGTTTGGTAGGTTTCCCTAGGTGGCGGCTGAGCTACAGGCCAAAATCTACAGGTAGGCACTTTGCAAAAAACACCTCTGTTTTCTTACAAAAATTTGGATGTGTCCACGTTGCGCTTTGGGGCGTTTCCTGTCGCGGGCGCTAGGCCTACCCACACAAATGAGGTATCATTTTCATCGGGAGACGTGGGGGAACGCTGGGTGGAAGGAAATTTGTGGCTCCTCTCAGATTCCAGAACTTTCTGCCACAGAAATGTGAGGAACATGTGTTTTTTTAGCCAAATTTTGAAGTTTGCAAAGGATTCTGGGTAACAGAACCTGGTCCGAGCCACACAAGTCACCCCATATTGGATTCCCCTAGGTCCCTAGTTTTCAGAAATGAACAGGTTTGGTTGGTTTCCCTAGGTGGCGGCTGAGCTACAGGCCAAAATCTACAGGTAGGCACTTTGCAAAAAACACCTCTGTTTTCTTTCAAAAAGTTGGATGTGTCCACGTTGCGCTTTGGGGCGTTTCCTGTCGCGGGCGCTAGGCCTACCCACACAAGTGAGGTATCATTTTTATCGGGAGATGTGGGGGAACGCTGGGTGGAAGGAAATTTGTGGCTCCTCTCAGATTCCAGAACTTTCTGCCACAGAAATGTGAGGAACATGTGTTTTTTTGGCCAAATTTTGAGGTTTGCAAAGGATTCTGGGTAACAGAACCTGGTCCGAGCCACACAAGTCAGCCCATATTGGATTCCCCTAGGTCTCTAGTTTTCAGAGATGCACAGGTTTGGTAGGTTTCCCTAGGTGGCGGCTGAGCTACAGGCCAAAATCTACAGGTAGGCACTTAACAAAAAACACCTCTGTTTTCTTTCAAAAATGTGGATGTGTCCACGTTGCGCTTTGGGGCGTTTCCTGTCGCGGGCGCTAGGTCTACCCACACAAGTGAGGTATCATTTTTATCGGGAGACGTGGGGGAACGCTGGGTGGAAGGAAATGTGTGGCTCCTCTCAGATTCCAGAACTTTTTGCCACAGAAATGTGAGGAACATGTGTTTTTTTAGCCAAATTTTGAGGTTTGCAAAGGATTCTGGTTAACAGAACCTGGTCCGAGCCACACAACTCACCCCATCTTGGATTCCCCTAGGTCTCTAGTTTTCAGAAATGCACAGGTTTGGTAGGTTTCCCTAGGTGGCGGCTGAGCTACAGGCCAAAATCTACAGGTAGGCACTTTGCAAAAAACACCTCTGTTTTCTTTCAAAAATTTGGATGTGTCCACGTTGCGCTTTGGGGCGCTTCCTGTCGCGGGCGCTAGGCCTACCCACACAAGTGAGGTATCATTTTTATCGGGAGACGTGGGGGAACGCTGGATGAAAGGACATTTGTGGCTCCTCTCAGATTCCAGAACTTTCTGCCACAGAAATGTGAGGAACATGTGTTTTTTTGGCCAAATTTTGAGGTTTGCAAAGGATTCTGGGTAACAGAACCTGGTCCGAGCCACACAAGTCACCCCATCTTTGATTCCCCTAGGTCTCTAGTTTTCAGAAATGCACAGGTTTGGTAGGTTTCCCTAGGTGGAGGCTGAGCTACAGGCCAAAATCTACAGGTAGGCACTTTGCAAAAAACACCTCTGTTTACTTTAAAAAATTTGGATGTGTCCACGTTGCGCTTTGGGGCGTTTCCTGTCGCGGGCGCTAGGCCTACCCACACAAGTGAGGAACCATTTTTATTGGGAGACGTGGGGGAACGCTGGGTGGAAGGAAATTTGTGGCTCCTCTCAGATTCCAGAACTCTCTGCCACAGAAATGTGTGGAACATGTGTTTTTTTAGCCAAATTTTGAGGTTTGCAAAGGATTCTGGGTAACAGAACCTGGTCCGAGCCACACAAGTCACCCCATCTTGGATTCCCCTAGGTCTCTAGTTTTCAGAAATGCACAGGTTTCGTAGGTTTCCCTAGGTGGCGGCTGAGCTACAGGCCAAAATCTACAGGTAGGCACTTTGCAAAAAACAAATCTGTTTTCTTTCAAAAATGTGGATGTGTCCACGTTGCGCTTTGGGGCGTTACCTGTCGCGGGCGCTAGGCCTACCCACACAAGTGAATAATTTTTATCGGGAGACGTGGGGGAACGCTGGGTGGAAGGACATTTGTGGCTCCTCTCAGATTCCAGAACTTTCTGCCACAGAAATGTGAGGAACATGTGTTTTTTCAGCCAAATTTTGAGGTTTGCAAAGGATTCTGGGTAACAGAACCTGGTCCGAGCCACACAAGTCAGCCAATATTGGATTCCCCTATGTCTCTAGTTTTCAGAAATGCACAGGTTTGGTAGGTTTCCCTAGGTGGCGGCTGAGCTACAGGCCAAAATCTACAGGTAGGCACTTTACAAAAAACACCTCTGTTTTCTTTCAAACATTTGGATGTGTCCTTGTTGCGCTTTGGGGCGTTTCCTGTCGCGGGCGCTAGGTCTACCCACACAAGTGAGGTATCATTTTTATCGGGAGACGTGGGGGAACGCTGGGTGGAAGTAAATTTGTGGCTCCTCTCAGATTCCAGAACTTTCTGCCACGGAAATGTGAGGAACATGTGTTTTTTTAGCCAAATTTTGATGTTTGCAAAGGATTCTGGGTAACAGGACCTGGTCCGACCCACACAAGTCACCCCATCTTGGATTTCCCTAGGTCTCTAGTTTTCAGAAATGCACAGGTTTGGTAGGTTTCCCTAGGTGGCGGCTGAGCTACAGGCCAAAATCTACAGGTAGGCACTTTGCAAAAAACACATCTGCTTTCTTTAAAAAATTTGAATGTGTCCACGTTGCGCATTGGGGCGTTTCCTGTCGCGGGAGCTAGGCCTACCCACACAAGTGAGGTATCATTTTTATCGCGAGACGTGTGGGAACGCTGGGTGGAAGGAAATTTGTGGCTCCTCTCAGATTCCAGAACTTTCTGCCACAGAAATGTGAGGAACATGTGTTTTTTTAGCCAAATTTTGAGGTTTGCAAAGGATTCTGGGTAACAGAACCTGGTCCGAGCCACACAAGTCAGTCCATATTGGATTCCCCTAGGTCTCTAGTTTTCAGAACAGCACAGGTTTGGTAGCTTTCCCTAGGTGGCGGCTGAGCTACAGGCCAAAATCTACAGGTAGGCACTTTACAAAAAACACCTCTGTTTTCTTTCAAAAATTTGGATGTGTCCACGTTGCGCTTTGGGGCGTTTCCTGTCGCGGGCGCTAGGCAAACCCACACAAGTGAGGTATCATTTTTATCGGGAGACGTGGGGGAACGCTGGGTGGAAGGAAATGTGTGGCTCCTCTCAGATTCCACAACTTTTTGCCACAGAAATGTGAGGAACATGTGTTTTTTTAGCCAAATTTTGAGGTTTGCAAAGGATTCTGGGTAACAGAACCTGGTCCGAGCCACACAACTCACCCCATCTTGCATTCCCCTAGGTCTCTAGTTTTCAGAAATGCACAGGTATGGTAGGTTTCCCTAGGTGGCGGCTGAGCTACAGGCCAAAATCTATAGGTAGGCACTCTGCAAAAAACACCTCTGTTTTCTTTCAAAAATTTGGATGTGTCCATATTGCGCTTTGGGGCGTTTCCTGTCGCGGGCGCTAGGCCTACCCACACAAGTGAGGTATCATTTTTATCGGGAGACGAGGGGGAACGCTGGGTGGAAGGAAATTTGTGGCTCCTCTCAGATTCCAGAACTTTCTGCCACAGAAATGTGAGGAACATGTGTTTTTTTAGCCACATTTTGAGGTTTGCAAAGGATTCTGGGTAACAGAACCTGGTCCGAGCCACACAAGTCACCCCATCTTGGATTCCCCTAGGTCTCTAGTTTTCAGAAATGCACAGGTTTAGTAGGTTTCCCTAGGTGGCGGCTGAGCTACAGGCCAAAATCTACAGGTAGACACTTTGCAAAAAACACCTCTGTTTTCTTTCAAAAATTTGGATGTGTCCACGTTGCGCTTTGGGGCGCTTCCTGTCGCGGGCGCTAGGCCTACCCACACAAGTGAGGTATCATTTTTATCGGGAGACGTGGGGGAACGCTGGGTGAAAGCACATTTGTGGCTCCTCTCAGATTCCAGAACTTTCTGCCACAGAAATGTGAGGAACATGTGTTTTTTTGGCCAAATTTTGAGGTTTGCAAAGGATTCTGGGTAACAGAACCTGGTCCGAGCCACACAAATCAGCCCATATTGGATTCCCCTAGGTCTCTAGTTTTCAGAAATGCACAGGTTTGGTAGGTTTCCCTAGGTGGCGGCTGAGCTACAGGCCAAAATCTACAGGTAGGCACTTAACAAAAAACACCTCTGTTTTCTTTCAAAAATGTGGATGTGTCCACGTTGCGCTTTGGGGCGTTTCCTGTTGCGTGCGCTAGGTCTACCCACACAAGTGAGGTATCATTTTTATCGGGAGACGTGGGGGAACGCTGGGTGGAAGGAAATGTGTGGCTCCTCTCAGATTCCAGAACTTTTTGCCACAGAAATGTGAGGAACATGTGTTTTTTTAGCCAGATTTTGAGGTTTGCAAAGGATTCTGGGTAACAGAACCTGGTCCGAGCCACACAACTCACCCCATCTTGGATTCCCCTAGGTCTCTAGTTTTCAGAAATGCACAGGTTTGGTAGGTTTCCCTAGGTGGCGGCTGAGCTACAGGCCAAAATCTACAGGTAGGCACTTAACAAAAAACACCTCTGTTTTCTTTCAAAAATGTGGATGTGTCCACGTTGCGCTTTGGGGCGTTTCCTGTCGCGGGCGCTAGGTCTACCCACACAAGTGAGGTATCATTTTTATCGGGAGACGTGGGGGAACGCTGGGTGGAAGGAAATGTGTGGCTCCTCTCAGATTCCAGAACTTTTTGCCACAGAAATGTGAGGAACATGTGTTTTTTTAGCCAAATTTTGAGGTTTGCAAAGGATTCTGGGTAACAGAACCTGGTCCGAGCCACACAACTCACCCCATCTTGGATTCCCCTAGGTCTCTAGTTTTCAGAAATGCACAGGTTTGGTAGGTTTCCCTAGGTGGCGGCTGAGCTACAGGCCAAAATCTACAGGTAGGCACTTTGCAAAAAACACCTCTGTTTTCTTTCAAAAATTTGGATGTGTCCACGTTGCGCTTTGGGGCGCTTCCTGTCGCGGGCACTAGGCCTACCCACACAAGTGAGGTATCATTTTTATCGGGAGACGTGGGGGAACGCTGGGTGAAAGGACATTTGTGGCTCCTCTCAGATTCCAGAACTTTCTGCCACAGAAATGTGAGGAACATGTGTTTTTTTGGCCAAATTTTGAGGTTTGCAAAGGATTCTGGGTAACAGAACCTGGTCCGAGCCACACAAGTCAGCCCATATTGGATTCCCCTAGGTCTCTAGTTTTCAGAGATGCACAGGTTTGGTAGGTTTCCCTAGGTGGCGGCTGAGCTACAGGCCAAAATCTACAGGTAGGCACTTAACAAAAAACACCTCTGTTTTCTTTCAAAAATGTGGATGTGTCCACGTTGCGCTTTGGGGCGTTTCCTGTCGCGGGCGCTAGGTCTACCCACACAAGTGAGGTATCATTTTTATCGGGAGACGTGGGGGAACGCTGGGTGGAAGGAAATGTGTGGCTCCTCTCAGATTCCAGAACTTTTTGCCACAGAAATGTGAGGAACATGTGTTTTTTTAGCCAAATTTTGAGGTTTGCAAAGGATTCTGGGTAACAGAACCTGGTCCGAGCCACACAACTCACCCCATCTTGGATTCCCCTAGGTCTCTAGTTTTCAGAAATGCACAGGTTTGGTAGGTTTCCCTAGGTGGCGGCTGAGCTACAGGCCAAAATCTACAGGTAGGCACTTTGCAAAAAACACCTCTGTTTTCTTTAAAAAATTTGAATGTGTCCACGTTGCGCTTTGGGGCGTTTCCTGTCGCGGGAGCTAGGCCTACCCACACAAGTGAGGTATCATTTTTATCGCGAGATGTGGGGGAACGCTGGGTGGAAGGAAATTTGTGGCTCCTCTCAGATTCCAGAACTTTCTGCCACAGAAATGTGAGGAACATGTGTTTTTTTAGCCAAATTTTGAGGTTTGCAAAGGATTCTGGGTAACAGAACCTGGTCCGAGCCACACAAGTCAGTCCATATTGGATTCCCCTAGGTCTCTAGTTTTCAGAAATGCACAGGATTGGTAGGGTTCCCTAGGTGGCGGCTGAGCTACAGGCCAAAATCTACAGGTAGGCACTTTGCAAAAAACACCTCTGTTTTCTTTAAAAAATTTGAATGTGTCCATGTTGCGCTTTGGGGCGTTTCCTGTCGTGGGCGCTAGGCCTACCCACACAAGTGAGGTATCATTTTTATCGCTAGATGTGGGGGAACGCTGGGTGGAAGGAAATTTGTGGCTCCTCTCAGATTCCAGAACTTTCTGCCACAGAAATGTGAGGAACATGTGTTTTTTTAGCCAAATTTTGAGGTTTGCAAAGGATTCTGGGTAACAGAACCTGGTCCGAGCCACACAAGTCACCCCATCTTGGATTCCCCTAGGTCTCTAGTTTTCAGAAATGCACAGGTTTGGTAGGTTTCCCTAGGTGGCGGCTGAGCTACAGGCCAAAATCTACAGGTAGGCACTTTGCAAAAAACACCTCTGTTTTCTTACAAAAATTTGGATGTGTCCACGTTGCGCTTTGGGGCGTTTCCTGTCGCGGGCGCTAGGCCTACCCACACAAATGAGGTATCATTTTCATCGGGAGACGTGGGGGAACGCTGGGTGGAAGGAAATTTGTGGCTCCTCTCAGATTCCAGAACTTTCTGCCACAGAAATGTGAGGAACATGTGTTTTTTTAGCCAAATTTTGAAGTTTGCAAAGGATTCTGGGTAACAGAACCTGGTCCGAGCCACACAAGTCACCCCATATTGGATTCCCCTAGGTCCCTAGTTTTCAGAAATGAACAGGTTTGGTTGGTTTCCTTAGGTGGCGGCTGAGCTACAGGCCAAAATCTACAGGTAGGCACTTTGCAAAAAACACCTCTGTTTTCTTTCAAAAAGTTGGATGTGTCCACGTTGCGCTTTGGGGCGTTTCCTGTCGCGGGCGCTAGGCCTACCCACACAAGTGAGGTATCATTTTTATCGGGAGATGTGGGGGAACGCTGGGTGGAAGGAAATTTGTGGCTCCTTTCAGATTCCAGAACTTTCTGCCACAGAAATGTGAGGAACATGTGTTTTTTTGGCCAAATTTTGAGGTTTGCAAAGGATTCTGGGTAACAGAACCTGGTCCGAGCCACACAAGTCAGCCCATATTGGATTCCCCTAGGTCTCTAGTTTTCAGAGATGCACAGGTTTGGTAGGTTTCCCTAGGTGGCGGCTGAGCTACAGGCCAAAATCTACAGGTAGGCACTTAACAAAAAACACCTCTGTTTTCTTTCAAAAATGTGGATGTGTCCATGTTGCGCTTTGGGGCGTTTCCTGTCGCGGGCGCTAGGTCTACCCACACAAGTGAGGTATCATTTTTATCGGGAGACGTGGGGGAACGCTGGGTGGAAGGAAATGTGTGGCTCCTCTCAGATTCCAGAACTTTTTGCCACAGAAATGTGAGGAACATGTGTTTTTATAGCCAAATTTTGAGGTTTGCAAAGGATTCTGGGTAACAGAACCTGGTCCGAGCCACACAACTCACCCCATCTTGGATTCCCCTAGGTCTCTAGTTTTCAGAAATGCACAGGTTTGGTAGGTTTCCCTAGGTGGCGGCTGAGCTACAGGCCAAAATCTACAGGTAGGCACTTTGCAAAAAACACCTCTGTTTTCTTTCAAAAATTTGGATGTGTCCACGTTGCGCTTTGGGGCGCTTCCTGTCGCGGGCGCTAGGCCTACCCACACAAGTGAGGTATCATTTTTATCGGGAGACGTGAGGGAACGCTGGATGAAAGGACATTTGTGGCTCCTCTCAGATTCCAGAACTTTCTGCCACAGAAATGTGAGGAACATGTGTTTTTTTGGCCAAATTTTGAGGTTTGCAAAGGATTCTGGGTAACAGAACCTGGTCCGAGCCACACAAGTCACCCCATCTTTGATTCCCCTAGGTCTCTAGTTTTCAGAAATGCACAGGTTTGGTAGGTTTCCCTAGGTGGAGGCTGAGCTACAGGCCAAAATCTACAGGTAGGCACTTTGCAAAAAACACCTCTGTTTACTTTAAAAAATTTGGATGTGTCCACGTTGCGCTTTGGGGCGTTTCCTGTCGCGGGCGCTAGGCCTACCCACACAAGTGAGGTACCATTTTTATTGGGAGACGTGGGGGAACGCTGGGTGGAAGGAAATTTGTGGCTCCTCTCAGATTCCAGAACTCTCTGCCACAGAAATGTGTGGAACATGTGTTTTTTTAGCCAAATTTTGAGGTTTGCAAAGGATTCTGGGTAACAGAACCTGGTCCGAGCCACACAAGTCACCCCATCTTGGATTCCCCTAGGTCTCTAGTTTTCAGAAATGCACAGGTTTCGTAGGTTTCCCTAGGTGGCGGCTGAGCTACAGGCCAAAATCTACAGGTAGGCACTTTGCAAAAAACAAATCTGTTTTCTTTCAAAAATTTGGATGTGTCCACGTTGCGCTTTGGGGCGTTACCTGTCGCGGGCGCTAGGCCTACCCACACAAGTGAATAATTTTTATCGGGAGACGTGGGGGAACGCTGGGTGGAAGGACATTTGTGGCTCCTCTCAGATTCCAGAACTTTCTGCCACAGAAATGTGAGGAACATGTGTTTTTTCAGCCAAATTTTGAGGTTTGCAAAGGATTCTGGGTAACAGAACCTGGTCCGAGCCACACAAGTCAGCCAATATTGGATTCCCCTAGGTCTCTAGTTTTCAGAAATGCACAGGTTTGGTAGGTTTCCCTAGGTGGCGGCTTAGCTACAGGCCAAAATCTACAGGTAGGCACTTTACAAAAAACACCTCTGTTTTCTTTCAAAAATGTGGATGTGTCCACGTTGCGCTTTGGGGCGTTTCCTGTCGCGGGCGCTAGGCCTACCCACACAAGTGAGGTATCATTTTTATAGGGAGACCTGGGGGAACGCTGGGTGGAAGGACATTTGTGGCTCCTCTCAGATTCCAGAACTTTCTGCCACAGAAATGTGAGGAAAATGCCTTTTTTTTAGCCAAATTTTGAGGTTTGCAAAGGATTCTGGGTAACAGAACCTGGTCCGAGCCGCACAAGTCACCCCATCTTGGATTCCCCTAGGTCTCTAGTTTTCAGAAATGCACAGGTTTGGTAGGTTTCCCTAGGTGGCGGCTGAGCTACAGGCCAAAATCTACAGGTAGACACTTTGCAAAAAACACCTCTGTTTTCTTTCAAAAATTTGGATGTGTCCACGTTGCGCTTTGGGGCGCTTCCTGTCGCGGGCGCTAGGCCTACCCACACAAGTGAGGTATCATTTTTATCGGGAGATGTGGGGGAACGCTGGGTGGAAGGAAATTTGTGGCTCCTCTCAGATTCCAGAACTTTCTGCCACAGAAATGTGAGGAACATGTGTTTTTTTGGCCAAATTTTGAGGTTTGCAAAGGATTCTGGGTAACAGAACCTGGTCCGAGCCACACAAGTCACCCCATCTTTGATTCCCCTAGGTCTCTAGTTTTCAGAAATGCACAGGTTTGGTAGGTTTCCCTAGGTGGAGGCTGAGCTACAGGCCAAAATCTACAGGTAGGCACTTTGCAAAAAACACCTCTGTTTACTTTAAAAAATTTGGATGTGTCCACGTTGCGCTTTGGGGCGTTTCCTGTCGCGGGCGCTAGGCCTACCCACACAAGTGAGGTACCATTTTTATTGGGAGACGTGGGGGAACGCTGGGTGGAAGGAAATTTGTGGCTCCTCTCAGATTCCAGAACTCTCTGCCACAGAAATGTGTGGAACATGTGTTTTTTTAGCCAAATTTTGAGGTTTGCAAAGGATTCTGGGTAACAGAACCTGGTCCGAGCCACACAAGTCACCCCATCTTGGATTCCCCTAGGTCTCTAGTTTTCAGAAATGCACAGGTTTCGTAGGTTTCCCTAGGTGGCGGCTGAGCTACAGGCCAAAATCTACAGGTAGGCACTTTGCAAAAAACAAATCTGTTTTCTTTCAAAAATTTGGATGTGTCCACGTTGCGCTTTGGGGCGTTACCTGTCGCGGGCGCTAGGCCTACCCACACAAGTGAATAATTTTTATCGGGAGACGTGGGGGAACGCTGGGTGGAAGGACATTTGTGGCTCCTCTCAGATTCCAGAACTTTCTGCCACAGAAATGTGAGGAACATGTGTTTTTTCAGCCAAATTTTGAGGTTTGCAAAGGATTCTGGGTAACAGAACCTGGTCCGAGCCACACAAGTCAGCCAATATTGGATTCCCCTAGGTCTCTAGTTTTCAGAAATGCACAGGTTTGGTAGGTTTCCCTAGGTGGCGGCTTAGCTACAGGCCAAAATCTACAGGTAGGCACTTTACAAAAAACACCTCTGTTTTCTTTCAAAAATGTGGATGTGTCCACGTTGCGCTTTGGGGCGTTTCCTGTCGCGGGCGCTAGGCCTACCCACACAAGTGAGGTATCATTTTTATAGGGAGACCTGGGGGAACGCTGGGTGGAAGGACATTTGTGGCTCCTCTCAGATTCCAGAACTTTCTGCCACAGAAATGTGAGGAAAATGCCTTTTTTTTAGCCAAATTTTGAGGTTTGCAAAGGATTCTGGGTAACAGAACCTGGTCCGAGCCGCACAAGTCACCCCATCTTGGATTCCCCTAGGTCTCTAGTTTTCAGAAATGCACAGGTTTGGTAGGTTTCCCTAGGTGGCGGCTGAGCTACAGGCCAAAATCTACAGGTAGACACTTTGCAAAAAACACCTCTGTTTTCTTTCAAAAATTTGGATGTGTCCACGTTGCGCTTTGGGGCGCTTCCTGTCGCGGGCGCTAGGCCTACCCACACAAGTGAGGTATCATTTTTATCGGGAGATGTGGGGGAACGCTGGGTGGAAGGAAATTTGTGGCTCCTCTCAGATTCCAGAACTTTCTGCCACAGAAATGTGAGGAACATGTGTTTTTTTAGCCAAATTTTGAAGTTTGCAAAGGATTCTGGGTAACAGAACCTGGTCCGAGCCACACAAGTCACCCCATATTGGATTCCCCTAGGTCCCTAGTTTTCAGAAATGAACAGGTTTGGTAGGTTTCCCTAGGTGGCGGCTGAGCTACAGGCCAAAATCTACAGGTAGGCACTTTGCAAAAAACACCTCTGTTTTCTTTCAAAAAGTTGGATGTGTCCACGTTGCGCTTTGGGGCGTTTCCTGTCGCGGGTGCTAGGCCTACCCACACAAGTGAGGTATCATTTTCATCGGGAGATGTGGGGGAACGCTGGGTGGAAGGAAATTTGTGGCTCCTCTCAGATTCCAGAACTTTCTGCCACAGAAATGTGAGGAACATGTGTTTTTTTAGCCAAATTTTGAGGTTTGCAAAGGATTCTGGGTAACAGAACTTGGTCCGAGCTACACAAGTCACCCCATTTTGGATTCCCCTAGGTCTCTAGTTTTCAGAAATGCACAGGATTGGTAGGTTTCCCTAGGTGGCGGCTGAGCTACAGGCCAAAATCTACAGGTAGGCACTTAACAAAAAACACCTCTGTTTTCTTTCAAAAATGTGGATGTGTCCACGTTGCGCTTTGGGGCGTTTCCTGTCGCGGGCGCTAGGTCTACCCACACAAGTGAGGTATCATTTTTATCGGGAGACGTGGGGGAACGCTGGTTGGAAGGAAATGTGTGGCTCCTCTCAGATTCCAGAACTTTTTGCCACAGAAATGTGAGGAACATGTGTTTTTTTAGCCAAATTTTGAGGTTTGCAAAGGATTCTGGGTAACAGAACCTGGTCCGAGCCACACAACTCACCCCATCTTGGATTCCCCTAGGTCTCTAGTTTTCAGAAATGCACAGGATTGGTAGGTTTCCCTAGGTGGCGGCTGAGCTACAGGCCAAAATCTACAGGTAGGCACTTTGCAAAAAACACCTCTGTTTTCTTTCAAAAATTTGGATGTGTCCACGTTGCGCTTTGGGGCGCTTCCTGTCGCGGGCGCTAGGCCTACCCACACAAGTGAGGTATCATTTTTATCGGGAGACGTGGGGGAACGCTGGGTGAAAGGACATTTGTGGCTCCTCTCAGATTCCAGAACTTTCTGCCACAGAAATGTGAGGAACATGTGTTTTTTTGGCCAAATTTTGAGGTTTGCAAAGGATTCTGGGTAACAGAACCTGGTCCGAGCCACACAAGTCAGCCCATATTGGATTCCCCTAGGTCTCTAGTTTTCAGAAATGCACAGGTTTGGTAGGTTTCCCTAGGTGGCGGCTGAGCTACAGGCCAAAATCTACAGGTAGGCACTTAACAAAAAACACCTCTGTTTTCTTTCAAAAATGTGGATGTGTCCACGTTGCGCTTTGGGGCGTTTCCTGTCGCGGGCGCTAGGTCTACCCACACAAGTGAGGTATCATTTTTATCGGGAGACGTGGGGGAACGCTGGGTGGAAGGAAATGTGTGGCTCCTCTCAGATTCCAGAACTTTTTGCCACAGAAATGTGAGGAACATGTGTTTTTTTAGCCAAATTTTGAGGTTTGCAAAGGATTCTGGGTAACAGAACCTGGTCCGAGCCACATAACTCACCCCATCTTGGATTCCCCTAGGTCTCTAGTTTTCAGAAATGCACAGGTTTGGTAGGTTTCCCTAGGTGGCGGCTGAGCTACAGGCCAAAATCTACAGGTAGGCACTTTGCAAAAAACACCTCTGTTTTCTTTAAAAAATTTGAATGTGTCCACGTTGCGCTTTGGGGCGTTTCCTGTCGCGGGAGCTAGGCCTACCCACACAAGTGAGGTATCATTTTTATCGCGAGATGTGGGGGAACGCTGGGTGGAAGGAAATTTGTGGCTCCTCTCAGATTCCAGAACTTTCTGCCACAGAAATGTGAGGAACATGTGTTTTTTTAGCCAAATTTTGAGGTTTGCAAAGGATTCTGGGTAACAGAACCTGGTCCGAGCCACACAAGTCAGTCCATATTGGATTCCCCTAGGTCTCTAGTTTTCAGAAATGCACAGGATTGGTAGGGTTCCCTAGGTGGCGGCTGAGCTACAGGCCAAAATCTACAGGTAGGCACTTTGCAAAAAACACCTCTGTTTTCTTTAAAAAATTTGAATGTGTCCATGTTGCGCTTTGGGGCGTTTCCTGTCGTGGGCGCTAGGCCTACCCACACAAGTGAGGTATCATTTTTATCGCTAGATGTGGGGGAACGCTGGGTGGAAGGAAATTTGTGGCTCCTCTCAGATTCCAGAACTTTCTGCCACAGAAATGTGAGGAACATGTGTTTTTTTAGCCAAATTTTGAGGTTTGCAAAGGATTCTGGGTAACAGAACCTGGTCCGAGCCACACAAGTCACCCCATCTTGGATTCCCCTAGGTCTCTAGTTTTCAGAAATGCACAGGTTTGGTAGGTTTCCCTAGGTGGCGGCTGAGCTACAGGCCAAAATCTACAGGTAGGCACTTTGCAAAAAACACCTCTGTTTTCTTACAAAAATTTGGATGTGTCCACGTTGCGCTTTGGGGCGTTTCCTGTCGCGGGCGCTAGGCCTACCCACACAAATGAGGTATCATTTTCATCGGGAGACGTGGGGGAACGCTGGGTGGAAGGAAATTTGTGGCTCCTCTCAGATTCCAGAACTTTCTGCCACAGAAATGTGAGGAACATGTGTTTTTTTAGCCAAATTTTGAAGTTTGCAAAGGATTCTGGGTAACAGAACCTGGTCCGAGCCACACAAGTCACCCCATATTGGATTCCCCTAGGTCCCTAGTTTTCAGAAATGAACAGGTTTGGTTGGTTTCCCTAGGTGGCGGCTGAGCTACAGGCCAAAATCTACAGGTAGGCACTTTGCAAAAAACACCTCTGTTTTCTTTCAAAAAGTTGGATGTGTCCACGTTGCGCTTTGGGGCGTTTCCTGTCGCGGGCGCTAGGCCTACCCACACAAGTGAGGTATCATTTTTATCGGGAGATGTGGGGGAACGCTGGGTGGAAAGAAATTTGTGGCTCCTCTCAGATTCCAGAACTTTCTGCCACAGAAATGTGAGGAACATATGTTTTTTTAGCCAAATTTTGAGGTTTGCAAAGGATTCTGGGTAACAGAACCTGATCCGAGCCACACAAGTCACCCCATCTTTGATTCCCCTAGGTCTCTAGTTTTCAGAAATGCACAGGTTTGGTAGGTTTCCCTAGGTGGAGGCTGAGCTACAGGCCAAAATCTACAGGTAGGCACTTTGCAAAAAACACCTCTGTTTACTTTAAAAAATTTGGATGTGTCCACGTTGCGCTTTGGGGCGTTTCCTGTCGCGGGCGCTAGGCCTACCCACACAAGTGAGGTACCATTTTTATCGGGAGACGTGGGGGAACGCTGGGTGGAAGGAAATTTGTGGCTCCTCTCAGATTCTAGAACTCTCTGCCACAGAAATGTGTGGAACATGTGTTTTTTTAGCCAAATTTTGAGGTTTGCAAAGGATTCTGGGTAACAGAACCTGGTCCGAGCCACACAAGTCACCCCATCTTGGATTCCCCTAGGTCTCTAGTTTTCAGAAATGCACAGGTTTCATAGGTTTCCCTAGGTGGCGGCTGAGCTACAGGCCAAAATCTACAGGTAGGCACTTTGCAAAAAACAAATCTGTTTTCTTTCAAAAATTTGGATGTGTCCACGTTGCGCTTTGGGGCGTTACCTGTCGCGGGCGCTAGGCCTACCCACACAAGTGAGGTATCATTTTTATCGGGAGACGTGGGGGAACGCTGGGTGGAAGGACATTTGTGGCTCCTCTCAGATTCCAGAACTTTCTGCCACAGAAATGTGAGGAACATGTGTTTTTTTAGCCAAATTTTGAGGTTTGCAAAGGATTCTGGGTAACAGAACCTGGTCCGAGCCACACAAGTCAGCCAATATTGGATTCCCCTAGGTCTCTAGTTTTCAGAAATGCACAGGTTTGGTAGGTTTCCCTAGGTGGCGGCTGAGCTACAGGCCAAAATCTACAGGTAGGCACTTTACAAAAAACACCTCTGTTTTCTTTCAAAAATGTGGATGTGTCCACGTTGCGCTTTGGGGCGTTTCCTGTCGCGGGCGCTAGGCCTACCCACACAAGTGAGGTATCATTTTTATAGGGAGACGTGGGGGAACGCTGGGTGGAAGGAAATTTGTGGCTCCTCTCAGATTCCAGAACTTTCTGCCACAGAAATGTGAGGAAAATGCCTTTTTTTTAGCCAAATTTTGAGGTTTGCAAAGGATTCTGGGTAACAGAACCTGGTCCGAGCCACACAAGTCACCCCATCTTGGATTCCCCTAGGTCTCTAGTTTTCAGAAATGCACAGGTTTGGTAGGTTTCCCTAGGTGGCGGCTGAGCTACAGGCCAAAATCTACAGGTAGACACTTTGCAAAAAACACCTCTGTTTTCTTTCAAAAATTTGGATGTGTCCACGTTGCGCTTTGGGGCGCTTCCTGTCGCGGGCGCTAGGCCTACCCACACAAGTGAGGTATCATTTTTATCGGGAGATGTGGGGGAACGCTGGGTGGAAGGAAATTTGTGGCTCCTCTCAGATTCCAGAACTTTCTGCCACAGAAATGTGAGGAACATGTGTTTTTTTAGCCAAATTTTGAAGTTTGCAAAGGATTCTGGGTAACAGAACCTGGTCCGAGCCACACAAGTCACCCCATATTGGATTCCCCTAGGTCCCTAGTTTTCAGAAATGAACAGGTTTGGTAGGTTTCCCTAGGTGGCGGCTGAGCTACAGGCCAAAATCTACAGGTAGGCACTTTGCAAAAAACACCTCTGTTTTCTTTCAAAAAGTTGGATGTGTCCACGTTGCGCTTTGGGGCGTTTCCTGTCGCGGGCGCTAGGCCTACCCACACAAGTGAGGTATCATTTTCATCGGGAGATGTGGGGGAACGCTGGGTGGAAGGAAATTGGTGGCTCCTCTCAGATTCCAGAACTTTCTGCCACAGAAATGTGAGGAACATGTGTTTTTTTAGCCAAATTTTGAGGTTTGCAAAGGATTCTGGGTAACAGAACCTGGTCCGAGCCACACAAGTCACCCCATCTTTGATTCCCCTAGGTCTCTAGTTTTCAGAAATGCACAGGTTTGGTAGGTTTCCCTAGGTGGAGGCTGAGCTACAGGCCAAAATCTACAGGTAGGCACTTTGCAAAAAACACCTCTGTTTACTTTAAAAAATTTGGATGTGTCCACATTGCGCTTTGGGGCGTTTCCTGTCGCGGGCGCTAGGCCTACCCACACAAGTGAGGTACCATTTTTATCGGGAGACGTGGGGGAACGCTGGGTGGAAGGAAATTTGTGGCTCCTCTCAGATTCCAGAACTCTCTGCCACAGAAATGTGTGGAACATGTGTTTTTTTAGCCAAATTTTGAGGTTTGCAAAGGATTCTGGGTAACAGAACCTGGTCCGAGCCACACAAGTCACCCCATCTTGGATTCCCCTAGGTCTCTAGTTTTCAGAAATGCACAGGTTTCGTAGGTTTCCCTAGGTGGCGGCTGAGCTACAGGCCAAAATCTACAGGTAGGCACTTTGCAAAAAACAAATCTGTTTTCTTTCAAAAATTTGGATGTGTCCACGTTGCGCTTTGGGGCGTTACCTGTCGCGGGCGCTAGGCCTACCCACACAAGTGAGGTATCATTTTTATCGGGAGACGTGGGGGAACGCTGGGTGGAAGGACATTTGTGGCTCCTCTCAGACTCCAGAACTTTCTGCCACAGAAATGTGAGGAACATGTGTTTTTTCAGCCAAATTTTGAGGTTTGCAAAGGATTCTGGGTAACAGAACCTGGTCCGAGCCACACAAGTCAGCCAATATTGGATTCCCCTAGGTCTCTAGTTTTCAGAAATGCACAGGTTTGGTAGCTTTCCCTAGGTGGCGGCTGAGCTACAGGCCAAAATCTACAGGTAGGCACTTTACAAAAAACACCTGTTTTCTTTCAAAAATGTGGATGTGTCCACGTTGCGCTTTGGGGCGTTTCCTGTCGCGGGCGCTAGGCCTACCCACACAAGTGAGGTATCATTTTTATAGGGAGACGTGGGGGAACGCTGGGTGGAAGGAAATTTGTGGCTCCTCTCAGATTCCAGAACTTTCTGCCACAGATATGTGAGGAAAATGCCTTTTTTTTAGCCAAATTTTGAGGTTTGCAAAGGATTCTGGGTAACAGAACCTGGTCCGAGCCACACAAGTCACCCCATCTTGGATTCCCCTAGGTCTCTAGTTTTCAGAAATGCACAGGTTTGGTAGGTTTCCCTAGGTGGCGGCTGAGCTACAGGCCAAAATCTACAGGTAGACACTTTGCAAAAAACACCTCTGTTTTCTTTCAAAAATGTGGATGTGTCCACGTTGCGCTTTGGGGCGCTTCCTGTCGCGGGGGCTAGGCCTACCCACACAAGTGAGGTATCATTTTTATCGGGAGATGTGGGGGAACGCTGGGTGGAAGGAAATTTGTGGCTCCTCTCAGATTCCAGAACTTTCTGCCACAGAAATGTGAGGAACATGTGTTTTTTTAGCCAAATTTTGAAGTTTGCAAAGGATTCTGGGTAACAGAACCTGGTCCAAGCCACACAAGTCACCCCATATTGGATTCCCCTAGGTCCCTAGTTTTCACAAATGAACAGGTTTGGTAGGTTTCCCTAGGTGGCGGCTGAGCTACAGGCCAAAATCTACAGGTAGGCACTTTGCAAAAAACACCTCTGTTTTCTTTCAAAAAGTTGGATGTGTCCACGTTGCGCTTTGGGGCGTTTCCTGTCGCGGGCGCTAGGCCTACCCACACAAGTGAGGTATCATTTTTATCGGGACATGTGGGGGAACGCTGGGTGGAAGGAAATTTGTGGCTCCTCTCAGATTCCAGAACTTTCTGCCACAGAAATGTGAGGAACATGTGTTTTTTTAGCCAAATTTTGAGGTTTGCAAAGGATTCTGGGTAACAGAACCTGGTCCGAGCCACACAAGTCACCCCATCTTTGATTCCCCTAGGTCTCTAGTTTTCAGAAATGCACAGGTTTGGTAGGTTTCCCTAGGTGGAGGCTGAGCTACAGGCCAAAATCTACAGGTAGGCACTTTGCAAAAAACACCTCTGTTTACTTTAAAAAATTTGGATGTGTCCACGTTGCGCTTTGGGGCGTTTCCTGTCGCGGGCGCTAGGCCTACCCACACAAGTGAGGTATCATTTTTATCGCGAGATGTGGGGGAACGCTGGGTGGAAGGAAATTTGTGGCTCCTCTCAGATTCCAGAACTTTCTGCCACAGAAATGTGAGGAACATGTGTTTTTTTAGCCAAATTTTGAGGTTTGCAAAGGATTCTGGGTAACAGAACCTGGTCCGAGCCACACAAGTCACCCCATCTTTGATTCCCCTAGGTCTCTAGTTTTCAGAAATGCACAGGTTTGGTAGGTTTCCCTAGGTGGAGGCTGAGCTACAGGCCAAAATCTACAGGTAGGCACTTTGCAAAAAACACCTCTGTTTACTTTAAAAAAATTGGATGTGTCCACGTTGCGCTTTGGGGCGTTTCCTGTCGCGGGCGCTAGGCCTACCCACACAAGTGAGGTACCATTTTTATCGGGAGACGTGGGGAAACGCTGGGTGGAAGGAAATTTGTGGCTCCTCCCAGATTCCAGAACTTTCTGCCACGGAAATGTGAGGAACATGTGTTTTTTTAGCCAAATTTTGAGGTTTGCAAAGGATTCTGGGTAACAGAACCTGGTCCGAGCCACACAAGTCACCCCATTTTGGATTCCCCTAGGTCTCTAGATTTCAGAAATGCACAGGTTTGGTAGGTTTCCCTAGGTGGCGGCTGAGCTACAGGCCAAAATCTACAGGTAGGCACTTTGCAAAAAAAACCTCTGTTTTCTTTCAAAAATGTGGATGTGTCCACGTTGCGTTTTGGGGCGTTTCCAGTCGCGGGCGCTCGGCCTACCCACACAAGTGAGGTATCATTTTTATCGGGAGACGTGGGGGAACGCTGGGTGGAAGGAAATTTGTGGCTCCTCTCAGATTCCAGAACTCTCTGCCACAGAAATGTGTGGAACATGTGTTTTTTAAGCCAAATTTTGAGGTTTGCAAAGGATTCTGGGTAACAGAACCTGGTCCGAGCCACACAAGTCACCCCATCTTGGATTCCCCTAGGTCTCTAGTTTTCAGAAATGCACAGGTTTCGTAGGTTTCCCTAGGTGGCGGCTGAGCTACAGGCCAAAATCTACAGGTAGGCACTTTGCAAAAAACACCTCTGTTTTCTTTCAAAAATTTGGATGTGTCCACGTTGCGCTTTGGGGCGTTACCTGTCGCGGGCGCTAGGCCTACCCACACAAGTGAGGTATCATTTTTATCGGGAGACGTGGGGGAACGCTGGGTGGAAGGACATTTGTGGCTCCTCTCAGATTCCAGAACTTTCTGCCACAGAAATGTGAGGAACATGTGTTTTTTCAGCCAAATTTTGAGGTTTGCAAAGGATTCTGGGTAACAGAACCTGGTCCGAGCCACACAAGTCAGCCAATATTGGATTCCCCTAGGTCTCTAGTTTACAGAAATGCACAGGTTTGGTAGGTTTCCCTAGGTGGCGGCTGAGCTACAGGCCAAAATCTACAGGTAGGCACTTTACAAAAAACACCTCTGTTTTCTTTCAAAAATTTGGATGTGTCCACGTTGCGCTTTGGGGCGTTTCCTGTCGCGGGCGCTAGGCCTACCCACACAAGTGAGGTATCATTTTTATAGGGAGACGTGGGGGAACGCTGGGTGGAAGGAAATTTGTGGCTCCTCTCAGATTCCAGAACTTTCTGCCACAGAAATGTGAGGAAAATGCCTTTTTTTTAGCCAAATTTTGAGGTTTGCAAAGGATTCTGGGTAACAGAACCTGGTCCGAGCCACACAAATCACCCCATCTTGGATTCCCCTAGGTCTCTAGTTTTCAGAAATGCACAGGTTTGGTAGGTTTCCCTAGGTGGCGGCTGAGCTACAGGCCAAAATCTACAGGTAGACACTTTGCAAAAAACACCTCTGTTTTCTTTCAAAAATTTGGATGTGTCCACGTTGCGCTTTGGGGCGTTTCCTGTCGCGGGAGCTAGGCCTACCCACACAAGTGAGGTATCATTTTTATCGCGAGACGTGGGGGAACGCTGGGTGGAAGGAAATTTGTGGCTCCTCTCAGATTCCAGAACTTTCTGCCACAGAAATGTGAGGAACATGTGTTTTTTTAGCCAAATTTTGAGGTTTGCAAAGGATTCTGGGTAACAGAACCTGGTCCGAGCCACACAAGTCACCCCATCTTGGATTCCCCTAGGTCTCTAGTTTTCAGAAATGCACAGGTTTGGTAGGTTTCCCTAGGTGGCGGCTGAGCTACAGGCCAAAATCTACAGGTAGGCACTTTGCAAAAAACACCTCTGTTTTCTTACAAAAATTTGGATGTGTCCACGTTGCGCTTTGGGGCGTTTCCTGTCGCGGGCGCTAGGCCTACCCACACAAATGAGGTATCATTTTCATCGGGAGACGTGGGGGAACGCTGGGTGGAAGGAAATTTGTGGCTCCTCTCAGATTCCAGAACTTTCTGCCACAGAAATGTGAGGAACATGTGTTTTTTTTAGCCAAATTTTGAAGTTTGCAAAGGATTCTGGGTAACAGAACCTGGTCCGAGCCACACAAGTCACCCCATATTGGATTCCCCTAGGTCCCTAGTTTTCAGAAATGAACAGGTTTGGTTGGTTTCCCTAGGTGGCGGCTGAGCTACAGGCCAAAATCTACAGGTAGGCACTTTGCAAAAAACACCTCTGTTTTCTTTCAAAAAGTTGGATGTGTCCACGTTGCGCTTTGGGGCATTTCCTGTCGCGGGCGCTAGGCCTACCCACACAAGTGAGGTATCATTTTTATCGGGAGATGTGGGGGAACGCTGGGTGGAAGGAAATTTGTGGCTCCTCTCAGATTCCAGAACTTTCTGCCACAGAAATGTGAGGAACATATGTTTTTTTAGCCAAATTTTGAGGTTTGCAAAGGATTCTGGGTAACAGAACCTGATCCGAGCCACACAAGTCACCCCATCTTTGATTCCCCTAGGTCTCTAGTTTTCAGAAATGCACAGGTTTGGTAGGTTTCCCTAGGTGGAGGCTGAGCTACAGGCCAAAATCTACAGGTAGGCACTTTGCAAAAAACACCTCTGTTTACTTTAAAAAATTTGGATGTGTCCACGTTGCGCTTTGGGGCGTTTCCTGTCGCGGGCGCTAGGCCTACCCACACAAGTGAGGTACCATTTTTATCGGGAGACGTGGGGGAACGCTGGGTGGAAGGAAATTTGTGGCTCCTCTCAGATTCTAGAACTCTCTGCCACAGAAATGTGTGGAACATGTGTTTTTTTAGCCAAATTTTGAGGTTTGCAAAGGATTCTGGGTAACAGAACCTGGTCCGAGCCACACAAGTCACCCCATCTTGGATTCCCCTAGGTCTCTAGTTTTCAGAAATGCACAGGTTTCATAGGTTTCCCTAGGTGGCGGCTGAGCTACAGGCCAAAATCTACAGGTAGGCACTTTGCAAAAAACAAATCTGTTTTCTTTCAAAAATTTGGATGTGTCCACGTTGCGCTTTGGGGCGTTACCTGTCGCGGGCGCTAGGCCTACCCACACAAGTGAGGTATCATTTTTATCGGGAGACGTGGGGGAACGCTGGGTGGAAGGACATTTGTGGCTCCTCTCAGATTCCAGAACTTTCTGCCACAGAAATGTGAGGAACATGTGTTTTTTTAGCCAAATTTTGAGGTTTGCAAAGGATTCTGGGTAACAGAACCTGGTCCGAGCCACACAAGTCAGCCAATATTGGATTCCCCTAGGTCTCTAGTTTTCAGAAATGCACAGGTTTGGTAGGTTTCCCTAGGTGGCGGCTGAGCTACAGGCCAAAATCTACAGGTAGGCACTTTACAAAAAACACCTCTGTTTTCTTTCAAAAATGTGGATGTGTCCACGTTGCGCTTTGGGGCGTTTCCTGTCGCGGGCGCTAGGCCTACCCACACAAGTGAGGTATCATTTTTATAGGGAGACGTGGGGGAACGCTGGGTGGAAGGAAATTTGTGGCTCCTCTCAGATTCCAGAACTTTCTGCCACAGAAATGTGAGGAAAATGCCTTTTTTTTAGCCAAATTTTGAGGTTTGCAAAGGATTCTGGGTAACAGAACCTGGTCCGAGCCACACAAGTCACCCCATCTTGGATTCCCCTAGGTCTCTAGTTTTCAGAAATGCACAGGTTTGGTAGGTTTCCCTAGGTGGCGGCTGAGCTACAGGCCAAAATCTACAGGTAGACACTTTGCAAAAAACACCTCTGTTTTCTTTCAAAAATTTGGATGTGTCCACGTTGCGCTTTGGGGCGCTTCCTGTCGCGGGCGCTAGGCCTACCCACACAAGTGAGGTATCATTTTTATCGGGAGATGTGGGGGAACGCTGGGTGGAAGGAAATTTGTGGCTCCTCTCAGATTCCAGAACTTTCTGCCACAGAAATGTGAGGAACATGTGTTTTTTTAGCCAAATTTTGAAGTTTGCAAAGGATTCTGGGTAACAGAACCTGGTCCGAGCCACACAAGTCACCCCATATTGGATTCCCCTAGGTCCCTAGTTTTCAGAAATGAACAGGTTTGGTAGGTTTCCCTAGGTGGCGGCTGAGCTACAGGCCAAAATCTACAGGTAGGCACTTTGCAAAAAACACCTCTGTTTTCTTTCAAAAAGTTGGATGTGTCCACGTTGCGCTTTGGGGCGTTTCCTGTCGCGGGTGCTAGGCCTACCCACACAAGTGAGGTATCATTTTCATCGGGAGATGTGGGGGAACGCTGGGTGGAAGGAAATTTGTGGCTCCTCTCAGATTCCAGAACTTTCTGCCACAGAAATGTGAGGAACATGTGTTTTTTTAGCCAAATTTTGAGGTTTGCAAAGGATTCTGGGTAACAGAACCTGGTCCGAGCCACACAAGTCACCCCATCTTTGATTCCCCTAGGTCTCTAGTTTTCAGAAATGCACAGGTTTGGTAGGTTTCCCTAGGTGGAGGCTGAGCTACAGGCCAAAATCTACAGGTAGGCACTTTGCAAAAAACACCTCTGTTTACTTTAAAAAATTTGGATGTGTCCACATTGCGCTTTGGGGCGTTTCCTGTCGCGGGCGCTAGGCCTACCCACACAAGTGAGGTACCATTTTTATCGGGAGACGTGGGGGAACGCTGGGTGGAAGGAAATTTGTGGCTCCTCTCAGATTCCAGAACTCTCTGCCACAGAAATGTGTGGAACATGTGTTTTTTTAGCCAAATTTTGAGGTTTGCAAAGGATTCTGGGTAACAGAACCTGGTCCGAGCCACACAAGTCACCCCATCTTGGATTCCCCTAGGTCTCTAGTTTTCAGAAATGCACAGGTTTCGTAGGTTTCCCTAGGTGGCGGCTGAGCTACAGGCCAAAATCTACAGGTAGGCACTTTGCAAAAAACAAATCTGTTTTCTTTCAAAAATTTGGATGTGTCCACGTTGCGCTTTGGGGCGTTACCTGTTGCGGGCGCTAGGCCTACCCACACAAGTGAGGTATCATTTTTATCGGGAGACGTGGGGGAACGCTGGGTGGAAGGACATTTGTGGCTCCTCTCAGACTCCAGAACTTTCTGCCACAGAAATGTGAGGAACATGTGTTTTTTCAGCCAAATTTTGAGGTTTGCAAAGGATTCTGGGTAACAGAACCTGGTCCGAGCCACACAAGTCAGCCAATATTGGATTCCCCTAGGTCTCTAGTTTTCAGAAATGCACAGGTTTGGTAGCTTTCCCTAGGTGGCGGCTGAGCTACAGGCCAAAATCTACAGGTAGGCACTTTACAAAAAACACCTGTTTTCTTTCAAAAATGTGGATGTGTCCACGTTGCGCTTTGGGGCGTTTCCTGTCGCGGGCGCTAGGCCTACCCACACAAGTGAGGTATCATTTTTATAGGGAGACGTGGGGGAACGCTGGGTGGAAGGAAATTTGTGGCTCCTCTCAGATTCCAGAACTTTCTGCCACAGAAATGTGAGGAAAATGCCTTTTTTTTAGCCAAATTTTGAGGTTTGCAAAGGATTCTGGGTAACAGAACCTGGTCCGAGCCACACAAGTCACCCCATCTTGGATTCCCCTAGGTCTCTAGTTTTCAGAAATGCACAGGTTTGGTAGGTTTCCCTAGGTGGCGGCTGAGCTACAGGCCAAAATCTACAGGTAGACACTTTGCAAAAAACACCTCTGTTTTCTTTCAAAAATTTGGATGTGTCCACGTTGCGCTTTGGGGCGCTTCCTGTCGCGGGGGCTAGGCCTACCCACACAAGTGAGGTATCATTTTTATCGGGAGATGTGGGGGAACGCTGGGTGGAAGGAAATTTGTGGCTCCTCTCAGATTCCAGAACTTTCTGCCACAGAAATGTGAGGAACATGTGTTTTTTTAGCCAAATTTTGAAGTTTGCAAAGGATTCTGGGTAACAGAACCTGGTCCGAGCCACACAAGTCACCCCATATTGGATTCCCCTAGGTCCCTAGTTTTCACAAATGAACAGGTTTGGTAGGTTTCCCTAGGTGGCGGCTGAGCTACAGGCCAAAATCTACAGGTAGGCACTTTGCAAAAAACACCTCTGTTTTCTTTCAAAAAGTTGGATGTGTCCACGTTGCGCTTTGGGGCGTTTCCTGTCGCGGGCGCTAGGCCTACCCACACAAGTGAGGTATCATTTTTATCGGGAGATGTGGGGGAACGCTGGGTGGAAGGAAATTTGTGGCTCCTCTCAGATTCCAGAACTTTCTGCCACAGAAATGTGAGGAACATGTGTTTTTTTAGCCAAATTTTGAGGTTTGCAAAGGATTCTGGGTAACAGAACCTGGTCCGAGCCACACAAGTCACCCCATCTTTGATTCCCCTAGGTCTCTAGTTTTCAGAAATGCACAGGTTTGGTAGGTTTCCCTAGGTGGAGGCTGAGCTACAGGCCAAAATCTACAGGTAGGCACTTTGCAAAAAACACCTCTGTTTACTTTAAAAAATTTGGATGTGTCCACGTTGCGCTTTGGGGCGTTTCCTGTCGCGGGCGCTAGGCCTACCCACACAAGTGAGGTACCATTTTTATCGGGAGACGTGGGGAAACGCTGGGTGGAAGGAAATTTGTGGCTCCTCCCAGATTCCAGAACTTTCTGCCACGGAAATGTGAGGAACATGTGTTTTTTTAGCCAAATTTTGAGGTTTGCAAAGGATTCTGGGTAACAGAACCTGGTCCGAGCCACACAAGTCACCCCATTTTGGATTCCCCTAGGTCTCTAGTTTTCAGAAATGCACAGGTTTGGTAGGTTTCCCTAGGTGGCGGCTGAGCTACAGGCCAAAATCTACAGGTAGGCACTTTGCAAAAAAAACCTCTGTTTTCTTTCAAAAATTTGGATGTGTCCACGTTGCGTTTTGGGGCGCTTCCTGTCGCGGGGGCTAGGCCTACCCACACAAGTGAGGTATCATTTTTATCGGGAGATGTGGGGGAACGCTGGGTGGAAGGAAATTTGTGGCTCCTCTCAGATTCCAGAACTTTCTGCCACAGAAATGTGAGGAACATGTGTTTTTTTTAGCCAAATTTTGAAGTTTGCAAAGGATTCTGGGTAACAGAACCTGGTCCGAGCCACACAAGTCACCCCATATTGGATTCCCCTAGGTCCCTAGTTTTCACAAATGAACAGGTTTGGTAGGTTTCCTAGGTGGCGGCTGAGCTACAGGCCAAAATCTACAGGTAGGCACTTTGCAAAAAACACCTCTGTTTTCTTTCAAAAAGTTGGATGTGTCCACGTTGCGCTTTGGGGCGTTTCCTGTCGCGGGCGCTAGGCCTACCCACACAAGTGAGGTATCATTTTTATCGGGAGATGTGGGGGAACGCTGGGTGGAAGGAAATTTGTGGCTCCTCTCAGATTCCAGAACTTTCTGCCACAGAAATGTGAGGAACATGTGTTTTTTTAGCCAAATTTGAGGTTTGCAAAGGATTCTGGGTAACAGAACCTGGTCCGAGCCACACAAGTCACCCCATCTTTGATTCCCCTAGGTCTCTAGTTTTCAGAAATGCACAGGTTTGGTAGGTTTCCCTAGGTGGAGGCTGAGCTACAGGCCAAAATCTACAGGTAGGCACTTTGCAAAAAACACCTCTGTTTACTTTAAAAAATTTGGATGTGTCCACGTTGCGCTTTGGGGCGTTTCCTGTCGCGGGCGCTAGGCCTACCCACACAAGTGAGGTACCATTTTTATCGGGAGACGTGGGGAAACGCTGGGTGGAAGGAAATTTGTGGCTCCTCCCAGATTCCAGAACTTTCTGCCACGGAAATGTGAGGAACATGTGTTTTTTTAGCCAAATTTTGAGGTTTGCAAAGGATTCTGGGTAACAGAACCTGGTCCGAGCCACACAAGTCACCCCATTTTGGATTCCCCTAGGTCTCTAGTTTTCAGAAATGCACAGGTTTGGTAGGTTTCCCTAGGTGGCGGCTGAGCTACAGGCCAAAATCTACAGGTAGGCACTTTGCAAAAAAACCTCTGTTTTCTTTCAAAAATTTGGATGTGTCCACGTTGCGTTTTGGGGCGTTTCCAGTCGCGGGCGCTAGGCCTACCCACACAAGTGAGGTATCATTTTATCGGGAGACGTGGGGGAACGCTGGGTGGAAGGAAATTTGTGGCTCCTCTCAGATTCCAGAACTCTCTGCCACAGAAATGTGTGGAACATGTGTTTTTTTAGCCAAATTTTGAGGTTTGCAAAGGATTCTGGGTAACAGAACCTGGTCCGAGCCACACAAGTCACCCCATCTTGGATTCCCCTAGGTCTCTAGTTTTCAGAAATGCACAGGTTTCGTAGGTTTCCCTAGGTGGCGGCTGAGCTACAGGCCAAAATCTACAGGTAGGCACTTTGCAAAAAACACCTCTGTTTTCTTTCAAAAATTTGGATGTGTCCACGTTGCGCTTTGGGGTGTTACCTGTCGCGGGCGCTAGGCCTACCCACACAAGTGAGGTATCATTTTTATCGGGAGACGTGGGGGAACGCTGGGTGGAAGGACATTTGTGGCTCCTCTCAGATTCCAGAACTTTCTGCCACAGAAATGTGAGGAACATGTGTTTTTTCAGCCAAATTTTGAGGTTTGCAAAGGATTCTGGGTAACAGAACCTGGTCCGAGCCACACAAGTCAGCCAATATTGGATTCCCTAGGTCTCTAGTTTACAGAAATGCACAGGTTTGGTAGGTTTCCCCTAGGTGGCGGCTGAGCTACAGGCCAAAATCTACAGGTAGGCACTTTACAAAAAACACCTCTGTTTTCTTTCAAAAATTTGGATGTGTCCACGTTGCGCTTTGGGGCGTTTCCTGTCGCGGGCGCTAGGCCTACCCACACAAGTGAGGTATCATTTTTATAGGGAGACGTGGGGAACGCTGGGTGGAAGGAAATTTGTGGCTCCTCTCAGATTCCAGAACTTTCTGCCACAGAAATGTGAGGAAAATGCCTTTTTTTTAGCCAAATTTTGAGGTTTGCAAAGGATTCTGGGTAACAGAACCTGGTCCGAGCCACACAAATCACCCCATCTTGGATTCCCCTAGGTCTCTAGTTTTCAGAAATGCACAGGTTTGGTAGGTTTCCCTAGGTGGCGGCTGAGCTACAGGCCAAAATCTACAGGTAGACACTTTGCAAAAACACCTCTGTTTTCTTTCAAAAATTTGGATGTGTCCACGTTGCGCTTTGGGGCGTTTCCTGTCGCGGGAGCTAGGCCTACCCACACAAGTGAGGTATCATTTTTATCGCGAGACGTGGGGGAACGCTGGGTGGAAGGAAATTTGTGGCTCCTCTCAGATTCCAGAACTTTCTGCCACAGAAATGTGAGGAACATGTGTTTTTTTAGCCAAATTTTAGGTTTGCAAAGGATTCTGGGTAACAGAACCTGGTCCGAGCCACACAAGTCAGCCCATATTGGATTCCCCTAGGTCTCTAGTTTTCAGAAATGCACAGGTTTCGTAGGTTTCCCTAGGTGGCGGCTGAGCTACAGGCCAAAATCTACAGGTAGGCACTTTACAAAAAACACCTCTGTTTTCTTTCAACAATTTGGATGTGTCCACGTTGCGCTTTGGGGCGCTTCCTGTCGCGGGCGCTAGGCCTACCCACACAAGTGAGGTATCATTTTTATCGGGAGACGTGGGGGAACGCTGGATGAAAGGACATTTGTGGCTCCTCTCAGATTCCAGAACTTTCTGCCACAGAAATGTGAGGAACATGTGTTTTTTTGGCCAAATTTTGAGGTTTGCAAAGGATTCTGGGTAACAGAACCTGGTCCGAGCCACACAAGTCAGCCCATATTGGATTCCCCTAGGTCTCTAGTTTTCAGAAATGCACAGGTTTGGTAGGTTTCCCTAGGTGGCGGCTGACCTACAGGCCAAAATCTACAGGTAGGCACTTAACAAAAAACACCTCTGTTTTCTTTCAAAAATGTGGATGTGTCCACGTTGCGCTTTGGGGCGTTTCCTGTCGCGGGCGCTAGGTCTACCCACACAAGTGAGGTATCATTTTTATCGGGAGACGTGGGGGAACGCTGGGTGGAAGGAAATGTGTGGCTCCTCTCAGATTCCAGAACTTTTTGCCACAGAAATGTGAGGAACATGTGTTTTTTTAGCCAAATTTTGAGGTTTGCAAAGGATTCTGGGTAACAGAACCTGGTCCGAGCCACACAACTCACCCCATCTTGGATTCCCCTAGGTCTCTAGTTTTCAGAAATGCACAGGTTTGGTAGGTTTCCCTAGGTGGCGGCTGAGCTACAGGCCAAAATCTACAGGTAGGCACTTTGCAAAAAACACCTCTGTTTTCTTTAAAAAATTTGAATGTGTCCACGTTGCGCTTTGGGGCGTTTCCTGTCGCGGGAGCTAGGCCTACCCACACAAGTGAGGTATCATTTTTATCGCGAGATGTGGGGGAACGCTGGGTGGAAGGAAATTTGTGGCTCCTCTCAGATTCCAGAACTTTCTGCCACAGAAATGTGAGGAACATGTGTTTTTTTAGCCAAATTTTGAGGTTTGCAAAGGATTCTGGGTAACAGAACCTGGTCCGAGCCACACAAGTCAGTCCATATTGGATTCCCCTAGGTCTCTAGTTTTCAGAAATGCACAGGTTTGTAGGGTTCCCTAGGTGGCGGCTGAGCTACAGGCCAAAATCTACAGGTAGGCACTTTGCAAAAAACACCTCTGTTTTCTTTAAAAAATTTGAATGTGTCCATGTTGCGCTTTGGGGCGTTTCCTGTCGTGGGCGCTAGGCCTACCCACACAAGTGAGGTATCATTTTTATCGCTAGATGTGGGGGAACGCTGGGTGGAAGGAAATTTGTGGCTCCTCTCAGATTCCAGAACTTTCTGCCACAGAAATGTGAGGAACATGTGTTTTTTTAGCCAAATTTTGAGGTTTGCAAAGGATTCTGGGTAACAGAACCTGGTCCGAGCCACACAACTCACCCCATCTTGGATTCCCCTAGGTCTCTAGTTTTCAGAAATGCACAGGTTTGGTAGGTTTCCCTAGGTGGCGGCTGAGCTACAGGCCAAAATCTACAGGTAGGCACTTTGCAAAAAACACCTCTGTTTTCTTACAAAAATTTGGATGTGTCCACGTTGCGCTTTGGGGCGTTTCCTGTCGCGGGCGCTAGGCCTACCCACACAAATGAGGTATCATTTTAATCGGGAGACGTGGGGGAACGCTGGGTGGAAGGAAATTTGTGGCTCCTCTCAGATTCCAGAACTTTCTGCCACAGAAATGTGAGGAACATGTGTTTTTTTAGCCAAATTTTGAAGTTTGCAAAGGATTCTGGGTAACAGAACCTGGTCCGAGCACACAAGTCACCCCATATTGGATTCCCCTAGGTCCCTAGTTTTCAGAAATGAACAGGTTTGGTTGGTTTCCCTAGGTGGCGGCTGAGCTACAGGCCAAAATCTACAGGTAGGCACTTTGCAAAAAACACCTCTGTTTTCTTTCAAAAAGTTGGATGTGTCCACGTTGCGCTTTGGGGCGTTTCCTGTCGCGGGCGCTAGGCCTACCCACACAAGTGAGGTATCATTTTTATCGCGAGACGTGGGGGAACGCTGGGTGGAAGGAAATTTGTGGCTCCTCTCAGATTCCAGAACTTTCTGCCACAGAAATGTGAGGAACATGTGTTTTTTTAGCCAAATTTTTAGGTTTGCAAAGGATTCTGGGTAACAGAACCTGGTCCGAGCCACACAAGTCAGCCCATATTGGATTCCCCTAGGTCTCTAGTTTTCAGAAATGCACAGGTTTCGTAGGTTTCCCTAGGTGGCGGCTGAGCTACAGGCCAAAATCTACAGGTAGGCACTTTACAAAAAACACCTCTGTTTTCTTTCAACAATTTGGATGTGTCCACGTTGCGCTTTCGGGCGCTTCCTGTCGCGGGCGCTAGGCCTACCCACACAAGTGAGGTATCATTTTTATCGGGAGACGTGGGGGAACGCTGGGTGAAAGGACATTTGTGGCTCCTCTCAGATTCCAGAACTTTCTGCCACAGAAATGTGAGGAACATGTGTTTTTTTGGCCAAATTTTGAGGTTTGCAAAGGATTCTGGGTAACAGAACCTGGTCCGAGCCACACAAGTCAGCCCATATTGGATTCCCCTAGGTCTCTAGTTTTCAGAAATGCACAGGTTTGGTAGGTTTCCCTAGGTGGCGGCTGAGCTACAGGCCAAAATCTACAGGTAGGCACTTAACAAAAAACACCTCTGTTTTCTTTCAAAAATGTGGATGTGTCCACGTTGCGCTTTGGGGCGTTTCCTGTCGCGGGCGCTAGGTCTACCCACACAAGTGAGGTATCATTTTTATCGGGAGACATGGGGGAACGCTGGGTGGAAGGAAATGTGTGGCTCCTCTCAGATTCCAGAACTTTTTGCCACAGAAATGTGAGGAACATGTGTTTTTTTAGCCAAATTTTGAGGTTTGCAAAGGATTCTGGGTAACAGAACCTGGTCCGAGCCACACAAGTCACCCCATCTTGGATTCCCCTAGGTCTCTAGTTTTCAGAAATGCACAGGTTTGGTAGGTTTCCCTAGGTGGCGGCTGAGCTACAGGCCAAAATCTACAGGTAGGCACTTAACAAAAAACACCTCTGTTTTCTTTCAAAAATGTGGATGTGTCCACGTTGCGCTTTGGGGTGTTTCCTGTCGCGGGCGCTAGGTCTAGCCACACAAATGAGGTATCATTTTTATCGGGAGACGTGGGGGAACGCTGGGTGGAAGTAAATTTGTGGCTCCTCTCAGATTCCAGAACTTTCTGCCACAGAAATGTGAGGAACATGTGTTTTTTTAGCCAAATTTTGAGGTTTGCAAAGGATTCTGGGTAACAGGACCTGGTCCGAGCCACACAAGTCACCCCATATTGGATTCCCCTAGGTCTCTAGTTTTCAGAAATGCACAGGTTTGGTAGGTTGCCCTAGGTGGCGGCTGAGCTACAGGCCAAAATCTACAGGTAGGCAATTTGCAAAAAACACCTCTGTTTTCTTTAAAAAATTTGAATGTGTCCACGTTGCGCTTTGGGGCGTTTCCTGTCGCGGGCGCTAGGCCTACCCACACAAGTGAGGTATCATTTTTATCGCGAGACGTGGGGGAACGCTGGGTGGAAGGAAATTTGTGGCTCCTCTCAGATTCCAGAACTTTCTGCCACAGAAATGTGAGGAACATGTGTTTTTTTAGCCAAATTTTGAGGTTTGCAAAGGATTCTGGGTAACAGAACCTGGTCCGAGCCACACAAGTCAGCCCATATTGGATTCCCCTAGGTCTCTAGTTTTCAGAAATGCACAGGTTTGGTAGGTTTCCCTAGGTGGCGGCTGAGCTACAGGCCAAAATCTACAGGTAGGCACTTTACAAAAAACACCTCTGTTTTCTTTCAAAAATGTGGATGTGTCCACGTTGCGCTTTGGGGTGTTTCCTGTCGCGGGCGCTAGGTCTAGCCACACAAATGAGGTATCATTTTTATCGGGAGACGTGGGGGAACGCTGGGTGGAAGTAAATTTGTGGCTCCTCTCAGATTCCAGAACTTTCTGCCACAGAAATGTGAGGAACATGTGTTTTTTTAGCCACATTTTGAGGTTTGCAAAGGATTCTGGGTAACAGGACCTGGTCCGAGCCACACAAGTCACCCCATCTTGGATTCCCCTAGGTCTCTAGTTTTCAGAAATGCACAGGTTTGGTAGGTTTCCCTAGGTGGCGGCTGAGCTACAGGGCAAAATCTACAGGTAGGCACTTTGCAAAAAACACCTCTGTTTTCTTTAAAAAATTTGAATGTGTCCACGTTGCGCTTTGGGGCGTTTCCTGTCGCGGGCGCTAGGCCTACCCACACAAGTGAGGTATCATTTTTATCGCGAGATGTGGGGGAACGCTGGGTGGAAGGAAATTTGTGGCTCCTCTCAGATTCCAGAACTTTCTGCCACAGAAATGTGAGGAACATGTGTTTTTTTAGCCAAATTTTTATTTAGGTTTGCAAAGGAGTCTGGGTAACAGAACCTGGTCTGAGCCACACAAGTCACCCCATCTTGGATTCCCCTAGGTCTCTAGTTTTCAGAAATGCACATGTTTGGTAGGTTTCCCTAGGTGGCGGCTGAGCTACAGGCCAAAATCTACAGGTAGGCACTTTGCAAAAAACACCTCTGTTTTCTTTCAAAAATTTGGATGTGTCCACGTTGCGCTTTGGGGCGTTTCCTGTCGTGGGCGCTATGCCTACCCACACAAGTGAGGTATCATTTTCATCGGGAGAAGTGGGGGAACGCTGGGTGGAAGGAAATTTGTGGCTCCTCTCGGATTCCAGAACTTTCTGCCACAGAAATGTGAGGAACATGTGTTTTTTCAGCCAAATTTTGAGGTTTGCAAAGGATTCTGGGTAACAGAACCTGGTCCGAGCCACACAAGTCACCCCATATTGGATTCCCCTAGGTCTCTAGTTTTCAGAAATGAACAGGTTTGGTAGGTTTCCCTAGGTGGCGGCTGAGCTACAGGCCAAAATCTACAGGTAGGCACTTTGCAAAAAAAACCTCTGTTTTCTTTCAAAAAGTTGGATGTGTCCACGTTGCGCTTTGGGGCGTTTCCTGTCGCGGGCGCTAGGCCTACCCACACAAGTGAGGTATCATTTTTATCGGGAGACGTGGGGGAACGCTGGGTGGAAGGAAATTTGTGGCTCCTCTCAGATTCCAGAACTTTCTGCCACAGAAATGTGAGGAACATGTGTTTTTTTAGCCAAATTTTGAGGTTTGCAAAAGATTCTGGGTAACAGAACCTGGTCCGAGCCACACAAGTCACCCCATCTTGGATTCCCCTAGGTCTCTAGTTTTCAGAAATGCACAGGTTTGGTAGGTTTCCCTAGGTGGCGGCTGAGCTACAGGCCAAAATCTACAGGTAGGCACTTTGCAAAAAACACCTCTGTTTACTTTAAAAAATGTGGATGTGTCCACGTTGCGCTTTGGGGCGTTTCCTGTCGCGGCGCTAGGCCTACCCACACAAGTGAGGTACAATTTTTATCGTGAGACGTGGGGAAACGCTGGGTGGAAGGAAATTTGTGGCTCCTCTCAGATTCCAGAACTTTCTGCCACAGAAATGTGAGGAACATGTGTTTTTTTTAGCAAAATTTTGAGGTTTGCAAAGGATTCTGGGTAACAGAACCTGGTCCGAGCCACACAAGTCACCCCATTTTGGATTCCCCTAGGTCTCTAGTTTTCAGAAATGCACAGGTTTGGTAGGTTTCCCTAGGTGGCGGCTGAGCTACAGGCCAAAATCTACAGGCAGGCACTTAACAAAAAACACCTCTGTTTTTCTTTCAAAAATGTGGATGTGTCCACGTTGCGCTTTGGGGCGTTTCCTGTTGCGGGCGCTAGGTCTACTCACACAAGTGAGGTATCATTTTTATCGGGAGACGTGGGGGAACGCTGGGTGGAAGGAAATGTGTGGCTCCTCTCAGATTCCAGAACTTTTTGCCACAGAAATGTGAGGAACATGTGTTTTTTTAGCCAAATTTTGAGGTTTGCAAAGGATTCTGGGTAACAGAACCTGGTCCGAGCCACACAACTCACCCCATCTTGGATTCCCCTAGGTCTCTAGTTTTCAGAAATGCACAGGTTTGGTAGGTTTCCCTAGGTGGCGGCTGAGCTACAGGCCAAAATCTACAGGTAGGCACTTTGCAAAAAACACCTCTGTTTTCTTTAAAAAATTTGAATGTGTCCACGTTGCGCTTTGGGGCGTTTCCTGTCGCGGCCGCTAGGCCTACCCACACAAGTGAGGTATCATTTTTATCGCGAGATGTGGGGGAACGCTGGGTGGAAGGAAATTTGTGGCTCCTCTCAGATTCCAGAACTTTCTGCCACAGAAATGTGAGGAACATGTGTTTTTTTAGCCAAATTTTGAGGTTTGCAAAGGATTCTGGGTAACAGAACCTGGTCCGAGCCACACAAGTCACCCCATCTTGGATTCCCCTAGGTCTCTAGTTTTCAGAAATGCACAGGTTTGGTAGGTTTCCCTAGGTGGCGGCTGAGCTACAGGCCAAAATCTACAGGAAGGCACTTTGCAAAAAACACCTCTGTTTTCTTTCAAAAAGTTGGATGTGTCCACGTTGCGCTTTGGGGCGTTACCTGTCGCAGGCGCTAGGCCTACCCACACAAGTGAGGTATCATTTTTATCGGGAGACGTTGGGGAACGCTGGGTGGAAGGAAATTTGTGGCTCCTCTCAGATTCCAGAACTTTCTGCCACAGAAATGTGAGGAACATGTGTTTTTTTAGCCAAATTTTGAAGTTTGCAAAGGATTCTGGGTAACAGAACCTGGTCCGAGCCACACAAGTCACCCCATATTGGATTCCCCTAGGTCCCTAGTTTTCAGAAATGAACAGGTTTGGTTGGTTTCCCTAGGTGGCGGCTGAGCTACAGGCCAAAATCTACAGGTAGGCACTTTGCAAAAAACACCTCTGTTTTCTTTCAAAAAGTTGGATGTGTCCACGTTGCGCTTTGGGGCGTTTCCTGTCGCGGGCGCTAGGCCTACCCACACAAGTGAGGTATCATTTTTATCGGGAGATGTGGGGGAACGCTGGGTGGAAGGAAATTTGTGGCTCCTCTCAGATTCCAGAACTTTCTGCCACAGAAATGTGAGGAACATGTGTTTTTTTAGCCAAATTTTGAGGTTTGCAAAGGATTCTGGGTAACAGAACCTGGTCCGAGCCACACAAGTCAGTCCATATTGGATTCCCCTAGGTCTCTAGTTTTCAGAAATGCACAGGTTTCGTAGGTTTCCCTAGGTGGCGGCTGAGCTACAGGCCAAAATCTACAGGTAGGCACTTTGCAAAAAACAAATCTGTTTTCTTTCAAAAATTTGGATGTGTCCACGTTGCGCTTTGGGGCGTTACCTGTCGCGGGCGCTAGGCCTACCCACACAAGTGAGGTATCATTTTTATCGGGAGACGTGGGGGAACGCTGGGTGGAAGGACATTTGTGGCTCCTCTCAGATTCCAGAACTTTCTGCCACAGAAATGTGAGGAACATGTGTTTTTTCAGCCACATTTTGAGGTTTGCAAAGGATTCCGGGTAACAGAACCTGGTCCGAGCCACACAAGTCAGCCAATATTGGATTCCCCTAGGTCTCTAGTTTTCAGAAATGCACAGGTTTGGTAGGTTTCCCTAGGTGGCGGCTGAGCTACAGGCCAAAATCTACAGGTAGGCACTTTACAAAAAACACCTCTGTTTTCTTTCAAAAATGTGGATGTGTCCACGTTGCGCTTTGGGGCGTTTCCTGTCGCGGGCGCTAGGCCTACCCACACAAGTGAGGTATCATTTTTATAGGGAGACGTGGGGGAACGCTGGGTGGAAGGAAATTTGTGGCTCCTCTCAGATTCCAGAACTTTCTGCCACAGAAATGTGAGGAAAATGCCTTTTTTTAGCCAAATTTTGAGGTTTGCAAAGGATTCTGGGTAACAGAACCTGGTCCGAGCCACACAAGTCACCCCATCTTGGATTCCCCTAGGTCTCTAGTTTTCAGAAATGCACAGGTTTGGTAGGTTTCCCTAGGTGGCGGCTGAGCTACAGGCCAAAATCTACAGGTAGACACTTTGCAAAAAACACCTCTGTTTTCTTTCAAAAATTTGGATGTGTCCACGTTGCGCTTTGGGGCGCTTCCTGTCGCGGGCGCTAGGCCTACCCACACAAGTGAGGTATCATTTTTATCGGGAGATGTGGGGTAACGCTGGGTGGAAGGACATTTGTGGCTCCTCTCAGATTCCAGAACTTTCTGCCACAGAAATGTGAGGAACATGTGTTTTTTTAGCCAAATTTTGAAGTTTGCAAAGGATTCTGGGTAACAGAACCTGGTCCGAGCCACACAAGTCACCCCATATTGGATTCCCCTAGGTCCCTAGTTTTCAGAAATGAACAGGTTTGGTAGGTTTCCCTAGGTGGCGGCTGAGCTACAGGCCAAAATCTACAGGTAGGCACTTTGCAAAAAACACCTCTGTTTTCTTTCAAAAAGTTGGATGTGTCCACGTTGCGCTTTGGGGCGTTTCCTGTCGCGGGCGCTAGGCCTACCCACACAAGTGAGGTATCATTTTCATCGGGAGATGTGGGGGAACGCTGGGTGGAAGGAAATTTGTGGCTCCTCTCAGATTCCAGAACTTTCTGCCACAGAAATGTGAGGAACATGTGTTTTTTTAGCCAAATTTTGAGGTTTGCAAAGGATTCTGGGTAACAGAACCTGGTCCGAGCCACACAAGTCACCCCATCTTTGATTCCCCTAGGTCTCTAGTTTTCAGAAATGCACAGGTTTGGTAGGTTTCCCTAGCTGGAGGCTGAGCTACAGGCCAAAATCTACAGGTAGGCACTTTGCAAAAAACACCTCTGTTTACTTAAAAAAATTTGGATGTGTCCACGTTGCGCTTTGGGGCGTTTCCTGTCGCGGGCGCTAGGCCTACCCACACAAGTGAGGTACCATTTTTATCGGGAGACGTGGGGGAACGCTGGGTGGAAGGAAATTTGTGGCTCCTCTCAGATTCCAGAACTCTCTGCCACAGAAATGTGTGGAACATGTGTTTTTGTAGCCAAATTTTGAGGTTTGCAAAGGATTCTGGGTAACAGAACCTGGTCCGAGCCACACAAGTCACCCCATCTTGGATTCCCCTAGGTCTCTAGTTTTCAGAAATGCACAGGTTTCGTAGGTTTCCCTAGGTGGCGGCTGAGCTACAGGCCAAAATCTACAGGTAGGCACTTTGCAAAAAACAAATCTGTTTTCTTTCAAAAATTTGGATGTGTCCACGTTGCGCTTTGGGGCTTACCTGTCGCGGGCGCTAGGCCTACCCACACAAGTGAGGTATCATTTTTATCGGGAGACGTGGGGGAACGCTGGGTGGAAGGACATTTGTGGCTCCTCTCAGATTCCAGAACTTTCTGCCACAGAAATGTGAGGAACATGTGTTTTTTCAGCCAAATTTTGAGGTTTGCAAAGGATTCTGGGTAACAGAACCTGGTCCGAGCCACACAAGTCAGCCAATATTGGATTCCCCTAGGTCTCTAGTTTTCAGAAATGCACAGGTTTGGTAGGTTTCCCTAGGTGGCGGCTGAGCTACAGGCCAAAATCTACAGGTAGGCACTTTACAAAAAACACCTCTGTTTTCTTTAAAAAATGTGGATGTGTCCACGTTGCGCTTTGGGGCGTTTCCTGTCGCGGGCGCTAGGCCTACCCACACAAGTGAGGTATCATTTTTATAGGGAGACGTGGGGGGAACGCTGGGTGGAAGGAAATTTGTGGCTCCTCTCAGATTCCAGAACTTTCTGCCACAGAAATGTGAGGAAAATGCCTTTTTTTTAGCCAAATTTTGAGGTTTGCAAAGGATTCTGGGTAACAGAACCTGGTCCGAGCCACACAAGTCACCCCATCTTGGATTCCCCTAGGTCTCTAGTTTTCAGAAATGCACAGGTTTGCTAGGTTTCCCTAGGTGGCGGCTGAGCTACAGGCCAAATCTACAGGTAGACACTTTGCAAAAAACACCTCTGTTTTCTTTCAAAAATGTGGATGTGTCCACGTTGCGCTTTGGGGCGCTTCCTGTCGCGGGCGCTAGGCCTACCCACACAAGTGAGGTATCATTTTTATCGGAAGATGTGGGGGAACGCTGTGTGGAAGTAAATTTGTGGCTCCTCTCAGATTCCAGAACTTTCTGCCACAGAAATGTGAGGAACATGTGTTTTTTTAGCCAAATTTTGAAGTTTGCAAAGGATTCTGGGTAACAGAACCTGGTCCGAGCCACACAAGTCACCCCATATTGGATTCCCCTAGGTCCCTAGTTTTCAGAAATGAACAGGTTTGGTAGGTTTCCCTAGGTGGCGGCTGAGCTACAGGCCAAAATCTACAGGTAGGCACTTTGCAAAAAACACCTCTGTTTTCTTTCAAAAAGTTGGATGTGTCCACGTTGCGCTTTGGGGCGTTTCCTGTTGCGGGCGCTAGGCCTACCCACACAAGTGAGGTATCATTTTTATCGGGAGATGTGGGGGAACGCTGGGTGGAAGGAAATTTGTGGCTCCTCTCAGATTCCAGAACTTTCTGCCACAGAAATGTGAGGAACATGTGTTTTTTTAGCCAAATTTTGAGGTTTGCAAAGGATTCTGGGTAACAGAACCTGGTCCGAGCCACACAAGTCACCCCATCTTTGATTCCCCTAGGTCTCTAGTTTTCAGAAATGCACAGGTTTGGTAGGTTTCCCTAGGTGGAGGCTGAGCTACAGGCCAAAATCTACAGGTAGGCACTTTGCAAAAAACACCTCTGTTTACTTAAAAAAATTTGGATGTGTCCACGTTGCGCTTTGGGGCGTTTCCTGTCGCGGGCGCTAGGCCTACCCACACAAGTGAGGTACCATTTATATCGGGAGACGTGGGGAAACGCTGGGTGGAAGGAAATTTGTGGCTCCTCTCAGATTCCAGAACTTTCTGCCACGGAAATGTGAGGAACATGTGTTTTTTTAGCCAAATTTTGAGGTTTGCAAAGGATTCTGGGTAACAGAACCTGGTCCGAGCCACACAAGTCACCCCATTTTGGATTCCCCTAGGTCTCTAGTTTTCAGAAATGCACAGGTTTGGTAGGTTTCCCTAGGTGGCGGCTGAGCTACAGGCCAAAATCTACAGGTAGGCACTTTGCAAAAAAACACCTCTGTTTTCTTTCAAAAATTTGGATGTGTCCACGTTGCGTTTTGGGGCGTTTCCAGTCGCGGGCGCTAGGCCTACCCACACAAGTGAGGTATCATTTTTATCGGGAGACGTGGGGGAACGCTGGGTGGAAGGAAATTTGTGGCTCCTCTCAGATTCCAGAACTCTCTGCCACAGAAATGTGTGGAACATGTGTTTTTTTAGCCAAATTTTGAGGTTTGCAAAGGATTCTGGGTAACAGAACCTGGTCCGAGCCACACAAGTCACCCCATCTTGGATTCCCCTAGGTCTCTAGTTTTCAGAAATGCACAGGTTTCGTAGGTTTCCCTAGGTGGCGGCTGAGCTACAGGCCAAAATCTACAGGTAGGCACTTTGCAAAAAACACCTCTGTTTTCTTTCAAAAATGTGGATGTGTCCACGTTGCGCTTTGGGGCGTTACCTGTCGCGGGCGCTAGGCCTACCCACACAAGTGAGGTATAATTTTTATCGGGAGACGTGGGGGAACGCTGGGTGGAAGGACATTTGTGGCTCCTCTCAGATTCCAGAACTTTCTGCCACAGAAATGTGAGGAACATGTGTTTTTTCAGCCAAATTTTGAGGTTTGCAAAGGATTCTGGGTAACAGAACCTGGTCCGAGCCACACAAGTCAGCCAATATTGGATTCCCCTAGGTCTCTAGTTTTCAGAAATGCACAGGTTTGGTAGGTTTCCCTAGGTGGCGGCTGAGCTACAGGCCAAAATCTACAGGTAGGCACTTTACAAAAAACACCTCTGTTTTCTTTCAAAAATTTGGATGTGTCCACGTTGCGCTTTGGGGCGTTTCCTGTCGCGGGCGCTAGGCCTACCCACACAAGTGAGGTATCATTTTTATAGGGAGACGTGGGGGAACGCTGGGTGGAAGGAAATTTGTGGCTCCTCTCAGATTCCAGAACTTTCTGCCACAGAAATGTGAGGAAAATGCCTTTTTTTTAGCCAAATTTTGAGGTTTGCAAAGGATTCTGGGTAACAGAACCTGGTCCGAGCCACACAAGTCACCCCATCTGGATTCCCCTAGGTCTCTAGTTTTCAGAAATGCACAGGTTTGGTAGGTTTCCCTAGGTGGCGGCTGAGCTACAGGCCAAAATCTACAGGTAGACACTTTGCAAAAAACACCTCTGTTTTCTTTCAAAAATTTGGATGTGTCCACGTTGCGCTTTGGGGCGCTTCCTGTCACGGGCGCTAGGCCTACCCAAAAAAGTGAGGTATCATGTTTATCGGGAGACGTGGGGGAACGCTGGGTGGAAGGAAATTTGTGGCTCCTCTCAGATTCCAGAACTTTCTGCCACAGAAATGTGAGGAACATGTGTTTTTTTAGCCAAATTTTTAGGTTTGCAAAGGATTCTGGGTAACAGAACCTGGTCCGAGCCACACAAGTCAGCCCATATTGGATTCCCCTAGGTCTCTAGTTTTCAGAAATGCACAGGTTTTGTAGGTTTCCCTAGGTGGCGGCTGAGCTACAGGCCAAAATCTACAGGTAGGCACTTTACAAAAAACACCTCTGTTTTCTTTCAACAATTTGGATGTGTCCACGTTGCGCTTTGGGGCGTTTCGTGTCGCGGGCGCTAGGTCTACCCACACAAGTGAGGTATCATTTTTATCAGGAGACGTGGGGGAACGCTGGGTGGAAGTAAATTTGTGGCTCCTCTCAGATTCCAGAACTTTCTGCCACAGAAATGTGAGGAACATGTGTTTTTTTAGCCAAATTTTGAGGTTTGCAAAGGATTCTGGGTAACAGGACCTGGTCCGAGCCACACAAGTCACCCCATATTGGATTCCCCTAGGTCTCTAGTTTTCAGAAATGCACAGGTTTGGTAGGTTGCCCTAGGTGGCGGCTGAGCTACAGGCCAAAATCTACAGGTAGGCAATTTGCAAAAAACACCTCTGTTTTCTTTAAAAAATTTGAATGTGTCCACGTTGCGCTTTGGGGCATTTCCTGTCGTGGGCGCTAGGCCTACCCACACAAGTGAGGTATCATTTTTATCGCGAGACGTGGGGGAACGCTGGGTGGAAGGAAATTTGTGGCTCCTCTCAGATTCCAGAACTTTCTGCCACAGAAATGTGAGGAACATGTGTTTTTTTAGCCAAATTTTGAGGTTTGCAAAGGATTCTGGGTAACAGAACCTGGTCCGAGCCACACAAGTCAGCCCATATTGGATTCCCCTAGGTCTCTAGTTTTCAGAAATGCACAGGTTTGGTAGGTTTCCCTAGGTGGCGGCTGAGCTACAGGCCAAAATCTACAGGTAGGCACTTTACAAAAAACACCTCTGTTTTCTTTCAAAAATGTGGATGTGTCCACGTTGCGCTTTGGGGTGTTTCCTGTCGCGGGCGCTAGGTCTAGCCACACAAATGAGGTATCATTTTTATCGGGAGACGTGGGGGAACGCTGGGTGGAAGTAAATTTGTGGCTCCTCTCAGATTCCAGAACTTTCTGCCACAGAAATGTGAGGAACATGTGTTTTTTTAGCCAAATTTTGAGGTTTGCAAAGGATTCTGGGTAACAGGACCTGGTCCGAGCCACACAAGTCACCCCATATTGGATTCCCCTAGGTCTCTAGTTTTCAGAAATGCACAGGTTTGGTAGGTTGCCCTAGGTGGCGGCTGAGCTACAGGCCAAAATCTACAGGTAGGCAATTTGCAAAAAACACCTCTGTTTTCTTTAAAAAATTTGAATGTGTCCACGTTGCGCTTTGGGGCGTTTCCTGTCGCGGGCGCTAGGCCTACCCACACAAGTGAGGTATCATTTTTATCGCGAGACGTGGGGGAACGCTGGGTGGAAGGAAATTTGTGGCTCCTCTCAGATTCCAGAACTTTCTGCCACAGAAATGTGAGGAACATGTGTTTTTTTAGCCAAATTTTGAGGTTTGCAAAGGATTCTGGGTAACAGAACCTGGTCCGAGCCACACAAGTCAGCCCATATTGGATTCCCCTAGGTCTCTAGTTTTCAGAAATGCACAGGTTTGGTAGGTTTCCCTAGGTGGCGGCTGAGCTACAGGCCAAAATCTACAGGTAGGCACTTTACAAAAAACACCTCTGTTTTCTTTCAAAAATGTGGATGTGTCCACGTTGCGCTTTGGGGTGTTTCCTGTCGCGGGCGCTAGGTCTAGCCACACAAATGAGGTATCATTTTTATCGGGAGACGTGGGGGAACGCTGGGTGGAAGTAAATTTGTGGCTCCTCTCAGATTCCAGAACTTTCTGCCACAGAAATGTGAGGAACATGTGTTTTTTTAGCCACATTTTGAGGTTTGCAAAGGATTCTGGGTAACAGGACCTGGTCCGAGCCACACAAGTCACCCCATCTTGGATTCCCCTAGGTCTCTAGTTTTCAGAAATGCACAGGTTTGGTAGGTTTCCCTAGGTGGCGGCTGAGCTACAGGGCAAAATCTACAGGTAGGCACTTTGCAAAAAACACCTCTGTTTTCTTTAAAAAATTTGAATGTGTCCACGTTGCGCTTTGGGGCGTTTCCTGTCGCGGGCGCTAGGCCTACCCACACAAGTGAGGTATCATTTTTATCGCGAGATGTGGGGGAACGCTGGGTGGAAGGAAATTTGTGGCTCCTCTCAGATTCCAGAACTTTCTGCCACAGAAATGTGAGGAACATGTGTTTTTTTAGCCAAATTTTTATTTAGGTTTGCAAAGGAGTCTGGGTAACAGAACCTGGTCTGAGCCACACAAGTCACCCCATCTTGGATTCCCCTAGGTCTCTAGTTTTCAGAAATGCACATGTTTGGTAGGTTTCCCTAGGTGGCGGCTGAGCTACAGGCCAAAATCTACAGGTAGGCACTTTGCAAAAAACACCTCTGTTTTCTTTCAAAAATTTGGATGTGTCCACGTTGCGCTTTGGGGCGTTTCCTGTCGTGGGCGCTATGCCTACCCACACAAGTGAGGTACCATTTTCATCGGGAGAAGTGGGGGAACGCTGGGTGGAAGGAAATTTGTGGCTCCTCTCGGATTCCAGAACTTTCTGCCACAGAAATGTGAGGAACATGTGTTTTTTCAGCCAAATTTTGAGGTTTGCAAAGGATTCTGGGTAACAGAACCTGGTCCGAGCCACACAAGTCACCCCATATTGGATTCCCCTAGGTCTCTAGTTTTCAGAAATGAACAGGTTTGGTAGGTTTCCCTAGGTGGCGGCTGAGCTACAGGCCAAAATCTACAGGTAGGCACTTTGCAAAAAAAACCTCTGTTTTCTTTCAAAAAGTTGGATGTGTCCACGTTGCGCTTTGGGGCGTTTCCTGTCGCGGGCGCTAGGCCTACCCACACAAGTGAGGTATCATTTTTATCGGGAGACGTGGGGGAACGCTGGGTGGAAGGAAATTTGTGGCTCCTCTCAGATTCCAGAACTTTCTGCCACAGAAATGTGAGGAACATGTGTTTTTTTAGCCAAATTTTGAGGTTTGCAAAAGATTCTGGGTAACAGAACCTGGTCCGAGCCACACAAGTCACCCCATCTTGGATTCCCCTAGGTCTCTAGTTTTCAGAAATGCACAGGTTTGGTAGGTTTCCCTAGGTGGCGGCTGAGCTACAGGCCAAAATCTACAGGTAGGCACTTTGCAAAAAACACCTCTGTTTACTTTAAAAAATGTGGATGTGTCCACGTTGCGCTTTGGGGCGTTTCCTGTCGCGGGCGCTAGGCCTACCCACACAAGTGAGGTACAATTTTTATCGTGAGACGTGGGGAAACGCTGGGTGGAAGGAAATTTGTGGCTCCTCTCAGATTCCAGAACTTTCTGCCACAGAAATGTGAGGAACATGTGTTTTTTTAGCAAAATTTTGAGGTTTGCAAAGGATTCTGGGTAACAGAACCTGGTCCGAGCCACACAAGTCACCCCATTTTGGATTCCCCTAGGTCTCTAGTTTTCAGAAATGCACAGGTTTGGTAGGTTTCCCTAGGTGGCGGCTGAGCTACAGGCCAAAATCTACAGGCAGGCACTTAACAAAAAACACCTCTGTTTTCTTTCAAAAATGTGGATGTGTCCACGTTGCGCTTTGGGGCGTTTCCTGTTGCGGGCGCTAGGTCTACTCACACAAGTGAGGTATCATTTTTATCGGGAGACGTGGGGGAACGCTGGGTGGAAGGAAATGTGTGGCTCCTCTCAGATTCCAGAACTTTTTGCCACAGAAATGTGAGGAACATGTGTTTTTTTAGCCAAATTTTGAGGTTTGCAAAGGATTCTGGGTAACAGAACCTGGTCCGAGCCACACAACTCACCCCATCTTGGATTCCCCTAGGTCTCTAGTTTTCAGAAATGCACAGGTTTGGTAGGTTTCCCTAGGTGGCGGCTGAGCTACAGGCCAAAATCTACAGGTAGGCACTTTGCAAAAAACACCTCTGTTTTCTTTAAAAAATTTGAATGTGTCCACGTTGCGCTTTGGGGCGTTTCCTGTCGCGGCCGCTAGGCCTACCCACACAAGTGAGGTATCATTTTTATCGCGAGATGTGGGGGAACGCTGGGTGGAAGAAAATTTGTGGCTCCTCTCAGATTCCAGAACTTTCTGCCACAGAAATGTGAGGAACATGTGTTTTTTTAGCCAAATTTTGAGGTTTGCAAAGGATTCTGGGTAACAGAACCTGGTCCGAGCCACACAAGTCACCCCATCTTGGATTCCCCTAGGTCTCTAGTTTTCAGAAATGCACAGGTTTGGTAGGTTTCCCTAGGTGGCGGCTGAGCTACAGGCCAAAATCTACAGGAAGGCACTTTGCAAAAAACACCTCTGTTTTCTTTCAAAAAGTTGGATGTGTCCACGTTGCGCTTTGGGGCGTTTCCTGTCGCGGGCGCTAGGCCTACCCACACAAGTGAGGTATCATTTTTATCGGGAGATGTGGGGGAACGCTGGGTGGAAGGAAATTTGTGGCTCCTCTCAGATTCCAGAACTTTCTGCCACAGAAATGTGAGGAACATGTGTTTTTTTAGCCAAATTTTGAGGTTTGCAAAGGATTCTGGGTAACAGAACCTGGTCCGAGCCACACAAGTCAGTCCATATTGGATTCCCCTAGGTCTCTAGTTTTCAGAAATGCACAGGTTTCGTAGGTTTCCCTAGGTGGCGGCTGAGCTACAGGCCAAAATCTACAGGTAGGCACTTTGCAAAAAACAAATCTGTTTTCTTTCAAAAATTTGGATGTGTCCACGTTGCGCTTTGGGGCGTTACCTGTCGCGGGCGCTAGGCCTACCCACACAAGTGAGGTATCATTTTTATCGGGAGACGTGGGGGAACGCTGGGTGGAAGGACATTTGTGGCTCCTCTCAGATTCCAGAACTTTCTGCCACAGAAATGTGAGGAACATGTGTTTTTTCAGCCACATTTTGAGGTTTGCAAAGGATTCCGGGTAACAGAACCTGGTCCGAGCCACACAAGTCAGCCAATATTGGATTCCCCTAGGTCTCTAGTTTTCAGAAATGCACAGGTTTGGTAGGTTTCCCTAGGTGGCGGCTGAGCTACAGGCCAAAATCTACAGGTAGGCACTTTACAAAAAACACCTCTGTTTTCTTTCAAAAATGTGGATGTGTCCACGTTGCGCTTTGGGGCGTTTCCTGTCGCGGGCGCTAGGCCTACCCACACAAGTGAGGTATCATTTTTATAGGGAGACGTGGGGGAACGCTGGGTGGAAGGAAATTTGTGGCTCCTCTCAGATTCCAGAACTTTCTGCCACAGAAATGTGAGGAAAATGCCTTTTTTTAGCCAAATTTTGAGGTTTGCAAAGGATTCTGGGTAACAGAACCTGGTCCGAGCCACACAAGTCACCCCATCTTGGATTCCCCTAGGTCTCTAGTTTTCAGAAATGCACAGGTTTGGTAGGTTTCCCTAGGTGGCGGCTGAGCTACAGGCCAAAATCTACAGGTAGACACTTTGCAAAAAACACCTCTGTTTTCTTTCAAAAATTTGGATGTGTCCACGTTGCGCTTTGGGGCGCTTCCTGTCGCGGGCGCTAGGCCTACCCACACAAGTGAGGTATCATTTTTATCGGGAGATGTGGGGTAACGCTGGGTGGAAGGACATTTGTGGCTCCTCTCAGATTCCAGAACTTTCTGCCACAGAAATGTGAGGAACATGTGTTTTTTTAGCCAAATTTTGAAGTTTGCAAAGGATTCTGGGTAACAGAACCTGGTCCGAGCCACACAAGTCACCCCATATTGGATTCCCCTAGGTCCCTAGTTTTCAGAAATGAACAGGTTTGGTAGGTTTCCCTAGGTGGCGGCTGAGCTACAGGCCAAAATCTACAGGTAGGCACTTTGCAAAAAACACCTGTTTTCTTTCAAAAAGTTGGATGTGTCCACGTTGCGCTTTGGGGCGTTTCCTGTCGCGGGCGCTAGGCCTACCCACACAAGTGAGGTATCATTTTCATCGGGAGATGTGGGGGAACGCTGGGTGGAAGGAAATTTGTGGCTCCTCTCAGATTCCAGAACTTTCTGCCACAGAAATGTGAGGAACATGTGTTTTTTTAGCCAAATTTTGAGGTTTGCAAAGGATTCTGGGTAACAGAACCTGGTCCGAGCCACACAAGTCACCCCATCTTTGATTCCCCTAGGTCTCTAGTTTTCAGAAATGCACAGGTTTGGTAGGTTTCCCTAGGTGGAGGCTGAGCTACAGGCCAAAATCTACAGGTAGGCACTTTGCAAAAAACACCTCTGTTTACTTAAAAAAATTTGGATGTGTCCACGTTGCGCTTTGGGGCGTTTCCTGTCGCGGGCGCTAGGCCTACCCACACAAGTGAGGTACCATTTTTATCGGGAGACGTGGGGGAACGCTGGGTGGAAGGAAATTTGTGGCTCCTCTCAGATTCCAGAACTCTCTGCCACAGAAATGTGTGGAACATGTGTTTTTGTAGCCAAATTTTGAGGTTTGCAAAGGATTCTGGGTAACAGAACCTGGTCCGAGCCACACAAGTCACCCCATCTTGGATTCCCCTAGGTCTCTAGTTTTCAGAAATGCACAGGTTTCGTAGGTTTCCCTAGGTGGCGGCTGAGCTACAGGCCAAAATCTACAGGTAGGCACTTTGCAAAAAACAAATCTGTTTTCTTTCAAAAATTTGGATGTGTCCACGTTGCGCTTTGGGGCGTTACCTGTCGCGGGCGCTAGGCCTACCCACACAAGTGAGGTATCATTTTTATCGGGAGACGTGGGGGAACGCTGGGTGGAAGGACATTTGTGGCTCCTCTCAGATTCCAGAACTTTCTGCCACAGAAATGTGAGGAACATGTGTTTTTTCAGCCAAATTTTGAGGTTTCCAAAGGATTCTGGGTAACAGAACCTGGTCCGAGCCACACAAGTCAGCCAATATTGGATTCCCCTAGGTCTCTAGTTTTCAGAAATGCACAGGTTTGGTAGGTTTCCCTAGGTGGCGGCTGAGCTACAGGCCAAAATCTACAGGTAGGCACTTTACAAAAAACACCTCTGTTTTCTTTAAAAAATGTGGATGTGTCCACGTTGCGCTTTGGGGCGTTTCCTGTCGCGGGCGCTAGGCCTACCCACACAAGTGAGGTATCATTTTTATAGGGAGACGTGGGGGAACGCTGGGTGGAAGGAAATTTGTGGCTCCTCTCAGATTCCAGAACTTTCTGCCACAGAAATGTGAGGAAAATGCCTTTTTTTTAGCCAAATTTTGAGGTTTGCAAAGGATTCTGGGTAACAGAACCTGGTCCGAGCCACACAAGTCACCCCATCTTGGATTCCCCTAGGTCTCTAGTTTTCAGAAATGCACAGGTTTGCTAGGTTTCCCTAGGTGGCGGCTGAGCTACAGGCCAAAATCTACAGGTAGACACTTTGCAAAAAACACCTCTGTTTTCTTTCAAAAATGTGGATGTGTCCACGTTGCGCTTTGGGGCGCTTCCTGTCGCGGGCGCTAGGCCTACCCACACAAGTGAGGTATCATTTTTATCGGAAGATGTGGGGGAACGCTGGGTGGAAGGAAATTTGAGGCTCCTCTCAGATTCCAGAACTTTCTGCCACAGAAATGTGAGGAACATGTGTTTTTTTAGCCAAATTTTGAAGTTTGCAAAGGATTCTGGGTAACAGAACCTGGTCCGAGCCACACAAGTCACCCCATATTGGATTCCCCTAGGTCCCTAGTTTTCAGAAATGAACAGGTTTGGTAGGTTTCCCTAGGTGGCGGCTGAGCTACAGGCCAAAATCTACAGGTAGGCACTTTGCAAAAAACACCTCTGTTTTCTTTCAAAAAGTTGGATGTGTCCACGTTGCGCTTTGGGGCGTTTCCTGTTGCGGGCGCTAGGCCTACCCACACAAGTGAGGTATCATTTTTATCGGGAGATGTGGGGGAACGCTGGGTGGAAGGAAATTTGTGGCTCCTCTCAGATTCCAGAACTTTCTGCCACAGAAATGTGAGGAACATGTGTTTTTTTAGCCAAATTTTGAGGTTTGCAAAGGATTCTGGGTAACAGAACCTGGTCCGAGCCACACAAGTCACCCCATCTTTGATTCCCCTAGGTCTCTAGTTTTCAGAAATGCACAGGTTTGGTAGGTTTCCCTAGGTGGAGGCTGAGCTACAGGCCAAAATCTACAGGTAGGCACTTTGCAAAAAACACCTCTGTTTACTTAAAAAAATTTGGATGTGTCCACGTTGCGCTTTGGGGCGTTTCCTGTCGCGGGCGCTAGGCCTACCCACACAAGTGAGGTACCATTTTTATCGGGAGACGTGGGGAAACGCTGGGTGGAAGGAAATTTGTGGCTCCTCTCAGATTCCAGAACTTTCTGCCACGGAAATGTGAGGAACATGTGTTTTTTTAGCCAAATTTTGAGGTTTGCAAAGGATTCTGGGTAACAGAACCTGGTCCGAGCCACACAAGTCACCCCATTTTGGATTCCCCTAGGTCTCTAGTTTTCAGAAATGCACAGGTTTGGTAGGTTTCCCTAGGTGGCGGCTGAGCTACAGGCCAAAATCTACAGGTAGGCACTTTGCAAAAAAACACCTCTGTTTTCTTTCAAAAATTTGGATGTGTCCACGTTGCGTTTTGGGGCGTTTCCAGTCGCGGGCGCTAGGCCTACCCACACAAGTGAGGTATCATTTTTATCGGGAGACGTGGGGGAACGCTGGGTGGAAGGAAATTTGTGGCTCCTCTCAGATTCCAGAACTCTCTGCCACAGAAATGTGTGGAACATGTGTTTTTTTAGCCAAATTTTGAGGTTTGCAAAGGATTCTGGGTAACAGAACCTGGTCCGAGCCACACAAGTCACCCCATCTTGGATTCCCCTAGGTCTCTAGTTTTCAGAAATGCACAGGTTTCGTAGGTTTCCCTAGGTGGCGGCTGAGCTACAGGCCAAAATCTACAGGTAGGCACTTTGCAAAAAACACCTCTGTTTTCTTTCAAAAATGTGGATGTGTCCACGTTGCGCTTTGGGGCGTTACCTGTCGCGGGCGCTAGGCCTACCCACACAAGTGAGGTATAATTTTTATCGGGAGACGTGGGGGAACGCTGGGTGGAAGGACATTTGTGGCTCCTCTCAGATTCCAGAACTTTCTGCCACAGAAATGTGAGGAACATGTGTTTTTTCAGCCAAATTTTGAGGTTTGCAAAGGATTCTGGGTAACAGAACCTGGTCCGAGCCACACAAGTCAGCCAATATTGGATTCCCCTAGGTCTCTAGTTTTCAGAAATGCACAGGTTTGGTAGGTTTCCCTAGGTGGCGGCTGAGCTACAGGCCAAAATCTACAGGTAGGCACTTTACAAAAAACACCTCTGTTTTCTTTCAAAAATTTGGATGTGTCCACGTTGCGCTTTGGGGCGTTTCCTGTCGCGGGCGCTAGGCCTACCCACACAAGTGAGGTATCATTTTTATAGGGAGACGTGGGGGAACGCTGGGTGGAAGGAAATTTGTGGCTCCTCTCAGATTCCAGAACTTTCTGCCACAGAAATGTGAGGAAAATGCCTTTTTTTTAGCCAAATTTTGAGGTTTGCAAAGGATTCTGGGTAACAGAACCTGGTCCGAGCCACACAAGTCACCCCATCTTGGATTCCCCTAGGTCTCTAGTTTTCAGAAATGCACAGGTTTGGTAGGTTTCCCTAGGTGGCGGCTGAGCTACAGGCCAAAATCTACAGGTAGACAATTTGCAAAAAACACCTCTGTTTTCTTTCAAAAATTTGGATGTGTCCACGTTGCGCTTTGGGGCGCTTCCTGTCACGGGCGCTAGGCCTACCCAAAAAAGTGAGGTATCATGTTTATCGGGAGACGTGGGGGAACGCTGGGTGGAAGGAAATTTGTGGCTCCTCTCAGATTCCAGAACTTTCTGCCACAGAAATGTGAGGAACATGTGTTTTTTTAGCCAAATTTTTAGGTTTGCAAAGGATTCTGGGTAACAGAACCTGGTCCGAGCCACACAAGTCAGCCCATATTGGATTCCCCTAGGTCTCTAGTTTTCAGAAATGCACAGGTTTTGTAGGTTTCCCTAGGTGGCGGCTGAGCTACAGGCCAAAATCTACAGGTAGGCACTTTACAAAAAACACCTCTGTTTTCTTTCAACAATTTGGATGTGTCCACGTTGCGCTTTGGGGCGTTTCGTGTCGCGGGCGCTAGGTCTACCCACACAAGTGAGGTATCATTTTTATCAGGAGACGTGGGGGAACGCTGGGTGGAAGTAAATTTGTGGCTCCTCTCAGATTCCAGAACTTTCTGCCACAGAAATGTGAGGAACATGTGTTTTTTTAGCCAAATTTTGAGGTTTGCAAAGGATTCTGGGTAACAGGACCTGGTCCGAGCCACACAAGTCACCCCATCTTGGATTCCCCTAGGTCTCTAGTTTTCAGAAATGCACAGGTTTGGTAGGTTGCCCTAGGTGGCGGCTGAGCTACAGGCCAAAATCTACAGGTAGGCAATTTGCAAAAAACACCTCTGTTTTCTTTAAAAAATTTGAATGTGTCCACGTTGCGCTTTGGGGCATTTCCTGTCGTGGGCGCTAGGCCTACCCACACAAGTGAGGTATCATTTTTATCGCGAGACGTGGGGGAACGCTGGGTGGAAGGAAATTTGTGGCTCCTCTCAGATTCCAGAACTTTCTGCCACAGAAATGTGAGGAACATGTGTTTTTTTAGCCAAATTTTGAGGTTTGCAAAGGATTCTGGGTAACAGAACCTGGTCCGAGCCACACAAGTCAGCCCATATTGGATTCCCCTAGGTCTCTAGTTTTCAGAAATGCACAGGTTTGGTAGGTTTCCCTAGGTGGCGGCTGAGCTACAGGCCAAAATCTACAGGTAGGCACTTTACAAAAAACACCTCTGTTTTCTTTCAAAAATGTGGATGTGTCCACGTTGCGCTTTGGGGTGTTTCCTGTCGCGGGCGCTAGGTCTAGCCACACAAATGAGGTATCATTTTTATCGGGAGACGTGGGGGAACGCTGGGTGGAAGTAAATTTGTGGCTCCTCTCAGATTCCAGAACTTTCTGCCACAGAAATGTGAGGAACATGTGTTTTTTTAGCCAAATTTTGAGGTTTGCAAAGGATTCTGGGTAACAGGACCTGGTCCGAGCCACACAAGTCACCCCATATTGGATTCCCCTAGGTCTCTAGTTTTCAGAAATGCACAGGTTTGGTAGGTTGCCCTAGGTGGCGGCTGAGCTACAGGCCAAAATCTACAGGTAGGCAATTTGCAAAAAACACCTCTGTTTTCTTTAAAAAATTTGAATGTGTCCACGTTGCGCTTTGGGGCGTTTCCTGTCGCGGGCACTAGGCCTACCCACACAAGTGAGGTATCATTTTTATCGCGAGACGTGGGGGAACGCTGGGTGGAAGGAAATTTGTGGCTCCTCTCAGATTCCAGAACTTTCTGCCACAGAAATGTGAGGAACATGTGTTTTTTTAGCCAAATTTTGAGGTTTGCAAAGGATTCTGGGTAACAGAACCTGGTCCGAGCCACACAAGTCAGCCCATATTGGATTCCCCTAGGTCTCTAGTTTTCAGAAATGCACAGGTTTGGTAGGTTTCCCTAGGTGGCGGCTGAGCTACAGGCCAAAATCTACAGGTAGGCACTTTACAAAAAACACCTCTGTTTTCTTTCAAAAATGTGGATGTGTCCACGTTGCGCTTTGGGGTGTTTCCTGTCGCGGGCGCTAGGTCTAGCCACACAAATGAGGTATCATTTTTATCGGGAGACGTGGGGGAACGCTGGGTGGAAGTAAATTTGTGGCTCCTCTCAGATTCCAGAACTTTCTGCCACAGAAATGTGAGGAACATGTGTTTTTTTAGCCACATTTTGAGGTTTGCAAAGGATTCTGGGTAACAGGACCTGGTCCGAGCCACACAAGTCACCCCATCTTGGATTCCCCTAGGTCTCTAGTTTTCAGAAATGCACAGGTTTGGTAGGTTTCCCTAGGTGGCGGCTGAGCTACAGGGCAAAATCTACAGGTAGGCACTTTGCAAAAAACACCTCTGTTTTCTTTAAAAAATTTGAATGTGTCCACGTTGCGCTTTGGGGCGTTTCCTGTCGCGGGCGCTAGGCCTACCCACACAAGTGAGGTATCATTTTTATCGCGAGATGTGGGGGAACGCTGGGTGGAAGGAAATTTGTGGCTCCTCTCAGATTCCAGAACTTTCTGCCACAGAAATGTGAGGAACATGTGTTTTTTTAGCCAAATTTTTATTTAGGTTTGCAAAGGAGTCTGGGTAACAGAACCTGGTCTGAGCCACACAAGTCACCCCATCTTGGATTCCCCTAGGTCTCTAGTTTTCAGAAATGCACATGTTTGGTAGGTTTCCCTAGGTGGCGGCTGAGCTACAGGCCAAAATCTACAGGTAGGCACTTTGCAAAAAACACCTCTGTTTTCTTTCAAAAATTTGGATGTGTCCACGTTGCGCTTTGGGGCGTTTCCTGTCGTGGGCGCTATGCCTACCCACACAAGTGAGGTATCATTTTCATCGGGAGAAGTGGGGGAACGCTGGGTGGAAGGAAATTTGTGGCTCCTCTCGGATTCCAGAACTTTCTGCCACAGAAATGTGAGGAACATGTGTTTTTTCAGCCAAATTTTGAGGTTTGCAAAGGATTCTGGGTAACAGAACCTGGTCCGAGCCACACAAGTCACCCCATATTGGATTCCCCTACGTCTCTAGTTTTCAGAAATGAACAGGTTTGGTAGGTTTCCCTAGGTGGCGGCTGAGCTACAGGCCAAAATCTACAGGTAGGCACTTTGCAAAAAAAACCTCTGTTTTCTTTCAAAAAGTTGGATGTGTCCACGTTGCGCTTTGGGGCGTTTCCTGTCGCGGGCGCTAGGCCTACCCACACAAGTGAGGTATCATTTTTATCGGGAGACGTGGGGGAACGCTGGGTGGAAGGAAATTTGTGGCTCCTCTCAGATTCCAGAACTTTCTGCCACAGAAATGTGAGGAACATGTGTTTTTTTAGCCAAATTTTGAGGTTTGCAAAAGATTCTGGGTAACAGAACCTGGTCCGAGCCACACAAGTCACCCCATCTTGGATTCCCCTAGGTCTCTAGTTTTCAGAAATGCACAGGTTTGGTAGGTTTCCCTAGGTGGCGGCTGAGCTACAGGCCAAAATCTACAGGTAGGCACTTTGCAAAAAACACCTCTGTTTACTTTAAAAAATGTGGATGTGTCCACGTTGCGCTTTGGGGCGTTTCCTGTCGCGGGCGCTAGGCCTACCCACACAAGTGAGGTACAATTTTTATCGTGAGACGTGGGGAAACGCTGGGTGGAAGGAAATTTGTGGCTCCTCTCAGATTCCAGAACTTTCTGCCACAGAAATGTGAGGAACATGTGTTTTTTTAGCAAAATTTTGAGGTTTGCAAAGGATTCTGGGTAACAGAACCTGGTCCGAGCCACACAAGTCACCCCATTTTGGATTCCCCTAGGTCTCTAGTTTTCAGAAATGCACAGGTTTGGTAGGTTTCCCTAGGTGGCGGCTGAGCTACAGGCCAAAATCTACAGGCAGGCACTTAACAAAAAACACCTCTGTTTTCTTTCAAAAATGTGGATGTGTCCACGTTGCGCTTTGGGGCGTTTCCTGTTGCGGGCGCTAGGTCTACTCACACAAGTGAGGTATCATTTTTATCGGGAGACGTGGGGGAACGCTGGGTGGAAGGAAATGTGTGGCTCCTCTCAGATTCCAGAACTTTTTGCCACAGAAATGTGAGGAACATGTGTTTTTTTAGCCAAATTTTGAGGTTTGCAAAGGATTCTGGGTAACAGAACCTGGTCCGAGCCACACAACTCACCCCATCTTGGATTCCCCTAGGTCTCTAGTTTTCAGAAATGCACAGGTTTGGTAGGTTTCCCTAGGTGGCGGCTGAGCTACAGGCCAAAATCTACAGGTAGGCACTTTGCAAAAAACACCTCTGTTTTCTTTAAAAAATTTGAATGTGTCCACGTTGCGCTTTGGGGCGTTTCCTGTCGCGGCCGCTAGGCCTACCCACACAAGTGAGGTATCATTTTTATCGCGAGATGTGGGGGAACGCTGGGTGGAAGGAAATTTGTGGCTCCTCTCAGATTCCAGAACTTTCTGCCACAGAAATGTGAGGAACATGTGTTTTTTTAGCCAAATTTTGAGGTTTGCAAAGGATTCTGGGTAACAGAACCTGGTCCGAGCCACACAAGTCACCCCATCTTGGATTCCCCTAGGTCTCTAGTTTTCAGAAATGCACAGGTTTGGTAGGTTTCCCTAGGTGGCGGCTGAGCTACAGGCCAAAATCTACAGGAAGGCACTTTGCAAAAAACACCTCTGTTTTCTTTCAAAAAGTTGGATGTGTCCACGTTGCGCTTTGGGGCGTTACCTGTCGCAGGCGCTAGGCCTACCCACACAAGTGAGGTATCATTTTTATCGGGAGACGTGGGGGAACGCTGGGTGGAAGGACATTTGTGGCTCCTCTCAGATTCCAGAACTTTCTGCCACAGAAATGTGAGGAACATGTGTTTTTTTAGCCAAATTTTGAAGTTTGCAAAGGATTCTGGGTAACAGAACCTGGTCCGAGCCACACAAGTCACCCCATATTGGATTCCCCTAGGTCCCTAGTTTTTCAGAAATGAACAGGTTTGGTAGGTTTCCCTAGGTGGCGGCTGAGCTACAGGCCAAAATCTACAGGTAGGCACTTTGCAAAAAACACCTCTGTTTTCTTTCAAAAAGTTGGATGTGTCCACGTTGCGCTTTGGGGCGTTTCCTGTCGCGGGCGCTAGGCCTACCCACACAAGTGAGGTATCATTTTTATCGGGAGATGTGGGGGAACGCTGGGTGGAAGGAAATTTGTGGCTCCTCTCAGATTCCAGAACTTTCTGCCACAGAAATGTGAGGAACATGTGTTTTTTTAGCCAAATTTTGAGGTTTGCAAAGGATTCTGGGTAACAGAACCTGGTCCGAGCCACACAAGTCACCCCATCTTTGATTCCCCTAGGTCTCTAGTTTTCAGAAATGCACAGGTTTGGTAGGTTTCCCTATGTGGAGGCTGAGCTACAGGCCAAAATCTACAGGTAGGCACTTTGCAAAAAACACCTCTGTTTACTTTAAAAAATGTGGATGTGTCCCACGTTGCGCTTTGGGGCGTTTCCTGTCGCGGGCGCTAGGCCTACCCACACAAGTGAGGTACCATTTTTATCGGGAGACGTGGGGAAACGCTGGGTGGAAGGAAATTTGTGGCTCCTCTCAGATTCCAGAACTTTCTGCCACGGAAATGTGAGGAACATGTGTTTTTTTAGCCAAATTTTGAGGTTTGCAAAGGATTCTGGGTAACAGAACCTGGTCCGAGCCACACAAGTCACCCCATTTTGGATTCCCCTAGGTCTCTAGTTTTCAGAAATGCACAGGTTTGGTAGGTTTCCCTAGGTGGCGGCTGAGCTACAGGCCAAAATCTACAGGTAGGCACTTTGCAAAAAAACACCTCTGTTTTCTTTCAAAAATTTGGTTGTGTCCACGTTGCGTTTTGGGGCGTTTCCAGTCGCGAGCGCTAGGCCTACCCACACAAGTGAGGTATCATTTTTATCGGGAGACGTGGGGGAACGCTGGGTGGAAGGAAATTTGTGGCTCCTCTCAGATTCCTGAACTCTCTGCCACAGAAATGTGTGGAACATGTGTTTTTTTAGCCAAATTTTGAGGTTTGCAAAGGATTCTGGGTAACAGAACCTGGTCCGAGCCACACAAGTCACCCCATCTTGGATTCCCCTAGGTCTCTAGTTTTCAGAAATGCACAGGTTTCGTAGGTTTCCCTAGGTGGCGGCTGAGCTACAGGCCAAAATCTACAGGTAGGCACTTTGCAAAAAACACCTCTGTTTTCTTTCAAAAATTTGGATGTGTCCACGTTGCGCTTTGGGGCGTTACCTGTCGCGGGCGCTAGGCCTACCCACACAAGTGAGGTATCATTTTTATCGGGAGACGTGGGGGAACGCTGGGTGCAAGGACATTTGTGGCTCCTCTCAGATTCCAGAACTTTCTGCCACAGAAATGTGAGGAACATGTGTTTTTTCAGCCAAATTTTGAGGTTTGCAAAGGATTCTGGGTAACAGAACCTGGTCCGAGCCACACAAGTCAGCCAATATTGGATTCCCCTAGGTCTCTAGTTTTCAGAAATGCACAGGTTTGGTAGGTTTCCCTAGGTGGCGGCTGAGCTACAGGCCAAAATCTACAGGTAGGCACTTTACAAAAAACACCTCTGTTTTCTTTCAAAAATTTGGATGTGTCCACGTTGCGCTTTGGGGCGTTTCCTGTCGCGGGCGCTAGGCCTACCCACACAAGTGAGGTATCATTTTTATAGGGAGACGTGGGGGAACGCTGGGTGGAAGGAAATTTGTGGCTCCTCTCAGATTCCAGAACTTTCTGCCACAGAAATGTGAGGAAAATGCCTTTTTTTTAGCCAAATTTTGAGGTTTGCAAAGGATTCTGGGTAACAGAACCTGGTCCGAGCCACACAAGTCACCCCATCTTGGATTCCCCTACGTCTCTAGTTTTCAGAAATGCACAGGTTTGGTAGGTTTCCCTAGGTGGCGGCTGAGCTACAGGCCAAAATCTACAGGTAGACACTTTGCAAAAAACACCTCGGTTTTCTTTCAAAAATTTGGATGTGTCCACGTTGCGCTTTGGGGCGCTTCCTGTCACGGGCGCTAGGCCTACCCACACAAGTGAGGTATCATGTTTATCGGGAGACGTGGGGGAACGCTGGGTTGAAGGAAATTTGTGGCTCCTCTCAGATTCCAGAACTTTCTGCCACAGAAATGTGAGGAACATGTGTTTTTTTAGCCACATTTTTAGGTTTGCAAAGGATTCTGGGTAACAGAACCTGGTCCGAGCCACACAAGTCTCCCCATTTTGGATTCCCCTAGGTCTCTAGTTTTCAGAAATGCACAGGTTTGGTAGGTTTCCCTAGGTGGCGGCTGAGCTACAGGCCAAAATCTACAGGTAGGCACTTTGCAAAAAACACCTCTGTTTTCTTTCAAAAATTTGGATGTGTCCACGTTGCGTTTTGGGGCGTTTCCTGTCGCGGGCGCTAGGCCTACCCACACAAGTGAGGTATCATTTTCATCGGGAGACATGGGGGAATGCTGGGTGGAAGGAAATTTGTGGCTCCTCTCAGATTCCAGAACTTTCTGCCACAGAAATGTGAGGAACATGTGTTTTTTTAGCCAAATTTTGAGGTTTGCAAAGGATTCTGGGTAACAGAACCTGGTCCGAGCCACACAAGTCACCCCATCTTTGATTCCCCTAGGTCTCTAGTTTTCAGAAATGCACAGGTTTGGTAGGTTTCCCTAGGTGGAGGCTGAGCTACAGGCCAAAATCTACAGGTAGGCACTTTGCAAAAAACACCTCTGTTTACTTTAAAAAATTTGGATGTGTCCACGTTGCGCTTTGGGGCGTTTCCTGTCGCGGGCGCTAGGCCTACCCACACAAGTGAGGTACCATTTTTATCGGGAGACGTGGGGAAACGCTGGGTGGAAGGAAATTTGTGGCTCCTCTCAGATTCCAGAACTTTCTGCCACGGAAATGTGAGGAACATGTGTTTTTTTAGCCAAATTTTGAGGTTTGCAAAGGATTCTGGGTAACAGAACCTGGTCCGAGCCACACAAGTCACCCCATTTTGGATTCCCCTAGGTCTCTAGTTTTCAGAAATGCACAGGTTTGGTAGGTTTCCCTAGGTGGCGGCTGAGCTACAGGCCAAAATCTACAGGTAGGCACTTTGCAAAAAAACACCTCTGTTTTCTTTCAAAAATTTGGATGTGTCCACGTTGCGTTTTGGGGCGTTTCCAGTCGCGGGCGCTAGGCCTACCCACACAAGTGAGGTATCATTTTTATCGGGAGACGTGGGGGAACGCTGGGTGGAAGGAAATTTGTGGCTCCTCTCAGATTCCAGAACTCTCTGCAACAGAAATGTGTGGAACATGTGTTTTTTTAGCCAAATTTTGAGGTTTGCAAAGGATTCTGGGTAACAGAACCTGGTCCGAGCCACACAAGTCACCCCATCTTGGATTCCCCTAGGTCTCTAGTTTTCAGAAATGCACAGGTTTCGTAGGTTTCCCTAGGTGGCGGCTGAGCTACAGGCCAAAATCTACAGGTAGGCACTTTGCAAAAAACACCTCTGTTTTCTTTCAAAAATTTGGATGTGTCCACGTTGCGCTTTGGGGCGTTACCTGTCGCGGGCGCTAGGCCTACCCACACAAGTGAGGTATCATTTTTATCGGGAGACGTGGGGGAACGCTGGGTGGAAGGACATTTGTGGCTCCTCTCAGATTCCAGAACTTTCTGCCACAGAAATGTGAGGAACATGTGTTTTTTCAGCCAAATTTTGAGGTTTGCAAAGGATTCTGGGTAACAGAACCTGGTCCGAGCCACACAAGTCAGCCAATATTGGATTCCCCTAGGTCTCTAGTTTTCAGAAATGCACAGGTTTGGTAGGTTTCCCTAGGTGGCGGCTGAGCTACAGGCCAAAATCTACAGGTAGGCACTTTACAAAAAACACCTCTGTTTTCTTTCAAAATTTTGGATGTGTCCACGTTGCGCTTTGGGGCGTTTCCTGTCGCGGGCGCTAGGCCTACCCACACAAGTGAGGTATCATTTTTATAGGGAGACGTGGGGGAACGCTGGGTGGAAGGAAATTTGTGGCTCCTCTCAGATTCCAGAACTTTCTGCCACAGAAATGTGAGGAAAATGCCTTTTTTTTAGCGAAATTTTGAGGTTTGCAAAGGATTCTGGGTAACAGAACCTGGTCCGAGCCACACAAGTCACCCCATCTTGGATTCCCCTAGGTCTCTAGTTTTCAGAAATGCACAGGTTTGGTAGGTTTCCCTAGGTGGCGGCTGAGCTACAGGCCAAAATCTACAGGTAGACACTTTGCAAAAAACACCTCTGTTTTCTTTCAAAAATTTGGATGTGTCCACGTTGCGCTTTGGGGCGCTTCCTGTCACGGGCGCTAGGCCTACCCACACAAGTGAGGTATCATGTTTATCGGGAGACGTGGGGGAACGCTGGGTGGAAGGAAATTTGTGGCTCCTCTCAGATTCCAGAACTTTCTGCCACAGAAATGTGAGGAACATGTGTTTTTTTAGCCAAATTTTTAGGTTTGCAAAGGATTCTGGGTAACAGAACCTGGTCCGAGCCACACAAGTCAGCCCATATTGGATTCCCCTAGGTCTCTAGTTTTCAGAAATGCACAGGTTTCGTAGGTTTCCCTAGGTGGCGGCTGAGCTACAGGCCAAAATCTACAGGTAGGCACTTTACAAAAAACACCTCTGTTTTCTTTCAACAATTTGGATGTGTCCACGTTGCGCTTTGGGGCGTTTCGTGTCGCGGGCGCTAGGTCTACCCACACAAGTGAGGTATCATTTTTATCGGGAGACGTGGGGGAACGCTGGGTGGAAGTAAATTTGTGGCTCCTCTCAGATTCCAGAACTTTCTGCCACAGAAATGTGAGGAACATGTGTTTTTTTAGCCAAATTTTGAGGTTTGCAAAGGATTCTGGGTAACAGGACCTGGTCCGAGCCACACAAGTCACCCCATCTTGGATTCCCCTAGGTCTCTAGTTTTCAGAAATGCACAGGTTTGGTAGGTTGCCCTAGGTGGCGGCTGAGCTACAGGCCAAAATCTACAGGTAGGCAATTTGCAAAAAACACCTCTGTTTTCTTTAAAAAATTTGAATGTGTCCACGTTGCGCTTTGGGGCGTTTCCTGTCGTGGGCGCTAGGCCTACCCACACAAGTGAGGTATCATTTTTATCGCGAGACGTGGGGGAACGCTGGGTGGAAGGAAATTTGTGGCTCCTCTCAGATTCCAGAACTTTCTGCCACAGAAATGTGAGGAACATGTGTTTTTTTAGCCAAATTTTGAGGTTTGCAAAGGATTCTGGGTAACAGAACCTGGTCCGAGCCACACAAGTCAGCCCATATTGGATTCCCCTAGGTCTCTAGTTTTCAGAAATGCACAGGTTTGGTAGGTTTCCCTAGGTGGCGGCTGAGCTACAGGCCAAAATCTACAGGTAGGCACTTTACAAAAAACACCTCTGTTTTCTTTCAAAAATGTGGATGTGTCCACGTTGCGCTTTGGGGTGTTTCCTGTCGCGGGCGCTAGGTCTACCCACACAAATGAGGTATCATTTTTATCGGGAGACGTGGGGGAACGCTGGGTGGAAGTAAATTTGTGGCTCCTCTCAGATTCCAGAACTTTCTGCCACAGAAATGTGAGGAACATGTGTTTTTTTAGCCAAATTTTGAGGTTTGCAAAGGATTCTGGGTAACAGGACCTGGTCCGAGCCACACAAGTCACCCCATATTGGATTCCCCTAGGTCTCTAGTTTTCAGAAATGCACAGGTTTGGTAGGTTGCCCTAGGTGGCGGCTGAGCTACAGGCCAAAATCTACAGGTAGGCAATTTGCAAAAAACACCTCTGTTTTCTTTAAAAAATTTGAATGTTTCCACGTTGCGCTTTGGGGCGTTTCCTGTCGCGGGCGCTAGGCCTACCCACACAAGTGAGGTATCATTTTTATCACGAGACGTGGGGGAACGCTGGGTGGAAGGAAATTTGTGGCTCCTCTCAGATTCCAGAACTTTCTGCCACAGAAATGTGAGGAACATGTGTTTTTTTAGCCAAATTTTGAGGTTTGCAAAGGATTCTGGGTAACAGAACCTGGTCCGAGCCACACAAGTCAGCCCATATTGGATTCCCCTAGGTCTCTAGTTTTCAGAAATGCACAGGTTTGGTAGGTTTCCCTAGGTGGCGGCTGAGCTACAGGCCAAAATCTACAGGTAGGCACTTTACAAAAAACACCTCTGTTTTCTTTCAAAATTTTGGATGTGTCCACGTTGTGCTTTGGGGCGTTTCCTGTCGCGGGCGCTAGGCCTACCCACACAAGTGAGGTATCATTTTTATAGGGAGACGTGGGGGAACGCTGGGTGGAAGGAAATTTGTGGCTCCTCTCAGATTCCAGAACTTTCTGCCACAGAAATGTGAGGAAAATGACTTTTTTTTAGCCAAATTTTGAGGTTTGCAAAGGATTCTGGGTAACAGAACCTGGTCCGAGCCACACAAGTCACCCCATCTTGGATTCCCCTAGGTCTCTAGTTTTCAGAAATGCACAGGTTTGGTAGGTTTCCCTAGGTGGCGGCTGAGCTACAGGCCAAAATCTACAGGTAGACACTTTGCAAAAAACACCTCTGTTTTCTTTCAAAAATTTGGATGTGTCCACGTTGCGCTTTGGGGCGCTTCCTGTCACGGGCGCTAGGCCTACCCACACAAGTGAGGTATCATGTTTATCGGGAGACGTGGGGGAACGCTGGGTGGAAGGAAATTTGTGGCTCCTCTCAGATTCCAGAACTTTCTGCCACAGAAATGTGAGGAACATGTGTTTTTTTAGCCAAATTTTTAGGTTTGCAAAGGATTCTGGGTAACAGAACCTGGTCCGAGCCACACATGTCAGCCCATATTGGATTCCCCTAGGTCTCTAGTTTTCAGAAATGCACAGGTTTCGTAGGTTTCCCTAGGTGGCGGCTGAGCTACAGGCCAAAATCTACAGGTAGGCACTTTACAAAAAACACCTCTGTTTTCTTTCAACAATTTGGATGTGTCCACGTTGCACTTTGGGGCGTTTCGTGTCGCGGGCGCTAGGTCTACCCACACAAGTGAGGTATCATTTTTATCGGGAGACGTGGGGGAACGCTGGGTGGAAGTAAATTTGTGGCTCCTCTCAGATTCCAGAACTTTCTGCCACAGAAATGTGAGGAACATGTGTTTTTTTAGCCAAATTTTGAGGTTTGCAAAGGATTCTGGGTAACAGGACCTGGTCCGAGCCACACAAGTCACCCCATCTTGTATTCCCCTAGGTCTCTAGTTTTCAGAAATGCACAGGTTTGGTAGGTTGCCCTAGGTGGCGGCTGAGCTACAGGCCAAAATCTACAGGTAGGCAATTTGCAAAAAACACCTCTGTTTTCTTTAAAAAATTTGAATGTGTCCACGTTGCGCTTTGGGGCGTTTCCTGTCGTGGGCGCTAGGCCTACCCACACAAGTGAGGTATCATTTTTATCGCGAGACATGGGGGAACGCTGGGTGGAAGGAAATTTGTGGCTCCTCTCAGATTCCAGAACTTTCTGCCACAGAAATGTGAGGAACATGTGTTTTTTTAGCCAAATTTTGAGGTTTGCAAAGGATTCTGGGTAACAGAACCTGGTCCGAGCCACACAAGTCAGCCCATATTGGATTCCCCTAGGTCTCTAGTTTTCAGAAATGCACAGGTTTGGTAGGTTTCCCTAGGTGGCGGCTGAGCTACAGGCCAAAATCAACAGTTAGGCACTTTACAAAAAACACCTCTGTTTTTCTTTCAAAAATGTGGATGTGTCCACGTTGCGCTTTGGGGTGTTTCCTGTCGCGGGCGCTAGGTCTAGCCACACAAATGAGGTATCATTTTTATCGGGAGACGTGGGGGAACGCTGGGTGGAAGTAAATTTGTGGCTCCTCTCAGATTCCAGAACTTTCTGCCACAGAAATGTGAGGAACATGTGTTTTTTTAGCCACATTTTGAGGTTTGCAAAGGATTCTGGGTAACAGGACCTGGTCCGAGCCACACAAGTCACCCCATCTTGGATTCCCCTAGGTCTCTAGTTTTCAGAAATGCACAGGTTTGGTAGGTTTCCCTAGGTGGCGGCTGAGCTACAGGGCAAAATCTACAGGTAGGCACTTTGCAAAAAACACCTCTGTTTTCTTTAAAAAATTTGAATGTGTCCACGTTGCGCTTTGGGGCGTTTCCTGTCGCGGGCGCTAGGCCTACCCACACAAGTGAGGTATCATTTTTATCGCGAGATGTGGGGGAACGCTGGGTGGAAGGAAATTTGTGGCTCCTCTCAGATTCCAGAACTTTCTGCCACAGAAATGTGAGGAACATGTGTTTTTTTAGCCACATTTTTAGGTTTGCAAAGGAGTCTGGGTAACAGAACCTGGTCTGAGCCACACAAGTCACCCCATCTTGGATTCCCCTAGGTCTCTAGTTTTCAGAAATGCACATGTTTGGTAGGTTTCCCTAGGTGGCGGCTGAGCTACAGGCCAAAATCTACAGGTAGGCACTTTGCAAAAAACACCTCTGTTTTCTTTCAAAAATTTGGATGTGTCCACGTTGCGCTTTGGGGCGTTTCCTGTCGCAGTCGCTATGCCTACCCACACAAGTGAGGTATCATTTTCATCGGGAGAAGTGGGGGAACGCTGGGTGGAAGGAAATTTGTGGCTCCTCTCGGATTCCAGAACTTTCTGCCACAGAAATGTGAGGAACATGTGTTTTTTTAGCCAAATTTTGAGGTTTGCAAAGGATTCTGGGTAACAGAACCTGGTCCGAGCCACACAAGTCACCCCATATTGGATTCCCCTAGGTCTCTAGTTTTCAGAAATGAACAGGTTTGGTAGGTTTCCCTAGGTGGCGGCTGAGCTACAGGCCAAAATCTACAGGTAGGCACTTTGCAAAAAAAACCTCTGTTTTCTTTCAAAAAGTTGGATGTGTCCACGTTGCGCTTTGGGGCGTTTCCTGTCGCGGGCGCTAGGCCTACCCACACAAGTGAGGTATCATTTTTATCGGGAGACGTGGGGGAACGCTGGGTGGAAGGAAATTTGTGGCTCCTCTCAGATTCCAGAACTTTCTGCCACAGAAATGTGTGGAACATGTGTTTTTTTAGCCAAATTTTGAGGTTTGCAAAGGATTCTGGGTAACAGAACCTGGTCCGAGCCACACAAGTCACCCCATCTTGGATTCCCCTAGGTCTCTAGTTTTCAGAAATGCACAGGTTTCGTAGGTTTCCCTAGGTGGCGGCTGAGCTACAGGCCAAAATCTACAGGTAGGCACTTTGCAAAAAACAAATCTGTTTTCTTTCAAAAATTTGGATGTGTCCACGTTGCGCTTTGGGGCGTTACCTGTCGCGGGCGCTAGGCCTACCCACACAAGTGAGGTATCATTTTTATCGGGAGACGTGGGGGAACGCTGGGTGGAAGGACATTTGTGGCTCCTCTCAGATTCCAGAACTTTCTGCCACAGAAATGTGAGGAACATGTGTTTTTTCAGCCAAATTTTGAGGTTTGCAAAGGATTCTGGGTAACAGAACCTGGTCCGAGCCACACAAGTCAGCCAATATTGGATTCCCCTAGGTCTCTAGTTTTCAGAAATGCACAGGTTTGGTAGGTTTCCCTAGGTGGCGGCTGAGCTACAGGCCAAAATCTACAGGTAGGCACTTTACAAAAAACACCTCTGTTTTCTTTCAAAAATGTGGATGTGTCCACGTTGCGCTTTGGGGCGTTTCCTGTCGCGGGCGCTAGGCCTACCCACACAAGTGAGGTATCATTTTTATAGGGAGACGTGGGGGAACGCTGGGTGGAAGGAAATTTGTGGCTCCTCTCAGATTCCAGAACTTTCTGCCACAGAAATGTGAGGAAAATGCCTTTTTTTTAGCCAAATTTTGAGGTTTGCAAAGGATTCTGGGTAACAGAACCTGGTCCGAGCCACACAAGTCACCCCATCTTGGATTCCCCTAGGTCTCTAGTTTTCAGAAATGCACAGGTTTGGTAGGTTTCCCTAGGTGGCGGGTGAGCTACAGGCCAAAATCTACAGGTAGACACTTTGCAAAAAACACCTCTGTTTTCTTTCAAAAATGTGGATGTGTCCACGTTGCGCTTTGGGGCGCTTCCTGTCGCGGGCGCTAGGCCTACCCACACAAGTGAGGTATCATTTTTATCGGGAGATGTGGGGGAACGCTGGGTGGAAGGAAATTTGTGGCTCCTCTCAGATTCCAGAACTTTCTGCCACAGAAATGTGAGGAACATGTGTTTTTTTAGCCAAATTTTGAAGTTTGCAAAGGATTCTGGGTAACAGAACCTGGTCCGAGCCACACAAGTCACCCCATATTGGATTCCCCTAGGTCCCTAGTTTTCAGAAATAAACAGGTTTGGTAGGTTTCCCTAGGGCGCGGCTGAGCTACAGGCCAAAATCTACAGGGAGGCACTTTGCAAAAAACACCTCTGTTTTCTTTCAAAAAGTTGGATGTGTCCACGTTGCGCTTTGGGGCGTTTCCTGTTGCGGGCGCTTGGCCTACCCACACAAGTGAGGTATCATTTTTATCGGGAGATGTGGGGGAACGCTGGGTGGAAGGAAATTTGTGGCTCCTCTCAGATTCCAGAACTTTCTGCCACAGAAATGTGAGGAACATGTGTTTTTTTAGCCAAATTTTGAGGTTTGCAAAGGATTCTGGGTAACAGAACCTGGTCCGAGCCACACAAGTCACCCCATCTTTGATTCCCCTAGGTCTCTAGTTTTCAGAAATGCACAGGTTTGGTAGGTTTCCCTAGGTGGAGGCTGAGCTACAGGCCAAAATCTACAGGTAGGCACTTTGCAAAAAACACCTCTGTTTACTTTAAAAAATTTGGATGTGTCCACGTTGCGCTTTGGGGCGTTTCCTGTCGCGGGCGCTAGGCCTACCCACACAAGTGAGGTACCATTTTTATCGGGAGACGTGGGGAAACGCTGGGTGGAAGGAAATTTGTGGCTCCTCTCAGATTCCAGAACTTTCTGCCACGGAAATGTGAGGAACATGTGTTTTTTTAGCCAAATTTTGAGGTTTGCAAAGGATTCTGGGTAACAGAACCTGGTCCGAGCCACACAAGTCACCCCATTTTGGATTCCCCTAGGTCTCTAGTTTTAAGAAATGCACAGGTTTGGTAGGTTTCCCTAGGTGGCGGCTGAGCTACAGGCCAAAATCTACAGGTAGGCACTTTGCAAAAAAACACATCTGTTTTCTTTCAAAAATTTGGATGTGTCCACGTTGCGTTTTGGGGCGTTTCCAGTCGCGGGCGCTAGGCCTACCCACACAAGTGAGGTATCATTTTTATCGGGAGACGTGGGGGAACGCTGGGTGGAAGGAAATTTGTGGCTCCTCTCAGATTCCAGAACTCTCTGCCACAGAAATGTGTGGAACATGTGTTTTTTTAGCCAAATTTTGAGGTTTGCAAAGGATTCTGGGTAACAGAACCTGGTCCGAGCCACACAAGTCACCCCATCTTGGATTCCCCTAGGTCTCTAGTTTTCAGAAATGCACAGGTTTCGTAGGTTTCCCTAGGTGGCGGCTGAGCTACAGGCCAAAATCTACAGGTAGGCACTTTTCAAAAAACACCTCTGTTTTCTTTCAAAAATGTGGATGTGTCCACGTTGCGCTTTGGGGCGTTACCTGTCGCGGGCGCTAGGCCTACCCACACAAGTGAGGTATCATTTTTATCGGGAGACGTGGGGGAACGCTGGGTGGAAGGACATTTGTGGCTCCTCTCAGATTCCAGAACTTTCTGCCACAGAAATGTGAGGAACATGTGTTTTTTCAGCCAAATTTTGAGGTTTGCAAAGGATTCTGGGTAACAGAACCTGGTCCGAGCCACACAAGTCAGCCAATATTGGATTCCCCTAGGTCTCTAGTTTTCAGAAATGCACAGGTTTGGTAGGTTTCCCTAGGTGGCGGCTGAGCTACAGGCCAAAATCTACAGGTAGGCACTTTACAAAAAACACCTCTGTTTTCTTTCAAAAATTTGGATGTGTCCACGTTGCGCTTTGGGGCGTTTCCTGTCGCGGGCGCTAGGCCTACCCACACAAGTGAGGTATCATTTTTATAGGGAGACGTGGGGGAACGCTGGGTGGAAGGAAATTTGTGGCTCCTCTCAGATTCCAGAACTTTCTGCTACAGAAATGTGAGGAAAATGCCTTTTTTTTAGCCAAATTTTGAGGTTTGCAAAGGATTCTGGGTAACAGAACCTGGTCCGAGCCACACAAGTCACCCCATCTTGGATTCCCCTAGGTCTCTAGTTTTCAGAAATGCACAGGTTTGGTAGGTTGCCCTAGGTGGCGGCTGAGCTACAGGCCAAAATCTACAGGTAGACACTTTGCAAAAAACACCTCTGTTTTCTTTCAAAAATTTGGATGTGTCCACGTTGCGCTTTGGGGCGCTTCCTGTCACGGGCGCTAGGCCTACCCACACAAGTGAGGTATCATGTTTATCGGGAGACGTGGGGGAACGCTGGGTGGAAGGAAATTTGTGGCTCCTCTCAGATTCCAGAACTTTCTGCCACAGAAATGTGAGGAACATGTGTTTTTTTAGCCAAATTTTTAGGTTTGCAAAGGATTCTGGGTAACAGAACCTGGTCCGAGCCACACATGTCAGCCCATATTGGATTCCCCTAGGTCTCTAGTTTTCAGAAATGCACAGGTTTCGTAGGTTTCCCTAGGTGGCGGCTGAGCTACAGGCCAAAATCTACAGGTAGGCACTTTACAAAAAACACCTCTGTTTTCTTTCAACAATTTGGATGTGTCCACGTTGCACTTTGGGGCGTTTCGTGTCGCGGGCGCTAGGTCTACCCACACAAGTGAGGTATCATTTTTATCGGGAGACGTGGGGGAACGCTGGGTGGAAGTAAATTTGTGGCTCCTCTCAGATTCCAGAACTTTCTGCCACAGAAATGTGAGGAACATGTGTTTTTTTAGCCAAATTTTGAGGTTTGCAAAGGATTCTGGGTAACAGGACCTGGTCCGAGCCACACAAGTCACCCCATCTTGTATTCCCCTAGGTCTCTAGTTTTCAGAAATGCACAGGTTTGGTAGGTTGCCCTAGGTGGCGGCTGAGCTACAGGCCAAAATCTACAGGTAGGCAATTTGCAAAAAACACCTCTGTTTTCTTTAAAAAATTTGAATGTGTCCACGTTGCGCTTTGGGGCGTTTCCTGTCGTGGGCGCTAGGCCTACCCACACAAGTGAGGTATCATTTTTATCGCGAGACATGGGGGAACGCTGGGTGGAAGGAAATTTGTGGCTCCTCTCAGATTCCAGAACTTTCTGCCACAGAAATGTGAGGAACATGTGTTTTTTTAGCCAAATTTTGAGGTTTGCAAAGGATTCTGGGTAACAGAACCTGGTCCGAGCCACACAAGTCAGCCCATATTGGATTCCCCTAGGTCTCTAGTTTTCAGAAATGCACAGGTTTGGTAGGTTTCCCTAGGTGGCGGCTGAGCTACAGGCCAAAATCAACAGTTAGGCACTTTACAAAAAACACCTCTGTTTTTCTTTCAAAAATGTGGATGTGTCCACGTTGCGCTTTGGGGTGTTTCCTGTCGCGGGCGCTAGGTCTAGCCACACAAATGAGGTATCATTTTTATCGGGAGACGTGGGGGAACGCTGGGTGGAAGTAAATTTGTGGCTCCTCTCAGATTCCAGAACTTTCTGCCACAGAAATGTGAGGAACATGTGTTTTTTTAGCCACATTTTGAGGTTTGCAAAGGATTCTGGGTAACAGGACCTGGTCCGAGCCACACAAGTCACCCCATCTTGGATTCCCCTAGGTCTCTAGTTTTCAGAAATGCACAGGTTTGGTAGGTTTCCCTAGGTGGCGGCTGAGCTACAGGGCAAAATCTACAGGTAGGCACTTTGCAAAAAACACCTCTGTTTTCTTTAAAAAATTTGAATGTGTCCACGTTGCGCTTTGGGGCGTTTCCTGTCGCGGGCGCTAGGCCTACCCACACAAGTGAGGTATCATTTTTATCGCGAGATGTGGGGGAACGCTGGGTGGAAGGAAATTTGTGGCTCCTCTCAGATTCCAGAACTTTCTGCCACAGAAATGTGAGGAACATGTGTTTTTTTAGCCACATTTTTAGGTTTGCAAAGGAGTCTGGGTAACAGAACCTGGTCTGAGCCACACAAGTCACCCCATCTTGGATTCCCCTAGGTCTCTAGTTTTCAGAAATGCACATGTTTGGTAGGTTTCCCTAGGTGGCGGCTGAGCTACAGGCCAAAATCTACAGGTAGGCACTTTGCAAAAAACACCTCTGTTTTCTTTCAAAAATTTGGATGTGTCCACGTTGCGCTTTGGGGCGTTTCCTGTCGCAGTCGCTATGCCTACCCACACAAGTGAGGTATCATTTTCATCGGGAGAAGTGGGGGAACGCTGGGTGGAAGGAAATTTGTGGCTCCTCTCGGATTCCAGAACTTTCTGCCACAGAAATGTGAGGAACATGTGTTTTTTTAGCCAAATTTTGAGGTTTGCAAAGGATTCTGGGTAACAGAACCTGGTCCGAGCCACACAAGTCACCCCATATTGGATTCCCCTAGGTCTCTAGTTTTCAGAAATGAACAGGTTTGGTAGGTTTCCCTAGGTGGCGGCTGAGCTACAGGCCAAAATCTACAGGTAGGCACTTTGCAAAAAAAACCTCTGTTTTCTTTCAAAAAGTTGGATGTGTCCACGTTGCGCTTTGGGGCGTTTCCTGTCGCGGGCGCTAGGCCTACCCACACAAGTGAGGTATCATTTTTATCGGGAGACGTGGGGGAACGCTGGGTGGAAGGAAATTTGTGGCTCCTCTCAGATTCCAGAACTTTCTGCCACAGAAATGTGTGGAACATGTGTTTTTTTAGCCAAATTTTGAGGTTTGCAAAGGATTCTGGGTAACAGAACCTGGTCCGAGCCACACAAGTCACCCCATCTTGGATTCCCCTAGGTCTCTAGTTTTCAGAAATGCACAGGTTTCGTAGGTTTCCCTAGGTGGCGGCTGAGCTACAGGCCAAAATCTACAGGTAGGCACTTTGCAAAAAACAAATCTGTTTTCTTTCAAAAATTTGGATGTGTCCACGTTGCGCTTTGGGGCGTTACCTGTCGCGGGCGCTAGGCCTACCCACACAAGTGAGGTATCATTTTTATCGGGAGACGTGGGGGAACGCTGGGTGGAAGGACATTTGTGGCTCCTCTCAGATTCCAGAACTTTCTGCCACAGAAATGTGAGGAACATGTGTTTTTTCAGCCAAATTTTGAGGTTTGCAAAGGATTCTGGGTAACAGAACCTGGTCCGAGCCACACAAGTCAGCCAATATTGGATTCCCCTAGGTCTCTAGTTTTCAGAAATGCACAGGTTTGGTAGGTTTCCCTAGGTGGCGGCTGAGCTACAGGCCAAAATCTACAGGTAGGCACTTTACAAAAAACACCTCTGTTTTCTTTCAAAAATGTGGATGTGTCCACGTTGTGCTTTGGGGCGTTTCCTGTCGCGGGCGCTAGGCCTACCCACACAAGTGAGGTATCATTTTTATAGGGAGACGTGGGGGAACGCTGGGTGGAAGGAAATTTGTGGCTCCTCTCAGATTCCAGAACTTTCTGCCACAGAAATGTGAGGAAAATGCCTTTTTTTTAGCCAAATTTTGAGGTTTGCAAAGGATTCTGGGTAACAGAACCTGGTCCGAGCCACACAAGTCACCCCATCTTGGATTCCCCTAGGTCTCTAGTTTTCAGAAATGCACAGGTTTGGTAGGTTTCCCTAGGTGGCGGGTGAGCTACAGGCCAAAATCTACAGGTAGACACTTTGCAAAAAACACCTCTGTTTTCTTTCAAAAATGTGGATGTGTCCACGTTGCGCTTTGGGGCGCTTCCTGTCGCGGGCGCTAGGCCTACCCACACAAGTGAGGTATCATTTTTATCGGGAGATGTGGGGGAACGCTGGGTGGAAGGAAATTTGTGGCTCCTCTCAGATTCCAGAACTTTCTGCCACAGAAATGTGAGGAACATGTGTTTTTTTAGCCAAATTTTGAAGTTTGCAAAGGATTCTGGGTAACAGAACCTGGTCCGAGCCACACAAGTCACCCCATATTGGATTCCCCTAGGTCCCTAGTTTTCAGAAATAAACAGGTTTGGTAGGTTTCCCTAGGGCGCGGCTGAGCTACAGGCCAAAATCTACAGGGAGGCACTTTGCAAAAAACACCTCTGTTTTCTTTCAAAAAGTTGGATGTGTCCACGTTGCGCTTTGGGGCGTTTCCTGTTGCGGGCGCTTGGCCTACCCACACAAGTGAGGTATCATTTTTATCGGGAGATGTGGGGGAACGCTGGGTGGAAGGAAATTTGTGGCTCCTCTCAGATTCCAGAACTTTCTGCCACAGAAATGTGAGGAACATGTGTTTTTTTAGCCAAATTTTGAGGTTTGCAAAGGATTCTGGGTAACAGAACCTGGTCCGAGCCACACAAGTCACCCCATCTTTGATTCCCCTAGGTCTCTAGTTTTCAGAAATGCACAGGTTTGGTAGGTTTCCCTAGGTGGAGGCTGAGCTACAGGCCAAAATCTACAGGTAGGCACTTTGCAAAAAACACCTCTGTTTACTTTAAAAAATTTGGATGTGTCCACGTTGCGCTTTGGGGCGTTTCCTGTCGCGGGCGCTAGGCCTACCCACACAAGTGAGGTACCATTTTTATCGGGAGACGTGGGGAAACGCTGGGTGGAAGGAAATTTGTGGCTCCTCTCAGATTCCAGAACTTTCTGCCACGGAAATGTGAGGAACATGTGTTTTTTTAGCCAAATTTTGAGGTTTGCAAAGGATTCTGGGTAACAGAACCTGGTCCGAGCCACACAAGTCACCCCATTTTGGATTCCCCTAGGTCTCTAGTTTTAAGAAATGCACAGGTTTGGTAGGTTTCCCTAGGTGGCGGCTGAGCTACAGGCCAAAATCTACAGGTAGGCACTTTGCAAAAAAACACATCTGTTTTCTTTCAAAAATTTGGATGTGTCCACGTTGCGTTTTGGGGCGTTTCCAGTCGCGGGCGCTAGGCCTACCCACACAAGTGAGGTATCATTTTTATCGGGAGACGTGGGGGAACGCTGGGTGGAAGGAAATTTGTGGCTCCTCTCAGATTCCAGAACTCTCTGCCACAGAAATGTGTGGAACATGTGTTTTTTTAGCCAAATTTTGAGGTTTGCAAAGGATTCTGGGTAACAGAACCTGGTCCGAGCCACACAAGTCACCCCATCTTGGATTCCCCTAGGTCTCTAGTTTTCAGAAATGCACAGGTTTCGTAGGTTTCCCTAGGTGGCGGCTGAGCTACAGGCCAAAATCTACAGGTAGGCACTTTTCAAAAAACACCTCTGTTTTCTTTCAAAAATGTGGATGTGTCCACGTTGCGCTTTGGGGCGTTACCTGTCGCGGGCGCTAGGCCTACCCACACAAGTGAGGTATCATTTTTATCGGGAGACGTGGGGGAACGCTGGGTGGAAGGACATTTGTGGCTCCTCTCAGATTCCAGAACTTTCTGCCACAGAAATGTGAGGAACATGTGTTTTTTCAGCCAAATTTTGAGGTTTGCAAAGGATTCTGGGTAACAGAACCTGGTCCGAGCCACACAAGTCAGCCAATATTGGATTCCCCTAGGTCTCTAGTTTTCAGAAATGCACAGGTTTGGTAGGTTTCCCTAGGTGGCGGCTGAGCTACAGGCCAAAATCTACAGGTAGGCACTTTACAAAAAACACCTCTGTTTTCTTTCAAAAATTTGGATGTGTCCACGTTGCGCTTTGGGGCGTTTCCTGTCGCGGGCGCTAGGCCTACCCACACAAGTGAGGTATCATTTTTATAGGGAGACGTGGGGGAACGCTGGGTGGAAGGAAATTTGTGGCTCCTCTCAGATTCCAGAACTTTCTGCTACAGAAATGTGAGGAAAATGCCTTTTTTTTAGCCAAATTTTGAGGTTTGCAAAGGATTCTGGGTAACAGAACCTGGTCCGAGCCACACAAGTCACCCCATCTTGGATTCCCCTAGGTCTCTAGTTTTCAGAAATGCACAGGTTTGGTAGGTTGCCCTAGGTGGCGGCTGAGCTACAGGCCAAAATCTACAGGTAGGCAATTTGCAAAAAACACCTCTGTTTACTTTAAAAAATGTGGATGTGTCCACGTTGCGCTTTGGGGCGTTTCCTGTCGCGGGCGCTAGGCCTACCCACACAAGTGAGGTACAATTTTTATCGTGAGACGTGGGGAAACGCTGGGTGGAAGGAAATTTGTGGCTCCTCTCAGATTCCAGAACTTTCTGCCACAGAAATGTGAGGAACATGTGTTTTTTTAGCCAAATTTTGAGGTTTGCAAAGGATTCTGGGTAACAGAACCTGGTCCGAGCCACACAAGTCACCCCATTTTGGATTCCCCTAGGTCTCTAGTTTTCAAAAATGCACAGGTTTGGTAGGTTTCCCTAGGTGGCGGCTGAGCTACAGGCCAAAATCTACAGGCAGGCACTTAACAAAAAACACCTCTGTTTTCTTTCAAAAATGTGGATGTGTCCACGTTGCGCTTTGGGGCGTTTCCTGTCGCGGGCGCTAGGTCTACCCACACAAGTGAGGTATCATTTTTATCGGGAGACGTGGGGGAACGCTGGGTGGAAGGAAATGTGTGGCTCCTCTCAGATTCCAGAACTTTTTGCCACAGAAATGTGAGGAACATGTGTTTTTTTAGCCAAATTTTGAGGTTTGCAAAGGATTCTGGGTAACAGAACCTGGTCCGAGCCACACAACTCACCCCATCTTGGATTCCCCTAGGTCTCTAGTTTTCAGAAATGCACAGGTTTGGTAGGTTTCCCTAGGTGGCGGCTGAGCTACAGGCCAAAATCTACAGGTAGGCACTTTGCAAAAAACACCTCTGTTTTCTTTAAAAAATTTGAATGTGTCCACGTTGCGCTTTGGGGCGTTTCCTGTCGCGGCGGCTATGCCTACCCACACAAGTGAGGTATCATTTTTATCGCGAGATGTGGGGGAACGCTGGGTGGAAGGAAATTTGTGGCTCCTCTCAGATTCCAGAACTTTCTGCCACAGAAATGTGAGGAACATGTGTTTTTTTAGCCAAATTTTGAGGTTTGCAAAGGATTCTGGGTAACAGAACCTGGTCCGAGCCACACAAGTCACCCCATCTTGGATTCCCCTAGGTCTCTAGTTTTCAGAAATGCACAGGTTTGGTAGGTTTCCCTAGGTGGCGGCTGAGCTACAGGCCAAAATCTACAGGAAGGAACTTTGCAAAAAACACCTCTGTTTTCTTTCAAAAAGTTGGATGTGTCCACGTTGCGCTTTGGGGCGTTACCTGTCGCAGGCGCTAGGCCTACCCACACAAGTGAGGTATCATTTTTATCGGGAGACGTGGGGGAACGCTGGGTGGAAGGACATTTGTGGCACCTCTCAGATTCCAGAACTTCCTGCCACAGAAATGTGAGGAACATGTGTTTTTTCAGCCAAATTTTGAGGTTTGCAAAGGATTCTGGGTAACAGAACCTGGTCCGAGCCACACAAGTCACCCCATCTTGGATTCCCCTAGGTCTCTAGTTTTCAGAAATGCACAGGTTTGGTAGGTTTCCCTAGGTGGCGGCTGAGCTACAGGCCAAAATCTACAGGTAGACACTTTGCAAAAAACACCTCTGTTTTCTTTCAAAAATTTGGATGTGTCCACGTTGCGCTTTGGGGCGCTTCCTGTCGCGGGCGCTAGGCCTACCCACACAAGTGAGGTATCATTTTTATCGGGATATGTGGGGGAACGCTGGGTGGAAGGAAATTTGTGGCTCCTCTCAGATTCCAGAACTTTCTGCCACAGAAATGTGAGGAACATGTGTTTTTTTAGCCAAATTTTGAAGTTTGCAAAGGATTCTGGGTAACAGAACCTGGTCCGAGCCACACAAGTCACCCCATATTGGATTCCCCTAGGTCCCTAGTTTTCAGAAATGAACAGGTTTGGTAGGTTTCCCTAGGTGGCGGCTGAGCTACAGGCCAAAATCTACAGGTAGGCACTTTGCAAAAAACACCTCTGTTTTCTTTCAAAAAGTTGGATGTGTCCACGTTGCGCTTTGGGGCGTTTCCTGTCGCGGGCGCTAGGCCTACCCACACAAGTGAGGTATCATTTTTATCGGGAGATGTGGGGGAACGCTGGGTGGAAGGAAATTTGTGGCTCCTCTCAGATTCCAGAACTTTCTGCCACAGAAATGTGAGGAACATGTGTTTTTTTAGCCAAATTTTGAGGTTTGCAAAGGATTCTGGGTAACAGAACCTGGTCCGAGCCACACAAGTCACCCCATATTTGATTCCCCTAGGTCTCTAGTTTTCAGAAATGCACAGGTTTGGTAGGTTTCCCTATGTGGAGGCTGAGCTACAGGCCAAAATCTACAGGTAGGCACTTTGCAAAAAACACCTTTGTTTACTTTAAAAAATTTGGATGTGTCCACGTTACGCTTTGGGGCGTTTCCTGTCGCGGGCGCTAGGCCTACCCACACAAGTGAGGTATCATTTTTATCGGGAGACGTGGGGAAACGCTGGGTGGAAGGAAATTTGTGGCTCCTCTCAGATTCCAGAACTTTCTGCCACGGAAATGTGAGGAACATGTGTTTTTTTAGCCAAATTTTGAGGTTTGCAAAGGATTCTGGGTAACAGAACCTGGTCCGAGCCACACAAGTCACCCCATTTTGGATTCCCCTAGGTCTCTAGTTTTCAGAAATGCACAGGTTTGGTAGGTTTCCCTAGGTGGCGGCTGAGCTACAGGCCAAAATCTACAGGTAGGCACTTTGCAAAAAAACACCTCTGTTTTCTTTCAAAAATTTGGATGTGTCCACGTTGCGTTTTGGGGCGTTTCCAGTCGCGAGCGCTAGGCCTACCCACACAAGTGAGGTATCATTTTTATCGGGAGACGTGGGGGAACGCTGGGTGGAAGGAAATTTGTGGCTCCTCTCAGATTCCAGAACTCTCTGCCACAGAAATGTGTGGAACATGTGTTTTTTTAGCCAAATTTTGAGGTTTGCAAAGGATTCTGGGTAACAGAACCTGGTCCGAGCCACACAAGTCACCCCATCTTGGATTCCCCTAGGTCTCTAGTTTTCAGAAATGCACAGGTTTCGTAGGTTTCCCTAGGTGGCGGCTGAGCTACAGGCCAAAATCTACAGGTAGGCACTTTGCAAAAAACACCTCTGTTTTCTTTCAAAAATTTGGATGTGTCCACGTTGCGCTTTGGGGCGTTACCTGTCGCTGGCGCTAGGCCTACCCACACAAGTGAGGTATCATTTTTATCGGGAGACGTGGGGGAACGCTGGGTGGAAGGACATTTGTGGCTCCTCTCAGATTCCAGAACTTTCTGCCACAGAAATGTGAGGAACATGTGTTTTTTCAGCCAAATTTTGAGGTTTGCAAAGGATTCTGGGTAACAGAACCTGGTCCGAGCCACACAAGTCAGCCAATATTGGATTCCCCTAGGTCTCTAGTTTTCAGAAATGCACAGGTTTGGTAGGTTTCCCTAGGTGGCGGCTGAGCTACAGGCCAAAATCTACAGGTAGGCACTTTACAAAAAACACCTCTGTTTTCTTTCAAAAATTTGGATGTGTCCACGTTGCGCTTTGGGGCGTTTCCTGTCGCGGGCGCTAGGCCTACCCACACAAGTGAGGTATCATTTTTATAGGGAGACGTGGGGGAACGCTGGGTGGAAGTAAATTTGTGGCTCCTCTCAGATTCCAGAACTTTCTGCCACAGAAATGTGAGGAAAATGCCTTTTTTTTAGCCAAATTTTGAGGTTTGCAAAGGATTCTGGGTAACAGAACCTGGTCCGAGCCACACAAGTCACCCCATCTTTGATTCCCCTAGGTCTCTAGTTTTCAGAAATGCACAGGTTTGGTAGGTTTCCCTAGGTGGAGGCTGAGCTACAGGCCAAAATCTACAGGTAGGCACTTTGCAAAAAACACCTCTGTTTACTTTAAAAAATTTGGATGTGTCCACGTTGCGCTTTGGGGCGTTTCCTGTCGCGGGCGCTAGGCCTACCCACACAAGTGAGGTACCATTTTTATCGGGAGACGTGGGGAAACGCTGGGTGGAAGGAAATTTGTGGCTCCTCTCAGATTCCACAACTCTCTGCCACAGAAATGTGTGGAACATGTGTTTTTTTAGCCAAATTTTGAGGTTTGCAAAGGATTCTGGGTAACAGAACCTGGTCCGAGCCACACAAGTCACCCCATCTTGGATTCCCCTAGGTCTCTAGTTTTCAGAAATGCACAGGTTTCGTAGGTTTCCCTAGGTGGCAGCTGAGCTACAGGCCAAAATCTACAGGTAGGCACTTTGCAAAAAACACCTCTGTTTTCTTTCAAAAATTTGGATGTGTCCACGTTGCGCTTTGGGGCGTTTCCTGTCGCGGGCGCTAGGCCTACCCACACAAGTGAGGTATCATTTTTATCGGGAGACGTGGGGGAACGCTGGGTGGAAGGACATTTGTGGCTCCTCTCAGATTCCAGAACTTTCTGCCACAGAAATGTGAGGAACATGTGTTTTTTCAGCCAAATTTTGAGGTTTGCAAAGGATTCTGGGTAACAGAACCTGGTCCGAGCCACACAAGTCAGCCAATATTGGATTCCCCTAGGTCTCTAGTTTTCAGAAATGCACAGGTTTGGTAGGTTTCCCTAGGTGGCGGCTGAGCTACAGGCCAAAATCTACAGGTAGGCACTTTACAAAAAACACCTCTGTTTTCTTTCAAAATTTTGGATGTGTCCACGTTGCGCTTTGGGGCGTTTCCTGTCGCGGGCGCTAGGCCTACCCACACAAGTGAGGTATCATTTTTATAGGGAGACGTGGGGGAACGCTGGGTGGAAGGAAATTTGTGGCTCCTCTCAGATTCCAGAACTTTCTGCCACAGAAATGTGAGGAAAATGCCTTTTTTTTAGCCAAATTTTGAGGTTTGCAAAGGATTCTGGGTAACAGAACCTGGTCCGAGCCACACAAGTCACCCCATCTTGGATTCCCCTAGGTCTCTAGTTTTCAGAAATGCACAGGTTTGGTAGGTTTCCCTAGGTGGCGGCTGAGCTACAGGCCAAAATCTACAGGTAGACACTTTGCAAAAAACACCTCTGTTTTCTTTCAAAAATTTGGATGTGTCCACGTTGCGCTTTGGGGCGCTTCCTGTCACGGGCGCTAGGCCTACCCACACAAGTGAGGTATCATGTTTATCGGGAGACGTGGGGGAACGCTGGGTGGAAGGAAATTTGTGGCTCCTCTCAGATTCCAGAACTTTCTGCCACGGAAATGTGAGGAACATGTGTTTTTTTAGCCAAATTTTGAGGTTTGCAAAGGATTCTGGGTAACAGGACCTGGTCCGAGCCACACAAGTCACCCCATATTGGATTCCCCTAGGTCTCTAGTTTTCAGAAATGCACAGGTTTGGTAGGTTGCCCTAGGTGGCGGCTGAGCTACAGGCCAAAATCTACAGGTAGGCAATTTGCAAAAAACACCTCTGTTTTCTTTAAAAAATTTGAATGTGTCCAAGTTGCGCTTTGGGGCGTTTCCTGTCGCCGGCGCTAGGCCTACCCACACAAGTGAGGTATCATTTTTATCGCGAGACGTGGGGGAACGCTGGGTGGAAGGAAATTTGTGGCTCCTCTCAGATTCCAGAACTTTCTGCCACAGAAATGTGAGGAACATGTGTTTTTTTAGCCAAATTTTGAGGTTTGCAAAGGATTCTGGGTAACAGAACCTGGTCCGAGCCACACAAGTCAGCCCATATTGGATTCCCCTAGGTCTCTAGTTTTCAGAAATGCACAGGTTTGGTAGGTTTCCCTAGGTGGCAGCTGAGCTACAGGCCAAAATCTACAGGTAGGCACTTAACAAAAAACACCTCTGTTTTCTTTCAAAAATGTGGATGTGTCCACGTTTCGCTTTGGGGCGTTTCCTGTCGCGGGCGCTAGGTCTACCCACACAAGTGAGGTATCATTTTTATTGGGAGACGTGGGGGAACGCTGGGTGGAAGGACATTTGTGGCTCCTCTCAGATTCCAGAACTTTCTGCCACAGAAATGTGAGGAACATGTGTTTTTTTAGCCAAATTTTGAGGTTTGCAAAGGATTCTGGGTAACAGAACCTGGTCCGAGCCACACAAGTCAGCCAATATTGGATTCCCCTAGGTCTCTAGTTTTCAGAAATGCACAGGTTTGGTAGGTTTCCCTAGGTGGCGGCTGAGCTACAGGCCAAAATCTACAGGTAGACACTTTGCAAAAAACACCTCTGTTTTCTTTCAAAAATTTGGATGTGTCCACGTTGCGCTTTGGGGCGCTTCCTGTCACGGGCGCTAGGCCTACCTACACAAGTGAGGTATCATGTTTATCGGGAGACGTGGGGGAACGCTGGGTGGAAGGAAATTTGTGGCTCCTCTCAGATTCCAGAACTTTCTGCCACAGAAATGTGAGGAACATATGTTTTTTTAGCCAAATTTTTAGGTTTGCAAAGGATTCTGGGTAACAGAACCTGGTCCGAGCCACACAAGTCTCCCCATTTTGGATTCCCCTAGGTCTCTAGTTTTCAGAAATGCACAGGTTTGGTAGGTTTCCCTAGGTGGCGGCTGAGCTACAGGCCAAAATCTACAGGTAGGCACTTTGCAAAAAACACCTCTGTTTTCTTTCAAAAATTTGGATGTGTCCACGTTGCGTTTTGGGGCGTTTCCTGTCGCGGGCGCTAGGCCTACCCACACAAGTGAGGTATCATTTTCATCGGGAGACGTGGGGGAATGCTGGGTGGAAGGAAATTTGTGGCTCCTCTCAGATTCCAGAACTTTCTGCCACAGAAATGTGAGGAACATGTGTTTTTTTAGCCAAATTTTGAGGTTTGCAAAGGATTCTGGGTAACAGAACCTGGTCCGAGCCACACAAGTCACCCCATCTTTGATTCCCCTAGGTCTCTAGTTTTCAGAAATGCACAGGTTTGGTAGGTTTCCCTAGGTGGAGGCTGAGCTACAGGCCAAAATCTACAGGTAGGCACTTTGCAAAAAACACCTCTGTTTACTTTAAAAAATTTGGATGTGTCCACGTTGCGCTTTGGGGCGTTTCCTGTCGCGGGCGCTAGGCCTACCCACACAAGTGAGGTACCATTTTTATCGGGAGACGTGGGGAAACGCTGGGTGGAAGGAAATTTGTGGCTCCTCTCAGATTCCACAACTCTCTGCCACAGAAATGTGTGGAACATGTGTTTTTTTAGCCAAATTTTGAGGTTTGCAAAGGATTCTGGGTAACAGAACCTGGTCCGAGCCACACAAGTCACCCCATCTTGGATTCCCCTAGGTCTCTAGTTTTCAGAAATGCACAGGTTTCATAGGTTTCCCTAGGTGGCGGCTGAGCTACAGGCCAAAATCTACAGGTAGGCACTTTGCAAAAAACACCTCTGTTTTCTTTCAAAAATTTGGATGTGTCCACGTTGCGCTTTGGGGCGTTACCTGTCGCGGGCGCTAGGCCTACCCACACAAGTGAGGTATCATTTTTATCGGGAGACGTGGGGGAACGCTGGGTGGAAGGACATTTGTGGCTCCTCTTAGATTCCAGAACTTTCTGCCACAGAAATGTGAGGAACATGTGTTTTTTCAGCCAAATTTTGAGGTTTGCAAAGGATTCTGGGTAACAGAACCTGGTCCGAGCCACACAAGTCAGCCAATATTGGATTCCCCTAGGTCTCTAGTTTTCAGAAATGCACAGGTTTGGTAGGTTTCCCTAGGTGGCGGCTGAGCTACAGGCCAAAATCTACAGGTAGGCACTTTACAAAAAACACCTCTGTTTTCTTTCAAAATTTTGGATGTGTCCACGTTGCGCTTTGGGGCGTTTCCTGTCGCGGGCGCTAGGCCTACCCACACAAGTGAGGTATCATTTTTATAGGGAGACGTGGGGGAACGCTGGGTGGAAGGAAATTTGTGGCTCCTCTCAGATTCCAGAACTTTCTGCCACAGAAATGTGAGGAAAATGCCTTTTTTTTAGCCAAATTTTGAGGTTTGCAAAGGATTCTGGGTAACAGAACCTGGTCCGAGCCACACAAGTCACCCCATCTTGGATTCCCCTAGGTCTCTAGTTTTCAGAAATGCACAGGTTTGGTAGGTTTCCCTAGGTGGCGGCTGAGCTACAGGCCAAAATCTACAGGTAGACACTTTGCAAAAAACACCTCTGTTTTCTTTCAAAAATTTGGATGTGTCCACGTTGCACTTTGGGGCGCTTCCTGTCACGGGCGCTAGGCCTACCCACACAAGTGAGGTATCATGTTTATCGGGAGACGTGGGGGAACGCTGGGTGGAAGGAAATTTGTGGCTCCTCTCAGATTCCAGAACTTTCTGCCACAGAAATGTGAGGAACATGTGTTTTTTTAGCCAAATTTTGAGGTTTGCAAAGGATTCTGGGTAACAGGACCTGGTCCGAGCCACACAAGTCACCCCATATTGGATTCCCCTAGGTCTCTAGTTTTCAGAAATGCACAGGTTTGGTAGGTTGCCCTAGGTGGCGGCTTAGCTACAGGCCAAAATCTACAGGTAGGCAATTTGCAAAAAACACCTCTGTTTTCTTTAAAAAATTTGAATGTGTCCACGTTGCGCTTTGGGGCGTTTCCTGTCGCGGGCGCTAGGCCTACCCACACAAGTGAGGTATCATTTTTATCGCGAGACGTGGGGGAACGCTGGGTGGAAGAAAATTTGTGGCTCCTCTCAGATTCCAGAACTTTCTGCCACCGAAATGTGAGGAACATGTGTTTTTTTAGCCAAATTTTGAGGTTTGCAAAGGATTCTGGGTAACAGAACCTGGTCCGAGCCACACAAGTCAGCCCATATTGGATTCCCCTAGGTCTCTAGTTTTCAGAAATGCACAGGTTTGGTAGGTTTCCCTAGGTGGCGGCTGAGCTACAGGCCAAAATCTACAGGTAGGCACTTTACAAAAAACACCTCTGTTTTCTTTAAAAAATGTGGATGTGTCCACGTTGCGCTTTGGGGTGTTTCCTGTCGCGGGCGCTAGGTCTAGCCACACAAATGAGGTATTATTTTTATCGGGAGACGTGGGGGAACGCTGGGTGGAAGTAAATTTGTGGCTCCTCTCAGATTCCAGAACTTTCTGCCACAGAAATGTGAGGAACATGTGTTTTTTTTAGCCACATTTTGAGGTTTGCAAAGGATTCTGGGTAACAGGACCTGGTCCGAGCCACACAAGTCACCCCATCTTGGATTCCCCTAGGTCTCTAGTTTTCAGAAATGCACAGGTTTGGTAGGTTTCCCTAGGTGGCGGCTGAGCTACAGGGCAAAATCTACAGGTAGGCACTTTGCAAAAAACACCTCTGTTTTCTTTAAAAAATTTGAATGTGTCCACGTTGCGCTTTGGGGCGTTTCCTGTCGCGGGCGCTAGGCCTACCCACACAAGTGAGGTATCATTTTTATCGCGAGATGTGGGGGAACGCTGGGTGGAAGGAAATTTGTGGCTCCTCTCAGATTCCAGAACTTTCTGCCACAGAAATGTGAGGAACATGTGTTTTTTTAGCCACATTTTTAGGTTTGCAAAGGAGTCTGGGTAACAGAACCTGGTCTGAGCCACACAAGTCACCCCATCTTGGATTCCCCTAGGTCTCTAGTTTTCAGAAATGCACATGTTTGGTAGGTTTCCCTAGGTGACGGCTGAGCTACAGGCCAAAATCTACAGGTAGGCACTTTGCAAAAAACACCTCTGTTTTCTTTCAAAAATTTGGATGTGTCCACGTTGCGCTTTGGGGCGTTTCCTGTCGCGGGCGCTATGCCTACCCACACAAGTGAGGTATCATTTTCATCGGGAGAAGTGGGGGAACGCTGGGTGGAAGGAAATTTGTGGCTCCTCTCGGATTCCAGAACTTTCTGCCACAGAAATGTGAGGAACATGTGTTTTTTTAGCCAAATTTTGAGGTTTGCAAAGGATTCTGGGTAACAGAACCTGGTCCGAGCCACACAAGTCACCCCATATTGGATTCCGCTAGGTCTCTAGTTTTCAGAAATGAACAGGTTTGGTAGGTTTCCCTAGGTGGCGGCTGAGCTACAGGCCAAAATCTACAGGTAGGCACTTTGCAAAAAAAACCTCTGTTTTCTTTCAAAAAGTTGGATGTGTCCACGTTGCGCTTTGGGGCGTTTCCTGTCGCGGGCGCTAGGCCTACCCACACAAGTGAGGTATCATTTTTATCGGGAGACGTGGGGGAACGCTGGGTGGAAGGAAATTTGTGGCTCCTCTCAGATTCCAGAACTTTCTGCCACAGAAATGTGAGGAACATGTGTTTTTTTTAGCCAAATTTTGAGGTTTGCTAAAGATTCTGGGTAACAGAACCTGGTCCGAGCCACACAAGTCACCCCATCTTGGATTCCCATAGGTCTCTAGTTTTCAGAAATGCACAGGTTTGGTAGGTTTCCCTAGGTGGCGGCTGAGCTACAGGCCAAAATCTACAGGTAGGCACTTTGCAAAAAACACCTCTGTTTACTTTAAAAAATGTGGATGTGTCCACGTTGCGCTTTGGGGCGTTTCCTGTCGCGGGCGCTAGGCCTACCCACACAAGTGAGGTACAATTTTTATCGTGAGACATGGGGAAACGCTGGGTGGAAGGAAATTTGTGGCTCCTCTCAGATTCCAGAACTTTCTGCCACAGAAATGTGAGGAACATGTGTTTTTTTAGCCAAATTTTGAGGTTTGCAAAGGATTCTGGGTAACAGAACCTGGTCCGAGCCACACAAGTCACCCCATTTTGGATTCCCCTAGGTCTCTAGTTTTCAGAAATGCACAGGTTTGGTAGGTTTCCCTAGGTGGCGGCTGAGCTACAGGCCAAAATCTACAGGTAGGCACTTAACAAAAAACACCTCTGTTTTCTTTCAAAAATGTGGATGTGTCCACGTTGCGCTTTGGGGCGTTTCCTGTCCCGGGCGCTAGGTCTACCCACACAAGTGAGGTATCATTTTTATCGGGAGACGTGGGGGAACGCTGGGTGGAAGGAAATGTGTGGCTCCTCTCAGATTCCAGAACTTTTTGCCACAGAAATGTGAGGAACATGTGTTTTTTTAGCCAAATTTTGAGGTTTGCAAAGGATTCTGGGTAACAGAACCTGGTCCGAGCCACACAACTCACCCCATCTTGGATTCCCCTAGGTCTCTAGTTTTCAGAAATGCGCAGGTTTGGTAGGTTTCCCTAGGTGGCGGCTGAGCTACAGGCCAAAATCTACAGGTAGGCACTTTGCAAAAAACACCTCTGTTTTCTTTAAAAAATTTGAATGTGTCCACGTTGCGCTTTGGGGCGTTTTCTGTCGCGGCCGCTAGGCCTACCCACACAAGTGAGGTATAATTTTTATCGCGAGATGTGGGGGAACGCTGGGTGGAAGGAAATTTGTGGCTCCTCTCAGATTCCAGAACTTTCTGCCACAGAAATGTGAGGAACATGTGTTTTTTTAGCCAAATTTTGAGGTTTGCAAAGGATTCTGGGTAACAGAACCTGGTCCGAGCCACACAAGTCACCCCATCTTGGATTCCCCTAGGTCTCTAGTTTTCAGAAATGCACAGGTTTGGTAGGTTTCCCTAGGTGGCGGCTGAGCTACAGGCCAAAATCTACAGGAAGGCACTTTGCAAAAAACACCTCTGTTTTCTTTCAAAAAGTTGGATGTGTCCACGTTGCGCTTTGGGGCGTTACCTGTCGCAGGCGCTAGGCCTACCCACACAAGTGAGGTATCATTTTTATCGGGAGACGTGGGGGAACGCTGGGTGGAAGGACATTTGTGGCTCCTCTCAGATTCCAGAACTTTCTGCCACAGAAATGTGAGGAACATGTGTTTTTTCAGCCAAATTTTGAGGTTTGCAAAGGATTCTGGGTAACAGGACCTGGTCCGAGCCACACAAGTCACCCCATCTTGGATTCCCCTAGGTCTCTAGTTTTCAGAAATGCACAGGTTTCGTAGGTTTCCCTAGGTGGCGGCTGAGCTACAGGCCAAAATCTACAGGTAGGCACTTTGCAAAAAACACCTCTGTTTTCTTTCAAAAATTTGGATGTGTCCACGTTGCGCTTTGGGGCGTTACCTGTCGCGGGCGCTAGGCCTACCCACACAAGTGAGGTATCATTTTTATCGGGAGACGTGGGGGAACGCTGGGTGGAAGGACATTTGTGGCTCCTCTCAGATTCCAGAACTTTCTGCCACAGAAATGTGAGGAACATGTGTTTTTTTCAGCCAAATTTTGAGGTTTGCAAAGGATTCTGGGTAACAGAACCTGGTCCGAGCCACACAAGTCAGCCAATATTGGATTCCCCTAGGTCTCTAGTTTTCAGAAATGCACAGGTTTGGTAGGTTTCCCTAGGTGGCGGCTGAGCTACAGGCCAAAATCTACAGGTAGGCACTTTACAAAAAACACCTCTGTTTTCTTTCAAAAATTTGGATGTGTCCACGTTGCGCTTTGGGGCGTTTCCTGTCGCGGGCGCTAGGCCTACCCACACAAGTGAGGTATCATTTTTATAGGGAGGCGTGGGGGAACGCTGGGTGGAAGGAAATTTGTGGCTCCTCTCAGATTCCAGAACTTTCTGCCACAGAAATGTGAGGAAAATTCCTTTTTTTTAGCCAAATTTTGAGGTTTGCAAAGGATTCTGGGTAACAGAACCTGGTCCGAGCCACACAAGTCACCCCATCTTGGATTCCCCTAGGTCTCTAGTTTTCAGAAATGCACAGGTTTGGTAGGTTTCCCTAGGTGGCGGCTGAGCTACAGGCCAAAATCTACAGGTAGACACTTTGTAAAAAACACCTCTGTTTTCTTTCAAAAATTTGGATGTGTCCATGTTGCGCTTTGGGGCGCTTCCTGTCGCCGGCGCTAGGCCTACCCACACAAGTGAGGTATCATGTTTATCGGGAGACGTGGGGGAACGCTGGGTGGAAGGAAATTTTTGGCTCCTCTCAGATTCCATAACTTTCTGCCACAGAAATGTGAGGAACATGTGTTTTTTTAGCCAAAGTTTTAGGTTTGCAAAGGATTCTGGGTAACAGAACCTGGTCCGAGCCACACAAGTCAGCCCATATTGGATTCCCCTAGGTCTCTAGTTTTCAGAAATGCACAGGTTTGGTAGGTTTCCCTAGGTGGCGGCTGAGCTACAGGCCAAAATCTACAGGTAGGCACGTTACAAAAAACACCTCTGTTTTCTTTCAACAATTTGGATGTGTCCACGTTGCGCTTTGGGGCGTTTCCTGTCGCGGGCGATAGGTCTACCCACACAAGTGAGGTATCATTTTTATCGGGAGACGTGGGGGAACGCTGGGTGGAAGTAAATTTGTGGCTCCTCTCAGATTCCAGAACTTTCTGCAACAGAAATGTAAAGAACATGTGTTTTTTTATCCAAATTTTGAGGTTTGCAAAGGATTCTGGGTAACAGGACCTGGTCCGAGCCACACAAGTCACCCCATCTTGGATTCCCCTAGGTCTCTAGTTTTCAGAAATGCACAGGTTTGGTAGGTTGCCCTAGGTGGCGGCTGAGCTACAGGCCAAAATCTACAGGTAGGCAATTTGCAAAAAACACCTCTGTTTTCTTTAAAAAATTTGAATGTGTCCACGTTGCGCTTTGGGGCGTTTCCTGTCGCGGGCGCTAGGCCTACCCACACAAGTGAGGTATCATTTTTATCGCGAGACGTGGGGGAACGCTGGGTGGAAGGAAATTTGTGGCTCCTCTCAGATTCCAGAACTTTCTGCCACAGAAATGTGAGGAACATGTGTTTTTTTAGCCAAATTTTGAGGTTTGCAAAGGATTCTGGGTAACAGAACCTGGTCCGAGCCACACAAGTCAGCCCATATTGGATTCCCCTAGGTCTCTAGTTTTCAGAAATGCACAGGTTTGGTAGGTTTCCCTAGGTGGCGGCTGAGCTACAGGCCAAAATCTACAGGTAGGCACTTTACAAAAAACACCTCTGTTTTCTTTCAAAAATGTGGATGTGTCCACGTTGCGCTTTGGGGTGTTTCCTGTCGCGGGCGCTAGGTCTACCCACACAAATGAGGTATCATTTTTATCGGGAGATGTGGGGGAACGCTGGGTGTAAGTAAATTTGTGGCTCCTCTCAGATTCCAGAACTTTCTGCCACAGAAATGTGAGGAACATGTGTTTTTTTAGCCACATTTTGAGGTTTGCAAAGGATTCTGGGTAACAGGACCTGGTCCGAGCCACACAAGTCACCCCATCTTTGATTCCCCTAGGTCTCTAGTTTTCAGAAATGCACATGTTTGGTAGGTTTCCCTAGGTGGCGGCTGAGCTACAGGCCAAAATCTACAGGTAGGCACTTTGCAAAAAACACCTCTGTTTTCTTTAAAAAATTTGAATGTGTCCACGTTGCGCTTTGGGGCGTTTCCTGTCGCGGGCGCTAGGCCTACCCACACAAGTGAGGTATCATTTTTATTGCGAGATGTGGGGGAACGCTGGGTGGAAGGAAATTTGTGGCTCCTCTCAGATTCCAGAACTTTCTGCCACAGAAATGTGAGGAACATGTGTTTTTTTAGCCAAATTTTGAGGTTTGCAAAGGATTCTGGGTAACAGAACCTGGTCCGAGCCACACAAGTCACCCCATATTGGATTCCCCTAGGTCTCTAGTTTTCAGAAATGAACAGGTTTGGTAGGTTTCCCTAGGTGGCGGCTGAGCTACAGGCCAAAATCTACAGGTAGGCACTTTGCAAAAAAAACCTCTGTTTTCTTTCAAAAAGTTGGATGTGTCCACGTTGCGCTTTGGGGCGTTTCCTGTCGCGGGCGCTAGGCCTACCCACACAAGTGAGGTATCATTTTTATCGGGAGACGTGGGGGAACGCTGGGTGGAAGGAAATTTGTGGCTCCTCTCAGATTCCAGAACTTTCTGCCACAGAAATGTGAGGAACATGTGTTTTTTTAGCCAAATTTTGAGGTTTGCAAAAGATTCTGGGTAACAGAACCTGGTCCGAGCCACACAAGTCACCCCATCTTGGATTCCCCTAGGTCTCTAGTTTTCAGAAATGCACAGGTTTGGTAGGTTTCCCTAGGTGGCGCTGAGCTACAGGCCAAAATCTACAGGTAGGCACTTTGCAAAAAACACCTCTGTTTACTTTAAAAAATGTGGATGTGTCCACGTTGCGCTTTGGGGCGTTTCCTGTCACGGGCGCTAGGCCTACCCACACAAGTGAGGTACAATTTTTATCGTGAGACGTGGGGAAACGCTGGGTGGAAGGAAATTTGTGGCTCCTCTCAGATTCCAGAACTTTCTGCCACAGAAATGTGAGGAACATGTGTTTTTTTTAGCCAAATTTTGAGGTTTGCAAAGGATTCTGGGTAACAGAACCTGGTCCGAGCCACACAAGTCACCCCATTTTGGATTCCCCTAGGTCTCTAGTTTTCAGAAATGCACAGATTTGGTAGGTTTCCCTAGGTGGCGGCTGAGCTACAGGCCAAAATCTACAGGTAGGCACTTAACAAAAAACACCTCTGTTTTCTTTCAAAAATGTGGATGTGCCCACGTTTCGCTTTGGGGCGTTTCCTGTCGCGGGCGCTAGGTCTACCCACACAAGTGAGGTATCATTTTTATCGGGAGACGTGGGGGAACGCTGGGTGGAAGGAAATGTGTGGCTCCTCTCAGATTCCAGAACTTTTTGCCACAGAAATGTGAGGAACATGTGTTTTTTTAGCCAAATTTTGAGGTTTGCAAAGGATTCTGGGTAACAGAACCTGGTCCGAGCCACACAACTCACCCCATCTTGGATTCCCCTAGGTCTCTAGTTTTCAGAAATGCACAGGTTTGGTAGGTTTCCCTAGGTTGCGGCTGAGCTACAGGCCAAAATCTACAGGTAGGCACTTTGCAAAAAACACCTCTGTTTTCTTTAAAAAATTTGAATGTGTCCACGTTCCGCTTTGGGGCGCTTCCTGTCGCGGCCGCTAGGCCTACCCACACAAGTGAGGTATCATTTTTATCGCGAGATATGGGGGAACGCTGGGTGGAAGGAAATTTGTGGCTCCTCTCAGATTCCAGAACTTTCTGCCACAGAAATGTGAGGAACATGTGTTTTTTCAGCCAAATTTTGAGGTTTGCAAAGGATTCTGGGTAACAGAACCTGGTCCGAGCCACACAAGTCACCCCATCTTGGATTCCCCTAGGTCTCTAGTTTTCAGAAATGCACAGCTTTCGTAGGATTCCCTAGGTGGCGGCTGAGCTACAGGCCAAAATCTACAGGTAGGCACTTTGCAAAAAACACCTCTGTTTTCTTTCAAAAATTTGGATGTGTCCACGTTGCGCTTTGGGGCGTTACCTGTCGCGGGCGCTAGGCCTACCCACACAAGTGAGGTATCATTTTTATCGGGAGACGTGGGGGTACGCTGGGTGGAAGGACATTTGTGGGTCCTCTCAGATTCCAGAACTTTCTGCCACAGAAATGTGAGGAACATGTGTTTTTTCAGCCAAATTCTGAGGTTTGCAAAGGATTCTGGGTAACAAAACCTGGTCCGAGCCACACAAGTCAGCCAATATTGGATTCCCCTAGGTCTCTACTTTTCAGAAATGCACAGGTTTGGTAGGTTTCCCTAGGTGGCGGCTGAGCTACAGGCCAAAATCTACAGGTAGGCACTTTACAAAAAACACCTCTGTTTTCTTTCAAAAATTTGGATGTGTCCACGTTGCGCTTTGGGGCGTTTCCTGTCGCGGGCGCTAGGCCTACCCACACAAGTGAGGTATCATTTTTATAGGGAGACGTGGGGGAACGCTGGGTGGAAGGAAATTTGTGGCTCCTCTCAGATTCCAGAACTTTCTGCCACAGAAATGTGAGGAACATGTGTTTTTTTAAGCCAAATTTTGAGGTTTGCAAAGGATTCTGGGTAACAGAACCTGGTCCGAGCCACACAAGTCACCCCATTTTGGATTCCCCTAGGTCTCTAGTTTTCAGAAATGCACAGGTTTGGTAGGTTTCCCTAGGTGGTGGCTGAGCTACAGGCCAAAATCTACAGGTAGACACTTTGCAAAAAACACCTCTGTTTTCTTTCAAAAATTTGGATGTGTCCACGTTGCGCTTTGGGGCGCTTCCTGTCGCGGGCGCTAGGCCTACCCACACAAGTGAGGTATCATGTTTATCGGGAGACGTGGGGGAACGCTGGGTGGAAGGAAATTTGTGGCTCCTCTCAGATTCCAGAACTTTCTGCCACAGAAATGTGAGGAACATGTGTTTTTTTAGCCAAATTTTTAGGTTTGCAAAGGATTCTGGGTAACAGAACCTGGTCGGAGCCACACAAGTCAGCCCATATTGGATTCCCCTAGGTCTCTAGTTTTCAGAAATGCACAGGTTTCGTAGGTTTCCCTAGGTGGCGGCTGAGCTACAGGCCAAAATCTACAGGTAGGCACTTTACAAAAAACACCTCTGTTTTCTTTCAACAATTTGGATGTGTCCACGTTGCGCTTTGGGGCGTTTCCTGTCGCGGGCGCTAGGTCTACCCACACAAGTGAGGTATCATTTTTATCGGGAGACGTGGGGGAACGCTGGGTGGAAGTAAATTTGTGGCTCCTCTCAGATTCCAGAACTTTCTGCAACAGAAATGTGAGGAACATGTGTTTTTTTAGCCAAATTTTGAGGTTTGCAAAGGATTCTGGGTAACAGAACCTGGTCCGAGCCACACAAGTCAGCCCATATTGGATTCCCCTAGGTCTCTAGTTTTCAGAAATGCACAGGTTTGGTAGGTTTCCCTAGGTGGCGGCTGAGCTACAGGCCAAAATCTACAGGTAGGCACTTTACAAAAAACACCTCTGTTTTCTTTCAAAAATGTGGATGTGTCCACGTTGCGCTTTGGGGTGTTTCCTGTCGCGGGCGCTAGGTCTACCCACACAAATGAGGTATCATTTTTATCGGGAGACGTGGGGGAACGCTGGGTGGAAGTAAATTTGTGGCTCCTCTCAGATTCCAGAACTTTCTGCCACAGAAATGTGAGGAACATGTGTTTTTTTAGCCAAATTTTGAGGTTTGCAAAGGATTCTGGGTAACAGGAACTGGTCCGAGCCACACAAGTCACCCCATATTGGATTCCCCTAGGTCTCTAGTTTTCAGAAATGCACAGGTTTGGTAGGTTGCCCTAGGTGGCGGCTGAGCTACAGGCCAAAATCTACAGGTAGGCAATTTGCAAAAAACACCTCTGTTTTCTTTAAAAAATTTGAATGTGTCCACTTTGCGCTTTGGGGTGTTTCCTGTCGCGGGCGCTAGGCCTACCCACACAAGTGAGGTATCATTTTTATCGCGAGACGTGGGGGAACGCAGGGTGGAAGGAAATTTGTGGCTCCTCTCAGATTCCAGAACTTTCTGCCACAGAAATGTGAGGAACATGTGTTTTTTTAGCCAAATTTTGAGGTTTGCAAAGGATTCTGGGTAACAGAACCTGGTCCGAGCCACACAAGTCAGCCCATATTGGATTCCCCTAGGTCTCTAGTTTTCAGAAATGCACAGGTTTGGTAGGTTTCCCTAGGTGGCGGCTGAGCTACAGGCCAAAATCTACAGGTAGGCACTTTACAAAAAACACCTCTGTTTTCTTTCAAAAATGTGGATGTGTCCACGTTGCGCTTTGGGGTGTTTCCTGTCGCGGGCGCTAGGTCTACCCACACAAATGAGGTATCATTTTTATCGGGAGACGTGGGGGAACGCTGGGTGGAAGTAAATTTGTGGCTCCTCTCAGATTCCAGAACTTTCTGCCACAGAAATGTGAGGAACATGTGTTTTTTTAGCCACATTTTGAGGTTTGCAAAGGATTCTGGGTAACAGGAGCTGGTCCGAGCCACACAAGTCACCCCATCTTGGATTCCCCTAGGTCTCTAGTTTTCAGAAATGCACAGGTTTGGTAGGTTTCCCTAGGTGGCGGCTGAGCTACAGGGCAAAATCTACAGGTAGGCACTTTGCAAAAAACACCTCTGTTTTCTTTAAAAAATTTGAATGTGTCCACGTTGCGCTTTGGGGCGTTTCCTGTCGCGGGAGTTAGGCCTACCCACACAAGTGAGGTATCATTTTTATCGCGAGACGTGGGGGAACGCTGGGTGGAAGGAAATTTGTGGCTCCTCTCAGATTCCAGAACTTTCTGCCACAGAAATGTGAGGAACATGTGTTTTTTTAGCCAAATTTTGAGGTTTGCAAAGGAGTCTGGGTAACAGAACCTGGTGTGAGCCACACAAGTCACCCCATCTTGGATTCCCCTAGGTCTCTAGTTTTCAGAAATGCACATGTTTGGTAGGTTTTCCCTAGGTGGCGGCTGAGCTACAGGCCAAAATCTACAGGTAGGCACTTTGCAAAAAACACCTCTGTTTTCTTTCAAAAATTTGGATGTGTCCACGTTGCGCTTTGGGGCGTTTCCTGTCGCGGGCGCTATGCCTACCCACACAAGTGAGGTATCATTTTCATCGGGAGAAGTGGGGGAACGCTGGGTGGAAGGAAATTTGTGGCTCCTCTCAGATTCCAGAACTTTCTGCCACAGAAATGTGAGGAACATGTTTTTTTTTATCCAAATTTTGAGGTTTGCAAAGGATTCTGGGTAACAGGACCTGGTCCGAGCCACACAAGTCACCCCATCTTGGATTCCCCTAGGTCTCTAGTTTTCAGAAATGCACAGGTTTGGTAGGTTGCCCTAGGTGGCGGCTGAGCTACAGGCCAAAATCTACAGGTAGGCAATTTGCAAAAAACACCTCTGTTTTCTTTAAAAAATTTGAATGTGTCCACGTTGCGCTTTGGGGCGTTTCCTGTCGCGGGCGCTAGGCCTACCCACACAAGTGAGGTATCATTTTCAATGGGAGAAGTGGGGGAACGCTGGGTGGAAGGAAATTTGTGGCTCCTCTCAGATTCCAGAACTTTCTGCCACAGAAATGTGAGGAACATGTGTTTTTTTAGCCAAATTTTGAGGTTTGCAAAGGATTCTGGGTAACAGAACCTGGTCCGAGCCACACAAGTCAGCCCATATTGGATTCCCCTAGGTCTCTAGTTTTCAGAAATGCACAGGTTTGGTAGGTTTCCCTAGGTGGCGGCTGAGCTACAGGGCAAAATCTACAGGTAGGCACTTTGCAAAAAACACCTCTGTTTTCTTTAAAAAATTTGAATGTGTCCACGTTGCGCTTTGGGGCGTTTCCTGTCACGGGCGTTAGGCCTACCCACACAAGTGAGGTATCATTTTTATCGCGAGATGTGGGGGAACGCTGGGTGGAAGGAAATTTGTGGCTCCTCTCAGATTCCAGAACTTTCTGCCACAGAAATGTGAGGAACATGTGTTTTTTTAGCCAAATTTTGAGGTTTGCAAAGGAGTCTGGGTAACAGAACCTGGTGTGAGCCACACAAGTCACCCCATCTTGGATTCCCCTAGGTCTCTAGTTTTCAGAAATGCACATGTTTGGTAGGTTTTCCCTAGGTGGCGGCTGAGCTACAGGCCAAAATCTACAGGTAGGCACTTTGCAAAAAACACCTCTGTTTTCTTTCAAAAATTTGGATGTGTCCACGTTGCGCTTTGGGGCGTTTCCTGTCGCGGGCGCTATGCCTACCCACACAAGTGAGGTATCATTTTCATCGGGAGAAGTGGGGGAACGCTGGGTGGAAGGAAATTTGTGGCTCCTCTCAGATTCCAGAACTTTCTGCCACAGAAATGTGAGGAACATGTGTTTTTTTAGCCAAATTTTGAGGTTTGCAAAGGATTCTGGGTAACAGAACCTGGTCCGAGCCACACAAGTCACCCCATATTGGATTCCCCTAGGTCTCTAGTTTTCAGAAATGCACAGGTTTGGTAGGTTTCCCTAGGTGGCGGCTGAGCTACAGGCCAAAATCTACAGGTAGACACTTTGTAAAAAACACCTCTGTTTTCTTTCAAAAATTTGGATGTGTCCATGTTGCGCTTTGGGGCGCTTCCTGTCGCCGGAGCTAGGCCTACCCACACAAGTGAGGTATCATGTTTATCGGGAGACGTGGGGGAACGCTGGGTGGAAGGAAATTTGTGGCTCCTCTCAGATTCCATAACTTTCTGCCACAGAAATGTGAGGAACATGTGTTTTTTTAGCCAAAGTTTTAGGTTTGCAAAGGATTCTGGGTAACAGAACCTGGTCCGAGCCACACAAGTCAGCCCATATTGGATTCCCCTAGGTCTCTAGTTTTCAGAAATGCACAGGTTTGGTAGGTTTCCCTAGGTGGCGGCTGAGCTACAGGCCAAAATCTACAGGTAGGCACTTTACAAAAAACACCTCTGTTTTCTTTCAACAATTTGGATGTGTCCACGTTGCGCTTTGGGGCGTTTCCTGTCGCGGGCGCTAGGTCTACCCACACAAGTGAGGTATCATTTTTATCGGGAGACGTGGGGGAACGCTGGGTGGAAGTAAATTTGTGGCTCCTCTCAGATTCCAGAACTTTCTGCAACAGAAATGTGAGGAACATGTTTTTTTTTATCCAAATTTTGAGGTTTGCAAAGGATTCTGGGTAACAGGACCTGGTCCGAGCCACACAAGTCACCCCATCTTGGATTCCCCTAGGTCTCTAGTTTTCAGAAATGCACAGGTTTGGTAGGTTGCCCTAGGTGGCGGCTGAGCTACAGGCCAAAATCTACAGGTAGGCAATTTGCAAAAAACACCTCTGTTTTCTTTAAAAAATTTGAATGTGTCCACGTTGCGCTTTGGGGCGTTTCCTGTCGCGGGCGCTAGGCCTACCCACACAAGTGAGGTATCATTTTTATCGCGAGACGTGGGGGAACGCTGGGTGGAAGGAAATTTGTGGCTCCTCTCAGATTCCAGAACTTTCTGCCACAGAAATGTGAGGAACATGTGTTTTTTTAGCCAAATTTTGAGGTTTGCAAAGGATTCTGGGTAACAGAACCTGGTCCGAGCCACACAAGTCAGCCCATATTGGATTCCCCTAGGTCTCTAGTTTTCAGAAATGCACAGGTTTGGTAGGTTTCCCTAGGTGGCGGCTGAGCTACAGGCCAAAATCTACAGGTAGGCACTTTACAAAAAACACCTCTGTTTTCTTTCAAAAATGTGGATGTGTCCACGTTGCGCTTTGGGGTGTTTCCTGTCGCGGGCGCTAGGTCTACCCACACAAATGAGGTATCATTTTTATCGGGAGATGTGGGGGAACGCTGGGTGTAAGTAAATTTGTGGCTCCTCTCAGATTCCAGAACTTTCTGCCACAGAAATGTGAGGAACATGTGTTTTTTTAGCTCATTTTGAGGTTTGCAAAGGATTCTGGGTAACAGGACCTGGTCCGAGCCACACAAGTCACCCCATCTTGGATTCCCCTAGGTCTCTAGTTTTCAGAAATGCACATGTTTGGTAGGTTTCCCTAGGTGGCGGCTGAGCTACAGGCCAAAATCTACAGGTAGGCACTTTGCAAAAAACACCTCTGTTTTCTTTAAAAAATTTGAATGTATCCACGTTGCGCTTTGGGGCGTTTCCTGTCGCGGGCGCTAGGCCTACCCACACAAGTGAGGTATCATTTTTATTGCGAGATGTGGGGGAACGCTGGGTGGAAGGAAATTTGTGGCTCCTCTCAGATTCCAGAACTTTCTGCCACAGAAATGTGAGGAACATGTGTTTTTTTAGCCAAATTTTGAGGTTTGCAAAGGATTCTGGGTAACAGAACCTGGTCCGAGCCACAAAAGTCACCCCATATTGGATTCCCCTAGGTCTCTAGTTTTCAGAAATGAACAGGTTTGGTAGGTTTCCCTAGGTGGCGGCTGAGCTACAGGCCAAAATCTACAGGTAGGCACTTTGCAAAAAAAACCTCTGTTTTCTTTCAAAAAGTTGGATGTGTCCACGTTGCGCTTTGGGGCATTTCCTGTCGCGGGCGCTAGGCCTACCCACACAAGTGAGGTATCATTTTTATCGGGAGACGTGGGGGAACGCTGGGTGGAAGGAAATTTGTGGCTCCTCTCAGATTCCAGAACTTTCTGCCACAGAAATGTGAGGAACATGTGTTTTTTTAGCCAAATTTTGAGGTTTGCAAAAGATTCTGGGTAACAGAACCTGGTCCGAGCCACACAAGTCACCCCATCTTGGATTCCCCTAGGTCTCTAGTTTTCAGAAATGCACAGGTTTGGTAGGTTTCCCTAGGTGGCGGCTGAGCTACAGGCCAAAATCTACAGGTAGGCACTTTGCAAAAAACACCTCTGTTTACTTTAAAAAATGTGGATGTGTCCACGTTGCGCTTTGGGGCGTTTCCTGTCACGGGCGCTAGGCCTACCCACACAAGTGAGGTACAATTTTTATCGTGAGACGTGGGGAAACGCTGGGTGGAAGGAAATTTGTGGCTCCTCTCAGATTCCAGAACTTTCTGCCACAGAAATGTGAGGAACATGTGTTTTTTTTAGCCAAATTTTGAGGTTTGCAAAGGATTCTGGGTAACAGAACCTGGTCCGAGCCACACAAGTCACCCCATTTTGGATTCCCCTAGGTCTCTAGTTTTCAGAAATGCACAGGTTTGGTAGGTTTCCCTAGGTGGCGGCTGAGCTACAGTCCAAAATCTACAGGTAGGCACTTAACAAAAAACACCTCTGTTTTCTTTCAAAAATGTGGATGTGCCCACGTTTCGCTTTGGGGCGTTTCCTGTCGCGGGCGCTAGGTCTACCCACACAAGTGAGGTATCATTTTTATCGGGAGACGTGGGGGAACGCTGGGTGGAAGGAAATGTGTGGCTCCTCTCAGATTCCAGAACTTTTTGCCACAGAAATGTGAGGAACATGTGTTTTTTTAGCCAAATTTTGAGGTTTGCAAAGAATTCTGGGTAACAGAACCTGGTCCGAGCCACACAACTCACCCCATCTTGGATTCCCCTAGGTCTCTAGTTTTCAGAAATGCACAGGTTTGGTAGGTTTCCCTAGGTTGCGGCTGAGCTACAGGCCAAAATCTACAGGTAGGCACTTTGCAAAAAACACCTCTGTTTTCTTTAAAAAATTTGAATGTGTCCACGTTGCGCTTTGGGGTGCTTCCTGTCGCGGCCGCTAGGCCTACCCACACAAGTGAGGTATCATTTTTATCGCGAGATATGGGGGAACGCTGGGTGGAAGGAAATTTGTGGCTCCTCTCAGATTCCAGAACTTTCTGCCACAGAAATGTGAGGAACATGTGTTTTTTCAGCCAAATTTTGAGGTTTGCAAAGGATTCTGGGTAACAGAACCTGGTCCGAGCCACACAAGTCACCCCATCTTGGATTCGCCTAGGTCTCTAGTTTTCAGAAATGCACAGGTTTCGTAGGATTCCCTAGGTGGCGGCTGAGCTACAGGCCAAAATCTACAGGTAGGCACTTTGCAAAAAACACCTCTGTTTTCTTTCAAAAATTTGGATGTGTCCACGTTGCGCTTTGGGGCGTTACCTGTCGCGGGCGCTAGGCCTACCCACACAAGTGAGGTATCATTTTTATCGGGAGACGTGGGGGTACGCTGGGTGGAAGGACATTTGTGGGTCCTCTCAGATTCCAGAACTTTCTGCCACAGAAATGTGAGGAACATGTGTTTTTTCAGCCAAATTCTGAGGTTTGCAAAGGATTCTGGGTAACAGAACCTGGTCCGAGCCACACAAGTCAGCCAATATTGGATTCCCCTAGGTCTCTACTTTTCAGAAATGCACAGGTTTGGTAGGTTTCCCTAGGTGGCGGCTGAGCTACAGGCCAAAATCTACAGGTAGGCACTTTACAAAAAACACCTCTGTTTTCTTTCAAAAATTTGGATGTGTCCACGTTGCGCTTTGGGGCGTTTCCTGTCGCCGGCGCTAGGCCTACCCACACAAGTGAGGTATCATTTTTATAGGGAGACGTGGGGGAACGCTGGGTGGAAGGAAATTTGTGGCTCCTCTCAGATTCCAGAACTTTCTGCCACAGAAATGTGAGGAACATGTGTTTTTTTTAGCCAAATTTTGAGGTTTGCAAAGGATTCTGGGTAACAGAACCTGGTCCGAGCCACACAAGTCACCCCATTTTGGATTCCCCTAGGTCTCTAGTTTTCAGAAATGCACAGGTTTGGTAGGTTTCCCTAGGTGGCGGCTGAGCTACAGGCCAAAATCTACAGGTAGACACTTTGCAAAAAACACCTCTGTTTTCTTTCAAAAATTTGGATGTGTCCACGTTGCGCTTTGGGGCGCTTCCTGTCGCGGGCGCTAGGCCTACCCACACAAGTGAGGTATCATGTTTATCGGGAGACGTGGGGGAACGCTGGGTGGAAGGAAATTTGTGGCTCCTCTCAGATTCCAGAACTTTCTGCCACAGAAATGTGAGGAACATGTGTTTTTTTAGCCAAATTTTTAGGTTTGCAAAGGATTCTGGGTAACAGAACCTGGTCGGAGCCACACAAGTCAGCCCATATTGGATTCCCCTAGGTCTCTAGTTTTCAGAAATGCACAGGTTTCGTAGGTTTCCCTAGGTGGCGGCTGAGCTACAGGCCAAAATCTACAGGTAGGCACTTTACAAAAAACACCTCTGTTTTCTTTCAACAATTTGGATGTGTCCACGTTGCGCTTTGGGGCGTTTCCTGTCGCGGGCGCTAGGTCTACCCACACAAGTGAGGTATCATTTTTATCGGGAGACGTGGGGGAACGCTGGGTGGAAGTAAATTTGTGGCTCCTCTCAGATTCCAGAACTTTCTGCAACAGAAATGTGAGGAACATGTGTTTTTTTAGCCACATTTTGAGGTTTGCAAAGGATTCTGGGTAACAGGAGCTGGTCCGAGCCACACAAGTCACCCCATCTTGGATTCCCCTAGGTCTCTAGTTTTCAGAAATGCACAGGTTTGGTAGGTTTCCCTAGGTGGCGGCTGAGCTACAGGGCAAAATCTACAGGTAGGCACTTTGCAAAAAACACCTCTGTTTTCTTTAAAAAATTTGAATGTGTCCACGTTGCGCTTTGGGGCGTTTCCTGTCGCGGGAGTTAGGCCTACCCACACAAGTGAGGTATCATTTTTATCGCGAGACGTGGGGGAACGCTGGGTGGAAGGAAATTTGTGGCTCCTCTCAGATTCCAGAACTTTCTGCCACAGAAATGTGAGGAACATGTGTTTTTTTAGCCAAATTTTGAGGTTTGCAAAGGAGTCTGGGTAACAGAACCTGGTGTGAGCCACACAAGTCACCCCATCTTGGATTCCCCTAGGTCTCTAGTTTTCAGAAATGCACATGTTTGGTAGGTTTTCCCTAGGTGGCGGCTGAGCTACAGGCCAAAATCTACAGGTAGGCACTTTGCAAAAAACACCTCTGTTTTCTTTCAAAAATTTGGATGTGTCCACGTTGCGCTTTGGGGCGTTTCCTGTCGCGGGCGCTATGCCTACCCACACAAGTGAGGTATCATTTTCATCGGGAGAAGTGGGGGAACGCTGGGTGGAAGGAAATTTGTGGCTCCTCTCAGATTCCAGAACTTTCTGCCACAGAAATGTGAGGAACATGTTTTTTTTTATCCAAATTTTGAGGTTTGCAAAGGATTCTGGGTAACAGGACCTGGTCCGAGCCACACAAGTCACCCCATCTTGGATTCCCCTAGGTCTCTAGTTTTCAGAAATGCACAGGTTTGGTAGGTTGCCCTAGGTGGCGGCTGAGCTACAGGCCAAAATCTACAGGTAGGCAATTTGCAAAAAACACCTCTGTTTTCTTTAAAAAATTTGAATGTGTCCACGTTGCGCTTTGGGGCGTTTCCTGTCGCGGGCGCTAGGCCTACCCACACAAGTGAGGTATCATTTTCAATGGGAGAAGTGGGGGAACGCTGGGTGGAAGGAAATTTGTGGCTCCTCTCAGATTCCAGAACTTTCTGCCACAGAAATGTGAGGAACATGTGTTTTTTTAGCCAAATTTTGAGGTTTGCAAAGGATTCTGGGTAACAGAACCTGGTCCGAGCCACACAAGTCAGCCCATATTGGATTCCCCTAGGTCTCTAGTTTTCAGAAATGCACAGGTTTGGTAGGTTTCCCTAGGTGGCGGCTGAGCTACAGGGCAAAATCTACAGGTAGGCACTTTGCAAAAAACACCTCTGTTTTCTTTAAAAAATTTGAATGTGTCCACGTTGCGCTTTGGGGCGTTTCCTGTCACGGGCGTTAGGCCTACCCACACAAGTGAGGTATCATTTTTATCGCGAGATGTGGGGGAACGCTGGGTGGAAGGAAATTTGTGGCTCCTCTCAGATTCCAGAACTTTCTGCCACAGAAATGTGAGGAACATGTGTTTTTTTAGCCAAATTTTGAGGTTTGCAAAGGAGTCTGGGTAACAGAACCTGGTGTGAGCCACACAAGTCACCCCATCTTGGATTCCCCTAGGTCTCTAGTTTTCAGAAATGCACATGTTTGGTAGGTTTTCCCTAGGTGGCGGCTGAGCTACAGGCCAAAATCTACAGGTAGGCACTTTGCAAAAAACACCTCTGTTTTCTTTCAAAAATTTGGATGTGTCCACGTTGCGCTTTGGGGCGTTTCCTGTCGCGGGCGCTATGCCTACCCACACAAGTGAGGTATCATTTTCATCGGGAGAAGTGGGGGAACGCTGGGTGGAAGGAAATTTGTGGCTCCTCTCAGATTCCAGAACTTTCTGCCACAGAAATGTGAGGAACATGTGTTTTTTTAGCCAAATTTTGAGGTTTGCAAAGGATTCTGGGTAACAGAACCTGGTCCGAGCCACACAAGTCACCCCATATTGGATTCCCCTAGGTCTCTAGTTTTCAGAAATGCACAGGTTTGGTAGGTTTCCCTAGGTGGCGGCTGAGCTACAGGCCAAAATCTACAGGTAGACACTTTGTAAAAAACACCTCTGTTTTCTTTCAAAAATTTGGATGTGTCCATGTTGCGCTTTGGGGCGCTTCCTGTCGCCGGAGCTAGGCCTACCCACACAAGTGAGGTATCATGTTTATCGGGAGACGTGGGGGAACGCTGGGTGGAAGGAAATTTGTGGCTCCTCTCAGATTCCATAACTTTCTGCCACAGAAATGTGAGGAACATGTGTTTTTTTAGCCAAAGTTTTAGGTTTGCAAAGGATTCTGGGTAACAGAACCTGGTCCGAGCCACACAAGTCAGCCCATATTGGATTCCCCTAGGTCTCTAGTTTTCAGAAATGCACAGGTTTGGTAGGTTTCCCTAGGTGGCGGCTGAGCTACAGGCCAAAATCTACAGGTAGGCACTTTACAAAAAACACCTCTGTTTTCTTTCAACAATTTGGATGTGTCCACGTTGCGCTTTGGGGCGTTTCCTGTCGCGGGCGCTAGGTCTACCCACACAAGTGAGGTATCATTTTTATCGGGAGACGTGGGGGAACGCTGGGTGGAAGTAAATTTGTGGCTCCTCTCAGATTCCAGAACTTTCTGCAACAGAAATGTGAGGAACATGTTTTTTTTTATCCAAATTTTGAGGTTTGCAAAGGATTCTGGGTAACAGGACCTGGTCCGAGCCACACAAGTCACCCCATCTTGGATTCCCCTAGGTCTCTAGTTTTCAGAAATGCACAGGTTTGGTAGGTTGCCCTAGGTGGCGGCTGAGCTACAGGCCAAAATCTACAGGTAGGCAATTTGCAAAAAACACCTCTGTTTTCTTTAAAAAATTTGAATGTGTCCACGTTGCGCTTTGGGGCGTTTCCTGTCGCGGGCGCTAGGCCTACCCACACAAGTGAGGTATCATTTTTATCGCGAGACGTGGGGGAACGCTGGGTGAAAGGAAATTTGTGGCTCCTCTCAGATTCCAGAACTTTCTGCCACAGAAATGTGAGGAACATGTGTTTTTTTAGCCAAATTTTGAGGTTTGCAAAGGATTCTGGGTAACAGAACCTGGTCCGAGCCACACAAGTCAGCCCATATTGGATTCCCCTAGGTCTCTAGTTTTCAGAAATGCACAGGTTTGGTAGGTTTCCCTAGGTGGCGGCTGAGCTACAGGCCAAAATCTACAGGTAGGCACTTTACAAAAAACACCTCTGTTTTCTTTCAAAAATGTGGATGTGTCCACGTTGCGCTTTGGGGTGTTTCCTGTCGCGGGCGCTAGGTCTACCCACACAAATGAGGTATCATTTTTATCGGGAGATGTGGGGGAACGCTGGGTGTAAGTAAATTTGTGGCTCCTCTCAGATTCCAGAACTTTCTGCCACAGAAATGTGAGGAACATGTGTTTTTTTAGCTCATTTTGAGGTTTGCAAAGGATTCTGGGTAACAGGACCTGGTCCGAGCCACACAAGTCACCCCATCTTGGATTCCCCTAGGTCTCTAGTTTTCAGAAATGCACATGTTTGGTAGGTTTCCCTAGGTGGCGGCTGAGCTACAGGCCAAAATCTACAGGTAGGCACTTTGCAAAAAACACCTCTGTTTTCTTTAAAAAATTTGAATGTATCCACGTTGCGCTTTGGGGCGTTTCCTGTCGCGGGCGCTAGGCCTACCCACACAAGTGAGGTATCATTTTTATTGCGAGATGTGGGGGAACGCTGGGTGGAAGGAAATTTGTGGCTCCTCTCAGATTCCAGAACTTTCTGCCACAGAAATGTGAGGAACATGTGTTTTTTTAGCCAAATTTTGAGGTTTGCAAAGGATTCTGGGTAACAGAACCTGGTCCGAGCCACAAAAGTCACCCCATATTGGATTCCCCTAGGTCTCTAGTTTTCAGAAATGAACAGGTTTGGTAGGTTTCCCTAGGTGGCGGCTGAGCTACAGGCCAAAATCTACAGGTAGGCACTTTGCAAAAAAAACCTCTGTTTTCTTTCAAAAAGTTGGATGTGTCCACGTTGCGCTTTGGGGCATTTCCTGTCGCGGGCGCTAGGCCTACCCACACAAGTGAGGTATCATTTTTATCGGGAGACGTGGGGGAACGCTGGGTGGAAGGAAATTTGTGGCTCCTCTCAGATTCCAGAACTTTCTGCCACAGAAATGTGAGGAACATGTGTTTTTTTAGCCAAATTTTGAGGTTTGCAAAAGATTCTGGGTAACAGAACCTGGTCCGAGCCACACAAGTCACCCCATCTTGGATTCCCCTAGGTCTCTAGTTTTCAGAAATGCACAGGTTTGGTAGGTTTCCCTAGGTGGCGGCTGAGCTACAGGCCAAAATCTACAGGTAGGCACTTTGCAAAAAACACCTCTGTTTACTTTAAAAAATGTGGATGTGTCCACGTTGCGCTTTGGGGCGTTTCCTGTCACGGGCGCTAGGCCTACCCACACAAGTGAGGTACAATTTTTATCGTGAGACGTGGGGAAACGCTGGGTGGAAGGAAATTTGTGGCTCCTCTCAGATTCCAGAACTTTCTGCCACAGAAATGTGAGGAACATGTGTTTTTTTTAGCCAAATTTTGAGGTTTGCAAAGGATTCTGGGTAACAGAACCTGGTCCGAGCCACACAAGTCACCCCATTTTGGATTCCCCTAGGTCTCTAGTTTTCAGAAATGCACAGGTTTGGTAGGTTTCCCTAGGTGGCGGCTGAGCTACAGTCCAAAATCTACAGGTAGGCACTTAACAAAAAACACCTCTGTTTTCTTTCAAAAATGTGGATGTGCCCACGTTTCGCTTTGGGGCGTTTCCTGTCGCGGGCGCTAGGTCTACCCACACAAGTGAGGTATCATTTTTATCGGGAGACGTGGGGGAACGCTGGGTGGAAGGAAATGTGTGGCTCCTCTCAGATTCCAGAACTTTTTGCCACAGAAATGTGAGGAACATGTGTTTTTTTAGCCAAATTTTGAGGTTTGCAAAGAATTCTGGGTAACAGAACCTGGTCCGAGCCACACAACTCACCCCATCTTGGATTCCCCTAGGTCTCTAGTTTTCAGAAATGCACAGGTTTGGTAGGTTTCCCTAGGTTGCGGCTGAGCTACAGGCCAAAATCTACAGGTAGGCACTTTGCAAAAAACACCTCTGTTTTCTTTAAAAAATTTGAATGTGTCCACGTTGCGCTTTGGGGTGCTTCCTGTCGCGGCCGCTAGGCCTACCCACACAAGTGAGGTATCATTTTTATCGCGAGATATGGGGGAACGCTGGGTGGAAGGAAATTTGTGGCTCCTCTCAGATTCCAGAACTTTCTGCCACAGAAATGTGAGGAACATGTGTTTTTTCAGCCAAATTTTGAGGTTTGCAAAGGATTCTGGGTAACAGAACCTGGTCCGAGCCACACAAGTCACCCCATCTTGGATTCGCCTAGGTCTCTAGTTTTCAGAAATGCACAGGTTTCGTAGGATTCCCTAGGTGGCGGCTGAGCTACAGGCCAAAATCTACAGGTAGGCACTTTGCAAAAAACACCTCTGTTTTCTTTCAAAAATTTGGATGTGTCCACGTTGCGCTTTGGGGCGTTACCTGTCGCGGGCGCTAGGCCTACCCACACAAGTGAGGTATCATTTTTATCGGGAGACGTGGGGGTACGCTGGGTGGAAGGACATTTGTGGGTCCTCTCAGATTCCAGAACTTTCTGCCACAGAAATGTGAGGAACATGTGTTTTTTCAGCCAAATTCTGAGGTTTGCAAAGGATTCTGGGTAACAGAACCTGGTCCGAGCCACACAAGTCAGCCAATATTGGATTCCCCTAGGTCTCTACTTTTCAGAAATGCACAGGTTTGGTAGGTTTCCCTAGGTGGCGGCTGAGCTACAGGCCAAAATCTACAGGTAGGCACTTTACAAAAAACACCTCTGTTTTCTTTCAAAAATTTGGATGTGTCCACGTTGCGCTTTGGGGCGTTTCCTGTCGCCGGCGCTAGGCCTACCCACACAAGTGAGGTATCATTTTTATAGGGAGACGTGGGGGAACGCTGGGTGGAAGGAAATTTGTGGCTCCTCTCAGATTCCAGAACTTTCTGCCACAGAAATGTGAGGAACATGTGTTTTTTTTAGCCAAATTTTGAGGTTTGCAAAGGATTCTGGGTAACAGAACCTGGTCCGAGCCACACAAGTCACCCCATTTTGGATTCCCCTAGGTCTCTAGTTTTCAGAAATGCACAGGTTTGGTAGGTTTCCCTAGGTGGCGGCTGAGCTACAGGCCAAAATCTACAGGTAGACACTTTGTAAAAAACACCTCTGTTTTCTTTCAAAAATTTGGATGTGTCCACGTTGCGCTTTGGGGCGCTTCCTGTCGCGGGCGCTAGGCCTACCCACACAAGTGAGGTATCATGTTTATCGGGAGACGTGGGGGAACGCTGGGTGGAAGGAAATTTGTGGCTCCTCTCAGATTCCAGAACTTTCTGCCACAGAAATGTGAGGAACATGTGTTTTTTTAGCCAAATTTTTAGGTTTGCAAAGGATTCTGGGTAACAGAACCTGGTCGGAGCCACACAAGTCAGCCCATATTGGATTCCCCTAGGTCTCTAGTTTTCAGAAATGCACAGGTTTCGTAGGTTTCCCTAGGTGGCGGCTGAGCTACAGGCCAAAATCTACAGGTAGGCACTTTACAAAAAACACCTCTGTTTTCTTTCAACAATTTGGATGTGTCCACGTTGCGCTTTGGGGCGTTTCCTGTCGCGGGCGCTAGGTCTACCCACACAAGTGAGGTATCATTTTTATCGGGAGACGTGGGGGAACGCTGGGTGGAAGTAAATTTGTGGCTCCTCTCAGATTCCAGAACTTTCTGCAACAGAAATGTGAGGAACATGTGTTTTTTTAGCCAAATTTTGAGGTTTGCAAAGGATTCTGGGTAACAGAACCTGGTCCGAGCCACACAAGTCAGCCCATATTGGATTCCCCTAGGTCTCTAGTTTTCAGAAATGCACAGGTTTGGTAGGTTTCCCTAGGTGGCGGCTGAGCTACAGGCCAAAATCTACAGGTAGGCACTTTACAAAAAACACCTCTGTTTTCTTTCAAAAATGTGGATGTGTCCACGTTGCGCTTTGGGGTGTTTCCTGTCGCGGGCGCTAGGTCTACCCACACAAATGAGGTATCATTTTTATCGGGAGACGTGGGGGAACGCTGGGTGGAAGTAAATTTGTGGCTCCTCTCAGATTCCAGAACTTTCTGCCACAGAAATGTGAGGAACATGTGTTTTTTTAGCCAAATTTTGAGGTTTGCAAAGGATTCTGGGTAACAGGACCTGGTCCGAGCCACACAAGTCACCCCATATTGGATTCCCCTAGGTCTCTAGTTTTCAGAAATGCACAGGTTTGGTAGGTTGCCCTAGGTGGCGGCTGAGCTACAGGCCAAAATCTACAGGTAGGCAATTTGCAAAAAACACCTCTGTTTTCTTTAAAAAATTTGAATGTGTCCTCGTTGCGCTTTGGGGCGTTTCCTGTCGCGGGCGCTAGGCCTACCCACACAAGTGAGGTATCATTTTTATCGCGAGACGTGGGGGAACGCAGGGTGGAAGGAAATTTGTGGCTCCTCTCAGATTCCAGAACTTTCTGCCACAGAAATGTGAGGAACATGTGTTTTTTTAGCCAAATTTTGAGGTTTGCAAAGGATTCTGGGTAACAGAACCTGGTCCGAGCCACACAAGTCAGCCCATATTGGATTCCCCTAGGTCTCTAGTTTTCAGAAATGCACAGGTTTGGTAGGTTTCCCTAGGTGGCGGCTGAGCTACAGGCCAAAATCTACAGGTAGGCACTTTACAAAAAACACCTCTGTTTTCTTTCAAAAATTTGGATGTGTCCACGTTGCGCTTTGGGGCGTTTCCTGTCGCCGGCGCTAGGCCTACCCACACAAGTGAGGTATCATTTTTATAGGGAGACGTGGGGGAACGCTGGGTGGATGGAAATTTGTGGCTCCTCTCAGATTCCAGAACTTTCTGCCACAGAAATGTGAGGAACATGTGTTTTTTTTAGCCAAATTTTGAGGTTTGCAAAGGATTCTGGGTAACAGAACCTGGTCCGAGCCACACAAGTCACCCCATTTTGGATTCCCCTAGGTCTCTAGTTTTCAGAAATGCACAGGTTTGGTAGGTTTCCCTAGGTGGCGGCTGAGCTACAGGCCAAAATCTACAGGTAGACACTTTGCAAAAAACACCTCTGTTTTCTTTCAAAAATTTGGATGTGTCCACGTTGCGCTTTGGGGCGCTTCCTGTCGCGGGCGCTAGGCCTACCCACACAAGTGAGGTATCATGTTTATCGGGAGACGTGGGGGAACGCTGGGTGGAAGGAAATTTGTGGCTCCTCTCAGATTCCAGAACTTTCTGCCACAGAAATGTGAGGAACATGTGTTTTTTTAGCCAAATTTTTAGGTTTGCAAAGGATTCTGGGTAACAGAACCTGGTCGGAGCCACACAAGTCAGCCCATATTGGATTCCCCTAGGTCTCTAGTTTTCAGAAATGCACAGGTTTCGTAGGTTTCCCTAGGTGGCGGCTGAGCTACAGGCCAAAATCTACAGGTAGGCACTTTACAAAAAACACCTCTGTTTTCTTTCAACAATTTGGATGTGTCCACGTTGCGCTTTGGGGCGTTTCCTGTCGCGGGCGCTAGGTCTACCCACACAAGTGAGGTATCATTTTTATCGGGAGACGTGGGGGAACGCTGGGTGGAAGTAAATTTGTGGCTCCTCTCAGATTCCAGAACTTTCTGCAACAGAAATGTGAGGAACATGTGTTTTTTTAGCCAAATTTTGAGGTTTGCAAAGGATTCTGGGTAACAGAACCTGGTCCGAGCCACACAAGTCAGCCCATATTGGATTCCCCTAGGTCTCTAGTTTTCAGAAATGCACAGGTTTGGTAGGTTTCCCTAGGTGGCGGCTGAGCTACAGGCCAAAATCTACAGGTAGGCACTTTACAAAAAACACCTCTGTTTTCTTTCAAAAATGTGGATGTGTCCACGTTGCGCTTTGGGGTGTTTCCTGTCGCGGGCGCTAGGTCTACCCACACAAATGAGGTATCATTTTTATCGGGAGACGTGGGGGAACGCTGGGTGGAAGTAAATTTGTGGCTCCTCTCAGATTCCAGAACTTTCTGCCACAGAAATGTGAGGAACATGTGTTTTTTTAGCCAAATTTTGAGGTTGGCAAAGGATTCTGGGTAACAGGACCTGGTCCGAGCCACACAAGTCACCCCATATTGGATTCCCCTAGGTCTCTAGTTTTCAGAAATGCACAGGTTTGGTAGGTTGCCCTAGGTGGCGGCTGAGCTACAGGCCAAAATCTACAGGTAGGCAATTTGCAAAAAACACCTCTGATTTCTTTAAAAAATTTGAATGTGTCCACGTTGCGCTTTGGGGCGTTTCCTGTCGCGGGCGCTAGGCCTACCCACACAAGTGAGGTATCATTTTTATCGCGAGACGTGGGGGAACGCAGGGTGGAAGGAAATTTGTGGCTCCTCTCAGATTCCAGAACTTTCTGCCACAGAAATGTGAGGAACATGTGTTTTTTTAGCCAAATTTTGAGGTTTGCAAAGGATTCTGGGTAACAGAACCTGGTCCGAGCCACACAAGTCAGCCCATATTGGATTCCCCTAGGTCTCTAGTTTTCAGAAATGCACAGGTTTGGTAGGTTTCCCTAGGTGGCGGCTGAGCTACAGGCCAAAATCTACAGGTAGGCACTTTACAAAAAACACCTCTGTTTTCTTTCAAAAATGTGGATGTGTCCACGTTGCGCTTTGGGGTGTTTCCTGTCGCGGGCGCTAGGTCTACCCACACAAATGAGGTATCATTTTTATCGGGAGACGTGGGGGAACGCTGGGTGGAAGTAAATTTGTGGCTCCTCTCAGATTCCAGAACTTACTGCCACAGAAATGTGAGGAACATGTGTTTTTGTTAGCCACATTTTGAGGTTTGCAAAGGATTCTGGGTAACAGGAGCTGGTCCGAGCCACACAAGTCACCCCATCTTGGATTCCCCTAGGTCTCTAGTTTTCAGAAATGCACAGGTTTGGTAGGTTTCCCTAGGTGGCGGCTGAGCTACAGGGCAAAATCTACAGGTAGGCACTTTGCAAAAAACACCTCTGTTTTCTTTAAAAAATTTGAATGTGTCCACGTTGCGCTTTGGGGCGTTTCCTGTCGCGGGCGCTAGGCCTACCCACACAAGTGAGGTATCATTTTTATCGCGAGATGTGGGGGAACGCTGGGTGGAAGGAAATTTGTGGCTCCTCTCAGATTCCAGAACTTTCTGCCACAGAAATGTGAGGAACATGTGTTTTTTTAGCCAAATTTTGAGGTTTGCAAAGGAGTCTGGGTAACAGAACCTGGTCTGAGCCACACAAGTCACCCCATCTTGGATTCCCCTAGGTCTCTAGTTTTCAGAAATGCACATGTTTGGTAGGTTTCCCTAGGTGGCGGCTGAGCTGCAGGCCAAAATCTACAGGTAGGCACTTTGCAAAAAACACCTCTGTTTTCTTTCAAAAATTTGGATGTGTCCACGTTGCGCTTTGGGGCGTTTCCTGTCGCGGGCGCTATGCCTACCCACACAAGTGAGGTATCATTTTCATCGGGAGAAGTGGGGGAACGCTGGGTGGAAGGAAATTTGTGGCTCCTCTCAGATTTCAGAACTTTCTGCCACAGAAATGTGAGGAACATGTGTTTTTTTAGCCAAATTTTGAGGTTTGCAAAGGATTCTGGGTAACAGAACCTGGTCCGAGCCACACAAGTCACCCCATATTGGATTCCCCTAGGTCTCTAGTTTTCAGAAATGAACAGGTTTGGTAGGTTTCCCTAGGTGGCGGCTGAGCTACAGGCCAAAATCTACAGGTAGGCACTTTGCAAAAAAAACCTCTGTTTTCTTTCAAAAAGTTGGATGTGTCCACGTTGCGCTTTGGGGCGTTTCCTGTCGCGGGCGCTAGGCCTACCCACACAAGTGAGGTATCATTTTTATTGGGAGACGTGGGGGAACGCTGGGTGGAAGGAAATTTGTGGCTCCTCTCAGATTCCAGAACTTTCTGCCACAGAAATGTGAGGAACATGTGTTTTTTTAGCCAAATTTTGAGGTTTGCAAAAGATTCTGGGTAACAGAACCTGGTCCGAGCCACACAAGTCACCCCATCGTGGATTCCCCTAGGTCTCTAGTTTTCAGAAATGCACAGGTTTGGTAGGTTTCCCTAGGTGGCGGCTGAGCTACAGGCCAAAATCTACAGGTAGGCACTTTGCAAAAAACACCTCTGTTTACTTTAAAAAATGTGGATGTGTCCACGTTGCGCTTTGGGGCGTTTCCTGTCACGGGCGCTAGGCCTACCCACACAAGTGAGGTACAATTTTTATCGTGAGACGTGGGGAAACGCTGGGTGGAAGGAAATTTGTGGCTCCTCTCAGATTCCAGAACTTTCTGCCACAGAAATGTGAGGAACATGTGTTTTTTTTAGCCAAATTTTGAGGTTTGCAAAGGATTCTGGGTAACAGAACCTGGTCCGAGCCACACAAGTCACCCCATTTTGGATTCCCCTAGGTCTCTAGTTTTCAGAAATGCACAGGTTTGGTAGGTTTCCCTAGGTGGCGGCTGAGCTACAGGCCAAAATCTACAGGTAGGCACTTAACAAAAAACACCTCTGTTTTCTTTCAAAAATGTGGATGTGTCCACGTTGCGCTTTGGGGCGTTTCCTGTCGCGGGCGCTAGGTCTACCCACACAAGTGAGGTATCATTTTTATCGGGAGACGTGGGGGAACGCTGGGTGGAAGGAAATGTGTGGCTCCTCTCAGATTCCAGAACTTTTTGCCACAGAAATGTGAGGAACATGTGTTTTTTTAGCCAAATTTTGAGGTTTGCAAAGGATTCTGGGTAACAGAACCTGGTCCGAGCCACACAACTCACCCCATCTTGGATTCCCCTAGGTCTCTAGTTTAAAGAAATGCACAGGTTTGGTAGGTTTCCCTAGGTTGCGGCTGAGCTACAGGCCAAAATCTACACGTAGGCACTTTGCAAAAAACACCTCTGTTTTCCTTAAAAAATTTGAATGTGTCCACGTTGCGCTTTGGGGCGCTTGCTGTCGCGGCCGCTAGGCCTACCCACACAAGTGAGGTATCATGTTTATCGGGAGACGTGGGGGAACGCTGGGTGGAAGGAAATTTGTGGCTCCTCTCAGATTCCAGAACTTTCTGCCACAGAAATGTGAGGAACATGTGTTTTTTTAGCCAAATTTTTAGGTTTGCAAAGGATTCTGGGTAACAGAACCTGGTCCGAGCCACACAAGTCAGCCCATATTGGATTCCCCTAGGTCTCTAGTTTTCAGAAATGCACAGGTTTCATAGGATTCCCTAGGTGGCGGCTGAGCTACAGGCCAAAATCTACAGGTAGGCACTTTACAAAAAACACCTCTGTTTTCTTTCAACAATTTGGATGTGTCCACGTTGCGCTTTGGGGCGTTTCCTGTCGCGGGCGCTAGGTCTACCCACACAAGTGAGGTATCATTTTTATCGGGAGACGTGGGGGAACGCTGGGTGGAAGTAAATTTGTGGCTCCTCTCAGATTCCAGAACTTTCTGCAACAGAAATGTGAGGAACATGTGTTTTTTTAGCCAAATTTTGAGGTTTGCAAAGGATTCTGGGTAACAGAACCTGGTCCGAGCCACACAAGTCAGCCCATATTGGATTCCCCTAGGTCTCTAGTTTTCAGAAATGCACAGGTTTGGTAGGTTTCCCTAGGTGGCGGCCTAGCTACAGGCCAAAATCTACAGGTAGGCACTTTACAAAAAACACCTCTGTTTTCTTTCAAAAATGTGGATGTGTCCACGTTGCGCTTTGGGGTGTTTCCTGTCACGGGCGCTAGGTCTACCCACACAAATGAGGTATCATTTTTATCGGGAGACGTGGGGGAACGCTGGGTGGAAGTAAATTTGTGGCTCCTCTCAGATTCCAGAACTTTCTGCCACAGAAATGTGAGGAACATGTGTTTTTTTAGCCAAATTTTGAGGTTTGCAAAAGATTCTGGGTAACAGAACCTGGCCCGAGCCACACAAGTCACCCCATCTTGGATTCCCCTAGGTCTCTAGTTTTCAGAAATGCACAGGTTTGGTAGGTTTCCCTAGGTGGCAGCTGAGCTACAGGGCAAAATCTACAGGTAGGCACTTTGCAAAAAACACCTCTGTTTTCTTTAAAAAATTTGAATGTGTCCACGTTGCGCTTTGGGGCGTTTCCTGTCGCGGGCGCTAGGCCTACCCACACAAGTGAGGTATCATTTTTATCGCGAGATGTGGGGGAACGCTGGGTGGAAGGAAATTTGTGGCTCCTCTCAGATTCCAGAACTTTCTGCCACAGAAATGTGAGGAACATGTGTTTTTTTAGCCAAATTTTGAGGTTTGCAAAGGAGTCTGGGTAACAGAACCTGGTCTGAGCCACACAAGTCACCCCATCTTGGATTCCCCTAGGTCTCTAGTTTTCAGAAATGCACATGTTTGGTAGGTTTCCCTAGGTGCCGGCTGAGCTGCAGGCCAAAATCTACAGGTAGGCACTTTGCAAAAAACACCTCTGTTTTCTTTCAAAAATTTGGATGTGTCCACGTTGCGCTTTGGGGCGTTTCCTGTCGCGGGCCCTATGCCTACCCACACAAGTGAGGTATCATTTTCATCGGGAGAAGTGGGGGAACGCTGGGTGGAAGGAAATTTGTGGCTCCTCTCAGATTCCAGAACTTTCTGCCACAGAAATGTGAGGAACATGTGTTTTTTTAGCCAAATTTTGAGGTTTGCAAAGGATTCTGGGTAACAGAACCTGGTCCGAGCCACACAAGTCACCCCATATTGGATTCCCCTAGGTCTCTAGTTTTCAGAAATGAACAGGTTTGGTAGGTTTCCCTAGGTGGCGGCTGAGCTACAGGCCAAAATCTACAGGTAGGCACTTTGCAAAAAAAACCTCTGTTTTCTTTCAAAAAGTTGGATGTGTCCACGTTGCGCTTTGGGGCGTTTCCTGTCGCGGGCGCTAGGCCTACCCACACAAGTGAGGTATCATTTTTATTGGGAGACGTGGGGGAACGCTGGGTGGAAGGAAATTTGTGGCTCCTCTCAGATTCCAGAACTTTCTGCCACAGAAATGTGAGGAACATGTGTTTTTTTAGCCAAATTTTGAGGTTTGCAAAAGATTCTGGGTAACAGAACCTGGTCCGAGCCACACAAGTCACCCCATCGTGGATTCCCCTAGGTCTCTAGTTTTCAGAAATGCACAGGTTTGGTAGGTTTCCCTAGGTGGCGGCTGAGCTACAGGCCAAAATCTACAGGTAGGCACTTTGCAAAAAACACCTCTGTTTACTTTAAAAAATGTGGATGTGTCCACGTTGCGCTTTGGGGCGTTTCCTGTCACGGGCGCTAGGCCTACCCACACAAGTGAGGTACAATTTTTATCGTGAGACGTGGGGAAACGCTGGGTGGAAGGAAATTTGTGGCTCCTCTCAGATTCCAGAACTTTCTGCCACAGAAATGTGAGGAACATGTGTTTTTTTTAGCCAAATTTTGAGGTTTGCAAAGGATTCTGGGTAACAGAACCTGGTCCGAGCCACACAAGTCACCCCATTTTGGATTCCCCTAGGTCTCTAGTTTTCAGAAATGCACAGGTTTGATAGGTTTCCCTAGGTGGCGGCTGAGCTACAGGCCAAAATCTACAGGTAGGCACTTAACAAAAAACACCTCTGTTTTCTTTCAAAAATGTGGATGTGTCCACGTTGCGCTTTGGGGCGTTTCCTGTCGCGGGCGCTAGGTCTACCCACACAAGTGAGGTATCATTTTTATCGGGAGACGTGGGGGAACGCTGGGTGGAAGGAAATGTGTGGCTCCTCTCAGATTCCAGAACTTTTTGCCACAGAAATGTGAGGAACATGTGTTTTTTTAGCCAAATTTTGAGGTTTGCAAAGGATTCTGGGTAACAGAACCTGGTCCGAGCCACACAACTCACCCCATCTTGGATTCCCCTAGGTCTCTAGTTTAAAGAAATGCACAGGTTTGGTAGGTTTCCCTAGGTTGCGGCTGAGCTACAGGCCAAAATCTACACGTAGGCACTTTGCAAAAAACACCTCTGTTTTCCTTAAAAAATTTGAATGTGTCCACGTTGCGCTTTGGGGCGCTTGCTGTCGCGGCCGCTAGGCCTACCCACACAAGTGAGGTATCATGTTTATCGGGAGACGTGGGGGAACGCTGGGTGGAAGGAAATTTGTGGCTCCTCTCAGATTCCAGAACTTTCTGCCACAGAAATGTGAGGAACATGTGTTTTTTTAGCCAAATTTTTAGGTTTGCAAAGGATTCTGGGTAACAGAACCTGGTCCGAGCCACACAAGTCAGCCCATATTGGATTCCCCTAGGTCTCTAGTTTTCAGAAATGCACAGGTTTCATAGGATTCCCTAGGTGGCGGCTGAGCTACAGGCCAAAATCTACAGGTAGGCACTTTACAAAAAACACCTCTGTTTTCTTTCAACAATTTGGATGTGTCCACGTTGCGCTTTGGGGTGTTTCCTGTCACGGGCGCTAGGCCTACCCACACAAGTGAGGTACAATTTTTATCGTGAGACGTGGGGAAACGCTGGGTGGAAGGAAATTTGTGGCTCCTCTCAGATTCCAGAACTTTCTACCACAGAAATGTGAGGAACATGTGTTTTTTTTAGCCAAATTTTGAGGTTTGCAAAGGATTCTGGGTAACAGAACCTGGTCCGAGCCACACAAGTCACCCCATTTTGGATTCCCCTAGGTCTCTAGTTTTCAGAAATGCACAGGTTTGGTAGGTTTCCCTAGGTGGCGGCTGAGCTACAGGCCAAAATCTACAGGTAGGCACTTAACAAAAAACACCTCTGTTTTCTTTCAAAAATGTGGATGTGTCCACGTTGCGCTTTGGGGCGTTTCCTGTCACGGGCGCTAGGCCTACCCACACAAGTGAGGTACAATTTTTATCGTGAGACGTGGGGAAACGCTGGGTGGAAGGAAATTTGTGGCTCCTCTCAGATTCCAGAACTTTCTGCCACAGAAATGTGAGGAACATGTGTTTTTTTTAGCCAAATTTTGAGGTTTGCAAAGGATTCTGGGTAACAGAACCTGGTCCGAGCCACACAAGTCACCCCATTTTGGATTCCCCTAGGTCTCTAGTTTTCAGAAATGCACAGGTTTGATAGGTTTCCCTAGGTGGCGGCTGAGCTACAGGCCAAAATCTACAGGTAGGCACTTAACAAAAAACACCTCTGTTTTCTTTCAAAAATGTGGATGTGTCCACGTTGCGCTTTGGGGCGTTTCCTGTCGCGGGCGCTAGGTCTACCCACACAAGTGAGGTATCATTTTTATCGGGAGACGTGGGGGAACGCTGGGTGGAAGGAAATGTGTGGCTCCTCTCAGATTCCAGAACTTTTTGCCACAGAAATGTGAGGAACATGTGTTTTTTTAGCCAAATTTTGAGGTTTGCAAAGGATTCTGGGTAACAGAACCTGGTCCGAGCCACACAACTCACCCCATCTTGGATTCCCCTAGGTCTCTAGTTTAAAGAAATGCACAGGTTTGGTAGGTTTCCCTAGGTTGCGGCTGAGCTACAGGCCAAAATCTACACGTAGGCACTTTGCAAAAAACACCTCTGTTTTCCTTAAAAAATTTGAATGTGTCCACGTTGCGCTTTGGGGCGCTTGCTGTCGCGGCCGCTAGGCCTACCCACACAAGTGAGGTATCATGTTTATCGGGAGACGTGGGGGAACGCTGGGTGGAAGGAAATTTGTGGCTCCTCTCAGATTCCAGAACTTTCTGCCACAGAAATGTGAGGAACATGTGTTTTTTTAGCCAAATTTTTAGGTTTGCAAAGGATTCTGGGTAACAGAACCTGGTCCGAGCCACACAAGTCAGCCCATATTGGATTCCCCTAGGTCTCTAGTTTTCAGAAATGCACAGGTTTCATAGGATTCCCTAGGTGGCGGCTGAGCTACAGGCCAAAATCTACAGGTAGGCACTTTACAAAAAACACCTCTGTTTTCTTTCAACAATTTGGATGTGTCCACGTTGCGCTTTGGGGTGTTTCCTGTCACGGGCGCTAGGCCTACCCACACAAGTGAGGTACAATTTTTATCGTGAGACGTGGGGAAACGCTGGGTGGAAGGAAATTTGTGGCTCCTCTCAGATTCCAGAACTTTCTACCACAGAAATGTGAGGAACATGTGTTTTTTTTAGCCAAATTTTGAGGTTTGCAAAGGATTCTGGGTAACAGAACCTGGTCCGAGCCACACAAGTCACCCCATTTTGGATTCCCCTAGGTCTCTAGTTTTCAGAAATGCACAGGTTTGGTAGGTTTCCCTAGGTGGCGGCTGAGCTACAGGCCAAAATCTACAGGTAGGCACTTAACAAAAAACACCTCTGTTTTCTTTCAAAAATGTGGATGTGTCCACGTTGCGCTTTGGGGCGTTTCCTGTCGCGGGCGCTAGGTCTACCCACACAAGTGAGGTATCATTTTTATCGGGAGACGTGGGGGAACGCTGGGTGGAAGGAAATGTGTGGCTCCTCTCAGATTCCAGAACTTTTTGCCACAGAAATGTGAGGAACATGTGTTTTTTTAGCCAAATTTTGAGGTTTGCAAAGGATTCTGGGTAACAGAACCTGGTCCGAGCCACACAACTCACCCCATCTTGGATTCCCCTAGGTCTCTAGTTTTCAGAAATGCACAGGTTTGGTAGGTTTCCCTAGGTTGTGGCTGAGCTACAGGCCAAAATCTACAGGTAGGCACTTTGCAAAAAACACCTCTGTTTTCTTTAAAAAATTTGAATGTGTCCACGTTGCGCTTTGGGGCGCGTCCTGTCGCGGCCGCTAGGCCTACCCACACAAGTGAGGTATCATTTTTATCGCGAGATGTGGGGGAACGCTGGGTGGAAGGAAATTTGTGGCTCCTCTCAGATTCCAGAACTTTCTGCCACAGAAATGTGAGGAACATGTGTTTTTTTAGCCAAATTTTGATGTTTGCAAAGGATTCTGGGTAACAGAACCTGGTCCGATCCACACAAGTCACCCCATCTTGGATTCCCCTAGGTCTCTAGTTTTCAGAAATGCATAGGTTTGGTACGTTTCCCTAGGTGGCGGCTGAGCTACAGGCCAAAATCTACAGGTAGGCACTTTGCAAAAAACACCTCTGTTTTCTTTCAAAAAGTTGGATGTGTCCACGTTGCGCTTTGGGGCGTTACCTGTCGCGGGCGCTAGGCCTACCCACACAAGTGAGGTATCATTTTTATCGGGAGACGTGGGGGAACGCTGGGTGGAAGGACATTTGTGGCTCCTCTCAGATTCCAGAATTTTCTGCCACAGAAATGTGAGGAACATGTGTTTTTTCAGCCAAATTTTGAGGTTTGCAAAGGATTCTGGGTAACAGAACCTGGTCCGAGCCACACAAGTCACCCCATCTTGGATTCCCCTAGGTCTCTAGTTTTCAGAAATGCACAGGTTTCGTAGGTTTCCCTAGGTGGCGGCTGAGCTACAGGCCAAAATCTACAGGTAGGCACTTTGCAAAAAACGCCTCTGTTTTCTTTAAAAAATTTGGATGTGTCCACGTTGCGCTTTGGGGCGTTACCTGTCGCGGGCGCTAGGCCTACCCACACAAGTGAGGTATAATTTTTATCGGGAGACGTGGGGGAACGCTGGGTGGAAGGACATTTGTGGCTCCTCTCAGATTCCAGAACTTTCTGCCACAGAAATGTGAGGAACATGTGTTTTTTCAGCCAAATTCTGAGGTTTGCAAAGGATTCTGGGTAACAGAACCTGGTCCGAGCCACACAAGTCAGCCAATATTGGATTCCCCTAGGTCTCTACTTTTCAGAAATGCACAGGTTTGGTAGGTTTCCCTAGGTGGCGGCTGAGCTACAGGCCAAAATCTACAGGTAGGCACTTTACAAAAAACACCTCTGTTTTCTTTCAAAAATTTGGATGTGTCCACGTTGCGCTTTGGGGCGTTTCCTGTCGCGGGCGCTAGGCCTACCCACACAAGTGAGGTATCATTTTTATAGGGAGACGTGGGGGAACGCTGGGTGGAAGGAAATTAGTGGCTCCTCTCAGATTCCAGAACTTTCTGCCACAGAAATGTGAGGAAAATGCCTTTTTTTTAGCCAAATTTTGAGGTTTGCAAAGGATTCTGGGTAACAGAACCTGGTCCGAGCCACACAAGTCACCCCATCTTGGATTCCCCTAGGTCTCTAGTTTTCAGAAATGCACAGGTTTGGTAGGTTTCCCTAGGTGGCGGCTGAGCTACAGGCCAAAATCTACAGGTAGGCACTTTACAAAAAACACCTCTGTTTTCTTTCAAAAATGTGGATGTGTCCACGTTGCGCTTTGGGGTGTTTCCTGTCGCGGGCGCTAGGTCTACCCACACAAATGAGGTATCATTTTTATCGGGAGACGTGGGGGAACGCTGGGTGGAAGTAAATTTGTGGCTCCTCTCAGATTCCAGAACTTTCTGCCACAGAAATGTGAGGAACATGTGTTTTTTTAGCCAAATTTTGAGGTTTGCAAAAGATTCTGGGTAACAGAACCTGGTCCGAGCCACACAAGTCACCCCATCTTGGATTCCCCTAGGTCTCTAGTTTTCAGAAATGCACAGGTTTCGTAGGTTTCCCTAGGTGGCGGCTGAGCTACAGGCCAAAATCTACAGGTAGGCACTTTGCAAAAAACACCTCTGTTTTCTTTCAAAAATTTGGATGTGTCCACGTTGCGCTTTGGGGCGTTACCTGTCGCGGGCGCTAGGCCTACCCACACAAGTGAGGTATCATTTTTATCGGGAGACGTGGGGGAACGCTGGGTGGAAGGACATTTGTGGCTCCTCTCAGATTCCAGAACTTTCTGCCACAGAAATGTGAGGAACATGTGTTTTTTCAGCCAAATTCTGAGGTTTGCAAAGGATTCTGGGTAACAGAACCTGGTCCGAGCCACACAAGTCAGCCAATATTGGATTCCCCTAGGTCTCTACTTTTCAGAAATGCACAGGTTTTGTAGGTTTCCCTAGGTGGCGGCTGAGCTACAGGCCAAAATCTACAGGTAGGCACTTTACAAAAAACACCTCTGTTTTCTTTCAAAAATTTGGATGTGTCCACGTTGCGCTTTGGGGCGTTTCCTGTCGCGGGCGCTAGGCCTACCCACACAAGTGAGGTATCATTTTTATAGGGAGACGTGGGGGAACGCTGGGTGGAAGGAAATTTGTGGCTCCTCTCAGATTCCAGAACTTTCTGCCACAGAAATGTGAGGAAAATGCCTTTTTTTTAGCCAAATTTTGAGGTTTGCAAAGGATTCTGGGTAACAGAACCTGGTCCGAGCCACACAAGTCACCCCATCTTGGATTCCCCTAGGTCTCTAGCTTTCAGAAATGCACAGGTTTGGTAGGTTTCCCTAGGTGGCGGCTGAGCTACAGGCCAAAATCTACAGGTAGACACTTTGCAAAAAACACCTCTGTTTTCTTTCAAACATTTGGATGTGTCCACGTTGCGCTTTGGGGCGCTTCCTGTCGCGGGCGCTAGGCCTACCCACACAAGTGAGGTATCATGTTTATCGGGAGACGTGGGGGAACGCTGGGTGGAAGGAAATTTGTGGCTCCTCTCAGATTCCAGAACTTTCTGCCACAGAAATGTGAGGAACATGTGTTTTTTTAGCCAAATTTTTAGGTTTGCAAAGGATTCTGGGTAACAGAACCTGGTCCGAGCCACACAAGTCAGCCCATATTGGATTCCCCTAGGTCTCTAGTTTTCAGAAATGCACAGGTTTCGTAGGATTCCCTAGGTGGCGGCTGAGCTACAGGCCAAAATCTACAGGTAGGCACTTTACAAAAAACACCTCTGTTTTCTTTCAACAATTTGGATGTGTCCACGTTGCGCTTTGGGGCGTTTCCTGTCGCGGGCGCTAGGTCTACCCACACAAGTGAGGTATCATTTTTATCGGGAGACGTGGGGGAACGCTGGGTGGAAGTAAATTTGTGGCTCCTCTCAGATTCCAGAACTTTCTGCAACAGAAATGTGAGGAACATGTGTTTTTTTAGCCAAATTTTGAGGTTTGCAAAGGATTCTGGGTAACAGAACCTGGTCCGAGCCACACAAGTCAGCCCATATTGGATTCCCCTAGGTCTCTAGTTTTCAGAAATGCACAGGTTTGGTAGGTTTCCCTAGGTGGCGGCTGAGCTACAGGCCAAAATCTACAGGTAGGCACTTTACAAAAAACACCTCTGTTTTCTTTCAAAAATGTGGATGTGTCCACGTTGCACTTTGGGGTGTTTCCTGTCGCGGGCGCTAGGTCTACCCACACAAATGAGGTATCATTTTTATCGGGAGACGTGGGGGAACGCTGGGTGGAAGTAAATTTGTGGCTCCTCTCAGATTCCAGAACTTTCTGCCACAGAAATGTGAGGAACATGTGTTTTTTTAGCCAAATTTTGAGGTTTGCAAAGGATTCTGGGTAACAGGACCTGGTCCGAGCCACACAAGTCACCCCATATTGGATTCCCCTAGGTCTCTAGTTTTCAGAAATGCACAGGTTTGGTAGGTTGCCCTAGGTGGCGGCTGAGCTACAGGCCAAAATCTACAGGTAGGCAATTTGCAAAAAACACCTCTGTTTTCTTTAAAAAATTTGAATGTGTCCACGTTGCGCTTTGGGGCGTTTCCTGTCGCGGGCGCTAGGCCTACCCACACAAGTGAGGTATCATTTTTATCGCGAGACGTGGGGGAACGCTGGGTGGAAGGAAATTTGTGGCTCCTCTCAGATTCCAGAACTTTCTGCCACAGAAATGTGAGGAACATGTGTTTTTTTAGCCAAATTTTGAGGTTTGCAAAGGATTCTGGGTAACAGAACCTGGTCCGAGCCACACAAGTCAGCCCATATTGGATTCCCCTAGGTCTCTAGTTTTCAGAAATGCACAGGTTTGGTAGGTTTCCCTAGGTGGCGGCTGAGCTACAGGCCAAAATCTACAGGTAGGCACTTTACAAAAAACACCTCTGTTTTCTTTCAAAAATGTGGATGTGTCCACGTTGCGCTTTGGGGTGTTTCCTGTCGCGGGCGCTAGGTCTACCCACACAAATGAGGTATCATTTTTATCGGGAGACGTGGGGGAACGCTGGGTGGAAGTAAATTTGTGGCTCCTCTCAGATTCCAGAACTTTCTGCCACAGAAATGTGAGGAACATGTGTTTTTTTAGCCACATTTTGAGGTTTGCAAAGGATTCTGGGTAACAGGACCTGGTCCGAGCCACACAAGTCACCCCATCTTGGATTCCCCTAGGTCTCTAGTTTTCAGAAATGCACAGGTTTGGTAGGTTTCCCTAGGTGGCGGCTGAGCTACAGGGCAAAATCTACAGGTAGGCACTTTGCAAAAAACACCTCTGTTTTCTTTAAAAAATTTGAATGTGTCCACGTTGCGCTTTGGGGCGTTTCCTGTCGCGGGCGCTAGGCCTACCCACACAAGTGAGGTATCATTTTTATCGCGAGATGTGGGGGAACGCTGGGTGGAAGGAAATTTGTGGCTCCTCTCAGATTCCAGAACTTTCTGCCACAGAAATGTGAGGAACATGTGTTTTTTTAGCCAAATTTTGAGGTTTGCAAAGGAGTCTGGGTAACAGAACCTGGTCTGAGCCACACAAGTCACCCCATCTTGGATTCCCCTAGGTCTCTAGTTTTCAGAAATGCACATGTTTGGTATGTTTCCCTAGGTGGCGGCTGAGCTACAGGCCAAAATCTACAGGTAGGCACTTTGCAAAAAACACCTCTGTTTTCTTTCAAACATTTGGATGTGTCCACGTTGCGCTTTGGGGCGTTTCCTGTCGCGGGCGCTATGCCTACCCACACAAGTGAGGTATCATTTTCATCGGGAGAAGTGGGGGAACGCTGGGTGGAAGGAAATTTGTGGCTCCTCTCGGATTCCAGAACTTTCTGCCACAGAAATGTGAGGAACATGTGTTTTTTTAGCCAAATTTTGAGGTTTGCAAAGGATTCTGGGTAACAGAACCTGGTCCGAGCCACACAAGTCACCCCATATTGGATTCCCCTAGGTCTCTAGTTTTCAGAAATGAACAGGTTTGGTAGGTTTCCCTAGGTGGCGGCTGAGCTACAGGCCAAAATCTACAGGTAGGCACTTTGCAAAAAAAAACTCTGTTTTCTTTCAAAAAGTTGGATGTGTCCACGTTGCGCTTTGGGGCGTTTCCTGTCGCGGGCGCTAGGCCTACCCACACAAGTGAGGTATCGTTTTTATCGGGAGACGTGGGGGAACGCTGGGTGGAAGGAAATTTGTGGCTCCTCTCAGATTCCAGAACTTTCTGCCACAGAAATGTGAGGAACATGTGTTTTTTTAGCCAAATTTTGAGGTTTGCAAAAGATTCTGGGTAACAGAACCTGGTCCGAGCCACACAAGTCACCCCATCTTGGATTCCCCTAGGTCTCTAGTTTTCAGAAATGCACAGGTTTCGTAGGTTTCCCTGGGTGGCGGCTGAGCTACAGGCCAAAATCTACAGGTAGGCACTTTACAAAAAACACCTCTGTTTTCTTTCAACAATTTGGATGTGTCCACGTTGCGCTTTGGGGCGTTTCCTGTCGCGGGCGCTAGGTCTACCCACACAAGTGAGGTATCATTTTTATCGGGAGACGTGGGGGAACGCTGGGTGGAAGTAAATTTGTGGCTCTTCTCAGATTCCAGAACTTTCTGCAACAGAAATGTGAGGAACATGTGTTTTTTTAGCCAAATTTTGAGGTTTGCAAAGGATTCTGGGTAACAGAACCTGGTCCGAGCCACACAAGTCAGCCCATATTGGATTCCCCTAGGTCTCTAGTTTTCAGAAATGCACAGGTTTGGTAGGTTTCCCTAGGTGGCGGCTGAGCTACAGGCCAAAATCTACAGGTAGGCACTTTACAAAAAACACCTCTGTTTTCTTTCAAAAATGTGGATGTGTCCACGTTGCGCTTTGGGGTGTTTCCTGTCGCGGGCGCTAGGTCTACCCACACAAATGAGGTATCATTTTTATCGGGAGACGTGGGGGAACGCTGGGTGGAAGTAAATTTGTGGCTCCTCTCAGATTCCAGAACTTTCTGCCACAGAAATGTGAGGAACATGTGTTTTTTTAGCCAAATTTTGAGGTTTGCAAAGGATTCTGGGTAACAGGACCTGGTCCGAGCCACACAAGTCACCCCATATTGGATTCCCCTAGGTCTCTAGTTTTCAGAAATGCACAGGTTTGGTAGGTTGCCCTAGGTGGCGGCTGAGCTACAGGCCAAAATCTACAGGTAGGCAATTTGCAAAAAACACCTATGTTTTCTTTAAAAAATTTGAATGTGTCCACGTTGCGCTTTGGGGCGTTTCCTGTCGCGGGCGCTAGGCCTACCCACACAAGTGAGGTATCATTTTTATCGCGAGACGTGGGGGAACGCAGGGTGGAAGGAAATTTGTGGCTCCTCTCAGATTCCAGAACTTTCTGCCACAGAAATGTGAGGAACATGTGTTTTTTTAGCCAAATTTTGAGGTTTGCAAAGGATTCTGGGTAACAGAACCTGGTCCGAGCCACACAAGTCAGCCCATATTGGATTCCCCTAGGTCTCTAGTTTTCAGAAATGCACAGGTTTGGTAGGTTTCCCTAGGTGGCGGCTGAGCTACAGGCCAAAATCTACAGGTAGGCACTTTATAAAAAACACCTCTGTTTTCTTTCAAAAATGTGGATGTGTCCACGTTGCGCTTTGAGGTGTTTCCTGTCGCGGGCGCTAGGTCTACCCACACAAATGAGGTATCATTTTTATCGGGAGACGTGGGGGAACGCTGGGTGGAAGTAAATTTGTGGCTCCTCTCAGATTCCAGAACTTTCTGCCACAGAAATGTGAGGAACATGTGTTTTTTTAGCCACATTTTGAGGTTTGCAATGGATTCTGGGTAACAGGAGCTGGTCCGAGCCACACAAGTCACCCCATCTTGGATTCCCCTAGGTCTCTAGTTTTCAGAAATGCACAGGTTTGGTAGGTTTCCCTAGGTGGCGGCTGAGCTACAGGGCAAAATCTGCAGGTAGGCACTTTGCAAAAAACACCTCTGTTTTCTTTAAAAAATTTGAATGTGTCCACGTTGCGCTTTGGGGCGTTTCCTGTCGCGGGCGCTAGGCCTACCCACACAAGTGAGGTATCATTTTTATCGCGAGATGTGGGGGAATGCTGGGTGGAAGGAAATTTGTGGCTCCTCTCAGATTCCAGAACTTTCTGCCACAGAAATGTGAGGAACATGTGTTTTTTTAGCCAAATTTTGAGGTTTGCAAAGGAGTCTGGGTAACAGAACCTGGTCTGAGCCTCACAAGTCACCCCATCTTGGATTCCCCTAGGTCTCTAGTTTTCAGAAATGCACATGTTTGGTAGGTTTCCCTAGGTGGCGGCTGAGCTACAGGCCAAAATCTACAGGTAGGCACTTTGCAAAAAACACCTCTGTTTTCTTTCAAAAATTTGGATGTGTCCACGTTGCGCTTTGGGGCGTTTCCTGTCGCGGGCGCTATGCCTACCCACACAAGTGAGGTATCATTTTCATCGGGAGAAGTGGGGGAACGCTGGGTGGAAGGAAATTTGTGGCTCCTCTCAGATTCCAGAACTTTCTGCCACAGAAATGTGAGGAACATGTGTTTTTTTAGCCAAATTTTGAGGTTTGCAAAGGATTCTGGGTAACAGAACCTGGTCCGAGCCACACAAGTCACCCCATATTGGATTCCCCTAGGTCTCTAGTTTTCAGAAATGAACAGGTTTGGTAGGTTTCCCTAGGTGGCGGCTGAGCTACAGGCCAAAATCTACAGGTAGGCACTTTGCAAAAAAAACCTCTGTTTTCTTTCAAAAAGTTGGATGGGTCCACGTTGCGCTTTGGGGCGTTTCCTGACGCGGGCGCTAGGCCTACCCACACAAGTGAGGTATCATTTTTATTGGGAGACGTGGGGGAACGCTGGGTGGAAGGAAATTTGTGGCTCCTCTCAGATTCCAGAACTTTCTGCCACAGAAATGTGAGGAACATGTGTTTTTTTAGCCAAATTTTGAGGTTTGCAAAAGATTCTGGGTAACAGAACCTGGTCCGAGCCACACAAGTCATCCCATCTTGGATTCCCCTAGGTCTCTAGTTTTCAGAAATGCACAGGTTTGGTAGGTTTCCCTAGGTGGCGGCTGAGCTACAGGCCAAAATCTACAGGTAGGCACTTTGCAAAAAACACCTCTGTTTACTTTAAAAAATGTGGATGTGTCCACGTTGCGCTTTGGGGCGTTTCCTGTCACGGGCGCTAGGCCTACCCACACAAGTGAGGTACAATTTTTATTGTGAGACGTGGGGAAACGCTGAGTGGAGGGAAATTTGTGGCTCCTCTCAGATTCCAGAACTTTCTGCCACAGAAATGTGAGGAACATGTGTTTTTTTTAGCCAAATTTTGAGGTTTGCAAAGGATTCTGGGTAACAGAACCTGGTCCGAGCCACACAAGTCACCCCATTTTGGATTCCCCTAGGTCTCTAGTTTTCAGAAATGCACAGGTTTGGTAGGTTTCCCTAGGTGGCGGCTGAGCTACAGGCCAAAATCTACATGTAGGCACTTAACAAAAAACACCTCTGTTTTCTTTAAAAAATGTGGATGTGTCCACGTTGCGCTTTGGGGCGTTTCCTGTCGCGGGCGCTAGGTCTACCCACACAAGTGAGGTATCATTTTTATCGGGAGACGTGGGGGAACGCTGGGTGGAAGGAAATGTGTGGCTCCTCTCAGATTCCAGAACTTTTTGCCACAGAAATGTGAGGAACATGTGTTTTTTTAGCCAAATTTTGAGGTTTGCAAAGGATTCTGGGTAACAGAACCTTGGTCCGAGCCACACAACTCACCCCATCTTGGATTCCCCTAGGTCTCTAGTTTTCAGAAATGCACAGGTTTGGTAGGTTTCCCTAGGTTGCGGCTGAGCTACAGGCCAAAATCTACAGGTAGGCACTTTGCAAAAAACACCTCTGTTTTCTTTAAAAAATTTGAATGTGTCCACGTTGCGCTTTGGGGCGCTTCCTGTCGCGGCCGCTAGACCTACCCACACAAGTGAGGTATCATTTTTATCGCGAGATGTGGGGGAACGCTGGGTGGAAGGAAATTTGTGGCTCCTCTCAGATTCCAGAACTTTCTGCCACAGAAATGTGAGGAACATGTGTTTTTTTAGCCAAATTTTGAGGTTTGCAAAGGATTCTGGGTAACAGAATCTGGTCCGATCCACACAAGTCACCCCATCTTGGATTCCCCTAGGTCTCTAGTTTTCAGAAATGCATAGGTTTGGTAGGTTTCCCTAGGTGGCGGCTGAGCTACAGGCCAAAATCTACAGGTAGGCACTTTGCAAAAAACACCTCTGTTTTCTTTCAAACATTTGGATGTGTCCACGTTGCGCTTTGGGGCGCTTTCTGTCGCGGGCGCTAGGCCTACCCACACAAGTGAGGTATCATGTTTATCGGGAGACGTGGGGGAACGCTGGGTGGAAGGAAATTTGTGGCTCCTCTCAGATTCCAGAACTTTCTGCCACAGAAATGTGAGGAACATGTGTTTTTTTAGCCAAATTTTTAGGTTTGCAAAGGATTCTGGGTAACAGAACCTGGTCCGAGCCACACAAGTCAGCCCATATTGGATTCCCCTAGGTCTCTAGTTTTCAGAAATGCACAGGTTTCGTAGGATTCCCTAGGTGGCGGCTGAGCTACAGGCCAAAATCTACAGGTAGGCACTTTACAAAAAACACCTCTGTTTTCTTTCAACAATTTGGATGTGTCCACGTTGCGCTTTGGGGCGTTTCCTGTCGCGGGCGCTAGGTCTACCCACACAAGTGAGGTATCATTTTTATCGGGAGACGCGGGGAACGCTGGGTGGAAGTAAATTTGTGGCTCCTCTCAGATTCCAGAACTTTCTGCAACAGAAATGTGAGGAACATGTGTTTTTTTAGCCAAATTTTGAGGTTTGCAAAGGATTCTGGGTAACAGAACCTGGTCCGAGCCACACAAGTCAGCCCATATTGGATTCCCCTAGGTCTCTAGTTTTCAGAAATGCACAGGTTTGGTAGGTTTCCCTAGGTGGCGGCTGAGCTACAGGCCAAAATCTACAGGTAGGCACTTTACAAAAAACACCTCTGTTTTCTTTCAAAAATGTGGATGTGTCCACGTTGCGCTTTGGGGTGTTTCCTGTCACGGGCGCTAGGTCTACCCACACAAATGAGGTATCATTTTTATCGGGAGACGTGGGGGAACGCTGTGTGGAAGTAAATTTGTGGCTCCTCTCAGATTCCAGAACTTTCTGCCACAGAAATGTGAGGAACATGTGTTTTTTTAGCCAAATTTTGAGGTTTGCAAAGGATTCTGGGTAACAGGACCTGGTCCGAGCCACACAAGTCACCCCATATTGGATTCCCCTAGGTCTCTAGTTTTCAGAAATGCACAGGTTTGGTAGGTTGCCCTAGGTGGCGGCTGAGCTACAGGCCAAAATCTACAGGTAGGCAATTTGCAAAAAACACCTCTGTTTTCTTTAAAAAATTTGAATGTGTCCACGTTGCGCTTTGGGGCGTTTCCTGTCGCGGGCGCTAGGCCTACCCACACAAGTGAGGTATCATTTTTATCGCGAGACGTGGGGGAACGCTGGGTGGAAGGAAATTTGTGGCTCCTCTCAGATTCCAGAACTTTCTGCCACAGAAATGTGAGGAACATGTGTTTTTTTAGCCAAATTTTGAGGTTTGCAAAGGATTCTGGGTAACAGAACCTGGTCTGAGCCACACAAGTCACCCCATCTTGGATTCCCCTAGGTCTCTAGTTTTCAGAAATGCACATGTTTGGTAGGTTTCCCTAGGTGGCGGCTGAGCTACAGGCCAAAATCTACAGGTAGGCACTTTGCAAAAAACACCTCTGTTTTCTTTCAAAAATTTGGATGTGTCCACGTTGCGCTTTGGGGCGTTTCCTGTCGCGGGCGCTATGCCTACCCACACAAGTGAGGTATCATTTTCATCGGGAGAAGTGGGGGAACGCTGGGTGGAAGGAAATTTGTGGCTCCTCTCGGATTCCAGAACTTTCTGCCACAGAAATGTGAGGAACATGTGTTTTTTTAGCCAAATTTTGAGGTTTGCAAAGGATTCTGGGTAACAGAACCTGGTCCGAGCCACACAAGTCACCCCATATTGGATTCCCCTAGGTCTCTAGTTTTCAGAAATGAACAGGTTTGGTAGGTTTCCCTAGGTGGCGGCTGAGCTACAGGCCAAAATCTACAGGTAGGCACTTTGCAAAAAAAAACTCTGTTTTCTTTCAAAAAGTTGGATGTGTCCACGTTGCGCTTTGGGGCGTTTCCTGTCGCGGGCGCTAGGCCTACCCACACAAGTGAGGTATCGTTTTTATCGGGAGACGTGGGGGAACGCTGGGTGGAAGGAAATTTGTGGCTCCTCTCAGATTCCAGAACTTTCTGCCACAGAAATGTGAGGAACATGTGTTTTTTTAGCCAAATTTTGAGGTTTGCAAAAGATTCTGGGTAACAGAACCTGGTCCGAGCCACACAAGTCACCCCATCTTGGATTCCCCTAGGTCTCTAGTTTTCAGAAATGCACAGGTTTCGTAGGTTTCCCTAGGTGGCGGCTGAGCTACAGGCCAAAATCTACAGGTAGGCACTTTACAAAAAACACCTCTGTTTTCTTTCAACAATTTGGATGTGTCCACGTTGCGCTTTGGGGCGTTTCCTGTCGCGGGCGCTAGGTCTACCCACACAAGTGAGGTATCATTTTTATCGGGAGACGTGGGGGAACGCTGGGTGGAAGTAAATTTGTGGCTCTTCTCAGATTCCAGAACTTTCTGCAACAGAAATGTGAGGAACATGTGTTTTTTTAGCCAAATTTTGAGGTTTGCAAAGGATTCTGGGTAACAGAACCTGGTCCGAGCCACACAAGTCAGCCGATATGGGATTCCCCTAGGTCTCTAGTTTTCAGAAATGCACAGGTTTGGTAGGTTTCCCTAGGTGGCGGCTGAGCTACAGGCCAAAATCTACAGGTAGGCACTTTACAAAAAACACCTCTGTTTTCTTTCAAAAATGTGGATGTGTCCACGTTGCGCTTTGGGGTGTTTCCTGTCGCGGGCGCTAGGTCTACCCACACAAATGAGGTATCATTTTTATCGGGAGACGTGGGGGAACGCTGGGTGGAAGTAAATTTGTGGCTCCTCTCAGATTCCAGAACTTTCTGCCACAGAAATGTGAGGAACATGTGTTTTTTTAGCCAAATTTTGAGGTTTGCAAAGGATTCTGGGTAACAGGACCTGGTCCGAGCCACACAAGTCAGCCCATATTGGATTCCCCTAGGTCTCTAGTTTTCAGAAATGCACAGGTTTGGTAGGTTTCCCTAGGTGGCGGCTGAGCTACAGGCCAAAATCTACAGGTAGGCACTTTATAAAAAACACCTCTGTTTTCTTTCAAAAATGTGGATGTGTCCACGTTGCGCTTTGAGGTGTTTCCTGTCGCGGGCGCTAGGTCTACCCACACAAATGAGGTATCATTTTTATCGGGAGACGTGGGGGAACGCTGGGTGGAAGTAAATTTGTGGCTCCTCTCAGATTCCAGAACTTTCTGCCACAGAAATGTGAGGAACATGTGTTTTTTTAGCCACATTTTGAGGTTTGCAAAGGATTCTGGGTAACAGGAGCTGGTCCGAGCCACACAAGTCACCCCATCTTGGATTCCCCTAGGTCTCTAGTTTTCAGAAATGCACAGGTTTGGTAGGTTTCCCTAGGTGGCGGCTGAGCTACAGGGCAAAATCTGCAGGTAGGCACTTTGCAAAAAACACCTCTGTTTTCTTTAAAAAATTTGAATGTGTCCACGTTGCGCTTTGGGGCGTTTCCTGTCGCGGGCGCTAGGCCTACCCACACAAGTGAGGTATCATTTTTATCGCGAGATGTGGGGGAACGCTGGGTGGAAGGAAATTTGTGGCTCCTCTCAGATTCCAGAACTTTCTGCCACAGAAATGTGAGGAACATGTGTTTTTTTAGCCAAATTTTGAGGTTTGCAAAGGAGTCTGGGTAACAGAACCTGGTCTGAGCCACACAAGTCACCCCATCTTGGATTCCCCTAGGTCTCTAGTTTTCAGAAATGCACATGTTTGGTAGGTTTCCCTAGGTGGCGGCTGAGCTACAGGCCAAAATCTACAGGTAGGCACTTTGCAAAAAACACCTCTGTTTTCTTTCAAAAATTTGGATGTGTCCACGTTGCGCTTTGGGGCGTTTCCTGTCGCGGGCGCTATGCCTACCCACACAAGTGAGGTATCATTTTCATCGGGAGAAGTGGGGGAACGCTGGGTGGAAGGAAATTTGTGGCTCCTCTCAGATTCCAGAACTTTCTGCCACAGAAATGTGAGGAACATGTGTTTTTTTAGCCAAATTTTGAGGTTTGCAAAGGATTCTGGGTAACAGAACCTGGTCCGAGCCACACAAGTCACCCCATATTGGATTCCCCTAGGTCTCTAGTTTTCAGAAATGAACAGGTTTGGTAGGTTTCCCTAGGTGGCGGCTGAGCTACAGGCCAAAATCTACAGGTAGGCACTTTGCAAAAAAAACCTCTGTTTTCTTTCAAAAAGTTGGATGGGTCCACGTTGCGCTTTGGGGCGTTTCCTGACGCGGGCGCTAGGCCTACCCACACAAGTGAGGTATCATTTTTATTGGGAGACGTGGGGGAACGCTGGGTGGAAGGAAATTTGTGGCTCCTCTCAGATTCCAGAACTTTCTGCCACAGAAATGTGAGGAACATGTGTTTTTTTAGCCAAATTTTGAGGTTTGCAAAAGATTCTGGGTAACAGAACCTGGTCCGAGCCACACAAGTCATCCCATCTTGGATTCCCCTAGGTCTCTAGTTTTCAGAAATGCACAGGTTTGGTAGGTTTCCTTAGGTGGCGGCTGAGCTACAGGCCAAAATCTACAGGTAGGCACTTTGCAAAAAACACCTCTGTTTACTTTAAAAAATGTGGATGTGTCCACGTTGCGCTTTGGAGCGTTTCCTGTCACGTGCGCTAGGCCTACCCACACAAGTGAGGTACAATTTTTATCGTGAGACGTGGGGAAACGCTGAGTGGAGGGAAATTTGTGGCTCCTCTCAGATTCCAGGACTTTCTGCCACAGAAATGTGAGGAACATGTGTTTTTTTTAGCCAAATTTTGAGGTTTGCAAAGGATTCTGGGTAACAGAACCTGGTCCGAGCCACACAAGTCACCCCATTTTGGATTCCCCTAGGTCTCTAGTTTTCAGAAATGCACAGGTTTGGTAGGTTTCCCTAGGTGGCGGCTGAGCTACAGGCCAAAATCTACATGTAGGCACTTAACAAAAAACACCTCTGTTTTCTTTCAAAAATGTGGATTTGTCCACGTTGCGCTTTGGGGCGTTTCCTGTCGCGGGCGCTAGGTCTACCCACACAAGTGAGGTATCATTTTTATCGGGAGACGTGGGGGAACGCTGGGTGGAAGGAAATGTGTGGCTCCTCTCAGATTCCAGAACTTTTTGCCACAGAAATGTGAGGAACATGTGTTTTTTTAGCCAAATTTTGAGGTTTGCAAAGGATTCTGGGTAACAGAACCTGGTCCGAGCCACACAACTCACCCCATCTTGGATTCCCCTAGGTCTCTAGTTTTCAGAAATGCACAGGTTTGGTAGGTTTCCCTAGGTTGCGGCTGAGCTACAGGCCAAAATCTACAGGTAGGCACTTTGCAAAAAACACCTCTGTTTTCTTTAAAAAATTTGAATGTGTCCACGTTGCGCTTTGGGGCGCTTTCTGTCGCGGGCGCTAGGCCTACCCACACAAGTGAGGTATCATGTTTATCGGGAGACGTGGGGGAACGCTGGGTGGAAGGAAATTTGTGGCTCCTCTCAGATTCCAGAACTTTCTGCCACAGAAATGTGAGGAACATGTGTTTTTTTAGCCAAATTTTTAGGTTTGCAAAGGATTCTGGGTAACAGAACCTGGTCCGAGCCACACAAGTCAGCCCATATTGGATTCCCCTAGGTCTCTAGTTTTCAGAAATGCACAGGTTTCGTAGGATTCCCTAGGTGGCGGCTGAGCTACAGGCCAAAATCTACAGGTAGGCACTTTACAAAAAACACCTCTGTTTTCTTTCAACAATTTGGATGTGTCCACGTTGCGCTTTGGGGCGTTTCCTGTCACGGGCGCTAGGTCTACCCACACAAGTGAGGTATCATTTTTATCGGGAGACGCGGGGAACGCTGGGTGGAAGTAAATTTGTGGCTCCTCTCAGATTCCAGAACTTTCTGCAACAGAAATGTGAGGAACATGTGTTTTTTTAGCCAAATTTTGAGGTTTGCAAAGGATTCTGGGTAACAGAACCTGGTCCGAGCCACACAAGTCAGCCCATATTGGATTCCCCTAGGTCTCTAGTTTTCAGAAATGCACAGGTTTGGTAGGTTTCCCTAGGTGGCGGCTGAGCTACAGGCCAAAATCTACAGGTAGGCACTTTACAAAAAACACCTCTGTTTTCTTTCAAAAATGTGGATGTGTCCACGTTGCGCTTTGGGGTGTTTCCTGTCACGGGCGCTAGGTCTACCCACACAAATGAGGTATCATTTTTATCGGGAGACGTGGGGGAACGCTGGGTGGAAGTAAATTTGTGGCTCCTCTCAGATTCCAGAACTTTCTGCCACAGAAATGTGAGGAACATGTGTTTTTTTAGCCAAATTTTGAGGTTTGCAAAGGATTCTGGGTAACAGGACCTGGTCCGAGCCACACAAGTCACCCCATATTGGATTCCCCTAGGTCTCTAGTTTTCAGAAATGCACAGGTTTGGTAGGTTGCCCTAGGTGGCGGCTGAGCTACAGGCCAAAATCTACAGGTAGGCAATTTGCAAAAAACACCTCTGTTTTCTTTAAAAAATTTGAATGTGTCCACGTTGCGCTTTGGGGCGTTTCCTGTCGCGGGCGCTAGGCCTACCCACACAAGTGAGGTATCATTTTTATCGCGAGACGTGGGGGAACGCTGGGTGGAAGGAAATTTGTGGCTCCTCTCAGATTCCAGAACTTTCTGCCACAGAAATGTGAGGAACATGTGTTTTTTTAGCCAAATTTTGAGGTTTGCAAAGGAGTCTGGGTAACAGAACCTGGTCTGAGCCACACAAGTCACCCCATCTTGGATTCCCCTAGGTCTCTAGTTTTCAGAAATGCACATGTTTGGTAGGTTTCCCTAGGTGGTGGCTGAGCTACAGGCCAAAATCTACAGGTAGGCACTTTGCAAAAAACACCTCTGTTTTCTTTCAAAAATTTGGATGTGTCCACGTTGCGCTTTGGGGCGTTTCCTGTCGCGGGCGCTATGCCTACCCACACAAGTGAGGTATCATTTTCATCGGGAGAAGTGGGGGAACGCTGGGTGGAAGGAAATTTGTGGCTCCTCTCGGATTCCAGAACTTTCTGCCACAGAAATGTGAGGAACATGTGTTTTTTTAGCCAAATTTTGAGGTTTGCAAAGGATTCTGGGTAACAGAACCTGGTCCGAGCCACACAAGTCACCCCATATTGGATTCCCCTAGGTCTCTAGTTTTCAGAAATGAACAGGTTTGGTAGGTTTCCCTAGGTGGCGGCTGAGCTACAGGCCAAAATCTACAGGTAGGCACTTTGCAAAAAAAAACTCTGTTTTCTTTCAAAAAGTTGGATGTGTCCACGTTGCGCTTTGGGGCGTTTCCTGTCGCGGGCGCTAGGCCTACCCACACAAGTGAGGTATCGTTTTTATCGGGAGACGTGGGGGAACGCTGGGTGGAAGGAAATTTGTGGCTCCTCTCAGATTCCAGAACTTTCTGCCACAGAAATGTGAGGAACATGTGTTTTTTTAGCCAAATTTTGAGGTTTGCAAAAGATTCTGGGTAACAGAACCTGGTCCGAGCCACACAAGTCACCCCATCTTGGATTCCCCTAGGTCTCTAGTTTTCAGAAATGCACAGGTTTCGTAGGTTTCCCTAGGTGGCGGCTGAGCTACAGGCCAAAATCTACAGGTAGGCACTTTACAAAAAACACCTCTGTTTTCTTTCAAAAATTTGGATGTGTCCACGTTGCGCTTTGGGGCGTTTCCTGTCGCGGGCGCTAGGTCTACCCACACAAGTGAGGTATCATTTTTATCGGGAGACGTGGGGGAACGCTGGGTGGAAGTAAATTTGTGGCTCTTCTCAGATTCCAGAACTTTCTGCAACAGAAATGTGAGGAACATGTGTTTTTTTAGCCAAATTTTGAGGTTTGCAAAGGATTCTGGGTAACAGAACCTGGTCCGAGCCACACAAGTCAGCCCATATTGGATTCCCCTAGGTCTCTAGTTTTCAGAAATGCACAGGTTTGGTAGGTTTCCCTAGGTGGCGGCTGAGCTACAGGCCAAAATCTACAGGTAGGCACTTTACAAAAAACACCTCTGTTTTCTTTCAAAAATGTGGATGTGTCCACGTTGCGCTTTGGGGTGTTTCCTGTCGCGGGCGCTAGGTCTACCCACACAAATGAGGTATCATTTTTATCGGGAGACGTGGGGGAACGCTGGGTGGAAGTAAATTTGTGGCTCCTCTCAGATTCCAGAACTTTCTGCCACAGAAATGTGAGGAACATGTGTTTTTTTAGCCAAATTTTGAGGTTTGCAAAGGATTCTGGGTAACAGGACCTGGTCCGAGCCACACAAGTCACCCCATATTGGATTCCCCTAGGTCTCTAGTTTTCAGAAATGCACAGGTTTGGTAGGTTGCCCTAGGTGGCGGCTGAGCTACAGGCCAAAATCTACAGGTAGGCAATTTGCAAAAAACACCTCTGTTTTCTTGAAAAAATTTGAATGTGTCCACGTTGCGCTTTGGGGCGTTTCCTGTCGCGGGCGCTAGGCCTACCCACACAAGTGAGGTATCATTTTTATCGCGAGACGTGGGGGAACGCAGGGTGGAAGGAAATTTGTGGCTCCTCTCAGATTCCAGAACTTTCTGCCACAGAAATGTGAGGAACATGTGTTTTTTTAGCCAAATTTTGAGGTTTGCAAAGGATTCTGGGTAACAGAACCTGGTCCGAGCCACACAAGTCAGCCCATATTGGATTCCCCTAGGTCTCTAGTTTTCAGAAATGCACAGGTTTGGTAGGTTTCCCTAGGTGGCGGCTGAGCTACAGGCCAAAATCTACAGGTAGGCACTTTATAAAAAACACCTCTGTTTTCTTTCAAAAATGTGGATGTGTCCACGTTGCGCTTTGAGGTGTTTCCTGTCGCGGGCGCTAGGTCTACCCACACAAATGAGGTATCATTTTTATCGGGAGACGTGGGGGAACGCTGGGTGGAAGTAAATTTGTGGCTCCTCTCAGATTCCAGAACTTTCTGCCACAGAAATGTGAGGAACATGTGTTTTTTTAGCCACATTTTGAGGTTTGCAAAGGATTCTGGGTAACAGGAGCTGGTCCGAGCCACACAAGTCACCCCATCTTGGATTCCCCTAGGTCTCTAGTTTTCAGAAATGCACAGGTTTGGTAGGTTTCCCTAGGTGGCGGCTGAGCTACAGGGCAAAATCTGCAGGTAGGCACTTTGCAAAAAACACCTCTGTTTTCTTTAAAAAATTTGAATGTGTCCACGTTGCGCTTTGGGGCGTTTCCTGTCGCGGGCGCTAGGCCTACCCACACAAGTGAGGTATCATTTTTATCGCGAGATGTGGGGGAACGCTGGGTGGAAGGAAATTTGTGGCTCCTCTCAGATTCCAGAACTTTCTGCCACAGAAATGTGAGGAACATGTGTTTTTTTAGCCAAATTTTGAGGTTTGCAAAGGAGTCTGTGTAACAGAACCTGGTCTGAGCCACACAAGTCACCCCATCTTGGATTCCCCTAGGTCTCTAGTTTTCAGAAATGCACATGTTTGGTAGGTTTCCCTAGGTGGCGGCTGAGCTACAGGCCAAAATCTACAGGTAGGCACTTTGCAAAAAACACCTCTGTTTTCTTTCAAAAATTTGGATGTGTCCACGTTGCGCTTTGGGGCGTTTCCTGTCGCGGGCGCTATGCCTACCCACACAAGTGAGGTATCATTTTCATCGGGAGAAGTGGGGGAACGCTGGGTGGAAGGAAATTTGTGGCTCCTCTCAGATTCCAGAACTTTCTGACACAGAAATGTGAGGAACATGTGTTTTTTTTAGCCAAATTTTGAGGTTTGCAAAGGATTCTGGGTAACAGAACCTGGTCCGAGCCACACAAGTCACCCCATATTGGATTCCCCTAGGTCTCTAGTTTTCAGAAATGAACAGGTTTGGTAGGTTTCCCTAGGTGGCGGCTGAGCTACAGGCCAAAATCTACAGGTAGGCACTTTGCAAAAAAAAACTCTGTTTTCTTTCAAAAAGTTGGATGGGTCCACGTTGCGCTTTGGGGCGTTTCCTGACGCGGGCGCTAGGCCTACCCACACAAGTGAGGTATCATTTTTATTGGGAGACGTGGGGGAACGCTGGGTGGAAGGAAATTTGTGGCTCCTCTCAGATTCCAGAACTTTCTGCCACAGAAATGTGAGGAACATGTGTTTTTTTAGCCAAATTTTGAGGTTTGCAAAAGATTCTGGGTAACAGAACCTGGTCCGAGCCACACAAGTCATCCCATCTTGGATTCCCCTAGGTCTCTAGTTTTCAGAAATGCACAGGTTTGGTAGGTTTCCCTAGGTGGCGGCTGAGCTACAGGCCAAAATCTACAGGTAGGCACTTTGCAAAAAACACCTCTGTTTACTTTAAAAAATGTGGATGTGTCCACGTTGCGCTTTGGGGCGTTTCCTGTCACGGGCGCTAGGCCTACCCACACAAGTGAGGTACAATTTTTATCGTGAGACGTGGGGAAACGCTGAGTGGAGGGAAATTTGTGGCTCCTCTCAGATTCCAGAACTTTCTGCCACAGAAATGTGAGGAACATGTGTTTTTTTTAGCCAAATTTTGAGGTTTGCAAAGGATTCTGGGTAACAGAACCTGGTCCGAGCCACACAAGTCACCCCATTTTGGATTCCCCTAGGTCTCTAGTTTTCAGAAATGCACAGGTTTGGTAGGTTTCCCTAGGTGGCGGCTGAGCTACAGGCCAAAATCTACATGTAGGCACTTAACAAAAAACACCTCTGTTTTCTTTCAAAAATGTGGATGTGTCCACGTTGCGCTTTGGGGCGTTTCCTGTCGCGGGCGCTAGGTCTACCCACACAAGTGAGGTATCATTTTTATCGGGAGACGTGGGGGAACGCTGGGTGGAAGGAAATGTGTGGCTCCTCTCAGATTCCAGAACTTTTTGCCACAGAAATGTGAGGAACATGTGTTTTTTTAGCCAAATTTTGAGGTTTGCAAAGGATTCTGGGTAACAGAACCTGGTCCGAGCCACACAACTCACCCCATCTTGGATTCCCCTAGGTCTCTAGTTTTCAGAAATGCACAGGTTTGGTAGGTTTCCCTAGGTTGCGGCTGAGCTACAGGCCAAAATCTACAGGTAGGCACTTTGCAAAAAACACCTCTGTTTTCTTTAAAAAATTTGAATGTGTCCACGTTGCGCTTTGGGGCGCTTCCTGTCGCGGCCGCTAGACCTACCCACACAAGTGAGGTATCATTTTTATCGCGAGATGTGGGGGAACGCTGGGTGGAAGGAAATTTGTGGCTCCTCTCAGATTCCAGAACTTTCTGCCACAGAAATGTGAGGAACATGTGTTTTTTTAGCCAAATTTTGAGGTTTGCAAAGGATTCTGGGTAACAGAATCTGGTCCGATCCACACAAGTCACCCCATCTTGGATTCCCCTAGGTCTCTAGTTTTCAGAAATGCATAGGTTTGGTAGGTTTCCCTAGGTGGCGGCTGAGCTACAGGCCAAAATCTACAGGTAGGCACTTTGCAAAAAACACCTCTGTTTTCTTTCAAACATTTGGATGTGTCCACGTTGCGCTTTGGGGCGCTTTCTGTCGCGGGCGCTAGGCCTACCCACACAAGTGAGGTATCATGTTTATCGGGAGACGTGGGGGAACGCTGGGTGGAAGGAAATTTGTGGCTCCTCTCAGATTCCAGAACTTTCTGCCACAGAAATGTGAGGAACATGTGTTTTTTTAGCCAAATTTTTAGGTTTGCAAAGGATTCTGGGTAACAGAACCTGGTCCGAGCCACACAAGTCAGCCCATATTGGATTCCCCTAGGTCTCTAGTTTTCAGAAATGCACAGGTTTCGTAGGATTCCCTAGGTGGCGGCTGAGCTACAGGCCAAAATCTACAGGTAGGCACTTTACAAAAAACACCTCTGTTTTCTTTCAACAATTTGGATGTGTCCACGTTGCGCTTTGGGGCGTTTCCTGTCACGGGCGCTAGGTCTACCCACACAAGTGAGGTATCATTTTTATCGGGAGACGCGGGGAACGCTGGGTGGAAGTAAATTTGTGGCTCCTCTCAGATTCCAGAACTTTCTGCAACAGAAATGTGAGGAACATGTGTTTTTTTAGCCAAATTTTGAGGTTTGCAAAGGATTCTGGGTAACAGAACCTGGTCCGAGCCACACAAGTCAGCCCATATTGGATTCCCCTAGGTCTCTAGTTTTCAGAAATGCACAGGTTTGGTAGGTTTCCCTAGGTGGCGGCTGAGCTACAGGCCAAAATCTACAGGTAGGCACTTTACAAAAAACACCTCTGTTTTCTTTCAAAAATGTGGATGTGTCCACGTTGCTCTTTGGGGTGTTTCCTGTCACGGGCGCTAGGTCTACCCACACAAATGAGGTATCATTTTTATCGGGAGACGTGGGGGAACGCTGGGTGGAAGTAAATTTGTGGCTCCTCTCAGATTCCAGAACTTTCTGCCACAGAAATGTGAGGAACATGTGTTTTTTTAGCCAAATTTTGAGGTTTGCAAAGGATTCTGGGTAACAGGACCTGGTCCGAGCCACACAAGTCACCCCATATTGGATTCCCCTAGGTCTCTAGTTTTCAGAAATGCACAGGTTTGGTAGGTTGCCCTAGGTGGCGGCTGAGCTACAGGCCAAAATCTACAGGTAGGCAATTTGCAAAAAACACCTCTGTTTTCTTTAAAAAATTTGAATGTGTCCACGTTGCGCTTTGGGGCGTTTCCTGTCGCGGGCGCTAGGCCTACCCACACAAGTGAGGTATCATTTTTATCGCGAGACGTGGGGGAACGCTGGGTGGAAGGAAATTTGTGGCTCCTCTAAGATTCCAGAACTTTCTGCCACAGAAATGTGAGGAACATGTGTTTTTTTAGCCAAATTTTGAGGTTTGCAAAGGAGTCTGGGTAACAGAACCTGGTCTGAGCCACACAAGTCACCCCATCTTGGATTCCCCTAGGTCTCTAGTTTTCAGAAATGCACATGTTTGGTAGGTTTCCCTAGGTGGCGGCTGAGCTACAGGCCAAAATCTACAGGTAGGCACTTTGCAAAAAACACCTCTGTTTTCTTTCAAAAATTTGGATGTGTCCACGTTGCGCTTTGGGGCGTTTCCTGTCGCGGGCGCTATGCCTACCCACACAAGTGAGGTATCATTTTCATCGGGAGAAGTGGGGGAACGCTGGGTGGAAGGAAATTTGTGGCTCCTCTCGGATTCCAGAACTTTCTGCCACAGAAATGTGAGGAACATGTGTTTTTTTAGCCAAATTTTGAGGTTTGCAAAGGATTCTGGGTAACAGAACCTGGTCCGAGCCACACAAGTCACCCCATATTGGATTCCCCTAGGTCTCTAGTTTTCAGAAATGAACAGGTTTGGTAGGTTTCCCTAGGTGGCGGCTGAGCTACAGGCCAAAATCTACAGGTAGGCACTTTGCAAAAAAAAACTCTGTTTTCTTTCAAAAAGTTGGATGTGTCCACGTTGCGCTTTGGGGCGTTTCCTGTCGCGGGCGCTAGGCCTACCCACACAAGTGAGGTATCGTTTTTATCGGGAGACGTGGGGGAACGCTGGGTGGAAGGAAATTTGTGGCTCCTCTCAGATTCCAGAACTTTCTGCCACAGAAATGTGAGGAACATGTGTTTTTTTAGCCAAATTTTGAGGTTTGCAAAAGATTCTGGGTAACAGAACCTGGTCCGAGCCACACAAGTCACCCCATCTTGGATTCCCCTAGGTCTCTAGTTTTCAGAAATGCACAGGTTTCGTAGGTTTCCCTAGGTGGCGGCTGAGCTACAGGCCAAAATCTACAGGTAGGCACTTTACAAAAAACACCTCTGTTTTCTTTCAAAAATTTGGATGTGTCCACGTTGCGCTTTGGGGCGTTTCCTGTCGCGGGCGCTAGGTCTACCCACACAAGTGAGGTATCATTTTTATCGGGAGACGTGGGGGAACGCTGGGTGGAAGTAAATTTGTGGCTCTTCTCAGATTCCAGAACTTTCTGCAACAGAAATGTGAGGAACATGTGTTTTTTTAGCCAAATTTTGAGGTTTGCAAAGGATTCTGGGTAACAGAACCTGGTCCGAGCCACACAAGTCAGCCCATATTGGATTCCCCTAGGTCTCTAGTTTTCAGAAATGCACAGGTTTGGTAGGTTTCCCTAGGTGGCGGCTGAGCTACAGGCCAAAATCTACAGGTAGGCACTTTACAAAAAACACCTCTGTTTTCTTTCAAAAATGTGGATGTGTCCACGTTGCGCTTTGGGGTGTTTCCTGTCGCGGGCGCTAGGTCTACCCACACAAATGAGGTATCATTTTTATCGGGAGACGTGGGGGAACGCTGGGTGGAAGTAAATTTGTGGCTCCTCTCAGATTCCAGAACTTTCTGCCACAGAAATGTGAGGAACATGTGTTTTTTTAGCCAAATTTTGAGGTTTGCAAAGGATTCTGGGTAACAGGACCTGGTCCGAGCCACACAAGTCACCCCATATTGGATTCCCGTAGGTCTCTAGTTTTCAGAAATGCACAGGTTTGGTAGGTTGCCCTAGGTGGCGGCTGAGCTACAGGCCAAAATCTACAGGTAGGCAATTTGCAAAAAACACCTCTGTTTTCTTTAAAAAATTTGAATGTGTCCACGTTGCGCTTTGGGGCGTTTCCTGTCGCGGGCGCTAGGCCTACCCACACAAGTGAGGTATCATTTTTATCGCGAGACGTGGGGGAACGCAGGGTGGAAGGAAATTTGTGGCTCCTCTCAGATTCCAGAACTTTCTGCCACAGAAATGTGAGGAACATGTGTTTTTTTAGCCAAATTTTGAGGTTTGCAAAGGATTCTGGGTAACAGAACCTGGTCCGAGCCACACAAGTCAGCCCATATTGGATTCCCCTAGGTCTCTAGTTTTCAGAAATGCACAGGTTTGGTAGGTTTCCCTAGGTGGCGGCTGAGCTACAGGCCATAATCTACAGGTAGGCACTTTATAAAAAACACCTCTGTTTTCTTTCAAAAATGTGGATGTGTCCACGTTGCGCTTTGAGGTGTTTCCTGTCGCGGGCGCTAGGTCTACCCACACAAATGAGGTATCATTTTTATCGGGAGACGTGGGGGAACGCTGGGTGGAAGTAAATTTGTGGCTCCTCTCAGATTCCAGAACTTTCTGCCACAGAAATGTGAGGAACATGTGTTTTTTTAGCCACATTTTGAGGTTTGCAAAGGATTCTGGGTAACAGGAGCTGGTCCGAGCCACACAAGTCACCCCATCTTGGATTCCCCTAGGTCTCTAGTTTTCAGAAATGCACAGGTTTGGTAGGTTTCCCTAGGTGGCGGCTGAGCTACAGGGCAAAATCTGCAGGTAGGCACTTTGCAAAAAACACCTCTGTTTTCTTTAAAAAATTTGAATGTGTCCACGTTGCGCTTTGGGGCGTTTCCTGTCGCGGGCGCTAGGCCTACCCACACAAGTGAGGTATCATTTTTATCGCGAGATGTGGGGGAACGCTGGGTGGAAGGAAATTTGTGGCTCCTCTCAGATTCCAGAACTTTCTGCCACAGAAATGTGAGGAACATGTGTTTTTTTAGCCAAATTTTGAGGTTTGCAAAGGAGTCTGGGTAACAGAACCTGGTCTGAGCCACACAAGTCACCCCATCTTGGATTCCCCTAGGTCTCTAGTTTTCAGAAATGCACATGTTTGGTAGGTTTCCCTAGGTGGCGGCTGAGCTACAGGCCAAAATCTACAGGTAGGCACTTTGCAAAAAACACCTCTGTTTTCTTTCAAAAATTTGGATGTGTCCACGTTGCGCTTTGGGGCGTTTCCTGTCGCGGGCGCTATGCCTACCCACACAAGTGAGGTATCATTTTCATCGGGAGAAGTGGGGGAACGCTGGGTGGAAGGAAATTTGTGGCTCCTCTCAGATTCCAGAACTTTCTGCCACAGAAATGTGAGGAACATGTGTTTTTTTAGCCAAATTTTGAGGTTTGCAAAGGATTCTGGGTAACAGAACCTGGTCCGAGCCACACAAGTCACCCCATATTGGATTCCCCTAGGTCTCTAGTTTTCAGAAATGAACAGGTTTGGTAGGTTTCCCTAGGTGGCGGCTGAGCTACAGGCCAAAATCTACAGGTAGGCACTTTGCAAAAAAAAACTCTGTTTTCTTTCAAAAAGTTGGATGGGTCCACGTTGCGCTTTGGGGCGTTTCCTGACGCGGGCGCTAGGCCTACCCACACAAGTGAGGTATCATTTTTATTGGGAGACGTGGGGGAACGCTGGGTGGAAGGAAATTTGTGGCTCCTCTCAGATTCCAGAACTTTCTGCCACAGAAATGTGAGGAACATGTGTTTTTTTAGCCAAATTTTGAGGTTTGCAAAAGATTCTGGGTAACAGAACCTGGTCCGAGCCACACAAGTCATCCCATCTTGGATTCCCCTAGGTCTCTAGTTTTCAGAAATGCACAGGTTTGGTAGGTTTCCCTAGGTGGCGGCTGAGCTACAGGCCAAAATCTACAGGTAGGCACTTTGCAAAAAACACCTCTGTTTACTTTAAAAAATGTGGATGTGTCCACGTTGCGCTTTGGGGCGTTTCCTGTCACGGGCGCTAGGCCTACCCACACAAGTGAGGTACAATTTTTATCGTGAGACGTGGGGAAACGCTGAGTGGAGGGAAATTTGTGGCTCCTCTCAGATTCCAGAACTTTCTGCCACAGAAATGTGAGGAACATGTGTTTTTTTTAGCCAAATTTTGAGGTTTGCAAAGGATTCTGGGTAACAGAACCTGGTCCGAGCCACACAAGTCACCCCATTTTGGATTCCCCTAGGTCTCTAGTTTTCAGAAATGCACAGGTTTGGTAGGTTTCCCTAGGTGGCGGCTGAGCTACAGGCCAAAATCTACATGTAGGCACTTAACAAAAAACACCTCTGTTTTCTTTCAAAAATGTGGATGTGTCCACGTTGCGCTTTGGGGCGTTTCCTGTCGCGGGCGCTAGGTCTACCCACACAAGTGAGGTATCATTTTTATCGGGAGACGTGGGGGAACGCTGGGTGGAAGGAAATGTGTGGCTCCTCTCAGATTCCAGAACTTTTTGCCACAGAAATGTGAGGAACATGTGTTTTTTTAGCCAAATTTTGAGGTTTGCAAAGGATTCTGGGTAACAGAACCTGGTCCGAGCCACACAACTCACCCCATCTTGGATTCCCCTAGGTCTCTAGTTTTCAGAAATGCACAGGTTTGGTAGGTTTCCCTAGGTTGCGGCTGAGCTACAGGCCAAAATCTACAGGTAGGCACTTTGCAAAAAACACCTCTGTTTTCTTTAAAAAATTTGAATGTGTCCACGTTGCGCTTTGGGGCGCTTCCTGTCGCGGCCGCTAGACCTACCCACACAAGTGAGGTATCATTTTTATCGCGAGATGTGGGGGAACGCTGGGTGGAAGGAAATTTGTGGCTCCTCTCAGATTCCAGAACTTTCTGCCACAGAAATGTGAGGAACATGTGTTTTTTTAGCCAAATTTTGAGGTTTGCAAAGGATTCTGGGTAACAGAATCTGGTCCGATCCACACAAGTCACACCATCTTGGATTCCCCTAGGTCTCTAGTTTTCAGAAATGCATAGGTTTGGTAGGTTTCCCTAGGTGGCGGCTGAGCTACAGGCCAAAATCTACAGGTAGGCACTTTGCAAAAAACACCTCTGTTTTCTTTCAAACATTTGGATGTGTCCACGTTGCGCTTTGGGGCGCTTTCTGTCGCGGGCGCTAGGCCTACCCACACAAGTGAGGTATCATGTTTATCGGGAGACGTGGGGGAACGCTGGGTGGAAGGAAATTTGTGGCTCCTCTCAGATTCCAGAACTTTCTGCCACAGAAATGTGAGGAACATGTGTTTTTTTAGCCAAATTTTTAGGTTTGCAAAGGATTCTGGGTAACAGAACCTGGTCCGAGCCACACAAGTCAGCCCATATTGGATTCCCCTAGGTCTCTAGTTTTCAGAAATGCACAGGTTTCGTAGGATTCCCTAGGTGGCGGCTGAGCTACAGGCCAAAATCTACAGGTAGGCACTTTACAAAAAACACCTCTGTTTTCTTTCAACAATTTGGATGTGTCCACGTTGCGCTTTGGGGCGTTTCCTGTCGCGGGCGCTAGGTCTACCCACACAAGTGAGGTATCATTTTTATCGGGAGACGCGGGGAACGCTGGGTGGAAGTAAATTTGTGGCTCCTCTCAGATTCCAGAACTTTCTGCAACAGAAATGTGAGGAACATGTGTTTTTTTAGCCAAATTTTGAGGTTTGCAAAGGATTCTGGGTAACAGAACCTGGTCCGAGCCACACAAGTCAGCCCATATTGGATTCCCCTAGGTCTCTAGTTTTCAGAAATGCACAGATTTGGTAGGTTTCCCTAGGTGGCGGCTGAGCTACAGGCCAAAATCTACAGGTAGGCACTTTACAAAAAACACCTCTGTTTTCTTTCAAAAATGTGGATGTGTCCACGTTGCGCTTTGGGGTGTTTCCTGTCACGGGCGCTAGGTCTACCCACACAAATGAGGTATCATTTTTATCGGGAGACGTGGGGGAACGCTGGGTGGAAGTAAATTTGTGGCTCCTCTCAGATTCCAGAACTTTCTGCCACAGAAATGTGAGGAACATGTGTTTTTTTAGCCAAATTTTGAGGTTTGCAAAGGATTCTGGGTAACAGGACCTGGTCCGAGCCACACAAGTCACCCCATATTGGATTCCCCTAGGTCTCTAGTTTTCAGAAATGCACAGGTTTGGTAGGTTGCCCTAGGTGGCGGCTGAGCTACAGGCCAAAATCTACAGGTAGGCAATTTGCAAAAAACACCTCTGTTTTCTTTAAAAAATTTGAATGTGTCCACGTTGCGCTTTGGGGCGTTTCCTGTCGCGGGCGCTAGGCCTACCCACACAAGTGAGGTATAATTTTTATCGCGAGACGTGGGGGAACGCTGGGTGGAAGGAAATTTGTGGCTCCTCTCAGATTCCAGAACTTTCTGCCACAGAAATGTGTGGAACATGTGTTTTTTTAGCCAAATTTTGAGGTTTGCAAAGGAGTCTGGGTAACAGAACCTGGTCTGAGCCACACAAGTCACCCCATCTTGGATTCCCCTAGGTCTCTAGTTTTCAGAAATGCACATGTTTGGTAGGTTTCCCTAGGTGGCGGCTGAGCTACAGGCCAAAATCTACAGGTAGGCACTTTGCAAAAAACACCTCTGTTTTCTTTCAAAAATTTGGATGTGTCCACGTTGCGCTTTGGGGCGTTTCCTCTCGCGGGCGCTATGCCTACCCACACAAGTGAGGTATCATTTTCATCGGGAGAAGTGGGGGAACGCTGGGTGGAAGGAAATTTGTGGCTCCTCTCGGATTCCAGAACTTTCTGCCACAGAAATGTGAGGAACATGTGTTTTTTTAGCCAAATTTTGAGGTTTGCAAAGGATTCTGGGTAACAGAACCTGGTCCGAGCCACACAAGTCACCCCATATTGGATTCCCCTAGGTCTCTAGTTTTCAGAAATGAACAGGTTTGGTAGGTTTCCCTAGGTGGCGGCTGAGCTACAGGCCAAAATCTACAGGTAGGCACTTTGCAAAAAAAAACTCTGTTTTCTTTCAAAAAGTTGGATGTGTCCACGTTGCGCTTTGGGGCGTTTCCTGTCGCGGGCGCTAGGCCTACCCACACAAGTGAGGTATCGTTTTTATCGGGAGACGTGGGGGAACGCTGGGTGGAAGGAAATTTGTGGCTCCTCTCAGATTCCAGAACTTTCTGCCACAGAAATGTGAGGAACATGTGTTTTTTTAGCCAAATTTTGAGGTTTGCAAAAGATTCTGGGTAACAGAACCTGGTCCGAGCCACACAAGTCACCCCATCTTGGATTCCCCTAGGTCTCTAGTTTTCAGAAATGCACAGGTTTCGTAGGTTTCCCTAGGTGGCGGCTGAGCTACAGGCCAAAATCTACAGGTAGGCACTTTACAAAAAACACCTCTGTTTTCTTTCAACAATTTGGATGTGTCCACGTTGCGCTTTGGGGCGTTTCCTGTCGCGGGCGCTAGGTCTACCCACACAAGTGAGGTATCATTTTTATCGGGAGACGTGGGGGAACGCTGGGTGGAAGTAAATTTGTGGCTCTTCTCAGATTCCAGAACTTTCTGCAACAGAAATGTGAGGAACATGTGTTTTTTTAGCCAAATTTTGAGGTTTGCAAAGGATTCTGGGTAACAGAACCTGGTCCGAGCCACACAAGTCAGCCCATATTGGATTCCCCTAGGTCTCTAGTTTTCAGAAATGCACAGGTTTGGTAGGTTTCCCTAGGTGGCGGCTGAGCTACAGGCCAAAATCTACAGGTAGGCACTTTACAAAAAACACCTCTGTTTTCTTTCAAAAATGTGGATGTGTCCACGTTGCGCTTTGGGGTGTTTCCTGTCACGGGCGCTAGGTCTACCCACACAAATGAGGTATCATTTTTATCGGGAGACGTGGGGGAACGCTGGGTGGAAGTAAATTTGTGGCTCCTCTCAGATTCCAGAACTTTCTGCCACAGAAATGTGAGGAACATGTGTTTTTTTAGCCAAATTTTGAGGTTTGCAAAGGATTCTGGGTAACAGGACCTGGTCCGAGCCACACAAGTCACCCCATATTGGATTCCCCTAGGTCTCTAGTTTTCAGAAATGCACAGGTTTGGTAGGTTGCCCTAGGTGGCGGCTGAGCTACAGGCCAAAATCTACAGGTAGGCAATTTGCAAAAAACACCTCTGTTTTCTTTAAAAAATTTGAATGTGTCCACGTTGCGCTTTGGGGCGTTTCCTGTCGCGGGCGCTAGGCCTACCCACACAAGTGAGGTATAATTTTTATCGCGAGACGTGGGGGAACGCTGGGTGGAAGGAAATTTGTGGCTCCTCTCAGATTCCAGAACTTTCTGCCACAGAAATGTGAGGAACATGTGTTTTTTTAGCCAAATTTTGAGGTTTGCAAAAGATTCTGGGTAACAGAACCTGGTCCGAGCCACACAAGTCACCCCATCTTGGATTCCCCTAGGTCTCTAGTTTTCAGAAATGCACAGGTTTCGTAGGTTTCCCTAGGTGGCGGCTGAGCTACAGGCCAAAATCTACAGGTAGGCACTTTACAAAAAACACCTCTGTTTTCTTTCAACAATTTGGATGTGTCCACGTTGCGCTTTGGGGCGTTTCCTGTCGCGGGCGCTAGGTCTACCCACACAAGTGAGGTATCATTTTTATCGGGAGACGTGGGGGAACGCTGGGTGGAAGTAAATTTGTGGCTCTTCTCAGATTCCAGAACTTTCTGCAACAGAAATGTGAGGAACATGTGTTTTTTTAGCCAAATTTTGAGGTTTGCAAAGGATTCTGGGTAACAGAACCTGGTCCGAGCCACACAAGTCAGCCCATATTGGATTCCCCTAGGTCTCTAGTTTTCAGAAATGCACAGGTTTGGTAGGTTTCCCTAGGTGGCGGCTGAGCTACAGGCCAAAATCTACAGGTAGGCACTTTACAAAAAACACCTCTGTTTTCTTTCAAAAATGTGGATGTGTCCACGTTGCGCTTTGGGGTGTTTCCTGTCGCGGGCGCTAGGTCTACCCACACAAATGAGGTATCATTTTTATCGGGAGACGTGGGGGAACGCTGGGTGGAAGTAAATTTGTGGCTCCTCTCAGATTCCAGAACTTTCTGCCACAGAAATGTGAGGAACATGTGTTTTTTTAGCCAAATTTTGAGGTTTGCAAAGGATTCTGGGTAACAGGACCTGGTCCGAGCCACACAAGTCACCCCATATTGGATTCCCCTAGGTCTCTAGTTTTCAGAAATGCACAGGTTTGGTAGGTTGCCCTAGGTGGCGGCTGAGCTACAGGCCAAAATCTACAGGTAGGCAATTTGCAAAAAAACACCTCTGTTTTCTTTAAAAAATTTGAATGTGTCCACGTTGCGCTTTGGGGCGTTTCCTGTCGCGGGCGCTAGGCCTACCCACACAAGTGAGGTATCATTTTTATCGCGAGACGTGGGGGAACGCAGGGTGGAAGGAAATTTGTGGCTCCTCTCAGATTCCAGAACTTTCTGCCACAGAAATGTGAGGAACATGTGTTTTTTTAGCCAAATTTTGAGGTTTGCAAAGGATTCTGGGTAACAGAACCTGGTCCGAGCCACACAAGTCAGCCCATTTTGGATTCCCCTAGGTCTCTAGTTTTCAGAAATGCACAGGTTTGGTAGGTTTCCCTAGGTGGCGGCTGAGCTACAGGCCAAAATCTACAGGTGGGCACTTTATAAAAAACACCTCTGTTTTCTTTCAAAAATGTGGATGTGTCCACGTTGCGCTTTGGGGCGTTTCCTGTCGCGGGCGCTAGGCCTACCCACACAAGTGAGGTATCATTTTTATCGCGAGACGTGGGGGAACGCAGGGTGGAAGGAAATTTGTGGCTCCTCTCAGATTCCAGAACTTTCTGCCACAGAAATGTGAGGAACATGTGTTTTTTTAGCCAAATTTTTAGGTTTGCAAAGGATTCTGGGTAACAGAACCTGGTCCGAGCCACACAAGTCAGCCCATATTGGATTCCCCTAGGTCTCTAGTTTTCAGAAATGCACAGGTTTCATAGGATTCCCTAGGTGGCGGCTGAGCTACAGGCCAAAATCTACAGGTAGGCACTTTACAAAAAACACCTCTGTTTTCTTTCAACAATTTGGATGTGTCCACGTTGCGCTTTGGGGCGTTTCCTGTCGCGGGCGCTAGGTCTACCCACACAAGTGAGGTATCATTTTTATCGGGAGACGTGGGGGAACGCTGGGTGGAAGTAAATTTGTGGCTCCTCTCAGATTCCAGAACTTTCTGCAACAGAAATGTGAGGAACATGTGTTTTTTTAGCCAAATTTTGAGGTTTGCAAAGGATTCTGGGTAACAGAACCTGGTCCGAGCCACACAAGTCAGCCCATATTGGATTCCCCTAGGTCTCTAGTTTTCAGAAATGCACAGGTTTGGTAGGTTTCCCTAGGTGGCGGCCTAGCTACAGGCCAAAATCTACAGGTAGGCACTTTACAAAAAACACCTCTGTTTTCTTTCAAAAATGTGGATGTGTCCACGTTGCGCTTTGGGGTGTTTCCTGTCACGGGCGCTAGGTCTACCCACACAAATGAGGTATCATTTTTATCGGGAGACGTGGGGGAACGCTGGGTGGAAGTAAATTTGTGGCTCCTCTCAGATTCCAGAACTTTCTGCCACAGAAATGTGAGGAACATGTGTTTTTTTAGCCAAATTTTGAGGTTTGCAAAAGATTCTGGGTAACAGAACCTGGCCCGAGCCACACAAGTCACCCCATCTTGGATTCCCCTAGGTCTCTAGTTTTCAGAAATGCACAGGTTTGGTAGGTTTCCCTAGGTGGCGGCTGAGCTACAGGCCAAAATCTACAGGTAGGCACTTTGCAAAAAACACCTCTGTTTACTTTAAAAAATGTGGATGTGTCCACGTTGCGCTTTGGGGCGTTTCCTGTCACGGGCGCTAGGCCTACCCACACAAGTGAGGTACAATTTTTATCGTGAGACGTGGGGAAACGCTGGGTGGAAGGAAATTTGTGGCTCCTCTCAGATTCCAGAACTTTCTGCCACAGAAATGTGAGGAACATGTGTTTTTTTTAGCCAAATTTTGAGGTTTGCAAAGGATTCTGGGTAACAGAACCTGGTCCGAGCCACACAAGTCACCCCATTTTGGATTCCCCTAGGTCTCTAGTTTTCAGAAATGCACAGGTTTGGTAGGTTTCCCTAGGTGGCGGCTGAGCTACAGGCCAAAATCTACAGGTAGGCACTTAACAAAAAACACCTCTGTTTTCTTTCAAAAATGTGGATGTGTCCACGTTGCGCTTTTTGGCGTTTCCTGTCGCGGGCGCTAGGTCTACCCACACAAGTGAGGTATCATTTTTATCGGGAGACGTGGGGGAACGCTGGGTGGAAGGAAATGTGTGGCTCCTCTCAGATTCCAGAACTTTTTGCCACAGAAATGTGAGGAACATGTGTTTTTTTAGCCAAATTTTGAGGTTTGCAAAGGATTCTGGGTAACAGAACCTGGTCCGAGCCACACAACTCACCCCATCTTGGATTCCCCTAGGTCTCTAGTTTTCAGAAATGCACAGGTTTGGTAGGTTTCCCTAGGTTGTGGCTGAGCTACAGGCCAAAATCTACAGGTAGGCACTTTGCAAAAAACACCTCTGTTTTCTTTAAAAAATTTGAATGTGTCCACGTTGCGCTTTGGGGCGCGTCCTGTCGCGGCCGCTAGGCCTACCCACACAAGTGAGGTATCATTTTTATCGCGAGATGTGGGGGAACGCTGGGTGGAAGGAAATTTGTGGCTCCTCTCAGATTCCAGAACTTTCTGCCACAGAAATGTGAGGAACATGTGTTTTTTTAGCCAAATTTTGAGGTTTGCAAAGGATTCTGGGTAACAGAACCTGGTCCGATCCACACAAGTCACCCCATCTTGGATTCCCCTAGGTCTCTAGTTTTCAGAAATGCATAGGTTTGGTACGTTTCCCTAGGTGGCGGCTGAGCTACAGGCCAAAATCTACAGGTAGGCACTTTGCAAAAAACACCTCTGTTTTCTTTCAAAAAGTTGGATGTGTCCACGTTGCGCTTTGGGGCGTTACCTGTCGCGGGCGCTAGGCCTACCCACACAAGTGAGGTATCATTTTTATCGGGAGACGTGGGGGAACGCTGGGTGGAAGGACATTTGTGGCTCCTCTCAGATTCCAGAATTTTCTGCCACAGAAATGTGAGGAACATGTGTTTTTTCAGCCAAATTTTGAGGTTTGCAAAGGATTCTGGGTAACAGAACCTGGTCCGAGCCACACAAGTCACCCCATCTTGGATTCCCCTAGGTCTCTAGTTTTCAGAAATGCACAGGTTTCGTAGGTTTCCCTAGGTGGCGGCTGAGCTACAGGCCAAAATCTACAGGTAGGCACTTTGCAAAAAACACCTCTGTTTTCTTTAAAAAATTTGGATGTGTCCACGTTGCGCTTTGGGGCGTTACCTGTCGCGGGCGCTAGGCCTACCCACACAAGTGAGGTATAATTTTTATCGGGAGACGTGGGGGAACGCTGGGTGGAAGGACATTTGTGGCTCCTCTCAGATTCCAGAACTTTCTGCCACAGAAATGTGAGGAACATGTGTTTTTTCAGCCAAATTCTGAGGTTTGCAAAGGATTCTGGGTAACAGAACCTGGTCCGAGCCACACAAGTCAGCCAATATTGGATTCCCCTAGGTCTCTACTTTTCAGAAATGCACAGGTTTGGTAGGTTTCCCTAGGTGGCGGCTGAGCTACAGGCCAAAATCTACAGGTAGGCACTTTACAAAAAACACCTCTGTTTTCTTTCAAAAATTTGGATGTGTCCACGTTGCGCTTTGGGGCGTTTCCTGTCGCGGGCGCTAGGCCTACCCACACAAGTGAGGTATCATTTTTATAGGGAGACGTGGGGGAACGCTGGGTGGAAGGAAATTAGTGGCTCCTCTCAGATTCCAGAACTTTCTGCCACAGAAATGTGAGGAAAATGCCTTTTTTTTAGCCAAATTTTGAGGTTTGCAAAGGATTCTGGGTAACAGAACCTGGTCCGAGCCACACAAGTCACCCCATCTTGGATTCCCCTAGGTCTCTAGTTTTCAGAAATGCACAGGTTTGGTAGGTTTCCCTAGGTGGCGGCTGAGCTACAGGCCAAAATCTACAGGTAGGCACTTTACAAAAAACACCTCTGTTTTCTTTCAAAAATGTGGATGTGTCCACGTTGCGCTTTGGGGTGTTTCCTGTCGCGGGCGCTAGGTCTACCCACACAAATGAGGTATCATTTTTATCGGGAGACGTGGGGGAACGCTGGGTGGAAGTAAATTTGTGGCTCCTCTCAGATTCCAGAACTTTCTGCCACAGAAATGTGAGGAACATGTGTTTTTTTAGCCAAATTTTGAGGTTTGCAAAAGATTCTGGGTAACAGAACCTGGTCCGAGCCACACAAGTCACCCCATCTTGGATTCCCCTAGGTCTCTAGTTTTCAGAAATGCACAGGTTTCGTAGGTTTCCCTAGGTGGCGGCTGAGCTACAGGCCAAAATCTACAGGTAGGCACTTTGCAAAAAACACCTCTGTTTTCTTTCAAAAATTTGGATGTGTCCACGTTGCGCTTTGGGGCGTTACCTGTCGCGGGCGCTAGGCCTACCCACACAAGTGAGGTATCATTTTTATCGGGAGACGTGGGGGAACGCTGGGTGGAAGGACATTTGTGGCTCCTCTCAGATTCCAGAACTTTCTGCCACAGAAATGTGAGGAACATGTGTTTTTTCAGCCAAATTCTGAGGTTTGCAAAGGATTCTGGGTAACAGAACCTGGTCCGAGCCACACAAGTCAGCCAATATTGGATTCCCCTAGGTCTCTACTTTTCAGAAATGCACAGGTTTTGTAGGTTTCCCTAGGTGGCGGCTGAGCTACAGGCCAAAATCTACAGGTAGGCACTTTACAAAAAACACCTCTGTTTTCTTTCAAAAATTTGGATGTGTCCACGTTGCGCTTTGGGGCGTTTCCTGTCGCGGGCGCTAGGCCTACCCACACAAGTGAGGTATCATTTTTATAGGGAGACGTGGGGGAACGCTGGGTGGAAGGAAATTTGTGGCTCCTCTCAGATTCCAGAACTTTCTGCCACAGAAATGTGAGGAAAATGCCTTTTTTTTAGCCAAATTTTGAGGTTTGCAAAGGATTCTGGGTAACAGAACCTGGTCCGAGCCACACAAGTCACCCCATCTTGGATTCCCCTAGGTCTCTAGCTTTCAGAAATGCACAGGTTTGGTAGGTTTCCCTAGGTGGCGGCTGAGCTACAGGCCAAAATCTACAGGTAGACACTTTGCAAAAAACACCTCTGTTTTCTTTCAAACATTTGGATGTGTCCACGTTGCGCTTTGGGGCGCTTCCTGTCGCGGGCGCTAGGCCTACCCACACAAGTGAGGTATCATGTTTATCGGGAGACGTGGGGGAACGCTGGGTGGAAGGAAATTTGTGGCTCCTCTCAGATTCCAGAACTTTCTGCCACAGAAATGTGAGGAACATGTGTTTTTTTAGCCAAATTTTTAGGTTTGCAAAGGATTCTGGGTAACAGAACCTGGTCCGAGCCACACAAGTCAGCCCATATTGGATTCCCCTAGGTCTCTAGTTTTCAGAAATGCACAGGTTTCGTAGGATTCCCTAGGTGGCGGCTGAGCTACAGGCCAAAATCTACAGGTAGGCACTTTACAAAAAACACCTCTGTTTTCTTTCAACAATTTGGATGTGTCCACGTTGCGCTTTGGGGCGTTTCCTGTCGCGGGCGCTAGGTCTACCCACACAAGTGAGGTATCATTTTTATCTGGAGACTTGGGGGAACGCTGGGTGGAAGTAAATTTGTGGCTCCTCTCAGATTCCAGAACTTTCTGCAACAGAAATGTGAGGAACATGTGTTTTTTTTAGCCAAATTTTGAGGTTTGCAAAGGATTCTGGGTAACAGAACCTGGTCCGAGCCACACAAGTCAGCCCATATTGGATTCCCCTAGGTCTCTAGTTTTCAGAAATGCACAGGTTTGGTAGGTTTCCCTAGGTGGCGGCTGAGCTACAGGCCAAAATCTACAGGTAGGCACTTTACAAAAAACACCTCTGTTTTCTTTCAAAAATGTGGATGTGTCCACGTTGCACTTTGGGGTGTTTCCTGTCGCGGGCGCTAGGTCTACCCACACAAATGAGGTATCATTTTTATCGGGAGACGTGGGGGAACGCTGGGTGGAAGTAAATTTGTGGCTCCTCTCAGATTCCAGAACTTTCTGCCACAGAAATGTGAGGAACATGTGTTTTTTTAGCCAAATTTTGAGGTTTGCAAAGGATTCTGGGTAACAGGACCTGGTCCGAGCCACACAAGTCACCCCATATTGGATTCCCCTAGGTCTCTAGTTTTCAGAAATGCACAGGTTTGGTAGGTTGCCCTAGGTGGCGGCTGAGCTACAGGCCAAAATCTACAGGTAGGCAATTTGCAAAAAACACCTCTGTTTTCTTTAAAAAATTTGAATGTGTCCACGTTGCGCTTTGGGGCGTTTCCTGTCGCGGGCGCTAGGCCTACCCACACAAGTGAGGTATCATTTTTATCGCGAGACGTGGGGGAACGCTGGGTGGAAGGAAATTTGTGGCTCCTCTCAGATTCCAGAACTTTCTGCCACAGAAATGTGAGGAACATGTGTTTTTTTAGCCAAATTTTGAGGTTTGCAAAGGATTCTGGGTAACAGAACCTGGTCCGAGCCACACAAGTCAGCCCATATTGGATTCCCCTAGGTCTCTAGTTTTCAGAAATGCACAGGTTTGGTAGGTTTCCCTAGCTGGTGGCTGAGCTACAGGCCAAAATCTACAGATAGGCACTTTACAAAAAACACCTCTGTTTTCTTTCAAAAATGTGGATGTGTCCACGTTGCGCTTTGGGGTGTTTCCTGTCGCGGGCGCTAGGTCTACCCACACAAATGAGGTATCATTTTTATCGGGAGACGTGGGGGAACGCTGGGTGGAAGTAAATTTGTGGCTCCTCTCAGATTCCAGAACTTTCTGCCACAGAAATGTGAGGAACATGTGTTTTTTTAGCCACATTTTGAGGTTTGCAAAGGATTCTGGGTAACAGGACCTGGTCCGAGCCACACAAGTCACCCCATCTTGGATTCCCCTAGGTCTCTAGTTTTCAGAAATGCACAGGTTTGGTAGGTTTCCCTAGGTGGCGGCTGAGCTACAGGGCAAAATCTACAGGTAGGCACTTTGCAAAAAACACCTCTGTTTTCTTTAAAAAATTTGAATGTGTCCACGTTGCGCTTTGGGGCGTTTCCTGTCGCGGGCGCTAGGCCTACCCACACAAGTGAGGTATCATTTTTATCGCGAGATGTGGGGGAACGCTGGGTGGAAGGAAATTTGTGGCTCCTCTCAGATTCCAGAAATTTCTGCCACAGAAATGTGAGGAACATGTGTTTTTTTTAGCCAAATTTTGAGGTTTGCAAAGGAGTCTGGGTAACAGAACCTGGTCTGAGCCACACAAGTCACCCCATCTTGGATTCCCCTAGGTCTCTAGTTTTCAGAAATGCACATGTTTGGTAGGTTTCCCTAGGTGGCGGCTGAGCTACAGGCCAAAATCTACAGGTAGGCACTTTGCAAAAAACACCTCTGTTTTCTTTCAAAAATTTGGATGTGTCCACGTTGCGCTTTGGGGCGTTTCCTGTCGCGGGCGCTATGCCTACCCACACAAGTGAGGTATCATTTTCATCGGGAGAAGTGGGGGAACGCTGGGTGGAAGGAAATTTGTGGCTCCTCTCGGATTCCAGAACTTTCTGCCACAGAAATGTGAGGAACATGTGTTTTTTTAGCCAAATTTTGAGTTTTGCAAAGGATTCTGGGTAACAGAACCTGGTCCGAGCCACACAAGTCACCCCATATTGGATTCCCCTAGGTCTCTAGTTTTCAGAAATGAACAGGTTTGGTAGGTTTCCCTAGGTGGCGGCTGAGCTACAAGCCAAAATCTACAGGTAGGCACTTTCCAAAAAAAAACTCTGTTTTCTTTCAAAAAGTTGGATGTGTCCACGTTGCGCTTTGGGGCGTTTCCTGTCGCGGGCGCTAGGCCTACCCACACAAGTGAGGTATCGTTTTTATCGGGAGACGTGGGGGAACGCTGGGTGGAAGGAAATTTGTGGCTCCTCTCAGATTCCAGAACTTTCTGCCACAGAAATGTGAGGAACATGTGTTTTTTTAGCCAAATTTTGAGGTTTGCAAAAGATTCTGGGTAACAGAACCTGGTCCGAGCCACACAAGTCACCCCATCTTGGATTCCCCTAGGTCTCTAGTTTTCAGAAATGCACAGGTTTCGTAGGTTTCCCTAGGTGGCGGCTGAGCTACAGGCCAAAATCTACAGGTAGGCACTTTACAAAAAACACCTCTGTTTTCTTTCAACAATTTGGATGTGTCCACGTTGCGCTTTGGGGCGTTTCCTGTCGCGGGCGCTAGGTCTACCCACACAAGTGAGGTATCATTTTTATCGGGAGACGTGGGGGAACGCTGGGTGGAAGTAAATTTGTGGCTCTTCTCAGATTCCAGAACTTTCTGCAACAGAAATGTGAGGAACATGTGTTTTTTTAGCCAAATTTTGAGGTTTGCAAAGGATTCTGGGTAACAGAACCTGGTCCGAGCCACACAAGTCAGCCCATATTGGATTCCCCTAGGTCTCTAGTTTTCAGAAATGCACAGGTTTGGTAGGTTTCCCTAGGTGGCGGCTGAGCTACAGGCCAAAATCTACAGGTAGGCACTTTACAAAAAACACCTCTGTTTTCTTTCAAAAATGTGGATGTGTCCACGTTGCGCTTTGGGGTGTTTCCTGTCGCGGGCGCTAGGTCTACCCACACAAATGAGGTATCATTTTTATCGGGAGACGTGGGGGAACGCTGGGTGGAAGTAAATTTGTTGCTCCTCTCAGATTCCAGAACTTTCTGCCACAGAAATGTGAGGAACATGTGTTTTTTTAGCCAAATTTTGAGGTTTGCAAAGGATTCTGGGTAACAGGACCTGGTCCGAGCCACACAAGTCACCCCATATTGGATTCCCCTAGGTCTCTAGTTTTCAGAAATGCACAGGTTTGGTAGGTTGCCCTAGGTGGCGGCTGAGCTACAGGCCAAAATCTACAGGTAGGCAATTTGCAAAAAACACCTCTGTTTTCTTTAAAAAATTTGAATGTGTCCACGTTGCGCTTTGGGGCGTTTCCTGTCGCGGGCGCTAGGCCTACCCACACAAGTGAGGTATCATTTTTATCGCGAGACGTGGGGGAACGCAGGGTGGAAGGAAATTTGTGGCTCCTCTCAGATTCCAGAACTTTCTGCCACAGAAATGTGAGGAACATGTGTTTTTTTAGCCAAATTTTGAGGTTTGCAAAGGATTCTGGGTAACAGAACCTGGTCCGAGCCACACAAGTCAGCCCATATTGGATTCCCCTAGGTCTCTAGTTTTCAGAAATGCACAGGTTTGGTAGGTTTCCCTAGGTGGCGGCTGAGCTACAGGCCAAAATCTACAGGTAGGCACTTTATAAAAAACACCTCTGTTTTCTTTCAAAAATGTGGATGTGTCCACGTTGCGCTTTGAGGTGTTTCCTGTCGCGGGCGCTAGGTCTACCCACACAAATGAGGTATCATTTTTATCGGGAGACGTGGGGGAACGCTGGGTGGAAGTAAATTTGTGGCTCCTCTCAGATTCCAGAACTTTCTGCCACAGAAATGTGAGGAACATGTGTTTTTTTAGCCACATTTTGAGGTTTGCAAAGGATTCTGGGTAACAGGAGCTGGTCCGAGCCACACAAGTCACCCCATCTTGGATTCCCCTAGGTCTCTAGTTTTCAGAAATGCACAGGTTTGGTAGGTTTCCCTAGGTGGCGGCTGAGCTACAGGGCAAAATCTGCAGGTAGGCACTTTGCAAAAAACACCTCTGTTTTCTTTAAAAAATTTGAATGTGTCCACGTTGCGCTTTGGGGCGTTTCCTGTCGCGGGCGCTAGGCCTACCCACACAAGTGAGGTATCATTTTTATCGCGAGACGTGGGGGAACGCTGGGTGGAAGGAAATTTGTGGCTCCTCTCAGATTCCAGAACTTTCTGCCACAGAAATGTGAGGAACATGTGTTTTTTTAGCCAAATTTTGAGGTTTGCAAAGGAGTCTGGGTAACAGAACCTGGTCTGAGCCACACAAGTCACCCCATCTTGGATTCCCCTAGGTCTCTAGTTTTCAGAAATGCACATGTTTGGTAGGTTTCCCTAGGTGGCGGCTGAGCTACAGGCCAAAATCTACAGGTAGGCACTTTGCAAAAAACACCTCTGTTTTCTTTCAAAAATTTGGATGTGTCCACGTTGCGCTTTGGGGCGTTTCCTGTCGCGGGCGCTATGCCTACCCACACAAGTGAGGTATCATTTTCATCGGGAGAAGTGGGGGAACGCTGGGTGGAAGGAAATTTGTGGCTCCTCTCAGATTCCAGAACTTTCTGCCACAGAAATGTGAGGAACATGTGTTTTTTTAGCCAAATTTTGAGGTTTGCAAAGGATTCTGGGTAACAGAACCTGGTCCGAGCCACACAAGTCACCCCATATTGGATTCCCCTAGGTCTCTAGTTTTCAGAAATGAACAGGTTTGGTAGGTTTCCCTAGGTGGCGGCTGAGCTACAGGCCAAAATCTACAGGTAGGCACTTTGCAAAAAAAAACTCTGTTTTCTTTCAAAAAGTTGGATGTGTCCACGTTGCGCTTTGGGGCGTTTCCTGTCGCGGGCGCTAGGCCTACCCACACAAGTGAGGTATCGTTTTTATCGGGAGACGTGGGGGAACGCTGGGTGGAAGGAAATTTGTGGCTCCTCTCAGATTCCAGAACTTTCTGCCACAGAAATGTGAGGAACATGTGTTTTTTTAGCCAAATTTTGAGGTTTGCAAAAGATTCTGGGTAACAGAACCTGGTCCGAGCCACACAAGTCACCCCATCTTGGATTCCCCTAGGTCTCTAGTTTTCAGAAATGCACAGGTTTCGTAGGTTTCCCTAGGTGGCGGCTGAGCTACAGGCCAAAATCTACAGGTAGGCACTTTACAAAAAACACCTCTGTTTTCTTTCAACAATTTGGATGTGTCCACGTTGCGCTTTGGGGCGTTTCCTGTCGCGGGCGCTAGGTCTACCCACACAAGTGAGGTATCATTTTTATCGGGAGACGTGGGGGAACGCTGGGTGGAAGTAAATTTGTGGCTCTTCTCAGATTCCAGAACTTTCTGCAACAGAAATGTGAGGAACATGTGTTTTTTTAGCCAAATTTTGAGGTTTGCAAAGGATTCTGGGTAACAGAACCTGGTCCGAGCCACACAAGTCAGCCCATATTGGATTCCCCTAGGTCTCTAGTTTTCAGAAATGCACAGGTTTGGTAGGTTTCCCTAGGTGGCGGCTGAGCTACAGGCCAAAATCTACAGGTAGGCACTTTACAAAAAACACCTCTGTTTTCTTTCAAAAATGTGGATGTGTCCACGTTGCGCTTTGGGGTGTTTCCTGTCGCGGGCGCTAGGTCTACCCACACAAATGAGGTATCATTTTTATCGGGAGACGTGGGGGAACGCTGGGTGGAAGTAAATTTGTGGCTCCTCTCAGATTCCAGAACTTTCTGCCACAGAAATGTGAGGAACATGTGTTTTTTTAGCCAAATTTTGAGGTTTGCAAAGGATTCTGGGTAACAGGACCTGGTCCGAGCCACACAAGTCACCCCATATTGGATTCCCCTAGGTCTCTAGTTTTCAGAAATGCACAGGTTTGGTAGGTTGCCCTAGGTGGCGGCTGAGCTACAGGCCAAAATCTACAGGTAGGCACTTTGCAAAAAACACCTCTGTTTTCTTTAAAAAATTTGAATGTGTCCACGTTGCGCTTTGGGGCGTTTCCTGTCGCGGGCGCTAGGCCTACCCACACAAGTGAGGTATCATTTTTATCGAGAGACGTGGGGGAACGCAGGGTGGAAGGAAATTTGTGGCTCCTCTCAGATTCCAGAACTTTCTGCCACAGAAATGTGAGGAACATGTGTTTTTTTAGCCAAATTTTGAGGTTTGCAAAGGATTCTGGGTAACAGAACCTGGTCCGAGCCACACAAGTCAGCCCATATTGGATTCCCCTAGGTCTCTAGTTTTCAGAAATGCACAGGTTTGGTAGGTTTCCCTAGGTGGCGGCTGAGCTACAGGCCAAAATCTACAGGTAGGCACTTTATAAAAAACACCTCTGTTTTCTTTCAAAAATGTGGATGTGTCCACGTTGCGCTTTGAGGTGTTTCCTGTCGCGGGCGCTAGGTCTACCCACACAAATGAGGTATCATTTTTATCGGGAGACGTGGGGGAACGCTGGGTGGAAGTAAATTTGTGGCTCCTCTCAGATTCCAGAACTTTCTGCCACAGAAATGTGAGGAACATGTGTTTTTTTAGCCACATTTTGAGGTTTGCAAAGGATTCTGGGTAACAGGAGCTGGTCCGAGCCACACAAGTCACCCCATCTTGGATTCCCCTAGGTCTCTAGTTTTCAGAAATGCACAGGTTTGGTAGGTTTCCCTAGGTGGCGGCTGAGCTACAGGGCAAAATCTGCAGGTAGGCACTTTGCAAAAAACACCTCTGTTTTCTTTAAAAAATTTGAATGTGTCCACGTTGCGCTTTGGGGCGTTTCCTGTCGCGGGCGCTAGGCCTACCCACACAAGTGAGGTATCATTTTTATCGCGAGATGTGGGGGAACGCTGGGTGGAAGGAAATTTGTGGCTCCTCTCAGATTCCAGAACTTTCTGCCACAGAAATGTGAGGAACATGTGTTTTTTTAGCCAAATTTTGAGGTTTGCAAAGGAGTCTGGGTAACAGAACCTGGTCTGAGCCACACAAGTCACCCCATCTTGGATTCCCCTAGGTCTCTAGTTTTCAGAAATGCACATGTTTGGTAGGTTTCCCTAGGTGGCGGCTGAGCTACAGGCCAAAATCTACAGGTAGGCACTTTGCAAAAAACACCTCTGTTTTCTTTCAAAAATTTGGATGTGTCCACGTTGCGCTTTGGGGCGTTTCCTGTCGCGGGCGCTATGCCTACCCACACAAGTGAGGTATCATTTTCATCGGGAGAAGTGGGGGAACGCTGGGTGGAAGGAAATTTGTGGCTCCTCTCAGATTCCAGAACTTTCTGCCACAGAAATGTGAGGAACATGTGTTTTTTTGCCAAATTTTGAGGTTTGCAAAGGATTCTGGGTAACAGAACCTGGTCCGAGCCACACAAGTCACCCCATATTGGATTCCCCTAGGTCTCTAGTTTTCAGAAATGAACAGGTTTGGTAGGTTTCCCTAGGTGGCGGCTGAGCTACAGGCCAAAATCTACAGGTAGGCACTTTGCAAAAAAAACCTCTGTTTTCTTTCAAAAAGTTGGATGGGTCCACGTTGCGCTTTGGGGCGTTTCCTGACGCGGGCGCTAGGCCTACCCACACAAGTGAGGTATCATTTTTATTGGGAGACGTGGGGGAACGCTGGGTGGAAGGAAATTTGTGGCTCCTCTCAGATTCCAGAACTTTCTGCCACAGAAATGTGAGGAACATGTGTTTTTTTAGCCAAATTTTGAGGTTTGCAAAAGATTCTGGGTAACAGAACCTGGTCCGAGCCACACAAGTCATCCCATCTTGGATTCCCCTAGGTCTCTAGTTTTCAGAAATGCACAGGTTTGGTAGGTTTCCCTAGGTGGCGGCTGAGCTACAGGCCAAAATCTACAGGTAGGCACTTTGCAAAAAACACCTCTGTTTACTTTAAAAAATGTGGATGTGTCCACGTTGCGCTTTGGGGCGTTTCCTGTCACGGGCGCTAGGCCTACCCACACAAGTGAGGTACAATTTTTATCGTGAGACGTGGGGAAACGCTGAGTGGAGGGAAATTTGTGGCTCCTCTCAGATTCCAGAACTTTATGCCACAGAAATGTGAGGAACATGTGTTTTTTTTAGCCAAATTTTGAGGTTTGCAAAGGATTCTGGGTAACAGAACCTGGTCCGAGCCACACAAGTCACCCCATTTTGGATTCCCCTAGGTCTCTAGTTTTCAGAAATGCACAGGTTTGGTAGGTTTCCCTAGGTGGCGGCTGAGCTACAGGCCAAAATCTACATGTAGGCACTTAACAAAAAACACCTCTGTTTTCTTTCAAAAATGTGGATGTGTCCACGTTGCGCTTTGGGGCGTTTCCTGTCGCGGGCGCTAGGTCTACCCACACAAGTGAGGTATCATTTTTATCGGGAGACGTGGGGGAACGCTGGGTGGAAGGAAATGTGTGGCTCCTCTCAGATTCCAGAACTTTTTGCCACAGAAATGTGAGGAACATGTGTTTTTTTAGCCAAATTTTGAGGTTTGCAAAGGATTCTGGGTAACAGAACCTGGTCCGAGCCACACAACTCACCCCATCTTGGATTCCCCTAGGTCTCTAGTTTTCAGAAATGCACAGGTTTGTTAGGTTTCCCTAGGTTGCGGCTGAGCTACAGGCCAAAATCTACAGGTAGGCACTTTGCAAAAAACACCTCTGTTTTCTTTAAAAAATTTGAATGTGTCCACGTTGGGCTTTGGGGCGCTTCCTGTCGCGGCCGCTAGACCTACCCACACAAGTGAGGTATCATTTTTATCGCGAGATGTGGGGGAACGCTGGGTGGAAGGAAATTTGTGGCTCCTCTCAGATTCCAGAACTTTCTGCCACAGAAATGTGAGGAACATGTGTTTTTTTAGCCAAATTTTGAGGTTTGCAAAGGATTCTGGGTAACAGAATCTGGTCCGATCCACACAAGTCACCCCATCTTGGATTCCCCTAGGTCTCTAGTTTTCAGAAATGCATAGGTTTGGTAGGTTTCCCTAGGTGGCGGCTGAGCTACAGGCCAAAATCTACAGGTAGGCACTTTGCAAAAAACACCTCTGTTTTCTTTCAAACATTTGGATGTGTCCACGTTGCGCTTTGGGGCGCTTTCTGTCGCGGGCGCTAGGCCTACCCACACAAGTGAGGTATCATGTTTATCGGGAGACGTGGGGGAACGCTGGGTGGAAGGAAATTTGTGGCTCCTCTCAGATTCCAGAACTTTCTGCCACAGAAATGTGAGGAACATGTGTTTTTTTAGCCAAATTTTTAGGTTTGCAAAGGATTCTGGGTAACAGAACCTGGTCCGAGCCACACAAGTCAGCCCATATTGGATTCCCCTAGGTCTCTAGTTTTCAGAAATGCACAGGTTTCGTAGGATTCCCTAGGTGGCGGCTGAGCTACAGGCCAAAATCTACAGGTAGGCACTTTACAAAAAACACCTCTGTTTTCTTTCAACAATTTGGATGTGTCCACGTTGCGCTTTGGGGCGTTTCCTGTCGCGGGCGCTAGGTCTACCCACACAAGTGAGGTATCATTTTTATCGGGAGACGCGGGGAACGCTGGGTGGAAGTAAATTTGTGGCTCCTCTCAGATTCCAGAACTTTCTGCAACAGAAATGTGAGGAACATGTGTTTTTTTAGCCAAATTTTGAGGTTTGCAAAGGATTCTGGGTAACAGAACCTGGTCCGAGCCACACAAGTCAGCCCATATTGGATTCCCCTAGGTCTCTAGTTTTCAGAAATGCACAGGTTTGGTAGGTTTCCCTAGGTGGCGGCTGAGCTACAGGCCAAAATCTACAGGTAGGCACTTTACAAAAAACACCTCTGTTTTCTTTCAAAAATGTGGATGTGTCCACGTTGCGCTTTGGGGTGTTTCCTGTCACGGGCGCTAGGTCTACCCACACAAATGAGGTATCATTTTTATCGGGAGACGTGGGGGAACGCTGGGTGGAAGTAAATTTGTGGCTCCTCTCAGATTCCAGAACTTTCTGCCACAGAAATGTGAGGAACATGTGTTTTTTTAGCCAAATTTTGAGGTTTGCAAAGGATTCTGGGTAACAGGACCTGGTCCGAGCCACACAAGTCACCCCATATTGGATTCCCCTAGGTCTCTAGTTTTCAGAAATGCACAGGTTTGGTAGGTTGCCCTAGGTGGCGGCTGAGCTACAGGGCAAAATCTACAGGTAGGCAATTTGCAAAAAACACCTCTGTTTTCTTTAAAAAATTTGAATGTGTCCACGTTGCGCTTTGGGGCGTTTCCTGTCGCGGGCGCTAGGCCTACCCACACAAGTGAGGTATCATTTTTATCGCGAGACGTGGGGGAACGCTGGGTGGAAGGAAATTTGTGGCTCCTCTCAGATTCCAGAACTTTCTGCCACAGAAATGTGAGGAACATGTGTTTTTTTAGCCAAATTTTGAGGTTTGCAAAGGAGTCTGGGTAACAGAACCTGGTCTGAGCCACACAAGTCACCCCATCTTGGATTCCCCTAGGTCTCTAGTTTTCAGAAATGCACATGTTTGGTAGGTTTCCCTAGGTGGCGGCTGAGCTACAGGCCAAAATCTACAGGTAGGCACTTTGCAAAAAACACCTCTGTTTTCTTTCAAAAATTTGGATGTGTCCACGTTGCGCTTTGGGGCGTTTCCTGTCGCGGGCGCTATGCCTACCCACACAAGTGAGGTATCATTTTCATCGGGAGAAGTGGGGGAACGCTGGGTGGAAGGAAATTTGTGGCTCCTCTCGGATTCCAGAACTTTCTGCCACAGAAATGTGAGGAACATGTGTTTTTTTAGCCAAATTTTGAGGTTGGCAAAGGATTCTGGGTAACAGAACCTGGTCCGAGCCACACAAGTCACCCCATATTGGATTCCCCTAGGTCTCTAGTTTTCAGAAATGAACAGGTTTGGTAGGTTTCCCTAGGTGGCGGCTGAGCTACAGGCCAAAATCTACAGGTAGGTACTTTGCAAAAAAAAACTCTGTTTTCTTTCAAAAAGTTGGATGTGTCCACGTTGCGCTTTGGGGCGTTTCCTGTCGCGGGCGCTAGGCCTACCCACACAAGTGAGGTATCGTTTTTATCGGGAGACGTGGGGGAACGCTGGGTGGAAGGAAATTTGTGGCTCCTCTCAGATTCCAGAACTTTCTGCCACAGAAATGTGAGGAACATGTGTTTTTTTAGCCAAATTTTGAGGTTTGCAAAAGATTCTGGGTAACAGAACCTGGTCCGAGCCACACAAGTCACCCCATCTTGGATTCCCCTAGGTCTCTAGTTTTCAGAAATGCACAGGTTTCGTAGGTTTCCCTAGGTGGCGGCTGAGCTACAGGCCAAAATCTACAGGTAGGCACTTTACAAAAAACACCTCTGTTTTCTTTCAAAAATTTGGATGTGTCCACGTTGCGCTTTGGGGCGTTTCCTGTCGCGGGCGCTAGGTCTACCCACACAAGTGAGGTATCATTTTTATCGGGAGACGTGGGGGAACGCTGGGTGGAAGTAAATTTGTGGCTCTTCTCAGATTCCAGAACTTTCTGCAACAGAAATGTGAGGAACATGTGTTTTTTTAGCCAAATTTTGAGGTTTGCAAAGGATTCTGGGTAACAGAACCTGGTCCGAGCCACACAAGTCAGCCCATATTGGATTCCCCTAGGTCTCTAGTTTTCAGAAATGCACAGGTTTGGTAGGTTTCCCTAGGTGGCGGCTGAGCTACAGGCCAAAATCTACAGGTAGGCACTTTACAAAAAACACCTCTGTTTTCTTTCAAAAATGTGGATGTGTCCACGTTGCGCTTTGGGGTGTTTCCTGTCGCGGGCGCTAGGTCTACCCACACAAATGAGGTATCATTTTTATCGGGAGACGTGGGGGAACGCTGGGTGGAAGTAAATTTGTGGCTCCTCTCAGATTCCAGAACTTTCTGCCACAGAAATGTGAGGAACATGTGTTTTTTTAGCCAAATTTTGAGGTTTGCAAAGGATTCTGGGTAACAGGACCTGGTCCGAGCCACACAAGTCACCCCATATTGGATTCCCCTAGGTCTCTAGTTTTCAGAAATGCACAGGTTTGGTAGGTTGCCCTAGGTGGCGGCTGAGCTACAGGCCAAAATCTACAGGTAGGCAATTTGCAAAAAACACCTCTGTTTTCTTTAAAAAATTTGAATGTGTCCACGTTGCGCTTTGGGGCGTTTCCTGTCGCGGGCGCTAGGCCTACCCACACAAGTGAGGTATCATTTTTATAGCGAGACGTGGGGGAACGCAGGGTGGAAGGAAATTTGTGGCTCCTCTCAGATTCCAGAACTTTCTGCCACAGAAATGTGAGGAACATGTGTTTTTTTAGCCAAATTTTGAGGTTTGCAAAGGATTCTGGGTAACAGAACCTGGTCCGAGCCACACAAGTCAGCCCATATTGGATTCCCCTAGGTCTCTAGTTTTCAGAAATGCACAGGTTTGGTAGGTTTCCCTAGGTGGCGGCTGAGCTACAGGCCAAAATCTACAGGTAGGCACTTTATAAAAAACACCTCTGTTTTCTTTCAAAAATGTGGATGTGTCCACGTTGCGCTTTGAGGTGTTTCCTGTCGCGGGCGCTAGGTCTACCCACACAAATGAGGTATCATTTTTATCGGGAGACGTGGGGGAACGCTGGGTGGAAGTAAATTTGTGGCTCCTCTCAGATTCCAGAACTTTCTGCCACAGAAATGTGAGGAACATGTGTTTTTTTAGCCACATTTTGAGGTTTGCAAAGGATTCTGGGTAACAGGAGCTGGTCCGAGCCACACAAGTCACCCCATCTTGGATTCCCCTAGGTCTCTAGTTTTCAGAAATGCACAGGTTTGGTAGGTTTCCCTAGGTGGCGGCTGAGCTACAGGGCAAAATCTGCAGGTAGGCACTTTGCAAAAAACACCTCTGTTTTCTTTAAAAAATTTGAATGTGTCCACGTTGCGCTTTGGGGCGTTTCCTGTCGCGGGCGCTAGGCCTACCCACACAAGTGAGGTATCATTTTTATCGCGAGATGTGGGGGAACGCTGGGTGGAAGGAAATTTGTGGCTCCTCTCAGATTCCAGAACTTTCTGCCACAGAAATGTGAGGAACATGTGTTTTTTTAGCCAAATTTTGAGGTTTGCAAAGGAGTCTGGGTAACAGAACCTGGTCTGAGCCACACAAGTCACCCCATCTTGGATTCCCCTAGGTCTCTAGTTTTCAGAAATGCACATGTTTGGTAGGTTTCCCTAGGTGGCGGCTGAGCTACAGGCCAAAATCTACAGGTAGGCACTTTGCAAAAAACACCTCTGTTTTCTTTCAAAAATTTGGATGTGTCCACGTTGCGCTTTGGGGCGTTTCCTGTCGCGGGCGCTATGCCTACCCACACAAGTGAGGTATCATTTTCATCGGGAGAAGTGGGGGAACGCTGGGTGGAAGGAAATTTGTGGCTCCTCTCAGATTCCAGAACTTTCTGCCACAGAAATGTGAGGAACATGTGTTTTTTTAGCCAAATTTTGAGGTTTGCAAAGGATTCTGGGTAACAGAACCTGGTCCGAGCCACACAAGTCACCCCATATTGGATTCCCCTAGGTCTCTAGTTTTCAGAAATGAACAGGTTTGGTAGGTTTCCCTAGGTGGCGGCTGAGCTACAGGCCAAAATCTACAGGTAGGCACTTTGCAAAAAAAAACTCTGTTTTCTTTCAAAAAGTTGGATGGGTCCACGTTGCGCTTTGGGGCGTTTCCTGACGCGGGCGCTAGGCCTACCCACACAAGTGAGGTATCATTTTTATTGGGAGACGTGGGGGAACGCTGGGTGGAAGGAAATTTGTGGCTCCTCTCAGATTCCAGAACTTTCTGCCACAGAAATGTGAGGAACATGTGTTTTTTTAGCCAAATTTTGAGGTTTGCAAAAGATTCTGGGTAACAGAACCTGGTCCGAGCCACACAAGTCATCCCATCTTGGATTCCCCTAGGTCTCTAGTTTTCAGAAATGCACAGGTTTGGTAGGTTTCCCTAGGTGGCGGCTGAGCTACAGGCCAAAATCTACAGGTAGGCACTTTGCAAAAAACACCTCTGTTTACTTTAAAAAATGTGGATGTGTCCACGTTGCGCTTTGGGGCGTTTCCTGTCACGGGCGCTAGGCCTACCCACACAAGTGAGGTACAATTTTTATCGTGAGACGTGGGGAAACGCTGAGTGGAGGGAAATTTGTGGCTCCTCTCAGATTCCAGAACTTTCTGCCACAGAAATGTGAGGAACATGTGTTTTTTTTAGCCAAATTTTGAGGTTTGCAAAGGATTCTGGGTAACAGAACCTGGTCCGAGCCACACAAGTCACCCCATTTTGGATTCCCCTAGGTCTCTAGTTTTCAGAAATGCACAGGTTTGGTAGGTTTCCCTAGGTGGCGGCTGAGCTACAGGCCAAAATCTACATGTAGGCACTTAACAAAAAACACCTCTGTTTTCTTTCAAAAATGTGGATGTGTCCACGTTGCGCTTTGGGGCGTTTCCTGTCGCGGGCGCTAGGTCTACCCACACAAGTGAGGTATCATTTTTATCGGGAGACGTGGGGGAACGCTGGGTGTAAGGAAATGTGTGGCTCCTCTCAGATTCCAGAACTTTTTGCCACAGAAATGTGAGGAACATGTGTTTTTTTAGCCAAATTTTGAGGTTTGCAAAGGATTCTGGGTAACAGAACCTGGTCCGAGCCACACAACTCACCCCATCTTGGATTCCCCTAGGTCTCTAGTTTTCAGAAATGCACAGGTTTGGTAGGTTTCCCTAGGTTGCGGCTGAGCTACAGGCCAAAATCTACAGGTAGGCACTTTGCAAAAAACACCTCTGTTTTCTTTAAAAAATTTGAATGTGTCCACGTTGCGCTTTGGGGCGCTTCCTGTCGCGGCCGCTAGACCTACCCACACAAGTGAGGTATCATTTTTATCGCGAGATGTGGGGGAACGCTGGGTGGAAGGAAATTTGTGGCTCCTCTCAGATTCCAGAACTTTCTGCCACAGAAATGTGAGGAACATGTGTTTTTTTAGCCAAATTTTGAGGTTTGCAAAGGATTCTGGGTAACAGAATCTGGTCCGATCCACACAAGTCACCCCATCTTGGATTCCCCTAGGTCTCTAGTTTTCAGAAATGCATAGGTTTGGTAGGTTTCCCTAGGTGGCGGCTGAGCTACAGGCCAAAATCTACAGGTAGGCACTTTGCAAAAAACACCTCTGTTTTCTTTCAAACATTTGGATGTGTCCACGTTGCGCTTTGGGGCGCTTTCTGTCGCGGGCGCTAGGCCTACCCACACAAGTGAGGTATCATGTTTATCGGGAGACGTGGGGGAACGCTGGGTGGAAGGAAATTTGTGGCTCCTCTCAGATTCCAGAACTTTCTGCCACAGAAATGTGAGGAACATGTGTTTTTTTAGCCAAATTTTTAGGTTTGCAAAGGATTCTGGGTAACAGAACCTGGTCCGAGCCACACAAGTCAGCCCATATTGGATTCCCCTAGGTCTCTAGTTTTCAGAAATGCACAGGTTTCGTAGGATTCCCTAGGTGGCGGCTGAGCTACAGGCCAAAATCTACAGGTAGGCACTTTACAAAAAACACCTCTGTTTTCTTTCAACAATTTGGATGTGTCCACGTTGCGCTTTGGGGCGTTTCCTGTCGCGGGCGCTAGGTCTACCCACACAAGTGAGGTATCATTTTTATCGGGAGACGCGGGGAACGCTGGGTGGAAGTAAATTTGTGGCTCCTCTCAGATTCCAGAACTTTCTGCAACAGAAATGTGAGGAACATGTGTTTTTTTAGCCAAATTTTGAGGTTTGCAAAGGATTCTGGGTAACAGAACCTGGTCCGAGCCACACAAGTCAGCCCATATTGGATTCCCCTAGGTCTCTAGTTTTCAGAAATGCACAGGTTTGGTAGGTTTCCCTAGGTGGCGGCTGAGCTACAGGCCAAAATCTACAGGTAGGCACTTTACAAAAAACACCTCTGTTTTCTTTCAAAAATGTGGATGTGTCCACGTTGCGCTTTGGGGTGTTTCCTGTCACGGGCGCTAGGTCTACCCACACAAATGAGGTATCATTTTTATCGGGAGACGTGGGGGAACGCTGGGTGGAAGTAAATTTGTGGCTCCTCTCAGATTCCAGAACTTTCTGCCACAGAAATGTGAGGAACATGTGTTTTTTTAGCCAAATTTTGAGGTTTGCAAAGGAGTCTGGGTAACAGAACCTGGTCTGAGCCACACAAGTCACCCCATCTTGGATTCCCCTAGGTCTCTAGTTTTCAGAAATGCACATGTTTGGTAGGTTTCCCTAGGTGGCGGCTGAGCTACAGGCCAAAATCTACAGGTAGGCACTTTGCAAAAAACACCTCTGTTTTCTTTCAAAAATTTGGATGTGTCCACGTTGCGCTTTGGGGCGTTTCCTGTCGCGGGCGCTATGCCTACCCACACAAGTGAGGTATCATTTTCATCGGGAGAAGTGGGGGAACGCTGGGTGGAAGGAAATTTGTGGCTCCTCTCAGATTCCAGAACTTTCTGCCACAGAAATGTGAGGAACATGTGTTTTTTTAGCCAAATTTTGAGGTTTGCAATGGATTCTGGGTAACAGAACCTGGTCCGAGCCACACAAGTCACCCCATATTGGATTCCCCTAGGTCTCTAGTTTTCAGAAATGAACAGGTTTGGTAGGTTTCCCTAGGTGGCGGCTGAGCTACAGGCCAAAATCTACAGGTAGGCACTTTGCAAAAAAAAACTCTGTTTTCTTTCAAAAAGTTGGATGGGTCCACGTTGCGCTTTGGGGCGTTTCCTGACGCGGGCGCTAGGCCTACCCACACAAGTGAGGTATCATTTTTATTGGGAGACGTGGGGGAACGCTGGGTGGAAGGAAATTTGTGGCTCCTCTCAGATTCCAGAACTTTCTGCCACAGAAATGTGAGGAACATGTGTTTTTTTAGCCAAATTTTGAGGTTTGCAAAAGATTCTGGGTAACAGAACCTGGTCCGAGCCACACAAGTCATCCCATCTTGGATTCCCCTAGGTCTCTAGTTTTCAGAAATGCACAGGTTTGGTAGGTTTCCCTAGGTGGCGGCTGAGCTACAGGCCAAAATCTACAGGTAGGCACTTTGCAAAAAACACCTCTGTTTACTTTAAAAAATGTGGATGTGTCCACGTTGCGCTTTGGGGCGTTTCCTGTCACGGGCGCTAGGCCTACCCACACAAGTGAGGTACAATTTTTATCGTGAGACGTGGGGAAACGCTGAGTGGAGGGAAATTTGTGGCTCCTCTCAGATTCCAGAACTTTCTGCCACAGAAATGTGAGGAACATGTGTTTTTTTTAGCCAAATTTTGAGGTTTGCAAAGGATTCTGGGTAACAGAACCTGGTCCGAGCCACACAAGTCACCCCATTTTGGATTCCCCTAGGTCTCTAGTTTTCAGAAATGCACAGGTTTGGTAGGTTTCCCTAGGTGGCGGCTGAGCTACAGGCCAAAATCTACATGTAGGCACTTAACAAAAAACACCTCTGTTTTCTTTCAAAAATGTGGATGTGTCCACGTTGCGCTTTGGGGCGTTTCCTGTCGCGGGCGCTAGGTCTACCCACACAAGTGAGGTATCATTTTTATCGGGAGACGTGGGGGAACGCTGGGTGGAAGGAAATGTGTGGCTCCTCTCAGATTCCAGAACTTTTTGCCACAGAAATGTGAGGAACATGTGTTTTTTTAGCCAAATTTTGAGGTTTGCAAAGGATTCTGGGTAACAGAACCTGGTCCGAGCCACACAACTCACCCCATCTTGGATTCCCCTAGGTCTCTAGTTTTCAGAAATGCACAGGTTTGGTAGGTTTCCCTAGGTTGCGGCTGAGCTACAGGCCAAAATCTACAGGTAGGCACTTTGCAAAAAACACCTCTGTTTTCTTTAAAAAATTTGAATGTGTCCACGTTGCGCTTTGGGGCGCTTCCTGTCGCGGCCGCTAGACCTACCCACACAAGTGAGGTATCATTTTTATCGCGAGATGTGGGGGAACGCTGGGTGGAAGGAAATTTGTGGCTCCTCTCAGATTCCAGAACTTTCTGCCACAGAAATGTGAGGAACATGTGTTTTTTTAGCCAAATTTTGAGGTTTGCAAAGGATTCTGGGTAACAGAATCTGGTCCGATCCACACAAGTCACCCCATCTTGGATTCCCCTAGGTCTCTAGTTTTCAGAAATGCATAGGTTTGGTAGGTTTCCCTAGGTGGCGGCTGAGCTACAGGCCAAAATCTACAGGTAGGCACTTTGCAAAAAACACCTCTGTTTTCTTTCAAACATTTGGATGTGTCCACGTTGCGCTTTGGGGCGCTTTCTGTTGCGGGCGCTAGGCCTACCCACACAAGTGAGGTATCATGTTTATCGGGAGACGTGGGGGAACGCTGGGTGGAAGGAAATTTGTGGCTCCTCTCAGATTCCAGAACTTTCTGCCACAGAAATGTGAGGAACATGTGTTTTTTTAGCCAAATTTTTAGGTTTGCAAAGGATTCTGGGTAACAGAACCTGGTCCGAGCCACACAAGTCAGCCCATATTGGATTCCCCTAGGTCTCTAGTTTTCAGAAATGCACAGGTTTCATAGGATTCCCTAGGTGGCGGCTGAGCTACAGGCCAAAATCTACAGGTAGGCACTTTACAAAAAACACCTCTGTTTTCTTTCAACAATTTGGATGTGTCCACGTTGCGCTTTGGGGCGTTTCCTGTCGCGGGCGCTAGGTCTACCCACACAAGTGAGGTATCATTTTTATCGGGAGACGCGGGGAACGCTGGGTGGAAGTAAATTTGTGGCTCCTCTCAGATTCCAGAACTTTCTGCAACAGAAATGTGAGGAACATGTGTTTTTTTAGCCAAATTTTGAGGTTTGCAAAGGATTCTGGGTAACAGAACCTGGTCCGAGCCACACAAGTCAGCCCATATTGGATTCCCCTAGGTCTCTAGTTTTCAGAAATGCACAGGTTTGGTAGGTTTCCCTAGGTGGCGGCTGAGCTACAGGCCAAAATCTACAGGTAGGCACTTTACAAAAAACACCTCTGTTTTCTTTCAAAAATGTGGATGTGTCCACGTTGCGCTTTGGGGTGTTTCCTGTCACGGGCGCTAGGTCTACCCACACAAATGAGGTATCATTTTTATCGGGAGACGTGGGGGAACGCTGGGTGGAAGTAAATTTGTGGCTCCTCTCAGATTCCAGAACTTTCTGCCACAGAAATGTGAGGAACATGTGTTTTTTTAGCCAAATTTTGAGGTTTGCAAAGGATTCTGGGTAACAGGACCTGGTCCGAGCCACACAAGTCACCCCATATTGGATTCCCCTAGGTCTCTAGTTTTCAGAAATGCACAGGTTTGGTAGGTTGCCCTAGGTGGCGGCTGAGCTACAGGCCAAAATCTACAGGTAGGCAATTTGCAAAAAACACCTCTGTTTTCTTTAAAAAATTTGAATGTGTCCACGTTGCGCTTTGGGGCGTTTCCTGTCGCGGGCGCTAGGCCTACCCACACAAGTGAGGTATCATTTTTATCGCGAGACGTGGGGGAACGCTGGGTGGAAGGAAATTTGTGGCTCCTCTCAGATTCCAGAACTTTCTGCCACAGAAATGTGAGGAACATGTGTTTTTTTAGCCAAATTTTGAGGTTTGCAAAGGAGTCTGGGTAACAGAACCTGGTCTGAGCCACACAAGTCACCCCATCTTGGATTCCCCTAGGTCTCTAGTTTTCAGAAATGCACATGTTTGGTAGGTTTCCCTAGGTGGCGGCTGAGCTACAGGCCAAAATCTACAGGTAGGCACTTTGCAAAAAACACCTCTGTTTTCTTTCAAAAATTTGGATGTGTCCACGTTGCGCTTTGGGGCGTTTCCTGTCGCGGGCGCTATGCCTACCCACACAAGTGAGGTATCATTTTCATCGGGAGAAGTGGGGGAACGCTGGGTGGAAGGAAATTTGTGGCTCCTCTCGGATTCCAGAACTTTCTGCCACAGAAATGTGAGGAACATGTGTTTTTTTAGCCAAATTTTGAGGTTTGCAAAGGATTCTGGGTAACAGAACCTGGTCCGAGCCACACAAGTCACCCCATATTGGATTCCCCTAGGTCTCTAGTTTTCAGAAATGAACAGGTTTGGTAGGTTTCCCTAGGTGGCGGCTGAGCTACAGGCCAAAATCTACAGGTAGGCACTTTGCAAAAAAAAACTCTGTTTTCTTTCAAAAAGTTGGATGTGTCCACGTTGCGCTTTGGGGCGTTTCCTGTCGCGGGCGCTAGGCCTACCCACACAAGTGAGGTATCGTTTTTATCGGGAGACGTGGGGGAACGCTGGGTGGAAGGAAATTTGTGGCTCCTCTCAGATTCCAGAACTTTCTGCCACAGAAATGTGAGGAACATGTGTTTTTTTAGCCAAATTTTGAGGTTTGCAAAAGATTCTGGGTAACAGAACCTGGTCCGAGCCACACAAGTCACCCCATCTTGGATTCCCCTAGGTCTCTAGTTTTCAGAAATGCACAGGTTTCGTAGGTTTCCCTAGGTGGCGGCTGAGCTACAGGCCAAAATCTACAGGTAGGCACTTTACAAAAAACACCTCTGTTTTCTTTCAACAATTTGGATGTGTCCACGTTGCGCTTTGGGGCGTTTCCTGTCGCGGGCGCTAGGTCTACCCACACAAGTGAGGTATCATTTTTATCGGGAGACGTGGGGGAACGCTGGGTGGAAGTAAATTTGTGGCTCTTCTCAGATTCCAGAACTTTCTGCAACAGAAATGTGAGGAACATGTGTTTTTTTAGCCAAATTTTGAGGTTTGCAAAGGATTCTGGGTAACAGAACCTGGTCCGAGGCACACAAGTCAGCCCATATTGGATTCCCCTAGGTCTCTAGTTTTCAGAAATGCACAGGTTTGGTAGGTTTCCCTAGGTGGCGGCTGAGCTACAGGCCAAAATCTACAGGTAGGCACTTTACAAAAAACACCTCTGTTTTCTTTCAAAAATGTGGATGTGTCCACGTTGCGCTTTGGGGTGTTTCCTGTCGCGGGCGCTAGGTCTACCCACACAAATGAGGTATCATTTTTATCGGGAGACTTGGGGGAACGCTGGGTGGAAGTAAATTTGTGGCTCCTCTCAGATTCCAGAACTTTCTGCCACAGAAATGTGAGGAACATGTGTTTTTTTAGCCAAATTTTGAGGTTTGCAAAGGATTCTGGGTAACAGGACCTGGTCCGAGCCACACAAGTCACCCCATATTGGATTCCCCTAGGTCTCTAGTTTTCAGAAATGCACAGGTTTGGTAGGTTGCCCTAGGTGGCGGCTGAGCTACAGGCCAAAATCTACAGGTAGGCAATTTGCAAAAAACACCTCTGTTTTCTTTAAAAAATTTGAATGTGTCCACGTTGCGCTTTGGGGCGTTTCCTGTCGCGGGCGCTAGGCCTACCCACACAAGTGAGGTATCATTTTTATCGAGAGACGTGGGGGAACGCAGGGTGGAAGGAAATTTGTGGCTCCTCTCAGATTCCAGAACTTTCTGCCACAGAAATGTGAGGAACATGTGTTTTTTTAGCCAAATTTTGAGGTTTGCAAAGGATTCTGGGTAACAGAACCTGGTCCGAGCCACACAAGTCAGCCCATATTGGATTCCCCTAGGTCTCTAGTTTTCAGAAATGCACAGGTTTGGTAGGTTTCCCTAGGTGGCGGCTGAGCTACAGGCCAAAATCTACAGGTAGGCACTTTATAAAAAACACCTCTGTTTTCTTTCAAAAATGTGGATGTGTCCACGTTGCGCTTTGAGGTGTTTCCTGTCGCGGGCGCTAGGTCTACCCACACAAATGAGGTATCATTTTTATCGGGAGACGTGGGGGAACGCTGGGTGGAAGTAAATTTGTGGCTCCTCTCAGATTCCAGAACTTTCTGCCACAGAAATGTGAGGAACATGTGTTTTTTTAGCCACATTTTGAGGTTTGCAAAGGATTCTGGGTAACAGGAGCTGGTCCGAGCCACACAAGTCACCCCATCTTGGATTCCCCTAGGTCTCTAGTTTTCAGAAATGCACAGGTTTGGTAGGTTTCCCTAGGTGGCGGCTGAGCTACAGGGCAAAATCTGCAGGTAGGCACTTTGCAAAAAACACCTCTGTTTTCTTTAAAAAATTTGAATGTGTCCACGTTGCGCTTTGGGGCGTTTCCTGTCGCGGGCGCTAGGCCTACCCACACAAGTGAGGTATCATTTTTATCGCGAGATGTGGGGGAACGCTGGGTGGAAGGAAATTTGTGGCTCCTCTCAGATTCCAGAACTTTCTGCCACAGAAATGTGAGGAACATGTGTTTTTTTAGGCAAATTTTGAGGTTTGCAAAGGAGTCTGGGTAACAGAACCTGGTCTGAGCCACACAAGTCACCCCATCTTGGATTCCCCTAGGTCTCTAGTTTTCAGAAATGCACATGTTTGGTAGGTTTCCCTAGGTGGCGGCTGAGCTACAGGCCAAAATCTACAGGTAGGCACTTTGCAAAAAACACCTCTGTTTTCTTTCAAAAATTTGGATGTGTCCACGTTGCGCTTTGGGGCGTTTCCTGTCGCGGGCGCTATGCCTACCCACACAAGTGAGGTATCATTTTCATCGGGAGAAGTGGGGGAACGCTGGGTGGAAGGAAATTTGTGGCTCCTCTCAGATTCCAGAACTTTCTGCCACAGAAATGTGAGGAACATGTGTTTTTTTAGCCAAATTTTGAGGTTTGCAAAGGATTCTGGGTAACAGAACCTGGTCCGAGCCACACAAGTCACCCCATATTGGATTCCCCTAGGTCTCTAGTTTTCAGAAATGAACAGGTTTGGTAGGTTTCCCTAGGTGGCGGCTGAGCTACAGGCCAAAATCTACAGGTAGGCACTTTGCAAAAAAAACCTCTGTTTTCTTTCAAAAAGTTGGATGGGTCCACGTTGCGCTTTGGGGCGTTTCCTGACGCGGGCGCTAGGCCTACCCACACAAGTGAGGTATCATTTTTATTGGGAGACGTGGGGGAACGCTGGGTGGAAGGAAATTTGTGGCTCCTCTCAGATTCCAGAACTTTCTGCCACAGAAATGTGAGGAACATGTGTTTTTTTAGCCAAATTTTGAGGTTTGCAAAAGATTCTGGGTAACAGAACCTGGTCCGAGCCACACAAGTCATCCCATCTTGGATTCCCCTAGGTCTCTAGTTTTCAGAAATGCACAGGTTTGGTAGGTTTCCCTAGGTGGCGGCTGAGCTACAGGCCAAAATCTACAGGTAGGCACTTTGCAAAAAACACCTCTGTTTACTTTAAAAAATGTGGATGTGTCCACGTTGCGCTTTGGGGCGTTTCCTGTCACGGGCGCTAGGCCTACCCACACAAGTGAGGTACAATTTTTATCGTGAGACGTGGGGAAACGCTGAGTGGAGGGAAATTTGTGGCTCCTCTCAGATTCCAGAACTTTCTGCCACAGAAATGTGAGGAACATGTGTTTTTTTTAGCCAAATTTTGAGGTTTGCAAAGGATTCTGGGTAACAGAACCTGGTCCGAGCCACACAAGTCACCCCATTTTGGATTCCCCTAGGTCTCTAGTTTTCAGAAATGCACAGGTTTGGTAGGTTTCCCTAGGTGGCGGCTGAGCTACAGGCCAAAATCTACATGTAGGCACTTAACAAAAAACACCTCTGTTTTCTTTCAAAAATGTGGATGTGTCCACGTTGCGCTTTGGGGCGTTTCCTGTCGCGGGCGCTAGGTCTACCCACACAAGTGAGGTATCATTTTTATCGGGAGACGTGGGGGAACGCTGGGTGGAAGGAAATGTGTGGCTCCTCTCAGATTCCAGAACTTTTTGCCACAGAAATGTGAGGAACATGTGTTTTTTTAGCCAAATTTTGAGGTTTGCAAAGGATTCTGGGTAACAGAACCTGGTCCGAGCCACACAACTCACCCCATCTTGGATTCCCCTAGGTCTCTAGTTTTCAGAAATGCACAGGTTTGGTAGGTTTCCCTAGGTTGCGGCTGAGCTACAGGCCAAAATCTACAGGTAGGCACTTTGCAAAAAACACCTCTGTTTTCTTTAAAAAATTTGAATGTGTCCACGTTGGGCTTTGGGGCGCTTCCTGTCGCGGCCGCTAGACCTACCCACACAAGTGAGGTATCATTTTTATCGCGAGATGTGGGGGAACGCTGGGTGGAAGGAAATTTGTGGCTCCTCTCAGATTCCAGAACTTTCTGCCACAGAAATGTGAGGAACATGTGTTTTTTTAGCCAAATTTTGAGGTTTGCAAAGGATTCTGGGTAACAGAATCTGGTCCGATCCACACAAGTCACCCCATCTTGGATTCCCCTAGGTCTCTAGTTTTCAGAAATGCATAGGTTTGGTAGGTTTCCCTAGGTGGCGGCTGAGCTACAGGCCAAAATCTACAGGTAGGCACTTTGCAAAAAACACCTCTGTTTTCTTTCAAACATTTGGATGTGTCCACGTTGCGCTTTGGGGCGCTTTCTGTCGCGGGCGCTAGGCCTACCCACACAAGTGAGGTATCATGTTTATCGGGAGACGTGGGGGAACGCTGGGTGGAAGGAAATTTGTGGCTCCTCTCAGATTCCAGAACTTTCTGCCACAGAAATGTGAGGAACATGTGTTTTTTTAGCCAAATTTTTAGGTTTGCAAAGGATTCTGGGTAACAGAACCTGGTCCGAGCCACACAAGTCAGCCCATATTGGATTCCCCTAGGTCTCTAGTTTTCAGAAATGCACAGGTTTCGTAGGATTCCCTAGGTGGCGGCTGAGCTACAGGCCAAAATCTACAGGTAGGCACTTTACAAAAAACACCTCTGTTTTCTTTCAACAATTTGGATGTGTCCACGTTGCGCTTTGGGGCGTTTCCTGTCGCGGGCGCTAGGTCTACCCACACAAGTGAGGTATCATTTTTATCGGGAGACGCGGGGAACGCTGGGTGGAAGTAAATTTGTGGCTCCTCTCAGATTCCAGAACTTTCTGCAACAGAAATGTGAGGAACATGTGTTTTTTTAGCCAAATTTTGAGGTTTGCAAAGGATTCTGGGTAACAGAACCTGGTCCGAGCCACACAAGTCAGCCCATATTGGATTCCCCTAGGTCTCTAGTTTTCAGAAATGCACAGGTTTGGTAGGTTTCCCTAGGTGGCGGCTGAGCTACAGGCCAAAATCTACAGGTAGGCACTTTACAAAAAACACCTATGTTTTCTTTCAAAAATGTGGATGTGTCCACGTTGCGCTTTGGGGTGTTTCCTGTCACGGGCGCTAGGTCTACCCACACAAATGAGGTATCATTTTTATCGGGAGACGTGGGGGAACGCTGGGTGGAAGTAAATTTGTGGCTCCTCTCAGATTCCAGAACTTTCTGCCACAGAAATGTGAGGAACATGTGTTTTTTTAGCCAAATTTTGAGGTTTGCAAAGGATTCTGGGTAACAGGACCTGGTCCGAGCCACACAAGTCACCCCATATTGGATTCCCCTAGGTCTCTAGTTTTCAGAAATGCACAGGTTTGGTAGGTTGCCCTAGGTGGCGGCTGAGCTACAGGCCAAAATCTACAGGTAGGCAATTTGCAAAAAACACCTCTGTTTTCTTTAAAAAATTTGAATGTGTCCACGTTGCGCTTTGGGGCGTTTCCTGTCGCGGGCGCTAGGCCTACCCACACAAGTGAGGTATCATTTTTATCGCGAGACGTGGGGGAACGCTGGGTGGAAGGAAATTTGTGGCTCCTCTCAGATTCCAGAACTTTCTGCCACAGAAATGTGAGGAACATGTGTTTTTTTAGCTAAATTTTGAGGTTTGCAAAGGAGTCTGGGTAACAGAACCTGGTCTGAGCCACACAAGTCACCCCATCTTGGATTCCCCTAGGTCTCTAGTTTTCAGAAATGCACATGTTTGGTAGGTTTCCCTAGGTGGCGGCTGAGCTACAGGCCAAAATCTACAGGTAGGCACTTTGCAAAAAACACCTCTGTTTTCTTTCAAAAATTTGGATGTGTCCACGTTGCGCTTTGGGGCGTTTCCTGTCGCGGGCGCTATGCCTACCCACACAAGTGAGGTATCATTTTCATCGGGAGAAGTGGGGGAACGCTGGGTGGAAGGAAATTTGTGGCTCCTCTCGGATTCCAGAACTTTCTGCCACAGAAATGTGAGGAACATGTGTTTTTTTAGCCAAATTTTGAGGTTTGCAAAGGATTCTGGGTAACAGAACCTGGTCCGAGCCACACAAGTCACCCCATATTGGATTCCCCTAGGTCTCTAGTTTTCAGAAATGAACAGGTTTGGTAGGTTTCCCTAGGTGGCGGCTGAGCTACAGGCCAAAATCTACAGGTAGGTACTTTGCAAAAAAAAACTCTGTTTTCTTTCAAAAAGTTGGATGTGTCCACGTTGCGCTTTGGGGCGTTTCCTGTCGCGGGCGCTAGGCCTACCCACACAAGTGAGGTATCGTTTTTATCGGGAGACGTGGGGGAACGCTGGGTGGAAGGAAATTTGTGGCTCCTCTCAGATTCCAGAACTTTCTGCCACAGAAATGTGAGGAACATGTGTTTTTTTAGCCAAATTTTGAGGTTTGCAAAAGATTCTGGGTAACAGAACCTGGTCCGAGCCACACAAGTCACCCCATCTTGGATTCCCCTAGGTCTCTAGTTTTCAGAAATGCACAGGTTTCGTAGGTTTCCCTAGGTGGCGGCTGAGCTACAGGCCAAAATCTACAGGTAGGCACTTTACAAAAAACACCTCTGTTTTCTTTCAAAAATTTGGATGTGTCCACGTTGCGCTTTGGGGCGTTTCCTGTCGCGGGCGCTAGGTCTACCCACACAAGTGAGGTATCATTTTTATCGGGAGACGTGGGGGAACGCTGGGTGGAAGTAAATTTGTGGCTTTTCTCAGATTCCAGAACTTTCTGCAACAGAAATGTGAGGAACATGTGTTTTTTTAGCCAAATTTTGAGGTTTGCAAAGGATTCTGGGTAACAGAACCTGGTCCGAGCCACACAAGTCAGCCCATATTGGATTCCCCTAGGTCTCTAGTTTTCAGAAATGCACAGGTTTGGTAGGTTTCCCTAGGTGGCGGCTGAGCTACAGGCCAAAATCTACAGGTAGGCACTTTACAAAAAACACCTCTGTTTTCTTTCAAAAATGTGGATGTGTCCACGTTGCGCTTTGGGGTGTTTCCTGTCGCGGGCGCTAGGTCTACCCACACAAATGAGGTATCATTTTTATCGGGAGACGTGGGGGAACGCTGGGTGGAAGTAAATTTGTGGCTCCTCTCAGATTCCAGAACTTTCTGCCACAGAAATGTGAGGAACATGTGTTTTTTTAGCCAAATTTTGAGGTTTGCAAAGGATTCTGGGTAACAGGACCTGGTCCGAGCCACACAAGTCACCCCATATTGGATTCCCCTAGGTCTCTAGTTTTCAGAAATGCACAGGTTTGGTAGGTTGCCCTAGGTGGCGGCTGAGCTACAGGCCAAAATCTACAGGTAGGCAATTTGCAAAAAACACCTCTGTTTTCTTTAAAAAATTTGAATGTGTCCACGTTGCGCTTTGGGGCGTTTCCTGTCGCGGGCGCTAGGCCTACCCACACAAGTGAGGTATCATTTTTATAGCGAGACGTGGGGGAACGCAGGGTGGAAGGAAATTTGTGGCTCCTCTCACATTCCAGAACTTTCTGCCACAGAAATGTGAGGAACATGTGTTTTTTTAGCCAAATTTTGAGGTTTGCAAAGGATTCTGGGTAACAGAACCTGGTCCGAGCCACACAAGTCAGCCCATATTGGATTCCCCTAGGTCTCTAGTTTTCAGAAATGCACAGGTTTGGTAGGTTTCCCTAGGTGGCGGCTGAGCTACAGGCCAAAATCTACAGGTAGGCACTTTATAAAAAACACCTCTGTTTTCTTTCAAAAATGTGGATGTGTCCACGTTGCGCTTTGAGGTGTTTCCTGTCGCGGGCGCTAGGTCTACCCACACAAATGAGGTATCATTTTTATCGGGAGACGTGGGGGAACGCTGGGTGGAAGTAAATTTGTGGCTCCTCTCAGATTCCAGAACTTTCTGCCACAGAAATGTGAGGAACATGTGTTTTTTTAGCCACATTTTGAGGTTTGCAAAGGATTCTGGGTAACAGGAGCTGGTCCGAGCCACACAAGTCACCCCATCTTGGATTCCCCTAGGTCTCTAGTTTTCAGAAATGCACAGGTTTGGTAGGTTTCCCTAGGTGGCGGCTGAGCTACAGGGCAAAATCTGCAGGTAGGCACTTTGCAAAAAACACCTCTGTTTTCTTTAAAAAATTTGAATGTGTCCACGTTGCGCTTTGGGGCGTTTCCTGTCGCGGGCGCTAGGCCTACCCACACAAGTGAGGTATCATTTTTATCGCGAGATGTGGGGGAACGCTGGGTGGAAGGAAATTTGTGGCTCCTCTCAGATTCCAGAACTTTCTGCCACAGAAATGTGAGGAACATGTGTTTTTTTAGCCAAATTTTGAGGTTTGCAAAGGAGTCTGGGTAACAGAACCTGGTCTGAGCCACACAAGTCACCCCATCTTGGATTCCCCTAGGTCTCTAGTTTTCAGAAATGCACATGTTTGGTAGGTTTCCCTAGGTGGCGGCTGAGCTACAGGCCAAAATCTACAGGTAGGCACTTTGCAAAAAACACCTCTGTTTTCTTTCAAAAATTTGGATGTGTCCACGTTGCGCTTTGGGGCGTTTCCTGTCGCGGGCGCTATGCCTACCCACACAAGTGAGGTATCATTTTCATCGGGAGAAGTGGGGGAACGCTGGGTGGAAGGAAATCTGTGGCTCCTCTCAGATTCCAGAACTTTCTGCCACAGAAATGTGAGGAACATGTGTTTTTTTAGCCAAATTTTGAGGTTTGCAAAGGATTCTGGGTAACAGAACCTGGTCCGAGCCACACAAGTCACCCCATATTGGATTCCCCTAGGTCTCTAGTTTTCAGAAATGAACAGGTTTGGTAGGTTTCCCTAGGTGGCGGCTGAGCTACAGGCCAAAATCTACAGGTAGGCACTTTGCAAAAAAAAACTCTGTTTTCTTTCAAAAAGTTGGATGGGTCCACGTTGCGCTTTGGGGCGTTTCCTGACGCGGGCGCTAGGCCTACCCACACAAGTGAGGTATCATTTTTATTGGGAGACGTGGGGGAACGCTGGGTGGAAGGAAATTTGTGGCTCCTCTCAGATTCCAGAACTTTCTGCCACAGAAATGTGAGGAACATGTGTTTTTTTAGCCAAATTTTGAGGTTTGCAAAAGATTCTGGGTAACAGAACCTGGTCCGAGCCACACAAGTCATCCCATCTTGGATTCCCCTAGGTCTCTAGTTTTCAGAAATGCACAGGTTTGGTAGGTTTCCCTAGGTGGCGGCTGAGCTACAGGCCAAAATCTACAGGTAGGCACTTTGCAAAAAACACCTCTGTTTACTTTAAAAAATGTGGATGTGTCCACGTTGCGCTTTGGGGCGTTTCCTGTCACGGGCGCTAGGCCTACCCACACAAGTGAGGTACAATTTTTATCGTGAGACGTGGGGAAACGCTGAGTGGAGGGAAATTTGTGGCTCCTCTCAGATTCCAGAACTTTCTGCCACAGAAATGTGAGGAACATGTGTTTTTTTTAGCCAAATTTTGAGGTTTGCAAAGGATTCTGGGTAACAGAACCTGGTCCGAGCCACACAAGTCACCCCATTTTGGATTCCCCTAGGTCTCTAGTTTTCAGAAATGCACAGGTTTGGTAGGTTTCCCTAGGTGGCGGCTGAGCTACAGGCCAAAATCTACATGTAGGCACTTAACAAAAAACACCTCTGTTTTCTTTCAAAAATGTGGATGTGTCCACGTTGCGCTTTGGGGCGTTTCCTGTCGCGGGCGCTAGGTCTACCCACACAAGTGAGGTATCATTTTTATCGGGAGACGTGGGGGAACGCTGGGTGGAAGGAAATGTGTGGCTCCTCTCAGATTCCAGAACTTTTTGCCACAGAAATGTGAGGAACATGTGTTTTTTTAGCCAAATTTTGAGGTTTGCAAAGGATTCTGGGTAACAGAACCTGGTCCGAGCCACACAACTCACCCCATCTTGGATTCCCCTAGGTCTCTAGTTTTCAGAAATGCACAGGTTTGGTAGGTTTCCCTAGGTTGCGGCTGAGCTACAGGCCAAAATCTACAGGTAGGCACTTTGCAAAAAACACCTCTGTTTTCTTTAAAAAATTTGAATGTGTCCACGTTGCGCTTTGGGGCGCTTCCTGTCGCGGCCGCTAGACCTACCCACACAAGTGAGGTATCATTTTTATCGCGAGATGTGGGGGAACGCTGGGTGGAAGGAAATTTGTGGCTCCTCTCAGATTCCAGAACTTTCTGCCACAGAAATGTGAGGAACATGTGTTTTTTTAGCCAAATTTTGAGGTTTGCAAAGGATTCTGGGTAACAGAATCTGGTCCGATCCACACAAGTCACCCCATCTTGGATTCCCCTAGGTCTCTAGTTTTCAGAAATGCATAGGTTTGGTAGGTTTCCCTAGGTGGCGGCTGAACTACAGGCCAAAATCTACAGGTAGGCACTTTGCAAAAAACACCTCTGTTTTCTTTCAAACATTTGGATGTGTCCACGTTGCGCTTTGGGGCGCTTTCTGTCGCGGGCGCTAGGCCTACCCACACAAGTGAGGTATCATGTTTATCGGGAGACGTGGGGGAACGCTGGGTGGAAGGAAATTTGTGGCTCCTCTCAGATTCCAGAACTTTCTGCCACAGAAATGTGAGGAACATGTGTTTTTTTAGCCAAATTTTTAGGTTTGCAAAGGATTCTGGGTAACAGAACCTGGTCTGAGCCACACAAGTCAGCCCATATTGGATTCCCCTAGGTCTCTAGTTTTCAGAAATGCACAGGTTTCGTAGGATTCCCTAGGTGGCGGCTGAGCTACAGGCCAAAATCTACAGGTAGGCACTTTACAAAAAACACCTCTGTTTTCTTTCAACAATTTGGATGTGTCCACGTTGCGCTTTGGGGCGTTTCCTGTCGCGGGCGCTAGGTCTACCCACACAAGTGAGGTATCATTTTTATCGGGAGACGCGGGGAACGCTGGGTGGAAGTAAATTTGTGGCTCCTCTCAGATTCCAGAACTTTCTGCAACAGAAATGTGAGGAACATGTGTTTTTTTAGCCAAATTTTGAGGTTTGCAAAGAATTCTGGGTAACAGAACCTGGTCCGAGCCACACAAGTCAGCCCATATTGGATTCCCCTAGGTCTCTAGTTTTCAGAAATGCACAGGTTTGGTAGGTTTCCCTAGGTGGCGGCTGAGCTACAGGCCAAAATCTACAGGTAGGCACTTTACAAAAAACACCTCTGTTTTCTTTCAAAAATGTGGATGTGTCCACGTTGCGCTTTGGGGTGTTTCCTGTCATGGGCGCTAGGTCTACCCACACAAATGAGGTATCATTTTTATCGGGAGACGTGGGGGAACGCTGGGTGGAAGTAAATTTGTGGCTCCTCTCAGATTCCAGAACTTTCTGCCACAGAAATGTGAGGAACATGTGTTTTTTTAGCCAAATTTTGAGGTTTGCAAAGGATTCTGGGTAACAGGACCTGGTCCGAGCCACACAAGTCACCCCATATTGGATTCCCCTAGGTCTCTAGTTTTCAGAAATGCACAGGTTTGGTAGGTTGCCCTAGGTGGCGGCTGAGCTACAGGCCAAAATCTACAGGTAGGCAATTTGCAAAAAACACCTCTGTTTTCTTTAAAAAATTTGAATGTGTCCACGTTGCGCTTTGGGGCGTTTCCTGTCGCGGGCGCTAGGCCTACCCACACAAGTGAGGTATCATTTTTATCGCGAGACGTGGGGGAACGCTGGGTGGAAGGAAATTTGTGGCTCCTCTCAGATTCCAGAACTTTCTGCCACAGAAATGTGAGGAACATGTGTTTTTTTAGCCAAATTTTGAGGTTTGCAAAGGAGTCTGGGTAACAGAACCTGGTCTGAGCCACACAAGTCACCCCATCTTGGATTCCCCTAGGTCTCTAGTTTTCAGAAATGCACATGTTTGGTAGGTTTCCCTAGGTGGCGGCTGAGCTACAGGCCAAAATCTACAGGTAGGCACTTTGCAAAAAACACCTCTGTTTTCTTTCAAAAATTTGGATGTGTCCACGTTGCGCTTTGGGGCGTTTCCTGTCGCGGGCGCTATGCCTACCCACACAAGTGAGGTATCATTTTCATCGGGAGAAGTGGGGGAACGCTGGGTGGAAGGAAATTTGTGGCTCCTCTCGGATTCCAGAACTTTCTGCCACAGAAATGTGAGGAACATGTGTTTTTTTAGCCAAATTTTGAGGTTTGCAAAGGATTCTGGGTAACAGAACCTGGTCCGAGCCACACAAGTCACCCCATATTGGATTCCCCTAGGTCTCTAGTTTTCAGAAATGAACAGGTTTGGTAGGTTTCCCTAGGTGGCGGCTGAGCTACAGGCCAAAATCTACAGGTAGGCACTTTGCAAAAAAAAACTCTGTTTTCTTTCAAAAAGTTGGATGTGTCCACGTTGCGCTTTGGGGCGTTTCCTGTCGCGGGCGCTAGGCCTACCCACACAAGTGAGGTATCGTTTTTATCGGGAGACGTGGGGGAACGCTGGGTGGAAGGAAATTTGTGGCTCCTCTCAGATTCCAGAACTTTCTGCCACAGAAATGTGAGGAACATGTGTTTTTTTAGCCAAATTTTGAGGTTTGCAAAAGATTCTGGGTAACAGAACCTGGTCCGAGCCACACAAGTCACCCCATCTTGGATTCCCCTAGGTCTCTAGATTTCAGAAATGCACAGGTTTCGTAGGTTTCCCTAGGTGGCGGCTGAGCTACAGGCCAAAATCTACAGGTAGGCACTTTACAAAAAACACCTCTGTTTTCTTTCAACAATTTGGATGTGTCCACGTTGCGCTTTGGGGCGTTTCCTGTCGCGGGCGCTAGGTCTACCCACACAAGTGAGGTATCATTTTTATCGGGAGACGTGGGGGAACGCTGGGTGGAAGTAAATTTGTGGCTCTTCTCAGATTCCAGAACTTTCTGCAACAGAAATGTGAGGAACATGTGTTTTTTTAGCCAAATTTTGAGGTTTGCAAAGGATTCTGGGTAACAGAACCTGGTCCGAGCCACACAAGTCAGCCCATATTGGATTCCCCTAGGTCTCTAGTTTTCAGAAATGCACAGGTTTGGTAGGTTTCCCTAGGTGGCGGCTGAGCTACAGGCCAAAATCTACAGGTAGGCACTTTACAAAAAACACCTCTGTTTTCTTTCAAAAATGTGGATGTGTCCACGTTGCGCTTTGGGGTGTTTCCTGTCACGGGCGCTAGGTCTACCCACACAAATGAGGTATCATTTTTATCGGGAGACGTGGGGGAACGCTGGGTGGAAGTAAATTTGTGGCTCCTCTCAGATTCCAGAACTTTCTGCCACAGAAATGTGAGGAACATGTGTTTTTTTAGCCAAATTTTGAGGTTTGCAAAGGATTCTGGGTAACAGGACCTGGTCCGAGCCACACAAGTCACCCCATATTGGATTCCCCTAGGTCTCTAGTTTTCAGAAATGCACAGGTTTGGTAGGTTGCCCTAGGTGGCGGCTGAGCTACAGGCCAAAATCTACAGGTAGGCAATTTGCAAAAAACACCTCTGTTTTCTTTAAAAAATTTGAATGTGTCCACGTTGCGCTTTGGGGCGTTTCCTGTCGCGGGCGCTAGGCCTACCCACACAAGTGAGGTATAATTTTTATCGCGAGACGTGGGGGAACGCTGGGTGGAAGGAAATTTGTGGCTCCTCTCAGATTCCAGAACTTTCTGCCACAGAAATGTGAGGAACATGTGTTGTTTTAGCCAAATTTTGAGGTTTGCAAAGGAGTCTGGGTAACAGAACCTGGTCTGAGCCACACAAGTCACCCCATCTTGGATTCCCCTAGGTCTCTAGTTTTCAGAAATGCACATGTTTGGTAGGTTTCCCTAGGTGGCGGCTGAGCTACAGGCCAAAATCTACAGGTAGGCACTTTGCAAAAAACACCTCTGTTTTCTTTCAAAAATTTGGATGTGTCCACGTTGCGCTTTGGGGCGTTTCCTGTAGCGGGCGCTATGCCTACCCACACAAGTGAGGTATCATTTTCATCGGGAGAAGTGGGGGAACGCTGGGTGGAAGGAAATTTGTGGCTCCTCTCGGATTCCAGAACTTTCTGCCACAGAAATGTGAGGAACATGTGTTTTTTTAGCCAAATTTTGAGGTTTGCAAAGGATTCTGGGTAACAGAACCTGGTCCGAGCCACACAAGTCACCCCATATTGGATTCCCCTAGGTCTCTAGTTTTCAGAAATGAACAGGTTTGGTAGGTTTCCCTAGGTGGCGGCTGAGCTACAGGCCAAAATCTACAGGTAGGCACTTTGCAAAAAAAAACTCTGTTTTCTTTCAAAAAGTTGGATGTGTCCACGTTGCGCTTTGGGGCGTTTCCTGTCGCGGGCGCTAGGCCTACCCACACAAGTGAGGTATCGTTTTTATCGGGAGACGTGGGGGAACGCTGGGTGGAAGGAAATTTGTGGCTCCTCTCAGATTCCAGAACTTTCTGCCACAGAAATGTGAGGAACATGTGTTTTTTTAGCCAAATTTTGAGGTTTGCAAAAGATTCTGGGTAACAGAACCTGGTCCGAGCCACACAAGTCACCCCATCTTGGATTCCCCTAGGTCTCTAGTTTTCAGAAATGCACAGGTTTCGTAGGTTTCCCTAGGTGGCGGCTGAGCTACAGGCCAAAATCTACAGGTAGGCACTTTACAAAAAACACCTCTGTTTTCTTTCAACAATTTGGATGTGTCCACGTTGCGCTTTGGGGCGTTTCCTGTCGCGGGCGCTAGGTCTACCCACACAAGTGAGGTATCATTTTTATCGGGAGACGTGGGGGAACGCTGGGTGGAAGTAAATTTGTGGCTCTTCTCAGATTCCAGAACTTTCTGCAACAGAAATGTGAGGAACATGTGTTTTTTTAGCCAAATTTTGAGGTTTGCAAAGGATTCTGGGTAACAGAACCTGGTCCGAGCCACACAAGTCAGCCCATATTGGATTCCCCTAGGTCTCTAGTTTTCAGAAATGCACAGGTTTGGTAGGTTTCCCTAGGTGGCGGCTGAGCTACAGGCCAAAATCTACAGGTAGGCACTTTACAAAAAACACCTCTGTTTTCTTTCAAAAATGTGGATGTGTCCACGTTGCGCTTTGGGGTGCTTCCTGTCGCGGGCGCTAGGTCTACCCACACAAATGAGGTATCATTTTTATCGGGAGACGTGGGGGAACGCTGGGTGGAAGTAAATTTGTGGCTCCTCTCAGATTCCAGAACTTTCTGCCACAGAAATGTGAGGAACATGTGTTTTTTTAGCCAAATTTTGAGGTTTGCAAAGGATTCTGGGTAACAGGACCTGGTCCGAGCCACACAAGTCACCCCATATTGGATTCCCCTAGGTCTCTAGTTTTCAGAAATGCACAGGTTTGGTAGGTTGCCCTAGGTGGCGGCTGAGCTACAGGCCAAAATCTACAGGTAGGCAATTTGCAAAAAAACACCTCTGTTTTCTTTAAAAAATTTGAATGTGTCCACGTTGCGCTTTGGGGCGTTTCCTGTCGCGGGCGCTAGGCCTACCCACACAAGTGAGGTATCATTTTTATCGCGAGACGTGGGGGAACGCAGGGTGGAAGGAAATTTGTGGCTCCTCTCAGATTCCAGAACTTTCTGCCACAGAAATGTGAGGAACATGTGTTTTTTTAGCCAAATTTTGAGGTTTGCAAAGGATTCTGGGTAACAGAACCTGGTCCGAGCCACACAAGTCAGCCCATATTGGATTCCCCTAGGTCTCTAGTTTTCAGAAATGCACAGGTTTGGTAGGTTTCCCTAGGTGGCGGCTGAGCTACAGGCCAAAATCTACAGGTAGGCACTTTATAAAAAACACCTCTGTTTTCTTTCAAAAATGTGGATGTGTCCACGTTGCGCTTTGAGGTGTTTCCTGTCGCGGGCGCTAGGTCTACCCACACAAATGAGGTATCATTTTTATCGGGAGACGTGGGGGAACGCTGGGTGGAAGTAAATTTGTGGCTCCTCTCAGATTCCAGAACTTTCTGCCACAGAAATGTGAGGAACATGTGTTTTTTTAGCCAAATTTTGAGGTTTGCAAAGGATTCTGGGTAACAGGACCTGGTCCGAGCCACACAAGTCACCCCATATTGGATTCCCCTAGGTCTCTAGTTTTCAGAAATGCACAGGTTTGGTAGGTTGCCCTAGGTGGCGGCTGAGCTACAGGCCAAAATCTACAGGTAGGCAATTTGCAAAAAACACCTCTGTTTTCTTTAAAAAATTTGAATGTGTCCACGTTGCGCTTTGGGGCGTTTCCTGTCGCGGGCGCTAGGCCTACCCACACAAGTGAGGTATCATTTTTATCGCGAGACGTGGGGGAACGCAGGGTGGAAGGAAATTTGTGGCTCCTCTCAGATTCCAGAACTTTCTGCCACAGAAATGTGAGGAACATGTGTTTTTTTAGCCAAATTTTGAGGTTTGCAAAGGATTCTGGGTAACAGAACCTGGTCCGAGCCACACAAGTCAGCCCATATTGGATTCCCCTAGGTCTCTAGTTTTCAGAAATGCACAGGTTTGGTAGGTTTCCCTAGGTGGCGGCTGAGCTACAGGCCAAAATCTACAGGTAGGCACTTTATAAAAAACACCTCTGTTTTCTTTCAAAAATGTGGATGTGTCCACGTTGCGCTTTGGGGTGTTTCCTGTCGCGGGCGCTAGGTCTACCCACACAAATGAGGTATCATTTTTATCGGGAGACGTGGGGGAACGCTGGGTGGAAGTAAATTTGTGGCTCCTCTCAGATTCCAGAACTTTCTGCCACAGAAATGTGAGGAACATGTGTTTTTTTAGCCACATTTTGAGGTTTGCAAAGGATTCTGGGTAACAGGAGCTGGTCCGAGCCACACAAGTCACCCCATCTTGGATTCCCCTAGGTCTCTAGTTTTCAGAAATGCACAGGTTTGGTAGGTTTCCCTAGGTGGCGGCTGAGCTACAGGGCAAAATCTGCAGGTAGGCACTTTGCAAAAAACACCTCTGTTTTCTTTAAAAAATTTGAATGTGTCCACGTTGCGCTTTGGGGCGTTTCCTGTCGCGGGCGCTAGGCCTACCCACACAAGTGAGGTATCATTTTTATCGCGAGATGTGGGGGAACGCTGGGTGGAAGGAAATTTGTGGCTCCTCTCAGATTCCAGAACTTTCTGCCACAGAAATATGAGGAACATGTGTTTTTTTAGCCAAATTTTGAGGTTTGCAAAGGAGTCTGGGTAACAGAACCTGGTCTGAGCCACACAAGTCACCCCATCTTGGATTCCCCTAGGTCTCTAGTTTTCAGAAATGCACATGTTTGGTAGGTTTCCCTAGGTGGCGGCTGAGCTACAGGCCAAAATCTACAGGTAGGCACTTTGCAAAAAACACCTCTGTTTTCTTTCAAAAATTTGGATGTGTCCACGTTGCGCTTTGGGGCGTTTCCTGTCGCGGGCGCTATGCCTACCCACACAAGTGAGGTATCATTTTCATCGGGAGAAGTGGGGGAACGCTGGGTGGAAGGAAATTTGTGGCTCCTCTCAGATTCCAGAACTTTCTGCCACAGAAATGTGAGGAACATGTGTTTTTTTAGCCAAATTTTGAGGTTTGCAAAGGATTCTGGGTAACAGAACCTGGTCCGAGCCACACAAGTCACCCCATATTGGATTCCCCTAGGTCTCTAGTTTTCAGAAATGAACAGGTTTGGTAGGTTTCCCTTGGTGGCGGCTGAGCTACAGGCCAAAATCTACAGGTAGGCACTTTGCAAAAAAAACCTCTGTTTTCTTTCAAAAAGTTGGATGGGTCCACGTTGCGCTTTGGGGCGTTTCCTGACGCGGGCGCTAGGCCTACCCACACAAGTGAGGTATCATTTTTATTGGGAGACGTGGGGGAACGCTGGGTGGAAGGAAATTTGTGGCTCCTCTCAGATTCCAGAACTTTCTGCCACAGAAATGTGAGGAACATGTGTTTTTTTAGCCAAATTTTGAGGTTTGCAAAAGATTCTGGGTAACAGAACCTGGTCCGAGCCACACAAGTCATCCCATCTTGGATTCCCCTAGGTCTCTAGTTTTCAGAAATGCACAGGTTTGGTAGGTTTCCCTAGGTGGCGGCTGAGCTACAGGCCAAAATCTACAGGTTGGCACTTTGCAAAAAACACCTCTGTTTACTTTAAAAAATGTGGATGTGTCCACGTTGCGCTTTGGGGCGTTTCCTGTCACGGGCGCTAGGCCTACCCACACAAGTGAGGTACAATTTTTATCGTGAGACGTGGGGAAACGCTGAGTGGAGGGAAATTTGTGGCTCCTCTCAGATTCCAGAACTTTCTGCCACAGAAATGTGAGGAACATGTGTTTTTTTTAGCCAAATTTTGAGGTTTGCAAAGGATTCTGGGTAACAGAACCTGGTCCGAGCCACACAAGTCACCCCATTTTGGATTCCCCTAGGTCTCTAGTTTTCAGAAATGCACAGGTTTGGTAGGTTTCCCTAGGTGGCGGCTGAGCTACAGGCCAAAATCTACATGTAGGCACTTAACAAAAAACACCTCTGTTTTCTTTCAAAAATGTGGATGTGTCCACGTTGCGCTTTGGGGCGTTTCCTGTCGCGGGCGCTAGGTCTACCCACACAAGTGAGGTATCATTTTTATCGGGAGACGTGGGGGAACGCTGGGTGGAAGGAAATGTGTGGCTCCTCTCAGATTCCAGAACTTTTTGCCACAGAAATGTGAGGAACATGTGTTTTTTTAGCCAAATTTTGAGGTTTGCAAAGGATTCTGGGTAACAGAACCTGGTCCGAGCCACACAACTCACCCCATCTTGGATTCCCCTAGGTCTCTAGTTTTCAGAAATGCACAGGTTTGGTAGGTTTCCCTAGGTTGCGGCTGAGCTACAGGCCAAAATCTACAGGTAGGCACTTTGCAAAAAACACCTCTGTTTTCTTTAAAAAATTTGAATGTGTCCACGTTGCGCTTTGGGGCGCTTCCTGTCGCGGCCGCTAGACCTACCCACACAAGTGAGGTATCATTTTTATCGCGAGATGTGGGGGAACGCTGGGTGGAAGGAAATTTGTGGCTCCTCTCAGATTCCAGAACTTTCTGCCACAGAAATGTGAGGAACATGTGTTTTTTTAGCCAAATTTTGAGGTTTGCAAAGGATTCTGGGTAACAGAATCTGGTCCGATCCACACAAGTCACCCCATCTTGGATTCCCCTAGGTCTCTAGTTTTCAGAAATGCATAGGTTTGGTAGGTTTCCCTAGGTGGCGGCTGAGCTACAGGCCAAAATCTACAGGTAGGCACTTTGCAAAAAACACCTCTGTTTTCTTTCAAACATTTGGATGTGTCCACGTTGCGCTTTGGGGCGCTTTCTGTCGCGGGCGCTAGGCCTACCCACACAAGTGAGGTATCATGTTTATCGGGAGACGTGGGGGAACGCTGGGTGGAAGGAAATTTGTGGCTCCTCTCAGATTCCAGAACTTTCTGCCACAGAAATGTGAGGAACATGTGTTTTTTTAGCCAAATTTTTAGGTTTGCAAAGGATTCTGGGTAACAGAACCTGGTCCGAGCCACACAAGTCAGCCCATATTGGATTCCCCTAGGTCTCTAGTTTTCAGAAATGCACAGGTTTCGTAGGATTCCCTAGGTGGCGGCTGAGCTACAGGCCAAAATCTACAGGTAGGCACTTTACAAAAAACACCTCTGTTTTCTTTCAACAATTTGGATGTGTCCACGTTGCGCTTTGGGGCGTTTCCTGTCGCGGGCGCTAGGTCTACCCACACAAGTGAGGTATCATTTTTATCGGGAGACGCGGGGAACGCTGGGTGGAAGTAAATTTGTGGCTCCTCTCAGATTCCAGAACTTTCTGCAACAGAAATGTGAGGAACATGTGTTTTTTTAGCCAAATTTTGAGGTTTGCAAAGGATTCTGGGTAACAGAACCTGGTCCGAGCCACACAAGTCAGCCCATATTGGATTCCCCTAGGTCTCTAGTTTTCAGAAATGCACAGGTTTGGTAGGTTTCCCTAGGTGGCGGCTGAGCTACAGGCCAAAATCTACAGGTAGGCACTTTACAAAAAACACCTCTGTTTTCTTTCAAAAATGTGGATGTGTCCACGTTGCGCTTTGGGGTGTTTCCTGTCACGGGCGCTAGGTCTACCCACACAAATGAGGTATCATTTTTATCGGGAGACGTGGGGGAACGCTGGGTGGAAGTAAATTTGTGGCTCCTCTCAGATTCCAGAACTTTCTGCCACAGAAATGTGAGGAACATGTGTTTTTTTAGCCAAATTTTGAGGTTTGCAAAGGATTCTGGGTAACAGGACCTGGTCCGAGCCACACAAGTCACCCCATATTGGATTCCCCTAGGTCTCTAGTTTTCAGAAATGCACAGGTTTGGTAGGTTGCCCTAGGTGGCGGCTGAGCTACAGGCCAAAATCTACAGGTAGGCAATTTGCAAAAAACACCTCTGTTTTCTTTAAAAAATTTGAATGTGTCCACGTTGCGCTTTGGGGCGTTTCCTGTCGCGGGCGCTAGGCCTACCCACACAAGTGAGGTATCATTTTTGTCGCGAGACGTGGGGGAACGCTGGGTGGAAGGAAATTTGTGGCTCCTCTCAGATTCCAGAACTTTCTGCCACAGAAATGTGAGGAACATGTGTTTTTTTAGCCAAATTTTGAGGTTTGCAAAGGAGTCTGGGTAACAGAACCTGGTCTGAGCCACACAAGTCACCCCATCTTGGATTCCCCTAGGTCTCTAGTTTTCAGAAATGCACATGTTTGGTAGGTTTCCCTAGGTGGCGGCTGAGCTACAGGCCAAAATCTACAGGTAGGCACTTTGCAAAAAACACCTCTGTTTTCTTTCAAAAATTTGGATGTGTCCACGTTGCGCTTTGGGGCGTTTCCTGTCGCGGGCGCTATGCCTACCCACACAAGTGAGGTATCATTTTCATCGGGAGAAGTGGGGGAACGCTGGGTGGAAGGAAATTTGTGGCTCCTCTCGGATTCCAGAACTTTCTGCCACAGAAATGTGAGGAACATGTGTTTTTTTAGCCAAATTTTGAGGTTTGCAAAGGATTCTGGGTAACAGAACCTGGTCCGAGCCACACAAGTCACCCCATATTGGATTCCCCTAGGTCTCTAGTTTTCAGAAATGAACAGGTTTGGTAGGTTTCCCTAGGTGGCGGCTGAGCTACAGGCCAAAATCTACAGGTAGGCACTTTGCAAAAAAAAACTCTGTTTTCTTTCAAAAAGTTGGATGTGTCCACGTTGCGCTTTGGGGCGTTTCCTGTCGCGGGCGCTAGGCCTACCCACACAAGTGAGGTATCGTTTTTATCGGGAGACGTGGGGGAACGCTGGGTGGAAGGAAATTTGTGGCTCCTCTCAGATTCCAGAACTTTCTGCCACAGAAATGTGAGGAACATGAGTTTTTTTAGCCAAATTTTGAGGTTTGCAAAAGATTCTGGGTAACAGAACCTGGTCCGAGCCACACAAGTCACCCCATCTTGGATTCCCCTAGGTCTCTAGTTTTCAGAAATGCACAGGTTTCGTAGGTTTCCCTAGGTGGCGGCTGAGCTACAGGCCAAAATCTACAGGTAGGCACTTTACAAAAAACACCTCTGTTTTCTTTCAACAATTTGGATGTGTCCACGTTGCGCTTTGGGGCGTTTCCTGTCGCGGGCGCTAGGTCTACCCACACAAGTGAGGTATCATTTTTATCGGGAGACGTGGGGGAACGCTGGGTGGAAGTAAATTTGTGGCTCTTCTCAGATTCCAGAACTTTCTGCAACAGAAATGTGAGGAACATGTGTTTTTTTAGCCAAATTTTGAGGTTTGCAAAGGATTCTGGGTAACAGAACCTGGTCCGAGCCACACAAGTCAGCCCATATTGGATTCCCCTAGGTCTCTAGTTTTCAGAAATGCACAGGTTTGGTAGGTTTCCCTAGGTGGCGGCTGAGCTACAGGCCAAAATCTACAGGTAGGCACTTTACAAAAAACACCTCTGTTTTCTTTCAAAAATGTGGATGTGTCCACGTTGCGCTTTGGGGTGTTTCCTGTCACGGGCGCTAGGTCTACCCACACAAATGAGGTATCATTTTTATCGGGAGACGTGGGGGAACGCTGGGTGGAAGTAAATTTGTGGCTCCTCTCAGATTCCAGAACTTTCTGCCACAGAAATGTGAGGAACATGTGTTTTTTTAGCCAAATTTTGAGGTTTGCAAAGGATTCTGGGTAACAGGACCTGGTCCGAGCCACACAAGTCACCCCATATTGGATTCCCCTAGGTCTCTAGTTTTCAGAAATGCACAGGTTTGGTAGGTTGCCCTAGGTGGCGGCTGAGCTACAGGCCAAAATCTACAGGTAGGCAATTTGCAAAAAACACCTCTGTTTTCTTTAAAAAATTTGAATGTGTCCACGTTGCGCTTTGGGGCGTTTCCTGTCGCGGGCGCTAGGCCTACCCACACAAGTGAGGTATAATTTTTATCGCGAGACGTGGGGGAACGCTGGGTGGAAGGAAATTTGTGGCTCCTCTCAGATTCCAGAACTTTCTGCCACAGAAATGTGAGGAACATGTGTTTTTTTAGCCAAATTTTGAGGTTTGCAAAGGAGTCTGGGTAACAGAACCTGGTCTGAGCCACACAAGTCACCCCATCTTGGATTCCCCTAGGTCTCTAGTTTTCAGAAATGCACATGTTTGGTAGGTTTCCCTAGGTGGCGGCTGAGCTACAGGCCAAAATCTACAGGTAGGCACTTTGCAAAAAACACCTCTGTTTTCTTTCAAAAATTTGGATGTGTCCACGTTGCGCTTTGGGGCGTTTCCTGTCGCAGGCGCTATGCCTACCCACACAAGTGAGGTATCATTTTCATCGGGAGAAGTGGGGGAACGCTGGGTGGAAGGAAATTTGTGGCTCCTCTCGGATTCCAGAACTTTCTGTCACAGAAATGTGAGGAACATGTGTTTTTTTAGCCAAATTTTGAGGTTTGCAAAGGATTCTGGGTAACAGAACCTGGTCCGAGCCACACAAGTCACCCCATATTGGATTCCCCTAGGTCTCTAGTTTTCAGAAATGAACAGGTTTGGTAGGTTTCCCTAGGTGGCGGCTGAGCTACAGGCCAAAATCTACAGGTAGGCACTTTGCAAAAAAAAACTCTGTTTTCTTTCAAAAAGTTGGATGTGTCCACGTTGCGCTTTGGGGCGTTTCCTGTCGCGGGCGCTAGGCCTACCCACACAAGTGAGGTATCGTTTTTATCGGGAGACGTGGGGGAACGCTGGGTGGAAGGAAATTTGTGGCTCCTCTCAGATTCCAGAACTTTCTGCCACAGAAATGTGAGGAACATGTGTTTTTTTAGCCAAATTTTGAGGTTTGCAAAAGATTCTGGGTAACAGAACCTGGTCCGAGCCACACAAGTCACCCCATCTTGGATTCCCCTAGGTCTCTAGTTTTCAGAAATGCACAGGTTTCGTAGGTTTCCCTAGGTGGCGGCTGAGCTACAGGCCAAAATCTACAGGTAGGCACTTTACAAAAAACACCTCTGTTTTCTTTCAACAATTTGGATGTGTCCACGTTGCGCTTTGGGGCGTTTCCTGTCGCGGGCGCTAGGTCTACCCACACAAGTGAGGTATCATTTTTATCGGGAGACGTGGGGGAACGCTGGGTGGAAGTAAATTTGTGGCTCTTCTCAGATTCCAGAACTTTCTGCAACAGAAATGTGAGGAACATGTGTTTTTTTAGCCAAATTTTGAGGTTTGCAAAGGATTCTGGGTAACAGAACCTGGTCCGAGCCACACAAGTCAGCCCATATTGGATTCCCCTAGGTCTCTAGTTTTCAGAAATGCACAGGTTTGGTAGGTTTCCCTAGGTGGCGGCTGAGCTACAGGCCAAAATCTACAGGTAGGCACTTTACAAAAAACACCTCTGTTTTCTTTCAAAAATGTGGATGTGTCCACGTTGCGCTTTGGGGTGTTTCCTGTCGCGGGCGCTAGGTCTACCCACACAAATGAGGTATCATTTTTATCGGGAGACGTGGGGGAACGCTGGGTGGAAGTAAATTTGTGGCTCCTCTCAGATTCCAGAACTTTCTGCCACAGAAATGTGAGGAACATGTGTTTTTTTAGCCAAATTTTGAGGTTTGCAAAGGATTCTGGGTAACAGGACCTGGTCCGAGCCACACAAGTCACCCCATATTGGATTCCCCTAGGTCTCTAGTTTTCAGAAATGCACAGGTTTGGTAGGTTGCCCTAGGTGGCGGCTGAGCTACAGGCCAAAATCTACAGGTAGGCAATTTGCAAAAAACACCTCTGTTTTCTTTAAAAAATTTGAATGTGTCCACGTTGCGCTTTGGGGCGTTTCCTGTCGCGGGCGCTAGGCCTACCCACACAAGTGAGGTATCATTTTTATCGCGAGACGTGGGGGAACGCAGGGTGGAAGGAAATTTGTGGCTCCTCTCAGATTCCAGAACTTTCTGCCACAGAAATGTGAGGAACATGTGTTTTTTTAGCCAAATTTTGAGGTTTGCAAAGGATTCTGGGTAACAGAACCTGGTCCGAGCCACACAAGTCAGCCCATATTGGATTCCCCTAGGTCTCTAGTTTTCAGAAATGCACAGGTTTGGTAGGTTTCCCTAGGTGGCGGCTGAGCTACAGGCCAAAATCTACAGGTAGGCACTTTATAAAAAACACCTCTGTTTTCTTTCAAAAATGTGGATGTGTCCACGTTGCGCTTTGGGGTGTTTCCTGTCGCGGGCGCTAGGTCTACCCACACAAATGAGGTATCATTTTTATCGGGAGACGTGGGGGAACGCTGGGTGGAAGTAAATTTGTGGCTCCTCTCAGATTCCAGAACTTTCTGCCACAGAAATGTGAGGAACATGTGTTTTTTTAGCCACATTTTGAGGTTTGCAAAGGATTCTGGGTAACAGGAGCTGGTCCGAGCCACACAAGTCACCCCATCTTAGATTCCCCTAGGTCTCTAGTTTTCAGAAATGCACAGGTTTGGTAGGTTTCCCTAGTTGGCGGCTGAGCTACAGGGCAAAATCTGCAGGTAGGCACTTTGCAAAAAACACCTCTGTTTTCTTTCAAAAATTTGAATGTGTCCACGTTGCGCTTTGGGGCGTTTCCTGTCGCGGGCGCTAGGCCTACCCACACAAGTGAGGTATCATTTTTATCGCGAGATGTGGGGGAACGCTGGGTGGAAGGAAATTTGTGGCTCCTCTCAGATTCCAGAACTTTCTGCCACAGAAATGTGAGGAACATGTGTTTTTTTAGCCAAATTTTGAGGTTTGCAAAGGAGTCTGGGTAACAGAACCTGGTCTGAGCCACACAAGTCACCCCATCTTGGATTCCCCTAGGTCTCTAGTTTTCAGAAATGCACATGTTTGGTAGGTTTCCCTAGGTGGCGGCTGAGCTACAGGCAAAAATCTACAGGTAGGCACTTTGCAAAAAACACCTCTGTTTTCTTTCAAAAATTTGGATGTGTCCACGTTGCGCTTTGGGGCGTTTCCTGTCGCGGGCGCTATGCCTACCCACACAAGTGAGGTATCATTTTCATCGGGAGAAGTGGGGGAACGCTGGGTGGAAGGAAATTTGTGGCTCCTCTCAGATTCCAGAACTTTCTGCCACAGAAATGTGAGGAACATGTGTTTTTTTAGCCAAATTTTGAGGTTTGCAAAGGATTCTGGGTAACAGAACCTGGTCCGAGCCACACAAGTCACCCCATATTGGATTCCCCTAGGTCTCTAGTTTTCAGAAATGAACAGGTTTGGTAGGTTTCCCTAGGTGGCGGCTGAGCTACAGGCCAAAATCTACAGGTAGGCACTTTGCAAAAAAAACCTCTGTTTTCTTTCAAAAAGTTGGATGGGTCCACGTTGCGCTTTGGGGCGTTTCCTGACGCGGGCGCTAGGCCTACCCACACAAGTGAGGTATCATTTTTATTGGGAGACGTGGGGGAACGCTGGGTGGAAGGAAATTTGTGGCTCCTCTCAGATTCCAGAACTTTCTGCCACAGAAATGTGAGGAACATGTGTTTTTTTAGCCAAATTTTGAGGTTTGCAAAAGATTCTGGGTAACAGAACCTGGTCCGAGCCACACAAGTCATCCCATCTTGGATTCCACTAGGTCTCTAGTTTTCAGAAATGCACAGGTTTGGTAGGTTTCCCTAGGTGGCGGCTGAGCTACAGGCCAAAATCTACAGGTTGGCACTTTGCAAAAAACACCTCTGTTTACTTTAAAAAATGTGGATGTGTCCACGTTGCGCTTTGGGGCGTTTCCTGTCACGGGCGCTAGGCCTACCCACACAAGTGAGGTACAATTTTTATCGTGAGACGTGGGGAAACGCTGAGTGGAGGGAAATTTGTGGCTCCTCTCAGATTCCAGAACTTTCTGCCACAGAAATGTGAGGAACATGTGTTTTTTTTAGCCAAATTTTGAGGTTTGCAAAGGATTCTGGGTAACAGAACCTGGTCCGAGCCACACAAGTCACCCCATTTTGGATTCCCCTAGGTCTCTAGTTTTCAGAAATGCACAGGTTTGGTAGGTTTCCCTAGGTGGCGGCTGAGCTACAGGCCAAAATCTACATGTAGGCACTTAACAAAAAACACCTCTGTTTTCTTTCAAAAATGTGGATGTGTCCACGTTGCGCTTTGGGGCGTTTCCTGTCGCGGGCGCTAGGTCTACCCACACAAGTGAGGTATCATTTTTATCGGGAGACGTGGGGGAACGCTGGGTGGAAGGAAATGTGTGGCTCCTCTCAGATTCCAGAACTTTTTGCCACAGAAATGTGAGGAACATGTGTTTTTTTAGCCAAATTTTGAGGTTTGCAAAGGATTCTGGGTAACAGAACCTGGTCCGAGCCACACAACTCACCCCATCTTGGATTCCCCTAGGTCTCTAGTTTTCAGAAATGCACAGGTTTGGTAGGTTTCCCTAGGTTGCGGCTGAGCTACAGGCCAAAATCTACAGGTAGGCACTTTGCAAAAAACACCTCTGTTTTCTTTAAAAAATTTGAATGTGTCCACGTTGCGCTTTGGGGCGCTTCCTGTCGCGGCCGCTAGACCTACCCACACAAGTGAGGTATCATTTTTATCGCGAGATGTGGGGGAACGCTGGGTGGAAGGAAATTTGTGGCTCCTCTCAGATTCCAGAACTTTCTGCCACAGAAATGTGAGGAACATGTGTTTTTTTAGCCAAATTTTGAGGTTTGCAAAGGATTCTGGGTAACAGAATCTGGTCCGATCCACACATGTCACCCCATCTTGGATTCCCCTAGGTCTCTAGTTTTCAGAAATGCATAGGTTTGGTAGGTTTCCCTAGGTGGCGGCTGAGCTACAGGCCAAAATCTACAGGTAGGCACTTTGCAAAAAACACCTCTGTTTTCTTTCAAACATTTGGATGAGTCCACGTTGCGCTTTGGGGCGCTTTCTGTTGCGGGCGCTAGGCCTACCCACACAAGTGAGGTATCATGTTTATCGGGAGACGTGGGGGAACGCTGGGTGGAAGGAAATTTGTGGCTCCTCTCAGATTCCAGAACTTTCTGCCACAGAAATGTGAGGAACATGTGTTTTTTTAGCCAAATTTTTAGGTTTGCAAAGGATTCTGGGTAACAGAACCTGGTCCGAGCCACACAAGTCAGCCCATATTGGATTCCCCTAGGTCTCTAGTTTTCAGAAATGCACAGGTTTCGTAGGATTCCCTAGGTGGCGGCTGAGCTACAGGCCAAAATCTACAGGTAGGCACTTTACAAAAAACACCTCTGTTTTCTTTCAACAATTTGGATGTGTCCACGTTGCGCTTTGGGGCGCTTTCTGTTGCGGGCGCTAGGCCTACCCACACAAGTGAGGTATCATGTTTATCGGGAGACGTGGGGGAACGCTGGGTGGAAGGAAATTTGTGGCTCCTCTCAGATTCCAGAACTTTCTGCCACAGAAATGTGAGGAACATGTGTTTTTTTAGCCAAATTTTTAGGTTTGCAAAGGATTCTGGGTAACAGAACCTGGTCCGAGCCACACAAGTCAGCCCATATTGGATTCCCCTAGGTCTCTAGTTTTCAGAAATGCACAGGTTTCGTAGGATTCCCTAGGTGGCGGCTGAGCTACAGGCCAAAATCTACAGGTAGGCACTTTACAAAAAACACCTCTGTTTTCTTTCAACAATTTGGATGTGTCCACGTTGCGCTTTGGGGCGTTTCCTGTCGCGGGCGCTAGGTCTACCCACACAAGTGAGGTATCATTTTTATCGGGAGACGCGGGGAACGCTGGGTGGAAGTAAATTTGTGGCTCCTCTCAGATTCCAGAACTTTCTGCAACAGAAATGTGAGGAACATGTGTTTTTTTAGCCAAATTTTGAGGTTTGCAAAGGATTCTGGGTAACAGAACCTGGTCCGAGCCACACAAGTCAGCCCATATTGGATTCCCCTAGGTCTCTAGTTTTCAGAAATGCACAGGTTTGGTAGGTTTCCCTAGGTGGCGGCTGAGCTACAGGCCAAAATCTACAGGTAGGCACTTTGCAAAAAAAACCTCTGTTTTCTTTCAAAAATGTGGATGTGTCCACGTTGCGCTTTGGGGTGTTTCCTGTCGCGGGCGCTAGGTCTACCCACACAAATGAGGTATCATTTTTATCGGGAGACGTGGGGGAACGCTGGGTGGAAGTAAATTTGTGGCTCCTCTCAGATTCCAGAACTTTCTGCCACAGAAATGTAAGGAACATGTGTTTTTTTAGCCACATTTTGAGGTTTGCAAAGGATTCTGGGTAACAGGAGCTGGTCCGAGCCACACAAGTCACCCCATCTTGGATTCCCCTAGGTCTCTAGTTTTCAGAAATGCACAGGTTTGGTAGGTTTCCCTAGGTGGCGGCTGAGCTACAGGGCAAAATCTACAGGTAGGCACTTTGCAAAAAACACCTCTGTTTTCTTTAAAAAATTTGAATGTGTCCACGTTGCGCTTTGGGGCGTTTCCTGTCGCGGGCGCTAGGCCTACCCACACAAGTGAGGTATCATTTTTATCGCGAGATGTGGGGGAACGCTGGGTGGAAGGACATTTGTGGCTCCTCTCAGATTCCAGAACTTTCTGCCACAGAAATGTGAGGAACATGTGTTTTTTTAGCCAAATTTTGAGGTTTGCAAAGGAGTCTGGGTAACAGAACCTGGTCTGAGCCACACAAGTCACCCCATCTTGGATTCCCCTAGGTCTCTAGTTTTCAGAAATGCACATGTTTGGTAGGTTTCCCTAGGTGGCGGCTGAGCTACAGGCCAAAATCTACAGGTAGGCACTCTGCAAAAAACACCTCTGTTTTCTTTCAAAAATTTGAATGTGTCCACGTTGCGCTTTGGGGCGTTTCCTGTCGCGGGCGCTATGCCTACCCACACAAGTGAGGTATCATTTTCATCGGGAGAAGTGGGGGAACGCAGGGTGGAAGGAAATTTGTGGCTCCTCTCGGATTCCAGAACTTTCTGCCACAGAAATGTGAGGAACATGTGTTTTTTTAGCCAAATTTTGAGGTTTGCAAAGGATTCTGGGTAACAGAACCTGGTCCGAGCCACACAATTCACCCCATATTGGATTCCCCTAGGTCTCTAGTTTTCAGAAATGCACAGGTTTGGTAGGTTTCCCTAGGTGGCGGCTGAGCTACAGGCCAAAATCTACAGGTAGGCACTTTACAAAAAACACCTCTGTTTTCTTTCAAAAATGTGGATGTGTCCACGTTGCGCTTTGGGGTGTTTCCTGTCGCGGGCGCTAGGTCTACCCACACAAATGAGGTATCATTTTTATCGGGAGACGTGGGGGAACGCTGGGTGGAAGTAAATTTGTGGCTCCTCTCAGATTCCAGAACTTTCTGCCACAGAAATGTGAGGAACATGTGTTTTTTTAGCCACATTTTGAGGTTTGCAAAGGATTCTGGGTAACAGGAGCTGGTCCGAGCCACACAAGTCACCCCATCTTGGATTCCCCTAGGTCTCTAGTTTTCAGAAATGCACAGGTTTGGTAGGTTTCCCTAGGTGGCGGCTGAGCTACAGGGCAAAATCTACAGGTAGGCACTTTGCAAAAAACACCTCTGTTTTCTTTAAAAAATTTGAATGTGTCCACGTTGCGCTTTGGGGCGTTTCCTGTCGCGGGCGCTAGGCCTACCCACACAAGTGAGGTATCATTTTTATCGCGAGATGTTGGGGAACGCTGGGTGGAAGGAAATTTGTGGCTCCTCTCAGATTCCAGAACTTTCTGCCACAGAAATGTGAGGAACATGTGTTTTTTTAGCCAAATTTTGAGGTTTGCAAAGGAGTCTGGGTAACAGAACCTGGTCTGAGCCACACAAGTCACCCCATCTTGGATTCCCCTAGGTCTCTAGTTTTCAGAAATGCACATGTTTGGTAGGTTTCCCTAGGTGGCGGCTGAGCTACAGGCCAAAATCTACAGGTAGGCACTTTGCAAAAAACACCTCTGTTTTCTTTCAAAAATTTGGATGTGTCCACGTTGCGCTTTGGGGCGTTTCCTGTCGCGGGCGCTAGGCCTACCCACACAAGTGAGGTATCATTTTTATCGCGAGACGTGGGGGAACGCTGGGTGGAAGGAAATTTGTGGCTCCTCTCAGATTCCAGAACTTTCTGCCACAGAAATGTGAGGAACATGTGTTTTTTTAGCCAAATTTTGAGGTTTGCAAAGGATTCTGGGTAACAGAACCTGGTCCGAGCCACACAAGTCAGCCCATATTGGATTCCCCTAGGTCTCTAGTTTTCAGAAATGCACAGGTTTGGTAGGTTTCCCTAGGTGGCGGCTGAGCTACAGGCCAAAATCCACAGGTAGGCACTTTACAAAAAACACCTCTGTTTTCTTTCAAAAATGTGGATGTGTCCACGTTGCGCTTTGGGGTGTTTCCTGTCGCGGGCGCTAGGTCTACCCACACAAATGAGGTATCATTTTTATCGGGAGACGTGGGGGAACGCTGGGTGGAAGTAAATTTGTGGCTCCTCTCAGATTCCAGAACTTTCTGCCACAGAAATGTGAGGAACATGTGTTTTTTTAGCCACATTTTGAGGTTTGCAAAGGATTCTGGGTAACAGGACCTGGTCCGAGCCACACAAGTCACCCCATCTTGGATTCCCCTAGGTCTCTAGTTTTCAGAAATGCACAGGTTTGGTAGGTTTCCCTAGGTGGCGGCTGAGCTACAGGCCAAAATCTACAGGTAGGCACTTTGCAAAAAACACCTCTGTTTTCTTTCAAAAATTTGGATGTGTCCACGTTGCGCTTTGGGGCGTTTCCTGTCGCGGGCGCTATGCCTACCCACACAAGTGAGGTATCATTTTCATCGGGAGAAGTGGGGGAACGCTGGGTGGAAGGAAATTTGTGGCTCCTCTCAGATTCCAGAACTTTCTGCCACAGAAATGTGAGGAACATGTGTTTTTTTAGCCAAATTTTGAGGTTTGCAAAGGATTCTGGGTAACAGAACCTGGTCCGAGCCACACAAGTCAGCCCATATTGGATTCCCCTAGGTCTCTAGTTTTCAGAAATGCACAGGTTTGGTAGGTTTCCCTAGGTGGCGGCTGAGCTACAGGCCAAAATCTACAGGTAGGCAATTTGCAAAAAACACCTCTGTTTTCTTTAAAAAATTTGAATGTGTCCACGTTGCGCTTTGGGGCGTTTCCTGTCGCGGGCGCTAGGCCTACCCACACAAGTGAGGTATCATTTTTATCGCGAGACGTGGGGGAACGCTGGGTGGAAGGAAATTTGTGGCTCCTCTCAGATTCCAGAACTTTCTGCCACAGAAATGTGAGGAACATGTGTTTTTTTAGCCAAATTTTGAGGTTTGCAAAGGATTCTGGGTAACAGAACCTGGTCCGAGCCACACAAGTCAGCCCATATTGGATTCCCCTAGGTCTCTAGTTTTCAGAAATGCACAGGTTTGGTAGGTTTCCCTAGGTGGCGGCTGAGCTACAGGCCTAAATCTACAGGTAGGCACTTTACAAAAAACACCTCTGTTTTCTTTAAAAAATGTGGATGTGTCCACGTTGCGCTTTGGGGTGTTTCCTGTCACGGGCGCTAGGTCTACCCACACAAATGAGGTATCATTTTTATCGGGAGACGTGGGGGAACGCTGGGTGGAAGTAAATTTGTGGCTCCTCTCAGATTCCAGAACTTTCTGCCACAGAAATGTGAGGAACATGTGTTTTTTTAGCCAAATTTTGAGGTTTGCAAAGGATTCTGGGTAACAGGACCTGGTCCGAGCCACACAAGTCACCCCATATTGGATTCCCCTAGGTCTCTAGTTTTCAGAAATGCACAGGTTTGGTAGGTTGCCCTAGGTGGCGGCTGAGCTACAGGCCAAAATCTACAGGTAGGCAATTTGCAAAAAACACCTCTGTTTTCTTTAAAAAATTTGAATGTGTCCACGTTGCGCTTTGGGGCGTTTCCTGTCGCGGGCGCTAGGCCTACCCACACAAGTGAGGTATCATTTTTATCGCGAGACGTGGGGGAACGCTGGGTGGAAGGAAATTTGTGGCTCCTCTCAGATTCCAGAACTTTCTGCCACAGAAATGTGAGGAACATGTGTTTTTTTAGCCAAATTTTGAGGTTTGCAAAGGATTCTGGGTAACAGAACCTGGTCCGAGCCACACAAGTCAGCCCATATTGGATTCCCCTAGGTCTCTAGTTTTCAGAAATGCACAGGTTTGGTAGGTTTCCCTAGGTGGCGGCTGAGCTACAGGCCAAAATCCACAGGTAGGCACTTTACAAAAAACACCTCTGTTTTCTTTCAAAAATGTGGATGTGTCCACGTTGCGCTTTGGGGTGTTTCCTGTCGCGGGCGCTAGGTCTACCCACACAAATGAGGTATCATTTTTATCGGGAGACGTGGGGGAACGCTGGGTGGAAGTAAATTTGTGGCTCCTCTCAGATTCCAGAACTTTCTGCCACAGAAATGTGAGGAACATGTGTTTTTTTAGCCACATTTTGAGGTTTGCAAAGGATTCTGGGTAACAGGACCTGGTCCGAGCCACACAAGTCACCCCATCATGGATTCCCCTAGGTCTCTAGTTTTCAGAAATGCACAGGTTTGGTAGGTTTCCCTAGGTGGCGGCTGAGCTACAGGGCAAAATCTACAGGTAGGCACTTTGCAAAAAACACCTCTGTTTTCTTTAAAAAATTTGAATGTGTCCACGTTGCGCTTTGGGGCGTTTCCTGTCGCGGGCGCTAGGCCTACCCACACAAGTGAGGTATCATTTTTATCGCGAGATGTGGGGGAACGCTGGGTGGAAGGAAATTTGTGGCTCCTCTCAGATTCCAGAACTTTCTGCCACAGAAATGTGAGGAACATGTGTTTTTTTAGCCAAATTTTGAGGTTTGCAAAGGAGTCTGGGTAACAGAACCTGGTCTGAGCCACACAAGTCACCCCATCTTGGATTCCCCTAGGTCTCTAGTTTTCAGAAATGCACATGTTTGGTAGGTTTCCCTAGGTGGCGGCTGAGCTACAGGCCAAAATCTACAGGTAGGCACTTTGCAAAAAACACCTCTGTTTACTTTCAAAAATTTGAATGTGTCCACGTTGCGCTTTGGGGCGTTTCCTGTCGCGGGCGCTATGCCTACCCACACAAGTGAGGTATCATTTTCATCGGGAGAAGTGGGGGAACGCTGGGTGGAAGGAAATTTGTGGCTCCTCTCGGATTCCAGAACTTTCTGCCACAGAAATGTGAGGAACATGTGTTTTTTTAGCCAAATTTTGAGGTTTGCAAAGGATTCTGGGTAACAGAACCTGGTCCGAGCCACACAAGTCACCCCATATTGGATTCCCCTAGGTCTCTAGTTTTCAGAAATGAACAGGTTTGGTAGGTTTCCCTAGGTGGCGGCTGAGCTACAGGCCAAAATCTACAGGTAGGCACTTTGCAAAAAAAACCTCTGTTTTCTTTCAAAAAGTTGGATGTGTCCACGTTGCGCTTTGGGGCGTTTCCTGTCGCGGGCGCTAGGCCTACCCACACAAGTGAGGTATCATTTTTATCGGGAGACGTGGGGGAACGCTGGGTGGAAGTTAATTTGTGGCTCCTCTCAGATTCCAGAACTTTCTGCCACAGAAATGTGAGGAACATGTGTTTTTTAAGCCAAATTTTGAGGTTTGCAAAAGATTCTGGGTAACAGAACCTGGTCCGAGCCACACAAGTCACCCCATCTTGGATTCCCCTAGGTCTCTAGTTTTCAGAAATGCACAGGTTTGGTAGGTTTCCCTGAGTGGCGGCTGAGCTACAGGCCATAATCTACAGGTAGGCACTTTGCCAAATACACCTCTGTTTACTTTAAAAAATGTGGATGTGTCCACGTTGCGCTTTGGGGCGTTTCCTGTCGCGGGCGCTAGGCCTACCCACACAAGTGAGGTACAATTTTTATCGTGAGACGTGGGGAAACGCTGGGTGGAAGGAAATTTGTGGCTCCTCTCAGATTCCAGAACTTTCTGCCACAGAAATGTGAGGAACATGTGTTTTTTTAGCCAAATTTTGAGGTTTGCAAAGGATTCTGGGTAACAGGACCTGGTCCGAGCCACACAAGTCACCCCATATTGGATTCCCCTAGGTCTCTAGTTTTCAGAAATGCACAGGTTTGGTAGGTTGCCCTAGGTGGCGGCTGAGCTACAGGCCAAAATCTACAGGTAGGCAATTTGCAAAAAACACCTCTGTTTTCTTTAAAAAATTTGAATGTGTCCACGTTGCGCTTTGGGGCGTTTCCTGTCGCGGGCGCTAGGCCTACCCACACAAGTGAGGTATCATTTTTATCGCGAGACGTGGGGGAACGCAGGGTGGAAGGAAATTTGTGGCTCCTCTCAGATTCCAGAACTTTCTGCCACAGAAATGTGAGGAACATGTGTTTTTTTAGCCAAATTTTGAGGTTTGCAAAGGATTCTGGGTAACAGAACCTGGTCCGAGCCACACAAGTCAGCCCATATTGGATTCCCCTAGGTCTCTAGTTTTCAGAAATGCACAGGTTTGGTAGGTTTCCCTAGGTGGCGGCTGAGCTACAGGCCAAAATCTACAGGTAGGCACTTTACAAAAAACACCTCTGTTTTCTTTCAAAAATGTGGATGTGTCCACGTTGCGCTTTGGGGTGTTTCCTGTCGCGGGCGCTAGGTCTACCCACACAAATGAGGTATCATTTTTATCGGGAGACGTGGGGGAACGCTGGGTGGAAGTAAATTTGTGGCTCCTCTCAGATTCCAGAACTTTCTGCCACAGAAATGTGAGGAACATGTGTTTTTTTAGCCACATTTTGAGGTTTGCAAAGGATTCTGGGTAACAGGAGCTGGTCCGAGCCACACAAGTCACCCCATCTTGGATTCCCCTAGGTCTCTAGTTTTCAGAAATGCACAGGTTTGGTAGGTTTCCCTAGGTGGCGGCAGAGCTACAGGGCAAAATCTACAGGTAGGCACTTTGCAAAAAACACCTCTGTTTTCTTTAAAAAATTTGAATGTGTCCACGTTGCGCTTTGGGGCGTTTCCTGTCGCGGGCGCTAGGCTTACCCACACAAGTGAGGTATCATTTTTATCGCGAGATGTGTGGGAACGCTGGGTGGAAGGAAATTTGTGGCTCCTCTCAGATTCCAGAACTTTCTGCCACAGAAATGTGAGGAACATGTGTTTTTTTAGCCAAATTTTGAGGTTTGCAAAGGAGTCTGGGTAACAGAACCTGGTCTGAGCCACACAAGTCACCCCATCTTGGATTCCCCTAGGTCTCTAGTTTTCAGAAATGCACATGTTTGGTAGGTTTCCCTAGGTGGCGGCTGAGCTACAGGCCAAAATCTACAGGTAGGCAATTTGCAAAAAACACCTCTGTTTTCTTTAAAAAATTTGAATGTGTCCACGTTGCGCTTTGGGGCGTTTCCTGTCGCGGGCGCTAGGCCTACCCACACAAGTGAGGTATCATTTTTATCGCGAGACGTGGGGGAACGCAGGGTGGAAGGAAATTTGTGGCTCCTCTCAGATTCCAGAACTTTCTGCCACAGAAATGTGAGGAACATGTGTTTTTTTAACCAAATTTTGAGGTTTGCAAAGGATTCTGGGTAACAGGACCTGGTCCGAGCCACACAAGTCACCCCATATTGGATTCCCCTAGGTCTCTAGTTTTGAGAAATGCACAGGTTGGGTAGGTTGCCCTAGGTGGCGGCTGAGCTACAGGCCAAAATCTACAGGTAGGCAATTTGCAAAAAACACCTCTGTTTTCTTTAAAAAATTTGAATGTGTCCACGTTGCGCTTTGGGGCGTTTCCTGTCGCGGGCGCTAGGCCTACCCACACAAGTGAGGTATCATTTTTATCGCGAGACGTGGGGGAACGCAGGGTGGAAGGAAATTTGTGGCTCCTCTCAGATTCCAGAACTTTCTGCCACAGAAATGTGAGGAACATGTGTTTTTTTAGCCAAATTTTGAGGTTTGCAAAGGATTCTGGGTAACAGAACCTGGTCCGAGCCACACAAGTCAGCCCATATTGGATTCCCCTAGGTCTCTAGTTTTCAGAAATGCACAGGTTTGGTAGGTTTCCCTAGGTGGCGGCTGAGCTACAGGCCAAAATCTACAGGTAGGCACTTTACAAAAAACACCTCTGTTTTCTTTCAAAAATGTGGATGTGTCCACGTTGCGCTTTGGGGTGTTTCCTGTCACGGGCGCTAGGTCTACCCACACAAATGAGGTATCATTTTTATCGGGAGACGTGGGGGAACGCTGGGTGGAAGTAAATTTGTGGCTCCTCTCAGATTCCAGAACTTTCTGCCACAGAAATGTGAGGAACATGTGTTTTTATAGCCACATTTTGAGGTTCGCAAAGGATTCTGGGTAACAGGAGCTGGTCCGAGCAACACACAAGTCACCCCATCTTGGATTCCCCTAGGTCTCTAGTTTTCAGAAATGCACAGGTTTGGTAGGTTTCCCTAGGTGGCGGCTGAGCTACAGGGCAAAATCTACAGGTAGGCACTTTGCAAAAAACACCTCTGTTTTCTTTAAAAAATTTGAATGTGTCCACGTTGTGCTTTGGGGCGTTTCCTGTCGCGGGCGCTAGGCCTACCCACACAAGTGAGGTATCATTTTTATCGCGAGATGTGGGGGAACGCTGGGTGGAAGGAAATTTGTGGCTCCTCTCAGATTCCAGAACTTTCTGCCACAGAAATGTGAGGAACATGTGTTTTTTTAGCCAAATTTTGAGGTTTGCAAAGGAGTCTGGGTAACAGAACCTGGTCTGAGCCACACAAGTCACCCCATCTTGGATTCCCCTAGGTCTCTAGTTTTCAGAAATGCACAGGTTTGGTAGGTTTCCCTAGGTGGCGGCTGAGCTACAGGCCAAAATCTACAGGTAGGCACTTTACAAAAAACACCTCTGTTTTCTTTCAAAAATGTGGATGTGTCCACGTTGCGCTTTGGGGTGTTTCCTGTCACGGGCGCTAGGTCTACCCACACAAGTGAGGTATCATTTTTATCGCGAGATGTGGGGGAACGCTGGGTGGAAGGAAATTTGTGGCTCCTCTCAGATTCCAGAACTTTCTGCCACAGAAATGTGAGGAACATGTGTTTTTTAGCCAAATTTTGAGGTTTGCAAAGGAGTCTGGGTAACAGAACCTGGTCTGAGCCACACAAGTCACCCCATCTTGGATTCCCCTAGGTCTCTAGTTTTCAGAAATGCACAGGTTTGGTAGGTTTCCCTAGGTGGCGGCTGAGCTACAGGCCAAAATCTACAGGTAGGCACTTTACAAAAAACACCTCTGTTTTCTTTCAAAAATGTGGATGTGTCCACGTTGCGCTTTGGGGTGTTTCCTGTCACGGGCGCTAGGTCTACCCACACAAATGAGGTATCATTTTTATCGGGAGACATGGGGGAACGCTGGGTGGAAGTAAATTTGTGGCTCCTCTCAGATTCCAGAACTTTCTGCCACAGAAATGTGAGGAACATGTGTTTTTTTAGCCAAATTTTGAGGTTTGCAAAGGATTCTGGGTAACAGGACCTGGTCCGAGCCACACAAGTCACCCCATATTGGATTCCCCTAGGTCTCTAGTTTTCAGAAATGCACAGGTTTGGTAGGTTGCCCTAGGTGGCGGCTGAGCTACAGGCCAAAATCTACAGGTAGGCAATTTGCAAAAAACACCTCTGTTTTCTTTAAAAAATTTGAATGTGTCCACGTTGCGCTTTGGGGCGTTTCCTGTCGCGGGCGCTAGGCCTACCCACACAAGTGAGGTATCATTTTTATCGCGAGACGTGGGGGAACGCTGGGTGAAAGGAAATTTGTGGCTCCTCTCAGATTCCAGAACTTTCTGCCACAGAAATGTGAGGAACATGTGTTTTTTTAGCCAAATTTTGAGGTTTGCAAAGGATTCTGGGTAACAGAACCTGGTCCGAGCCACACAAGTCAGCCCATATTGGATTCCCCTAGGTCTCTAGTTTTCAGAAATGCACAGGTTTGGTAGGTTTCCCTAGGTGGCGGCTGAGCTACAGGCCAAAATCCACAGGTAGGCACTTTACAAAAAACACCTCTGTTTTCTTTCAAAAATGTGGATGTGTCCACGTTGCGCTTTGGGGTGTTTCCTGTCGCGGGCGCTAGGTCTACCCACACAAATGAGGTATCATTTTTATCGGGAGACGTGGGGGAACGCTGGGTGGAAGTAAATTTGTGGCTCCTCTCAGATTCCAGAACTTTCTGCCACAGAAATGTGAGGAACATGTGTTTTTTTAGCCACATTTTGAGGTTTGCAAAGGATTCTGGGTAACAGGACCTGGTCCGAGCCACACAAGTCACCCCATCTTGGATTCCCCTAGGTCTCTAGTTTTCAGAAATGCACAGGTTTGGTAGGTTTCCCTAGGTGGCGGCTGAGCTACAGGCCAAAATCTACAGGTAGGCACTTTGCAAAAAACACCTCTGTTTTCTTTCAAAAATTTGGATGTGTCCACGTTGCGCTTTGGGGCGTTTCCTGTCGCGGGCGCTATGCCTACCCACACAAGGGAGGTATCATTTTCATCGGGAGAAGTGGGGGAACGCTGGGTGGAAGGAAATTTGTGGCTCCTCTCGGATTCCAGAACTTTCTGCCACAGAAATGTGAGGAACATGTGTTTTTTTAGCCAAATTTTGAGGTTTGCAAAGGATTCTGGGTAACAGAACCTGGTCCGAGCCACACAAGACACCCCATATTGGATTCCCCTAGGTCTCTAGTTTTCAGAAATGAACAGGTTTGGTAGGTTTCCCTAGGTGGCGGCTGAGCTACAGGCCAAAATCTACAGGTAGGCACTTTGCAAAAAAAACCTCTGTTTTCTTTCAAAAAGTTGGATGTGTCCACGTTGCGCTTTGGGGCGTTTCCTGTCGCGGGCGCTAGGCCTACCCACACAAGTGAGGTATCATTTTTATCGCGAGATGTGGGGGAACGCTGGGTGGAAGGAAATTTGTGGCTCCTCTCAGATTCCAGAACTTTCTGCAACAGAAATGTGAGGAACATGTGTTTTTTTAGCCAAATTTTGAGGTTTGCAAAGGATTCTGGGTAACAGAACCTGGTCCGAGCCACACAAGTCAGCCCATATTGGATTCCCCTAGGTCTCTAGTTTTCAGAAATGCACAGGTTTGGTAGGTTTCCCTAGGTGGCGGCTGAGCTACAGGCCAAAATCTACAGGTAGGCACTTTACAAAAAACACCTCTGTTTTCTTTAAAAAATGTGGATGTGTCCACGTTGCGCTTTGGGGTGTTTCCTGTCACGGGCGCTAGGTCTACCCACACAAATGAGGTATCATTTTTATCGGGAGACGTGGGGGAACGCTGGGTGGAAGTAAATTTGTGGCTCCTCTCAGATTCCAGAACTTTCTGCCACAGAAATGTGAGGAACATGTGTTTTTTTAGCCACATTTTGAGGTTTGCAAAGGATTCTGGGTAACAGGACCTGGACTGAGCCACACAAGTCACCCCATCTTGGATTCCCCTAGGTCTCTAGTTTTCAGAAATGCACATGTTTGGTAGGTTTCCCTAGGTGGCGGCTGAGCTACAGGCCAAAATCTACAGGTAGGCACTCTGCAAAAAACACCTCTGTTTTCTTTCAAAAATTTGAATGTGTCCACGTTGCGCTTTGGGGCGTTTCCTGTCGCGGGCGCTATGCCTACCCACACAAGTGAGGTATCATTTTCATCGGGAGAAGTGGGGGAACGCTGGGTGGAAGGAAATTTGTGGCTCCTCTCGGATTCCAGAACTTTCTGCCACAGAAATGTGAGGAACATGTGTTTTTTTAGCCAAATTTTGAGGTTTGCAAAAGATTCTGGGTAACAGAACCTGGTCCGAGCCACACAAGTCACCCCATCTTGGATTCCCCTAGGTCTCTAGTTTTCAGAAATGCACAGGTTTGGTAGGTTTCCCTGAGTGGCGGCTGAGCTACAGGCCATAATCTACAGGTAGGCACTTTGCAAAAAACACCTCTGTTTACTTTAAAAAATGTGGATGTGTCCACGTTGCGCTTTGGGGCGTTTCCTGTCGCGGGCGCTAGGCCTACCCACACAAGTGAGGTACAATTTTTATCGTGAGACGTGGGGAAACGCTGGGTGGAAGGAAATTTGTGGCTCCTCTCAGATTCCAGAACTTTCTGCCACAGAAATGTGAGGAACATGTGTTTTTTTAGCCAAATTTTGAGGTTTGCAAAGGATTCTGGGTAACAGGACCTGGTCCGAGCCACACAAGTCACCCCATATTGGATTCCCCTAGGTCTCTAGTTTTCAGAAATGCACAGGTTTGGTAGGTTGCCCTAGGTGGCGGCTGAGCTACAGGCCAAAATCTACAGGTAGGCAATTTGCAAAAAACACCTCTGTTTTCTTTAAAAAATTTGAATGTGTCCACGTTGCGCTTTGGGGCGTTTCCTGTCGCGGGCGCTAGGCCTACCCACACAAGTGAGGTATCATTTTTATCGCGAGACATGGGGGAACGCAGGGTGGAAGGAAATTTGCGGCTCCTCTCAGATTCCAGAACTTTCTGCCACAGAAATGTGAGGAACATGTGTTTTTTTAGCCAAATTTTGAGGTTTGCAAAGGATTCTGGGTAACAGAACCTGGTCCGAGCCACACAAGTCAGCCCATATTGGATTCCCCTAGGTCTCTAGTTTTCAGAAATGCACAGGTTTGGTAGGTTTCCCTAGGTGGCGGCTGAGCTACAGGCCAAAATCTACAGGTAGGCACTTTACAAAAAACACCTCTGTTTTCTTTCAAAAATGTGGATGTGTCCACGTTGCGCTTTGGGGTGTTTCCTGTCGCGGGCGCTAGGTCTACCCACACAAATGAGGTATCATTTTTATCGGGAGACGTGGGGGAACGCTGGGTGGAAGTAAATTTGTGGCTCCTCTCAGATTCCAGAACTTTCTGCCACAGAAATGTGAGGAACATGTGTTTTTTTAGCCACATTTTGAGGTTTGCAAAGGATTCTGGGTAACAGGAGCTGGTCCGAGCCACACAAGTCACCCCATCTTGGATTCCCCTAGGTCTCTAGTTTTCAGAAATGCACAGGTTTGGTAGGTTTCCCTAGGTGGCGGCTGAGCTACAGGGCAAAATCTACAGGTAGGCACTTTGCAAAAAACACCTCTGTTTTCTTTAAAAAATTTGAATGTGTCCACGTTGCGCTTTGGGGCGTTTCCTGTCGCGGGCGCTAGGCCTACCCACACAAGTGAGGTATCATTTTTATCGCGAGATGTGGGGGAACGCTGGGTGGAAGGAAATTTGTGGCTCCTCTCAGATTCCAGAACTTTCTACCACAGAAATGTGAGGAACATGTGTTTTTTTAGCCAAATTTTGAGGTTTGCAAAGGAGTCTGGGTAACAGAACCTGGTCTGAGCCACACAAGTCACCCCATCTTGGATTCCCCTAGGTCTCTAGTTTTCAGAAATGCACATGTTTGATAGGTTTCCCTAGGTGGCGGCTGAGGTACAGGCCAAAATCTACAGGTAGGCACTTTGCAAAAAACACCTCTGTTTTCTTTCAAAAATTTGGATGTGTCCACGTTGCGCTTTGGGGCGTTTCCTGTCGCGGGCGCTATGCCTACCCACACAAGTGAGGTATCATTTTCATCGGGAGAAGTGGGGGAACGCTGGGTGGAAGGAAATTTGTGGCTCCTCTCAGATTCCAGAACTTTCTGCCACAGAAATGAGAGGAACATGTGTTTTTTTAGCCAAATTTTGAGGTTTGCAAAGGATTCTGGGTAACAGAACCTGGTCCGAGCCACACAAGTCACCCCATATTGGATTCCCCTAGGTCTCTAGTTTTCAGAAATGAACAGGTTTGGTAGGTTTCCCTAGGTGGCGGCTGAGCTACAGGCCAAAATCTACAGGTAGGCACTTTGCAAAAAAAAACCTCTGTTTTCTTTCAAAAAGTTGGATGTGTCCACGTTGCGCTTTGGGGCGTTTCCTGTCGCGGGCGCTAGGCCTACCCACACAAGTGAGGTATCATTTTTATTGGGAGACGTGGGGGAACGCTGGGTGGAAGGAAATTTGTGGCTCCTCTCAGATTCCAGAACTTTCTGCCACAGAAATGTGAGGAACATGTGTTTTTTTAGCCAAATTTTGAGGTTTGCAAAGGATTCTGGGTAACAGGACCTGGTCCGAGCCACACAAGTCACCCCATATTGGATTCCCCTAGGTCTCTAGTTTTCAGAAATGCACAGGTTTGGTAGGTTGCCCTAGGTGGCGGCTGAGCTACAGGCCAAAATCTACAGGTAGGCAATTTGCAAAAAACACCTCTGTTTTCTTTAAAAAATTTGAATGTGTCCACGTTGCGCTTTGGGGCGTTTCCTGTCGCGGGCGCTAGGCCTACCCACACAAGTGAGGTATCATTTTTATCGCGAGACGTGGGGGAACGCAGGGTGGAAGGAAATTTGTGGCTCCTCTCAGATTCCAGAACTTTCTGCCACAGAAATGTGAGGAACATGTGTTTTTGTAGCCAAATTTTGAGGTTTGCAAAGGATTCTGGGTAACAGAACCTGGTCCGAGTCACACAAGTCAGCCCATATTGGATTCCCCTAGGTCTCTAGTTTTCAGAAATGCACAGGTTTGGTAGGTTTCCCTAGGTGGCGGCTGAGCTACAGGCCAAAATCTACAGGTAGGCACTTTACAAAAAACACCTCTGTTTTCTTTCAAAAATGTGGATGTGTCCACGTTGCGCTTTGGGGTGTTTCCTGTCGCGGGCGCTAGGTCTACCCACACAAATGAGGTATCATTTTTATCGGGAGACGTGGGGGAACGCTGGGTGGAAGTAAATTTGTGGCTCCTCTCAGATTCCAGAACTTTCTGCCACAGAAATGTGAGGAACATGTGTTTTTTTAGCCACATTTTGAGGTTTGCAAAGGATTCTGGGTAACAGGAGCTGATCCGAGCCACACAAGTCACCCCATCTTGGATTCCCCTAGGTCTCTAGTTTTCAGAAATGCCCAGGTTTGGTAGGTTTCCCTAGGTGGCGGCTGAGCTACAGGGCAAAATCTACAGGTAGGCACTTTGCAAAAAACATCTCTGTTTTCTTTAAAAAATTTGAATGTGTCCACGTTGCGCTTTGGGGCGTTTCCTGTCGCGGGCGCTAGGCCTACCCACACAAGTGAGGTATCATTTTTATCGCGAGATGTGGGGGAACGCTGGGTGGAAGGAAATTTGTGGCTCCTCTCAGATTCCAGAACTTTCTGCCACAGAAATGTGAGGAACATGTGTTTTTTTAGCCAAATTTTGAGGTTTGCAAAGGAGTCTGGGTAACAGAACCTGGTCTGAGCCACACAAGTCACCCCATCTTGGATTCCCCTAGGTCTCTAGTTTTCAGAAATGCACATGTTTGGTAGGTTTCCCTAGGTGGCGGCTGAGCTACAGGCCAAAATCTACAGGTAGGCACTTTGCAAAAAACACCTCTGTTTTCTTTCAAAAATTTGGATGTGTCCACGTTGCGCTTTGGGGCGTTTCCTGTCGCGGGCGCTATGCCTACCCACACAAGTGAGGTATCATTTTCATCGGGAGAGGTGGGGGAACGCTGGGTGGAAGGAAATTTGTGGCTCCTCTCAGATTCCAGAACTTTCTGCCACAGAAATGTGAGGAACATGTGTTTTTTTAGCCAAATTTTGAGGTTTGCAAAGGATTCTGGGTAACAGAACCTGGTCCGAGCCACACAAGTCACCCCATATTGGATTCCCCTAGGTCTCTAGTTTTCAGAAATGAACAGGTTTGGTAGGTTTCCCTAGGTGGCGGCTGAGCTACAGGCCAAAATCTACAGATAGGCACTTTGCAAAAAAAACCTCTGTTTTCTTTCAAAAAAGTTGGATGTGTCCACGTTGCGCTTTGGGGCGTTTCCTGTCGCGGGCACTAGGCCTACCCAAACAAGTGAGGTATCATTTTTATTGGGAGACGTGGGGGAACGCTGGGTGGAAGGAAATTTGTGGCTCCTCTCAGATTCCAGAACTTTCTGCCACAGAAATGTGAGGAACATGTGTTTTTTTAGCCAAATTTTGAGGTTTGCAAAAGATTCTGGGTAACAGAACCTGGTCCGAGCCACACAAGTCACCCCATCTTGGATTCCCCTAGGTCTCTAGTTTTCAGAAATGCACAGGTTTGGTAGGTTTCCCTAGGTGGCGGCTGAGCTACAGGCCAAAATCTACAGGTAGGCACTTTGCAAAAAACACCTCTGTTTACTTTAAAAAATGTGGATGTGTCCACGTTGCGCTTTGGAGCGTTTCCTGTCACGGGCGCTAGGCCTACCCACACAAGTGAGGTACAATTTTTATCGTGAGACGTGGGGAAACGCTGGGTGGAAGGAAATTTGTGGCTCCTCTCAGATTCCAGAACTTTCTGCCACAGAAATGTGAGGAACATGTGTTTTTTTTAGCCAAATTTTGAGGTTTGCAAAGGATTCTGGGTAACAGAACCTGGTCCGAGCCACACAAGTCACCCCATTTTGGATTCCCCTAGGTCTCTAGTTTTCAGAAATGCACAGGTTTGGTAGGTTTCCCTAGGTGGCGGCTGAGCTACAGGCCAAAATCTACAGGTAGGCACTTAACAAAAAACACCTCTGTTTTCTTTCAAAAATGTGGATGTGTCCACGTTGCGCTTTGGGGCGTTTCCTGTCGCGGGCGCTAGGTCTACCCACACAAGTGAGGTATCATTTTTATCGGGAGACGTGGGGGAACGCTGGGTGGAAGGAAATGTGTGGCTCCTCTCAGATTCCAGAACTTTTTTGCCACAGAAATGTGAGGAACATGTGTTTTTTTAGCCAAATTTTGAGGTTTGCAAAGGATTCTGGGTAACAGAACCTGGTCCGAGCCACACAACTCACCCCATCTTGGATTCCCCTAGGTCTCTAGTTTTCAGAAATGCACAGGTTTGGTAGGTTTCCCTAGGTTGCGGCTGAGCTACAGGCCAAAATCTACAGGTAGGCACTTTGCAAAAAACACCTCTGTTTTCTTTAAAAAATTTGAATGTGTCCACGTTGCGCTTTGGGGTGCTTCCTGTCGCGGCCGCTAGGCCTACCCACACAAGTGAGGTATCATTTTTATCGCGAGATGTGGGGGAACGCTGGGTGGAAGGAAATTTGTGGCTCCTCTCAGATTCCAGAACTTTCTGCCACAGAAATGTGAGGAACATGTGTTTTTTTAGCCAAATTTTGAGGTTTGCAAAGGATTCTGGGTAACAGAACCTGGTCCGATCCACACAAGTCACCCCATCTTGGATTCCCCTAGGTCTCTAGTTTTCAGAAATGCATAGGTTTGGTAGGTTTCCCTAGGTGGCGGCTGAGCTACAGGCCAAAAATCTACAGGTAGGCACTTTGCAAAAAACACCTCTGTTTTCTTTCAAAAAGTTGGATGTGTCCACGTTGCGCTTTGGGGCGTTACCTGTCGCGGTCGCTAGGCCTACCCACACAAGTGAGGTATCATTTTTATCGGGAGACGTGGGGAACGCTGGGTGGAAGGACATTTGTGGCTCCTCTCAGATTCCAGAATTTTCTGCCACAGAAATGTGAGGAACATGTGTTTTTTCAGCCAAATTTTGAGGTTTGCAAAGGATTCTGGGTAACAGAACCTGGTCCGAGCCACACAAGTCACCCCATCTTGGATTCCCCTAGGTCTCTAGTTTTCAGAAATGCACAGGTTTCGTAGGTTTCCCTAGGTGGCGGCTGAGCTACAGGCCAAAATCTACAGGTAGGCACTTTGCAAAAAACACCTCTGTTTTCTTTCCAAAATTTGGATGTGTCCACGTTGCGCTTTGGGGCGTTACCTGTCGCGGGCGCTAGGCCTACCCACACAAGTGAGGTATCATTTTTATCGGGAGACGTGGGGGAACGCTGGGTGGAAGTAAATTTGTGGCTCCTCTCAGATTCCAGAACTTTCTGCCACAGAAATGTGAGGAACATGTGTTTTTTTAGCCAAATTCTGAGGTTTGCAAAGGATTCTGGGTAACAGGACCTGGTCCGAGCCACACAAGTCACCCCATATTGGATTCCCCTAGGTCTCTAGTTTTCAGAAATGCACAGGTTTGGTAGGTTGCCCTAGGTGGCGGCTGAGCTACAGGCCAAAATCTACAGGTAGGCAATTTGCAAAAAACACCTCTGTTTTCTTTAAAAAATTTGAATGTGTCCACGTTGCGCTTTGGGGCGTTTCCTGTCGCGGGCGCTAGGCCTACCCACACAAGTGAGGTATCATTTTTATCGCGAGACGTGGGGGAACGCTGGGTGGAAGGAAATTTGTGGCTCCTCTCAGATTCCAGAACTTTCTGCCACAGAAATGTGAGGAACATGTGTTTTTTTAGCCAAATTTTGAGGTTTGCAAAGGATTCTGGGTAACAGAACCTGGTCCGAGCCACACAAGTCAGCACATATTGGATTCCCCTAGGTCTCTAGTTTTCAGAAATGCACAGGTTTGGTAAGTTTCCCTAGGTGGCGGCTGAGCTACAGGCCAAAATCCACAGGTAGGCACTTTACAAAAAACACCTCTGTTTTCTTTCAAAAATGTGGATGTGTCCACGTTGCGCTTTGGGGTGTTTCCTGTCGCGGGCGCTAGGTCTACCCACACAAATGAGGTATCATTTTTATCGGGAGACGTGGGGGGAACGCTGGGTGGAAGTAAATTTGTGGCTCCTCTCAGATTCCAGAACTTTCTGCCACAGAAATGTGAATAACATGTGTTTTTTTTAGCCACATTTTGAGGTTTGCAAAGGATTCTGGGTAACAGGACCTGGTCCGAGCCACACAAGTCACCCCATCTTGGATTCCCCTAGGTCTCTAGTTTTCAGAAATGCACAGGTTTGGTAGGTTTCCCTAGGTGGCGGCTGAGCTACAGGGCAAAATCTACAGGTAGGCACTTTGCAAAAAACACCTCTGTTTTCTTAAAAAAATTTGAATGTGTCCACGTTGCGCTTTGGGGCGTTTCCTGTCGCGGGCGCTAGGCCTACCCACACAAGTGAGGTATCATTTTTATCGCGAGATGTGGGGGGAACGCTGGGTGGAAAGAAATTTGTGGCTCCTCTCAGATTCCAGAACTTTCTGCCACAGAAATGTGAGGAACATGTGTTTTTTTAGCCAAATTTTGAGGTTTGCAAAGGAGTCTGGGTAACAGAACCTGGTCTGAGCCACACAAGTCACCCCATCTTGGATTCCCCTAGGTCTCTAGTTTTCAGAAATGCACATGTTTGGTAGGTTTCCTTAGGTGGCGGCTGAGCTACAGGCCAAAATCTACAGGTAGGCACTTTGCAAAAAACACCTCTGTTTTCTTTCAAAAATTTGGATGTGTCCACGTTGCGCTTTGGGGCGTTTCCTGTCGCGGGCGCTATGCCTACCCACACAAGTGAGGTATCATTTTCATCGGGAGAAGTGGGGGAACGCTGGGTGGAAGGAAATTTGTGGCTCCTCTCAGATTCCAGAACTTTCTGCCACAGAAATGTGAGGAACATGTGTTTTTTTAGCCAAATTTTGAGGTTTGCAAAGGATTCTGGGTAACAGGACCTGGTCCGAGCCACACAAGTCACCCCATATTGGATTCCCCTAGGTCTCTAGTTTTCAGAAATGCACAGGTTTGGTAGGTTGCCCTAGGTGGCGGCTGAGCTACAGGCCAAAATCTACAGGTAGGCAATTTGCAAAAAACACCTCTGTTTTCTTTAAAAAATTTGAATGTGTCCACGTTGCGCTTTGGGGCGTTTCCTGTCGCGGGCGCTAGGCCTACCCACACAAGTGAGGTATCATTTTTATCGCGAGACGTGGGGGAACGCTGGGTGGAAGGAAAATTTGTGGCTCCTCTCAGATTCCAGAACTTTCTGCCACAGAAATGTGAGGAACATGTGTTTTTTTTAGCCAAATTTTGAGGTTTGCAAAGGATTCTGGGTAACAGAACCTGGTCCGAGCCACACAAGTCAGCACATATTGGATTCCCCTAGGTCTCTAGTTTTCAGAAATGCACAGGTTTGGTAGGTTTCCTAGGTGGCGGCTGAGCTACAGGCCAAAATCCACAGGTAGGCACTTTACAAAAAACACCTCTGTTTTCTTTCAAAAATGTGGATGTGTCCACGTTGCGCTTTGGGGTGTTTCCTGTCGCGGGCGCTAGGTCTACCCACACAAATGAGGTATCATTTTTATCGGGAGACGTGGGGGAACGCTGGGTGGAAGTAAATTTGTGGCTCCTCTCAGATTCCAGAACTTTCTGCCACAGAAATGTGAGGAACATGTGTTTTTTTAGCCACATTTTGAGGTTTGCAAAGGATTCTGGGTAACAGGACCTGGTCGAGCCACACAAGTCACCCCATCTTGGATTCCCCTAGGTCTCTAGTTTTCCAGAAATGCACAGGTTTGGTAGGTTTCCCTAGGTGGCGGCTGAGCTACAGGGCAAAATCTACAGGTAGGCACTTTGCAAAAAACACCTCTGTTTTCTTAAAAAAATTTGAATGTGTCCACGTTGCGCTTTGGGGCGTTTCCTGTCGCGGGCGCTAGGCTACCCACACAAGTGAGGTATCATTTTTATCGCGAGATGTGGGGGAACGCTGGGTGGAAAGAAATTTGTGGCTCCTCTCAGATTCCAGAACTTTCTGCCACAGAAATGTGAGGAACATGTGGTTTTTTTAGCCAAATTTTGAGGTTTGCAAAGGAGTCTGGGTAACAGAACCTGGTCTGAGCCACACAAGTCACCCCATCTTGGATTCCCCTAGGTCTCTAGTTTTCAGAAATGCACATGTTTGGTAGGTTTCCTTAGGTGGCGGCTGAGCTACAGGCCAAAATCTACAGGTAGGCACTTTGCAAAAAACACCTCTGTTTTCTTTCAAAAATTTGGATGTGTCCACGTTGCGCTTTGGGGCGTTTCCTGTCGCGGGCGCTAGGTCTACCCACACAAGTGAGGTATCATTTTTATCGGGAGACGTGGGGGAACGCTGGGTGGAAGGAAATGTGTGCTCCTCTCAGATTCCAGAACTTTTTGCCTCAGAAATGTGAGGAACATGTGTTTTTTTAGCCAAATTTTGAGGTTTGCAAAGGATTCTGGGTAACAGAACCTGGTCCGAGCCACACAACTCACCCCATCTTGGATTCCCCTAGGTCTCTAGTTTTCAGAAATGCACAGGTTTGGTAGGTTTCCCTAGGTTGCGGCTGAGCTACAGGCCAAAATCTACAGGTAGGCACTTTGCAAAAAACACCTCTGTTTTCTTTAAAAAATTTGAATGTGTCCACGTTGCACTTTGGGGTGCCACCTGTCGCGG